>NC_042616.1:578067709-579381151 GCF_901001135.1 Rhinatrema bivittatum
TGGGTGACTCGCCAGAATGATGGCTACTGCCTAGAGTCAATACCCTTATTAAATAAACATACACATGCTTACTGTGACTCCAACATCGCTCTAAGCTTCAACAACAAGAGGAAATGTGGAAAAAAGGATTTGCACTCACAAAGAGGGGAGTAGCTGGCTTGTTACGGCGGTTACTACCCCAAATCAAAAAAGCCTGATACTTCACTTTCAATGCATATACAGCATAGTTCTCTGATTCAACGACAGGGGAGAAGAAAAACTGATACTTCACACATCCAGCAGAGCTCTCTGCTTCAACGGCAGGGGAGAAGAAAAGAGGGTTCGCACTCACAAAGCGGGGAGTAGCTGGCTTGTTACGGTGGTTACTACCCCAAACCAAATGTGCCTGATACTTCACTTTCGATGCACATCCAGCATGGCTCTCTGCTTCAACAGCATGGGAGAAGACTGATACTTCACGCATATCCAGCATAGCTCCCTGCTTCAACGGCAGGGGAGAAGAAAAACAACCAATAAGGGCTGTATAACATAGTCTGGGTAAAACATATAAGCATGGGTGTAGCTTGCTTATTGCGGCGGCTACTACCCCTAACGAATCAAGCTAGATATTTCACTTGGATGCAGCTCCATCACTGCTCTCTACATTAAAGGTGGGGGTGGAAGGGAAATAGAACCAAGAGTTAAGAGAAACAGATAAGTATGAGAGAAAAAAATGTGTGAAGCTTGCTGGGCAGACTGGATGGGCCATTTGGTCTTCTTCTGCCGTCATTTCTATGTTTCTATGAAAGTCTTTTTAATATTCTTCTCAAGACCTACTCCTTCAGGCTTTAGATACAAGGAAAGGCAAACCAAATATCCTGGCCTATCTTGTCCTACGTTTACGGCCACCAACTCGTAAACCTTCAGTACCATGGGATATCAACAGTTTTGGAACAGCTCATGCTACCACCCTTCGAACCGTTGGACACTTGTCATCCCAGGTACCTTTCCTGGAAGGTGCTCTTCTTAGTCACCCTCACCTCTGCAAGGCGCATCTTAGTGGAACGCAGGATTTGGTGAGAGGTAACGGTAGTGGGGTCACTTGGCAATAGTGATCATAACGTGATCAAATCTGAACTAACGAGTGGAAGGGGGACAATAAGTAAACCTACAGTTCTAACACAATTTTCAAAAGGGAAACTGATAAAATGAGGACAATAGTTAGAAAAAAATTAAAGTTGCAGCTGCAAAGGTTAAAAGTGTACATAGGCATGGACACTGTTTAAAAATACCATCTTAGAAGCTCAGTCTAGATGTATTTCACACATTAAGAAAGGTGAAAGGAAGGCAAAACTATTACCGGCATGGTTAAAAGATGAGGTGAAAGAGGGTAATTTAACCTAAAAAACATCCTTCAAAAATTGGAAGAAGGATCCATCTGAAGTAAATAGGATAAAGCATAAGCATTGTCAAGTTAAGTGTAAAACATTGATAAGACAGGCTAAGAGAGAATTTGACATGAATTTAGCCATAGAGACAAAAACTCATAATAAAAACATATCCGAAGCAGGAAACCTGCAAGGGAGTCAGTTGCACAGTTAGATGACCAAGGGGTCAAAGGGGCTCTTAGGGAAGATAATGCCATTGCATAATGATTAAATGAATTCTTTGCTTCTGTGTTTACTAATGAGGATGTTGGGGAGATACCTGTTCTGGAGATGGTTTTCAAGGGTGATGAGTCAGATGAACTGAACCAAATCACTGTGAACCTGGAAGATGTAATAGGCCAGATTGACTAACTAGCAAATCACCTGGACCGGTTGGTATGCACCCCAGGGTTTTGAAGGAAATAAAAAATGAAATTTCAAATCTATTAGTCAAAATTTGTAATCTATCATTAAAATCATCCATTGTACCTGAAGACTCAAGGGTGTCCAATGTAACCCTAATATTTAAAAAGGGCTTCAGAAATAATCCGGAAAACTATAAAACGGTCAGCCTGACTTCAGTGCTGGGAAAAGTAGTGGAAATTATTCTCTAAAGATCAAAATCACAAAGCATATAAAAAGACTTGGTTTAATAGAACAAAGTCAGCATGGATTTACCTAAGGGACATCTTGCCTCACAAATCTGCTTCATTTTTTTGAAGGGGTTAATAAACATGTAGATAAAGGTAAACCAGTAGATGCAGTGTATTTGGATTTTCAGAAGGTGTTTGACAAAGTCCCTCATGAGAGGCTTCTAAGAAAAGTAAAAAGTCATGGGATAGGAAGCAATGTCCTTTCGTGCATTACCAACTGGTTAAAAGACAGGAAACAGAGTAAGATTAAATGGTCAATTTTCACAGTGGAAGAAGGTAAACAGTGGAGTGCCTCAGGGATCTGTACTTGGACCGGTGTTTTTCAATATATTTATAAATTATCTGGAAAAGAATACAAGTGAGGTTATCAAATTTGCAGATGATACAAAGTTATTCAGAGTAGTTAAATCACATGCGGATTGTGATAAATTGCAGGAGGACCTTGTGAGACTAGAAGATTGGGCATCCAAATGGCAGATGAAATTTAATGTTGGCAAGTGCAAGGTGATGCATATAGGGAAAAAGAACCCTTGCTGTAGTTACGCAATGTTAAGTTCCATATTAGGAGCTACCACCCAGGAAAAAGATCTAGGCGTTATAGTGGATAATACATTGAAATCTACGGTTCATTGAGCTGCTGCAATCAAAAAAGCAAACAGAATGTTAGGCATTATTAGGAAGGAAATGGTGAATAAAATGTCTTAATGCCTCTGTATTGCTGCATGATGAGACCGCACCTTAAGTACATATACAATTCTGGTTGCCGCATCTCACTGGAGAAGGTACAGAAAAGGATGACAAAAATGATAAAGAGGATGGAATGGCTCCTCTATGAGGAAAGGCTAAAGAGGTTAGGGCTGTTCAGCTTGGAGAAGAGATGGCTGAGGGAGGACATCATAGAGGTCTACAAAATCATGAGAGGTCTAGAATGGGTAAATGTAAATCGGTTATTTACACTTTTGGCTAATAGAAGAACTAGGGGGCACTCCATGAAGTTAGCATGTGGCACATTTAAAATTAATCGGAGAAAATTCCTTTTCACTTAATGCACAATTAAGCTATGGAATTTGTTGCCAGAGGATATGGTTAGAGCAGTTAGTGTAGTTGGGTTTAAAAAAGGTTTGGATAAGTTCTTGGAGAAGAAGTCCATTAACTGCTATTAATCAAGCTAAATTAGGGAATAACCACTGCTATTAGTAGCATGGGATCTACTTAATGTTTTGGATACTTGCCAGGTACTTGTAACCTGGATTGGCCACTGTTGGAAACAGGTTGCTGGACTTTTTTTTTTTAAATGTTTACAGGCAATCACCGATAGGGAAATGTATGTCCACCATCTGCTGGAGGCGGATAATACTAGCGGGCTGATGTAGGGGCAGAGCTATGTATATCCGTGATGTCAGCTTTTGCTCCATCTCCATCTGCTGGTAGAGATGCATAACCCACTTGTGGGGAATTGGCTTGCCTGAGTGCAGAGGAATCCAGTCTTAAAAATTAGCCCTTTTTATATCTGTAAAATGGGACTGCAACAGTTTGCTCCATAGGCTTACACCTAAAGCTTTACAATGTATAAGAAATGTCCACTTGCTAGTCCTGGGGGAATTCTGCACTACTGCCCCCTGCGTAGAAAATGGCAGAGGAGACCCTGGCATGCCACGGAATGCGCGAAGATGAAGGCCCCGGTGCGCCATTCGTGGCAAAGATGAAGGCCCCCCGTGTACCATGGGATGTGCTCTGCCCACGGCGATGATGAAGACCCTCGTGTGCTCCACTCGCGGCGAAGATGAAGGCCCCGGTGAGAGTGAATGTGTGTGTGTGAGGAGAGGGAGAGGGGTGTGAAAAAGGGGAGGGGGGTGTGAGAGAGGAGAGGGGAGGGTGAGAGAGAGAGCAGGGGGGCTGAGAGAGCATGGGAGGTGAGGGGGGGATGCTTGTGTGTGGATGCCAGAGAGAGGGAGCCTATATGAGGAGATTGTGAAGGAGTGTGTATGTGTGTGACAGATTGGGAGCTCGTGTATATGAAAAAGGGATCGTGTGTATGTGAGGGTGCTAGCCTGTGTGAAGGGATTGTGTATGTATGAGACAGAGCCTGTGTGAAGGGGTGCATGAGAGAGAGACATAGGTAGCCTGTGTGAGGATGTATGTGTGAGAGAGAACGGGAGCTTGTGTGGGTGTGTATGCAAGAAAGAGGGACCCTGTATGAGGGGATGTGTGTGTGCGAGAGAGTGAGGGAGCCTGTATGAGAGTGTGTGTATGTGTACTAGAGAACGGGAGCACGTGTGTGAAAGAAAGAGGGACAGAGGGAGCCTGTGTGAGGGGCAGTACTGAGAACGGGGTCAAACTCTGGGACTGGCGATAGAGTGAAAGGGGTTGAGCCTAAGAGAGGAGGGGAGAGATACTGGCAGGTGAGGAGCTGGGGCCTGAGAGGGCAAAGTGGCCAGGGGAGTAGGGAGAGCAAGTGGAAGGGACACACTTACAGTGAATTTCTAGGGAAATTCTGCTCAAAATATTAAAATGTAATTACTTAAAGTCAGTCATATAAATTGTTATTTTGACCAATATAAAGTTTGCAGAATTTAACATTTTTTTGTGTAGAATTCCCCCAGGAGTAACTTGCATGTATATATGTAACTGCATTCCTACAGGGACATTTTGGAGTCAAGTTCCCACAGTACCAAGTCAAAAAAAACACAAATGGAGTGATATTTAAAACATATGACATTTACAAAATCAATTTTCTAAGATAACTGATTATAGTTTTCATTAACTTAAAAGCTCTGTGGTTCCCACCTTCTTCTGAAATTGCATTAGTCCTTTCTAAGTATGCTTTTTCACATGGCAGTAAGTACTGTTCAGAGCCTTAGCTAATAACCGCATGATGGAAATAAGTATCTAGGAAAGTTGTAGATTGTGAAATTACAGATTTCACTGGGAAGTCTGTAAAGATGAATGGTTAAAATTAACTCAATGATGGTTGGTATCACCTGGACTGTTGTCTCTTGCTGTCATCTGCATAAGAAGAGCCATCTGCTTGCGCTCAGATAAAGGATAACCAAACAGGATGCTGACTGGTGTGGACTTCTTATTTCCTGCTTCCTTTTTCATCTTCTTCTTCTCTGGGCCTTCTCTCTCTGGAAAGATTGCATTGTAAGGTTCTGAATAATACTCAGGAATCATAAAGAGAACTAATGGGTATTTATTTGCATAGTGCAAGTATATCAGTCAAAAAACGTTACAGACTTCTGAAAAATGAATTCCATTCACTTATTTCACTTGTACAAAAAAAGTTCTGAAACAAGTGCAGACAAAACCTTTCCAGGGCACTTGCAAACATTTGACCTGTTTGAAAGATCAGCCCAGCTATTTACAGCAGTGCTGAATGTTTTGGAGGTCAGAGAATTTCAGGAAGCATAGAATATAGGATTAAATAATAAAATGGTAATGGCTGTGAGGCAAGCTGTTGTCTAATGGTTGAACAAAGTTTACCACACCCATAAAACATATGGAATTTAGGTGGAGTTATTATCTCACACACACATAGCCTCTCTTCACTTATCAGAATTAGCGTCTCTGTCAAATGAAAGATATCTACAGAGAACCACTATAAATTACCCTTTTCAGCAAAGATAGCAAATTGCAAAATAGCCACATTCATTTAATAAACCAGGTTACAAGAAATTGTTGAAAATAAATTTGCAAACACAAAATGTTAAATAACTCAAGAGTGTCAAACTTATTAGTACAAACTTGCTGTTTTTCTCTCTTCCTACATGAAACCTTCAGAAATTTATACAAAAGCTTCCAAGATACAAGAAATGTCCACTTGAAATAAAAAAAAAAAAAAAAAAAAAAAAAAAAAAGACTACCCTCTTTCTCCCAACACATCAAGCAATGCATTTGCCTTTTGTGTAGACAATTGCACAACTGGATATATGGCTTTCCAAATTATTTGGCATTTTCTTAATTGAACCATGGTGTCAATAAATACAACTCACTCTAAAAGAAAGCTCTCTGCATTTTGCATATTTTCAAAATTATACAGTTAGCAGTAATACTCACCCTTTAATATTTAAAAAATGTACTACTGAGTCATTTTTAATTATTTAAGCTGTTCCAGGCTATTCCACAGAATTCCTGGAAAAAACTCCATTTGGAATAGTAGTGGGTGTGTGATATCATTTGCAATTCATATGAACCAGTCAGTAGTAGTGACCAAAATACTATTTCCTTAAATCATCTTTTTCATTGCAATTTTTATCAATGAAGTTCTCATTAAAGGAACTGGATTAGCATTACTAGAAACTGAAGTCCTCTGTGCATTCATAGGACAAGCACAATAGGCAATGCACACTGCTAGGCTAACATACTGAGACACACACAACTGTGATGGTGGATTTATAGTGATGTATTTGAAGACTATATAGCTACATGATCAAAGAAATGGGTTTATCCAGTCTGTTTTATTCCATTAAATTGATAAAGATGTAAGTTTTCGTTCCTTAGGTATATTTAAATTCACATACACATCATTAGGGTAACTCAGCTGAAAATACCAACTCATTTCACAAACACACTGAACAACTTTCAGATGGCAATCACTTCAACCATTACCTGAGCCATAACTGAAATGCTAGACTACAGGTGAAAAGTTCAGAATCCCTGTGCCAAACTAATAAATGCTAATTTTCGCTGACAGAGATGCTCCTATAGGTTCAGGAAAACTGTGATAGAACCACTTAAGGATCTCAAATGATTTATCAGTAAAAATGTATAGGGCAATTTTCAATTTGACTATGGCGCTTGCAAGCTACAAATTCATTTTCATCTGGCCAAGCGGGGCCTGCGAATGCATATGCATGTGAGGAGTCTGCAGGTGCAATGCCCCACTGAGAAGTACACATAGAAAGTTAAAAAAATAAACTCTCACTTGCATAATTTTCCAGAATGATCCTGGGGTGCTTTCCTGACCCTGTGACTTTTCCCCACAGGGAAAAGTCTGTTTCCTCTAAACTGAAAGAGGAGAGGAATGTCAATTTTTGGAAGGTTTGTTTTACCCACAGAAAACCTTGTTTAAAATTAAATACATGCACACATTACAACTTACCTTGCACGTGTGAAATACTACAAGGTACACAGAGGAAACACCTTTCTTTAATAAAAAAAAATAGCTTTCATGGAGCAGTTGATGCTGGGAATACTGCAGAGACAATATGCAAAGTCTCTACGTGGAGGCAGTTTCCACCATCACACAGTGACATCTTGTGGCCAGACTTGTGGCATGTGTACTGGGTTCCTGATGAAGCCACTGGCTGTGGACCCTGGCTAAGGATTATTGCCACAATGGATAGGCTAGTAAAGGGAAAGAAGGCATTTTTACAAAACGGGGAACCCTCCAGTTAGTTGTGAGTGAAGGCTCATGGTGTCATTGCCCAGTGAAGGAACATTCCATCTGAACTGGAAGCCCAAAAGCAGCAAAAGAAAAGACTGTGTATGTTGAAATTTTTGTGAGCTGGAGTGGATAGTACGGCATATAATTTTAAAAAATAAAATAGAAGCACTTGTGACCTACCGTGGACTCTTCTTTTTACATCTTAAAGACTAAGCATTTCTATCATATTTTCTTAAGAAATATAAAAGCCTTAGCATACAAAATGAAAGCTACAATATACAGAAATTTGTTCTAACCAAAAATAATACAGTAGCAGAGGGAAGTGGGGTGTGTATGTACTTGAGTAACAGGTTTTAGATTTCAAATTTCTCTTTCCAAAAAAACTGGAATCAATCCCCATAGGGAGATGCATGTCCACCATCTGCTGGAGATGGAGAATACTGGCAGGCTGGGGTCACTGCAGGCATATATATATACTGTGACATCAGCTTGCTTTGTCTCCATCTGCTGTCAGGGGAGCATAAACCCATTGGGTCCTGAGTCCATCTGTCTACATGCTAGGAAACAGTCACTGAAAAAAGGCAAAGCAATCAGGATATTGTGGCAATCTGAAGGCTGGTGTGGAAGCAAATGGAAATCGTGCTGCAAGGATGCATCACTATTTAGGAATTTTTCTGTAAAACATACTTTTTGAAAAAAAGGTAGATGAAAGGCTTAATGGAGTTTATTAACTGCAAATGAAAAATAATACATTGTATGTTAGCAGCATCACTAGGCTAGCAGCAGTATCTGTGGCCCATTTTACCTGAAAATGTTCTGTAAGGAGGAAGTAATCTTTCTCCCCAGTTTTCACTTGTGTGTCCTGGATCTGAATCTATAGGACAGAAGAGATGGGAAGAAGGAAAAGAGAAAGAGAAGGAAGTAAAGTATACAGAATAGTTAACAGGGCTAACAGAAGAGAAATCAGTTGAGAATCTGACAACACAAGTTAAGAAAGGCTGAAAGCTGAGATGAAGACTAAATGGTTTTGTAAACTTCTAAAATGATAGCTCTTGATCAAGAAAAACGGGTACACATTTATTTACCTGATAATTTAAATTTTCACCTTTTGTTGCCTTATAGCCTGAAAGTAAAATGCATTAAACCAGTGTTTGCTCCATGATTCCAAACATCCTACACCACAACTGCTGAGTGAAATATGTATTTCAGAATTCCTTAGAAAATAAAAATATGGAATAACTTGGTTTGATAACTATCCACCCACATTATACTTTTGTAGTTATTCTCAATACTGAAAGCATTCGTGTAACTAATCGCCTTCAAAAATACACATCGAGTGAATTGGCCACACCTGTGTTAAACTGTACCAGTTCACATGATGATAAATTAGCAAGTCTGCCTACCTGTAAAGCAGAGTTGCTTACCTGTAACAGGTGTTCTCCCAGGACAGCAGGATGCAGTCCTCACATATGGGTGACGTCACTGGATGGAGCCCTATCACGGAAAACTTTCTGTCAAAGTTTCTAGAACTTTTGACTGGCACACTGAGCATGCCCAGTATGCATGCTCAGTGAGTTACATCTTGGTGAGGTTCTCCCTTTAGTCTCGTTTGTAGCAAAAGGTGTGAGCAAAAAAATAAAATAATAAAATGTTTCGGACCCAACTCTGCGGGGTGGTGGGTGGGTTTCGTGAAGACTACATCCTGCTGTCCTGGGAGAACACCTGTTACAGGTAAGCAACTCTGCTTTCTCCCAGGACAAGCAGGATGGTAGTCCTCACATATGGGTGATTAGCAAGCTACAGACTGACTCATATTTAATTGGACCAACAGCACAGAACCTGTGCAACAAGCACAACAACTGGTGTGCTGTTGGGAAAAAAATGAGGCAGCCTGAAATCACAGCAGGTGGATGTGGAAGGAGTTGGGATTACACTGGAAATACATTTTTACAAGGCAGATTGGCCAAAGGTGGAGTGCTGACATCTTTCCTTGTCTAGATAGTAATGTGCTGCAAATATGTGGAGTGAGCTCCATGTTGCAGCTTTGCAGATTTCAGCAATTGGTACTGAACTGTAGTGTGCTACTGAAGTTACCATTGCTCTTACTGAGTGTCCTTTACTCGCCCCCGGAGAGGAAGACCTGCTTTGTCATAGCAGAATTCGATACAATCTGCTAGCCAGTTTGAGAGAGTCTGCCCACTGGATGTCCCAGTTTGGTTTTGTCAAAAGAGAGTTGGGTGGATTTCCTATGAACTGGAGTGCGGTCAAGGTAAAATCCAAGCGCCCGCTTACAGTCCAAGGTGTGCTAAATCTTTTCAACTTGGTGAGAATGAGGCCTTGGGAAAAAAGTGAGCAAGACTATAGACTGATTCAAGTGGAAGTCAGTAACCACCTTGGGAAGGAATGTAGGGTGAGTACGCAGGACCACTCGGTCATGTAGGAACCTTGATTAGGGTGAGTATGTGACAAGTGCTTGTAACTCACTAACCCTTCGAGCAGATGTAATGGCTACTAGGAAGAGAACTTTCCATGTAAGAAATTTAACATCGCAGGACCATATAGGTTCAAACGGGGAGCGCATGAACCTTGCAAGCACTACATTCAGGTCCCATTCGGTAACTGGTGGCCGTAGAGGGGGCTTAAGCTGTAATAGTCCCCTCAAACTTACTCACAAGGGATTATGCTGTTACTGGGGCATCCCCTATTCCCTTGTGGAACGCTGAGATGGCACTCAGGTGTACCCTCACCAAGGAAGTCTTGAGAACGAGTCTGAAAGGTGCCAGAGATAATCTAAAAGAGATGGAGTGGGGCAGAAAAAAGGAGCGATATCTTTTTGTGTGCACCATATGGTAAATCTATTCCACTTAGAATGGTAGGATTTTCATGTGGAAGGATTTCGAGAAGCTACAAGCACTTGAGAGACATCAGTTGAAAGATTGAGTGGTTGCAGGATCAAGCTTTCAACATCCAGGCTGTGAGGGATAGGGTCTGAAGGTTCGGATGGTGTAACATGCCTTGGTTCTGAGTTATGAGAGTGGGCGCTGTGCCCAGGTGAATGGGTTCTTGGATCGAGAGGTCGAGAAGCATGGGAAACCATACTTGTCGAGGCCAATATGGGGCTATGAGTATCATTGACCCTTTGTCCTGTTGTAGCTTCACTAGAGTTTTGGCTATCAGCGGTATCGGGGGATACGCGTATAAGAGGACTGTGTTCCAGGGGCAAGAGAAGGCGTCCCTAGCCAACTTGTTTGGTTGTCTGTGCAGGAAGCAGAATCTGTCCACTTTGTGATTCAGTGGGGATGCAAAGAGGTCCATTGTTGTTTGACCCCAGCGTTGGAAGATTCTGGTCGTCACCACAGGATCCAGAGACCACTCGTGGGGATAGAACTGTCAGCTGAGGCGATCTGCTATTATGTTCTGTATGCCTGCCAGATAAGTGGCCCGGAGATACATGGAGTGTGTAAAGGCCCAGTCTCAGATCTGCGCGGCTTCTTGGCAGAGGAGATAAGAGCCTGTGCTGCCCTGCTTGTTCAAATACCACATTGCAACTGTGTTGTCTGTATGAGAACAGTCTTGTGTGAAAGTCAGTCCTTGAACGCATAGAGAGCATAACATGTAGCTCGAAGCTCTAGGAAGTTGATCTGAAAAGTTGCTTCGAGTTATGTTCAAGTACCATGAGTTTGAAGATTGTTCACATGAGCTCCCCAATCTAAGCTTGATGCATCTGTTGTCAAAGTTACTTGTGGAACTGATTGCTGGAAGGGTAGACCTGTTAGCAAGTTGTTTTTGTTTGTCCACCAGAGAAGAGATAAACCTAACTAGTGGGTTATTTGGATTTGAGATGACCATGGTTGAATGGCTTGGAGCCATTGAGATTTTAAAGTCCATTGAATTATTCTCATGGCCAGCCTGGCCATAGGAGTGACGTGGACTGTGGCAGCCATATGTCCCAGCAACATTAAGAATTGATGGGCTGAGGCTGTTGTTTGTGCGCAGAGACAAAGCTAGGTTTGAGAGAGTGACTGCGCGATCGTTGGGCAGGAAGGCTCTTGCCACTGTGGTGTCTAAATCTGCTCCGATTAAACTCAGGAGGTGAGATGGAGTTATGTGGGATTTTTGTTAGTTGATGAGAAATCCCAACAAGTGCAGTAGATTGATAGTGATCTTGAGAGCGTCGAGAGCTCCTTGCTTGGATTGGCTCTTTATGAGCCAGTCGTCCAGGTAAGGAAAGATGTGCATGCTTTGCTTTCTTAGGTGGGCCACAGTTACTGCTAGGCACTTTATAAATACCTAGGGTGCTGAGGCCAGTCCGAAAGGTAGGACCCGGTACTAAAAGTGTTGATGTCCCACTAGGAATCGCAGGTACTTGTGGTGAGGTGGGAAGATTGGAATATGAGCATAAGTGTCTTGAAGATCCAGAGAGCAGAGCCAATCTCCTGTTTGCAGGAGGGGAAGCATGGTGCCCCGGGAAACCATCCTGAATTTTTCTTTTTGTAGAAATTTGTTGAGATTGCGGAGGTCTAAGATGGGGTGGAGGCTTCCTGTTTTCTTTGGAATGAGAAAATAGCGGGAGTAGAATCCTCTGCCCTGCTGAGGTCGGAGAACCGGTTCCACGGCCCTGGCGCTCAGAAGGGTGGATAGTTCTGACACTAGAAGAGTTGTGTGATCTTTGTGCATCCACAGTGGACTGGGTGGTGAATCCTGGGGTACCGTGAGAAAGTTTAGGTGGTATCCCTGGTTTATGAAGGAAATAACCCATTAGTCTGTGGTGATGTTGAGCCAATCTACCTTATAAATAGGCTCTGACCGACGGCCCGCAAATGCGCAGTAGAGAGCAGCTCTACCGCGCATGTGCGGGCGAGCACGTCGGTCAGAGCCATGCGTGCCCGAAAAAAAAAAATGGCGGTGGGGCCGCAGGAGCGGCGGCGGCCGCGAAGCAGGAGTGGGAGGAGCAGTAGCGGCGGCAGCAGCGACGAAAAAATGGCGGTGGGGCCGCAGAAGCGGCGGTGAAAAGCAGGAGCGGCGGCGGCCGCGAAGCAGGAGTGGGAGGAGCAGGAGCGGCGGCAGCCGCGATGACGAGCAGGAGCGGGAGGAGAAGCAGCGGCGCCGCGCGCGGGAGTGACAGCCCCCCGAGATCTGCCGGCAGGAGCGGGAGGAGAACTAGCGGCGCCGCGCGCGGGAGTGACAGCCCCCCGAGATCTGCCGGCAGGAGCGGGAGGAGAAGTAGCGGCGCCGCGCGCGCGGGAGGGACATCCCCCCGAGATCTGCCGGCAGGAGCGGGAGGAGAAGTAGCGGCGCCGCGGGTGCGCGCGGGAGGGACATACCCCCCCCCCGAGATCTGCCGGTTGTGGATGATCTTAAAGGGGAGGGGATTGAGAGAGGGAGTGACTGAGGAGAGGGAGGGGAAGGTGAGAGAGAGGGAGGGAGGTGAGAGGGAGGGAAGGTGAGAGAGAGAGGGGGAGGGAGGTGTGAGAGAGGGAGGTGAGAGAGGGGGAGGGAGGTGAGAGAGAGAGGGGGGGAGGGAGGTGAGAGAGAGAGAGGGAGGGATGGGGGTGAGGGTGGAGAGAGGGAGGGAGGGGGTGAGGGTGGTGAGGGGGAGAGAGGGAGGGGGTGAGGGGGAGGGAGGAGAGGAGAGGGAGGAGAGGAGAGGGAGGGGGAAGGTGAGAGAGAGGGAAGTGAGAGGGAGGGGGGAGAGAGTGAAGGAGGAGGGAGAATGAGGGGGAGGGAGTGGGAAGGAAACGGACCGAGCCCGTTGTTACGGGCTTAACGGCTAGTTGGTTATAAAGTGATGAATTCAACCTCCTACTGGCAAATCTGATTTTGGATTTGTGGAGTGGCTGCTGTTCTCTGGAAAGGTTTCAAAATCCAGATGCTTGGCCTATTTGTGGAGGAGGCTGAGGTCTGGATGCTTTAGGCTGTCAAGGAAGCCCTCTCTGAGATGGTCTAATTGTCCGCCCACGAGATGCAGGTGGGTAATACCTGCGTGGGCGATAAAATGGCTTTTTAGGGTCTCTTCTGGTTGATCATCTGGCAGGAGAAGGGGCCTCAGTAATGACCATTGATAATTGGCACAGGGTCTCATTGGGGTCCTTCAGTTGAGTCACTGCGTCTTGTATTTTATCACTGAATAGATTTTCACCGGTGCAAGGCAAATCGGCCAGTCTATCCTGGACTTCAGGTCTCAGGTCTGAGGCTTTTTAAAAATTGTTTTATTTATTGAATTTTACAATTATAAACAAGATCACTCTTGACAGAAAACAAGTATTGCTTTACACAAACGTATTCATAAGAAATTACATTATAAAATTATTACTTCCAAAGTCAATACCATTCCAGTCCTCAATAAAGGAGAAGAGACAAGAGCTCAATTCAAAGAAATTAGTAATAAACTAAGAAGAAAGGCTACATGACAGTTAGGTAGCAGTAGCAATACAACATCTAAGGAACTTTTCGTGAGTATTTACGGCTAGGGGTTATCAGACGAGTTGACACATGGAATTTCCCAATCAAGAACTGTGACAACTGGGGGGGGGGATGTCAAAAAATACAAATGAATTATTTTGATATTTCACCATGCATTTGCAGGGAAATAAGAAAAAAACTCACACCCAATCTGTTGCACTCGAGACCTCATCAATAAGAACTGTTTACGCCTTTTCTGTGTTTGTCGAGAAACATCTGGAAATATATTTACTCTAAACTGCATAAACGTTTCTAATCTATGTCTGAAAAACAATTTCAGCAACCAGTCTCTACCAGGTTCAAGAACCAGTATAACAATAAGTGTAGCAGGAACTGCCATGTCAGAGTCCGATGTTTCAATTAAAGCTGATAAATCCATTGGTGGTACTTAAACAGATGGTAGCATTTCCATTCCTTCCATCTCCCTTTTATATGGTGGTAAATAAAATATTTTTGATGTTGGAGGAATAGCATTTCCTGGTATTTTTAGTATTTCCATCAGGTATTTTTTAAACATATCCCTCGGGGAGATTAGTGGCACTTCAGGGAAATTTATAATTCTTAATTTTTTATTCCTAATAATATTTTCTAAATTTTCTACCTTTAGTGCTAAATTTGCATTGTCTTTAGCCAACACATGTTGAGGCTGTTGCATAGAATTTGTTGGCACTCTAATGGTAGATATCTATTGGCTAATATCTGTAGTAGTATTTCCCAATACCAAAACATTTTGTTCCAACTCATTATATTTGTTAACTATAGGCGACAACTGTTGTACTATAGAACTTCGGAGCTCAGCAATAGAATCCCATATTCAGGTCGATCCAGTAAAGTGTGCTCCGTCGGAGCGCACTGTCACCCTGCTCTGGACGCGTGTTTTCCCTAACCCCTTATTCAGTAAGGGGAGGAAAACACGCGGCCCACCCGCGGCACCAAATAGCGCCCTCAACATGCAAATGCATGTTGATGGCCCTATTAGGTATTCCCGAGCGATCCAGTAAGTAAAATGTGCAGCCAAGCCGCACATTTTACTCTAAGAAATTAGCGCCGCCCAAAGGTCGGCGCTAATTTCTTCCGGCGCCAGGGAAGTGCACAGAAAAGCAGTAAAAACTGCTTTTCTGTGCACCCTCCGACTTAATATCATAGCAATATTAAGTCGGAGGTCCCCAAAAGTAAAAAAAAAAATAAAAATAAATTTGAATTCGGCCCGCGGCTGTCGGGCCGAAAACCGGACGCTCAATTTTGCCGGCGTCCGGTTTCCGAGCCCGTGGCTGTCAGCGGGCTCGAGAACCGACGCCGGCAAAATTGAGCGTCGGCTGTCAAACCCGCTGACAGCCGCCGCTCCAGGCCAAAAGGAGGCGCTAGGGACGCGCTGGTGTCCCTAGCGCCTCCTTTTCCTCATTTGCACCGCGTCGCCTAATTTAAATACTGGATCGCTCGCACCGGCGAGGGGCCGGTGCGCGCGCCGGGAGAGCGGGCGTTAGTCCGCTCTCCCACGGACTTTACTGGATCGGGCTGATTGTTAGAAGAGATACTTCACCAGGTCTTTGAATTGGAAGCAGCGCTGGAACTGTCAGTTCAACCACGGATAGTTCCCAGTCTCCTCTCTCTTGACTTCCTCCTTCTCTGTCTCGCAAATTCCTCCTGTCCGGTTGTCCTTGCATGGTTGACGGACCTGCAGCCACTTCAACTGCCCTGCTGCTCCCCGCTGGGCTCACCACAATAACCTCTCAGTTCAGTGGCGTCTCAACAGCCGTTGGGGAGGTCCTTGCGGCTGCCAGGTTTCCGGGCGGCATTCTTCGAATTGGGTTCAGTGGTGACAATGAGCCTGGGAGAGAGGGGAGCTCAAATTCCTGGTATAGGGCTTCTGTGGACGACATGGGCATCCATCGGGCCCGACAAAGACTGCCCTGAGGAAGTCGCAGGGAAAGATGCCATCCTGGGTTTTCTCTTCCGCCCCATCAAGAGAAATTTCAAAAAGTAAAGCTCCGCCAAGTCGCTATTCTCACAGACCTGGGAGAGCAAACTCCGTAGCAAGAGGGAGCATCCACACCAGTCACCTAACGGTCAGCCATCTTGAATCTTCCCCCAATAGTTTTAGTTCAGGTCTGAGGCTTTTAACCAGGCCCATCTCCTGGCACTAATTCCTGTTGCTGACATACAAGAAGCTGTTTCGAAGGAATCATAAGCAGCATGCACTTCGTGTTTACCAGCGTCCAGGCCTTTATGTAATATGGCATTGAGAATGGTATGCTGCTATTGAGGAAGAGTGTCACAGCTACTTCCTGAACCTATTTTCAAAGGTTCCTCTGGTATTGTGTCATGTAGAGTTGGTATGCAGTGATTCTTGACACCAGCATAGAGCCTTGGAACATTTTACAACCTAAAATGTCCAGGAATCTTGGATCTTTGCCAGGAGGTGTTGATGAATGTGGACAAAGTATTCTTGATTTCTTTTGTGCTGACTTCACAACCACTGACTGATGTGGCAGTTGTGGTTTTTGGAATCCAGGTATGTGCTGAACAAGATAAGTTGTATCTGTTCTTCTATTCACTGGAGGAACAGTGCAGGGATGTTCCCAGAGACGATGCTGTAGATCTACTAGTACTTCGTGCAGTGGGATAGCTACGACTTCCTTTGGAGCATCAACAAATTGGAGAACTTCCAATGTCTTGTGCCTTGTATCTTCTTCCTCTGTAATGAGATCAAAGGGAATTGTCTCTGACATCTCCCTAACAAAATTGGCAAAGGAGAGATCTTCTGGGGGAGATTTTCTCCTTTCCTCCAGTGGAGATGGTTCTGACAAAACATCCTCCATGGATGTGTCGGTGTCCACATCTTCCCATGTATCAGAGAAGGTTTCTGGTCAAGATCCTGAATGAGGGAAGAAAGCTGGTGGTGTAGGACGTACGGGCACCGATGGATCCTTTGGTGGCCTCGATGGATGTTGCGGTGGTACCGGGAGCATCGATGGAAACCGCGGGTGTCTCGGTCCCGAAAGCCCTGATGGACCAGGCATTGGTTGAGGCATCGGTGAAATTGGACTTGAATCGGTGCCCTCGTTGTCTGAAGACCTGGGAATGGGAATCGGGTCTTTCGGAGGCTGCACTGGTTGCTTTGGCATCAGTGGACCAGGCTGTGTTGGCAGGGAACCGATCAGTGTATCCAGCCTGGTTAGCAACAGTGCGAGCATTGATGGCTCCAGTGTCTGTGCCGGTACCGGTGGATGTAGTTCACTGAGGGCATCGAGCACTGCCTGGCAGATAAAACCATCCAGTTCCTCCCTGAAAGCTGGTGTTGAAATCACAGCTACAGGGGGTGGCAGGCTAGGCGCTTCTTTCTCCTCCACAGGGATCTGTGGGGGTTCAGTACCCGGCACCGATATCAGTGGGGATCGCCTTGGTCGTTCCGAGTCCTCTTCGCAAGCGGCTCGATAGCCATTGAAGTCGATGCGGTGTCAGTGCCGGCACCGGGAGTGGACTCACATCGGTGCTGATGTCGGTGTTTCCCCTCGGTGCTCGGCCTGATCTTTCCCCTGCGCTCGGCCTGATCTTTCCCCAGTGCTAAGGTAGATGTTGTCGATGACTTGGATGGAGTCGGTGACGGATGGTCACTGCTACCTTGATCTTCCTGGTGGGGTTTTATGATCAATTTTTTCGATGCCCCTGCCAGTGACAATTGGGTGGACATCGATGGAATCAGTTGTATTTTAAACAGGGTTTACATCTTGTCAAGGCGAGCCCGCCTACCCTTAGGAGTCATCTGGGCACACTTTGGGCAAGTAGAGACGTCGTGTGATGAACCGAGGCACAACACACAAACATCATGTGGGTCGGTAATCGATATGGTTCGGGGGCATTCCGAACATTTTCTGAAACCTTTTGCCATAATGACAAAGGTTGAGGCCCAAAAGCAGTCGATGGCCCGCAGACACCGAAAAAAACGGTGGGAGCGGTACCGATTGGGAACAATGATTTCTACTCACCAGAAGATGGAAAAAATATATCCCGAAGGGAGACCCCTATGAGGGAATATTTTTCTGAATGGAAATTTTAAGATTTTTCCGTGAGGAAAGTTGTGTGAGAATACTCACAGAGCTCCTAACCGCGAGGCAAACTGCCGCGCGGCAAAAAAGAGACTGAAGGGAGACCCCTATGGCTCAAGGGATCATTGCATGCTGGTCATGCTCAGTGTGCTAGTCAAAGTTCTAGAAACTTTGACAGAAAGTTTTCCGTGATAGGGCTCAGTCCAGTGACATCACCCATATGTGAGGACTACCATCCTGCTTGTCCTGGGAGAAAGCAAATGTTGCTTACCTGATGTAACAGGTGTTCTCACAGGACAGCAGGATGTTAGTCCTCACAAATGGGTGACATCGAGGATGGAGCCCACCACGGAAAACTTCTGTCAAAGTTTAATAGAACTTTGACTGGCCCCTACTGGGCATGCCCAGCAAGGCACTGACCCTGCAGCCAGCAGGGGTCTCCCTTCAGTCTGATTTTCAAAGCTACAGGCAGTGCCTAAAAAAAGTAAAAACTAAAACGAACCCAACACCGCGGGGTGGCGGGCGGGTTTCGTGAGGACTAACATCCTGCTGTCCTGTGAGAACACCTGTTACATCAGGTATGCAACATTTGCTTTCTCACAGGACAAGCAGGATGGTTGTCCTCACAAATGGGTGAGTACCGAGCTGAGGATGTCCTGGCTTGCACCAAATGCACCCAAGGACGTGCAACAGGCACAACAACTGGGGTGGAATTTGGGAAAGGGCATCCGCACCCTACTGGGAAGGTGGAAGGGTGTTGGTACATCATGTTGGAAAAAGGTTACGCAAGACAGATTGGCCGAAGATGGAGTCCTGTCTTCCAGCTTTGTCCAAACAATAGTGGGCTGCAAAGGTATGGAGAGAACTCCAGGTTGCAGCCCTGCAGATGTCAGGAAGCGGCACCGATCGAAGGTGTGCTACTGAAGTCGCCATGGCCCTCACAGAGTGTGCTTTTACACGGTCTTGAAAAGGAATGCCAGCTTGCTGATAGCAAAAAGAAATGCAGTCCGCCAACCAGGAGGAAAGAGCCTGCTTACCCACAGGTTGTCCCAACTTGTTAGAATGGAAGGAGACAAACAATTGAGTGCTCTTCCTGTGAGCAACTGTACGGTCTAGATAAAACGCTAGAGCTCGTTTACAGTCTAGGGTATGCAGAGTCTGTTCCCCAGAGTTGGAATGGGGCCTGGGAAAAAAGATAGGTAGTATGATGGATTGATTGATATGAAACTCCGAAACTACCTCAGGTAAAAATTTAGGGTGAGTGCGGAGCACCGCCCTGTCTTGCAGGAGTTTAGTGTAAGGCGGATAGGTGACTAAGGCCTGTAACTCACTAACCCTGCGAGCTGAAGTGATAGCCAATAGGAATAATACTTTCCATGTGAGATACTTCAATTCACAGGAGTGCAGAGGTTCGAAAGGTGGTTTCATTAGATGACCAAGAACCAGATTAAGGTCCCAAGATGGGGCCGGAGGACGTAAGGGTGGCTTCAGATGGAGCAAGCCTTTAAGAAAGCGTGTCACCAGGGGTTGTACTGAAATAGGGACACCTGCTATACCTTTATGGAAGGTGGCTACCGCACTGACATGCATCCTAATGGAAGAGGTCTTTAGACCGGATTCTGATAGGTGCCATAAATAGTCCAAGAACTTAGAGATTGGACAGGAAAGGGGATCAAGGGACTGAGAAGTGCACCATGATGTGTACCTTTTCCATTTATATGAATAGGATCTTCTGGTGGAGGGCTTTCGTGAAGCTATCAGGACACGAGAAACCGAATCCGAAAGGTTAAAAGGCTGAAGGACTAACCTTTCAACATCCATGCCGTCAGGGACAAGGCTTGGAGGTTGGGATGGAGGAGGCATCCGTCGTTTTGAGTGAGCAGATGCGGATCCGTTCCCAGAGGGATGTGCCTGCGGATGGAGAGATCCTGGAGTATGGGAAACCACACTTGGCGTGGCCAGTGGGGAGCTATCAGGATCATGGTTCCCCTGTCCTGGCGTAGCTTCACGAGAGTCCTTGACAGAAGAGGAAGTGGAGGGAATGCATAAAGCAGACCTGTCGTCCACTTGAGGGAGAAGGCATCCCTCGGCTGAGAGTGTTGGCTCCGAATGAGAGAGCAATAATTGTCCACTTTGTGGTTCTGAGGGGACGCAAAGAGGTCTATGCGGGGAAAACCCCACTTGTGAAACAGAGAGGTCACTACCAGAGGATCGAGTGACCACTCGTGTGGCTTGAAGACACGGCTCAGCTGGTCTGCCAATACATTGTCTACTCCCGGCAAGTAAGTGGCCTTGAGGTACATGGAATGGGAGAGGGCTTCTGCCCAAATCTGTGCAGCTTCCTGACACAGAAGGAAGGAGCCCGTGCCTCCCTGTTTGTTTATGTACCACATGGCCACTTGGTTGTCTGTCTGGATTAAGATTATCTGATCTGATAGATGATCTTTGAAAGTTCTGAGCGCGTAGCGAATTGCTCGAAGTTCCAAGAAATTTATCTGGTGTTCGGCTTCCTCTGGCGACCACAACCCTTGGGTTTGTAATTCGTCCACATGGGCCCCCCAACCGATGTGGGAAGCATCGGTGGTTAGGATTACCTGTGGATCTGGGAGGAGAAAGGGTAAGCCCTGAAGGAGATTGACTTGAGTCGTCCACCAGGTTAAAGACAGGCGTAGCGCTTGTGTAACTGTGACGATGTAGGACAGAGGCTGGAAAGCTTGAAGCCATTGGTGTCGCAGAGTCCATTGCGTTACTCTCATGGCTAGTCGGGTCAAGGGAGTAACTTGAACCGAGGATGCCATGTGTCCTAGGAGGATGAGGAATTGGCGAGCTGTGGCAGTGTGTTGAGACTGGAGCTGGCGAGCTAGAGACATGAGAGTTTGGACTCGTTGAAGTGGAAGGTAGGCTTTTGCCTGTAAGGTGTCCAAGTCTGCTCCAATGAAGGATAAGGTCTGAGATGGGACCAAGCAAGATTTCTCGTAATTGACAAGAAACCCTAAGGAGAGGAGTGTGTGAATTGTCAACTTTAGGGAGGATTGCGCAATTTGAGGGGTGGAGGCCCTGATTAGCCAATCGTCCAGATAGGGGTAGACGTGGACACCTTCCTTCCTGAGAAATGCTGCTACTACTACGAGGCATTTGGTAAAGACTCGTGGAGCAGATGCCAGCCCGAAAGGTAGTACCCGGTATTGATAATGGTCGTGGCCTATCAGAAAACGCAGATACTTGCGATGAGATTGTGTTATCTCAATGTGGGTATAAGCGTCCTTGAGGTCGAGAGAGCACAGCCAATCCCCCTTTTGCAACAGAGGGAGCAAGGCGCCCAGGGTTACCATCTTGAACTTCTCTTTTTGCAGATACTTGTTGAGGGCCCGAAGGTCCAGAATTGGACGTAACCCCCCTGATTTCTTTGGTATTAGGAAGTATCTGGAATAGAATCCTTTCCCTTGTTGACAAGGAGGGACGGGTTCTATAGCATTTGATTGTAGAAGAAGGGATACTTCTTGATGTAATTGAGTCAAATGGCTGGTTAGACTCCATGCCTGAAGGGGCGGGGAGTCTGGCGGAAGTGTTATGAAGTTGAGGTGGTAACCCTGTGCGATAATTGCTAGCACCCACTGATCTGAGGTAATCTGTTTCCAACGGGGTAAGAAGTGGTACAGCCGACCTCCCACAGGGATGTGTGGAAGAGGGAGTTGGCATGTGCTCAATACAGGGAAGTCAAAGGCCCGCCGCAGGCCCAGGAGGTGGGGCTACAGTAGGTCTTTGCTTTCTCGGCTGACGAGGCTGAGGCCTGTTAGAGGACCGTGCAGGACGAGCCCTAGTTGACGGAGGGTAGTAGCCGCGTGGTCGAAAGAACGACTTCTTAGAGTCCTTCTTTTGCGGTTGCTTGGAGGTCACCTCAGGTGGGACAGATGAGAGTTGTTTCAACGTCTCATGGTGGTCTTTTAACTCCGCCACAATCTGTTGAATTTGCTCTCCAAACAAATTGTCGCCTAAGCAGGGCAAATCAGCAAGACGATCTTGGACCTCTGGGCGAAGGTTGGATGACTTTAACCAAGCCCAACGTCTGGCTGAGATGGCTGTGGCTGAAACCTTCGTGGAAGCATCGAAAATGTCGTAGGCAGTCCTAATCTCGTGCTTCCCTGCCTCAAATCCCTTGTGAAGAAGGGCTTGAAGCTGCGGTTGGTATTGGTCCGGCAACGTGTCAGCATAGTCTTGCATCTGCTTAAGGATGGCTCTGTTGTATTGAGTCATGTAAAGTTGATATGAAGCTATGCGTGAAATCAACATAGCTCCATGATACACGTTCCGTCCCACACTATCTAGGAATTTGTTGTCCCTGGTAGGTGGGGTAGAAGAGTGCGGCTTAAGACGCTTGGCCTTCTTCTGCGCGGACTCAACCACAACAGAGCGATGATCCAGTTGAGGTTTTTGGAAACCTGGTGCTGACTGGACAAGGTATGTGGAGTCAGCTTTCTTGTTAACTGGTGACACCGATGAAGGAGATTCCCAGTTTTTCTTGAGCAGATCCAAAAACACCTGGTGTATAGGGATGGAAGCGATGATTTTTGGAGCATCCAGAAATTGAAGTAGTTCCATCATCTGGTGTCTGTCATCAGCTTCAGATTGTAGTTGAAAAGGTACAACTTCTGACATCTCTTTCACAAAATTAATGAAGATAGATCCTCAGGAGGAGATCTTTTTCTACTCTCTGTAGGAGATGGTGGCGAAGGCAAATCTGTGTCAGAAGAGGTATCATCATCATCACCCCAGGTATCGTAGGGATCATGTGGGGCTTGTAGCCCTGATGGACCTGGCTGAGGCTCTGAAGGCATCGATGGAAACCGAGGTGGAATCGGTGCGGTAGGTGGAACCAGAAATGGCATCGATGGCTTCGGTGCTGCCGATGGAATCGGTGCCTGGCGCGGAATCGATGGAGCCGAAGGATAAATCGGTGGAGATATACCAGAAGGTACCGATGGAACTACCCCGGAAGGGGGAATTCGAAACGGTGTTTCTCCTGCCGATGAGAAACCAGTCGGAGACGGTGGTGTTGTCGATGGCACTGGAATCACCGATGGAAGGGCCGTCATGAGTGCCTCCATGCGGCTCAGTAGTGGTGCTAGCGCTTGTATCAACGGCTCGGTGGCCGGTTCTCTCCTCGGTGGCGAAGCCGGTGCCGGCGTCGGGGGCGGCACTGGAACCGGTGCCGGAGACGGTACCGATGGAGGTTGTAATTTCTTCATCGCTTTCTCGATGGCCTCCTGGACCAGCCGGTCCAGTTCTGCCCGGAGACCAGGGGTAACCATACCCGGCTCGACGGGAGAGGGAGGCTGAGGCAGGGCCGGAGGGACCACCGTAACCGGTGGGATCACGGCCCCCACACCCCGAGAGGGTGAGGGTTTCCTCGATGCCGGCGAACGAGACGTGGAGGGCGTCCGGTCTGTTCGCGGCTTCTTCGTCGGTGGCTCGGCTTGAGCAGAGGTCGATGGCTGTGGATCCTCGACAGGCCGAGACTTGTGCCGTCGATGGCGGTGCTTTTCCTTCCGATCCCCTCGCCCATCCGGGGAAGGGACGGGAGTCGACGGCCGAGAAGCGATCGATGGCGGACGGTCACCGGAGGGTTGACGATGATGGTACAACTTCGACGGTGCCGGTTCCGATGACGTCGATGCTATCGATGGCGTTGGGGTGGGTGCATGGAAGAGGAGCCCCATCTTCTCCATCCTGGCTTTGCGACCCTTGGGTGTCATTAAGGCACACTTGGTGCAAGTCAGGACATCATGCTCACTACCCAAACACATTACACAAACCCTGTGGGGGTCTGTGATGGACATAGTCCGGGTACAATCCGGACAACGACGGAACCCCGTTGCCATGGCTGGAAGCCAAAATTTAGGCTGGGGATCGGTAAGTGCCAACAGGCCTCGAGGGCCAAATTCGACGGCAGTCGATGGAAGAAGGCAAAAAACTTACCGGGTTCCGTAAGATGACTAAAAAATTTGTCGAAGGGAGACCCCTGAGGGGCAAATTTTCTTAGGAAATTAATTTCCAAATTCCTGTCAGGAACGTGGTTAGAGAGCTCCTTTCACCGCGTGGCAACTGCTGCGCGGAAAAAAAGAAGACTGAAGGGAGACCCCTGCTGGCTGCAGGGTCAGTGCCTTGCTGGGCATGCCCAGTAGGGGCCAGTCAAAGTTCTATTAAACTTTGACAGAAGTTTTCCGTGGTGGGCTCCATCCTCGATGTCACCCATTTGTGAGGACAACCATCCTGCTTGTCCTGTGAGAAAGAGGGTTCTCAGTAGACAGCAGGATAAATAAGCCATTACACAGGGTTCCATCATCCAATGGCACTCTCAGAGCTCAATAAATATCTAAGCATGCGTGGGAGTTCCTGAGTGTGTGCGCACACTGTCTCTTGAGCCCCTTGGACTCTGCAACAGCTTAAGTTTTAGCAAGGTTATCAACAGTTCAGGGAGGTGGATGGGTGTTAAGAATGGCTGATTCTTCCTGCTGTCTACAGACAGCCCTGTTTATAGGTAAGTAAACTTGCTTCCTCTGTTAAGCAGGCATGAATTAGCTATTACAGATAGATAGTCCCAAGCAATTGCTGAAACAGACAACCCAATCACACCAGGTGGAAAATGAACTACTGGGAGAACAGGCTGGGCAGAACTGCTTGTCCAAAGTTATTACCTCCTTAGGACATGCTATGAAGCCGGACTCTTTAAATCACCTCACCTACAAATATGCCTAATATACACTCCTCCTGGCATCTTAGACTCTGACTTATCACCCATCATTGAATGCTTAGCATCAAACATAACCAATGATATACCCGCCATTGTACTCGGAGACTTTAACCTCCACATTGACTCCCTTCCCCTCTCACACAGTTGTGAATCCCTATTAACCTCCCTCCTAGCAATGGATCTCCATCAAATCATCTCCAAACCCACCCACAAAGCTGGACATTCACTAGAACTTATTTTCATGAACTCCCTCCTCCTTCCTAACCCTCCAACTTACACGCCAGTACCCTGGTCCGACCACTATCTCATCAAAGCCACCTGCTCCTTAAAAAACCTCCCACAATGCCCCAACAGCAAAACTACCATACAATTCAGAAAAACATGTCCCAGAGACGAACTCATAGACACCCTTACAGATAACCTCAAAAAATTAGACCTCAAGGACTCTGAAACCGCAGTCACCTCATGGAGCCACATCACTAGTGACACAGCCAACAAGCTATGCCCCCTAATAACAAAAGAAATCCCCGCCGATGCTAAATCTAGACAACCCTGGTACACTCCTGAATTAAAGCTACTAAAGCACAAATTGAGAAGCCTAGAAAAAACATGGCGCAAAGACCCATCCACCTCCAATCTCAACAAATATAAATCCTTGCTACACACATACAGATCAAACACGCTCAAAACTAAACGAGACTTCTACGCTACCAGAATACACAACTATCAGATCAATCCTAAAGCCCTATTCTCCTTCGTCGCAGGCCTAACAAAAACGTCACCTAACTCCACTCCAGACGAAGAAAACGACAACAAATGCAACGAGCTCGCAAAATACTTCCACAACAAAATAGCTAACATCGCTTCACGCTTTACCACCCCTCCCTCACCCACCAAAACCTCTCTGAAAGCCCCTAATCACCAAATGGATGCCTTCAAGACCACATCCACATCTGAATTCAGATCTATACTAAGTAAAATGAAACCCTCCTCCCGCCCCTCAGACTCAATACCCACCAAAGCACTTTTATCTATACCAGATTGCATCGCACAACCCCTAGCTGACCTCATTAACACATCCCTGGCCTCCGGCAACATTCCCAACCAACTTAAACTAGCCATCGTAAAACCCATTTTAAAAAAGCCCAAACTAGATCCTACTGACCCAACCAACTTTCGCCCCATTTCCAATCTCCCGTTTCTTGCGAAAGTCCTTGAAAAAACTGTTAACACGCAATTATCCAATTATTTAGACCAGCATCAAATCCTCCTACCTTCACAGCACGGCTTTCGCAAACAATTTAGTACCGAAACCCTCCTGACGTCACTCTCGGACTACATCATCAGAGGACTAGACATGGGTCACACATACATCTTAGCCCTACTAGACATATCAGCAGCCTTCGACACCATCAATCACTCCATACTAATCGACAGGCTGACTGAAATTGGAATCTCAGGAATCCCCCTCCTATGGTTCAAATCCTTCATTAATGACAGACACTTCAAAGTCAAAATCGGAAAGCATGAATCCAAACCCATCAATATCACGTGCGGAGTACCCCAAGGCTCTTCCTTATCTTCAACCCTATTTAACATATACCTCCTACCCCTCTGCCACCTCCTTCTGAAACTTGGTCTCCCACATTTTGTCTACGCCGACGATGTACAAGTCCTCATTCCCATCACAGACTCACTACCCAATGCCCTCCTAAAATGGGAAAGTGCCCTCTCTGCCATCAACAGCCTTCTCACACAACTCAACCTAGCGCTAAACACTAATAAAACTGAACTAATGATCATCGCCCCCCAACAACTCAACCCCTCACCCACCAATGTCAGCTCTCAGCACCCCCTCCCAGACTTCGCTCAACATGTAAGAGACCTTGGTGTAATTCTTGACACCCAATTCAGCCTGCAAAAATTCATCAACACCACCCTTAAGGAATGCTATTTCAAACTACACACACTCAAAAAACTAAAACCACTTCTGCATCCCAGCGACTTCAGAACTGTGCTTCAGGCACTCATCCTATCCAAAATAGATTTCGCAAACGCCATCCTACTAGGCCTTCCCAAAAATGCCACAACCCCCTTGCAGCTCCTTCTAAATGCAGCTGCTCGCATACTAACAGGCACACGCAGAAACGACCACATCACGCCCATTCTTAAACAACTACATTGGCTCCCCATATCCTCAAGAATCATCTTTAAGACTCTAACCCTCATACACAAAGCCATCCACAACCCAAACATGCATTGGTTCTCTGACACCCTCCACCTTCGTACGACATCAAGACCAACCAGATCACCATACCTTGCAACAATACCCACTTCTACACCCAAACTATCCCACCTCGCTTCCACCAAACAACGCTCCATCTCCTTAGCTGGTCCCAAGCTATGGAACTCAATGCCCACCAGTCTATGCCTTGAGATCTGTCCAAAGAAATTTAGACAGAAACTTAAAACATGGCTTTTCACGCACGCCTACTCTTAATCTGCCATCCCAGTTCCATTCCTCCCCCCCCTCACCCCTCCTCTAATCCATCCAACCTCACACCCAGACTCTTTCCTCCCCCTCCACCCCCCACCCCCTTCCTCACCCCCCCCAACCTGCCATCCCTCTCTAACCTAGCCCCCCCCTCCACTCCCTCACCTTGTATATTGAATGTACATAATAGAATGTTTAAAGAATGTACATAACCCCTTTTTGTAAATAAACCCCCTTATTCCCTCCTCTGTTCCCAGCATACTCATATAGTTCCAAGTTACTGCCCTGCCCCTTCCCTCCCGTCCCCCCTTGTTATAATATCAGTTACAATGTAAAGCCCTGTTGGCTGAATTTGCTGTTGTCTGGAAACCGATGTGATGTCTCATGCGAATGTCGGTATAGAAAAATGTTAAATAAAATAAATAAATAAATAAATGCTTCCAGACAAAAATGTGATGGTGTGCACAGACAACCAAGTAATAACTTTGCAAATGTCTTCAATAGAAGTGGCCCTGAAATGAGCCACTAAAACATCATGGCTCGTACTTGATGAGCCTTGATAGAATTTGTAAGCCAGCCAGCATGTTAACAGTGCACCACACAGTCCGCTAACCAACTGGACAAAGTTTGTTTGGCAACAACCCTTCCCAATCTTTTGGGATTCTAAGGACATGAATAACTGAGAAGCTTGATGGTGAGGTTGAGTCCTCTTTATATAACAGGGCTCTCTTTACAGTCCAAGGAGTAAAGAGCCTGTTCTCCTTTGTGCGCATGTGGTCTTCGAAAAAACATAGGTAGAACAATAGCCTGAGTAATGTGGAACACAGATACAATTCAGAGTGAGTATGTAGGATCACACTGCTGTGAAAAAAATGAGGTTTGATGAATACAAAATCAGAGTCTACAGCTCACTTACATTTTGTGCTGAAGTGACTAACATGAGAAACATTTTCCAGGTGTGAGACTTCAAGTCCACAAACTTGAACAATTCAAAAGGAGGTCCATAAGTTGATGTAGGACTACACTGATGTCCCAAGGCACTGAGGGGTAGATATTCAAAGCGTGTTCAGTGCTATTTAGCCAGATAAATGAGATTTATGTGGCTATTAGTGGCCTCTGAATATGCGCCTACGTTCAGCAGCTGCCGCTCAGTCATATGAGTCCCTTATATGGCTAAAAGGTACATGCATAAAAAGTGGGCAAGTACTGGGCAGATCGGGGTGGAACGAATTAACCATATAAGTTATACGACTAACTATTGAAATTCAGAGTTAGCCAGATAAGTTTATGTCTAAGTTTAGACACCCCATAGGGCAGATCTAAACTTAGCCGGGTAGACTTATCCAGCAAAGTGTGCACATATATGTGTATATTTAGCAGTTTTGCCATGCCGCTGAATAGACATTGTAGCTTAGCCATGTTAGTTCCAACCGGCTAAGGGCCTGATTCAACAAGGCATTTTCCCATAGAAACAGAATGGGAGAAATGCCTTAGGCCCTAAATTACTTACACGACCAGCTTTGAACATCTACCCCTGAATGTTTACTGAATGGAGGTCTAGAATGCCTTAATCCTGTCATCAATTTGGATACTAAAGAGTAGATAGTGATCAAAGCCCCTTCCATCTGCTGGTGATAAGCTGTAGAAGCACAGAAATAAACCTTAACTGACGAGGCACTAAGGACTGAGTATGAGGAAAAGCAGACACTGAAGCAAGAAGTCAGGCCACAGGAGAAGGGATCCAGATGGCTGGTCTCACATCAAGCTAAGAACTTCTTCCACTTGAAACTGCAGGAGCTTCAGGTTGAGGGTTTTCTAGCCAAAATCAGAACATCCTCCTGCTCCTTCGGAAGAAGGAAGGAGGTGACTATTTTACATTTAACATCCACACCATGATGACCAGAAATGTAATTCGTTCCTGTGCTCCTGAGCAGTCATGTCCTCGCTGTGTTGAGCATTAAGTATTGGAAAAAATAACCCTGCGCACCCGCAAGAACTCCTGAAAAGAGGATCCTCCACCAAGTAATAAGGATAACGCCAATGCAAAACTGAAGGCGCCGTGGGAAGCAACGCCAGATCCAGCCAAATAGGGGCATGATCTGAAAGAACAATGTCCCCAATCCCGGCGTCAGAAACCTTAGAACAAGAATGTGTGCTCACCAAAAAATAATCAACCCGAGAATGCGTCACATGTGCTCGAGAGAGATGAGTAAAGTCCCTTTCAAAGGGATGCAGTGTATGCCAGGAATCTGCGAGATGTAATGCCCCTTCCAACAAACCAATCCCCTTACCAAATACCCCAGTTCTATGAGCAGAAGAGGACCTATCCCATTCTGGATGCCGGGTCTCATTAAAGTCTCCCCCTACTACCACCATTTGCTCAAAATATTGCTCAAAATATGGCAATAGTAATTTATGTATGGTCTGAAAGAATGAGGTCGGCAGAGATCGGAGCATAAATATTACATAGTACCAAAGGCACATTATTGAACTCAGCCACCAATATTATGTAGCAACCCTGCGGGTCCTTGATTTCTGTGTGGATCCGCAGGGGGAGGTTATTGCGGATTAGTATCTCCACCCCTGCCGATTTAGTGCTGGCGGACGCAAAATGAACCGCCCCCACCCAACTTTGGCACAGCTTCCTGTGTTCGGAATCAGACAAGTGGGTTTCTTGAAGGAAGGCCATATCCACCGCATTCCGTTTTGTTGCCTGAAGAATCTTGGACTGTTTAACCGGGGAATTTATGCCGCAGACATTCCAAGACAACAGTCTAGTTCCCCGACTAGCCATCTACTCCTGCCAAGCTATCTATACTACCAACATAATTCCAATTCGTGGAGAGGAGGGGCCATCCCAGCATTGACCCCCCCCCTTCGCATCCCGTGACTCGAACAGCTCTCATTATGAGAAGACCAACCATGGTAAAAAAGGACCTGGGCCAAAACCCTGCCCACCCCACCCCCTCCCCCTCATCCTCCCTACCACCCCCCTCCCCCCCAATCCACTACCCAACCGTCCCCATCCCCTTCCCCTCCAGACCCCAAATACACTTAATCCCATCTAGGAGATCACTAAGACGCTTATGCCTCCCCCCCTCCAACCCCATTCCCTCCCGCGAGCTAATCAGGAAGCATAGTAGCATGCCTTAACAAAGTAGGGTATTAAGAAGAGAATGACACCAAATAGAACTGCACATAGTGAAACAACCCCACCCTGCCTTTGTAAACCCTGAGAGAGAAACATCAATATACACTGCAGCCCATCCATATATCTTAATGAACTGTTCTTATACAATTAGGTAAAGCTATAAACCAGCCAACCCGCCAAAAGACAGATCAGCTGAACAATGTGAACAGATCTTAAGAAAAGCCACTGCGGCTCAGGCAAGACAGTCAGACCCGCCGCGGTTATATCAGGATCTCAGGCCACCCGGCTTCAGTAAACTCTCACCCAGGTCGCGTCTCACTGCTACAAGGCAGAGCCGACCGCCACATGAATCAGCAATGACCTTAGTTCACGGCCCTCCCCGCGGGCTCGTCGGCACCTGGGCGAGCGTTGCGATATACTCACGGAGGCCCCCCGCATCAGAGAACCAGCGGGTGCCGCCGGGTGTGGAGACTAACTTTCGCCGGGTAAACGATCACGGCGCATTGACCCAAATTGTGCAGTTGGGCACATAATGGGGAGAGAGCACGTCGCTGCTCGGACAGAGCATTTGAAAAGTCTTGAAAGACTAAAATCTTCTGTCCGTCAAATTGAAAAGCTGTCCCAAAACGTATGGCTTGCAAGATTTCGGTTTTGTGCATGAAGTTCAAAATTTTTGTGATCACCCTTGGCTTCTCCTGGTGCGCTCGCTTCTGGCTGAGGCGATGGGCACGCTCGATATGCATTGGTCCTCGGTCAGTGGAGATGGATAGCGCTCGAGTTAGCCAGGATTCAAAGATCTTGGGCAGATCACGCCCCTCTAACAATTCCGGCAGGCCAATGAAGCGCAAGTTGGAGCGCCGGGACCTATTCTCCAAGTCCTCCAAGCACTCAGTGTGTTGCGCTACTGCGGCCTGAAGTGCCTCCATATCAGACCTCGTGGTCTGGAGACCATCTTCAGCATCTGAAACACGCTGTTCCAACTCAGAAAATGCGCGTCGTAACCGGCTATGAAGGAGGTAAGATCTGCGATCTGATTAGACAATTTTTTAAATTCGGGCTCTAGAGCCTTTACTATAGCTGCCTGTACATCCGCTCAATTTGCTGGCACCTGAGACTCCACGGCCCCGATGTCCTCATCCGATACCGCGTCGGCAGGCCTCATCCGTTCCTTGATCGTTTCTCTCCTTCCTTGCCGTTCTGGTCGACATTTTCAGCTGCTCTCCTTTACCCAAGGTATTGGCTGCTTAATAGTACTTGCAGAGCCCCTGCCCAGACCAAAATGTGTTGGATGGGTAGGCCGAAGGCCAGCGAGGGCAAGCTACATCTGCTTCCCTTCACAGCGTCACATGATCTCCTTCCACAACCTTTTAGTTTTCTTAGAAGCCTCTTATGAGGGACTTTAACCCTTCGATCTAATAGTCCAACCGACTCCCTTGCAAGCTTTCTGCTTCGGATATATTAAAAAAGCTTTCATTATGAGATTTTGCCTCTATGGCCAACTTTGTTTCAAATTCTCTCTTAGCCAGTCTTATCAATGTCTTACATTTAACTTGCCAATGCTTACGCTTTTTCCTGTTTTCCTCTGATGGATCCTTCCATTTTTTGAATGAAGATCTTTTGGCTAAAATAGCCTCTTTCACTTCACTTAATAACCATGCTGGCAATTGTTTGGCCTTCCTTCCATCTTTCTTAATGCGTGGAATACATCTGGACTGCGCGTCTAAGATGGTATTTTTAAACAACGTCCACCCCTGTTGCACACGCTTTACCTTTGTAGCTGCACCTTTCAGTTTTGTTTTTTGTGGGTTTTTTTCTTTTTAACTATTTTCCTCATTTTGTCCAAGTTTCCCTTTTGAAAGTTTAGTGCTAGAGCCATGAATTTACTTACTGTCCTCCTTCCTGTCATTAATTCAAATTTGATCATATTATGATCACTATTGCCAAGTGACCCCACCATTGTTACCTCTCTCATCAGATCCTGGTCTCCACTGAGAATTAAGATCTAAAATTGCTCCTTCTCTTGTCAGTTCCTGAACCAATTGATCCATAAAACTGTCATTTATTCCAATCCAGGAACTTTAATTTCTAGTATGTCCTGATATTACATTTACCCAATCAATACTGGGGTACTTGAAATCTCCAATTATTACTGCACTATCAATTTGGTCAGCTACCCTAATTTCCCTTACCATTTCACTGTCCATCTCATCCTTTTGGTCACGGGATGGTAGTATACTCCTATCGCTATATTCTTCCCCAACACACAAGGGATTTCTACCCATAAAGATTTGATTGTGCATTTAGTCTCTTATTACATTACTCTCATCAGATGGCTTCACAACAGCTTTTCATGATAAACTGCTAACAATGCAATATCATTTTCACCCAGACTCACTCCCCTACCGACCCTCATGCTCTTGTTGAACATATCTCACCATCAGATGAGAACACAGCATTGGCCAGCAGATTCTCTCTTTTCAACAAAGTCTCTGTAGCTAGCCTGCAGCTAATTTTGAAACAAATGAAAGCATCTTCTTCCTTAGGTCCACGCCCCTTCAAATATATACAAAATTCAGATCTCGCCTTACTTTATTTGGCCGACATCATTAACTCTAGCTTAGACCAAGGTAGTTTACTGATTCTCTCAAAATAGCCAGAATATGTCCAATTTAAAAAAAAAAAAAAAAAAAAAGAATTTAGATTCCAACTCTTATGATAACTACAGACCTATATCTAACTTCTTTGTCTTATCAAAAATGATAGAAAAGGCTGTCCATGTATAACTTAGCTCTTTCCTTGAGAAAATCTTGGTCTTGTATCCAAAACAATCTGGTTTTAGAAAAGGTCATAGCATGGAGACTGAATTAGCTTCTTTAACTAAGATCTGCAACAGAGTGGACACGCCGGAAGGAGTGGAGAGAATGAGACGGGATTTAAGGAAGATGGAAGAGTGGTCGAAGACATGGCAGCTGACATTCAATGCCAAGAAGTGCAAAGTCATGCATATGGGGAGTGGAAATCCGAATGAACTGTATTCGATGGGGGGAGAAAGGCTGATGTGCACTGAGCAGGAGAGAGACCTTGGGGTGATGGTGTCTAATGATCTGAAGTCGGCGAAACAATGTGACAAGGCGATAGCTAAAGCCAGAAGAATGCTGGGCTGCATAGAGAGAGGAATATCGAGTAAGAAAAGGGAAGTGATTATCCCCTTGTACAGGTCCTCGGTGAGACCTCACCTGGAGTATTGTGTTCAGTTCTGGAGACCGTATCTCCGAAGAGACAGACAAGATGGAGGCGGTCCAGAGAAGGGTGACCAAAAAGGTGGAAGGTCTTCATCAAATGACTTATGAGGAGAGATTGAAGAATCTAAATATGTACACCCTGGAGGAAAGGAGGAGCAGAGGTGATATGATACAGACTTTCAGATACTTGAAAGGTTTTAATGATCCAAAGACAATGACAAACCTTTTCCGTAGGAAAAAAATCAGCAGAACCAGGGGTCACGATTTGAAGCTCCAGGGAGGAAGATTCAGAACCAAAGTCAGGAAGTATTTCTTCACGGAGAGGGTGGTGGATGCCTGGAATGCCCTTCCGAAGGAAGTGGTGAAGACCAGAACTGTGAAGGACTTCAAAGGGGCGTGGGATAAACACTGTGGATCCATAAAATCAAGAGGCCGTCAATAAAGAGTGGGTGGCTCGCCAGAATGACGGCTACTGCCTGGAGATAATACCCTTATTCAATAAACATACACATGGTTACTGTGACTCCAACATCGCTCTAAGCTACAACAGCAAGAGGAAATGTGGAAAAAAGGATTCGCACTCACAAAGTGGGGAGTAGCTGGCTTGTTACGGCGGTTACTACCCCAAACCAAATAAGCCTGATACTTCACTTTTAATGCATATCCTGCTTCAACGGCAGGGGAGAAGAAAAACTGATACTTCACGCATATCCAGCATAGCTCTCTGCTTCAACGGCAGGGGAGAAGAAAAACTGATACTTCACGCATATCCAGCATAGCTCTCTGCTTCAACGACAGGGGAGAAGAAAAACTGATACTTCACGCATATCCAGCATAGCTCCCTGCTTCAACGGCAGGGGAGAAGAAAAACAACCAATAAGGGCTGAATAACACAGTCTGGGTAAAACAAATAAGCATGGGTGTAGCTTGCTTATTGCGGCGGTTACTTCCCCTACTACCCATAACTAATCAAGCTTGATATTTCACTTGGTTGCAGCTCCATCACTGCTCTCTACATTAATGGTGGGGGTGGAAGGGAAATAGAACCAAAGAGCTAAGAGAAACAGATAAGTATGAGAAAAAAAATGTGAAGCTTGCTGGGCAGACTGGATGGGCCGTTTGGTCTTCTTCTGCCGTCATTTCTATGTTTCTATATATTAGTACTGTGTTGGATGGTGGCAAACCTGTACTCAGTCTTATTAGACATGAGTGCAGTCCTTGCATCAACTATGAGTTGCTGCGCTTGTTTGATATTGTACTTAGAAGTTTGACATTAACATAGTTTGTTTCATTTTTCTCCAATAGATTATATTATGTAGACGGGAACTCATCTTCACAGTCCTATAGTACTCCCCTGTGGGGTTCCACAGGGTTCCATTCTTTCCCCCATGCTGCTTAACTTTTACTTGGCCCCCTCTTGGCAATACTTATCCAGAATCTCGGCTTACTTATTATCTGCATGCTGATGACATACAGATAATTGCTTCTATAGATCTTATGCTGGTGATAGCTTATCTAAGTTTAATCATTGTCTTTCTGAAGTTGCTAACTGGCTCTATGCTGCCAATCAAACTGAATCCCAAAAAGTCTGAAGTTATCTGGTATATTAACAAATCCAAAATGTCTGATCTCCTAGCTCCTTCTATTACTGCAATTCCTAGTCAACTAAGAAGTGCTGTATTAAATCTGATTCCCAACTTAATTTTTGAAGCACACATAGCTAAATTAGCCCAATCCTCTTACTTTTTCTAGTGTCGTATTTGATGACTAAGACCTTTCTTAAGCACTGGGGATCTAAAGTTAGTAACTTATTCCTTTGTGATGAACAGATTAGGCTACTGCAACACACAACATCACTGCATTTCCTCATGTGCTAGGTACTGTCTTCAAATTCAAAACACAGCTGCCAGACATTTTTGGGAAGTGAAAATATGATCATGTGACCATTTCTGCAAAGTCTGCACTGGCTTCCTGTCAGTTTGCAAATCCAATTTAAAATAAGTTGTCTTGCTTTTAAAAGCTTTCTGCTTTAGCTGCCCTTATTTAGCTAAACTGCTAATCCCTTGCTCACTAGTTCCTTATCTCTGCTCCTCCCAACAGAAGCTTTTAAAAGTTCCAAGTTTTAAGAAAACTAGATTAGAAAAAACTAGGGAAACTGTTTTCATCCTTCTGGAATTCCTTCTCTATTACATTGCATCTTGAAGATTAGGGCAAATTCAGCCAGGGTTTAAAACAAATACTCTTCTGTAAGGCCTTTGAAATATACAAGGTGGCCCATGGAAAAGTAGCCTGTCTCCAATAACTGGTATTGGAGGCGGGCTACTTTTCCATGGGCCACCCTCTAGCATTTGGTTTTATTTTTTTTGTTTTTAGATTGGTCCACTTTAGATTTTATTCTGGTTTATTTTTATCTTTTTATTTACTGTATTTTTGTGTAGTTATTTTATTTTAAATTTGCCTTTGTTTCAAATTATATAGCTATGTAGTTTTGTTTTACTCTAAATTTTTATTGTACATCACCTTGGTTCTTAATGGGAAGAAAGGCAGTTTTATCAAGTGAAATTAACTAATTGATATGTGGCAGCAAGTTTGAAAGGGGATCAGATGGAATTCCTATGGAGTCCACCTCATCTCCTAACCATAGGGGAAACACTAAGCTATGACCTCCATTGGTGAAGAAGTCAACTGAGGTGGAGATCTCTTCTGGCCCAGGGGGGAATCATCCGGAAAAAACTCAGACTGGATATAGCCCATTTCTTCACCCTTTGATCCGTGAAGGGACTCCCTTGGAGGAAGAAAATCCAGCACTTCCTGGTGAGAAATTACACCCAGTGCCAGCAATTGCTGCAGTGAAGTATGCACTGGTATAGGACTTGAAGCAGCTCCACTCTACAAAAAAATGGCCTCCATATAGGACAGCAAAGGCTGTAAACCCCCTCTCCTGTCTTCAGATGTCAGGGAGGGGAAACATAAGAAATGCCTTGCCAGGTCAGACCAAGGTCCATCTCCAACAGAAGCCAGGCCAGGTTGCAAGTACCTGGCAGATCCCATAAAGGAGATCTATTTCCTATTACTAACTTCCAGAGACAGCAATAGCTTTCTTTAGTCTATTTGGCTAATAATGTTTTATGGCAGGGGTGGCCAACTGTGGTTCAAGAGCCACAAACAGGCCTATTTTTCTCTGTGAATATCCTGAGAACCAGACCTGTTTGTGGCCCCTTGAGGACCAGAGTTGGCCACCCTTGTTTTATGACTTTTCCTTCAGGAACTTGTATCAATCTCTTTTAAACCTCACTATGCTAGCTGCCTTGACCACATTCTTGGGCAACAGATTCCACAGTTTGATTATGCACTGGGATTATAACTTTCAAACAGACATGCGGGTACACATATACGCATGTGTATCAGAATGTGCTCAGATGCACAACAATTTTATAACATGCGCACACATATGTGCACCTTAAACAATAGCCTAGGCATGTGCATCTATGCACCTAATTTTACACTTGTGTGTGCCTAGCAGCGTAAGTCGGTTTAAGGATGCACCACTGCCTGTATTTTATAACTGACTAGCATCCAGCTGAGGACCAGTTTCACCAGTTCATCCACCAGTTTTGCTCAGTGCTCTGCTAGGTCCTTCCAACCCCCTGGTTCTTTAGCCTGCACTCCCCCCAGTTACCCCAGACCCTTCAAAACCCCTCATAAATATCTGTAAGTGTTTCTTTTAAAACTTATACCTCCTATATAGCAGAAGTAAAGTTATCTGGCACTGGACCTAGGCGCATGCTCAGGCACATAAGTCCTTGTGCACACATCTCTTGGTCCCACCCTGGAACACCTACGCTTTTCCACCACGCCCTTTTGTCCGATGGGAGATATTCATACATTAGCACTTGGGTGCGCATCAGGCCTGCCTTATAAAACCGGGTGGACATGCATGAGTGCCAGATGTGCACCCATCTCCTACTTTTGGTATGTCCAACTTTTAAAATTCACCTTTAAGTGAAAAAGTACTTTCTATGATTTGTTCTAAATCTGTTGGTTGTTAGTTCATGAAGTGACCATTTGTTTTAGTATTATTTGAGAAGGTAAATAACAGTCCTTTATTTACCCATTCCACTCCACTCATCATTATCTAAACTTATATCATGTCCCCTCTCAGTCACTTCTTTTCTCCATTTCCTCATTCTATCACAGACCTATAAATGCTGTTAAATAAATAAATAACTCTCCCTTTTCAGAGTTATATGCTAGTGCAGTAGTTTTACTTAATATCCTCACTTCAGTGTTTATCTCAAATTTCATTGCATTATGATCGTTATTGCTTAACGGCCCCCACCATAGTAACCTCTTGCATCAAGTCGTACATTACACTGAGGATTATATCTAACCAACTGCCCTTCTCATCTGTTCCAGAACCAGCGGCTCCATGAAGTAGTCATTTATGGCATCTAAAATTTTCACCATTCTAATATTTCTTAGTGAAACACTGACCCGATCAATACTGTGGTAATTGAAATCTCCCATTATTATTGTGTTGCCAAATTTATTTGCCCTTCCAGTTTTAGCCAGTATTTCACATTCTGTTTCTTCATCTTGGCCAGGAAGATGGAGGTATGCACTCAGTGCTTTATGTTTACCCATCACACATGGAATTGCTTTTTAGAAGGATTCCACAGTTCTTTTTGTTTCCTGCAGGATTTTTATCCTGTTTGCCTCTATGCCATCTTTTTTATAAAATGCCATCCCCCCAATAATTTGATCTGCCCTATCATATCAATATAATTTATATCCTGGTATCAAAATCCCATTAGTTATCCTCCCTCTGCCAAGTCCCTGAAATTCTCGTATAATGCCATATATTCTAATCTATTCGGACTTCTGGACTTCTCGTATAATGCCATATATTCTAATCTATTCGGACTTCTGGCATTCGCATACAGACATTTTAAATGTATGTTTTTTATATTCTGTTTGTATTCACAACCTGGTTATTAGCAGATGATACAAGCAGTGCAGAGTCACACACATCTATGTGCTCTTTACATCCCTTTGGGCTGCTTCAGTCTTAACCACATCATCTCTACTGGTATATCTAAACTTCCCTTTTTTGCTAGCATCCTTGGAAGATGCCTTCCTCCAAACCATGTGCTTCTGCTTTCACCCATGGTCTAATTTAAAAGTTGCTCTTTTTAAATGTAAAAGCCAGCTGCCAGGTTCTACCCTGATTAAGGTCATTGGAATAGGCTCCACCCCTTACCAAGAATGTTCCCCAGTTCCTACCAAATTTTAATTTATCTTCCCTGCACCACTGTCTTATCCATGCATTGAGACTCCGGAGATCAGTCTGCTTCTGGGGTCCTGTGTGCAACGTGGTCAGCATTTCTGAAAATGTAACCTTGAAGGTTCTGGATTTCAATTTCTATTTAAAAGCCTAAATTTAGCATCCAGAATCTCCTCTTATGTTATTGGTACCCAAAAATACCATGACAGCCGGTTTCTCCCCAGCACTTTAAAATCAACTAGGTGGCAAATGAAGTCCTCTAACTTTGCACTAGGGAGACAAGTTATCAAGCATGCCCACAAGCCACACAGCTATCTACTTTCCCAATAATAGAATCGCCAACAATAGCAGTCCTAATCTATTCCTCCTGGGCACAAGCTCCTAGAAATATATCCTTGCAGTGAGAGGATAAGGGATGACCTGAAAGCAGGTCCTAGCTGCATGATCACTTTCTGCCACACCAAGGCAATGGTCTTCTGCCAGGTGACCTTGTTCCTTCAAAGAACTACAAAAGGCTGCTAGAATTGGGACCACTCTATGACCCTCATGGTCTCCTTTATATTCCTCTGTATGTCTCAGCAACTCAAAGACATGTTCTGAGGCGTTTTTCCACTCTTAAACTTAGACACCACTTATTGACACCACCACTACGTTTTTCCACTCTTAAAATTATTGACACCACCACTACGAGAAAAACAATCCTTCAATTTGAAAGTGCATCACAAATACTTGCAATTTATTAAAAACTAATCATTCTTCAACTGGTGTCCTATGATTCCACCAGAGGTTTCCACATTTTGCACACATTTATGCAAATACTGCACCAGGTACAACAGATGAGCTGCAATCCAAGTGCTAAGCATGGATTCCTGAAAGACCCTTTCTCTCAAAAGCATCCGTTTTTCAATCCGTCCCAGAAGGCAAATTAGCACTTCAGTGCTAATGCCACCACCAGAGTGGTGCCATAGTTGGAATGCTCCACAGCTTGGGGAGGCCTAGGCCCTATATTTATTTATTTATAAACTTTTCTATACCGTCGCTAAGTTATGTACCATCGCAACGGTTTACAAAAAGGCACAAATAGGTATATATAGGTATGTATCGTACATTCTAACAGGTGCCAACTAAAAACGGTTACAATATCATTAATAAAGTTAAATTTTTGGGTAGTGATGGATTAGTCTGGTAAAGTTTGAGGTACTTTATTTCGGTCTACTTCTCTACCGTATTATGTATTTATAATATTGTGATGCCATTTATTCTTAGCTGCGTTTTCTGTATTTCTCGTTCTCTCTCCCTCTCTACCCCACTGTTTCTTTTGGAAAGGCTTGCTTAAAGAGCCATGTCTTTAAGGTTTTCTTAAAGGATTTGATGTCACTCTGTAATCTGAGTTCAGTGGGCATTGTGTTCTATAGAAAAGGTCCAGCCAGTGATAAGGCCCTTTCTCTTACTTGGGTTAGTTTTGCTGATTTTACTGTAGGGATTGTTAGTAGTGCTTTGTTAGCCGACCGAAGGTTCCTTTGTGGGACATGGACTCTTAGAGCTGTGTTTAGCCAGTCTGCTTCTTTATCATATATTAGTTTGTGTATTGTGCATAAGGCTTTGTACTTGATCCTGTATTCAATTGGTAGCCAATGTAGTTCTGCTAAAGTTTCTGTTATATGGTCCCTTCTTTTTTTTCCTGTTAGAATTCTGGCTGCAGTATTTTGAAGTATTTGCAGTGGTCTGATTGTTGAGCTGGGGAGTCCTAGTAAGAGTGCATTGCAGTAGTCAGTACTGGCGAAAACAAGTGTTTGTAGGATTGTTCTGAAGTGGGCAGGTGTGAGTAATGGCTTCAATCTTTTAAGGAGCATGAGTTTTGCGTAACCCTCCCTTACTTTTAAGGATATGTGTTGTTTTAAATTAATTTCTGGATCCATTATTACTCCCAGATTTCTAACTTTTTCGGCTATACTGCAGGTCAAGCTTTCTAGCCACTGGAAGACATTATGTAATGGTCTATCACATAGTCACTTGCAGGTTCTTGAGGAGCTAATGCACTGGAATGGATGCATAATCTGCTGGAGGTTGAAGAAACTGAAAAAGCCCAAAGACATAGGTTTTCGTGTCTAGCTCCTTCCCGACACCGATACACATTGCCTTTGCTAGCTCATCCAAAAAAAGGAGAGCAGCAGAGATCTTCCAGAGGAAAGTTATTCTGAGGCACGTGTGATAGGGGATCTGAAAGAATCCATGGGCTCTTTCAGATCAGCAAGAAGTTACAGGGAATTGGCAAGGAGTTACAGGGAATTAGATTCAGATAGTAACCAATGAGGACCCTGACTTTTACGGTTTGGGAAACTGATAAGCATAGAGTTAACCTGCGCCGAAGATACTACCATAAGCCTCCTGGGCAGACTGGATGGACCATTTAGTCCTTTTCTGTTGTCATTTCTATGTTGGAATCTTCTCCCCCGACTACAAAGGTACGCTGATCCAGTACCCTGATGATGATGAGGAAGACAGAAGAGGAGACCTCCGTTTGTCTGAGGGGGAAACATTTCAAAGGAAAACAAGTTTGCTTATCTATAAATAGGGTTCTCCATAGACAGCAGAATGAATTGGCCTTTTGTGGGCGATGTCATCTGATGGCACTGAACAGACCCATCTCTCAGAGCTCAGCAAATGTTTTGCTAAGCACGCACTGTAGTTACCACATTTGAGTTGCTTCATGGGCTCTTCAGTCTATTGCAGAGCTTAACTTTAGCAAGTTAGTCAACTCTCCAAGGTGGCAGGTGGGAAATAAGCATGGCTAATTCATCCTACCACCTAAGGAGAACCCCATTTACAGGTAAACAAACTTGCTTTCTCCATTGACAAACAGGGCTGAATTAGCTATGACATGAGGAGTCCGAAGCAGGGATTGCATAGCAGAGCACTTACTGAGTCAAGAATTATTAGGAAGGGAAGGGAATGGTTAATAAAACGGAAAATGTCATAATGCCTCTATATCGCTCCATGGTGAGACCACACCTTGAATACTGTGTACAATTCTGGTCGCCGTATCTCAAAAAAGATATAGTTGCAATGGAGAAGGTACAGAGAAGGGCAACCAAAATGATAAAGGGGATGGAACAGCTCCCCTATGAGGAAAGGCTGAAGAGGTTAGGGCTGTTCAGCTTGGAGAAGAGACGGCTGAGGGGGGATATCATAGAGGTCTTTAAGATCATGAGAGGTCTTGAACGAGTAGATGTGACTCGGTTATTTACACTTTCGAATAATAGAAGGACTAGGGGGCATTCCATGAAGTTAGCAAGTAGCACATTTAAGACTAATCGGAGAAAATTCTTTTTCACTCAACGCACAATAAATCTCTGGAATTTGTTGCCAGAGGATGTGGTTAGTGCAGTTAGTGTAGCTGGGTTCAAAAAAGGTTTGGATAAGTTCTTGGAAGAGAAGTCCATTAACTGCTATTAATCAAGTTTACTTAGGGAATAGTCACTGCTATTAATTGCATCAGTAGCATGGGATCTTCTAGGTGTTTGGGTAATTGCCAGGTTCTTGTGGCCTGGTTTGGCCTCTGTTGGAAACAGGATGCTGGGCTTGATGGACCCTTGGTTTGACCCAGCATGGCAATTTCTTATGTTCTTATGTTCTTAAGACAATATTAAGCTCCCAAGGCACTGGGAGGCTTACTGATAGATTGTATAGAATACCACAGATCTTTTATGAATTTGGACTCCAAAGATTGGAGAGACTACCACTCTCTCCACCTGCTTCTAGAATACCACAATGAAGTAGAGATGTACTTTCGCTGAGGATGTACAGAGACCTGAAGTAGAGAGGCAAGGCAGGTACTGGAGCAAATCCTTTGGACTACAGATGAAAGGGTCCAGAGATCTGTCCTGACACCAAGACAAACTTTTTCCACTTCAAGCTATAGCACCTCCTAGTCCTAAACCTAAGATGTAATGGTTGAAATATGTCCTCCACATTCTTCAGAAGAAGCAGAAATACAAACATGCATGCAATATCCACACTACGAGGGCCAGAAGGGACAGATTTGGATGGCAGAAGCTGCTCTCTTTTTGTGAGATGAGGGAAGGAGAATTCCCTAAGGAGATCTGAGGTCATACTGACAACTGTACAAGGTACGGATACCATACCTTTCTAAGCCACTCCAGGGCAATGAGAATAGACTTTGCTGGATCCTGAAGCACCTTCTGGATTCTTCTAGTAATCAATGAAATTCATGTACGTGTGCAGAGAAGGCAGACATCCTAGTGAAGCAGAAAACCATCTAGAGCCAATCTTAACCTACTTGGAAGCATGGGGCAGGACCTTTCGACTTTTCTGTTGCTTTATGATGCAAAAAAAATAACCAAGGATCACTCATGCATCAGAAGAATCCTGCTGAGATGATCTGACAATGTGTTCTGAACGCATGGAAAATAGGTCACTTGCAGGTGAGCCCTGTGACTGAGTATCTACAACCAAATCCAGACATAACAATTTTTTGAACACCCTGTTAAACATCGATCCTTTGCAAACCGTTGTGATGGCGAAACCGAACGACAGTATATAAAACTTGATAAATAAATAAATATCCCTGACAAGGGGAAAATCAGTGGAGAGAGTCACTTGAAGTAAGGTCTGAAGAGGAAGGCTCATCTTCAGAACTGATGAATTTAAACACCATCTCAAGACAGCCTTCATTTTTACCATAACAGCTATTTGATGGGTTAATGGTGGACTCAGCTGGTCCCACTAGCATCTTAGACCCCAGTGTAGACCTCTACTGTTCAACTGAGTCATTAGGACTATGTGCAGTGCAGCTACCATATGACAGATGATGACTAAGACTGATTTTGCTGGAGTCCAGTCCTGCTGCAGGAGCATCTGCACCACGGCCATAAGCATTGTGGCCCTTCCAGCAGAAAGAAACGTTCAGTCAACCGTGGTCTATTAATCATCCAGGTACAGGAAATGCAGACCCTCAGCCAACACAGATGTGTTGCTACTACTGCTAAGCAGTTCATGAACACACTTGGCACCATCAAGATGACGAAAGGAAGAACCTTGTACTGGTAATGAACATTTTATTTAAAAAGTTCCTATTAACCACTTCCCCAAATTAACCACAAATCTGAGGAATTTCCTGTGAGATGGATGAACGGGAATACGAGCATATATGTCTGAGGTCCCAAATGCACATCTAATCTCCGGGCTGAATAAATGCTAACACTGTGTGGAGGGAGTTCAATTTGAAATACTCCTGATCTAACAGCTTGTTCAGTCTTTGTAAATCCAGGATCAGTCTTAATCCCCCCTTTTTCCTGCAGATTAGAAAGTATTGGGAATAAAATCCCTGACCACTTTCCTGAGAAGGCACTGGTTCCATTGCCCTCTGCTTCCAGAAACAGTTGTACAAACAGATGGATCAGATTTGAAGACTAAAGAACGCAGAGTTAATGGTAGGCGAGAGAAACTCAGGCAGTAGCTACACTCCATAATTTTCAAGATCCATAGGTCTGGTGATTTTCAACCATTCTGGAAAAACTGGCTCCTTCTCCCTCCCGCTCTCCACTCCAGAGCTCGTGGGGATTTGGGCTTGAGCTAGATCGCAAACTAGGTCCAGGTTTTGCCTGTGGCTATCACAATACATTTGGTTTACACCTTTGCCTTGGGTGCCCTTTTGCAGAAAGCTATTGCTGTTGCAGAAGAGGCATGACACACTAATATTGATACGAATGAAAGGGACCTCTCATGAAAAATGCTAGTCTTTAAGGGAAGCATTGACAGCTTTGGACTAGAGATTGATTGTGTGCTGACAAGGATTGAAGCATAACTTGATACTCTGAGTCGGGTTACAGTCTCTTTGACTTTCTCCTCGAAAAGATTGTCTACAAGCTTGAGATGCACGTCCTCAGTTAGGCCACTGGCTCACAACTGTGCCATCCAACATATTCCAAAAGCCAATGCCAAAGCCCTGGCAGCTCTACTGAAGGCCTTATAAATAGAATGTATCAAGTGCTTCTCACACTCATCTGTGTTCTGCATGACCCTCCTGAGATCCTCTTGTTTCTTTTCCAGCAACTCCAACAAGATCTGCGGATTCTTGATACATTTGTGCAGGTACCATGCCATGTACAGCTGGTGCACTGCAATATGAGCATTTAGCCTATATCCCTGGAACAATTCCTTGCCAAAGGAATCCAGAAAAACTTTGGGTACTTTCTCAGTGGCACATTAGAAATCTTCTGGGCCATCTTGGCCCACTTGAGGGCTGACTCAACCACCAAGTGGCAAGGGGGCTGGAAAACACCAAACCTAGGGGCAGCGTGAACCCTGTGCTTCAAGTTTATCTTAGTTTATTTGATTTAATCACCTTTCCATGACAGGCAACCAAAGTGATGTTCAATAAAGATAAATAAAACAAAATGTGGTGGTATTAATAAAAAATAAACAAACAAAATACAGTAGCAGCAACTGAAGGCAGAAAATGGTATTTTACCACATTATGGACTGGAGATCCTGAAGCACCTTGTATACTGGAATCCCTGTAAAGTCCGCTGTAGACTGTAAGAACCTCAGATGTCCAAAAACCTCTGTCCTCGGGTCTATTACCTAACGTCAATGTCCAGAGACTTTGCCAACCTATCTAGAAACTATAAGTAGCACATGTCCTCTAGAGATAAGAAATGCTAAAGCAAGTTAGGTAAGAGATCTGATGGTATTCTGAAAAGGGCAGAACACCGATCCATTATACCAATGAAGATGGAAATGAGGTAGAGACCTCTGTCATCCTGGAAGGGATATTCACAGGAAGGAGGCTGAACCAGCTGGAGCTCTCTTCTCATCCTCCGACTCATGCAGAGAGCCCATCACTGGAGAGAATTTTCTGAACTGCTAGGGGTGGACTCCTAACGTTGGCAACTTGATGTAGGTTCTGCACTGGTGTAGAACTCAGCAGACCTCCACTCTCTGGGAAGATCTTATCTATCTTAACAAGAAGTAGCTCCAAGCCTTCTCTCCTATCCTCAGGCATCAAGGAGGTAAAGTCTTCACTAACACACGGGCCAATACAGTAAAGTCTGCGGGAGAACGCCCGCTTTGCCGGTGCGCGCGATGCAGTATTTAAATTAGGTCCGGCGGTAGATCCGGGCAAAAGGAGGTGCTAGGGACACTAGCGCGTCCCTAGCGCCTCCTTTTTGACAGGAGCGGCGGCTGTCAACGGGTTTGACAGCAGATGCTCAATTTTGCCGGCGTCGGTTCTCGAGCCCGTTGACAGCCATGGCTTGGAAACCGGACGCCGGCAAAATTGAGCGTCCAGTTTTCGGCCCGACAGTTGCGGGCCGAATTCAAATTTTTTTTTTTTTTTTTTTTACTCTTCTGGACCTCCGACTTAATATCGCTATGATATTAAGTCGGAGGGTGCACAGAAAAGCAGTTTTTACTGCTTTTCTGTGCACTTTCCCGGTGCCGGAAGAAATTAGCGCCGACCTTTGGGTCGGCACTAATTTCTAAAAGTAAAATGTGCGGCTTGGCTGCACATTTTACTTTCTGTATCCCACGCGCATACCTAATAGGGCCATCAACATGCATTTGCATGTTGAGGGCGCTATTAAGTGCCGCGGGTTGGACGCGCGTTTTCCTCCCCTTACTGAATAAGGGGTAAGGGAAAATGCGCATCCAATAGCAGGCCTGTACTGTATCGGCCTGACAGTGAGTTGGTCCACAGGCTGCTGTGCACTTTAGGACCGAGCTGGAGAACCACCTTCAGAAGACTCATATGGGCTCCTCCTCTTTTTGTTGTACAAGTACAGAAGAACTTGGCCCCAGAAAAGGAGAGATCCCCAGCTCCAAAGTGCTCCATGCCATTTGGACACTTTGCCAAGTCCCTGGCCTTTTGCTCTAAATGGCCCTGATCTCACGCCTCTTTCACTGAAGCTCTGAGAGTGCCATAGAGTGAGTGCTCCACAATGAAACAAAAAGGTGGAGGGTCTTCATTGGATGTCATACGAAGAGAGATTGAAGAATCTAAATATGTACACCCTGGAGGAAAGGAGGAACAGGGGTGATATGATTCAGACCTTCAGATACTTGAAAAACTTTAACGATCCAAAGACAACGACAAACCTTTTCCGTCAGAAAAAAATCAGCAGAACCAGAGGTCACGAGCTGAGGCTCCAGGGAGGAAGACTAAGAACCAATGTCAGGAAATATTTCTTCACGGAGAGAGTGGTGGATGCCTGGAATGCACTTCTGGAGGAAGTGGTGAAGTCCAAAACTGTGAAGGACTTCAAAGGGGCGTGGGATAAACACTGTGGATCCATCAGGTCTAGAGGAAGTGTATAAAGAGGAGGCAGCAAAACACTGCACGGAGCGGCAGTAGCCACAAAGGCATTCACGGAGCAGGATGCCAGTGGTTGGTGTTCCACCTTCACGGAGCGGAAGGATGGAGGCCTGCCATCTCCATATTTAAAAAAAACAAAAAAAAACCAGGGGTGGGCAAGAGTATGTATAATTAACGAAGAGTTCATAAGCTATAGGTACTACCAATTATTAGGCTTATTCAATATTTGTTGATAATGTGGCTTTCAATGCCTACTTCACTTTCAATACATATCCAACATGGCTCTCTGCTTCAGCAGCAGGGGAGAAGAAAAACTAATACTTCACGCATATCCATCATTGCTCTCTGCTTCAACGGCAGGGGAGAAGTAAAACTAATAGTACACGCATATCCAGCATAGCTCTCTGCTACAATGGCAGGGGAGAAGAAAAACGACCAATAGGGGCTGAATAGCATAGTCTGGGTAAAACAAATGGGCATGGGTGTAGCTTGCTTATTGCGGCGGTTACTACCCCTAACTAATCAAGCTTGATATTTCGCTTGGATGCAGCTCCATCAGTGCTCTCTGCATTGATGGTGGGTGTGAAAGAAAAATAGAACCAAAGGTTGCTGGGAGCCAGGAGAAACAGATAAGTGTGAGAAAGGAAGGGGTGTGGGGCTTGCTGGGCAGACTGGATGGGCCGATTGGTCTTCTTCTGCCGTCATTTCTATGTTTCTATGTTTCTATGAAAGCTTAGAGTCCAAGAAGAACAGTTGGATCAGTGCCATGGAATTTTTCTGTGACATGAAAGAACTTGTGGGACTATTGCCATTGTCAGACCTGCTGCAGAGCCCTGGCTGTGGCCTGGCCATGCCTTCTTTGGCTTCAATAGGGCCCGCCCAGGAACAGGCCCCACTTTAGCAGCTTCATCAGCATCTCCTCCAGAGTCAAGCATTTCTCCACTTTGCTCAACCCGAGGTGGATCTGTAAACCAGTGCCATGGGACAGGAAGCCTCAGCAGCATAGCGATGGGGAGAGAAGCCCTGATCCTTCTAGGCAAAAGCCTGTGAATCTTCTGCTCCAGGAAGACGAATGGCTGCAGTGTTCTAACTTATGCCAGTGCTTACCGTTCAGCACTCTTCTGAGGTCCCGCATCTTCTAGGTTCATAATTGCTGCACCCTAGAGGACATATAGCTGCAACTATAGTAGTTAGCCATATTGTAACTGAGCTGATGGGTGGGCAGGCAGGCATTTGTAGCAGACCTGATGGAATCCATGATGGACATTCTGGATACAGGTCTTGAAACTGCTGATGGATGGCCTTTTCCAAGGCATTTCTGCAGACTTCAGAAAAGAACAGTTTTGCTTTTTGGACTTGCAGGAAAGAGGGGGAGAAGAATTCAGCTTTGATTTCTTGTGCTGTGAGTCCATCGACATGTCACTCCGAAAAAAGGAGTGGCTCCGCAAACCATCTTCATGCAGTGCTTCTGTAGGGTTTCCATTTTCCAGGTGTGGTACTGTTGCACACTCAGGGACATTCTACCACTACTGTAACAGGCAGAGGCATCTTAATCTGGGCTCCAGGCAGCAAAAGAAGATAGAATGTGTATCTGTAATGGACATTCAGTGCTCACAAATGCAGGTCTTAAAACTAGTGACCACAGTCTTCTTGTCCTTTTTTTTTTAAGGGGTTGCCGAGGCAGCAACAAAAACAACGAAGATGCATTAAGGCAGAATTAAGCCAAGAAATAAGTTCAAAACAAAATCTTAGAGAGAGATTGGGAACATATCCACACAGCAGCTTGGATGAAGAAAGACTGAGTGGCTCACAAGGTAGCATGTGTGCCGGGGAACTCCTGCACATGGTAGATAAAGACTTTTACGGAGAGCTGAGCCCATGTCAACACCATCAGATGATATCAAGCATTCCGTATGGCTAAATCATGCCTGCTTATCAATAGAGAACATATGCTGAAAACCTGCCATACAATAACAGCACTAACATCCAGGACACAAATGCAGCACCCCAACATATACAAAGACAGCACTGCAAATATTCCACCAGGCCTTAGAAGATCAATATGCCTGCTAGTGGGAAAGGAAAACAAGCTGGATTGCTGTCAATCCCTACACACAAACTACTCACTAGCAGAATACCTTTTCTCTGTCACACATTCAGAATATAGACAGACCCTCAGCAAATACAGAATAAGTAACCACAAATTAAAAACAGAAATGTATAGACAAATCCCCATAAAACACCCTCATAATCCCCAAACACACAAACTACTCCCATGCCACACCCCATTACATCCGTTCTACATAAACTCCCCCATACATTTACATTCACAACCCTATACACCCACATTCCCAAATATTTCCACCACCCACACCAACCCTTTCATCCATGAATACGACATCCCTACAACACACAACCGCACCCAATCCCACATATACCCACACTCTCCATTCAAGCCAAAACACATACCACGCCATACCTATATCTTCTACAAATCTATAATGGAAAGCATTCCAGAAGCCATGCCTTTACATGCATTTCATACTCGTTTATATTGAATATTTTGAAGTCACTTTTTTCCCTCTTATTTATCTTATGGTATTTTACTAATAAGGAAGACTAACAAGTTGGAAGACCAGCTATACTCAAAAGTTGTTAACACAATAGTTTAAATGCAAGAGTTTTCATGCTATGCTTTGTGTTAAACAGTCAGGGTCTTATTTGCCTACACATTTCTGGAAAATCTAATTAAAAACAGGAAAATGGGATGGGGTGTAAAAATAAAACAAAAAAACCCCAAAACATCCATCATCTTCCCTGTGAAATCAGTTCAGGGAAATATAAATGCCTTGAAGGCGTACTAAGCCATATCATCCTCCTTACCAACCTTCAGAAGCCACTTCATCTTCCCATTTAGCTACATTATTATTTATTTGACATTCTATATGAAGAAAATACACATCAGAAATCTTCCTAACAATAGCAATCAAAAGCTGTTCTAGAAACAATACACTTATTGCTACAGAATTAAGTAAAAGAAAAAGGTTCCTACCCGTGTCTGAATCATGTTCTTCATTTCTGGATGGGCTAATAGTAAAAGGAAGTTTACGTTTCATGGAAGACTTTTCTTTCATCACTTTCCTTGCATCATTCCTATCCAGTTTTGGAGTTCGGTTAAAGGATGAAATCTTGTCCTTGTTCTGATAAGCCCAAAAAAAAAATTGTTTTAATAAAGTTTGTACTATAAAAATAATTTAACACACTCAAACAGCAAAATTGCTTACCTTGTAATAGGTGTTATCCCAGGACAGCAGGATGTAGTCCTCACATATGGGTGACATCACTGATGGAGCCCTATCACGGGAAATTTTCTGTCAAAGTTTCTAGAAACTTTTGACTGGCACACTGAGCCCACTAAGCATGCCCAGCATGCCATGATCCCTCGAGCCACAGGGGTCTCCCTTCAGTCTCGTGTATAGCAATAAGCGTTAGCAAAAATAAAATAATAAAACGTATCGGACCCAACTCCGCGGGGTGGCGGGTGGGTTTCTTGAGGACTACATCCTGCTGTCCTGGGATAACACCTATTACAAGGTAAGCAATTTTGCTTTATCCCAGAACAAGCAGGATGCTAGTCCTCACATATGGGTGATTAGCAAGCTTTAGGCTGAGTCATTTTGTAGTGGACCAACACTGTAGTTCCGGTGGGAAAAATTGAGGCAGCCTAAAATCACAGCAAGTTGGATGTAGAAGGAGTTGGGATTATGGTGGAAACAAGTTCTTTAAAAAACAGATTGTCCGTAGGCTGAATCTTGTCGTCCTTCTTTGTCCAAACAGTAATGAGCTGCAAAGGTGTGAAGAGAACTCCATGTTGCAGCTTTAATTATGTCAGCCATTGGCACTGAACGATAGTGTGCTACTGAGGTTGACATTGCTCTTACTGAGTGTGCCTTTACTCGCCCTTCGAGAGGAAGGCCTGCTTTTTCATAGCAGAACTCTATACAATCTGCAAGCCAGTTGGAGAGTTTGCTTGCCCACTGCTTTACTCAGTTTGTTTGGATCAAAAGAAACAAAGAGTTGAGTGGATTTTCTATGAACTGCAGTGCGATCTAGGTAATAAGCAAGTGCATGTTTACAGTCCAAGGTGTGCAAAACCTTCTCTCCTTGTTGAGAGTGAGGTCTTGGGAAGAATGTGGGCAAGACTATGGACTGATTCAAGTGGAATTCCATAACTACCTTGGGAAGGAATTTAGGATGAGTACGGAGTACTATTCGGTCATGTAGGAATTTTGTATAGGGTGAGTATGTAACAAGTGCTTGTAACTCACTAACCCTTCTAGCAGATGTAATGGCTACTAGGAAGAGAGACTTCAATGTAAGAAATTTAATATCACAGGAAACCATGGGTTCGAAAGGAGAATGCATGAGTCTTGTTAGTACTACATTAAGGTCCCATTCTGTGTCTGGTGGCCGTAATGGGGGTTTAAGGTGAATTAAACCTCTCATAAATCTACTGACAAGGGGTTGCACTGAAATTGGTGCATTCCCTATTGTATGATGGTAAGCTGAGATAGCACTTACATGTACCCTTACTGAGGAAGGTCTGGAGTCCCGAGACTGAAAGGTGCCAGAGATAGTCTAACAAAGATGTAGTGGGGCAAGAAAAGGAGTCAATACTTTTCTGTGCACACCATGTTGTGAATCTTTTCCACTTCGAACTATAGTTTTTTCGTGTGGAAGGCTTACGAGAAGCTACAAGTACTTGAAAGACATTAGTTGAAAGATTGAGTGGTTGTAAGATTAAGCTTTCAACATCCAGGATGTTAGAGTTAGGGATTGAAGGTTGGGATGGCGCAACCGATCAGGGAACCGATCAGGGGAACCGATCAGGGAAAAAGCCTGTACCCAGGCGAATCGGTTCCCTGATCGAGAGGTTCAGAAGTATGGGGAAACACATTTGTCGAGGCCAATACGGGGCTATGAGTATCATGGACCCATTGTCCTGTTGTAGCTTTACTAGAGTCTTGGTTATTAGCGGTATCGGGGGATAAGCGTATAGAAGACCTGAAATCCAGGGGCGAGCAAAGGCGTCCCTGACCAATTGATTTCTGTGTTTGTGCAGGGAGCACAAGTTGTCCACTTTGTGATTCAGTTGGGATGCAAAGAGGTCTATTGCTGGTTGACCCCCAACATTGAAATATCCTGGTCGCTACTAAGGGATCCAGGGACCACTCATGAGGTTGGAATTGCCGACTGAGACGGTCTGCCACTACGTTGTAAATGCCTGCCAGATAAGTGGCCCGGAGAAACATGGAATGTGTCAGGGCCCAGTCCCAAATCTGTGCGGCTTCTTGACAAAGGAGATACGAGCCCGTACCTCCCTGTTTGTTCAGGTACCACATGGCAACTATGTTGTCTGTTTATATCAGAACAGTCTTGTGTGAAAGGCAGTCCTTGAACGCATGTAGAACATAACATATAGATCGAAGCTCCAGGAAATTGATTTAAAAGGTTGCTTCGAGTTTTGTCCAAGTACCTTGAGTTTGGAGATTGTCTATGTGAGCTCCCCATCTGTAGTTAAAGTTACTTGCGGAACCGGTTGTTGGAAAGGTAGGCCTTTGCGCAAGTTGTTCTTGTTCGTCCACCAGAGGAGAGAAGAACGTAGTTGGTGGGTTATGTGAACTGGAGACGACAGTGGTTGAATGGCTTGTATCCACTGTGATCTTAAAGTCCATTGGGTTATTCTCATGGCCAATCTGGCCATAGGAGTGACATGAACTGTGGAGGCCATGTGGCCAAGCAGAGTTAGAAACTGATGTGCTGTCGCCTGTTTCTTTAAGCGCAGAGAGTTGGCTAATGAAGAGAGTGTCTCCGCCTGTTGGCTGGGAGGATGGCTCTTGATATTATGGTGTTCAATTCTGCTCCGATGAACTGTAGTAGACAAGATGGGAGGAGGTGGGATTTTTGGTAGTTGATTAGAAATCCCAACAAGTGTAGCAGATTGATTGTGCGCCTGAGAGAAGCGAGAGCTCCTTGCTTAGACTGGCTTCTGATGAGCCAGTCGTCCAGGTGAGGAAAAACGTGTACACTTTTCCTTGTGCAAATGAGCCGCTGCTACTGCTAGGCACTTTGTGAAAACTCAGGGTGCTGAGGCAAGTCCGAATGGCAGAACCCAGTATTGGTAGTGCTGATGACCCACCAGGAAACACAGAAACTTGCGATGATTAGGGAATATTGAAATGTGAGCGTAAGAGTCTTGCAGATCCAGAGAACAGAGCCAGTCTCCTGCTTGAAGAAGGGGAAGCATAATGCCTAAAGAGACCATTCTGAACTTCTCTTTTCATAGAAATTTGTTGAGATTTTGGAGGTCTAGGATGGGACGTAGGCCTCCTGTTTTCTTTGGAATGAGAAAATAGCGAGAGTAGAATCCTCTGCCCTGCTGAGGTCGGGGAACTGGTTCCATGGCCCTGGCTCTCAGAAGGGTAGATAATTCTGCTTGCAGAAGAGTGATATGATCCTTGTGTATCCAAAGAGACTGTGGTGGGGAGTCTTTTCATACTGTGAGAAAATTCAGTTGGTAACCTTGTGCTATAATTGATAGTACCCATTGATCTGTTGTGATATTTGACCAATGGGTGTGAAAGAGAGAGACTCGACCTCCCACTGGTATGGTTGGTTTTGGGTTGGTGGAGTGGCTGCTGTCCTTCAAAAGCCTGATGCTGGGCCTGTTTAGGGGGGAGGTTGAGGCCTAGAAGCCCTGGGTTGTCTAGGCTGGGATCTTTGCAGTGGTCTTGATGGTCTACCACGGGGTGCTGGTGGATAGTACCTACTTGGCCTATACTAGGGTTTTCTGGTATCCTTTCGTGCCGTGCAGCGTGAGGCAGATGAAGTATCTTTTGGGATTACAGATATTTGACGTAAAGTTTCAGAGTGTTCTTTAAGTTGGGTTACTGCGACTTGAACTCTTGTTCCAAAAAGGTTATCACCCACACAAGGTAAATCTACCAGCTTTTCTTGAACTTCAGGCCTGAGGTCTGAAACCTTGAGCCAGGCCCAACGATGTGCACGGATACCAGTTGCTGCTAGTTGTGAAGAGGTTTCAAAACTGTCATAGGCAGCATGGACCTCATGCTTGCCTGTTTCCAAACCTTTGTTGATAATGTCATTAGCTGAGTCCTGATACTGTTGAGGCAGAGTCTCAGCTAATTGCTGCATCTATTTCCAGAGATTACGCTGATATTGCGTCATATAAAGTTGATATGACGCTATTTTGGAAGTAAGCATCAAGCCTTGAAAGACTTTCCTGCCCAGAGTGTCCAAGAACTTTTGTTCTTTTCCTGGTGGAGTCAATTAATGAGGCCGTACTCTCTGATTTTTTCTGAGCAGATTCTACCACCACAGATTGATGTGGAAGCTGGGCCCTCTGATAGTTGGGGATGTGTTGCACCAGATAGGTGGTATCCATTTACCGGTGGAACTGAGCATGGGTGTTCCCATAATCTGTGCTGTAGTTCTACCAGGACCTCATGTATCGGAATAGCTAATACTTTCTTAGGAGGGTCTACAAACTGAAGGACCTCTAAGGTCTGTTGTCTGGTATCCTCTTCAGACACTAGTTTAAATGGAATAGTGTCAGCCATTTCTTTTACAATAGTGGTAAAAGACAGGTCCTCTGGGGGTGACTTTTTTCTGTCTTCAGGAGGGGACGGTTCAGACATGAAGTCCTCTGAAGATGTATCGGTGTCTATCTTCCCAAGAGTCCGATGGAGTATGCTTTGGAGGAAAAACATGAGGAGGGCTCGATGGCATCGATGGTTTTTGTGGTGAAAAGAATGGCATCGACGGAGAGGCTGGAATCCTTGGTCGGGAGGGTCCAGAGGGTCCCGGCTGAGGTTCGGACGGTAGAGAAGTACCGGAAGCATCATCGTTACCAACTGGAATAGGAGTGATGGGCTGCACTGGAAGAGCTCCGATGAGGGCATCGAGCGTCGACATCAGTGGCTGGAATATTGACAAATCCGGTATCGGCATCAGAGCCGGCATCAGTGATGGCACCGGTACAGGCATCGGCTCCAGAGGTGTCGATGGACGAAGGTCTCAGAGCTTTTCTCACTGCCTGGCGGATAAAACCGTCCAGTTCCTCCCTTATAGCTGGTGAAGTCAGAGCAGCTATAGGTGGTGGCAGAGAAGGCGTCATCGGCTCTTCCACAGGGCTCTGTGGTGGCTCGATGCCCAGCACCTTTGGAGATGGGGAATGCCTCGGAGTAGTAGACCTCGTTAGTTCTTGTAGACGAGGCCTTTTTGGTGATGGTTCTCTTGGCCATAGCAAGGCCTCTGGTGTCGAAGTACGTCGATGTCAAAGACTATGTTTTGTCGATATTCGGTGGCTTTTTCAAGCCCGGATGTCGATTTTACCGATGCCTCAGACGGAGTCAGGGATAGTCGGTCTCTGGAGCCATCCGTGCGATGTTTATGAATAACTAATTGTTTTGACGCTCCAGCCGGAGACGATAGGGTCAACGTCGAAGGTATAAGTTGTATATGGAAAAGATGTTCCATTTTTTCCTGTCGGGCCTTTCTGCCCTTGGCGGTCTTCTCTGCACATTGCGGGCAGGAAGAAACATCATGCAATTGCCCTAGGCACAAAACACACTCGGCATGCGGGTTGGTGGTCAACATTGTGCGAGTGCAGTTCTGGCATTTTTTGAAGCCCGTGGCCATAATGAAAGCCAGACAGCCGTCAATGGCCTTCTGACCAAGACATTAAGTTACTCGAATCGAGTGGGAAACATTTTTTACTCACCGGCCAATGGTCGGAGGGAGATGAAATTTGAGAAAGAATTTAACTTTTTTTTTATTCATAAGTTTGTGTGAAGAGATTCAGACAGGGCTCCTTCACCGTGATACTAACTGCAGCGTGGAAAACGAAGACTGAAGGGAGACCCCTGTGGCTCGAGGGATCATGGCATGCTGGGCATGCTCAGTGGGCTCAGTGTGCCAGTCAAAAGTTTCTAGAAACTTTGACAGAAAGTTTTTCGTGATAGGGCTCCGTCAGTGATGTCACTCATATGTGAGGACTAGCATCCTGCTTGTCCTCGGATAAACTTATTTTCAAAAAGTTCTTATGCTTTAAATGTATTAGTCATTTTCTGTGACTTTACACCATAATCGTAAATACTCAGAAAAGCAAGTTTGCTTGCCGAAAACTGTTTTCCATAGATAGCAGAATGATTTAGCCATGCTTTTCGGATGAGGTCATCCGATGGGTGGAGGCATCTCTCCAAGCTTTCAGAGTTTTGCTCTATTGAGCATGTATGGCTGTTCCTACGTACTTCTCTGGTTCTCCTTAGTTTATATTAAAGCGATTTCTATGTGTTAGTTATTGAACGCTGTCTAGGGAGGAGGGTAGCTTCGCACGGCTAAATCATCCTGTCTACGGAAAACACCATTTATGGCAAGCAAACTTGCTTTTTTTCTGTCAACAAGTAGGCTAAATTAGCCATGCTTTATGGGAGTCCCAAGTTTAGGGTTGCTGTGAAGTCATATGCTTCTAGTTGACATTTTTTCCTTTTTTTGCAACCCGGACTCCGCCCTTTAACTGTCAAGAGATTTAGGACTGCTGTGCCCACTGAAGCATCGTAGGCTGATAGATGGTGCAGACAATAATGGGGCATGAAGGTGTGAACAGACGACCACGTTGCTGCTTTGCAAATGTCGACTGGAACCTCAAGGAGATGAGCAATTGAAGAAGCTGTTTCTCGCACTTGATATGCTCTTATTAGTCCTGTAAGTAGTGAAGAGTTAACTTTATAGCAAAACTAAATACACTAAGTTTTCCAATTAGATAAAGTTCTTTTTGTTACTGCTGTATCCAAGGCATTTGGATTATACTAGACAAACAGTTGGGGGGGGGGGGGGGGGCTATCTGTGAGATTGGGTTTGGCGTAATACGCTAAGGTCCATTTGCAGACCAATGTATGCAGCATCTTTTCCCTTTCATTTTTGTGTGGTTTGGGGGAAAAAGGTTGGTAGGGAGATAGTATATGCTTTCCAACTAAATCAATCTATCTTTGGTAAAAATTTTGGATGGATAGGGAAGTACAACCTGTTATGAAAACATTTTAAATAAGGTGGAAAAAATGCACTAAGGCTTGAAGTTCACCAATTCTTATAGTTGAGGTCACTGCCACCAGAAGTAGAACTTTCCATGTGAAACTTCAAAGAAGAGGAATTCATTGGTTCAAAAGGGGAAGACAGAAGTCTTTCCAAGAATATATTAACTTCCCAAGGTCCTGTGTTTTTGTTTTTTGGTTTTTTTTTTAAATGGGAGGTTTTATTCGTAGGAGACCTTTTATGAAGTAGGAAACAAATGGATGTATGGAAATGGATGGTCCGTTACCCACACTGTGATATGCTGCAATAATACTAAAGTGCACTCTTATGGAAAAAATGGCTAAACCAGACTGTGATAATATGTGAAGATATGTTAACAAGTTTTCAGGAGTATAGGAGAAAAGGTCAATGGTGTTAGCAGTACACCATGTGGAATATCTATGCCATCTGAATGTGTAGTTTCTGTGGGTAGAATGTTTTCTGGCAGAAACAAGTAGATTTTCAATAGAACGTGGTAAATTACATTTTTCTAGTATACTTTCCGTTTGACATCCACTCTGTCAGATTGAGAGAAGAATGCAGTGGATGCAAGAGAGTTCCATCCTCCTGTGTTAGTAAATCCATGGTGTTCCCTAGGAATAGTGGGGCCTGAGCTGAAAGTTGTAATAGATAGGCATACCAAGGTTGTCTCGGCCATGCTGGTGCGATTAGGATCATCCTCGCCTTGTTGTGTATGCACTTCAGGATTGTTCTTGCAATCAGAAAAATTGGGGGATAAGTATCGTATTTGCCGGCTTATAGGACGCACTTTTTCCCCCTCATAATAGGGGAAAGATATGGAGTGCGTCCTATGTGCCGGTAATCAAAATTAACAGCGTCCTGTGGGGGGGGGGGGGGGGGGGAAGTGACGCGGTGAGGAACAATCCGGTTGCTTATTTTCCTAAGTGGCTTTCTAAACGGCCTATTAAAATTGATCATGCTCATAGAGCCCAAGCACCAGCGCAGGGTAATCGCCCATGCGACGTGATTATTCAGCCACACAATTTTACTGATTATACTAACAGCGTCCGGTGGGGGGGGGGGGGAAGTGACATGGTGGCATTGGGGAGCGAGGGCGCACCGCTCGATTGGCCAGTGCTGGGCAAGCCCCCTTTGCACCGGCCAATCGGGCAACTGCCCGATTGGCCTGATTGCCTGAGAAAGCGGAGAGGAACAATCCCCTTTTGCCCAGCACCGGAGAATGATGCACAAGGTAGGGAATCAAGGCCGGTGCTGGGCAAAAGGGGCTTTCCGAAGTGTGGCAAGCCCCTTTTGCCCAGCACCGGAGAATGATGCACAAGACAGGGAATTTTGATTGTCCACACAATTTTAAGGAAAAAATAATTTTTTTTTTAACTTGGCTGGTGCTGGGCAAAAGGGGCTTGCACCGGCTAAGTTAGAAAATTATTTTTTCCCCCTAAAAATATGTAGACAAAAGGGGGTCCGTCTTATACGCCACTGTGTCCTATATGCTGGCAAATACGGAATATACCAGGCCTCTGGACCAAGAGAGAAGGAATGAGTCATGAGCTTCCCTGAATGGGTTTGAATGAATGAAACAGAATTTGTTCACCTTCTTGTTGTGCTCAGCTGCAAATAGATCTATCCAAGGTAGGCCCCATTTGAGAAACAATGTCTGCCATCTGCTGATTGAAGGACCATTCGTGAGAATGGACAATTCTGCAGAGTCTGTCGGCTTCTGTGTTCACTATCCCCAGAAGGTAGGTTGCTTGAAGTATGATAGAGTGTGTCTCTGCCCATTCTAAGATGTTTAGTGCCTCCTTGCATAACATCCAGGAACCAGACCCTCCTTGCTTCTTTACGTAAAACATGGCTACCTGATTGTCGGGGTGGATCATTATACACTTTCCCTGTAGTATATGGTGAAAAGTATTAAAAGCGTTCTTTATTGCTCTAAGCTGCACTAGATTGATCTGGAAGTTTTTTTCTTTCGGTGACCACAGTCCTTATGTTTCATAACAGAGAAGGAGGCACTCTTGGACTTTACTGATGGAGTTGGCCACCATGCTATTGTTGCGTCCATCGGTCCTCGATGGCTTCACCCCGTTTGCCTCACCTTATTCACGGCTTCTCCTGCTTACCTGGGAAAGATGGCTACCGTAGCATCGACTAGCCGACCTCTCTAGCGTCCCCAGAATGGCTATGGTGCAGCCTCCAGCCATTGCTCCTCCCAGGTACCTACTAGAGTGTGCGCGTGCGCGCAATCCACATCTTTGTACCATCCTTGGCGTGAACCTTGAGGGTGTTCCCTCATGCTGACGTTATGCCATCCGGGTATATTACCTTCACAGATTTGCTAGCTCCTTGAGTTAGCAAGGACTCGAATCCATTCCTGTCTATGCTACTCTGCTGCTTCTGTGCTGCCGCAGGAAGCTCTCTCTCTGCCCTTCGGGGTAACTGCTAACCTGGGTAGCAGTTACCCCTGCAAGCAATCATATTCTCAAAAATTGATTACTGCAATTCTCTTTTACTTGGTCTCCCAGCTATCTCCCTAAAACCTCTCCAAATGCTACAAAATGCCACTGCTAGGATTCTAACAAAAGCAAAAAAAAGGGACCACATTACTCTAATTTTAAAGAATCTCCATTGGCTCCCTATAAAATATAGAATCCTCTACAAAACTCTCTCAACCATCCACAAATCTATCTACAAAACCTCACACCTCGACCTCAGGATCCCATTGCAACTGCATTCATCCTCACGTCCATTGAGATCTGCACAAAAAGGCTCTCTAAACCCCCCCCCCCCCAATCAAAATACCTTCTAACAAAAGAGCCTTCTCCACAGCGGGCCCTAACCAATGGAACTCTCTCCCTTCAGACCTTAGGCTCGAACAATGCCCAATCACCTTCAAAAAAAGACTCAAGACCTGGCTTTTCACCCAAGCCTACGCCTGAGTTGCTCTTTACTAACACTCTCCCACCCTGGACAATTCATTATGTCTCCCACTGCTTAATAATCCTAGAAACAATTACAATTTCCTCTTGCCAACGATTGACCACTGGTCACATGATTGATCCTAATCTCTAGTATGTTAGATTTCTGTTATTTAAAATGATGTATTTCATAATGTGTTATGTAATTTAATTATTTCCCAGTTCCTCATTTCCTTGTTCTCTGTAAGACACACGTGTTAAGTCATTTCAATGTTATATGTAAACCGAAGTGATTAGTAACATTGTTACCAGAACCTCGGTATATAAAAATGTTAAATAAATAAAATAAATAAATGATGAAAGTTGGAAATATTTCCAATGGAACTGGAGACTGATCTAACAGATGGAGGAGATATGCTATGAGGATTATCCTTGCCTTGTCCTAAAGAACCTTCTGGACAATCCTGAAGATTAGAAGCATCAATGAGTATGTATAGTCTAGACTGATGCACCAGTCTAGCACAAACACAATGGAAGCTCATCTGTGGCTGCTAGGATGAAAAGCAAAACACTTCTCAACCTTTCTTTTTTCCTTCTGAGGCAAAAGCTCATCTGAATATCTTACCTAGCAGCCCCAGAAGAGGACTTCAGAGGTCACTGCAAGCTATCCATGATTCAGACTTCACAGCCTCAGCTTGCAGAGGCCCCATACTCTGCAGCAGAAGTGGAATAAAACGCACATGCCTCAAACCCCTTACTATAAATTTACTACAGATTTGATACAGAAGGAATTATTCAAAATAAAGAGTCAATAAGTGTAGTGTTTTGAGGGTCATTGATAGACAAATATAAATAAAATCAATAGACTAAAAGAACTTTAGATTAGCATTACATCCTCTCACTTAGATATTTTAACTCAATAAATCAACAAAATTAAGATTCAGATAGAAGTCCAGCAGTGAGAAGAAGGTTATCCAGTCTTTTGCACTGAGTACCACATGTACGATTATCTCCAATTGCCGAGAGGTTGTACGTATGCATAAAGTGCAAAGAGCTCCTAGCTCTCAGAGAATGAGTCTGATCTCTGGAGGCTAAAGTGGCAGACCTGGAGGAGCTAAGGTAAACTCAGAAGAATACTTGGACAGCCCCTCTCCTGCCTTGGAGGAGAGCATGACATTGGTGAGACAGGAAGCAATCCCGTAGCTAGGACCTGCCCTCAAGGTGATGTAGTATTCTCTCACACCAAGGAGGAAAGGGTTAGGATGGTTATTGTAGGTGGTGATTCGATTATTAGGAATGTAGATAGCTGGATGTCTGATGGATGTAAGAATCATTTGGTAACTTGCCTGCCTGGTGCAAAGGTGGCGAAGTTCATGTCACACAGACAGGATTTTAGATAGTGCTGAGGATGAGTTGGTTAGCTTGGCATATGTGGGTACAAATGTCATAGGAAAGTGCAGGAGAGAGGCTCTGGAAACCAAATTTAGGATTTTAGGTAGAAAGTTGAAATCCAGAACCTCCAGGATAACATTCTCAAAACTGCTCCCCATTCCAAATGAAGGACCCCGAGAGGCAGGCAAACCTCCAGAGTCTTAATGCATGGATGAGACAATAGTGCAGATAAGAGGGTTTTAGCTTTGTTAGGAGCTGGGCATTGTTTAGTGGAAGGGGGGCTCTTTTATAAAAGGTTGGGCTCCTCCTTAAACAAAGTGGAACCAGGCTGCTGGCACAAACCTTTAAAAATGAGATAGTGCATCTTTTAAACTAGATAATGGGGAAAGCCAATGGTCACTCAGAAGCGCATGGTTCAGAATGATGCATCTTTTAAGGTTACTAACAGAACATGGAATTCAGGGAATCCCAGTAGAGAGGTTTCAATAAATGCTAAAGTGGACCAGGTGCCTTTAAGTAAAGAGCAGATAGAGCAGAAAGATTCCAAAATTACCAGTCAACTGATAAGCAACTTGTTAATACAAACAAAAAAACATACTTTGAAATGACTGTATACAAATGCTATAAGTCTAAACAATAAGATGGGAGATTCAGAGTGTATAGCACTGAATGAAGAAGTAGATATAATTGGTATTTCACATACTGGGTGGAAGGGGGATAACCACTGGGACTTTATGATATAGAAATGATAGAATAGATCAAATTAGTCGGGGAGGGGGTGTGGCACTATATATATTAAAGAGAGCATTGAGTCAAACAGGATAAATGTTCTGCAGGAAACAAAATGCAATGTTGAATCTTTATGGATAGTAATTACAAATGAAAACGGGAATAAAACAACAGTGGAAGGTAATATACCCCCACAGTCTGGCTACTAAAGCATTGCTTATTACTGGCTTTAGTAGCATGGGATCTATTCAATGTGTAGATTCTTGGCAGGTACTTGTAACCTGAATTGGCCACTGTTAGAAATAAGATGCTAGGCTTGATGACCCTTAGACTGACCCAGTATAGCAACTTCTTATGTTCTTAATGAACTGACAGACAATGAAATGGTAAAAGAAATTAGGGAAACTAACAAAATCAGCAGCATAGTAATAATGGATGATTTCAATTATCTCATTATTGACTGGGAGAATGTCACATCAGAAAATGCTAGAGAGAATAAGTTGGTAGATGAAATAAATGACTGCTTCATGGAGTAGTTGGTAAAAGAACAAACAAGAAGGGAAACTATTTTAGCCCTAGTCCTTAGTGAAACACAGTATTTAGAGCAAGAGGTAACAATGTTGGAACCACTTGACAACAGTGATCTCAACATGATCAAATTTATTTTATTTATTTTTTATATATTTTTTGACTTATTTATATTCTGCTTTTCAGTACTTCAAAGCAGATTTCAATACCTCAAAGCAGGTACTGTAAGTATTTCCCTATCCCCAGAGGGCTTACAATCTAATTTGTACCTGAGGCAATGGAGGGTAAAGTAACATGCCCATGGTCACAAGGAGCGGTAGTGGGATTTGAACCCTGGTTTGTAGCCTGCTGCTCTAACTACTGCTCTACTCCTCCACTCTGACTTAATAACTGGAGGGAGGACACTAAAGAAATCTACTGTGACAGCATTACATTTTCAAAAGGGTGACTAGATAAAATGAAGAAAATGGTTAGAAAAAAAAAACAATGGAGCAGCTGCAAAGGTTAAGAGTTTATATCAGGCATTAGATATTGTTTAAAAATAGCATCTTGGAAGCCCAGACCACATGTAATCCATACATTAGAAAAAGTAGAAATAAGGCTAAACAACTACCAGTATGGTTAAAAGGTGATATGAGAGGATATAATAGCTAAAAAAAAAAATCTTTCAAGAAATAGAAAAAGATACAAATGAAGAAAACATAAAACAGCATAAACACTAGCAAGTTAGATACAAAGCATTGATACGGAAGGAAAAGAGAATTTGAAAAGGATCTTGCCATGCAAGCAAAAATGCATGATAAAAAAAGTTTTCAGGTACATTTGAAGTAAAAAGTCTGCAAGGGAGTCAGTTGGACCTGGGGTAAAAGGGGAATTTAGGGATGAGAAGGCCAGAGCAGAGAGACTAAATTAATTTTTTGCTTTAGTCTTCACCGAGGAAGATGTGAGATACACATGCCAGAAATCTTATTCAAAGGTGATGATTCAGGGGAACTGAAACAAATCTGTGTCCCTTGAAGATGTAATAGGGCAAATTGACAAACTAAAGAGTAGATGGTATACATATCAGAGTTCTAAAAGAACTGAAATTGAAATTGCGGACCTATTATTAGTAATTTGTAAACTATCATCAAAATCATCTATGGAATCTGAAGACTGGAGGGTTGCCAAAATAACACCAATTTTTAAAAAGGGATCCAGGGGTGATCCAGAAAACTACAGACAGTGAGTCTGACATCTGTGCCAGGCAAAATGGTAGAAGCTTATCATAAAGAAAAAAATTTACTGAACAAATAGATAGGCATAGTTTAAAGGGACAAAGCCAACATGGATTTAGCTAAGGTAAGCCTTGCCTTACTAATCTGCTACTTCTTTTGAGGGGATAAATAAACATGTATCAGGATTTCCAGAAAACATCTCACAAAGACCCTCATTAGAGACCTCTAGGAAATTAAAACAATTCTGGGATGAGTCAGTGTCTTATTGTAGACTGGGAACTAGTTAAAAGATAGAAAACAGAATAGGGCTAAATGGTAAATTATCTCAATGGAGAAAGATAAATAGTGGAGTGCCCCAAGGATCTATTCTGGGACCACTGCATTTTTTTTTAATTAAAGAATTTTAGTGATCGTCATACAGTATATAATAACAATAACATGCATATAATTTGACGTTCAGTTTTAAAGCATTTCCTCCCAACTCCTGTCCTCCCCCTTCCTTCCATGAGCTCATAAACAAGAAGGTATGAGGACTACCCAGGTCCAACAGATTGACAAAAGGGGTTCCATAATATAAAGAGACATTAGTGCAAATCCAGCATGGTTAAACATGAGTAGCTTTCTCCCATTGTAAATAAGGATCCCATATATCATAAAATGTAGACGTCCCATCATAGACAGCAGCTGAGATGGCTGCCATTCTGCAATAGAAATGTACTTTTTGTTGTGCCAGTTGAAGTGTTGGAATGTTTGCCGATTTCCAATTTCTTGCAATTGCTGTCCTTGCCACAATAAACACTTGTTGACAAAACAGTTTATGTAATTTCTTCAGCATCTGGTTGGGAACATTTAGCAGTACAAAACCTGCATCCAGTAAGTTACTCAAGCCCAATAACAGTTCCACCCAATGGATTATCACCTCCCAAAATCTATATATCTTTTCACAACCCCACCAAATATGAAAGTGAGTTCCTACATGCCCGCAGTTCCTCCAGCACAAATTGCTGACTGTTGGATATCTGTGGTGTAAGGTATACGGAGTAAGATACCACCTTGTAAGTATCTTATAGCAGTTTTCTTGCAAGGCTGTGGATATCTAACATTTGCATGCTGCTTCATAGATTTGATCCCACACCTCCGGGGTGAAGGGGTGTCCCAGATCAGTTGCCCATGCTGTGATATGAGGGTAAGGTTGTTTCTCAGAACTAAGGAGGATTGCATATAATTTGGAAACCATGCCCCATTTCTTATCTATATCCTCACAATAATGCTCAAATAAGGTTTTCCCTTGACTAATAGATGGGGCCATAATCAGAGATCTTAAAAAGTGTGATACTTGGTAACCAGCCAGGTAATCACTATCAGGTAATTGGTAAGTAGTTTGTATTTCATCCCACTTCATGAGAGCCTCCCTTCAAGAGATGTTCCACCCTAATAACTCCCCGCGCTCGTCATGCCCTGAAGGAGGTATTAGTACTCCCTGGCAAAAAAAGCTTATTAAAGAAAAGATGTGTAGAGTGGTTGTAATCTCTATTACCCTCCATGCGAAGGAGATGGGCAGGTCTCCACTAACAATCCAAGTTTCTCTAGGTTGCCATGGCATAGCTCTCAGGGGCATACCTCCCACTATTTGTTCTTCGAAAGTCACCCATTGTTTAGCAGTGGTGTTTCTATGCACGTCGGGAATTGCTGTAAGCTGAGCCGCTGCACAGTACCACTCTAAACTGGGTACTCCTAATCCACCTCGAACCCGGGGTTGGTACAATAATCGTCGCGAGATCCTTGGTGGTCACTTCCGCCAGATAAAATCAAATATTTTTTTTTGCCAAGCTCGCAGTATGGCAGAGCTAATAAATACTGGCAGTGTGATAAATAGATACAGTAGTCTGGGTAATACATTCATTTTCATTACAGCAATGAGTCCCATCCAGGAGAGCTGCTCTCTCTCCCATTTGTTTAAATCCTTTTCTATTGTACAAATCAGAGGGGTATAATTGAGCTGAAATAGGTCTTTCACATTGGGCCCAATATGTACTCCCAAATATTTAATAGATGTTGATACCCATTTGAAGGGATATTGGTGTCTGAGTTCTGTTATCATTTGATGGTCTCCGGAAACATTTAAAATTTCAGATTTATCTAGGTTTATTTTAAAACCAGAGACTGCGCTGAAAGCTTGTAATTCGGCAGCAAAACCTGAAGGGATTGTACAGGATTGGTTAAAGTCAGCAGAATATAAACTGCAAAAAGAGAGATTTTCAAATTTAAATTTCCCTTCTGTATCCCCTCAATTCCTGCTGATTCTCTCATTTTCGCAGGAAGCAGTTCAAGAAAGAGTGCAAACAACAATGGAGATAGCAGACATCCCTGGCGTGTCCCTCTTTGTACTGGAAATGGATCACCATATCCTCCATTTACCTTGATTCTAGCTAATGGGTCTCTATATAATTGTTTCACCCAGGTCGTGAAAAAAAGAGCCAAAGCGCATTTTATCCAAGGCTGTGAATAAGAAGTCCCAATGGACCATGTCAAACGCTTTTTCAGCGTCTACGGACAATAATATGAGGGGTATGTGCTCCTTTTTGGCCCACCATAATATGTCTGTGACCTTGCAAACATTATCCGCCGCCATCCTTTGAGGGATAAATCCCACCTGATCTCTATGAACTAATTGAGTAAGGATCATGTTTAGGTGTCCCGCTAACACTTTAGCTAAAATGTTTAGATTTATATTAATTAGAGATATTGGATGGTAGGACCCACACTGCATTGGGTCTCTCCCTGGCTTTATGATAATGGTTATGCCAGCCACATTAGAATAGGCGGGTAAAGAGGCGTCCTCCCGTATGCTGTTGAAAAAGCAAATGTTGCTTACCTGTAACAGGTGTTCTCACAGGACAGCAGGATGTTAGTCCTCACATATGGGTGACATCACAGGATGGAGCCCAATCACGGAACACTTTTGTCAAAGTTTTTAGAACTTTGACTGGCACCTACTGGGCATGCCCAGCATGGCACTAACCCTGCAGCCAGCAGGGGTCCCCCTTCAGTCTTGTTTAAAGCTACAGGAAATGCTGAAAAATAAAATAAAAAAACGTAACGAACCCAAAACCGCGGGGCGGCGAGCAGGTTTCGTGAGGACTAACATCCTGCTGTCCTGTGAGAACATCTGTTACAGGTAAGCAACATTTGCTTTCTCACAGGACAAGCAGGATGGTAGTCCTCACATATGGATGAGTACTGAGCTGAGGATGTCCGAGAAACTCACCAAATGTACCCAGATGTGCAATGGGCACTAGGACTGGGATGAAATTTGGTAGAGGGCAGCCTGAACCCTAACGGGCAGGTGGAAGGGTGTTGGTACGTCAAGTTGCGAAAAGGTTGCGCAAAACAGACTGGCCGAAGATGGAATCTTGTCTTCCGCCCTTGTCTAAGCAATAATGAGCTGTAAAGATATGGAGAGAACTCCAGGTAGCAGCCATGCAAATTTCAGGAAGCGGCACCGAGCATAGGTGTGCTACTGAAGTCACCATGGCCCTCACAGAGTGTGCTTTAACATGATAGCAAGAAAATATGCAGTCCGCTAACCAAGAAAAGAGAGTCTGCCCCAATTTGATGGAATGGAAAGAGACAAACAATTGAGTGCTTTTCCTGTGGGCAGCTGTACGGTCTAGAAGAACGCTAGAGCCCGTTTACAGTCAAGGGTAATCACAGCCTGTTCTCCTGGATTGGCGTGGGGCCTGGGAAAGAAGGTAGGTAGTATAATGGATTGATTAATGTGAAACTCCAATACTACCTTAGGTAAGAACTTAGGGTGAGTGCAGAGTGCTGCCCGGTCCTGCAGAAGTTTAGTGTAAGGTGGATAGGTAACTAGGGCCTGTAGCTCAGTAACTCTGCCAGCAGATGTTATTGCCAAAAGAAAAATCACTTTCCATGTGAGATAGTGAAGATCACTGGATTGGAGAGGCTCGAATGGTGGTTTCATGAGCCGACCCAAAACCAGATAGAGGTCCCAAGAAGGGGCCGGAGGACGCAGTGAGGCTTGAGGTGAAGCAAGCCTGTCAGAAAACATGTTACGAGGGGTTGTACCGAAATAGGTACATCCCCGACACCTTTATGGAAGGTGGCTACCGCACTGACATGCTTTCTGATGGAGGAGGTTTTTAGACCTGATACTGACAAGTGCCAGAAATAGTCTAGAAACTTCGTGGTGGAACAGGTAAAGGGATCAAGGGATTGAGAAGAACACCATGACTTAAACCTGTTCCATTTGTAGAGGTAAGACTTTCTCATGGAAGGCTTCCGTGAAGCAATCAGGACATGGGAAACTGGCTCCGAAAGGTTAAGTGGCTGAAGAATTAACCTTTCAACATCCAGGCCGTCAGGGACAAAGCTTGAAGATTGGGGTGGCGTAGGCACCCGTCGTTCTGAGTGATCAGAAGTGGGTCCTTTCCCAAGGGAATGTGCCTGCGAATGGAGAGATCCTGAAGTATTGGAAACCACACTTGGCGAGGCCAGTGAGGTGCTATCAGAATAATAATTCCCTTGTCCTGACATAACTTCACGAGAGTCTTTGAGAGAAGTGGAAGTGGAGGGAATGCATATAGGAGACCGGTTGCCCATGAGAGGGAGAACGCATCTCTTGGCTGAGAGTGTTGGCTGCGAGTGAGAGAGCAAAAGTTCTCTACTTTGCGGTTTTGAGGTGACGCAAAGAGGTCTATGCGAGGATAACCCCAACGTTGGAATATTAAGTCTGCTACTGTGGGGTTGAGGGACCACTCGTGCGGATGGAAAGCGCGACTTAGCTTGTCCGCCAACACATTGTCCACTCCCAGCAAGTAGGTGGCCTTGGAGGTATATCGAATGGGAGAGGGCCTCAACCCATATCTGTGCAGCTTCCTGACACAGTAGGTAGGGGCCCGTCCCTCCCTGTTTGTTGATGTACCACATGGCCACTTGGTTGTCAGTCTGAATCAGGATGACCTGATTGGAAAGGTGATCTTGAAAAACCCTGAGAGCATATCTGATTGCTTGCAGCTCCAGGAAATTGATTTGGTGTTTGGCTTCCTCTGGAGACCAAGTTCCTTGTGTCTGCAAATCGGCGACATGGGCTCCCCAGCAGCGGTTGGAAGCATGAGAATTATTTGAGTGTCTGGAGCCTGGAAGGGCAGGCCTTGGAGGAGATTGATCTGATTTTTCCACCAGGCTAGAGACTGACGAAGTGAGTCGGTGATGTGGACAAAGGTCGATAAAGGTTGGACAGACTGAGTCCATTGCATGACTCTCATGGCCAAGCGGGCCATTGGGGTAACCTGTACTGAGGACTCCATGTGTCCCAGCAGGATGAGGAAGTGGCGTGCAGTCGTGCGGTGCTGAGACTGTAGCTGGTGTGCGAGAGAGATGAGAGTAAGAGCTCACTGTCGAGGCAGAAATGCCTTTGCCTGCAAGGTGTCCAAGTTTGCCCCTATGAATGATAACGTTTGAGATGGGACTAAGCAGGATTTCGCATAGTTGACGAGAAATCCTAGCGAAATCAGAGTGTGTAAAGTAAGACGTAGGGACGACAGAGCAGCTTGCTGAGTGGGAGCCCTAAGCAACCAATCATCTAGATAGGGGTAGACATGAACACCTTGAGTCCTGAGGAAGGCTACTACTACTACGAGGCACTTGGTGAAGACTTGTGGTGCAGATGCCAGGCCGAATGGTAGCACTCAGTACTGATAGTGCTTGGGGCCTACCAGAAATCTCAGGAACCTGAGATGAGATGGGGTTATCGCAATGTGTGTGTATGCGTCTTGGAGATCGAGAGAGCAGAGTCAGTCTCCTTTTTGCAAAAGAGGAAGGAGGGAACCCAAGGTTACCATCTTGAACTTTTCTCGGTGGAGGTACTTTTTGAGGGCACGTAGGTCCAGAATTGGACGAATGCCGCCTGACTTTTTGGGGATTAGAAAGTACCGGGAATAGAATCCTAGGCCTTGTTGCGAGTAGGGCACTGGCTCTATTGCTCTGGACTGGAGGAGGAGGGAGACCTCCTGCTCCAGGAGTAGTGGGTGGTCAGATGTTCTCCACGTCGGTAGAGGTGGGGAGTCCGGAGGTATGGAGAGAAAGTTCAGGTGATAACCCTGAGAGATTATGGCAAGCACCCACTGGTCTGAGGTGATTGTGTGCCAACTGTCATTGAAATGGCACAATCGACCTCCCACTGGTATTCTGAGGCAGTGGAAACTGGTTGCTGCTCTCTATGCAGGAGTCAGAAGCTGGAAGCAGGGTCCGGCTGAGGAGCTGCCTGCGGCTTTCGTTTCTGCGGTTGATGAGACTGGGCTTTTTGGAAAGGTCTCGTGGAACGAGTTCTAGACGGTGGTGGATAGGACTTCTTTGGACGGAAGAATGACTTTTTAGTATCCTTTCTGAATGCTGTTTGGAGGAATACTCAGAGGGCATCGGAGAGATCTGGCGAAGGGTCTCATGATGCTCCTTGAGTTCCGCCACCATCCGCTAAATCTGTTCGCCAAACAGATTGTCTCCTATGCAGGGTAGATCAGATAATCTGTCTTGTGCTTCAGGGCGCAAGTCCGAAGACTTAAGCCAGGCCCATCTTCTTGCTGAAATAGCAGTTGCAGATACCCTGGAAGAGGTGTCAAAGGTATCATAAGAGGATCTTATTTCATGCTTCCCTGCCTCAAAACCCTTGTGTTACAGGGTTTGAAGCTGTTCCTGGAATTGCAGAGGCAGGGACTCTGCAAAGTCCTGTATCTGCTTGAATAAGACCCTTTTGTACTGGGTCATATACAGCTGGTAAGAGGCTATCCGAGAGATGAGCATTGATCCCTGGAAGACACGCTGGCCAATGGCATCCAGGAATTTCTGTTCCTTACCTGGGGGAAAGGAAGAGTGGGGTTTTGATCTTTATGCCCTCTTTTGGGCAGATTCTACAACCACAGATTGGTGATCCAGCTGAGGTTTCTGGAATCCTGGGGCTGACTGGACCAAATAAGTGGTATCAGCTTTTCTGTTGACTGGAGAAACAGAACCAGGGTGTTCCCAGTTCTTTTTGAGGAGATCCAAAAGAACCTGGTGAATAGGGATGGAGGTTATTTCTTTGGGAGCATCCAGGAATTGTAACAGCGCCATCATTTGATGCCTGTCATCTTGTTCAGTCTGCAATTGGAAGGGAACCAATTCAGACATTTCCTTCACAAAATTTATGAAAGATAGGTCCTCTGGAGGAGAACACTTCCTGCTTTCAGTAGGAGAAGGTGGCGATGGCAAATCATCAGTGTCTAGAGATGAATCGTCAGTCCAGGTATCACAGGGATCAGCACCTGTCCCCCTAGGAGCCTGATAAGGACGGGACGATGGAATTCCTGAAGGTCCTGGTCTAGGCTCTGAAGGCATCGAGGGAAGAACTGGAGGCACCGATGAAGGCATCGAGGGCATCGATGGATGGATCGTTGGCGCCGATGGTTGAGGCATCGGCAAAACTCCCAATGGAGGAATGTGGAATGGTGTTTCTCCACCCAATGACAGGGTAAGCAGGGAAGGCACTGGAGCCATCGGTGACCTAGAATCCATCGGTGGAAAAGCGGCTATAAGTGCGTCCATCTTCGAGAGCAGCGGTGCCAATGCTGCCGGAATGGGATCGATGGTCGGTTCCGCGGCCGGCACAGATATCGGCGCGGGAGAACTTGGATTCTGTGCATCGCCTTATCGATGGCCTCCTGGACTATCCAGTCCAGTTCTTCACAGAGACCTGGTGCAAGCAGCCCCGGCTCTGGAAGGGAAGGAGGCATAGCCGGAGGGACCACCGTTAAAGGCGGAGTCGCAGCTCCCGATACCCATCCAAGTGAGGGTTGCCTCGGTGACCCGGTCGCAGAAAGGGACGATGCCTTTTCCAGACGGGGTTTTTTCGATGGCGGCTCGGAAGATGGCGAGGTCGATGATTTTCCTTCCTCGATGGTCCAAGACTTCTGGTGTCGATGCCGATGTTTCTCTCTACAATCCCCTCGGTCCTTAGGGGGGGTAGAGGTAGTCGAAGGCCGAGAAGTCGTCGACACCGATCGGTCACCGGCCGGTGGCCGATACTGGCGCAAAGTGGACAGTGCCGGTTCAGACAACGTCGATGCAATAGACGGCATCGGGGTTTGAGAACGGAAGAGAAGTTCCATTTTCTCCATTCTGGCCTTGCGACCTTTTGGTGTCATTAAGGCACATTTGGTGCAGGTCAAGACATCATGCTCACACCCAAGACACATTACACAGACTTTATGAGGGTCTGTTATGGACATGGTGCGAGTATAGTCCGGGTACCGACGGAACCCTGACGCCATCGCCTTTGAAAAAATTGAGCCGCGGTACAGTCAATGGCCAGTAGGCCGCGAGGGCCAAACTCGACGGGAATCGACTGAAAACAGGTAAAAAACTTACCGGAGTACCGCAGAGTCAAAAATTCAGAGGGACCCCTGTGGGGTATGAAAGTTTTTAGTAATTCCGTGACGAAAATTCCTGTCAGGAATCTCTGTGGAGCTCCTTAACCCGCATGGCTACTGCTGCGCGGAAAAAAAGAAGACTGAAGGGGGACCCCTGCTGGCTGCAGGTTTAGTGCCATGCTGGGCATGCCCAGTAGGTGCCAGTCAAAGTTCTAGAAACTTTGACAAAAGTGTTCCGTGATTGGGCTCCATCCTCTGATGTCACCCATATGTGAGGACTACCATCCTGCTTGTCCTGTGAGAAAATCTGTTACAGGACCCACTAACCAAGGGTAACACTTTTTATAAAAGTAGCTTGTAAAGCCATCTAGACCTGGTGACTTTCCTGACTTAAGAGATTTAATGGCTGCTATGACTTCGATGGTGCTAATAGGTTCATCTAGAAGCTGTTTTTGTGATTCTGTTAAAGTGGGCAGGGAGACCGATTGTAAGTAATTGGCTATTGAGTCTGTTATAGACCTGACCTTACTATATAATAGGGAATAGAATTTAGTAAAGCAGTCCCTTATATCATGTGTAGAGGTTAAGATATGACCCTGAGTATTTTTAGTTTTAACTATGTTATTTTGTAGGGACACCTGCTTTAGCTTCCTAGCCAAAATCTTTCCTGCTTTATTGTTTCCCTCAAAAAACCTTTGTTTCATGCGTTCCATTGCCTGTGCAATCTGGGAAGATTCTATAATGTTTAGTTCATTGCGTGCAGCACGTAGTTTCTGGAGTGTGGTATTATCCAATGTTGCTGCATGGCATTGTGATAGATAGCCTATCTCTCGTAAGACTTGGTTTTATGCCTTTTTTTTTTTTAGAGCTGTAGCTTGTGCGATAAGACAGCCCCGCATGATTGCCTTAGAGCATTCCCAGAGGATTCCCGCTGACTCCACCGTACCAGTATACACCCTGAGGTAATCTGTCAGAACATCAGTCACCAATTTGCAATGAGCATCTTCCCGCAATAACCCATCATTCATCCTCCAATATCTCATTCCATGATCTGGACATAACTGCTGCAATGTGACCCAGACAGGAGCATGGTCAGACCATGTAATGTCTCCAATCCCCACATCCATTGCCCTATTTTGTAAAGTTTTGTCTACAAAGATAAATTCAAATCTTGAGTATGTACTGTGTGGGTTAGAATAAAAAGTATAGGTTCTGGAGGTTGGAAAACGCTGCCTCCAAATATCTACTAGCACCCATTTGGACATGAGTGAAGTTAATTCAAATTTAGCTTTCTAGCTCATTGCCAGTCTATGATTGGATGTGTCCAATCTTGGATTTCTTGCTAAGTTATTACCTCCCCCCCCCCCCCCCAATATTAATTGCCCCTCCGCATATTGTTCTACTACCCCATCTAACAATCTCAAGAATTGGGCTTGATCCTTATTTGGTGCATAAAGTTATTAGCAAAGTTAGTACCTCCTTTCCAATTTTCAGTAATATATACCGCCCTTGAGGATCTGGTTCATGAGATATACATTCATATGTAACTTGCTGGGAAATGAGTATACCTACACCTACATATTTAGAGCCTTGGGTGCTGGTGGCTAGATATTGATTAGACTAACCCTGCACTTGGAGTACTCTTTCATGTCTTTGTCCTGGGAGAATGTCTTTTGCTTAAGTGTGTTTCTTTAACTAGTGCTATTGACACTTTCTGCCTAATTCAATCCCGTTGCAATAACTGTCATTTTTTATGGGAATTCAAACCCTTAACATTAAGGGACCAAACCTTCAATGCAGCCATCTCTTTATATAATAGGAATATAAATGGAACATATTTATCCCCCCAAACATTTGACCTCAAAATGTGTTTAGAACAAACATAATAACAATAGTTCCCAGTGAGTTCATGGATGATCCCCCCTCCCAATCCCACCCCTTTCTTTTTTTTTTTTTTTAACTGTATCCACCTCTTGGATACCTCCCTTCATCGGGGGTATGTCACACCAAAAAGTGGGCCGCTTCCCCGTTGGCTCTGTCCGGCTCTCGTGTACAGGCGAAGTATCTAGCCTTTCCCAGGTAGTTACCGCCGCTGATGTCCGCTTGTATATGAAAAAGCAAATGATTGTGAATATCAGTCTTGTAGTGCGCTTCTTAAAACATCCAGGTGTTTTTAGCCATCAAAAATCTCCATCAGACATCGCCTTCTTGATCCTTCAGTTGGCTGACTGGTGGATTTAGGAGTCCCACTTTGTCGTTCCAATCTTTTATGATAACCCGCCCTCTGCCATCGTGGGGTCGCTGCTGCTTTATACAACATGTCCTCTGTACGTTTTGCCTCGAAGGTGATCAGCAGGTTTGCTTGAGTAAAGGCCTCTATCGCCTCAACTAGAGTTTTGATCTGGTTGGATTTACCATTCGCTGTGAAAAATAGACTGAAAGGAAATGTCCAACGGTATCGCATATTATTCTCCTGTAGCATTGTTGTTACTGCTCTAAGTTCATATCATTTTCGCAGTGTTACCATGGCTAGATCATTAAAAATAAAAATGTTATGTCCTTCCCAGGTCCAGTCCTGCTGCTTCCGTGATATTTCATAAAGTTGTTCCTTTTCTGTATAAGCATGAAGGCATATCATTATATCTCTCGGGTGTTCTGCTGTTTTTGCCCCCTGAGTGCGATGTGCTCTCTCTATTTTGAACTCCAGAACCAGCTCTTGATCTTCTGACCGCTCCGATGATGGTGAAGTCAGCAAAAATCTAAAAATGTTTAATGCCACTGCGCGACAGTCTACATACTCTTGTGTCTCCGGAACTCCCCAGATCCTGAGATCGTTCCGCCTCGCTCGATTCTCCAAGTCTTCCAATTTCTCTGCGAGGGCCTCCTGGTCAGCCCTTAATTTTTACTGTAGGTCTCTCATTTTCTGCGTCAAGTCCTCCTGCCGTTCCATCCATGTATCAAGCTCGTCAACCCTCGATCCCATGGCGGCCAGGTCCTCTCTTACCTCAGAGATCGACAGGAGTAAATCTTGTTTATATTAATTTAAATCAAAACGTAATTCTATAAACCATTCTCTAAGTTCATTTCTGGAAGGTAGTTCTGATAAATCAGAAGGTATAGCGTGTTTGGGTGTTGGCTCACAGGCCTCTACTGACACCTGGTCGCGCTTGTGCTCCGTTTTTAATCCCTCCAGTTTGGAATAGGAGAATTGTTGAAGATCTGGATTTTTCCATTTCGCTGCCATGGCAGATTACCATCTTCTAGGTCCTTGATGTTTTGTACCAAAATTGAAGACAGATGATGTTGATTCAAGCAGATTTAATTAGTCTTGCCGGGAGCTCTCGGTTTAGGCAGCCATCCCCGCTGGAGACGTCAGCACGCCCCCCAGGACCACTGCTTCTTAACATATTTATAAATGACCTGGAAATGGAAACTTGTGAGGTGATCAAATTTGCCAACGACACTAAATTACTCACAGTTGTTAAACCACAAGAGGATTGTCGGACATTGCAAGAGGACCTTGCAAAACTGGGAGACTAGGTATGCAAATGGAAATTGAAATTTAATATGGACAAGTGCAACGTGATGCACTTAGGGAAGAGTAACCCAAATAAGAGCTATACAATGCAAGGTTCCATATTAGGAGTCACCATTCAGGAAAAGGATCTAGGGGTCATCATGAATAACACATTGAGATCTGCTCAGTGTGCAGTAGCAGCCAAGAAAGCAAATAGAATGCTAGGAATAATTAGGAAAGGAATGGAGGGAAAAAAAATAACAGATGATCATAATGTCTCTTTATCGCTCCATGGTGCAACTTTATCATGTGTTTTGTGTGCAGTTCAGGTCACCACATCTCACAAAAGATATAGCAGAATTAGAAAAGGTACAGAGAAGGACGATCAAAATGATAAAGGAGATGGAACGATTCTCCAAAGAGGAAAGGCTAAAGAGGTTAGCACTCTACATCTTGGAGAAGAGACAGCTGAGAGAGGATGTGATAGAGGTCTATAAAATAATTAGTGGAGAAGAACAAGTTCATGTTAATCGGTTTACTCTTTCAAAAAGTACAGAGACTAGGGAACATCCATTGAAGTTACTAAGTTGTACATTTAAAAATGAGAGAAAATATTTTTTTACTCAACGCATAATTAAGCTCTGGAATTCATTGCTAGAGGATGTGGTGAAAGCTGTTAGTGTAGATGCATTTTAAAAAGGTCTGGACAAGTTCCTGGAAGAAAGTTTATTAATCATTATTAAGGATGAGTTGCAAAAATCCACTGCTTATCCCTGGGATCTAGCCAGGTACTTGTGACCTGGACTGGCCACTGTTGAAAACAGGATACTGGGTTTGATAAACCTTTAGTCTTTCCCAGTATGATAAATCTTATGTTATCTTCTTAAGATCACTAGTATGCCCCAGAACTGAAAAAGTTGTCCACAATTACTCAATCCAGAGACTGCTCATATAGTTGTAACTCTGTTGAGGTGGTCTACCAACATGTTCTGGATTCCCAGAAGCTAGGTTGTCTGGAGATGGACAATGTGATGTCCTGCACATGACCAGATATAGAGACCATTCTTAAAAGGCTTTGGAACCTGTACCTTCCTGTTTACATAGATTCTTTTCCTGAAAAGTAAGCGGGAGTCTTTAGAGCATAGAGGATGTCTCGCAGCCCAAGGTGGTTGATCGTTGATTTACCACTGGTGACCACAAATCATGGGTCCACACTGCACCAATTTGCACCCTCCCCCCATCCTCTTGTATAAACAACTGTAGACAGAATCTCTTAATGCTGTGGAATGCGCCAAAAAAAAAAAAACAAAACATACATTTAGAACTCCCAGATTCATCAACCACTGAAGCTTTAATCCCTGGTGGGGGTGGGTCATTCAGATTTGTTGATACAACAGCTGATAAAGAGTTGATCATGCATAAAGAAGTCAGAGGAACCCATGCACAGCAGCAGCCATGTGGCCAAGAAGGGCTAGGATCAACATTGATGATGATTGGCCCCGTCAGAGGAAAAATATTGCCAGGCCTATCAGTAATATAGCTCTTGATGGGGTGAATTGCTTTATCGTGAAGCGTATATATATCCAGGCTCTATGAACTCAGTTCTCTGAGCCTGAACCAGAGTTGTTTTTTTAATTTATTTAATTTATATATATATATTTTTCCTCCTTATATTTGTGTTTTGATGCTGTCTTGTGAAGAATTATTTATTATTTTATTATTTGGAGGTGATGAATTCAATTTATTTTATGTATGTTTTATTGTAAATTGCTTAGACCTTTTCTGCATTAAGCGATTAATAAATTTTAATAAATGAAAAAAAAAAAGGAAAAGAAAATGCTTTTCACACTTTTTTCAGCGCTTCAAAGTGGATTACATCCAGGTACTGTAGGTATTTACCTATCTCCAGAAGTTTGTACCTGAGGCAATGGAGGGTAAAGTGACTTGCCCAAGGTCACAAGAAGCAACAGCAAGACTCAAACCCTGGTCTCCTGGTTCATAGCCCATGGCTCTAACCACTAGGTTACTCCTCCACTCCTTAACCAAGAAACCCAGGGGCTGGAGGAGCCATATGGTCTTCTTGCAGGACTCTAGAACTCCTGATGTTGATGGCCCCACCACCAACCAATCATATAGGTTTGGAAAAACAGACTCTCTGCAGACAAACACTACCACAATCACAAGGCAGTGAACACTCTCAGGTCTGCAGAGGTCAAAAGAAAAGTATCATGTGTTGGTAGTATGCATCTTTCACCTCAAACCTGAGAATTTCTAAGTGTTGTGGTTAATAGGGATGAGAGTATAAGCATCTTAAAGATCCAAAGCACACATCCAATCCTTCAGTTGAATGAAAGGGAGTATCATCTGGAAAGATTTCATCTGGAACGTCTTCTGCACCAACAAATTTAGTTTGCACAAAACCAGTATAGGTCTTAATCCCCCTGACTTCTTATGAAATCCCTGGCCACAATCCCTAGCAGAGGTGTGACCACCTTCTGCTGAAGGAGCAACTCCACTTTCAGTTGCAACTGAGTGGACCGAGAAGAGTCAGAGCTGAAAACTGAAGTCTGTTGGATTTAAGGAGGGTGAGGAAAAGTGTGCGCAGTAGCCATAACGCTACAATTTTCAGGACCCAGTAATCTTTGATAATACAGAGCCATTCTGGGAGGAAGGACTGAACTATTTCCTCCACTGGTGGTATGGAGGAAACATGCCTTGAAGACACAAATTGGTTTCCAGTTTAGGCTGCTTTTGCAGCTGAGACTCTGGTTGACACCCTTCCCTCTGTCGACCTTGGGGAAGGGGTGGCAGCTGTTGCTGCTTAAGAATGGGAGAAGCTTGTTTAATGTTTAAAGTTTAAATATATTTGATATATCACCATAGAATCTAAGCTGTTGACAATAAAATATTACAATCAAGTAACATACATCACAGTAAAATCATAATATTAAATCCCTTACAATTCCACTACCCTCTCCAAAAACACTAAGAGCAAACCCCCAAATAATAATTTTAAAAAAAACCAAAACAAACTTCCTCCTTTCCTCCCTCCTCTTTCTTTCCCCTTTCTCACTGAAGAAGGCATAAGGAGAATCTTTGGAAGAATGAACGCACAGTGGAAATCTTCCTGCTCTGGGCCTGTCGAATCCATTAGAGGCTTTAGCTTTTGCACGCATTCCTGTAGATACTGAACATGTAGAGCTGGTGAGCTGCAATCTTAAGCATGTAGAATGGACCCCTGAAATTCCTTTTTCCACCAAACATTTACAATGCTTTGGATTCTACACAGGAGGTGTGTTAAGAGTGATCATGAGTGTACTTTTGCAAGTTTTAACACGGGCTCCACCACTACTGAGTGGTGTGGTGGTTGGACGACCCCAAAACCTGGGGAAGCTTGGATCCCCTATTTTAAATCCAGTTTCTGGGCCACCAGCAGGCACAATGTCAGTCTCTGCCATATCTTCTTCTGGAGATCCTTAAGGAGCTTCAAAACTGAAATAGCAGTAGAATTTGCTGGAGGTTGAAGAAACTGAAAAAGCCCAAAAGATATCTATTTTGGAGTCCATTTCCTTCCAGAAACTGATGGACAACATCTTTGCCTGCTTATCTAAGTACCTGGAATAGCACAGATCCTCTTCTTCCAAAAGAGAAGTATGCTGAGGCAAGTCTGGTAGAAGATCTGAAAGAATCCCTATAGAATGTCACGATTCAGGGTGTGTGGATCATTGGGGCCGCTATTGGATTGACGCAGCCTAACCAGCCTACAGCACTGCTTACGCTCCAATAGACAGCAGCTGACTGGCGGGAAGTGACTAGTCTGGAATAGTCAGCAGGCAGTAGCAAGGCATGGCTGGAACACGACCGAAGAATCAGGACCCACAATAGCACAGTATCAAGGATCAGGACCTATTGCTCAGACACTCACCAAGGGAATTCAGCCTCCTTTATTTTAGTATAGCAATGATGTCATCAGTTCATACCACAGGAATTCCTGGAGGCTGGGCCTATAAATCCAGTGAACTCTATGTGTCCTTAGTCTAGGTCACAGGATGTAGGTGCAAAGCAAGATGCCAGAAATCATGCCGGCACATGACACCATGCTGGGCCCGGGGTCATAAATTATATGACGCTGAATAAGTTACAGCAGCATGGGGGTGGCAGTATGTTACAAGAATCTTCCTCCTCTCCTGACCATGGGGGAAACTAAGCCATGTCCCCAAAATGGATGAAGGCAACTGAGGAGGAGACATCTGCTAAACAGAGGGTGAAATATTTGGTAAGAATTCAGAATGTACAGAATCCACTTCTCCTTTTGACTCATGAGGGGAATCCCCTGGATGAGAAAAATCCATCACTTTATGGTGAAAACTTACTCCCAACTCCAGAAGCTCTTGAGGAGAGACATTGGTCAGGGATTCTGGGTGGCCCCACTATGTGGGAAAATTTCCTCCATCTTGGACAAGAGAGATTCTAATTTCCTTCTCTATACTCCAACGGGCGGATTTTAAAAGCTCTGCTCGCGTAAATCTGCCCGGATTTGCGCGAGCAGGGCCTTGTGCGCCGGCGCACCTATTTTGCATAGGCTGCCGGCGCGCGCAGAGCCCCGGGACGCGCGTAGGTCCCGGGGTTTTTCGAAGGGGGCGTGGCGCCGGCCCGGGGGCGTGGTCCAGGCCTCCGGACCAGCCCCCGGGTCGGAAGACGGCACGCCAGCAGTCCGCTGGCGCGCGTAGATTTACGTCTGCTTCTCGCAGGCGTAAATCTAGGGACAAAGGTAAGGGGGGGGTTTAGATAGGGCCGGGGGGGTGGGTTAGGTAGGGGAAAGGAGGGGAAGGTGAGGGGAGGGCGAAAGGAAGTTCCCTCCGATAGCACTGGCTGCACTTCCTGCAACAGCCTAGCAGCAGCAGCAGGACTCCTGGGCTTGTGTGTCAAACTGATCCATTCCAACACGACAAATTGTGCCTTGGTATGCCACGCCGAGTGGGTTGACAGCACCTTAGACTGCGAATTCCACACCAAGGACATAGACAGCATCCTGGTTGGCCTCAGGTCTAGGTAAAACAAATTAATCTGTGCCGTGGAAATCGTCTGTGTCACAAAGGATAACAGAACCTGTACCAGTGAGGCTGTCTCCCATGTCAGCATGTAATCTATATAGATTCTCGTCATTTGATGAGTCACTGTTGTTTATTTAATATTTATTCTCATGTTCTGAAACTCCGTTTATTGTAACGCCTCACCGCGATTGTTTTGTTTTATGTAAACCGACCTGATTTGATATTTGTATCGAGAACGTCGGTATATAAAAATGCTAAATAAATAAATAAATAAATAAATAAATAAATAATCTTTTCTTCACCTATGAAGGGGATGCCCTCAAAGGCCTGCATCATTTGGGCACTCTTTTCCACACCTCTTCTGGCGCTGCAGACTTCAGTGCCATGCTCAGTCATTGACCTGAGGTGGATCTGGAAACCAGCCCCATGGGGTTGAAGGGAATGGAGGAAGAGCTTTCCCATCATTATGAGTTGGAGATAGAGAAGAATCATGTCTCTGCTTCCTGTGTCAAGAGTCTGGACAGCACCTGGCTCCTAAACAAGGAGTGGCTCCACTGTGCAGCCTCAAGTCGAGACTTCATGCACTTACTTGCCAGCGCCTTCCTTAGGGCCTCTATCTTCTGAGCATGGTACTACAGAGCCCTAAGAGACAGCTGTAGCAGCTGGAGGAGTCATTGTCCAGACCCAAGCAGCAGTAGAATATGGCATGTATATACATGATGGACATCCAGTGCCCACAGATGCAGGCCTTGAAATTGCTGGTTGCAGGCTTCTTTGCCTTGGATTTTTCCATGCTCATCTTCCTTTTCTTTTTTTTTTTTGTTAAAATTTAAAACATCAGTTTGAGGGACTGCTAAGGCAGTCGCAAAAATATTGAAGAAACAACAAGGCAGTAAAAAGGCACATGGCCAAAGAGCTGAAAACATTTTGATGTGTCCCAGTCCCAGGAGCAGTATGCATGAGCAGGAATTCCTGTGCAAACTCAGTCAAGTGTTTACAGAGCTCTAAGAGCTGGATCCATATCAACGCTGTTGTCAGAAGATATCACCCACCAGTTGTGGCTAATTCATGATTGTTGACAAAGAATAGAGGAGACTGGCAGGAAATTTCACAGCAACTATTTGCCTCGATTTTTGCCATGTAATACCAGAAAATTTGTACCTCGCTAGAACTTGATTTTTTTTTTTTTTTTTTAAAGTACTCGGGTTTAATGGCTGTTACAAACCCTTGACAATGCTTAACAATTAGGCATACTTATGAACTGTACAAGATACAATTTCCTTTTCTTTCACCCTTATCTACCCTGAAGCAATTACTTTCTCTTTCTTAATGCATCCTGCCATGCCAATTTGGATCACTGCCACACAATCTATCTAAGGTAGTTTTGCAGGACAATTTTACTCCTACTCATACTATCTTTGATGGGAGCACAGATCCCTAAGAAAGCCTACATTTTCTTTAAAAATAAAAAAAATCTGTGTGTGTTGTGTGTTAATTGCTCTAGAATGCAAAGATGATTTATCAGGCATTGACTGTGTAAAGGATTTTCATGCAGAAACAATGTTATCCAACCATTTATAATGTTTAACTTTATACCAAACATTTCATAATGATATTTATTGTACTTTATATTACCTTTCTTCCAGAGGGTTTTTCGACCATGTTGCAATCACTGTCAGAAGTTTCAGTCTGAATTGCTTTTGTGGAGCCAGATTTGGGCATTTTACAGCTGTTCAGCTGGCTGAACCCTGTATCAGCCTATTCATCATGTGTCTGGGAAAAAAAAAAAAAAAAAAAAAAAGATGTAAAATAAATTATATATATATCTGAACAGAGACTCCATAAATGACGGGAACATTTTAAATCAAGCAAGTCAGACATATACTTTAGATTTAAATTTTTAAAACACTTTTTGTAAATGCTAACGCAGAAGCCCAACATATTTTGCATTTGCAGTAACTACTGTACCAGTTAGCTCAAGGCATTTAATAATGCTGATGAAGATTATAGAAACAAGAACATGTCCTCTGTATATAAAAAAGCTATACTGAGGCCATGTTAAAAAAATAAATAAAACAAGTTTGTTTACCATGAACAGGTTTTTCTATAGCTAATAGGATGATAGCCATTACATGTGTGTCACATCATCTGGTAGCAACAAATGGATCTCTCTCTCTCTCTCTCAGCTCGAACAGTTTATGCTTGGGCATTACCTCATGAGCCCCCTCAGTCAATTTTAGAGTTAATTCTAACTAGGTAGTCAACTCTCCAGGGAGGCAGGGGTTAAATTATTTAGTAGAGCTATTGCATTCTGCTCTCTACAGAAAACACCATTTACAATAAGCAAACGTGTTCTTTCCATTGATAAGCAGGGCTGAATTAGCCATTACATGTGGAAAGTCCCAAGTTGAGAAATGCAGCAAAGTAGTTACTGAAGAAAACACGAATCCCACCATGGAAAGTGAACTATGGGGTAAACAGGCTACACAAAACTGCTTGTCCAAATTTACTGTCACTCCTTAAGAGGCTGTCTGGACAGCAAAGGGATGCAAAGGTGTATATTAACTGCCAAGTTGTAGCTTTGCAGAGGACTTCAAGTTGGATGGCTTACAGATAAGCTACTGATACAGCCATGGTTCTAACTTGATGAGCCTTGATGGATTGTAATTTGTAGGCCTATTAGCATTAGCAGTTTGCTATGTAGTCTGCTAGTCAACTGGACAATGTACATTTGGCCATTGCTACACCCAGTGCATTAGATGAGGCCAAGTTCTTCTCTTCTACTAAGCCAAGGCCCTTTTACAGCCTAAGGCAGGGGTGGCCAATCTTTCACACACCAAGAACCAATAATCAGGATGTACAATACCAAAGAGCCTCACATTTTCAAAAGATGAAGTGTGGGGGAAGGGAGGCCCCCTATCTAACAGCATCTCTCTCAATCTACTCACCCTGTTCCGCACAGTCTCTGTCAGTTCCATTCCGTTCCCAGTAGTTTCTCTCAAAGCCCTCAACGGTCTCCTTCTCAATCCCCCAACCCTACCCCCATAAGTCTCTGTCTCAATTTCATTCTATTCCCATTAGTCTTTCTTATTCCTTCCACAAGAGTTTTGCAAACTCTCTATCCTGTCCCCCAAATCTTTCAATCCTCTCATCCTGTTCCCACCAGTTTCTCTCTCAATTAACCCACCCATCTTTCTGTCATTCACATCCTGTCCCCAATTTCTCATTCACACCAAGCTCTCTCTCAATGCTCCTACCCTGCCCAGTATCTCTTCCTTTCTCTCCTCCTAAGCTCTGCCTAATTTCTATTTGTCTCTCTCTCTTTCTTATTCTCATCATTCTTTCTCTCAATCAGCCCTGGTATAATATACCACAAGAAAAATAACAGAGGCTCAGTGGCTCCAACATTAACACCTCTCTCCCACCCCTCATGACCTTCCGTCTACCTCCAGAATTTTCCCTGTCCCCACTCTCTCTTTTCCTCCGACTCCTCCCCTCCAGTGCATTTTCTGACTCTCCCGCATACACCCTCCACCATTACCCTTTCTGGCTTTCAACACCCATCTCTTCTCCCCCAAAATCACCTCTTTTCAAATCACTCTCCTAGAAGCATTCAACCCCTTTTGCACTGAACCCCTCCATGTGTCTCTGAAATCCTTCCCCCTCCAATCTCCATTCCAAGCTCCGTGTATCACTTCCTGTTCCGGGTCACGGGAGGGGGGGTGCAGGCGCGGGAAGAAGAAAAGGCCAGCCGCGGGTACCACAGCTTCTTCTAACACCGCTGCCGTTAGACCGGTGGTTGGGGACCCCTGAAGACCACGAAAGGCTTGCCCAGCACCGGCCAATCGGACAGCGTGCCTTCGCTCGAGTCACTCCCTCCCCCCCCACCGGACGCTGTAAAAAAATACAGTTCATTCTCCGCTCCCTCGCTTCCCGATTGGCCGGCCAATCGGAGAGCGAGGGAGCGGAGAATGAACTGCTGCCTTCCCTCTGAAAGGGAAGGCAACGTGCCTCATTCTCCGTCTGCTCTCAGCAGTGGGCGGGCTGGTCACAGACCGTAGGCGGGTCGGATTCAGCCCGCGGGCCGCCCCTTGCCCAGGTCTGATCTAGACCCTTCTGAGCCAGGGCATTGAGTTGATACTGAAGCTGGTTAGGTAAAGACTCAGAAATCGTGGATCTTCTTAAATAGGTCTCTGTTATACTGGGTCATGTATAACTGGTAGGAAGCAATGCGAGAAATAAGCATTGAGCCATGGAAAATACGACGGCCAAATTCATCCAGGGACCTCTGTTCTTTCCCTGGAGGTATGGAAGAATGAAGCTTAGAACTTCGTGCCTTTTTCTGGGCTGACTCTACAACCACAGAATGGTGATCCAGCTGTGGTTTTTGGAAACCAGGGGCTGTTTGTACCAGGTAGGTGGCATCTGTTTTTCAATTCACCGGTGGTACAGAGCCTGGATACTCCCAATTCCTCTTCAGCAAGTCCAGGAGGACTTCATGAAGAGGTATGGACATGATCTCCTTGGGTGCATCTACGAATTGGAGCACTTCCAGCATCTTGTGCCTGAAGTTGGAATGGTATGTCTTCAGACATTTCCTTTATAAAATTAATTAAAGGACAGGTCCTCTGGAGGAGAATGTCTTCTCTCCTCAGGGGGAGATGGCTCTGAAGGTAGATCATCAGTACCCTGGGAAGAATCATCGGTCCAAGGATCGTAAGGTTGATCACTGGCTCCCATAGGATCTCCAAAGGGAAGTAATGGTGCTATTCCTGAAGGATCAAGCCTAGGCACCGACGAATTCGGAGGAGGCACCGACGGCATCTATGGTGGCACAGACTGAGGACGATGTGGTATCAATGGCAGGATAGGTACCGATGGAATCGGTGACATCGATGGGCGAGTCAGTGGCAAGATCCCAGATGGCCCGGGCATAGGTTACGGCCTTGGTGTTGCCTCGTCCTCTGATTATAAAGGAATCGGGGTGGAAGGCATTGGACATAGTGGTATCCTCTGTTCCACTGGAAGGGCACCGATCAACGCATCCAGCCTGCCGAGTAGCGGTGCGAGCGCCGTGGGAATCGGGTCGGTGACTGGGGCTGGCATCGATGGAGGTTTTAAGCCCTGCAGTGCCTTTCCGATGGCCTCTTGGATCATCCGATCCAATTCCTCGCAGAAGCCTGGGGCGTGCAACCCCAGCTCCGGAGTAGGAGGCAGCACTGGCATAGCTGGAGGGTCCACCGGTGAAAGTGGAGTCGCGGCTCCTGGCACCAATGAAGGTGGGGAATGCCTCGGTGACCCAGTTGCAGAGGAGGATGGGGCCTTCTCTGGATGGGATTTCTTTGTCGGTGGCTCTGTTGACGCCGATGCCGAGGGCTTACCTGGATCAGCGGACTGAGCCTTCCGATGACGGTGTCGGCGCTTTTCACGATGTTCTCCTTGGTCCTTCTCCGGTGCCGAAGAGGAGGAAGTCGACTCCTTCGGAGTAGTTGGTGCTGAGTGGGCAGCACCGGTGTCCCACTGCTGGCGAGAGGTCGATGTCGAAGCGCTTGATGGAGTCTGTGGCTTTGCCTGAAAAAGAAACTCCATCTTCTCTGAGCGGGCCTTACGGCCCTTTGGTGTCATTTGGGCACATTTGATGCAAGTTAAAATGTCATGGTCCGACCCCAAACACAACACACAAACCCTATGTGGGTCTGTGATGGACATTGTCCGAGGACAAATGGGGCACCGAAGAAAACCCGACGCCATGGCTTCGACAAAAATTTAGCAATGGTGCGGTCAATGGCCGGTAGGCCCCGAAGGGAAAACTCAATGGGAATCGACCGCAAATGAGGGTAAAGCCTTACCTTACGACCGTGGACTACGGAATCGATAGGGGGACCCCTATGGGATAGAAGTTTTTGAAATTTTGGAAAGAAGTTCCGTGAGGAAAAATTCCTGTCAGGAATCTCTAGAGAGCTCCTTAACCCGCAAGGCTACTGCTGCGCGAAAAAAAAAAAAAAAAGAGACTGAAGGGGGACCCCTGCTGGATGCAGGGTTGGTGCCATGCTGGGCATGCCCAGTAGGTGCCAGTCAAAGTTCTAGAAACTTTGACAAAAATGTTCTGTGATTGGGCTCCATCTTGATGATGTCCCCCATATGTGAGGACTACCATCCTGCTTGTCCTGTGAGAATATGTATGAACGCACTGGCTCCGGCACTCTACATCCACACCTTGCTCAACCCCAAAGCTGCAGCATATCAGGAGTCTGGCACCGTAGGTGGGGGAACCTTACTTGAGGAGCTTTTCCTCAACCTGCCAGAGGGAACCCAAGGAGATCCCACTCCAGGACGAAGTCTGGGCCCACCATTCCACTGATCTGTAGAGCTCTGACATTTTCCATGTCCAGTTCCGCTGGCTTCTAAGAGACATCTGAAAACAATCATAGCAATTTGAAGAGTTGTGATCAGACTCCAGCACCTAACAGGTTCCATGGCTGTCTGTGATGGACATCTTGTGGCCACATACACAATCCTTGAAACAGGACATCTCTTGAATTAAACTTTTTTTTTTTTTTTAGCACTGGAAAGTGCTGTTTGAGGGGCTGCTGAGGCAAGAGATAAAAACAGCAAGATACTGTCAAAAAGTAGAAATGAAAATGTAGGAAGAGAAAAAAAGATAACATCCATGGGAAGCTCAGGAAAAAAAAATGACTGAGTGGCTCAAGAGGCAGAGCATAGGCAGGAACTCCTGTACATGTTCAGTAGTAAAACTTTGAGCTAGAGAGATGGGTTATTCACTGCCTTTGGATGACATCACCCACGTCATGGCTAATTCAGCCCTGCATGTTGACTGAGAAAAATTCAGGAGCACCATCACTGATCTTTCTAAAAAGATTTTTAATTCTGTATCTATATAAAATTGATTCTTCAAAATATTTGCACTGGAACCAATTGTTTAATGAAGAATCACTACATTACATGAGGCACTATGCCTGAATAACTCGCAACACTGTATTTAGTTACACAATGCATACAACTCAGATATTCCAAAACACACACAGATGTTATGTGCCTTCAATCCTCTAATAAATTGTATCCCACAAATGTGATTTAACAGCTTGGAATTCTCATTGTAAAAACCAAACCACAACAACCCCCTACAAACCAGGAATACCACTTACGTGCTTTTTCAACTGTTTTACAGCAATCTTATGTCTATGACAACTCTTTTTATGCCTCAAGACGACATTCTTACAGCTTTACATTCTTCTGGGTATTTTAGTAAGGCCCACTCCACATTTTAAAAATCTCAAGGTCAAACATTTCTCATTTATTCAAATACCAAAATGTACTAGTTGTATGCTAGCATACCTTCCTGGATGACAGTTATCCCCACAGCACCTCTATTTATACAAGTCTACAATAGTGATTGTGGTTTACTAGAAAGAACTTTCTAAAGCTGCAAATATTTATTTACTTCACAATAAAATTAAGATCTGACAGAAAAAGAATACACCATGAATATTTTATTCTAAATGCTCATGTATTTTCCCATTTTATGGGCTTAAAAGAAACAAAAAAAACACAAAGATAATTTCAAAAAAAGTACAGTATTTGGATTTTAGCAATGTAGAAATTGTATAGGGTCATTTCTAATTAACAATTTCCCAGTAACTCCCTCAAATTAAAACCATTTTCTATTGCAGAAGACTGCTTCTCAACCTGGTCCTCAGGGACCACATGGTCAGTCTGGTTTTCAGAACAGCCTCAAAGAATATTGCTCCTGGAGGAATTGTGCACTACTGCGGAGCACAGAATTCCCCTCCTGTGCAGAATTTCCATTTTTTGTGCAGACTTTGGAGCAGGCCCCACCCAGCGTGCTGCGGTGAAGATGGAGCAGAGCGAGAGAGAGAAAGAAAGAGATAATGTGTGCATGCCAGAGAAAAGGATACAGGTGCGCAAGTGAGAGCGAGGAAGCCTGTATGAGGGGGCGTGTGTGCGCGCGAGAGAGAGCAAGGAAGCCTGTATGAGGGGGCGTGTGTGCGCATGAGAGAGAGCGAGGAAGCCTGTATGAGGGGGCGTGTGTGCGCACGAGAGAGAGCGAGAAAGCCTGTATGAGGGGGCGTGTGTGCGCGTGAGAGAGGGAGGGAGCAGTACTGAGAGAGGGGTCAAACTCTGGGAGTAGAGATAGAATGGATGGGGTTGAGCCTAGAGGAGAAAGAGAGACAGTGGAGGGTGGAGGAGTCAGGGGCCCGAGAAAGCAAAGTGAAAGAAGACTGGCCAGGAGAGTAGGGAGAGAGGGTGGAAGGGACACCCTAATAATGTATTTCTAGGGAAATTCTGCTCAAAATATTTAAAACTTTGCATTTTTAAGTAATAATTTAAAATGTAATACAAAAAAAAAGTTAATTACTTAAAGACTATCATGTATATTGTGTTATTTTGACCAATATAAAGTATGCAGAATTTTCAATTTATGTAAGCAGAATTCCCCCAGGAATAGAATATGCATGAAAATATGTGCACCCATTGTAAGCAAATTTATCTCATTTCTATTCGTTTTGGCTATTCTGAAAATTAGACGAGTCACCTGATCCTTGATGGAATGGGGATGGAACAGCTTCCCTATGAGGAAAGGCTGAAGAGATTAGGGCTGTTCAGCTTGGAGAAGGGGGGATATGATAGAGGTCTTTAAGATCATGAGAGGTCTTGAACGAGTAGATGTGACTCGGTTATTTTCACTTTCGAATAATAGAAGGACTAAGGGGCATTCCATGAAGTTAGCAAGTAGCACATTTAAGACTAATCGGAGAAAATTCTTTTTCACTCAACGCACAATAAAGCTCTGGAATTTGTTGCCAGAGGATGTGGTTAGTGCAGTTAGTGTAGCTGGGTTCAAAAAAGGTTTGGATAAGTTCTTGGAGGAGAAGTCCATTAATGGCTATTAATCAATTTTACTTAGGGAATAGCCACTGCTATTAATTGCATCAGTAGCATGGGATCTTCTTAGTGTTTGGGTAATTGCCAGGTTCTTGTGGCCTGGTTTTGGCCTCTGTTGGAAACAGGATGCTGGGCTTGATGGACCCTTGGTCTGACCCAGCATGGCAATTTCTTATGTTCTTATGTTCATATAACATCTGAATTAAGAAACAGTGGCACGAAAGTACACAGCTGTGAATATTCAATGAAATGAAAAAAAAAAATTGCTCATGCATGCAAGTACAATAAAAATATATATATATTTAAAGAAGGAATAAAATCCAATTATTGCTCCCAAAGTCTGCCAGGCCAAGTATGTTCACAACCCCCAGTGAAAGGAGGTTCCAGCCCAGTAGGGACACTCAGGGTGTGTGAATACCAGGTTTTGGAGAGAGCTGTACTCTATGGCTTCCGAGCAGGGTCTTTCTACCATGGCTGGACCAGACAAGAGAACTAAACGTTAAAGGAAAAACATCCAGGTAAGTGCAAAAGCAAAACAATATTACTTGTTCTCTGACGACAGCAGCACAACGAGTCACATGCATGGGACATGAGACTGTCATGCTAGTGCATAAATCCTTCCAGGAAAGATTTCACAAGACCAATCCCACAACTGCTCAATTTATTGGTGGCCCATTCACAAGAAGAGGTGTACCGAACTCCACAAAAGGAGGAAGGTGTATTGGGTGGCTCATTACAGTGCTGTCAGACAACACTTCAGACAAGCAATTTCACTTCCTTTGAAGACAAGCAATGTAACAGAGCCATACACATGGAACTCCTCTCGCACCCCCCAGTCAAGGGTTGTCTTCCAAAAAAAAACCCACACCCCAAGAAAAGAAGATGGCAAAACAGAAAACATTTACTGAAAGAAAGATAACCAAAATCCTGAGGAACTCCAGCAGCCTGGAGAAGTCCCCCACTCTCCCTTGCTCAATGGGCTGGAGATCACCAGCAGGGCAGCAGGCATCAACCTTGATTCCTCTTCAGGAACCAGCATTAGCCCCAACACCAGCATGGCTGCCGGGCAGCTGAAGGGACTTGAGCAACAGCTTGAAGATGGACGGTGCCATTCGCATGCACTCAATGCTGAAACACCTAAGCCTCGCAGAGCCTTCTTTAAGGTTTTCTAGATCTTATTGTCCAACTCCTCCTCAAAGATAGCAGATGCCAAAACCAATTGGGAGTCAGGATAGATGACCAAGTCTTCCTTGGAACCGAGAGGTTTATCGGTGACTGACACCTGGACTTTTGGAGACTGGCGTGGATCCCAGGCCTTGTATGAGTGTGGGGTCTCTTATCCATAGAATAGCTTAGGGTGAGTTCTCGGCAGCCACTGGACCATACCCGCTCCCAGCATCACACAATGATGATACCAACGCTTCTTCGGCTTCCCTTAATGACAGTGTCAAAGAGGTGGAACCCATTGCCTTCTCTAAACGGAAGAATCAGATGGTCTGTCCTTGGGGTTCCTACTGATGATCGGCATCAGAGGAGCTGATCATTCCCCCAATGCAGATGCCTCTACCTCCACTGGGATAGCTCTGAGGACCCTCAATGCCAATGCCTCTAATGCCGATGTATCAGACTTCCTCTGCCCAAAGTGCTTCTCCATGAGTTGCAAAACGGGACAGTCATCTTTTTGGAGTCATGGGCCACACATTTGCAATGCTCCTGAATAACATGGATAGCCCTGGCACAGGCTATATCTATCGTGAGGATCCGTGATAGACCTGACCCTGGTGCACCAAGGGCACTGCTGGACCCCAGTAGACAAACGATCAAAAAGAAGAGAGAAGCAAAACATAACTTGATTTTGGTGGCAATCAATGTCCGCTGGGCCCACCGACCTGGCACCATGAAAGAACAAAAATTTAAGGAAACGAATGAAAGAGCTACCTAGAGAAACTAATGGGACAGAAGGCATAAAATACTGGAGAGTCAGACGAATGATTTTGCTTAAATAAAAAAAAAAAAAAAAAAAAGAGGCCTACAGCAGGAGCAGTGAGGAACCATGATCAGAGGCTCCATGAAAATAGAGACTGAAGAGGTCCCTGCATGGATGCAGGGTATGTTGGTATACTAGGCATGCTCAGGGAGGCACAATCATAGTCAAAGTTCTAGAAACTTTGACATAAAATTTACACGCTGGACTTTATTAGATGATGTCGCTCACTTTTGAGGGCTGCCATCCTGCTTGTCCTCTGAGAAATATCTCTTTACAGAAGGGGTGAAGGATGCATTAACCAGCTTCCCAGAGGAGGTGGTACAGACAAGAACAGTATCTAATTCAAAAAAGCATAGGACAAGCACAGGGAGTGGAAGGGATTATAGAGTTGAGCAATTGGTGTAGAGGGGCAGACTATATATGCCATATGGTCATTTTCTGCAGTCAATTTTTTTTCTAGTCCCTTCGTCTCTCTCAGATATCATATATGCTTGTTCCATCTTTTCTTGAATTCTGACACTCTCCTTGTCTCCAACTTCAAGGGAGGTTGCTCAATGTTTAGATTATGCCCAATTCTACCCCTTTTCACCCTCATCTTATGACTCTATGTTCCAGAGTCTCCTTTTCGTTGAAAGAGACCTGCCTCCTGTACATTTAGTCCTTGGATGTATTTAAATGTCTTTATCATACTGCCCCTTTCCTTCCTTTCCTCCAGGATATACGTTTAGATCTTTAAATCTGTCCCCCTTTTTGCTTTAAGATGAAGAATGCTGATCATTTTAGTAGCTGCCCTCTGGACCAATTATTTGGTTTATATCATTTTGAAAGTGTGGTCCCCAGAACTGTATACAGTATTCCAAATGAAGTCTTGCCAGAGACATATCATTTCTTTTTTTCCTACTGGCTGTTCTCCCTATGCACCCAAGTATCCTTCTGGTTTTTGCTGTCCCTTTATTTACCTGTTGTTGCGACCGTCGCTGCCCGACGTCTCCACTCCGCCCACCTTACCTCTTTTGCGACTCCCTCTTTGGTTGATGGACGTTTGGCTGCCGTGGCGTCATCTTGCCAACCTCCTCGGACTGGCTAGACGCTGCCTTCCGCCATGTTCTCCTGAAGCCTACGGTGCGCAGCGCGGCCCCGACTCAAGTACCAGCTGTGGCGCGAACCTCAGGGGCGTCCCCCTGAGATGACATCATCCTCACCGGATACTTAAGGTCTTTCGTTTTTGCTAGCTATTCGAGTTAGTAAGGGCTTCCTCCAGGTATCGCTGCGGATGGGATTCGCTCTCTTCATACCTTGCTACTCTGCCTCCTCGGACTTTATCAGGGTTACCCACTCCTCGGGGGCCTCACTCTCTCTCTTGCTTTTCAGGTCGCAGTCTGGAACCAGTACTCGCTCTTTGAGGGCCCAAATTCCTAGACCTGCTACCGAATACTACTTCTGCCAGGAAGTCTCCGCTGCCTACAACACCAGTGAGTTACCATCTCTCTCAGAGCTTTCCCTGGAACCAGGTACTCGCTCCTCGAGAGCCTACTTCATTCCAGCCTCTGGGTTGCTTCAAGAGACTATTGTGTGAGTGTTACTATCAAGGTTCTGTTCCTGAACTCTGCATACTCTGCCTACTCACTATATTCAGTTTCTCTAAAGCTCAGCCATCCTGGGATCGCTGTTCCAGTGCCTGAAGGACTACAGCCCAGCCGGGCTCTTCCAGTTCACTACTGCCACCTCTGGTGGTTCACTATACGGTTTAATAAAAGATCTAGTGTGTGTCTGTCTCCCAACTCTGAGCCTGACCAGTGGCCCCTCTCGGGATCTTCCCCCGGGGGCATTGTCATCTGCCACCGGCCCAAAGATCCACCCACAATTATCACAAATAATAACACCTGTTTGGCCACCTTAAGATTAGATATGATCATCCCCAAATTCCCACTCTTCTGCCCAGAACTCCACCCTCTATACAAGGGACTCCCATTCTATGGCCCATGGAGCAACTTAATTTCAGCCCATGATCATTTCACTTATATCCCCTAGTTTTATAAAAGTGCCAAGGAAGTCTGAGGACCTTACTAAGAAATCCCATTTGCCCCTCTCTGATATGATTAGGGGCACAAGGGAGTCAAACTGAGCAGGTACAAAAGGAGAAGTGGCTGTTGCTTGGACCTGCAAAAAATAAAATAAAATAACTGAGCCATGCCTTCTGTATGGACACATGGGAACTATTGCCAAAGAGCAATAAGAAGGTGCAGGAAATATTAAGGAAGCCCAGAGGTATGCTGGCTACTCCCCTTGAGTTGGCTCCTCTTACTGTGCTGCTGCACCGGTGTGGGCTTGAATGGGCCCTGTTGAAAGACGCTGCACTGCTGCCAGGAAGAGCTGGCACCTGAATGAATTGCACAGCAGTAAGAACCTGAAGAGCTGCACATGCAGGGCAGATAAGGTTACCAGTGTCTGAAGGCAGTCATCATGACCAAAAAAGAAAACTTGAGCCGCATTGCTGTTTTGATGCTGCTCTTATTCTCACCATTTCCATAGATGACATAACGAGAAGCAGCGGCAGCACAACCGGCCCCCCACCATGAAAAAAACAAAACAAAAAAACTAGGTGTTTTTTTGGTTGGAAGAGAAGGAGAGGAGAATTCTGGCAAAGTGATCTACAGGTAAGGGAAAGGGGTGAGGGAGAAGAGAGGAGATAGAAGGGAAGGAAATATGAGAGAAGGGATATGAGAAGAAGCAAAGGCAGTGTGACAGAGGAGAAGGGGGGGGGGGGTGAAAGGAGAAATAGAGGAAGCAAGAGTGAATTGAGGTGTGAGTGGGAGAGTGTGCCATGAACACATCACCCTGCCATCCACCTGGCCCCCAAGGGACAGATTCAGATAGTGAGGATGGGGAAAGGCAGATGGTAGGGTTCTCAGGGATATAGATGAGTTTCCAACTTTCTATAAATATTACTGACACTCTGCCTGTCATACCTCTGTGAGAACCCTATCCGTTACCTCCTTCTTTAAGCATCATTTCAAATCACTTTAAGAGCCAGTCTTCTCTCACTCATCAAAATTCCAAATGGGGAACGCCCAACCCCACCCTCTCGGAGATTTCATAAGTTATGTGCAGTCCTTTGCGTAAAAAGTTTGGGGACTCTTGCCCTATACCATGTTGCTCTCTTAGGTTTTTGCAACTCAAATGTGTAACTGCATTTTTAGCACTAAATCTTAGCTGTCACTCCTCAGGAATCACAAGATCTCTCATCATGTTTTCCCACACCTTTCAGGGTGTCAGTCACACATTTTGGTATGAATCACAAAAAGCCTTTCCCAATAGACATTCTGCAATACTGCGTAAACATTTGGCCAGCCATGGGAAGGCCATACAACTGGCCACATTTATCCCTGAGTGCCTCTGATGCCAATGCAGCTGGAACGCTGCCATATCACTCCTGCCCTGGGCCTCCTTAAGTGCGCAAGGCGCACCAAATCTTAAAGGTGCCCACTGACAACATCATGCGGCTGGGTACTTAAACCCCGGCCACGTTACAAGCATATGCCTCAGCAATAGGTTCTCCTGCTCTTGCAGTACGTGTTGCTTGATGTCTCCATGCCTTGCCTAGTTCATTCCTGTTGTGTCTTGGGTCTCTTGTGCCCAGGTCCTTGTCTTGTCTATTCGCCTCTGCCTGACTTCTGGTTCTAAACCTGGCCTTGAGACTCTAACTATGCTTCTGGATCGCAACCTGCCCCAACCTCGGTGCCGCTTACTCTGCCTGCCCTGATCTTGACCTGCTACTCAACTTCATCTGACTGCTCCTTATAGGACCCTCACCTAAGCCCTACTAGCCCCTGGAACCCAAGGGCTCAAACTGCGGGGAACAGGGCTGGTATAGGTGAAGCCCTACATCTAGTTCTTGTAAGACTGGGTCGACCTGCTGTCGGCGTGGGCTTATGCTTAAGACATTTGGAGCACACAGCATGATGATCCATGATTAACATCTTTTGCAAGCTCTTGAAGCACCTGCCTTACTTTTTTGACACAATAATGGACTATGTAAAATCAAATTAAAAGGAAATTCCTAGTGAAAAGATATTTTAAGAGTAGTTTTAAAAGACATTTCCGCAAGTAAAGCGATGTTTTACCCTTAGAAATGTCCTTTTCTAAAATAGCCTGCCTAATATATAGGTAAAAGCATACCCATAAAGCAAGTTTTCTTACTGTAAACCATGTTTTCTGTAGATAACAGAATAAATTAACCATGACATGTGGTAATGTCAATCGAACAGACTCATCTCTTCAAGCTAGTAGATTTTGTGTGGGAGTTCCCACACAGGTGTTACTTAGTGAGACTCCTCAGTCCATACCAGTGCTAATCTAGCTATGTAGTCGACTCTCCAGGAAGGCAGGTGGGTATTCCATGGCTAATTAATTTTATCTACAGAAAACAATTTACAGTAAGCAAACTTGCTTTTTCCCCCATCAATAAGCAGGCTGAATTAGCCATTACATGTGGGGAGTCCCAAGCTGAGGGATGCAGGGAAGCATTTACTTAGTAAGCAATCCAGCCCTCATTGTGGAGAGTGGACTACTGCAAGACCAGACTGTCCAAATTTGCTGTCTGTCTTTGAGATGTTATAAAGACAATAGTGGGACATAAAGATATAAAAATGAAGACCAAGTTGTAACTTTGCAGATATCTTCAGCAGGCACTTCTCGAAGATGTGCAAAAGCAGCAGCCATAGCTCTCATTTGACAATCCTTCACAAAGTTTGTGATCTGCAGTCCTACTAAGGTGTAGCAGTGATGACTACACTCAGCCAATCAATTAGCCAAAATACGCTTGGTAATTGCTAAGCCTAGTCAGTTGGGATTTATTTTTATTTATTTTAATTTTTATATACCGGAAGTTCCTGTATACAATACATATCACTCCGGTTCACAATTAACAGAGTTAACTATTGCCGGGTAGGCGATTTACATGGAACATATTGAATAAAATGAACGGATAATCTATAATAAGGTACAATCTATTATAAAACAACTAGGATCAACTTAGGAAACAACTGGGAAAATAAAACTGAAGCAATATAGACACTATATTATAGACATTGTAACCGAAGCAACATAGACACTGCAAATAGACACTACATTGTTGTTGAAAGACAATAAGTGTGGATTGATTTTTTCTTGCTTTTAGCTCTCTGGGAAAGCTTGACGGAAGAGCCAAGTCTTGAGTTTCACTTTAAAAGTGGTGTGGCACGGCTCAAGGCGGAGGTCCGGTGGTAGGGAGTTCCAGAGGGACGGGCCCGCTGTGGATAGAGCACGTTTCCTCAGGGTAGATTTTGCAGGTTGTGTGATCATTCTGTTCTGATAAGCCCTTCTCGTTGGTTTGTTAGAAGAGTGTAGTTGAAGCTGGAAGGTTAGGTTGAGTGGAGAGATGTTATGTAGGGCCTTGTGAATCAACATGCAGGTTTTGAACTGGATCCTGTATTTGATGGGAAGCCAATGGAGATGCTGGAGGATCGGGGTGATATGGTCCCTTTTTTGGCATTGGTAAGGATCCTTGCAGTGGCATTTAGTACCATCTGCAGTGGTTTGGTGGTGCAGGCCGGAAGGCCCTGCAGGAGTGAATTGCAGTAATCCACTTTAGGGAGAATGATGGCCTGGACTACTGTGCGGAAATCCCTATAGAGTAGAAGGGGCTTTAATTTTTTTTAGCACTTGGAGCTTAAAGAAGCATTCTTTTGTGGTGTTGTTTATGAATTTATTGAGGCTGAGTCTGTTGTCTAGTATTACTCCCAGATCTCTGACTTGAGGTGCGGTGGCATATCCTGAGGTGTCTGGAGAGTTGACGGATGTTGGTGGGGCAGATTGATCCGGTGCAATTATGAGGATTTCCGTTTTGTTGGTGTTTAGAACCAGATTGAGGCTGGTTAGGAGATCGTTGATGGATGAGAGGCATTTTTTCCAGTAAGCCATGGTTTTGTGTATGGTCTCCGTGATGGGGATGAGAATTTGTATATCATCCGCGTATAAGAAATGGGTAAGCTTGAGGTTAGTAAGTAAGTTTCAGAGTGGGAGAAGGTAGATGTTGAAGAGGGTGGGGGGAGAGTGATGATCCTTGTGGTACTCCCATCTTGGATTGGATGGGGTGAGATTCCTTGTTGTTTATCTTAACTTTGTATGTCCTATTCTCTAGGAAAGACTTAAACCAGTTGAACGCTGCTCCTGTGATGCCGATGTCTGTTAGTCGAAGTAGTAGGCTAGAGTGGTTCACGGTGTCGAACGCTGAGGAGAGATCCAGTAGTGCGAGTAGACAAGGTTGAACCTTTTTCAAGATTGAAGAGAATGGTGTCTGTTTAGTGTGGCCCAGTAAAGATTCGGTGCTCTTTTCCTCCGGAATCCATATTGGTTAGAGGTGAGGATATTGTTGTCGTCAAGGAATTCTGAAAGTTGTCTGTTGACAATTTTCTCCATAATTTTAGCTAACATAGGGAGGTTAGCTATAGGTCTGTAGTTAGCCGGATCTGTAGTGGGTAGGTTGGGTTTTTTGAGGAGAGGTTTGAGAAGTGCAGACTTGAGTTGGTCAGGAACTTGGCCTTGGGCGAGGGAGCAGTTGATGATATCTGCAACTGGCTTGGCAATGGTGTCTTGGATTGAACTCAGCAGGTTTGATGGTATATGGTCTACGGGGTGAGAGGACGGTTTTATCTTCTTAAGGATGTTCGCTATTTCTAAGGTGGACGTGGGTTCCAGAGTTTCGAGCACAGCTGTGTGAGTGTTGGGTTGAAGAGCGGTTGCTGTGGCAGGTTGTGGGCTGTAGATGCTTGCGTGGCTTGTGTGCGGCGTTGGTCCTTTGAGGGGGGCTACGAGTGCTGTGATTTTGTTGTTGAAAAAGTCGGCCAATTCACTGGCTTTTTTTAGGGCTTGGTCATCTGGGATGTTTGGTCCAGGTGGTTTAGTGAGGGCTGAGACATAAGAGAAGAGGGCTCTTGAGTCAAATGAGAAGTGGTGTATCTTTTTGGAGATAAATTCTCTTTTTGTTTTGTTGATTTCATTTCTGTAAGAGTTGAGGCATGATTTGTAGTTGAGGAGGGTAGTAGTAGATGGGTTTTTACGCCATTGGTTTTCCTTGCTTCTAAACTCGTGTTTACGAGACTTCAGCTCTGTGGTGAACCAAGGTTTCCTATTGTCTTTGTCTGGGTTGATAGACTTAGTTGTCATGGGACACGCTTGATCTGCAACCTTGTTGGTGATGTTGATCCATGATGAGGTTGCTGAGTTGGCGTCGGTGAGGTCCAGATTGATTAGTTCTTTGGCTAGGTGTTTGCTTAGGTGCTCTCCTGAGCATTGTTTCCTGACTGTGACGGTGATTGTTTGGGTTGTTTGTGGAAGCGGCTCTAGGATCTTTAACATTGAAGAGATGATTCGGTGATCAGACCAAGGAACCGCAAGGCAGGTTGGTGTGGAGTGGGATGCCAGACCATCGTTTATAAAGATCAGGTCTAAAGTATGGCCAGCTTTATGGGTCGGTTCTGTTACAATTTGTCTGAAACCCATATGGCTGAGGGATGAGAGAAGGGTTTTGCAGTTTGGGGAAAGCGGTTGGACATCCAAGTGGAGGTTGAAGTCTCCCATCAAGATGGCCGGTTTTCCTGAATTTAAGTGTTTAGCTGATAATTCTATGATAGGGGAAGGGTCTGATTCCAAAAGACCTGGTGGAGCGTAGATAAGGGCGATAGTCAGATGTTTAGAGTTGAGTAAAGCGAATTCCATATTGGCTATAGTATTGGATGTCTGCAGTGTCAGACCTAGTGATTTTTTAGATGCTAAGAGGCGGCCTCCTCCTCTTTTTTTGCATCTGGGTATGGACAGTATGTCGTAGGTCTGGATAGGAAGCTGGTTGATTAGGGTTGTGTCGGTTGGTTTTAACCAGGTTTCTGTGATGGCACAGATATCTGGTTTAGAGTCGGATAGGAGGTCGTTGAGAATGTGCGTTTTCTTGGATATAGATTGCGCGTTAAACAGCGTGATTGAAAGAAGAGCCAAGCCTAGGCATTGGGTGATGGGTGTCAGCATGATGGGCCTGAGTCTCTGTTGGCGGTTGTGGTGGAGTGGAGTGGTAGGGGGCTTAGGTACTCTCCACCTTTGGTTGTGGATGATGTGGATGGTTAGGAGGTGCATGATGGGAAAATAGTTTTGAGAGTTGGTTGAGTGCTGAAAGCAGGGAAAATGTTGTCGTCTGGTGCTGGTTCTCTGATGTTGGTTGACTGCTGTATGATGTGAGGATGTTGTCTGGTGTTGGTTGAGTGCTGCGAAGGGATGTAGTTCGTTACTGGTTGGCTGCAGAGATGGAAGCTGGTTGTTAAGGAATTGTTTGGTGAGACATTGGGTGAGTGCCGACGGTCCTGTATGAATGCAGATTAAGGGAGATTGAGGGATATTCTTTAAGCCTGGTGAAAGGTATTAGCCACTAATGGGGTCTAGCGCGCTCTGGAGCACACGAAGGGGCGCACAAAGGGGCAGTTTGGAGATTTTCCAGTGTGGCAGAGTTCATTCCTTGTAATACTGTAAGGCCCTTTTGCAGCCCAGAGTATGCAGGGATTTTTTGCCCTCATGAGCATGGAGCCTAGGCAAAAAAAATAAGTAATACAATGAAATAATTGATAGGAAAAGCCGAGACAACTTGTGGAAGAAATTTCAGGCGCATACAGAGAACCACCTGTTGTGGAAGAACTGGATGTATAGAGGATATCAGACGAGTGCTTGGAGTTTGTTGGCTCTCCTAGCTGAAGTCACTGCAATGCGGAACACAACCTTTTTATGTCAAGTATTTTAGAGAAGTGGACTCCAACGGTTTTGAGTTAGCAGGATGAGTGGGTAAAAATTGTTAAAGCAGAGAAAAGGAGGTTGGGAGGTGTGTGATTATATGTTGTATGTAATGTGTATATGCAGATTGTATTAACTGGTTCCTGTATTTTAATATTTTGTGATATTGCTTATTATGTATTAGAAACTGCTCTGGTGGCTTTGGCTGATTTGTGCGGCATAAAAACAAACAAGCAAACAAACAAATTGTTATGCCCGTCGGTAGCAGACGGCTGCGACCACACCTACTTACATCTTGCACCGTTCTCCAGCCCTGGGTCTGCTTGCGCACAGGCCAATCTCTACCGCCACGTTCCCCATGGCTCCTCGTGGAGGCCGAGACGCTGCCGCCATCTACATCGTCTCTGGGCCTTCCTGGCCCTCCTTTGAAGCCTCTTTGGCGGGAACATCGGGGGCGTCCATGTTTGATGATGTCATTGGATCAAGGTACTTAAGCTCCAGCTTCGCCCTCAGCTAGCCGACTTGGCAACAAGTTCCGTACATCTCTACTAGCTCCTGCTCCGTGTTCCTGTGGCTACGCTATTGGACTCCATTGGACTTTGGACTCTGTCTGGTACCTGCTCCTCAGGGGCCGGTGGGTGCCCTCTATGGTGACATTGTCTCCTGGCCTCCCCCGCTCCTCAGGTTGGCCCTGCAATTCCTGAAGTCCTACTCTGCAAGGCTCCCTGCTCCTCGGGGCTGCCCCCTAGAACACCTTTACCACTCGGGAGTTTACTCTAGTGCTTCCCTGCTCCTCGGGGTTGTGTCTATGAGCTGTGTTGGACTGTCAGCACTTCCCTGCTCCTTGGGGCTGCATCCTCGTACTTTATAAGAGACTCTTAGCACCATTCCACTCCTCGGGGCAGTGTCCTTGTGCTTCACTGTGACTGTCCGCACCTCACTGCTCCTCGGGGTCATGCTTACGTGCTACTAGACTGCCAGCACTTCCCCGCTCCTCTGGCTGTGCTTTTCTATCATACAGATACTGTCTATGCTCCCCGCTCTTCGGGTTTCTACCTACGTCATCATCGGAGACCTGACTCGGGCTTCCCTACTTCACGGGTTGGCCTACGTCATCTCTCCGGTATATCTCCTACACACCAGTCTCAAGCCTTCCCACTCTGCAGCCTGCCTGGCGCTTTCCCCCTCGGGGGGTCTCAGTCCAGGTATTATCTTCAGCCTGTTTGCCTACTGGGGAATTAATCCTGACTCCTCGGGACCTCTCCACAGTCTCACCCAGAGCTCCCTGCTGTGCCAGACCTCGCCTCCCGATGGTGTGGGCCTGTGGGGCTCCTCCCCACAGCTGGTAACAACTCATACTTCGGGCCAAGGGTCCACATACCCACAAACCATAACACAAATTAATTAATAAATGGAGGCTTCATTAGTTGGGAAAGGACATTCAGGTCCCACAGAGCAGGTAGTTTTTATACCTTGGGTTTAGTGTACCACAGGTCTATTATGAAGCAAGAAATCATTAGATGAGTACAGATTGGTTTACTGTCCTCTTAAGTATAATAAGCTGCTACAGCGCTGAGGTGCACCCATACACAAGAGGTGGTGAGACCTGAGTCAGAAAGGTAGAACAAATATTTCAGCAGATACTTAGGCTCGCAGGAAAATAGGTCCAAGTGTTTTGTTGACACCATTTGGAGTACTTGCGTCATGTGAAGGCATAATTCCTTCTAGTGCAATTCTAAAGGAGACGAATATGTCCACAGTTTCTGTAGGTTGGTGAAGATCCATGATCACTGAATGCTCAAATTCCAAGCTGTGAGACTGAGGCCTGAAAGGTTGGGATGGTGCAATGCCCCATCTTCCTGCAGCAATATTGCAGGGTCTATTCCCAGAATTGTGAGAGGACTGCTGGAAAATTCTACGAGATAGACATACCAGGATTAGGCAAGCAAGATACTGAACAACATTCTGCACTGTTTAGGTGAAAAGCAATAATAGTAGAAAAGCATACATGAGGTTTTGGCTCCAGTTGAAGGGGAAAGTATCTTGAGCCAACCTGTGATCACTTGATAGAACTGAGCAAAATTAATTTAATTTTGTGTTTTGCTGTGAGATGAACAGGTCCACCAATGGGTGACTCCATAAGCTGAAGACTTCATCAGCCACTGACTGCTGTAGAGACCACTTGTGTGGTTGAAACACTCTGTAGGGTCAATCTGCCAGTGTGTTGGAGATGCCTGATAAGTGACCTGAAGAGTAGTTCGATTTGTCTCCACCCAATGGCAGATATTTAGGGCATCTTGACAGAGGCCATGATCCCGTTCCTCCTTACTTGTTGAGATAAAACATGGCAACCTGGTTGTCGATTTGAATCAGGATGCTCTTTCCCTAAAGAAAATGCGTAAAAGTTGATAAGAGCATATTTGATTGCTCTCAGTTCTAGTAGATTCATCTGATAGTAGTTCTCGTGAAGGGTACACAGGCCTTGTGTTCAAAGGATTCTGGTATGCACGCCAAACTCATTGGTGGTGACGTCTTTCGCCAGAACTACTTTGTAGGGGAGTGATCGAAGAAGGGCTCCTCTTTTGAGAACTCGAGGATGTAACCACCACTGCAACTCTCTTTCATAGTCATTGTAATCTGCACTGGAGAGAACAATGGTTGAGTTCATTGATCCCACTGGGAATGTAGAATCCACTGGAAATAGTAGATGTGAAGATGGGTGAGGGAACCACATGGATAGCTGCTTCCATATGCCCAGGAACTAGCAAGAGTCACCTTGCAGAAGAGTGAGGAGAAGAGAGCATGTTGCAGAGAAGCAATATCATTGTGTTTGCTCGATTGGGAAGCAGGAACGCTCTTTCCTTTATCAGAGTTTATGCAAACCAAACTAATTTGAGACAGAGTGGGCTCCATACAGGACATCTCGCAGTTAATCAGAAAACTTTTCAATATATTTATAAATTATCTGGAAAGAAATATGACGAGTGAGGTAATCAAATTTGCAGATGATACAAAATTGTTCAGAGTAGTTAAATCACAAGCAGATAGTGATAAATTGCAGGAAGACCATGTGAGGCTGGAAAATTGGGCATCCAAATGGCAGATGAAATTTTATGTGGACAAGTGCAAGGTGATGCATAAAGGGAAAAATAACCCATGCTATAGTTACACACTGTTAGGTTCCATATTAGGTGCTACTACCCAAGAAAGAGATCTAGGCGTCATAGTGGATAACACATTGAAATCATCAGTTCAGTGTGCTGCGGCAGTCAAAAAAGCAAACAGAATGTTGGAAATTATTAGAAAGGGAATGGTGAATACAACGGAAAATGTCATAATGCCTCTGTATCGCTCCACGGTGAGACCGCACCTTGAATACTGTGTACAATTCTGGTTGCCGCATCTCAAAAAAGATATAATTGCGATGGAGAAAGTACAGAGAAGGGCAACCAAAATGATAAAGGGAATGGAACAGCTCCCCTATGAGGAAAGACAAAGAGGTTAGAACTTTTCAGCTTGGAGAAGAGACGGCTGAGGGGGGATATGATAGAGGTGTTTAAAATCATGAGAGGTCTAGAACGGGTAGATGTGAATCGGTTTTTTACTCTTTCAGATAATAGAAAGACTAGGGGGCACTCCATGAAGTTAGCATGTGGCACATTTAAAACTAATTGGAGAAAGTTCTTTTTCACTCAACACACAATTAAACTCTGGAATTTGTTGCCTGAAGATGTGGTTAGTGCAGTTAGTATAGCTGTGTTTAAAAAAGGATTGGGTAAGTTCTTGGAGGAGAAGTCCATTACCTGCTATTAATTAAGTTGACTTCGATAATAACCACCGCTATTACTAGCAACGGTAACATGGAATAGACTTAGTTTTTGGGTACTTGCCAGGTTCTTATGGCCTGGATTGGCCACTGTTGGAAACAGGATGCTGGGCTTGATGGACCCTTGGTCTGACCCATTATGGCATGTTCTTATGTTCTTAACCTAAGCATTGTTCGACGTGAGTAGTATTATACAGATCACTGGGTCTGCAGTCTCCAGCCGAAGTCCTTCAGCCACTAGACTAGGCAGGGTAAGTACCTTGGTTATTGGCGGCAGCAGGGAAACCTAACGCCGATCATATAGGCCGATGCAATATGTGTGTAATAAACATGTCCAAAGTGAACACACATTTTTAGAATACACGCACATCCACCTCTTCTGGGCACTGAATGCAATATACGAATGAGCTGCTGCACTAAAAAGGACATGCAATGGATAATTTGTACATCCCTAGCACACTGCATTGGGCACCCAGGAAAAGTGGCTGTGCGTTCACAATAGTCTGGCCAGAGCTCCCTCCCCACTCTGGGCTTGGCTGTACCTGATTGGTTATTTTCACTGACAAGTATACGTGAAAGGACCAATCCCCTTTCAGGACAACCTTCTGAAAGAGAAATGGTACTGTCACTAACATGTGACAGTGAATGGAACAATCGGCAGTAACTGAAGCAGTGAATAAATTAATTTTAAGTGCTCTACTCAATTTATGAGCTTCTGTTTTATCACACAGCAGCTAATTTACTGGCACAATACGCATACACAATATACATGGCCCTGAGCCATGTATATTGTGGGAGTATACTGTGCGCCCCAAAATGTATTTATTACGTCAAGACTTTTTTTTGCACAATGCTGCTTTCTGAGGTTCTTCTTTCTTAGTATTGCATCGATATTAAGTAGGAGAAACCACAGAAAAGCCATTTGTTTTGTCAAGTTTAGCCCTTGACGCACGGGAAGATTTTATGCCTGCTCCAGGCAGGTATAAAATTTAACAGGTTAAAAAGTGTGCCTCGGGCGCATGGGGAATTTTTGCATTGCGAGGTAATAGCCTTCATCATGTGTAAATTCCATGTAGATGAGGCTATTGGCTATTATCTAAGCATGTTTTGGACGCACTGATCCCCTTATTGCATCGGGTGTTATGGACGCACGTCCAAGCACTCGTTAACCTATGCGTTAGGCTCAGTGCATGATATTGCATCGGCCTGTAAGATGGGCTGTATAGAGCTGTGTTGGCAAACCAGTTTGATAAATTGAATTCTGAGGTGGATGCATCAATGGCTTGGATGAGGCAGAATGTTTGACACCTTGGATGTGCTGGCATGCTTCAGTCTTTGTGATAACAGTGCAGGTTGACGATATTACGTCGGCTGCATCAGAGCTGCGCTGTGATTTCTTACACTGTGCATCGCAGGATCATATATAGAGGCTGCAGGCTTGTATGGCATCAGAGTATCAAGTGTTGCGTGCATCAGCGCACAGTGCACCACTGTCATCGGTGGAAGCTGTGTCAGGCAAGTTGATACATCATGCGCTGCTGATGCTGTTGGTACTGACGGCGCTGATGACAGCCATGTCGATTGCACTGATGCATCACTTTAAATTTGTATTTATTTATTTTTTTCACATGGATTGCAATGGTTCCAGTGATTGATGCCGCTTCTCCTTCAATGCAGAGCAGCTGGCGGAACTTGACTTCAACCTGAGCAGATGGGGTGAGTTTTTAAGGAGCCCCCACTCAATTCCTTTCCTGGTGAGGCTGCACTGCATGACAAGGACTTACTGTGACTCTGCAGTTCCTCCAATCCAAGTGCCTTGGACCTCTGCAAGTGCAGGGACATCCATCTGCAGGCATAAAAGTTCTGGTCGTCATCTGGCTTAGATAATTAATGTGTACGTACTGTACTTCAACCAGCTCTCATACTGAACAATTCTTTACATGGCTTTATTACTTATTTTATTGCATCTTTGGAGATTTTCATGCCTTTCATTTATTAATATTATGATGATATAATGGAAATTAGTAAATGGTAACATGTCTGCAGATATTGTTATATTGATTAACTAAATGAAAATTTATAAGTGATGCTCATTTATTTGTGATTGTAAAATGGATATTTGTAATTCTATTATATTACTATTATATTCTTACTGTTTTATATATCCAAATTTCTTATGTAAAACTACATTGTTTCACATGAGTTTAGAGTAAACAAGAAGCAAGTAAATGAAGTGAGAATGTTAGATTTGGTTATGCAGGAGGCAATCAATGTCGGACCAAGTGCTTTAAAAACATGAGTGTTGTGACCTACAGCAACGAATGCAGCAATGGCTCTTTAAAAACAGTTTTACCATAAGTGCAACCAATTTGGTTTTGACAAAGGATTATTAGCTTTTCCCTCTCATGGCATATGATTAAAGTAAAGTTGCATGACTTATTTCAGCTACATGTCATATTTTTCGCCGTGGCAAAACTGCTCCCATAGACCTTAAAGGGAGCTGCATAACAGAGGTCAAAGACCTTCAAGAGATACTCCTGTGGTATATGTATGTTTTGTACATGAGAAGCTAAAGTATGAGTTTTCCCCATGTACAAAACAATGTCAGAATTTGGAAGCAAGAGAAGTGTGTATCAAAATTTCAATACCTAAATAAGTATTTTTTCCATGCTCCTCATGAAATTCACTATAAGAACATAAGAAATGCCATATTGGGTGAGACCAAGAGTCCATCATCCCAGTATCCTCTTTCCAACAGTGGCCAATCCAGGTCACAAGTATCTGGCAGGATCCCAAATAGATAGATTTCATGCTGCTTATGCCCAAGGATAAGCAGTGGCTTTCCCCAAGTCTATCAAGTTAATAACAGTTTATGGACTGTTCCTCCAGGAACTTGTCCAAATTTTTTTTAAATACAGCTACACCAACTTCCTTTAAGCTCTGAAATTCATGGCTGGAAGATATGGTAATTTGGCTTTCTGGAAAAAGCTTTGGCTATGCTATCTGTAATTGATTTTACCAACACCAACCAGGGAGCACACATCACCCCCATTCTCCGAAACCTGCACTGGCTACCAATAAAATACAGAATCTTGAACAAGGCACTCACCACTATCCACAAAACCATCCACAATCAGCTACCACTAGACCTTCACACAGCGGGCCCTACCATCTGGAACAACTTACTGCCTGACCTCAGATTAGAACCCTGCCTTCTAACCTTTCGAAAAAAACTCAAGACTTGGCTTTTCCTCCAAGCCTTCCCTTAATTTCTAAAATTTCAACATACCGCTCAACCACACTTTGCTCAACGGACTAGACGCTCTACCTGGTCTCAGTATATATATATTTTTTTTTTCCTCTAGTTATGCTGTCCTCTACTTCCCGGCTACTCTAGCCCCCACCCCAAGTTCAATCTCCTTGTTATATGTAACTTTGCCTTCTGCCTTCTTGTTATATGAACATAAGAACATAAGAAATTGCCATGCTGGGTCAGACCAAGGGTCCATCAAGCCCAGCATCCTGTTTCCAACAGAGGCCAAACCAGGCCACAAGAACCTGGCAATTACCCAAACACCTAGAAGGTCCCATGCTACTGATGCAATTAATAGCAGTGGCTATTCCCTAAGTAAACTTGATTAATAGCAGTTAATGGACTTCTCTTCCAAGAACTTATCCAAACCTGTTTTGAACCCAGCTACCCAAATGCACTAACCACATCCTCTGGCAACAAATTCCAGAGCTTTATTGTGCGTTGAGTGAAAAAGAATTTTCTCCGATTAGTCTTAAATGTGCTACTTGCTAACTTCATGGAATGCCCCCTAGTCCTTGAGTTCCATGTAAACCGATTTGATATGAATCTTTCTTTCACGAAGGTCGGTATAGAAAAGTGTTAAATAAGTAAATAAATAAATATTTATTTATTTATTTTCCATTGTAAACCACTTAGAAACATCTTGGGAAAAGCAGACAAATGTATAAATAATTGTGCATTGAGTGAAAAAATTATTTTCTCCGATTTCTTTTAAATATCCTACTTAGTAATTTCATGCAGTGTCCCCAAGTCTTAATATTTTTTGAAAGAATAAAGCTTATTCACATTTACCTGTTCCATTCCACTCATGATTTTATAGACCTGTATATCTTCCCTCAGTCACCTCTTCTCCAAGCTAAATGTTGAGCTTGGAGGTGGACCCTTGTCCTGGTGCAGTGGAGAACGGCTCCCTGGTAGGGACCAGGAAGCATCTGCCCCCAGGGGGTGGAGCACAGGAGGAGACAGAGGCTTGGATGAGCTTCACCACTCGAAGCCCGAGGTCCCCCCGGGTGGAGCCCGTAGGGACCCGGGATGCTTGGACTTAGGTGGGCTTCGCAGGGTCTCCCAGAGAGGTAGTAGAGAGGCATGCCCACGATCAGCAAGGGAGTGCGGTCGGACTTCACGCTGTTGACTGGAGAGGCGATGACAAGGCAAGGGACAAAGTCAGAATCAGGAGTCGTAGGCAATGGTAGCCAAGGTCAGAATCCGAGGATCAATCAGAGTAGTAGTCAACAAGGCAGAGGTCAGGTTCCGGAGGTCAGACGAGGTCACAAGGCAGGCAGAGGTCAGGATGCAGGCAGCAGTCAGGAAGGTCAAGGAACAGGCAGAGGTCAGTACCAGAGAGACAGTCCAAGGGTACTAACTGGGAAGACGAACAGACAGACACAGGAACAGGAGGATGCTGGAACAAGGCTGAAACAGTAGGATCCTGGAACAAGACTGTGAACACGGAGGCAACCTAGCACACAATACAATGCCGACCCGATTGCCAAGGCAAGGAAGTGCAGGCAGGGACTTCCTGGTATAGTTCCATCAATCAGGGTGCGCCGCAGAGCTAGGACCCGCCCCTAGCCCTACAAGAGGCCAGGCGGTCCGCACGCGCGTAGGGGTGTGGCCAACGCTACTGGAGACCGGCAACCGCCACTGCGGGACACCGAGGCCTAGCGGAGCTCATGGCTGCCGCTGGGGAGGCCGACCTGTGACATGCAGAGGAGTTAGCAAGGTGAGCAGGCCCGTGCGTGGACCGGGTGCGGACGGGGCGCACAACACTAAAGAGCTTTAACCTCTTTAGCTTTTCCTCATGGGGAGCGGTTCCATCTCCTTTATCATTTTGGTCACCCTTCTCTGTATCTTTTCTAATTCCGCTATATATATTTTTGAGATGCAACAACCAGAACTGCACACCATACTCTAGCTGCAGTTGCCCCATGGAGTGATACAGAGATAGTATGATATTCTCCATTTTATTCTCTATTCCTTTAATAATAATTCCCAACACTGTTTGCTTTTTTGACCACCACCACACACTAAGCTGAGGATTTCAACATTATTATCCACAATGACACCTAGCTCCCTTTCTAAGGTGCTGAAGCCAAATAAGGAACCTATTATCATGCAACTCCAGTTTGGATTATTTTTCCCCTATGTCCATCACGTTGCACTTGTCCACATTAATTTTTATTTACTATTTGGATGCCCAGTATCCCAAGGTCCTCCTGCAATTTCTCATAATCCACTTGTGATTTAATAACTTGGAATAATTTGGTGTCAACCACAAATTTGATCACTTTACTTGTTCCATTTTCAAGATCATTCAAGATCATTTATAAATAAGTTAAAAAGCACAGTCCCATTATAGATCCCTGGGGCATTCCACTATTTTTCTTCCTCCATTAAGAAAATGGATCACTGAATCCTACTCTGTTTTCTACCTTTCAACCAGTTCCCAACCACAAAAGGACATTTTCTCCTATCCCATGATTTTAGTTTCCTGGTGTCTCTTATGATGGACTTTGCCAAACCCCTTCTGAATATTCAGATATAATATACATTAGTCCTGGGAGAATTCTGCGCTACTGCGGAGCGCAGAATTTGTGCAGAATTCCTCCTGCGCAGAATTGCTAAATTCTGCGCAGAAAATAGCAGAGGAGATCCCGGCATGCCATGAATGGAGCGCGCAAAGATGAAGGCCCAGGCGCTCCACTCACGGTGAAGATGATGGCCCACGTGTGCCGTGAACAGAGTGTGCACAGTTTGCAGCGAAGATGAAGGCCCCCCCATGTGCTGAGGGACACGCTCCGCTCACAGTGAAGATGAAGTCCCCAGAGTGCTGTGAACAGAGCGTGCACCGTTTACAGCGAAGATGAAGGCTCCCTCGTGCTTCTGGACACGTTCTGCTTGCGGCGAAGATGAAGGCCCCTGTGAGAGTGAGTGAGTGTGAGTGTGTGAGTGAGTGTGTGTGGTGAGCTGGAGGGTGGTAGAGAGAGCGGGGGGGGAGGGGGGGATGCTTGAAGGAGAGTGCCAGAGAGAGGAGATTGTGAAGGAATGTGTTTGTGTGTATGAAAAAGGGATCATGTGTATGTGAGGGTGCTAGCCTATGTGAAGGGATTGTGTATGTGTTGAGACAGAGCCTGTGTGAAGGGGTGCATGAAATAAAGACATAGGTAGCCTGTGTGAGGATGTATGCATTGAGAGAGAAAGGGAACTTGTATGGGTTTGTATGCAAGAGAGAGGAAACCCTATATGAGGGGATGTTTGTGTGTGAGAGAGTGAGGAAGCCTGTATGAGGGTGTGTGTATGTGTACTAGAGAGAGGGAGCATGTGTGTGAGAGGGAGGGACAGAGAGAGCCTGTGTGAGGGGCAGTACTGAGAATGGGGTCAAACTCTGGGACTGTTGATAGAGTGGAAGGGGCTGAATCTAGTGGTGGAGGGGAGAGATCCTGGCAGGTGGAGGAGTTAGGGCCTGAGAGGGCAAAGTGGCCAGGGGACTAGGGAGAGAGTGTGGAAGGGACACACTTACAGTGAATTTCTAGGAAAATTCTGCATCTCTAAGTAATTACTTTTTTCTGTAGTAATTTAAAATGTAATTACTTAAAGACTGTCATGTAAACTGTGTTATTTTGACCAATATAAAGTTTGCAGAATTTTAAGTTTTTGTGCGCAGAATTCCCCCAGGAGTAATATATTTACCAGCTCACTTTTTTTAACCGCTTGAAAAAAAATGTAGCACATTGGTGAGGCAAGGTCTTTCTTAGGTAAATCCAAGTTGACCGTGTCCTATTAAACCATGTTTTTCTATATGCTATGAAATTGTATTCTTTAGAATAGTTTCTACGATTTTTCTCAGCACTGACGTTAGGCTCACTGGTCCACAGTTTCTCAGATCACCATTGGAGCCTTTTAAAGATTGGTGTTACACAGGCCACCCGCCAATCTTCAGATACAACAGATTATTTTAATGATAAGTTACAAATTACTAGTAATAGGTCTGCAATTTCAGTTTTGAGTTCTTTCAAAACTCTGGGTTGTATACCATCTGGTTCAGGTGATTTGTTTCTCTATAACGGCCTCATTTTCTAAAGTATCGCAGGCCTGCGATACTTTAGAAAAATGCGGTAATGAGGGGCGGGGGGCCGAAACGGGTGGGGGGTGGTCCTGTGCTAGCCTGCAGCGATCGCTGCTGGCATCGCGCCCAATAACTCCACCATAGAAGGTATAGTTATTGGGCGCGAAATAGGCAGCGAAAAGGCCCTTACCTTTTCGCTGTCTGCGCCGTCATCGCAGAGTCGGCCCCGGTGACGCCCCGACTCCTCCTCTTCCGGGGCCGACTCCGCCCCGATGTAGGTAGCGCAGGCGTGTGCTACCTTCGCTAGCTATCGCAGGCTTGCGATTCACCAGATTTGTTTCAGTTTCTCTAAATCATCACCATTAAATACCATTTCCATCATGGGTATCTCCCTAACATCCTCCTCAGTAAAACACTAAAGGAAATAATTAATCTAATCTTTCCATTCTAGCCTTGTCTTAAGTGCCCCACTAACATCTCAATCATCTAAATGTCCAACCAAATATCTCACAGGCTTTCTGCTTCTGACGTATTTGAAAACATTTTTTAGTTTTTGCCTCTCTAGCAAGCTTCTTTTCACATTCTTTTATGCCTGTCTTATACTATACTTTACTAAATTATAAGAGTTATTCATTTGCTGTCTTAGCTTCCAGAATTATTCACATATATGGAACTAGATAACTAAGACTGCATGCTACTTATGTTAAGAATTCTATGAACACCTCATCTCATGAGGACAGTGGTCTCTAAGATGCATGCGACATGGCATTTTTGATAGTGGAGAGTAAAGAAAAACAAAATATTCTGAAAATAGGTAAGGATTTATAATATTCATTTTGACAAAAATCAGTGTTATGCACAGGATACAGTTAATTGATGCTTTTATCATAAAATATTATAACTGTACTGAAAAATCCATAAAATTTATGACAGGGAAACTGTAAATGAAGTCTACACTTATCTAAGGATGGTAAGAAAAGCATTAATAATGAACTGTGTTCTAAAAAAAAAAAGAAAAAAAGCCTGATCACATTTACTAACTGCAGAACCTGAAATGTCAATACTAATAGAGAAAATTCCGCTAAATAATAAAGGCTCTTATTGTATGTAAAGAGTGACCATCATACAGCACCCTTGCAACTGGAAGCTTATGTTGAGAAAGCTTTTATGAGCGCTGGGGCTTTATAATCATGTCAGCATAACATGTATTATCCATTCATGTACAACTTGTACAATATCTGCAAGACACATACATAGTGAAATTTAGTACTAATATCAAATCAGACAAATTAAAACCAATTCTTGTACTGCACTGCATAGTTTTTCATTTACAACAAATTATTTTCTGGCTTTATGGCTACAGCTTCCACGGACACACCCACTTACAAACATCACCTCTGCAGACATCCCCACAGAAGAGCTAAGACAATAGTGACACTCATTTGCTACAATAGAAGCCTAAATAATCATCCTCACGTGTTCCACATATATCTTATTTATATCTAGAAACATGCTAGTCAAATCGAATATCGCCTTATGCAATTAACTCGGTACCCATAAAAGAGCAAATTATGCTTTTGCTGATGAGCTCAGCTAGCTTCACAGTTGTCCTTCTCAAAAATTTCTGGACACAAGAATCAAGGGGAACTATGGTTAAAATTATGAAAATGGTATGGCAAGAGTACTATGAGAACATGATGCAATTGTATAAATAACTAGTAAATTTACTGACAAAAGATATCATGGATTTTTAGTCATTTGCACACTTTATAACCTACACAACAACAAAACAATGTGGATAAATGTTAACATCATATGCCTATGGAAGTAGGTTACCCAACGGTTTACAGAGCAAACGTTTAAACATAAAAGTATAAAGGATTTTTTTTTTTAACATATGGAGTATAATTTGCATAAACAATTTTCACTTGGCCAGCTACTAGGCTGATATAGCTTTTGACGTAATCACCTATAAATATGTATGTTGCTGTAAAAAACAATATAGAAATTCATAGTGGAAGTAGAGCATATAGTAGCTGCATTTCCTCTTTGATGTTCAGTCCCCCTCCCCTTCTACGTAACAGAAAAAAAAACCGTGTCCTTTTAACCGTTTCCATGATAGTCTATCGCTGGTATTTAAACAAAAATGTATCAAATCAGGCATTCAAATAACATTTAATATTGTCACTTTGTTAACTTTGCACGTTTCTAAAAAGACTCCGAGGAGCAGTTTCTTGCTGACCAGCCGGGGGGGGGGGGGGGGGGCAAAGAATAAGACGAGAGACGATGCAGCATCCTGAGCTGTCACAAGATAAAGGCACCCTTCACATATAGTCCCCCCACCCCTCTGCACAGTCTGTCCGTACAAAAGAGATGGGGGAAGAGAACCTGACATGGGTCACTCACACACGGGCTAATCCCTGAACCGGAGTGGGATAAGGAGGGTGTGTGTGTGTGTGTGCGCGAGGCAGCATGGATCCCGTATCCGGAGAGAACACACTTCCCCCGCCCGCGCAAGGAAGCTCCAGAAGAGACAGCGGCGCTACGGCAAGGACCGGCCCAGCCGCGGTCCCTCTTTTCTCTTCAGCTGAACAGGCCACCCATCTGACAGAGAAAGGGGAAGAAAGGCGCTGCCGCAGCTGACAGCACGTCCCGCCCGCTCACACCACTGCACCCTGTCACGGCGGGACTCGCCCTCTACTCCCAGGGGAGCCCGCTCTTGCGCCACGGAATTACCCCGGGCAGTCTCCACCCGCGCTGGACACGCACACATGTACACGCTCCCTCCCTTCTCGCCTGGCGCCCACTCTTACCTGCGGCTGTGCACGGCTTGGGGCGGGGAGCGGTACCCCCCACGCCTCGCTGATGAAGGTTACCTCACGCTGCCAGCCTGCAGCTGCCCGTCGCTGTCACACGGTCGGGTTTGAAAACATTCCCTCTCCGTCTCTAACCAGAAATTCCTCTCCCGAGAACAAGAGGAAGCCTGATTGGCCTCCACGCTCCCGCGTGACCGGGCAGCTCGCGACAGACGTAACGGCCCCGTTTATTGGTCCGATTCGGAACGTTAACGCTTCTGCCCGGGGATAGGTTCTGTGCTTGCTCGCTATTTCTATCGGTTTGTTTTTTTTATTTCCTTTGAAACCATATATAAATTAATTGCTTTTTCTTCTGTAGTTCAGTTGTCGGCTTCCGTAACTATGCGGGCTCCTCCAAACAAAAAACATATATATATATATAATATATATATATATAATATATAAATACGCTTTGGTAAATTATTATAATGTACTTTTTTTTCCGCGAGCGTTCGACAGTATAAAAAGGGGAGTGACGCGCATAGCTACGTAAGCAGCCTGGCTTCCTGTGTGTTCGTGCGCTGCGACTGGAAAGTTCTGGAAAGTGGGGATGAGCCGGAGCGACTGCAGTACGGGAAACAGTAATGCTGAAGCGGCAGCATCCGTTTATGAACAGTCACTAGTTCGTGGGGTAAGGGAAAGAACTGTGAGAGGGGACAGTTGTGTAAAGAAGGAAGATGAGTCGTTTTGTGGGTTTGTTTCGTTCCTTTTCGTGTGGTGATGGATTGTGTGTTTTTTTAATAGGTGATTGCGCAGTGGGTTTTAGACTAGTGGCTAGGGCGCATGCGTATGGGGCGGGAGGGCGTTTCGCTGCAGGTCAAGAATAGGCGACTCCTGGGGGTGGGGAATGTTGCGCAGGGGCCACTACGATGTTGGCGGGGCGGGGGTGAACTCCTTCACAGGGGAACATGTACTACCCAATCTGATCGGAGCGAAACCCATATTAATGAGGGGAACGTGTAGGGCGAGCTGTTTGATCAGAAATGGGCAGCGTTTCAGTGAAAGATTAGGTGTTGGGTGGAGATGGTGTTTGGTTAAAGAGAACAGGATTAGTGGCGGTACTGGAGCTAATAGTCGGGGAAAAGTTGCAGGAATATGGGTGTGCTTGTGACCGATGTTTTATAAGAAATTGCCATGCTCGATCAGACCAAGGGTCCATCAAGCCCAGCATCCTGTTTCCAACAGAGGCGAAACCAGGCCATAAGAAGCTGGCAAGTACCCAAACACCAAGAAGATCTTTATACTTTTGATGCCAGTAATAGAGGCCATTCCATAAGTCAACTTGATTAATAGTTAATGGACTTCTCCAAGAACTTATCCAAACCTTTTTTTAAACCCAGCTACAGTAACTGCACTAACCACATCCTCTGGCAACAAATTCCAGAGCTTGTGTGTTGAGTGAAAGAATTTTCTCGAATTAGTCTTAAATGTGCTACTTGCTAACTTCAGTTTTTTTTAGTTTCCTGCTTTCATTAGGTATAAAGAAACACCTGTCTTTATCGTTTACTTCATATTGTTTATAGCTTTTTATTGAGGAATGACTATTAGGGACTGATGATAGGGAGGAAATAAGCATCCCAGACGACCAGTGTTACGACTGGGAAGAGAAACCCGTTGGAGAAGATTACGTATTTCACAGGAATCTGTTCTTGTTTCAACGCAGAATACTATCTTCCTGTGGTTGTAAATGTGGGTCAGTCATTCTGGTTTATTTTTTATTTATTTAAAGTTTTTGTATACCGACATTCGTTAACAAAACATCACATCGGTTTCCATACAACATGAAAATAGCCAACAGGGCTTTACAGTGTAACTGATAATAGAACTGGGGGGAGGGTAACCAGGGACACTTGCTGTACATTCAGTTTAAAAGATGCTTAGACTTAACATGCTAAATGTTAAGTATGTCACATTAATCTGCAGTCATCCATATAAAAGGCACCCTGAACCTCATAGGGTTCTGGTTGCATGGGACAGAATTTGTTCATCAGAGTATGCTGTAGCTGTATTTGAGCAGCACTAAGCATGCCTTGCTTCTCTTACAAGCATATGTATATAATGGCAACTATGCTTGCATTTCTGGTTTTTCCAAACGTTTTATTTGACCTACACCTGCCCAGAGTGAGGGAGATATTTAACTAATATGTCCTATTGGATAATGGTGATAAGAGAAGGGTGTCATAAGAGGGTTCTTATCTTTAACAGCAGTACTGTTTCTATGCCAACTTCATAGTATGGCTGCTTGGGCGAAGGGAGGCTTGCACAGCATGTGCCTAAGAATGCAAAGGGTTCAGTTAGCGCATAATTTGCAACCTGTGAGCAGTAACACCAGTCCAGGCTTCAAACTGGGCTGCTGTGTATCTTCATAAGAAAATCTATTAAAAGGGAAGAGTATCTCACCTTTTGATCAAAAATGCCAGAGCCTTCAACCCAAATTATGGGGTTGATGCAATATCATGAGCACAAAAAGTGTCTCTAACTTGGACGCATGTTTGTTTGTTTGTTTTTTTTAATACCCACATATCCCCTCTTTTGGGTGCTGGATCTAATAGTCTAAAGAGCTGGCGCACTAAAAGGGACACCATGGATAATTTGCGTGTCCATGCCATTAAGCGCCCAGGAGAAATGGTTGTGTGCAGGTAAGGAAAATGGATGCTCAGAAAATTGAGCATCCGTTTACCTAACCAGCACACAGCTGCAGGTTAGGAAAATGAATGCTTTATTTATCGAGTTTTATATACCGTCCTTTGTTTTTTTGCCATCATAACTGTTTACAATTTTAGATGCAAAAAGTTAATGTATACATTACGATCAGAGGTACTGTTATCGTAGAAATTTATTTAACACTTTTATATACCGACGTTCATGAATAAAATTCATATCAGATCTGTTTACATGTAACAAGGGGTATAACTTAATCAACCATTTAACCATAGGCGGAAGTTACATATAACAAGGAAGTATTAACTTGGGGGCTAGGATAGCTGGAGGCAAAGGACAGCATGAGAGAATAAACTAAATAGTGCAATGTAACAAAGAAACAGAGGAATACATAAAATGCCTAAATTTGGCGGGGCGCTTAGTCAGGTAGGCAGAGTCCTGTTTGATGGGGAATTGTTGGTTTTGAAAAAGTTGGAGGAAGAGCCAGGTCTTAAGTTTTTTTTCGGAAGATTAGAGGACAAGGTTCTAGTCTGAGGTCTGTGGGCATATTATTCCAAATGGCTGGACCCGCTGTAGAGAATGCTCGTTCTTTGGTGGATGATAGATGTGTGGATTTCATTGGGGGGACTCGCAGGGTACCTTTATATGCTTCTCTGATAGGTCTTGAAGATGAGTATAATTTGAGTGGAATCTGGAGGTCTAGTTGTTGCTGATTATGAACGGTTTTGTGAATTGTGGTAAGGGCCTTGTGCAAAATTCTGGATTTTGTTGGCAGCCAGTGAAGGTTCCGTAGTATTGGAGTGATGTGTGCTCCTCTGTTGGTGTTGGTTAGGATTCTAGCCGCAGCATTTTGGAGCATCTGTAGTGGTTTGGAAGAGATGGGGAGCCCAAGAAGGAGAGCATTGCAGTAATCTGTTTTGGAGAAGAGTGTGGTTTGGAGTACAATCCTGAAAATGAAGGAGAGGTTTGAGCCTTTTCATAACTTGTAGTTTATAAAAATAATCCTTGGTAGTGTTGATGGATTTCTTTAGATTCAGATGGCTATCGAGGATTACTCCTAGGTCCCTTACTTGTGTGATCTGAGTGTTGAGTTGTCGGATGGATTAGGGCCGAGTGGTCTGAGTAGATGAGAAGGAGTTCTGTCTTGGATGCATTGAGAACCAGGTTCAAACTGGTGAGTAGGTTGTTAATAGATTGGAGGCAGTTTTCCCAGTAAGTGAGAGTTTTAGGGAGAGATTCTGTTATGGGGATCAGTATCTGCACGTCGCCTGCATACAGGTAGTGTATTAATTTTAGGTTTGTAAGCAACTGACAGAGGGGCAGGAGATATATATTTGAAGAGGGTGGGTCACAGGGAAGAGCCTTGTGGTACACCTAATGTAGATTTGACGTCTGGAGTTCCCTGTACGTACCAGGATCAGTCCAGACAGTGGGTTATGTTCCCCGTCCAGCAGATGGAGTCAGAATAAAAAACTCGAGAGGGGGCACTATATAAGCCCCTCCCCTTTCCTCAATCTTCAGTATTCTTCTGACTCCAGTAGATGTGAGCAGGGGACTCTGCGGTCCCCAGTGCAGGAGATTAGGTTTTCTGTTTTCTTTTGCTTTTTTCTCATAAAGGGATCAAGTAAATAAGTAAAAGGTATAATTTTGAAACAATTTAGTTTTCTGAGGAGACTCAGCAGGTTTCTGCCTTTTGAGTTGAGGTGCTTGCTGCCAAGTCTGTACCTCGTTTCTTTTATTCTACCCCCCCCCCTCCGTTTTTTCAGGGCACCAATCTTTGGGTATTGGGGGAGTGTTGGGGAATTTTCTTGTGTTAATTTTTTTTTTTTCCTCAGGTTTTCTTGTTGTACTCTCTGTATTCGGGCCGGACCCGGGGTGCATACTAGAGGTGCTAGTCACTCCCCCTCCCTCCCCCGTTATTTTAAATTAGTTTCAGCCGCTACCGACCCACGGTTCGCGAATCCTTCTCCCGGGACTGTCGGACGCCGGGAGGTTTAGTCCTTAGGCGCTCTCTCTGGGTCGGTGGGGAGGGGTGGTCTGTGTGCCCGCGGCGTTTCTGCAGTGCGAATCGTGCGCTCTTTTTCCTGTCAGTCCTTTCAAAAAAAAAAGCCGAACAGACCATGCCACGCTCCTCTGAGTGTTCTGCCTGCGGCAGGCAGAGGCTGGTCTGCTCTCACGGGAGGGCCTCTGTGACTCCTGCATTTTTGAGGGTGAAGTCACCGAAGGACAGGACGACGAGTCTGCGGGTCCCCGCTGTGAGGACTGCGCGTCTCGAAAGCGGCAGGCCCCGTTCCCTCTGAGCGCGGGAATGGCAGCCATTTTATTTTCAGAAGGGGAGGAAGATACTGAAGGCCCGACTCCGGTGTTGCCCTCTGGCTCTGCGCCACTCCCTGGCCCGGAACCTGACGGTCGTGGAGGGGAGCACCAGGATAGTTTTCCTCAGGGACCTCTGGAGTTTTCGCCCGAGTTCGTGCTTCTTATGCACCGGGCTTTCTTACAGTGCAAGTCTCAGCCCTTGGAGACTCCTGGGGGACTCCCTCCTCCCAAACGGGCGCATCTGGGATCGTCCCTGGAGGGGTCTTCTTCCCAGGATAGGGCGTTACCTCACGCAGGAGACCCGGGACCCTCCCGGGTCCCACAGGCCCCATTGGGTGGCCCCAGCAACCCCCCGACAGGGGACCCGCTCCCGGATGCAGAGGATGACCCCACGTTCACTTCTCAGGTGGAAGGGGATGACCCAAGGGTCCTATGAATTTTTCAGTATGATGAGCTGGATGATCTAATTCCTCATATTCTCCAGGAAATGGATATTGATGCTCCCCCAGAACCGGTAGCAGCCTCTTGTCAGGGCAGAAAGGGGGACCCTTTGCTGGCAGGCCTTCGTCCTCTGTCTAAGGCATTTCCAACACATCTCACCTTTTTGCAACTGATCGCTAGAGAATGGGATTCACTGGAGGCCTCTCTCAAGGTCAGTAGAGCAATGAACAAACTTTATCCTCTGCCAGAAGATTTTTTTGGAGCTCCTCAAAGTTCCTGCTGTGGATTCCGCAGTTTCGGCCGTAACTAAGAGCACTACCATCCCGGTCACGGGCGGTACAGCGCTCAAGGATCTCTAGGACAGGAAGTTGGAGGTTTATCTCAAAAGAATCTGTGAGGTTTCAGCATTGGGCCTCCGAGCGACCATCTGCAGTTCTCTTGCACAAAGAGCGGGTCTCCGATGGGTTCAACAATTGCTCACCTCCCAGGTTCTTCCGGATGCTGAAGCTCAGCAGGCAGATCGTTTAGAATCCGTGCTCGCCTATGGAGCAGATGCCTTGTATGACCTCCTTCGGGTCCAGGCCCGATCGATGGTCGCTGCGGTCTCGGCCCGTCTGCTTCTGTGGTTGCGAAACTGGTCAGCGGATGCCTCTTCCAAAATACGCTTAGGCTTGCTTCCTTTTAAAGGTAAGTTTCTCTTTGGAGAGGACTTGGACGAGATCAAGTCCCTCAACGAGAATGCGATTTACAAGCTTCCGGAGGACAGGCCGTGGACATCTAGCTCCTTCAGCTCCACCAGGTATCGCTCCCATACTCAACGACGATACCGTCCTCCCAGACAGCAGCAACAGCAGCATCAACAGTCTCTGACTTCTCCTTTTCGTTCGCGGACCTGGAACTGGTCCTTTCGGGGCCACAGGCCCGGCAAGGGAGGACAGCCCCAGAGTTCTTCCTCAAAACTCCAATGATGCCAGGCTGACCTGCGATCCGATTCCCAGTCTGGGGGGTCGCATTGCCCGCTTCTACGGGGAATGGGCCCGAATCACGTCGGATCAGTGGGTCCTCGATATCTTAAGACACGGCTACGCCTTGGATTTTGTCTGCCCGCCCAGAGACAGGTTTCTTTTCTCCCCCTGCAGCTCTTTTCTCAAACTCTCGACCGTCTTCTCTTTGGGGGCAATTACCCCAGTATCTGCTGCCGAACTGGGTCATTATTCCATTTATTTTGTGGTGCCCAAGAAAGAGGGCAATTGTCGGCCCATCCTAGACCTCAAGACTGTCAACCAGTACCTCCGGTTCCCATGTTTCCGTATGGAAACTCTACGATCAGTGCTCGCGGCGGTCCACCCAGGGGAATTCCTCGCATTCTTGGATATAACGGAAGCTTATCTGCATATCCCGATTCACAGGGCGCACCACCGCTATCTTAGTTTCAAAATTCAAGGACAGCATTTTCAGTTTCAAGCACTCCTGTTCGGTTTGGCGACAGCTCCACGGGTTTTTACAAAGATTATGGTGGTTGTGGTCGCAGCCCTGCACCGAGATGGGGTTCTGGTGCACCCTTACCTGGACGACTGGCTTATCCGGGCAAAATCTCGAACCGAGGGGGTCCAAGTGGTCAGCAAGGTGGTGCGATTACTTCGGTCCCTAGGGTGGATCATCAACTTTCCCAAGAGCAGTCTCTCTCCATCCCAGTCATTGAATTTTCTGGGTGCTCGCTTCGATACCAATCTGGGACAGGTGTTTCTAAGCGAGGACCGGGCACATGCCTTGAGCGAACAGATCCTCCAGTTCCAATCTCTCCAGGCACCCACAGCATGGAACTACCTACAGGTACTGGGGTCCATGGCCTCCACCATAGACCTAGTCCCGTGGGCGTTTGCGCATCTGCGTCCTCTTCAGTGGGTCTTGTTATCCCGTTGGAAGCCAGTGTCGCAGGAATTTCAGGAGGTTCTCCCAATACAGACTGTTGCAAGGCTCAATCTCCGCTGGTGGCTGGTTCCTCGCCACCTAGCACGAGGGGTCTCCCTGGAGGTCCCAGACTGGGTGGTCGTCACCACGGACGCAAGTCTGACCTGCTGGGGAGCGGTCTGCGGGGCGGATTCCATTCAGGGCACTTGGACAGCGGAACAGTCCCGGTGGCCCATCAACCATCTGGAAACAAGAGCGGTGCGCCTGGCGTTGGAGTTTCTTCCCTTGGTCCGCCATTGGGCAGTCAGGGTCCTATCAGACAACGTGACCACGGTATCGTACATCAACCGTCAGGGGGGCACAAGGAGCCGTCACGTCTCGCTGGAAGCGGACAGACTGATGCAGTGGGCGGAGGTCAATTTGAGTCGCCTGGCAGCCTCTCACATTGCGGGCGTGGACAATATACAGGCAGACTTCTTAAGCCGACAGCGCTTAGATCCCAGAGAATGGGAGCTTTCCGAGGAAGCGATGAGTCTAATAACCTCCCGCTGGGGGACTCCTCACATGGACCTCATGGCCACGGCCACAAACGCAAAGGCCCCTCGATTCTTCTTCAGCCGACGAAGAGAATACGGGGCGGAAGGAGTCAATGCCTTGGTTCTACTGTGGCTTCGGAAGATCTTACTGTATGTCTTCCCTCCGTGGCCCCTGGTGGCGAAGGTTCTCTGTCGCATAGAGAGCCATCCGGGTCCAGTCATTCTAGTGGCACCGGAATGGCCCCGACGGCCCTGGTTTGTGGACCTTCTTCATCTAGCGGCAGAGGGACCCCTGCGGCTCAATCATCTCTTCCACCTACTGCGACAGGGCCCTATATTTTTCGAGCAGGCAGATCGCTTCTGTTTTGCGGCTTGGCTTTTGAGAGGCGCAAGTTGAGACGCCGTGGATACTCAGAGGGAGTGATTTCCACTCTCTTAAGGGCACGCAAGACGTCTACCTCTGTCACTTATGTGCGCGTCTGGAAAGTCTTTGAGGTATGGTGCCAGGAGCGTTCTATTCGTCCAGTCTCTGCTTCGGTGACGCAAGTCCTTTCCTTCTTGCAGGCCGGTCTGGATTTGGGGTTAGCCTATAATTCACTTAGGGTACAAGTTGCGGCGTTAGGGGCTTTCCTGCACAATGGGCAGGACTCAAGGCTGTCGGCTCACCCATATATTGTACGTTTTCTGCAAGGTGCTAGACACCTGAAGCCACCCTTGAGGCCGCCTTGTCCGTCTTGGAATCTTAACTTAGTACTTCGTATACTGAGCGGGCCGCCTTTCGAGCCTCTTAGGTCGGCTTCTATCAAGGATCTCACCCTCAAGACAATATTTCTGGTGGCTATCTGTTCGGCCCGTCGTATTTCGGAGCTTCAGGCATTGTCTTGTCGGGAGCCATATCTTCACTTTACTGACGAAGGAGTCTCTTTACACACGGTCCCGTCGTTCTTACCAAAGGTAGTCTCAGCTTTCCATATTAACCAATCTGTCGATTTGCCTTCCTTCGCTTCGACGGAACCCAGGGAACTCCGCAAGCTTGATGTCAGAAGGTGTCTCCTTCAATATCTATCGTTCACTAACGAGTTTAGTCTCTCGGACCACTTATTCGTACTCTGGTCGGGTCCTCTGAAGGGTCATCTGGCCTCCAAAGCAACTGTTGCCAGTTGGTTCAAAGGGGCGATCTCAGCTGCATATCTTGGGGCCGGGAAAATCCCTCCAATTTCTGTTCGGGCACATTCACTTCGGTCCCAGGCGACTTCCTGGGCGGAAAGTTCTTCGGTATCTCCCCAGGAGATCTGCAGGGCGGCCACGTGGACGTCCCTCCACACCTTCACGCGCCACTATCGTTTAGATGTCCGGGCGCCAGGTTTGGATTCTTTTGGGGATAGAGTCCGAGCGGGGCTGTCTGTGGCCCACCCATAGTAAGGGAAGCTTTGGTACATCCCACCGTCTGGACTGATCCTGGTACGTACAGGGAAAAGAAAATTATTCCTCACCTGCTAATTTTCGTTCCTGTAGTACCATGGATCAGTCCAGACGCCCTCCCTGTATTTTACGGGGTTTTTCTTTTCTCAGTTGGGATTGTTGACTCCGCTCAAAGGTCAGTCTTTCTGTTATTTCTCTCTGTTTCCTGGGATTTTTTCCAGTGTTAGTTATGGTTCACGTTCTGTTGGCAAGTTCCCTCTGGGGTAATGTTTAGTCAGATTTCACTTTTTTGGCCTTGTTTTCGGGCTTCTCTTTACTTGATCCCTCTATCTCCTCTCTTGTTGGCTTTGCTAGTCTAGTTTACTGAAGATTGAGGAAAGGGGAGGGGCTTATATAGTGCCTCCTCGAGTTTTTTATTCTGACTCAATCTGCTGGACGGGGAACATAACCCACTGTCTGGACTGATCCATGGTACTACAGGAACGAAAATTAGCAGGTGAGGAATAATTTTCTTATTCTTCATTAATTTTTACTTTGAAGCTTCTGTTGCTGAGGAAGGAATTGAACCATCTGTGGGCAGATCCTGATAATTAGATTTCTGCAAGGCGACTTAGATGGCGTGGTTCACAGTGTCAAAGGCTGCCGAGGTGTCTAGAAGGACTAGGATGAAAGAGAGCCCTTTGTCAAGGCCCATGAGGATGTGGTCAGATAGGGAGATGATAAGGGTTTCCGTACTTGATTTACGAAAGCCGTACTGGGATGGGTAGAGGATATTGTGTTCTTCCAGATAATCTGAGAGTTGTGTATTTACCAATTTCTCCATGATTTTAGCCAGAAAAGGGAGATTGGAGGGTTCTCTTGTGCAAGGTTGGGTTTCTTCAGAAGGGGGTTTGAGTGAGGCAGTTTTTAGCCTGTCGGGGTAGATTCCTTGGAAAAGTGAGCAGTTTATGATGTTGGCCAAAGGTCTAGAGAGAGACCTTTGGGATGAAGAGCAGGAGTTTCATCGGAATGTGGTCTGATGGGTGGTTAGATGGTTTCAGCTTCCTAAGTTATGGATTCGATCTCCAGTGGGGTTGTGGGTTCGAGGGAGTCTAGGATGGCTGCATTGTGAAGTGTGGTATTGGAGATAAGGCGGGGGGGGGGTGCGTTGGTGGGGAGGCGCGCTAGTGTGTCTGTAGTTTTTTTTTTTTTTTCTGAAAGAAGAGTGCTAGTTCATTTGCTTTGGATTGAGCCTGGTCGTCTGGTATGGCGGGGGTAGAAGATTTTGTGAGTTAGGAAACTTATGAGAACAGGGTCCTGGCATCGAATTGAAGATCGTGAATTCTGCTGGCATAGAAGTCTCTTTGTCTGTAAGATGGAGTTCTTGTAAAGATGGAGGGTGCGTTTGTAGTCTGACAAAGTTGTGGAGTTGGGGGGCCTTACGCCATTTGCTTTCTTTGTGTCTGAGGTTTTGTTTCATCTGCTTAAGTTCAGGGGAGAACCGAGGTTGTTTCTTTTTATGCATAGAGTTGATTATTTTCACCGCTTTAGGGCATAATTTATCTGCTATTGACTCTGTGATATTGTACCAGGAGAGAAGGGCTGTGTTGGGGTTGGTTGTGTCCAGGTTGGAAAGTTCTTTGGATAAATGATCACTGAGCGTGTCTGATGTACAAGTTTTCCTGAAATGGATGGTGGAGCTATGAGGTTAGCTATATATTTATGCATTTACATAGTTATACAGTTTCTAATGGTTGCTAAGGTCGATAAGGATAGGGTTCATCTGGAAGAGTGGTAAGTTACTGGGTTCGTGTGTAAGGGGCATACACGGAGGGTCCAGTGTCTTGGTAATTGGTGGAAGTTATGTGTGGTATTCAGTTGTTGTGCTTGTAAATTGTGTCCCTTTTTCTTAACCAGACTCCTGTCAAGAATTTATTTATTTATTTTTTTTTTTTGCTGCTTTATGTGGTTTCTCTTGCTTAGTATCGCAAAAATATTAAGTAGGAAGAACCACAAAAAACTATTTCTTGCTCTTCTGAGCATGGCTTGGGATGCCTCAAAACTTAACACCAGCTCTGAGCTGGCATTACGTTTTTAATGGTAAAATGTGCGCACCGGCTGCACACTTTTTTTTTTTTTTTTTTTTTTTTTTTTTTTTTTTAATTTGGGGTACTAGCTAGTAGCCTCATCAACATGGCATTTGCATGTGATGAGCACTCTTACCTACTTGCCGGTATGGACAAGTTTTGGATGTACTAATCCCAATATTGCAGTCGGTGTATGTCTAGTAGGGATGTGCATCGGGTGCCCAATCGTTTGCTCTTTCGGGTTCATGTGGCTGCGGGAAAATCTTGTTTTCCTGCGGATAGGCTTTTTTTTTTTTTTTTAAAGTAAAAAATCGTTTTTCGGCTTAGTGGGCACACTACAAAAAATAAAAGTAACAAAAAATAACAAACTGTTTTTTGTTAGTTTTTCGGGTTAGTGTGTGCTATTTTCACAAATTTGGGGGGAAAAGTGTTCGTTTCACGTTTTAGCCGATATATAACGAATTAAGAAATATTGTATGATATTTTAATTAGTTATAAAAACTATTCACATTTCTAATGTCTAGTGCATCCAATTGTGCATTTACTGGTGCGCTGAGCTCAGTGCCCAATATTACATCGGCCCCCAAGTTTGCTTAGGAAATTTTAAATGGTAGGGGAATGGGCTTATGGGTTGGATGTCTTGGTCCAGGAAGAGAAGGGGGCTGGGAGAGAAGCATACTCTTTTTAACAGGTAATGGTTTTGTAGCATGGATGGTATACTGTGACCCAGCCCAACCAACTTCTAAGAGCATAGTAAATCTGCTTTGAAGTGTCTGAAAGGCAGAATATAAATCAAGTCTCATAGCTCCAGTTTCATCTCTTTCCTGCCTGGCACAGTGACAGCAAAGAATGAGGGATAGAGATGCAGCTGTCTCCACCCACAACTATCATATCTGGTGACAGCCCTAAGATCTGGCAGCCCAAAGGTTGTGGCCAGTAAAGAGTGAGGATTTTTTTCTGCTGGCTTGGGATCTAGGAGTTGGGGGTTAATGTGAGAGATTCTGGGCAGGGAGTTGAAGGGGAGAGCAGGATGGAACAATTTCCCTCTGAAGAAAGGCTCAAGAGGTTAGGACTCTTCAGCTTGTAGTAGACATCTGAGTGGAGGTATGAGAGGTTTATAAAATGAGTAAAAGTTAATCAGTTTTACACTCAAAGTAAAAAGAACAGACACACAAAGTTACTAAACAATATATTTAAAACTAAGAAAGCATTTTTTTTTTTACTTGATGCATAATTAAGCTCTGGCATTCATTGCCAGAGAATATATGGTGAAAGCTATTATTGTAGCTATGTTTAAAAACAGTTTGGACAAGTTTGTGGTGGAAAAGTTCATTGACCATTAAGGTAGAGTTGCAGAAAGCCACTGCTTGTTCTTGGGATAAGCAGCTTGGGATCTTGCCAGGTACTTGTGACCTGTTTTGCCTACTGTTGGGAGTTGGAAACAAGATACTGAGGTTGATGGACCTTTGGTCTGACCCAGTATGGCAAGTCTTATGACAGGCAGAGGGACTAGAAGCGATGAAACTTGATTTGCTTTGTTTTGGGATTACTACACTAATCAAAATGCTCTGCTTCACCTGAATTGTAGTGTTATATAAGCTTCTTCAGAAGGGGACTAGCTGGTGTCCTCCTCTGATATTTACTGCTTAGGAGGAAATGTTCTCAAGCTAAACCCTTCACTGTAGTCACACTAGCAGCCTACTCACATGGTCAGGTTTTCCAGAGCTGCTTGTAAAATTTTGGAGATTGCCCAGTACATGCAATGATGTGCCATTCTCCACCTACTTTACGTACTTTATACCATCCTGGGTCAGCCCAAGGGTCCATCAAGCCCATTATCCCAGGACAAGCAGGATGCTAGTCCTCACATATGGGTGACGTCACTGAACGGAGACCTATCGCGGGAAAACTTCTGTCAAAGTTTCTAGAAACTTTTGACTGGCAGCCTGGGGCTACTGAGCATGCCCAGCATGCCATGATATTCTCTGCCACAGGGGTCTCACTCCAGTCTTTGTTTTCCGCGCTGCCATTAGCATCGCGGTTACTGGAGCCCTTTTATTATTTTTTAACATTTTTTATATACAGATGGCCGTTTGCACATCGTATCGGTGTACATTTAACTCAGAACTAACAGGCGGTGCCTTTACATGGAACAGAAACTAAAAATTAAAACGTTAAACCGGTATCACAACAGATAAAGTAATCAAATTAATAATAATTGAGAAATAATGTACAATATATTTACAAGAGAGACAGTGCTATGGACAAATGGTTTTCATACATCAAGTGGAGGGAGCCCTGTGAGACTTCTCACTTTTTGACTGAATTAAGTCATCAAATACTTTCCATTTCCTCCCACATCGGGTCTCATTTCCATTTGCCACCAGACAGTGACACAACTTTTTATATAATTCTCATTCTTATTGCCAATTTTTCTCAGAGAATTTCATCGGCCGTCGATGTAAACATGGCCTCCGGTTTCAAGAAGTGCCCTTCTTGTAACTGCACCATGTCGGTAACCGATCCGCATTTAGAATGCGTAAGATGTCTTGGGGAAAAGCATGAGATAGCTTCATGCTCCCAGTGTCAGGAAATGACCCCAAAGGGTCGAAAGCTTAGACGCGAAAAAATGGCCTCTCTATTTCGGTTACAACTACTTGCATCGACAAAGTCTTCTCCAATAGGCGGTACCAAGAAATTAGTGATCAAAAAGAAACGCCTCGAGGGTTCTGGAGACGCTACTTCACCAACCGCGTCATGTCATCGAGGTCAGTGATAGAACCAGGGGTAAAACAAACATCGACACAGTCTACCTTTGTCGTCCCCGTCTATTCCGTCCTAGAGTGAACCGTCCGCAAAGCACCAAAAACCTTCCGATGCTGCATCAACACCTTCGTTACCAGCATCCACGACGCCGGACCTAAAATCCCTGATTCAGAAAATAGTGATGGAAGCTTTGCAAAAGCAAGTTCGGCACCATTGCCAATGCCGGCAACGTCCACCATGCCATCGGATCCGCTGATATCTATGACATCGTGCTGGCCAGCAGTTCCACCGATACCGACGACATCGTCTATGCCGGCGGTGGCACCGATGACAGTACCATCAATCGAGCCTGTAATGACAGCAATCTCGATGCCTACCTCGATGCAAACATCGAGACCAATTTCCTCGATGCCCAACTCTGTTTTCCTTTTTAACATCGGACATTCCCTCAACATCAGGAATAATGTCCATCTATACTACAGCGCCCACCGTATCGCCATTGAAGAAATCAAAACTCAAGTCATCAAAACATAGATCATCGATGACCAGCCAGCTTCCAACCTCAGCTGAAACTGCACTACATGATATATTAACAAAAGTATCATGATTTGTTATCTTCATTACTATCTTGCCAGAATTGGAACAAGACCAGGAAACTCCACTGGAAGAACCAATTCCGGGACCCTCCGGTATTCCACCTCCACCCAAAGTTCTGCCTCCTCAACAGATGACTCACTATGACACTTGGTCTGACACTAACACTTCTTCAGAGGACTTCATGTCAGACCCCTCTCCACCTGCTGCAACAAAACAGTCTCCTCCAGAGGACCTTTCCTTTCCAATTTTCATTCAGGAAATGGCGGAGTCTATCCCCTTCCAAATACATACAGAACAAGATGCAAGGCAGCAGACTTTAGAGATCCTCCAATTTGTGGATCCCCCAAAGCACACTATGGCTATTCCTGTCCACGACATTCTTTTACAACTGCAGCAAAGATTATGGGAACACCCATGTACAATCCCTGCAATCAATAGGAGGATAGAATCAACTTACCTCGTGCAACCTACAGCTGGATACCAGAAAACTCAACTACCCCACCATTCTGTGGTGGTAGAATCCGCACAAAAGAAATCCAGAAGATTAAAAACTCATTCCTCAATGCCTCCAGGGAAAGATAACAGATTTCTCAACCAATTGGGGCGCAAGGTTTTCAAAGGGTCAATGCTGAACTCTAAGATCTCAGCATATCATTTATATATGACCCAGTACCAGAGGAACCTCTGGAAACAAATGGAGGAATTTATACTACATCTTCCCACACAGTACCAGGAACCTGCACAATCTGTTATAAAGGTTTGGATGCAGGAAAGCACGAGGTTAGAGCAGCCTATGACAGCTATGATACTGCCTCTAGAGTAGCTGCATCTGGTATCGCCGCCAGACGCTGGGCCTGGCTAAAGGCCTCTGAATTACGACCTGAAGTACAGGACAAACTTGTCGATCTACCCTGCCAAGGAGATAATCTATTTGGCTCTAAAGTGCAGGAAGCAGTTTCACTGTTGAAAGATCACACTGAAACTTTACGACAATTGTCCTCACTTTTACATGACTCTACTGCACATACCACCAGGCGGCCTCCACGTAGAGACTATAGACGTCCTTTTTATAGACAACGAAAATACTATACCACCACTAGGCCACGACAGCCTAGGTCTCAACAGAGACCACAACAAAGGATAACACGGCCTCCGCCAGCTCCACAAACTGGCCCAGCAACTGGTTTTTGAAACTCTATCCAGAGAACAAAGCCTCTACATCAATCCCCACTCAGAAATACCAGTGGGAGGCAGACTGTCCAACTTTTACACCAACTGGACATCAATCACATCGGACCAATGGGTCCTCGCCATAATACATCAAGGATACCAGCTCATTTTCAATTCAATCCCTCCAGATTTTCCACCGAAACACTCATCTCAGCGAAGATCCACTCTTCAACTTCAACTAGAATTATCCACCCTTCTGAGGACCAGGGCTGTTAAGCAAGTGCCCCGGGCTCAGCAGGGCAGAGGTTTCTATTCCCGTTATTTCCTCATTCCAAAGAAAACTAGAGGCCTACGTCCCATCCTAGACCTCAGAAATCTCAACAAATTTCTCAACAAAGAAAAATTCAGAATGGTATCCCTAGGAACCATGCTTCCACTTCTTCAAAAAGGGGATTGGCTTTGTTTTCTGGATCTCCAAGATGCTTATGCTCACATCCCCATATTCCCTCCTCATCGCAAGTATCTGCGCTTTATGGTGGGTCATCAACATTTCCAATACAGAGTTCTGCCTTTCGGCCTCGCCTCTGCTCCCAGTGTGTTCACCAAATGTCTGGCAGTAATAGCAGCACACTTGCACAAACAAAGTGTTCATGTCTTTCCATATCTAGACGACTGGCTCATCAGAAGTCAGTCTCAAGAAGGAGTTCTAACGTCTTTAAAACTCACCATTACACTCCTTCACAACATGGGATTTCTTATCAATTATCCAAAGTCCCATCTTCTTCCTTCTCAGTGCCTTCAATTCATAGGAGCAGAATTGAACACCATCCTCGCAAAAGCCTTTCTTCCCGATGATCGGGCACAAACTCTTTCTCTGTTAACAAAATTCATCTACTGAAAGGGAACTGCCACAGCTCATCAACTTCTAACGTTGCTGGGTCACATGGCATCCACAGTACAAGTAACTCCTATGGCAAGGCGCCATGCGAATAACTCAGTGGACTTTAAAATCACAATGGATCCAAGCCATTCAACCACTACGTTTTCCAGTTCAAATCACACACCAACTACACTCATCTCTACATTGGTGGCTCAACAAAGACAATTTGCGCAAGGGCCTATCCTTCCAGCAACCAGTCCCACAAACAACATTAACTACAGATGCATCCACCTTGGGTTGGGGAGCTCACACAGACACTCTCCAAACTCAGGGGACTTGGACAAAACTCGAAGCAACATTTCAGATCAATTTCCTGGAGCTTCGAGCTATATGTTATGCATTGCATGCGTTCAAGGACTGCCTTTCACACAAGACTATTCTAATCCAAACGGACAACACAGTTGCCATGTGGTACATCAACAAACAGGGAGGTACGGGCTCGTATCTCCTTTGTCAAGAGGCCGCTCAAATTTGGGATTGGGCCCTGAACCACTCAATGTTCCTCCGGGCCACTTATCTGGCAGGCATTCACAACGTAGTGGCGGATCGACTCAGTCGTCACTTCCAACCACACGAATGGTCCCTGGATCCCTCAGTAACGACCAGGATATTCCAACGTTGGGGACAACCAACAATAGACCTCTTTGCATCACATCTGAACCACAAAGTGGACACATTCTGTTCTCTATACAAACGGAAGAACCAGCCAGCCAAGGACGCCTTTGCTCGCCCTTGGAACTCAGGCCTACTATACGCGTATCCTCAGATACCACTCATAACCAAAACTCTAGTGAAGCTACAGTAAGACAAGGGGTCCATGATACTTATAGCCCCGTATTGGCCTCAACAAGTATGGTTTCCCACACTTTTAGACCTCTGTCAGGGATCCCATTCGCTTGGGAGTAGCTCCCACTCTCATAACTCAGGATCAGGGTCAGTTGCGCCATCCCAACCTTCAATCCCTATCGCTGACAGCATGGATGTAAGCTTGATTATAAAACAACTCAATCTTTCCAATGACGTATCTCAGGTATTTCTAGCTTCACGTAAACTTTCCACTAGAAAAAATTATTCCTCTAAATGGAAGAGATTTACTCTGTGGTGCAGGGAAAAGAGCATAGATCCTTTCACATGCCCCACCACTTCTCTACTAGACTACTTATACCATCTTTCAGACTCTGGTCTCCAGACCTCATCTGTGAGAGTACATTTAAGTGCAATTTCTGCACCAATCTCCACACAACCTCTCCTCACAAGGTTCATGAGAGGTTTAACTCACCTTAAACCACCACTTCGGCCACCAGTCACAGCATGGGACCTGAACTTGGCTTTAACAAGACTAATGTGTTCCCCTTTCGAACCCATAGATTCTTGTGATCTTAAATTCCTCACATGGAAGACTATCTTCCTCATAGCCATTACATCAGCTAGAAGGGTCAGTGAACTACAAGCACTCGTCACGTACGAACCCTATACAAAATTCCTCCATGACAGAGTAGTTCTGCGAACACATCCAAAATTCCTCCCCAAAATAGTTACGGAATTCCACTTAATACAATCCATAGTTTTACCCACATTCTTCCCAAGGCCTCATTCTCACCAAGGAGAACAGGCTTTACATACCTTGGACTGTAAACGTGCTCTATCCTTTTATTTAAACCGCACTGCAGTGCACAGGAAATCCAATCAGCTCTTTGTATCTTATGATCCAGGCAAACCAGTGGGTAAACATACTCTATCCAATTGGCTAGCAGATTGCATATAGTTCTGTTATGAAAAAACAGGCCTTCCTCTCCAAAGGCGAGTAAAAGCACACTCAGTAAGAGCAATGTCAACCTCAGTAGCACACTATTGTTCAGTGCCAATCATTGACATATGTAAAGCAGCAACATGGTATTTGTTGCCAGAGGATGAGGTTAGTGTAGCTGGGTTCAAAAAAGGTTTGGATAAGTTCTTGGAGAAGTCCATTAACGGCTATTAATCAATTTTACTTAGGGAATAGCCACTGCTATTAATTGCATCAGTAGCGTGGGATCTTCTTGGTGTTTGGGTATTTGCCAGGTTCTTGTTGCCTGGTTTAGCCTCTGTTGGAAACAGGATGCTGGGCTTGATGGACCCTTGGTCTGACTCAGCATGGCAATTTCTTATGTTCTTCACACCTTTGCAGCTCATTACTGTCTGGACAAACAAGGACGACAAGATTCAGCCTATGGATAATCTGTCTTAAAGAACTTGTTTCCAGTGTAAACCCAACTCCTTCTTCAACCAACCTGCTAACATCTTCGGCTGACCCATTTCAACAGCAGCACTACTATGTTGCATCAATACAAAATGACTCAGCCTCTAGCTTGCTAATCACCCATATGTGAGGACTAGCATCCTGCTTGTCCTGGGATAAAGCAAAATTGCTTACCTTGTAATAGGTGTTATCCCAGGACAGCAGGATGTAGTCCTCACGAAACCCACCCACCACCCCGCAGAGTTGGGTCTCAGATTCCTATTTCTTTTATTTTTGCTAAAGCTTATTGCTATATACGAGACTGGAGTGAGACCCCTGTGGCAGAGAATATCATGGCACACTGGGCATGCTCAGTAGCTCCAGGCTGCCTGTCAAAAGTTTCTAGAAACTTTGACAAGTTTTCCCGCAATAGGGCTCCGTTCAGTGACGTCACCCATATGTGAGGACTACATCCTGCTGTCCTGGGATAACACCTATTACAAGGTAAGCAATTTTGCTGTATCCTATTTCCAACAGTGGCTCATACAAGTTGCAAGTATACAAACATTAGCAATAATAGCATTTGTTCTCACAGGACAAGCAGGATGGTAGTTCTCGCGTATGGGGGGACATCATCAGGATGGAGCCCATTCACGGAACACTTTTGTCAAAGTTTCTAGAACGTTGACTGGCACCACTGAGCATGCCTAGCATGCCACTAACCCTACAACCAGCAGGGGTCCTCCTTCAGTTTTTTGTTTTTTTTCCCACACAGCTTTGGCCACATGGAGTGAGGAGTGCTCTCACAGTTTTTCCTGACAGGAATTTTCTTCAGGAAATAATTTAAAACTTTGCAAAAGTTTTCACCCCGGCTAGGATCCCTCTTGTATACCGTCAATACCCGCGACTGTTTGAGTTTTTACTAACCTCTGGTTACAGACAGTTCCCGCTCTTAGGTCAGACGGTCACCGATGGCGACTGGTTTTCGTAGGTGCCCGGACTGTCCTCTGACAATGTCCATTGCGACCTTCACCAGGTTTGTGTGCTTTGTCTGGGCCCTACCCATGATGTAGATACATGTACCAATTGTGCCCAAATGATCCCCAAGGGGCATAGGGCTCATTTGGAAAAGATGGCTTTATTGTTTCATACCAAGCAGCTTCCTTCAGTTAAGGCTGTCACGTCATCAATGCTGTCGTTCGCCAAGTCTTGCCATCGTTCGGACACCGATGACTCCCGATCGTCATCTAAGGCTTCGGCTTCTTCAGTGCCGGACACGAGCAAGGGTGAGCATCAAGACACACATCGTCATCAAAAAACCTTGCCATCTGATCCAGGTGCACCGGTGGCTTCTACCTCAGCTTTGACCGAGCCACTGAGAAGGCCTGTGCTGAGGCGCCCCCATCCCCCCTCCGGGCTGGGTACACTGAGGCATTCCCCGCCTTCGGTGAGAATGGCGGCCGAGACTCCACGTATACCTGTGGACACTCCAGCGACGCCCATCCAGCCTCCCACTCCGGACCTGGTCTTAACAACACCAGTGTTCCATGAGGAATTGAACCAGATGGTTCAAGAGACAGTTGTGCAGGCCCTCTAGGATCATCTGGTTCCCTCTGCACCGATGCCGGATCCCACACCACCGATGCTAGCACCGCTAGTTGACAGACTGGACGCACTCATCGGTGCTCTACCTTCGGTACCGATAAAAACACAGATTCCTTCTACTCCATCGACGCCCATCCATCTCTCCTCCTCAGAGGAGGAGGATGCAACAATGCCAGATCTGATCCCGGGGCCTTCTGGAGTATTACCACCAAGGTCACAGAGTCCTTCAGTACCCCGTCTCCCTCCAATGCCACATCGACCTTTACCGATGCTACCGGTGCCTGCACAGATTCTTTCGGTGCCTCAACCTCTTTTCTAGCATCTGGAGGCCCATTGGATGCTGGAGACCAACCCTACCAGCCCTGGTCAGATGATTCTTCAGATTCCCAGGATACAGGAGATATCCCATCTGAACCTTCACCTTCAGAGAAAAGGCGGAGGTCCCCGCCAGAAGACCTCCTCATAAATTTTATCAAGGCGATGGCAGAGACCATCCCATTTACCCTCAGACTGAAGAAGATGCTGGAAGGCCTTCAGTTTTATGCACCTAAGGAGGTAGTGTCCATACCTGTCTATGCGGGCGTCCTAGACCACCTTCAGCGCAACTGGGAGCATCCAGGAACAGTCCCACCTGTTAATCGCAAGACTGATGCTACTTATTTGGTCCAGTTAGCACCTGGCTTCCAGAAAACTCAACTGCCCCACCATTCAGTGGTGGTAGAATCCGCCCAGAAGGAGGTCAGAAGACAACAGCCTCATTCTTCCGCACCTCCAGGGAAGGAGCAGAAATTCCTCTATGCTTTTGGTCGTTGAGTCTTTCATGGGACCATGCTAATCTCTCGTATTGCAGCTTACCAACTCTACATCTCGCAATACAACAGGAACCTATTTATTTAAGCAGCTTCAGGAACTTTTGATTCCCTCCCTGACCAATTCCAGGATCAGCTCAATTCTGTTCTTAAAGGCCTTGATGCTGGAAAGCATGAGGTGCGCTCTGCTTATGCTATCTTTGATATGGCTTCCAGCGTCTCAGCAGCTGCTATAAGTGCCAGGAGGTGGGCATGGCTGAAATCCTGAGATCTGCGTCCAGAGGTTCAGGAGAGGTTGGCAGACCTCCCCTGTATAGGGGACAACCTCTTTGGCGAGAAGATTCAGGAGACAGTCACTCAGCTCAAAGATCATAATGAGACATTGCGTCAACTCTTTGCTGGGCACACAGAGTTCTCCACTTCTTCTAAATACCCATTCAGAAGGAAGGCTAAAGATCCACCCTCAAAGCACGCAGATACTGTCCTCCTCCGGCTTGGTCTCTATCCAGACCATATCAGAAAGCTCAACCTCACTAACAGAGGCCTCAGACACAGCCACCTCCACAACCTGGTCCTTCTTTGGAATTTTGACTCCCCCACTAGAGAGCAATTGTCTGCTCCCGTCTCTGCCACTTTACCAACACGTGGCAACGATCACCAAGGATCAGTGGGTCCTCTGTTATAGCTCAAAGTTACCATCTAAATTTCCTCTCCATACTGTCGGACTCTCCACCTCATCCAGGGTAGCTAATGCCATCGAACAAGTTTCCCCTCTACAAAGAGGAAAGGGTTTCTACTCCCGATAATTTCCTAATCCCAAAAAGGTTGGGAGGCGTTCTGCCAATATTAGATCTTCGTGCCCTGAACAAGCATCTACGAAAGGAAAAGTTCAGGATGGTAACCTTAGGCTCTCTACACCAGAAGGGAGAATGGCTTTGCGCTCTAGATCTAAAAGATGCATGCATGCACATAGCAATTACCCCATCTCACACAAAATTCCTTCGGTTCCTCGTCGGCAACCAGCACTTCCAGTACAGAGTGCTGCCGTTCAGTCTGGCATCGGCACCTCGTGTCTTCACAAAATGCCTGGCAGTAGTAGCAGCACACTTAAGACGACTGGGCACACACATCTACCCTTATCTAGATGACTGGTTACTAAGCGCCCAGTCTGTGGAGGCGTTTCTTCAATCCCTCTGACTCACTTTGCGGCAGCTACTATCATTGGGATTTCTAGTCAATTATTAAAAGTCCAATCTGTCTCAGTCTCAGCTCCTTTCCTTCATCAGAGCGGATCTCAACACTATCCAAGCAAAAGCTTTTCTTCCCAGGGACCGCGCTCGCACACACTATGCAGACTCACTGGACCACATCTGCTCGTCATGTTCTCATTTTGTTGGGACACATGGTGTCCTCAGTCCATGTTACACCGATGGCTCAACTCGCCATGGAGCCAAACACATGGACCTTAAAGTCCCAGTGGTCTCAGGCCCACCATCCGATGTCCAACATTGTCCATGTCACCAGGCGACTTAGTCTCTCGCTAGCTTGGTGGATACAAGAGTCCAACCTGCTCAACGGTCTTCCTTTCCAGGCTTCAGACCCTCAGATAATTCTGACAACAGATGCATCCACTCTAGGTGGGGGAGTCCATGTCCACAATCTGCAGTCACAAGGAACCTGGTCTGCAGCAGAGTCACAACATCAGATAAATTTTCTGGAGCTTAGAGCAATCAGATATGCCCTTCTAGCTTTCAAGGATTGTCTATCCAACAAGACAATCCTAATCCAAACAGACAACCAGGTAGCTGTGTGGTACATAAACAAGCAAGGAGGAACCACCTCTTACCTACTGTCAGGAAGTAGCTCAAATCTGGGCATCAGCTCTCTTTCATTCCATGCTACTGAGAGCAACCTACCTGGCGGGAGTAGACCATGTACTAGCAGACAAACTCAGTCTCACGTTTCATCCCCACAAGTGGTCCTTGAATCCTACAGTGGCAGAAACCATATTCCAGAAGTGGGGGTATCAGAGTATAGACCTCTTTGTGTTGATTCACAACTGCAAAGTGGAGAACTTCTGCTCACTACATCGCAGTCGCAACAGACCACCAAGAGATGCCTTCGCCCTCTCATGGGCAATGGGTCTCTTGTATGCCTATCCCCCACTTCCACCCATAAGCAAGACTCGCATGAAGCTACGTCGGGACAGGGGATGCATCATCCTCATAGCCCCTTACTGGCTGCGCCAAGTGTGGTTTCCCATTCTTCGCGACATCTGTTCATCCACAAATTCGCCTAGGCACAGATCTGTCCCTAATTTCACAGAACCACAGATAGCTGCGTCATCCGAACCTCCAGGCTTGGTCGCTGACAGCCTGGATGTTGAAAGGCTAATATTACAACCACTTAATCTCTCGGACCCGGTCTCCCATGTCCTGCTAGCTTCACGGAAGCCTTCTACAAGGAAATCTTACCATTACAAATGGAAAAGGTTTTTTTTATGGTGCACATCAGAGGAAATTGATCCCTCTACGTGCCCCACTACAAAGTTCTATCTCTGAGTCTGGTCTCCAAATTTCCTCCATTAGAGTTCACGTCAGTGCGGTAGCCGCTGTCTATAAAGGTATAAGATGTCTCCATCTCAATGCAACCCTTGGTGGCTTACTTTGAGGGGTTTGCTACACCTACAACCCCACTACGTCCTCCAGCCCTGAGTTGGGACCTCAATGTAGTTTTAGCACGGCTGATGAAACCTCCGTTTGAGCCTCTGCACTCCTGCAAGCTGCGTTCTCACGTGGAAAGAGCTCTTTCTTCTTGCTATAACATCTGCTCGCAGGGTCAGTGAGCTACAGGCACTGGTAACATACCCACCTTACACGAAATGTCTTCATGATCGTGTGGTGCTTCACGCTCATCTGAAATTCTTGCCGAAGGTAGGCTGTGTTTTTTATTTAAATCAATCCATTATCCTACCTACTTTCTTTTCCAGACCCCACTCACATCCAGGTGAGAGCTCTGCATTCCTTGGATTGCAAGCGTGCACTAGCCTTTTATTTGGAACGCACTGCAGTCCATAGACAGTCCCACCAGGCTGTTCATCTCATTTGATAAAACTAAGCTAGGAGCTCCAGTGGGTAAACAGACCCTGTCCTCCTGGTTGGCGGACTGTATTTTTTTCTGCTTACCACCAAGCAGGTCTTCCGCTCCAGGGGCACGTGAAAGCACATTCTATTCGAGCAATGGCAACATTAGTAGCACACCTTCATTCGGTACCTCTTGCTGACATTTGCAGGGCTGATTATTGCCTGATGATTATTGGCAGCTCATTATTGCCTGGACAAGGCTGGCAGACAGGATTCCATCTTTGGCCAGTCTGTTCTGTGCAATTTGTTCTCAGCTTAGTACCCAACTTCCTTCCAACTGCCCACTGGTAATTTCAGGCTGCCCTCTTAACCAGACCCACCCCCTGTTGTTGTGCCTGTTGCATGTCTTTGGGTGCTTTTGGTACGTGCTCTGGCATCCTCAGCTCGTTAACGATATGTGAGGACTAACATCCTAACATTGTGAGAGAGAAGAGTTGCTTACCTGTAACAGGTGTTCTCACAAGACAGCAGGATGTTAGTCCTCACGAAACCCACCTGCCACCCTGAGGAGTTGGGTTAGCTTAAGATTTATTTTTACGTTAAAACAATTTTTGTTTCCAACAGCATATAAACAATACTGTGTATAAACACAGTGGGGGGTTACTGACAAATTCTCTGCCACCATATCACAGAAACAGGTATTATATCATCTCCCCCCCTGTAGTTAAGACAATGAGTTCGTAATGTGTTCCAACAACCATCCATGCTCCGTCAACCAAACTGTGGGACCGATGAGTTTGTAAATAAGTCCCAGACCTTTAAAAACTGTTTCCAGTGTCACGGTGACTCTCGACTGTATGGCTTCCATATACATGATTCGATGGAGCACTTCAAAGTCCAACAGGAAGGAGGGGTCTCCTCCCGCCACTTCAATAAAATGACCTTCTTGGCCACAAAACAGGCTTCACGAATAAACATTCTACCACCAGCCTCTCAAACCCACAACAGAGAAATGCAACCAAACAACATCCACAGGGGAGAAAATGGAATGCGCACATCAAGCAAGGTCACCAAATACCCTATCACCTACCCCAGAATTGCTGAATATTGGAGCAAGCCTAAAATGCATGGGATATGCTACCTCTGGTAGCATGACAGCGCCCACATTCGTCAGAGGCTAGGAGTTTACAGTAAAACGCACCATGGGCTGATACATAAGAACATGCCATACTGGGTCAGACCAAGGGTCCATCAAGCCCAGCATACTGTTTCCAACAGTGGCCAATCCAGGCCATAAGAACCTGGCAAGTACCCAAAAACTAAGTCTATTCCATGTTACCGTTGCTAGTAATAGCAGTGGCTATTTTCTAAGTCAACTTAATTACTAGCAGGTAATGGACTTCTCTTCCAAGAACTTATCCAATCCTTTTTTAAACACAGCTATATTAACTGCACTAACCACATCCTCTGGCAACAAATTCCAGAGTTTAATTGTGCATTGAGCGAAAAAAAACTTTCTTCGATTAGTTGTAAATGTGCCACATGCTAACTTCATGGAGTGCCCCCTAGTCTTTCTGTTATCCAAAAGAGTAAATAACCGATTCACATCTACCCGTTCTAGACCTCTCATGATTTTAAACACCTCTATCATATCCCCCCTCAGCCGTCTCTTCTCCAAGCTGAAAAGTCCTAACCTCTTTAGTCTTTTCTCATAGGGGAGCTGTTCCATTCCCTTTATCATTTTGGTAGCCCTTCTCCGTCGCAATTATATCTTTTTTGAGATGCGGCGACCAGAATTGTACACAGTATTCAAGGTGCTGTCTCACCATGGAGCGATAGAGGCATTATGACACATTTTCCATTTTATTCACCATTCCCTTTCTAATAATTCCCAGCAGTCTGTTTTCTTTTTTGACTGCTCTGTAGGGGCATTATGACATCCACATACGCTCTACGGAAAAATTTGAATTGCATTTCCCTGTAATACATGTTCCCTGAAACCTGAGAGATTAGTTTAAAACACTTTTGTATGATGGGCACTGTGAGCATGAAAATGCTGTCCCTTTTCCAGCGCTCAACAAGAAGAGAACATATCAACACCCACTAAGCGATGAAGGCTTTTATGACAGGCAGACAAAGAAGGCCCCTTAGAGTGTTCAAAGGAGAAAATAGTCTAGGGATGTGAATGCAGAAACTTGCTTGGTTGCTGGCACTAAGGATCCAATATAATGCTGCAATTGCAGGGATGGTAACACCTCCCCCCCCCCCCCCCCCCCCCCCCCCGAAAACTCAGAGCTCCTGAAGCTCAGAGAAAGCCAAGATCCGACCGCCGGGCGATAGCACATGGCCAAATTGTGTGACTCCTTCAGTAGCCCATAGTCGGAAAGTCATGGTATGAGTTCCCGGGACAAAGTTAAGGTTCCTGTGAATGGGAAGCAAATAGAACACAATCTATCCAATTTTAGGATACGGGTCAGATTACGCCAGGAGGAACGCAAGGATTTGACAACATTTTGCACTAAAAACGTGGGGGGGGTTTAGCGGCTTCTGCCTGTATTACAAACTTAAGTTCTAGGGAAGAGACTAAGGCTTTATCTGCCCTCACATCCGCATAGTTGGAGGACCTCCAAAAGGCAGTCACGTATTACCCGAAGATTACTAGCCAAGTTATACAATGTCAGATCTGGGAGTCCCAGGCCCCCCCTGTCCCCACCACTCTCACAACCAGGGCAAGGGGATTCTGCCTTTCCGAGCTTGCCATAAAAACCCTTGCTGCGCCTTGTCGAGTTTAACTAACTCTACCCTCCGCAAACATATGGGCACTGTTTGAAATAAGTAAAGCTACTTAGGCAATATGAGCATTTTGAAAAGGTTAACTCTACCACCCAATGATTAAGGGGAGCTTCTGCCATGCTATCAATTTAGCCAAGGTAAAGTTAAGCAGTGATTGGACATTAGTGGTATAAAGCTGTGTCAAATTGCGTGGGATAGTAATCCCCAGGTAAGAAAAGGAGTCCCCTGCCCATTTTAGTGGGAAATCATCTCCCCAAGTGGTCCGCAAATCCTCGGGATAGGCCAAATCGGTTGGTTGATTCATATTTAATTTCAAGCCCAAATTAAACTAAGGAGAGGGGACAAAGACTTGCGTGGATCGGTAATAAAAACTAACATGTCATCCGCGAACGTGGTATATTTAAAGGTAACTGTGTGAAACCGCATGCCTTTATCTCTAGCACCTTGGATGGATTGAAGCAAGGGTTCTAGCTACAAAATAAAAAGTAAGGGAGATAATGGACTCCTTATCTGGTGCCTCGAGCAAGAAGGAATACTTGGGATTCGGAACCATTAGCAACTATAGTCTCAGGTTCGTTGTATAAAAGGCGAACTGCATTATAAAATTGCCTGTCAAAACCCATCAGGTGCAATATATGAAAAAGATACTGCCATTCCACCCGGTCAAAGGCTTTTCGGCATCAAAACTAATGGCTAGAAAGGGGGCCCCCATTTGTTGACACATGGTCATGGCTGCTAGCACCTTACGAACATTAGTGAGGGTGTACCGCTTATTGATGAAACAAACCTGATTTTCCCCTACAAGGGATGGGAGGATATCCACTAGCCTGTCTGTCACAATTTTAGGCAGAATCTTGTGCTCAAAGTTCAAAAGGGATATCAGCTGCTACGACTCTGGTAGAATCTGATCCTTCCCCGGTTTCGGAATAAGGGCAATATGGGCCAAGTTCGCGTGTGGTGGAAAGGAGCCCTGCTCTAAGAGGTCAGTGTGTATACCTGCTCAAGGGGACCCCAACTAAATTCTCCATGGATTTATAAAACTCAGCATTATACCCATTAGGACAAAGGGCCTTAAAAGGTTTAGCATAGCAAATTACATACAAAACCTCCTCTAAAGTAATTCCCCCCCCCCCCCCCCCCCCCCCCCGAGGAATACAAGGTGCTATAAAACTCCCAGAACTGCTGCAGAATAGCCCCTGACTCCGTAAGAATCGTGCCGGATGCCGAACACAGCACCGGGATACGGCAAGGCCTGCACCAAATTGGCCATTAATTTCCCAGCCTTGTTGCTGTGTTGGTCCAGCTGGTACTGGTAGTACATAAAACTCTTGCGGGCTCTTTGGTGTATTAAGTTCGCCCTGGACTGTTAAGAACTGTGTCCTGTTCAAAGTAGCTCACACTCTATTTAACTGAGCAGTCAGACAAAAGTCGGCGGTCCAATGTATTCCGCCTATGGGCCATATAGGAGATGATATCCCCCCTCAGAACTGCCTTAGCCATATACCAGAACAATACAGGAGTGGTAACATGTTGAGCATTCGACTCGGCATATTTTGCCCATTTATCCCTCAAGCACTCTTGAAATTTAGGGTTCTTAGTTAAGAAGTATGGATAGCGCCAGGAACGCATGGCCTTGCTAGTATTCCAGAACTTCATCTCCAGCCACACTGGGGCATGGTCTGAAATGAGGATCTCTTCAATGTGCGCTGCTGCTACCTTAGAAAAGGTCCGGGCACTGATTAAGAAATAATCCAGCCTGGAAAGAGTGGCATGTGCCAGAGAAATATGAGTTAAAGCTTTCTGTCCAGGGTGTAAGGTGCGCCAGACATCGATGAGGTGTAAAGAAGGGGCCCTAACCATAGCCCACATCATGGCCCGGGGGTCCCTTATGGTATTGAAGTCACCGCCAATTATATCACCTAAATGGGATATTAAAGATTGATATATTTCCCTTAAAAAAAACAAAAACGGGATTGTGAGTATTGGGAGCGTACGGGTTACAAAGAATGACCTTGACCCGATGTAGTTCCGCTACCAAAATAATATACCGTGCCAAGGGATCTTTAAGTTCAGCATGTATTTTAAGCGGCAGGCTCTTAGCCACCAAGATGGCTACCCCCGCTGAATGAATAGTAGCCGAGGCATAGCATACATCCCTCGCCACAATAACTATGCAATTTTTCATGTTCCCCATCATTTAGATGAATTTCCTGGAGAAACACTAAGCCCACTTTCTTTCTGTTTCAAGAACGACAGAACCTGATCTCTTAATTGACAAATTAATCCCCCATACATTCCAAGTGATTAAACCCGTACTGGCCATGAAGACCAGAACAACCGTCAATGAGAAGATAATGTAGGCACTGCAGTGAGAGCCCTCCCAGCGTAGGCTCCCACTCACTTAACCAGAGGCCCCTTGAAATGACCACACTCTAACAGCAAAGAATAGAATGGAATACAGAACATTCACATGCCCTTCCCCTCCCATCTCATACCAATTGATAACACTGCCATCTAGACCCCATCTGCACCACCATAACACCTTGCCAGGAACAAATATCAAAGTTAGGTAATACAATCCTATTATCAGCCACATGTAGCTTCCCAGCCCACACCAGTAAACATTGGGAACAGGTAGGTAAACTGTGCAATGCGCCCAGCACCCAGGGCAATATAAACAATCATACTGCAGCCCATTAGCTATAGCCAGCCATACCAAAAAAACCATGACTGACTAAGCGTCAGGACTCTCAGTAACAACTAGCCATATACCAAAACCATGATTGGCTACGCTGCAAGGCTGGTGGCACGCAGCAGCCCTAGAGCAAAAACCAGGGCTGCAAAGGCTCAGAAGCTAATAGCGGCCGAGAGAGAAGCAAGGAGAAAGGGGAAAAAAACAAAACAAATGGGCCTTAGGCTCTGAGAAAAAAACCCCAGGTCTACTCCACAAAAAAATAAAACCCGACCCGCTAAAATGTGCAGGTTTAAAAAGAAAAAAACCAGGCTGCGAACAACCTTCAGTTACCCAGCCTAAGCATGGAAACATGAACCAGTAGTACCCGCTGCAGGTAACACCAACTCGGTAAGGCAAAGTAGGCACATGCCCTGCCCCGGTTCTAGGTCTCGGCAAGAAACTAGCCATATAAAAAAAACCTAGTTGTCAAACCTGTAGGGCCATCAGCATTCTGTAGTCAAATAAAAAACAAACCGTGACTACCGGAACAGTGCTGATGAGCACCAGGTAACTGTCTTGCGCTGAGTTCAGGGGAATCGCTGACCAGCACCCAGTCACGGCACGCTGAAAGATGCACCATGGGTTAGTAGTCACCTTGCCGGCCCAGGGCTTGAGGAGCTGATAAAGAGAAAACTGTCTTTGTGCCCACCAAGCCGTTGCCGATCGCCAAGATGCGTTGTTGCGTCCAATCCAGCAGGCTGTAGAAAACTTCTAGCTTCCTCAGCTGTGTTATACCAGCAAACTCCCTTCGCAGTAACCACGCGGAGACGAGCCAGATAAATCAGCGTGGCCCGGGTTCCTTGAGCTATAAGTTGGGTACATATGGGGGCCATAGCCTTGCATTGCACCGCCACAGCCAGGGAAAAGTCCTGAAACACCAAGACCTTTGCATTATCATATGACATCCCATTTTTAGCCCAGATCACCTGCAGAATTTCCTGCTTGCGGGCATAATTGAGAATTTTTGCCACGACTGCATGGGGCCGGGTCGCGTTCTGCAGCCTAGGCCCCAGCCTGTGAGCCCAATCGATGTGGAGGCGGCCATGTTTTTTTTTAGATAGGCATAACTCCTCCAGCGATGTCTCTAGGACTGCGGATAGCTGGCAGTTGTCCAGGTTTCGGGCAGGCCGATAAACCGTAGGTTCAAACGACGAGACCTGTTTTCCAGGTCTTCGAGCTTTGCCGACTGCTTTGCTACCATAGCCTGCAAGGATGCAATAGCAAGCTGCGTGTTTTGAAGGCCGTCCTGGTTGTCTGATGCACGGTGCTCCAGCTCTGTAAAGCGAGCCTCAAACCTTCCCAGATTAGCAGAAATTTCGGTTACCTTACTGGAGATAATTTTAACGTCCGTCCCAGAGCCTCCAGAACCGATTTTTATATCCGCATAGCCTGTCCCTGCGGGAGATTCAGGTGGGCTGCTGGCAGCCATCACTGTGGCTTCAGAGGGTTTCTGGTGTTCCTTTACCTTTTTCCTTCTCTTTACAGACAACATGAGAGGACATTCTGGGCTAGACTGCTCCCCCTGAATAAGAGCAATAAATCTCTGTGTGAGCAACATCCCTAAGGTATCATTAATAGTGCAGATGAGGTCTGATGCATGAGGCCTGGCTCCGAGAGAAGAGAATCACATCCTCTTCCCTCACTGCATCACGTGATCTGTTTTATTTTTTCGCACGTTCTTTTTACTATACGCAAGACTGAAGAGGGACCCCTGCTGGTTGCAGGGTTGGTGGCATGCTTAGTGGTGCCAGTCAAAGTTCTAGAAACTCTGACGTTCTGTGATTGGGCTCTATGCTGAGGATATCACCCATATGTGAGGACTAACATCCTGCTGTCCTGTGAGAACACCTGTTACAGGTAAGCAACTCTGCTTATTTATCTAATTACCATAATAGCAGTTTATGGATTTTTCTTCTAGGAACTTATCCAAACCCAATTCCACTAACTGCTGTAATCACATCCTCTTGCAATGAATTCCAGAGCTTTACTATGCACGGGGAAAAAATGTTCTTGATTTGTTTTAAATGAGCTATTTGCTAACTTCATGGAGTGTCCCCTGGTCCTTCTATTATCTGAGAGAGTAAATAAACTATTTACCTTAACTTGTTAAAGTCCTTTCATGATTTTGTAGACTTCTTCTATCATTCCCCCCCCCCCCAGTCATCTCTTCTCCAAACTGAACCCTAACATCTTTAGCCTTTCCTCATAGGGCAGGCATTCCATGTCCCTTATTAGATTGGTCACCCTTCTCTGCACTTTCTTCAGTGCAGCTGTATCCTTTTTGAGATGCAATGACCAGAATTGCACACAATATTCAAGGTGCAGTCTCCCCATGGAGCAATAGAGGCATTATGACATCCTCTGTTTATGTGCCATTCCTAACTTTGATCGCCACAGCTTGCTGAGCCGACAACTTCAATGTATTATCCACTGATGTCTAGATGTCGTTCCAGGGTGGTAACTCCTAAGCTAGAACCTGACATTGTGTAACTACAGCAAGTGTATCTTTTCCTATATGTATCACTTTGTACTTGTCCACATTAAATTTCATCTGGCATTTGGAAGCCCCATCTTCCAGTCTCGCAAGATCCTCCTGCAATTCATCAGTCTGCTTGACCTTTAACTACTCTGCATAATTTGTCTTTGGCAAATTTGATCCCCTCCCTTGTCATACCCCTGTCTAGATCACTTACAAATATATTAAAAAGCACCGGTCCAAGTACAGATCCTTCAGGCACTCCTGTTTACCTTTTTCCACTGTGAAAACTGACCATTTAATCCTACTGTTTCCTGTTTTTATTTATTTATTTTTTATTTATTTATTATTTTGCTATACCGGCTTTCATGACAGGAATCACATCAAACCGGTTTACATTTAACAATGTGTGTAAAGTAGAGAGAACTCAATCCACAGTAACAAGAACAAGGTTAGGAGAGTGCAACAGTTACAATAAAACAGGGTAGTAAAACTAGGATTTGGAAAAGAAAGGGGGAGATAATTGAACAGCAAAATATTTACAGAGTAGCAATATTGATTCCAATATAAAATTTACAGAGTAGCAATATTGATTCCAATATAAAATTTACAGGGTAGCAAGATTGATTCCAAGAGTGAAATTATATAACAAATGACATTAATAACACGGTAATTGAAAAGATGGGGAAGTTAGTGGTTTCTTATTAAATCCATTTATGATATAGTGTTTATGATATTGGGTAAGGTTCTCAATCGAGGCTTGGGAAGGCTTTTTTAAAAAGCCAAGTTTTAGTCTTTTCCTGAACGTTACTAGGCAGGGTTCCTGTCTCAGTTAAGCTGGAATGGAGTTCCATAAAGGTGGGCCTGCTGTTGAGAACGCTCTGGCACTGAGAGATTTGTGTTGGATTGTTTTGGCGTGAGGTACCTGAAGCGATTCTATGTAAGATTCCCTGATGGGTCTGGCGGACGTGTGTTTTTTTGAAGGGTATTAGTAAGTTGAGCTGTGTATGTTGATGTATGACCTTGTAGATGGTGGTGATGGATTTGTACATGATTCTGTAGTGAATCGGTAGCCAGTGAAGGTCTTTGAGGATTGGTGAGATGTGGTCGATTCTCTTGGAGTTTGTAAGGATTCTGACTGTTGTATTCTGCACCATTTGTAGGGGTTTGGTATGCGAAGCTGGGAGGCCCAGTAGTAGTCAGTTACAATAATCTAACTTGGAGAAGATTATTGCTTGCAGAATTGTTCTGAAGTCCTGAGTGTGGAAGAGCGGCTTTATTCTTTTAAGGATATGTAATTTATGAAAGCAATCTTTGGTTGTTTGGTGGTTGAAAGATTTAAGGTTGAGACGGTTGTCTAAGATGGCTCCTAGGTCTCTTACGTGTGAGGTTTGGAGGAGAGATGGTGGCTTTGAGGATGTATTGTAGTTCTCTGGGGATATAAGCAGGTATTCTGTTTTTGAGGCATTGAGTATTAAGTTTAAGCTGGTGAGGAAGTGTTTGATTTCTATTAAGCAGCTGTCCCAGTATTCTAATGTTTTCGTAATAGATTCTTTTACTGGGATCACGATCTGAACATAGTCTGCAAAGAGGAAGTGTTTCAGGTTTAGGTTAGTGAGCAGTTGGCAGAGTGTGAGCAGGTAGACATTAAAAAGCGTGGATGATAGAGGAACCCTGCGGAACCCCTAGGGAGGATGGAAAGTAGTGGGATTCTTTGTTATGAATTTTTACCTTGTATCCTCTGTTCTCAAGGAAAGTTTTAAACCAATTCAGTGCTGAGCCTGTCACTCCTATGTTAGGTAGCTGTTTTAGCAGGAGGTAGTGGTTGACTGTATCGAAGGCAGCCGAAAGGTCAAGGAGGATTAATAGGAACGCTTGACCTTTATCGATGCCTGAGAGTAGGAGAAGTCCGTGAGGGAGAGAAGTAGCGTTTCAGTGCTTGCAGCTTTGTGAAAACCAAATTGGTTTGGGGACAGAATGTTGTGATCCTGTAGGTAATTAGATAATTGAGTGTTCACTAATTTTTCCATAACTTTAGCTATAAATGGGAGGTTGGAGATAGGGCGGAAATTATTAGGATCGCTGGCATTTAGGTTCAGTTTTTTTTGTAGTGAGCCTGACATCAGTGTTGGCTCACATCAGTGTTGTGGTTTGTTTTTTTTTTTTTTAGCAGATTACAGTCCACAAAAGGACATCACCTCTATCCCATGACATTTTAGTTTTCTGAGAAGCTTCTCGTGCACAACTTTGTCAAACACTTTCAGAAAATCCAAATACACCACATCTACTGGTTCACCTTTGTCCACATGTTCACCTCTTCAAAAAGGGAGATTTGTGAGGCAAGATTTCCCTTGGATAAATCCATGTTGACTGTGTCCCATCAAATCATGTCTAAATGTTTTGTGATTTTTATTCTTTAACATTTTCCACAATTTTTCCCAACACTGATGTCAGGCTCACTGGTCTATACCAATGGACATAAATATTGCTACATTTGCTTAGGCCCAGATCACAACCAAGCGTCGTAGCGACTGTGGGTGCATGTCTCCACGGGCCCAACGTCAATGGGCAGCAAAAATGGAAAGACTGAAGATGGGCACCTATGCCCCACCAACATCAGTCCACTCTTCGCCGGGACAGGCCCACAGAAAGCGGGCATCTTCCCTAGGCCCCTTCGAAGCCAGACTAAGCCTACCAAGTACAGGGCCAGGGTTTCAAACACCCTCAAAACCCTTGACTCAAGCCAGGGCTCCGGCAATGGGATGGAAAATGGAAGGAAGTGGTGATGCGTCGCTGGGTTCTCGGCCTTCGAAGTCAAAAGAACCCCACCATTCTGCGTCAAAAAAGCGGACGCATGGCGCTTCTCCGGACAGCACCTTCACATCACACTGCGCATCTACGGTGCAAAAACCATCTACAAGCACATCAATGGAGCAAGGACTGCCTCATGATGCACCAGTAACTCAGGTTAAAAAGAAGAAATATTCTACATCTCACCATAAGATGCATCAAACACAGTCTTTGAGCAATTTCCTAGGAAAAGAAATGAGGAGAGAAAATATCAGGATGGGGGCCCGAGCTGTGAGAGCGAGAGAGAGAGGAAGGGCAGAGTCCGGCTGACCGGTGAGGAGGCGGAGATTCACCAACTACTCGCACCTGCGAACCCGCTCCTGTGACATCACTCGCCTGCGCCCGTGAGAATAAAAACCCGCGGGACTGCAGAGGAAATCGGGGCCCGAGCTGTGAGAGGGAGGAAGGGCAGAGTCCGGCTGACCGGTGAGGAGGCGGAGATTCACCAACTACTCGCACCTGCGAACCCGCTCCTGTGACATCACTCGCCTGCGCCCGTGAGAATAAAAACCCGCGGGACTGCGGCGCACCGCAGCCGCCGGCGCGTCGCCTAAGCCGCGCGCGCCCAAGGGGCACGTGCGACTTAGACCGACTTTGACCGCTTGGAACGCTTTGGAAACTTTGTTCAGATATTAGAAATTATATGGGGCGGAAAAGGAAGGCCAAAGTCGTAACATCATCTCCGGCTGGATTGAGAACAGGGCCGATGGACGCTCACATCTACAAGATATCGCCACAAGAGGACAATGGGGGAGACGGTTCAGAAGTCTCTCTAAGTCCTGGCACAAGGCTAGCACCTTCACAGCCCCTCTTGGGAACATCAGATGGAACTAGAGGGTCGTCAATAGTAAGTGATATTGAAACTAGTGTTCAAACACCGAATGAAGTGAACCCTCCCTGCCCAGAGCTAATACAGCAAGGGACAGGTTTGGATATAACACCTACCATTGATAGCGCTAGGTTATCAACCGCAGATGCTACCAATGTGACATTAGGGGACTTGTGGAGAATGATGATAAAATTGGATTCCAATGTTTCTTTGAATATGTCTCTCGGTGCAACAGTAAATAAGAATAAGATATTTATACAGGAACAGGGGAAACGCTTGAGTGATATAGAAATTTCAGCACAGAATGTAAAAGTAGAAATTGAGAATGTTAGAAATTATGCATACAACTGATAATATCATTTTGCATTCCAATATGGAAAATTTGGAAAATTTAATGTGTATAAAAAATCTACGTATGGTGAATTTCCCATGTACAAGGTTGTTATCTCCTTTTGAAATGTTTTCCAAATATGTTAAGGAAATTCTAGCTCTGAACGAAGTACCTGCTGTTTCTAAAATTTATTATTTTCCTTTCCAAAGAGGAGATAAGCCTGGGAATGGAGAATTGCAGTCTCCAGGAATATCAACCTTTTTGGAAGAATCTGTAGATATGATTGAAAAAAGGATTACTATGTTTGTATCGTTTATTTCAGAGAGAGATAAAGAGATTATCTTGGAAAAATTCTTTAAAAACAAGGATATATTATTCTGTGGGCAAAAAGCCTTCATCTTCCCTGATGTCTCTAAACTGACTCAGGTGAGGAGAAGGCAATTTTTAGCCCTTAAAAATAAGGTAATAGATCTGGGGGCAACTTTTTTTTTTAAAGTACCCCAGTAAATGCTTTATTAATTATCAGGGGAAAAAGTTTATATTTACACAACCCTCTCATTTGGAAAATTTCCTGAGACAAGAATCAGGAACAATTGGAAAATAATTTGTCACCATCATTGTCAGCCTAATAAGATAGGTAGAGATTTCTCTTTCGTTTTCTATATTTATTTTGAAGTAAGTAATTACTTTATGGGAAGAGGGCACCCCACACATTATTTTGTTTATTATAGCATTTGTTTCAGGTATTTCCTTTATGGTCTTAGATATTATTGTCTATGTAGAGATGCTATAATAATTTTTCCTGTATTATGCATAACGTGTATGATTTATTGTTTTAATGACAATGAAAATCAATAAAGTTTAAATTGCAAAAAAAAAAAAATATCAGGATGACTCCCCTGGTTCCTCAAAAACCAGCCAGGAAATTGATGTAGAAGTTCTTTCTACTCTGGAATCCTACTCAGAACAATCTCTTCTGAGTGAACATTCCTTTTCCACCATATCTTGGTCCAAGAAATTGTCTCCAGTCATTAATCCAAGAACCCAGCTTAAGGGTACCTCACCTGAGCATATCCTATTGCCTGCTATTCCTCCTAAACCTAAGATTCTGGAGGAGGGAAGCTGCACCTCCCTCCTCAAGGAACCCTTGCAGCTTCTGCAATGACAAGTTTCAGAAGTCTTGTCTACCTTTTTTCAGGATCTAGAACAGGGAAAGCAAATACCACCTATACGTTCTCTGCAGGCTTCTCCACCTCCATCACATGATATGATCACAGTGGACCCCATTATTGAACCTAGGCCACAACCAATGAACCCTGCTTCCTAGATATAAACTTGCTCTTCTAACTCTTCAACAGGAATGCCATCAGATCCACCTGCGAGTACAGCAGAGCCTTATTCCCCTCCGGAGGACTTAACCTATGCTAAATTCATTGAAAAAGTAAGTAACCTCCATGTTCAAACAGGAAAGGTCCCAGATCCTAGGGCAGAAATGATGGGCATTCTAAAAACCTTTGAATCCCCTGCGGAACAGACTGCCTTACCACCGCACTCTGTCTTAGACAATGGTCTCTTAAAAATCTGGAAAACTCCCTTTTCCACAACTGCAGCATCTAGAAAGATTGACATAAAATATAAGATGTGTACTTCATCTATATATGAAACAGCTCAACTTCCTCATCATTCTGTGGTGATGGAGTCAGCTCTCTCAAGAGCAAAATGATCAAAGTTACATTCCACTACCCCACCAGCCAAAGAAAGTAAATGCTTGGATGATTTCGCAAGAAAGGTATACCATGCTTCAATATTGACAACTACGCTACAGCACCGTTCTATACCACGCAGTACCTCTGCAAGACTCTACAAAAGCTGCGCCCGCTCTGCCTCTCAGAAAACAATACCCTTCCACAACCATATCTGGATTTAGAAGATGGTCTCAGACATCTACTCAAATTTATGAATCATTTGAGTCGGCGGCAAGGGCCTCTACTTCTGCCATAGCGGCTAGACACCTCGCTTGGCTCAAGGCGAGCATTATTCGAACAGATGTCCATAAAAAACTAACGGACATTCCATGCATTGGAGACTATCTTTTTGGAGACCAAGTTGCAGACGGTCTCACATGTAAAAGAGCAGAATGCAGCTGTCCTCTCCCTTACCTCCCCTTTAGAATCACACAATCATCATCAACAACAATCTTACCCTTCTTACCGTCATTGGTACTATTCACATCCATACTCAAAACCTTATTCCCAATATAGGTCACAACCGTATGCTCCACACCAAGAGGAAGACCCAGGCAGCAGAAGCAGCCATCTTCATAGGATGTCGCCTCCAATTCTTCCTAGACCATTGGAAATCCATTACATCGGACTAATAGGTGATCACCACCATCAGGGAAGGTTACTCTCAATTTCAAATCCATCCCACATCTTCCTCGCCTGTCTCCAAAACGGACCATTCCCTCCCCCATACAGCATCCCTCAAGGCAGAGCTAAGCAGCCTGCACCTTCAAAACTCCATGCAAAAAGTCCCTCTTCTTCAACAACAAAACCAGGGATTTTATTCCAATATTTCCTAATTCCAAAGAAATCAGGAGGTCCCCATCCTATTCTGGATCTCTGTCTGCTCAACACATTCAGAAGGAGACATTCAAGATGACCTCTCTCAAAAATATTCTACCACTGATACAACCCAACACTTGGCTATGGTTCCATTGACTTGAAGGATGCTTACTCCCATATACCAATTCACCCTTCCTCCTGTTTTCAAGTTCAGAGTACGCACTACCAATACAAGGTTCTCCCCTTTGGACTATCCTTAGCCCCCAGGGTATTCACAAAATGCCTAGCAGTGGTGGTGGCTCACCTCACACAACTTTCGATCCAAATATTTCCCAATCTGGACGACTGATTAATAGTAGTGTCCGATCAGTCTACTCTAAAAGCACATACGTTGCTCACAGTCAATTGCCTTCAAACATTGGGATTCCTCGTCAGCTTCGAAAAGTCACACCTGCAACCTACCCAACTGCTTCAGTTCATAGGAGCTCTCATCAATACAATAGAAAAGAGAGCCTATCTTCCCTCAGACAGGATGCATACTCTTACGATGTTAACGCACAGCCTACTCAAAGAACCCAAGCAGCCGCACACCAAATTCTTCAACTTCTGGGACATATGGTGGCAGCCATCTATGTGGTTCCCCACACCAGGTGTTGCTTGCAGTGGGGCCTAAAGACACAGTGGTCTCAGTTTCTACAGCCCCTCAGCTGCAAGACTTGCATTACCGAAGCAATGAAGAGGGACATATGCTGGTGGCTCTCCCTCAAACCTATCGACAGGGGCTCCCTTCTGTCTACCCCCTCTTCACCTCATGCTTACCACGGATGCATCCAGGAAAGGTTGGGGGGCCCTCCTGGGCTACCTGAAAATGTAGGGTCTCTGCACGACCCAGGAGTCTATGTACCAGATCAATCTCCTAGAACTATGTGCTATCTGGAAGGCACTTCAGATGTTCTCCGCTCAAATCTCATGGTGTACACAGACAACCAACTGGCAATGTTTTATATCAACAAAGGAGGGTCCGGTTCCTGGACACTGTGTTGGGAAGCACTTTGAATACTTCACTGGACTCTCAAGGCCAAGGCCTCTATCCAAGCCACTTACCTTCCAGGCCTCAACAATGTAACAGTAGATTGTCTAAGCTGAGTATTTTATCAACACAAATGGACCTTGAACCCAGAGCTGGCAGCAAACATTTTTCAAAAGGGGCGATTCTCCGCAATCGATCTCTTTGCCATGGAAGCCAGCAGACAAGTTCAAACGTTCTGCTCCATTTATCCCAGTAGCATACGGTTCGCCCCATATGCCTTTCTCATTGCTCATTTTTATACATCAATGAAACCCAAGCTTGAGGTGCTGCCTTTTCCACCCACACCGAAGTTTTTGTAACATTTTAAAGACAGATTTCTATGTAGCCAATTACAATTGGTTTGCATGCACTGCTGAAAATAAAAATCTGGAACGCACCCAGGATAAAAAAAAAACAACAAAAAAACAAACTGGTAGCAGGGTATATAAAATAAGCTAATCAAAGTGACCTAAATTCTTGCCACTGGGTACATATAAATATTGAGTAGGTTGGCAGAGAAGCTACAGCTGTGGGTTATGTGCTATGGTATCTCAAACCACTGGCCACTTAAATGAAATATGCTGCATCTTCTCTGGTTTAAAAAAAAAAAAAAAAAACATTCTAAAACTTTACCTCCCAATCCAACTTTATGAAGTCTAATTGGACTGAAACTTCTGATTCACCTAAGTCCAGTTTATAATATAAAATATTCAGGGAAATCAACTCTTAATTCCCTACTCAAATTATCTATCCAAAAGTTTTTGTTCCTGAAATTTATCTAATTGCCTAAGCATACACTTCTCAATTTTACTTACGTAATTTTCAAATTTGAAATTGATTGGAAGTTAGCAGTTTCTCTTAGAGTAAAGCAGGATTTTTCTGGATAGGCCTTGTTCCTGCTTATTTTAGTTGCTTAGGTAAATTATCTTCAGAAAGTGATTTATTTACTTATAAATTTGGCAAATCCTTTAACCTGGTCACTACAGCAAAGGGGCATGGATCTAAAGGTACTATATAATTTTCCCATCATGCATGTGGTCTCACTTAAGATACTGAAATTCAGACCATTTCTCCAGCCTACAAAACACCATCTATAACACTAATAGTAATAAATTTGGGATTGAGTTTTTTTGTATTTTCTTTAAAAAAAAAAAAAATGGCTGTTGAGCTTCACTGTGATGGTTCATCTTCCTTCTGGCAGTCTCATTTTAAGATCTGGCAAAAGCCTCTTACCAGAGCGAAGAAATGGCAAAGAGATTGACCATGAGGATGCAAGTTCTGAATGCTTACCTGATTTTTTTTTTAAGTCCCCTCTTCAACAGCCAAGGCATAGTTATTGTAAAAGTTTTATCCTGCATTTCTGTATATTGTGTTCAAAGTGGATTCCATAAATGTATGTACATAAAAATAACTTGCATACAACACAGCTGTGCTAAGAAAACTGAGTAGGGTCCTTATGATACTTATGTAAGAGCTTGAATAAAGAGATGGCTAGAGCTTTTTTGAAGTCTTTTGGCCAACAGTACACGATTCAAGAGATGCATTTCCAATTCAACGAGGCAAAAAATTGTTGCTAGGGGTTAGCAGACAAACATTTGATCACCCAAAATAACTCATAGTAATGGTTTAATGCATTGTTAATCCTAGTATTTACAGAAACTCTTCCTCCAAACAATTACTCCTGTACTCTTATTTCCATATACAGAAGCTCAGTAGTTCTCTGCTGGCTGCTCTCACCTGTTCGTTTTGATCAGCTAATGGTCAAGGCCAGGGGTGTTAACACAATGCCTCCTTGCAAGCAATTTACTTACCAGTGGTGGATAATACAGTGGCAGACAGACCAGGCTGCAGTCTGTTATCTTTTCTGATGCTGGGAACAACCATCAATCGACCTTCATGACAGAGACCAACCAAAAGCTTGAATACGTCTGCTCCATATGCCCCAGCCAACAGCAAGAGGCTCCAACTGTGTTCTTCCTGCCTGAGGGGGGAAGGGCCTAATGTATACTTTTTCACAGATCCCACTCATAGTATGGACCATCCAGAAACTCATCTGGGATCAAGCCAAAAATACTAATCGCCCTGGCATGGTCCAGATAATCATGGTTTGATATCTGCTTTAATTAACCTTCAGCTCTGCCCTATTACCTCAGGAATGGGGCAGTCTTTATTTATTTAGAGATTTTTATATACCGGTATTAGTTGTGGACATCATATCGGTTTACATTAAACAAAAAAGCTTGGAAATTACATGATAACAGGGGAACAATGAACTGGGAGGGGGTAACAAGGAACAGTTATGAAGAAAAGATAAACAAAAACTGGTACCTCAATATGAGGAATGCATTCAACCCCATGTAGTAAACATGATGTGGTAAAGTCTATTCTGGATAGGCTTGTTTGAATAGAAAAGTTTTAAATTTCTTTTTGAATTTGCTCACACAGGGTTTGAGGCGCAGGTTGGGTGGCAGGGTGTTCCATAGGGCGGGACCAGTCTTATTATACCCCATGCTGCAGTCACTTAACCTGGCAGCTTGGATGTTGAGTGCTCTGTCCTAGCACAATTCCTGAGTCAATTCAAGAAGTACTCTGCTTAATCAACCGGACAGGACTGCTCCTTTAAATAGAACAGTTACAGTCGTACACTGCATGTGCCTTGGGCCCCCCTTACTTGCAGCCCTCAGCATCTCCTGGCTTATTTCCATCACTTTTATAGTCTGGTTTGGCAACTTCCTGTGGCAGTGTCCACCGGCGTTCTATCACAGCATATCATGTGCAGGAGCATGGACACTATTTTCCTCCATCCTCTGGTTTCTAACTTCAGGAAGGGACTACTGAACCTTCACCCACCAGTCACGAAACCTCATGTTCCTTGGAATATTAATGTGGTGCTTAACTCTCATGAAGACTCCCTTCAAGCCATTAGTCAGCCTCTCTCAAACATGGAAGACACTCCTAGTTGTAGTCACTTCTATATGTGGAATAAGTGAACTTTATTTATCTGCTTTTTGCACATTTTTCAGCACTTCAAAGCAGATTACTCTGGGTATTTCCCTATCCCCAGCGGGCTTACAAACTTGCCCCTTGTGACCCCTACCTACAATTCTTCCCCAACATAATGGTCTTGCAAACATATCCCAAATTCCCATCGAAGGTAGCATTTGCTTTCCACTTGAATCAGTCCATCACTCTGCCCCCCTATCCAAAACTTCATGCCCATAATGACAAAGTATTACATATACTCAATTGTAAATGAGCCTGACCTGTTACCCACTGAAGGCAATCACATTCCTCAGTTGTTAGTCTCCTATAACCCAAATAGCATGGTTTCCAAACTGGTTAACTAGCTGCATTCAATACTGCTATATGGCAGCTGACCTTGAACGTACAGGGCCAGTTAGAGCTCACCAGGTGCAAGTTACAACTTTGTTAGTCACATGCATGAGAGAGGTTTCCATTGGGAACATCGGGAAAGGTGCCACATGGTCAGCTGTACACACTTTCACTTCCCACTACTGTCTGGATGCTCTAGCTGCTCGGGACACACTGTATTGAGACATACAGAATCCAGGTAGTCTGCTGGCCACCATGGAGTCCATCTTGCTATGGAAAAAACTACGCTACAACCCTTGGCTTGGGACTCCAGATAAGCAGGGCTAAACTAGCCACAACCTGTCAATGGGGGGGAAAAAAAAAAACAAGTTTGCTTACCTTATGTTTTCCACAGATAGCAGGATCAATTAACCATAAGATGCCCACCCTCTTCCATGGATAGCAGACTCAATTCATCCTAAAGCTTTTGGGAAGACAGAGGAGCTGTAATAATTCCCACACATGCCTAGTACAGCTGAAAGCACTCATAGCTGAGCCAGTTCCTTCCAGTACTACCAGAAGGCACCATCTGCAGATCATGGCTAATTTATCCTATCTACAGGAAATAGTTTACAGTAAGCAAACTTGCTTTAATTGCAGTTCCTCAGTGTGTAGTGGTCTCTCTGGGTTCAAAATATTCTATCCTTCAGTAACAAATTAATATACTCGATTAAGTCAAACTGGCTTTGTTTCCTCCGTCCTTCCTATGAAAAGGGACCAGTCTACTACATTGGGCCAGCAGCAGGCCATAGGCTCTTTTGTGCAGTCTCCTATTTGATCTGACCAGATGGAGAAAAACAATTGGTATTGACAAGTAGGTGGCATTTTCACCCCAACAATGAGCCAGGACTTCTTGCCTTGTTTGCTTCCACATTTCACTTCCTTAGCAGACTTCTGTGAATGCACACCAACAGGAAGATATCACATGCTGCCCACAGGCAAAAAGCCTGCTGGATTCTAACTGCTGCTTCAACTCCTAAAATAACTAATACTGCAGATGATCCACTGGCAGCTGTTGCTGCTTTGAATCTTAGTGACTAAAAATGTTGTGCATGCTCCCTGCTTGCTACTACTGCTCTTATCCTAGGGGCAGTGCATAGCAGCTTTTCCTGGCTGTAGGAAATAAGCAAAGATTGTTTTGAAAGATTGGGCCTAGATACAATAAATATTTTTACCACCCACAAGTTAAGTCTTTATTGCTAAGGTGTGCATAGTGCAGCTGGCAAAAGGATGGGGTAGGAAGGCTGAACGAGGCTGGTGGGGGATGGAAGGCCCGAGGTGCTGGTGAATGAGTGGGGGTGCAGAAGATGCTGTGAGTTGCAGAAGACACGAGCACGTCCTGGTGTTGCAGGGAGAAAGTATGTGAGATTTTAGGGGGGCTACTGGACAGGGATGGGGGACAGGACAAAGAGGAGCCATGACATTGTAAGGGTCTGGGTACTTGTGACGGATTTCCTTGGGTGGCCACTTAGTTTGAGCAGGGGAAGAGGGTTGATAGTGGATGGGGACATCCCTTGAATCCCCTCAACACTGCAGGGAAAAGGCACACCAGCTCCATTGGATACAAAATGTTCCCCACAAAGTGTACTACTGCCTGTCTCCAAATTATTAAACCAATTTCACTGGAAAAATGCAGACTTGAAATGGGCCTTAATGCAGCCAATCAAGTTGAAAGAGTGGGATGTATCTGTACAATACAGCATACATTGAGTACAGCTATACAAATTAGTACAGGGCCAAGATGTCTAATAGCAGTGGAACAGGTACAAATAGGTAAGAGTGGATGAAATTATCATCTGCTGCCATCTTTTCCTATATTAGCACTTCATTATAAAATCTGATCACTAAGGGACAGCCTGATAGCATAATTGATTCTATTTTGTATAGCGATCTGAATTCACAGGATTCAGTAACTACTGTAAAACTCAAGTAGACATCTGCTTTCATGCTCCTTTCTGGTATAAACTTCAGATATTGCGCTTAAGGGAGTTGATAAAGATGTTGAACATAAAATGGAGGAAATTTAATAATTAAGCCTATCAGGTATACATAACATCTTTAAGAGCTATCCCGCTTCTGCCTCTGTTTGACCTGCAACTAGAGCCAAAGACCAAGGAGGATGTTTCACTTGTAATGTTATCTAAAAGTGGTGCACTAATTTTTGCACTCTGGTATTAATAGAAAAGTCTTGCTTTTCTTGCCTTCACAGTAGAAGCCTTCACAATGAAAGCATGAAGCACATTCAAGACTAGATAGAACAGCATGTAAAGGAAGTTGTTTGCCCCCACCCTGGTGTATATATACACTGTGGGGGTCCCAGCTGGGGTTAAGTCAGGGCTTACTTGCTGGTACTAAATACCAGCACCTTTTTTTTTTTTCTTGTACCTGCTTGATTTTACACCTTGAGATCCCTTGAACAAAAAATGGATCCTGTCTGTGAGTACTGGCAGCCTTCCCTCCCCCCCCCCCCAAGGTAAATAAAGGCAGACGACCAAAAAGGTCCATGCACTTGGCCCAACACATTATCTAGGGTTGTAACTGCACTCCATGCAGTTTAGCCCAGTACAGAAATGTTACACCAGAATTATTAGTTATTTCTATTCACTGTAAATTGGGTGTAAATGAAGTGTAGACCCATCAAGGGGTGGATGATGTGGAGTCCCCAGCTGGAACTGCAGGTGATTGAGAGGGCAACCAGTTTTACACACACTCCTTTCACTGTTGCCTCCTTCCTTGGGCCTAAGCCCCCATCTTACTTTCAGGCTGTCCTCAAACTTTACAGCCAGGTGGGGGGTTTGGGCTCCATGCCCACTGCAATAGTGATCTGTCTGGCACTGCTGGCAGCTTGTGTGGGCCGAGGCATGCAGGCTGTGCCACTCACTGTTGCCATCATGCAGTAGCTCAAACTACTGTTGCATCTTCACCATGCTCATCTTGCAGTTTCAACACTTACTCCTGGGGGAATTCTGCACACAAAAACCAAAAATTCTGCAAAATACTGCAAACTTTATATTGGTCAAAATAACAATTTACATGACATTCTTTAAATAATTGCATTTTAAATTAATACAGAAAAAAGTTATTAAAGATGCAGAATTTTAAATATTTTGAGCAGAATTACCCTAGAAATTCTCTGTAAGAGTGTCCCTTCCACTCGCTCTCCCTACTCCCCTTGCCACTTTATCCCCTCAGGCCCCAACTCCTTCACCTGCCAGTATCTCCTCCACCTCTAGGCTCAACCCCTTCCAGTCTATCGCCAGTCCCAGAGTTTGACCCCATTCTCAGTACTGCCTCTCACACAGGCTCCTTGTCCCTCCCTCTCTCACACAATGCTCCCTCTCTCTAGTACACATACACACATCCTCATACAGGCTCTCTCACTCTCTCTTGCACACACACACATTCTCCCCATACAGGGCCCTCTCTTTTGCATACACACCCACACAAGCTCCCTTTCTCTCACACATACATCCTATGTCTCTCTCACGCACCCCTTCACACAGGCTCTGTCTCATACATACACAATCCCTTCACACAGGCTAGCACCCTCACATACACACAAGCTCCCAATCTCTCTCACACATACCCACTCCTTCACAATCTCCTCATATAGGCTCCCTCTCTGAAACCCACACTCAAGCATCCCCCCTACTCTTACCTCCCCATGCTCACACCTCTCTCCCTGCTCTCACCCTCACCCCTCACACCCTTTCCTACACCCCTCTCCTCTCTCACATTCTCTCTCACTGGGGCCTTTATCGTCGCCGAGAGCGGAGCACACTCCGTTCGTGGCACATGGGGGCCTTCCATCTTCGCCATGAGTGGAACACACTCAGTTTGCAGCACACAGGGCCTTCCATTTTCGCTGCGAAAGGTGTAACCAGGCCTTCATGAGCGGAGTGTGTCCCGCGGCACATGCGGGCCTTAGTCTTCGCATGCTCTGTTCGCGGCATGCAGGGGTCTCCTATTTTCTGGGCAGAATTTAGCAATTCTGTGCAGAAAATAGGAATTTGTGCAAATTCTGTGCTCCACAGTAGTGCAGAATTCCCCCAGGACTAAACGCTTCTGCCTGGCTGTTGACAGGAAAGGCTGTACTAAACTTGCAAACTGCAAATGCTGCATGCTCCATGTAGTCCACATGCCAAAGCCTCACTTGATGGTCAGATGCTTTTAAAAATGAACTGACAGCTATTAAGAGTTAAGGTTATAATTTTTATTACATAATTGTCTTCAAAAGAACGAAAGTTATAAAATTTAACTTTATTTTGTACAGTTAAATATACAGACGCTTAAATGTCTGGGCGAACTCCAAATCCAGGTCCTTTTGGGGGCTGTGTCAGAGAAGTCAGACCACCAGCTGGCTCGCAAGAGAAGCGCCCACTCCTAAAAAGCAAATAAACTTGCCATTAGTGGACCACATTTTCTATTAAATTAAAAAAACAAAAAACAAAACTATAGTCTTTTTCTGAATCCCTCTCAAAATGCTTGACTAAAGCCTGCCAGCAGCAGCAGGAGTAGAGATAATACTAATTGCTTCTATAGCACTACAATATAAGCAGCACTTACAAACGGTCCCTGCTCAGTTTACAATATAATCAAGACAGACATAAATGAAATTCCCAATTTTTGCCTGTAAGTGGTTAAAATCGGGCTGAGTGGGATAAAGGGGGTTAAAATTTAAAGGCAGCCTCAAAGTTGATTTTTAGACTGGATATGAATAAGGCGAGAGAAGGAAGCATGATGTTATCAACTAAGGAATTCTTTCGAGCTTGCAGGAGCCAGGAGTTGGAGATTAGGAAGGACAGATAGGCATGACTGATAAGCAGAGGGGTATAGGCAGAGAGGTGGCGAGTAGCTGCAGCAGGACTCCTCTTGTAGGAGAGTAAGAGGAGCTTGAACTGCATGCATATATTGATAGGGAACCAATGAGGTCAGTCACTTAAGAAATGGGTTTATATAGGCATAGTGACTTTGGCAAAAATCGTAGAACTGAATTCTGGATAGATTGTAATGGAAAGCTGTTCAGTAGGAGGACTAGGAAGAGCAGAATTGACAACTTTCAGGGATTTTCCAAGGGAGCTCTTAGATTAGTGGGGCCTCTGGTTCTCAAAATCAGTGGTTCTCACAAGACAAGCAGGATGGTAGTTCTCACATATGGGTGGACGACATCAGGATGGAGCCCAATCATGGAACACTTTTGTCAAAGTTTCTAGAACTTTGACTGGCACCACTGAGCATGCCCAGCATGGTACTCCCCTTCAGTCTCTTTTTCCACGCAGCTTTTGCCATGCGGAGTTAGGAGCTCTTCCACGGTTTCCTGACAGAAAAATATTCTTCAGGAAAAAGTTCAAGTTTTTCAAAAATGTCACCCCAGCTGGGGTCCCCCTTGTATACCGTCGATACCCGTGTCTGTTCAGTAAGTTTTACTACCTTTTCGGTCAGTTACTGAAGGTTCCAACTTTTAGGCCCGGAGGTCACCGACCGTGCCGTGGCCTAAATTTGACGACGACGACCATGGCGACAGGTTTTTGTAGGTGCCCGGACTGTCCGAGGACAATGTCCATCACCAACCCTCACCAGATTTGTGTGTTGTGCTTGGGCCCTAGCCATGATGTAGATTCATGTACCAACTGTGCCCAAATGACCCCTAAGGGGCATAGGGCTCGTTTGGAAAAGATGGCTTTATTGTTCCATTCCACACAGGTTTCTTCATCAAAAGCTTCGAAGTCATCGACACCGTCGCCAGCCAAGTCCCTTCACCGGTTGGATACTGATGACTCTTGACCTGCTTTGAGGACTTCAGCTTCCACTTCTTCGGCGCCGGACAACAGTAAGGGAGACCATAGGGAAAAGCATCGCCATCTGCATCGAAAACCCTTACCATCGGATCTGAGTGCACTGATGGCTTCCACTTCCACTGAACCACAGAGGAAGAAGGCCCGTGCTGAGGAGCCTCAAACCTCCTCAATGCCGGGTTCACCGAGGTGTCCCTCGCCTTCGAGAGAGGCACTGACAGTGCTCCACCTATACCGGTGGTTGTTCCGGCGGTGCCCATCCAGCCTCCCACTCCGGACCTGGTCTTAACGCCAGTGTTCCGTGAGGAACTGAGCCGGATGGTTCAGGAGGCGGTGGTGCAAGCTCTCCATGGACACCCAATTCCATCGGCACCGATACCAGCTCAGATTCAGACACCGGATCTGATGCCACCGATGCTTGCACCATTGCTGAACAGGATCAATGCCCTCATCGGTGCTTTGCCTTCAGCACCGAGGAAAACACAGTTACCTCTGAGTCCTTCGATGCCCATTCCCCTCTCTTCAGATGAAGGTGAATCTCCAATGCCAAGACCTTCTGGAGTGTTACCACCGAGGAGGCCACCGATGTCATAGAGTCCTTCAGCACCTCTTTTGCCACCAATGCCCCATCGACCTCTACCGATGCCGACACTGGTGCTACCGCTACAGCCACCGGGCCCTTCGGTGTCCCAACCTCCTCCGGCTGGGGAAGGTCCATTTTTGCCCTCTAGAGAACTGTTGGGTGCTGGGGCTCAGCACTATCATCCTGGTCTGTTGACTCTTCGGATTCCCAAGACATGGGGGATATTCCATCAGAGCCTTCTCCTCCTGATGAGAGAAGAAAGTCTCCGCCAGAGGATATCTTTTTTATAAGTTTCATCAAAGAGATGTCAGAGTCTATTCCATTCACTCTCCAGACTGAAGAAGACTCCAGACATAAAATGTTAGAAGTCCTTCAGTTTGTTGATGCACCGAAGGAAGTAATGTCCATACCTGTCCATGAGGTCCGCCTTGACCTCCAACGTAACTGGGAACATCCAGGAACAGTCCCCGCAGTAAACCGTAAGACTGATGCTACATATCTGGTCCAAGCAGCACCTGGATTCCAGAAGGCTCAACTTTCCCACCATTCAGTGGTGGTTGAGTCCGCCCAGAAAAAATGCAGAAGGCCAAGACCTCACTTGTCCACACCTCCAGGAAAAGAATAGAAATTCTTTGACTCTTTTGGGCGTAGAGTCTTCCATGGAGCAATGTTAATCTTCCGTATTGCAGCTTACCAGCTTTACATATCGCAATACAACAGGAACCTGTTCAAACAGCTCCAGGATCTTTCTAATACTCTTTCAGGACCAGCTCAATGCCATTCATAAGAAAGGTCTGGATGCTGGTAAACATGAGGTGTGCTCCGCTTATGACATCTTTGACACAGCCACCAGAGTGTCAGCAGCTGGGATAAGTGCTCGGAGATGGGCCTGGCTCAAGTCTTCGGATCTGCGTTCAGAGGTTCAAGAGAGGTTAGCTGACCTCCCCTGTACAGGAGATAACCTCTTCGGTGAGAAAATTCAGGAGACTGTTGCTCAACTTAAAGACCATAACGAGACACTACGGCAACTCTCGGCTGGGCAGAGTTCTCCACGTCTTCTAAACGCCCATTCCGTAAGAAGACTAAGCGAACCACCTTTAAAGCATGCAGGTACTACCCACCTCAGACTCTGTCTCGCCCATCTAGACCATATCAGAAGTCTCAGTCTTGCCAGCCTAGGCCTCAGAAGACGCAGCCTCCTCCACAGCCTGGTCCTTCCTCTGGTTTTTGACTGTCCAGTAGAGAGCATATGTCCACCTCCGCCACTGCCGCAATTACCACTAGGCGGCCGTCTCTGCCACTTCATCAACATCTGGCACACGGTCACCACAGATCAGTGGGTCCTGTCAGTAATAGCTCAAGGTTTCCATCTCAACTTTCTGTCCATTCTGTCGGACTCCCCGCTTCATTCAACGTGGAGTTTCGCCGACCACTCTCCACTTCGAGGAGGAAATAAGATCCTTTCTTCAAGCCAATGCCAAGGAACAAATTCCTTCTCCGCAAAGGGGAAAAGGCTTCTACTCCCAGTACTTCTTGATACCAAAAACGTCCGGAGGCATTCGTCCGATATTAGATCTTTGGGCCTTGAACAAGTATTTATGAAAGGAAAAGTTCAGGATGGTAACCTTGGGCTCTCTACTCCCTCTGATTCAACAGGGAGATTGGCTTTGCTCTCTGGATCTAAAAGACACGTATATGCACATAGCAATTACCCCATCCCACAAAAAAAAACCCTCCGATTCCTCGTCAGAAACAAGCACTTCCAGTACAGAGTGCTTCCGTTCTGCCTGGCATCGGCCCCTCTTATCTTCACAAAATGCCCAGCAGTAGTAGCCGTATACTTAATGCGACTGGGCACTCACGTCTATCCTTATCTGGACGACTGGTTACTGAGGGCTCAGTCTGCGGAGGCGGTTCTTCAATTCCTCCATCTAACCTTGCGACTACTACTGTCCTTGGGATTTCTAGTGAATTATCAAAAATCCAATCTGTCTCCGTCCCAATCCCTCTCCTTCATTGGAGCGGATCTCGACACTATCCAAGCAAACGCTTTTCTTCCTAGGGACCGAGTTCATACGCTTGCAGTGCTTGCGCACATTATACAGTCTCACCGAACCACGACTGCTTGTCGTATTCTCATCTTGCTGGGCCACATGGCGTCCTCGATCCATGTTACACCAATGGCTCGGCTCACCATGCGAGTAATGCAGTGGACTTTAAAATTCCAGTGGTCTCAGGCCCACCAATGTCCAAGATTGTCCAGGTCACCAGGCAGCTTAGTCTCTCACTAGCTTGGTGGGTCCAGGAATCCAACCTGCTCATGGGATTACCCTTCCAAGCTCCAGAACCTCAGATTATTCTGACTACAGATGCTTCCACCCTGGGTTGGGGAGACAATGTCTACAACCTACAGACTCAAGGAACCTGGTCTGCAGCAGAAGCATGACATCAGATAAATTTTCTGGAGCTCAGGGCAATCAGATATGCCCTTCTAGCTTTCAAAGCTTGCTTATCCAACAAGGCAATCCTAATCCAGACAGACAATCAAGTGGCGATGTGGTATAATCAACAAGCAGGGTGGAACCGGCTCCTACCTGCTGTGTCAGGAGGTAGCGCAAACCTGGGCTCTAACTCTGTCATTCCATGCTACTGAGAGCAACTTACCTGGTGGGCGTGGACAATGTACTAGTGGACTAACTCAGTCGCAAATTTTAACCCCACGAGTGGTCCCTGAACCCTGCGGTGGCGGAACGCATATTCCAGAAGTGGGGGTATCCACTGATAGATCTCTTTGCGTCGATCCACAATTACAAAGTGGACAACTTCTGCTCCCTACGTCGCAGTCCCAAGGACTCCACCGAGGGATGCGTTCACTCTCTCTTGGACAACAGGTCTCCTGTATGCCTATTCCCCGCTTCTACTCATAAGCAGGACTCTCGTGAAGCTATGTCGAGACAAGGGTCTCATGATTCTCATAGCCCCATACTGGCTGCGATAGGTGTGGTTTTCCATCCTTCCCGACCTCTCCGTCCGCCCACAAATTTGCCTGGGTGCAGATCCATCACTGATCTCTCAGAACGCCGAACACCTGAGACATTCGAACCTTCAGGCTCTGGCGCTGACAGCTTGGATGTTGAAAGGCAAATTTTGTGGCCTCTCAGACTCTGTATCCCAGGTCTTAGAACCTTCATAAAAGCCTTCCACTAGATGATCTTACCATTCTAAATGGAAACTGTTTTCGTTGTGGTGCACATCAAAAGGAGTTAGATCCCTTTACCTGCCCCACATCTAAGTTTCTAGACTACCTCTGGCACCTCTTGGAGTCGGGTCTCCAAACTTCCTCCATTAGAGTACATGTCAGTGCAGTGGCCGCCTTCCATAAGGGTATAAGGGATGTCTCTATTTATTTATTTTATTTAAAAACTCTTCTATACTGTCGTTAAGTTAGATAACCATCACAATGGTTTACAGCAAGGCACGATAATGAAAAATATGAGTGGTATAGATTACAAATTAATCATGTGCCATCATAGTACGGTAACAATTTAATACAATAAACTATGTGTGTAAGTTAAACCTGTTTGTTAGGAACATATTTGGCGGTTTGAAATTAACATTAATATGCATTTGTAGGTTATGAATAACAGCTTCTAGTTTGGTGCGTCCTTATCAATCAACTGTGTTTCTCCTTCTCTTTATAAAAGGCTTGTTTAAAGAGCCAGGTTTCAGATTGGTTTTGAATATTTTCAAATCTCTCTGCAGCCTTATTTCGAGTGACATGGTGTTCCATAGCACGGGGCCAGCCAGTTCCAGTGCTCTTTCCCTTACTTGCGTGAGGCGTGCAGATTTGACAGAGGGGACAGTTAGTAGAGCCTAGCAGATCTCAGGTTTCTTTGCGGGACATGTACGCGCAGTGCACTGTTAAGCCAGTCTGCTTTTTCATCGTGGATTAGTTTATGAATTATACATAAGTGCCTTATACTGTATTCTTTGTTCAATTGAATTTCAACGCAACCCTTAGTAGTGCGCTTTATGAAGGGCTTGCTTCACCTCAAGCCCCCACTCCGTCCCCTGGCCCCTTCTTGGGACCTTAATGTGGTGTTAGCGCAGCTCATGAAACCTCCGTTTTAGCCTCTGCGCTCCTGCGAGTTATGGCATCTCACTTGGAAGGTTCTCTTCCTTCTTGCTTTGACGTCTGCTCGCAGGATCAGTGAGCACAGGTGCTGGTTACTTACCCCCCTTATACAAAATTTCTTCATGAGCTGGTGGTCCTTAACACTCACCCTAAATTTCTACTGAAAGTAGTCTGAGTTCCATTTAAATCAATCCATAATTTTGCCTACTTTCTTTCCAAAACCCCACTCACATCCAGGTGAGTGGGCTCTGCATTCCTTGACTGCAAGCGTGCGCTAGCCTATTTGGAACGCACTGCAGGCCATAGGAAGTCCACCCAGCTATTTGTCTCCTTTGATAAAATTAAACTGGGAATCCCAGTGGGAAAGCAGACCCTGTCCTCCTGGCTGGCGGACTGTATTTCCTTCTGCTACCAGCAAGCAGGCCTTCCGCTCCAGGGATGCGTTAAAGCGCATTCCAGAGAAATGGCAACGTCGGTAGCACATTTTCGGTCTGTACCTCTTGCAGACATCTGCAGGGCTGCTACATGGAGTTCTCTCCATACCGTTGCAGCTCATTATTGCCTAGACAAGGCTGGCACCCAGGACTATCTTTGGCCAGTCTGTCCTACGCAATTTATTCTCAGCTTAATACCCAACTTCCTGCCAACGGCCCGCTGGGAATTTCAGGCTGCCCTCTTCCAAAGTCACCCCTGTTGTTGTGCCTGTTTCACATCCTTGGGTGCTTTTGGTACATTACTCAGGCATCCTCAGCTCGCTATTCACCCATATGTGAGGACTACCATCCTTCTTGTTCTGTGAGAAAGCAGAGTTGCTTACCTATAACAGGTGTTCTCACAGGACAGCAGGATGTTAGTCCTCACGGAACCCATCCGCCACCCCGCGGAGTTGGGTACGCTTACGATTTATTTTATTTTTCGCACTTACTTTTACTATACACGAGATTGAAGGGAGACCCCTGCTGGATGGTACCATGCTGGGCATGCTCAGTGGTGCCAGTCAAAGTTCTAGAAACTTTGACAAAAGTGTTCCATGATTGGGCTCCATCCTGATGATGTCATCCATATGTGAGGACTAACATCCTGCTGTCCTGTGAGAACACCTGTTACAGGTAAGCAACTCTGCTTTCTCAATCTTTTTCTCATCAAGATACACCTGACAGACCATGCTCACGTGTGACACACTGCTCATTACAATTCACGGCGGAAACAAAAAATAAAGGCCCAGTATTTTTATTGTTAAGAATGACACAAGGGAAAGATACATACATATACTCTCTGAACAGATACATATACTCTCTGAACAGAAATTGTATAAACAGTTAACATCCCACACCAAAACCACAAATTTCCAGTACTCAAACAGGGTATATTGATATGAGAGAAAATGTTTTGTGAACTGTTGTTTCCTGAATTTCCCTGTTTCTTCACGCTATGAGCTATTGAATGTGTCTATTAGAATTAGAGCCTTGTTTTCCGGTGGCAGTGTCTCCTTCTCGTGACCTAGGAGTATTGGGTGTTGGCGGGATTGATTCTGAGCTCAGAGACATATGGAGGACCGTCATGAGACCTGAGATCTCTCTGGTACAAACGGTCAAACAACTATATAATTTTTCTGCTGGAACTGTAGGGAAATTGTCTGATTTGGAATCTAAATTGGAACAAGTTGAATCTCACATTTCCTTGTTAACTGGTAAGGTTGCTAATTTACAAGCCTTAGCAACAGCAAATGTGAAAGATTTTTTATCTCTACATTATAAGTTAGGGTTAATGGAATCACATCTGAGATCAAAAATTTAAGGTTGTTGAATTTTCCAAAATTGAGATTAATATATCCTTAGGAGCTACTTAAAAGATATTTTCATGAGACATTGCACTTTGAATCTGGGAAAGAGATTCAACTTTCTCATTGTTTTTATGTACCTGAGATGAAAAACAAAATTTTGTAAATGGGGAAGGTGTACTAGATGCTCTAGCTAACGTCTAGAAGTTTAGACCTTACTGAATTTCTTCAAGATTCACAAGATATAGCGCCGGATTTTAAAAGCCCTATGCGCGCAGGGCCTATTTTAAAAAGGCCCGGCGACGCGCGTAATACCACAGGACGTGTGTAAGTCCCTGGGCTTTAATAAAGGGGCAGTGCCAGAGGCCTCCAACATAGCGGCCAGAGGCAGGCGCAAAAGGTAAGACAAAAGTCGGGGGTTTAGAGTAGGGCTGGGGGGGAAGGATAGGGGAAGGGGTGGGAAGGTCAGGCTAGGGGGGAGGGAACGGGGGGAAGGCAGCGCGGCTACCCTTGTGCGCACTGACCCCCGATTTTATAACTTGCGCGTGCAAGTTATAAAATCGGGCTTACATGTGTGCGCGCCGGGAAGCGCGAGCACATGGACGCCCGCGCGCACCCTTTTAAAATCTACCCATAATTTCCACTAGGGCAACATTGCTAATTTTCTGTTCTCTGGAGTTAGAGAAGAGGTTACTTTTGAGAAGCTATTACAGAAATAAGAATTTGTTGTTTTGTGGTCAAAAGGTATACATATTTCCTGGTGTTGTTGTATTCAGCAGCCCATGAGGCAAGGCCACGGACCATCATGCTCACCTACTCTCCTGACACCAGGCCAGGTACAGAGAAGGGCTACCAAAATGATAATGGGAATGGAACAGCTTCCCTATGAGGAAAGACTAAAGAGGTTAGGACTTTTCAGCTTGAAGAAGAGACGGCTGAGAGGGGATATGATAGAGGTGTTTAAAATCATGAGAGGTCTAGAACGGGTAGATGTGAATCGGTTTTTTACTCTTTCGGATAATAGAAAGACTAGGGGGCACTCCATGAAGTTAGCATGTAGCACATTTAAAACTAATCGGAGAAAATTCTTTTTCACTCAACACACAATTAAACTCTGGAATTTGTTGCCAGAAGATGTGGTTAGTGCAGTTAGTATAGCTGTGTTTAAAAAAGCATTGGATAAGATCTTGGAGGAGAAGTCCATTACCTGCTATTAAGTTGACTTAGATAATAACCACTGCCATTACTAGCAACGGTAACATGGAATAGACTTAGTTTTTGGGTACTTGCCAGTTCTTATGGCCTAGATTGGCCACTGTTGGAAACAGGATGCTGGGCTTAATGGACCCTTGGTCTGACCCAGGATGGCATGTTCTTATGTTTTTAAACACCTTACTTAAGAAAAGGCAACACTGAAAATATTTCACCAGGCCTTAAGTCACCAATACACCTCCTATTATGAAATCGGAACAAGCCAGGCTACCACGGAGCCCTACTCAGAAACTACACACCAGCAGAAAACCTCACCTGAATCACAAGTGCTGACCCTCACCTAACAAAGAAACCAATACACATAACTAGAAGCATGCAGACAAAAACTGAATTGCAACAAGCCATGGTCTCTGTATGCAGTGTAACAAAGGAAAAAGAGAAACATCACCAGTCCTTATAAAACAAATCAAATATAAAATCAATAGCAGCAAAACCATACTATGAAAAAGAACAGATTTCAAAACGGCTGATGAATGAAATATCCAATAATTAAAAAACTCATATCAAATTTCTAGATACCAATAAAAATTTCAAAATAGACACAAAGGCCCAATAATGAAAAATAATAAGGATACAAAAAATGTTTTGCTCTGCATACCTGGGTACGTTTTATATCCAGGTGCCCTGAGATTGTTTTGAATTAGCAGAAGGAGGGATGGTTTGCTTGCAACTTTCTCCTCTCTCTCACACTGGCTCTCAATCGCTCAAATATACACATGCGTTTTCTCTCTCACTTTTATATAGGCTCTTAATTACACATTTACACACATGCTGTCTCTGTCTTTTCACGCTTACACATACAGGCTTTCAATCGCACATATACATGCTGACTTTTTCTCACACACACACACACACACACACACACACACACACACACACACACACACACACTCATTCACATATTTATTATTTATTTATTTGTAGGGTTTTTTATACCGACCAGAGATATCATGCAGGTTCACAATTAACTAAGGAAAAAGAAGTGGGAAGATATCAGTTACAAAAAACAGGGGTCTTAAAAGTGGGGGTGCGAGAGAAGAGGCGCACGAGAGGGATAGTAGAAGGCATGAGGATAGATAAACTTAATACTTGGGTACAGATAAGGATATACAATGGCCAACATAGCTACACAACAGCTGAAACTAGCTGCTGTGTGGTTACATGCGGTAAACGTAACAAATGTTAACAGACAGATCTATTTACAGGAGAACGTCATAAAACATTTATTTTATTTATTTATTTAGTGATTTTTATATACCGCGGCACGTAAAAAAATACATCACCTCGGTTTACATTAAACAAATTAGCAACAGGCTTTACAGACAAAAGAAATTAAGGTGTACATAAAATAAATCATTTAAGAACTATTAAGAACAAATACATAATATAAATCAATAGCGAATTAGTTAAGAACAAAAGGCAATTAAACTGTTGAAAGTCCTATTCCATTCGTTGATGCCAAGTCAAAAATCATAAACATAAAGTGGTCGGGAGTATAGGGAAAAAGGAGAATTTCGCAGCGAGCAAAATTAATTGGGGAGAGGAATAGGGGTAGGGAGATAGGGAAGAAGAATACAAGTAAACAGCATTTCAGATTAATCGGTGTTCATTGCGTGTAAGCTTGTTCGAACAACCAGGTTTTGAGGTTTTGTTTGAATTTCTTATGGCAGGGTTCGAGACGCAGGTCCGTGGGCATTTTGTTCCAGATGTTGATTCCGGCTATGGAGAAAGCGTGGTCTCTTGTGGCAATGTGTCTGATGTGTTTAAGAGGAGAATAGGCCAGTTTAGCTTGGTGGATATTTCTTATTGGTCTCTTCGATGTACAGAAAATAAAATGTTCGGAGAACCATTGCATCTCTTGGTTATGGATCGACTTATGAATGAGGGATAGTACTTTGAATATAATTCTGGATGCTACAGGAAGCCAGTACAGGAACATGAGCGCTGGTGTGATGTGTTCATGACGGCGAGTATTGGTGAGTAAGCGTGCTGCGGCGTTTTGTAGCATCTGTAATGGTTGAATTGTGTTTTTAGGGAGACCTAGTAGTAAGGCGTTACAGTAGTCTAGTTTCGGCAGTATTGTGGCTTGTACACTGTCCGGAAGTCATGTGAATGTAGAAGCGGTTTAATTCTTTTTAGTGTATGTAGCTTGAAGAAACCATTCTTGATTGTGGCCGAGATGAATTTCTTTAAGGAAAAATTATTGTCAATCATAACGCCAAGGCTGCGGACTTGCTGCAAATGGGGAGGGTCTGATGTTGAAAGTAGTGTGGTGTTAGAGGAGATGTTATTGTGTGGAGTGATGAGGAGCTCTGTCTTGGTAGTGTTTATTGCTAAGAAGTTTTCTGTGAGAAGATTTTTTATTTCAGCCAGTGCCGTATCCCAAGTTTTCAGATCATTAGCGAGGGAATCGTTGATGGGGATGAGGATCTGTACATCATCGGCGTATATGAAATGACAAAGGTCCAGTTTCACCAGGAGTCGACAGAGAGGAGAAAGGTATCTGTTGAACAGTGTTGAAGAAAGAGACGATCCTTTTGGGACACCTTGAGATAGATTTCTGGGTTTCGAAACTTGGCATCCCATCTTGACACTGTATGTCCTGTCTTTCAGGAAAGATTGGATCCAGCATAAGGCAGTGCCGGTGATGCCAATTTGTGAGAGGAGGGAAAGAAGGGTATTGTGGTTGACAGTGTCAAAAGTAGAAGAAATATCAAGTAGAGCCAGTAAGTAAGAATGACCAGTATCTAGGGTTTTTAGTATTGAATCTGAGAGGGACACTAGCAGAATTTCAGTGCTATGGTTCTTACGGAAACCATATTGTGAAGGGAATAGTAATCGATTTTCGTCTAGAAAGTCTGTGAGTTGCTTGTTGATGACTTTCTCTATGATTTTTGACAAGAAAGGGAGGTTCGAGACTGGACAATAGTTGGCGGGTTCAGAGGGATCCAGGTCTGATTTTTTGAGTGTAGGCTTTATTATTGCGTGTTTGAGTTGCGTAGGAAAAACACCAGCCGTTATGGATTTGTTGATGATGTTAGAAATGGGAGGGGCAATCCTTGTAGGAATGGAAAGGAGTGTTTTTGTTGGCATGATATCAATGGGGTGCATGGCAGGTTTGATTTTTTAAAGAATTGATTCAATTTCTGATGCAGTTGTAGTTTCGAAATTTGAGAGTGTGGGTGAGGGGATCATGGTGCTTGTGGACAATAGGGATACCGGAGGAGCGGGAGAGGCGAAGCGAGCCATGATATTAGCAACCTTGTCGTGAAAATAGGTAGCTAGTTTCTCACATTTATTTATTTTTTTTTTAAATTTTTTATTTATTAAGTTTTACATTAATACACAAATAAACAATTGTGATTGATAAAGTGGTTACATAGTATTCCCTCTCAAGCAAATATACACTCAATGTAATATAACAATAACCATCAACAATAATTAAGCAATTAGGGGGAGAAATGGAAACCTATAGAGCGCATATCAAAGTAACAAGAAAAAAGAAATATTAAGGAGGCCGATTCCCCACCGGTTCATTACCACTTAGCACCCACTGTTAATGACTATGTGGCAGATAACTGATGAGAATCTATAAAAAAACAAAGTTGTGAGGGTTCAAAAAAGACATATACGGAGTCCTTGTACTTGACTACGCATTTGCAAGGGTAACGAAGCAGGAACTTAGAATAAATAGCCGTCACTTCTTCCTTCATTTGCAGAAATTTTTTCCTCCTTTCCTGAGTTGACCTCGTGATATCAGGAAAAAGCCAAACCTTTTGACCGAAGAATTCTATGGATCTGTTTCGAAAGAATAACTTTAATATATTGTTCTTCTCAGACAGGAACGCAAAGGATACAAATAAGGTCCCCCTTTCTTGAACCATGTCCTCATGTGAGAGTTCCAATATATCAGTAATATTCAATGAAGCCTGCTGCTGCTGCTGCGCTTGATTTTGCTGTTCATCTCTCTTTGATGGCATATAATATATCTTTGTAATTAATGGAGCAGCCTCTAGAGGAACTTTCAATATCACATTTAAATATTTTTTAAACAATTCTAGCGGCGTTATATGAGAAATCACAGGAAAATTTAAGACTCTAATATTTGTACTCCTAATCGTGTTCTCCATGTTTTCTATTTTTTTTATCAATCACAGTCTCTCTTTGCATTGAATGATATTGGAAACTTTCCAGTTTTTTAACTTTCTCTTCGATATCTTGAATTTTTTGTTCTTGCTGCTCAGCTCTCCTTTCATTTTCAATACTACGTTTATGCGAGTCCACACACATCTTAGACAAATTAATAACAGCGTTCTCAACGGCAGCTAAAGCGTCCCATATAGAATCCATCGTTACCACTTCAGGCCTTACTAGGAAGGAGGTTAAGTGTCGAGACTCACCAACACTAGCGGCTCCAGTAACAGTCTCTCTTCCTTCAGGCAGCGTCGGGCCGGGCAACAATGTCTCCAGCAATGATGTTCCCTCCGGGTCTCTCTCTTCCTGGGCACAAGGCCCCGCGAGGTTCCCCTGCAAGGTTGCCTGCGTCATCTCGCGGCTCTCCGAACGCTGTGGTGGGGAGGGAGTCTCGGGTGCACCGGGACTTAACGAGATTTCATCGGCCTGGGACCTGGACGTACGCTCCGCGTCCCTGTCCACCGCGGCCAGCCGTCCTGTCTCTCTCGGTTGGGGTGTCGAGGTGAAGAAGGCAGGTATTGTAGCCTGAGCTAAATCTCCTTAGCCAGGAGTCACCATGCTTTCGCGGAGCCGTGCTTTCCGCTTAGTATGGGGCATTTTAAAGCAATTTTTTCAGGCAAAAACTCTTTTAAGAGGAAAAAGGTTCGAAGCTGCCTTCCCGTACCTCTCAAGCGGCCGCCATCTTAGATTGACTCCGGCCCTCACATTTATTTTTATCTTCGTTTTCTGGGTTGATGTTTATTGGGGGGGAAATTATGTTAGAAACATATTGGAACATTATAAGGAGTACAAAGTACAAGGTTAGATTTACAGTAAGATTTGAGATTACAGTATTTGAGCTTCCAAAAATTGAGAATTTGGAATTGAGAATCTAGTATCTGCATATGTGTTCTGCATTAGGAATTGAACGTGGCAAAGGCTAATGCCAGAAGTCTAAGAAGTTGTATGCTAATGCCAGAAGTCTAAGAAGTAAGATGGGAGAATTAGAATGTATAGCAGTAAATGATGACATAGACTTAATTGGCATCTCAGAGACATGGTGGAAAGAGGATAACCAATGGGACAGTGCTATACCGGGGTACAAATTATATCGCAATGACAGAGAGGAGCAGTCGGGAGGAGGTGTGGCGCTTTATGTCCGGGATGGCATAGAGTCCAACAGGATAAACATCCTGCATGAGACTAAATACAAAATTGAATCTTTATGGGTAGAAATCCCTTGTGTATCAGGGAAGACTACAGTGATAGGGGTATACTACCGTCCACCTGGTCAAGATGGTGAGATGGACAGTGAAATGCTAAGAGAAATTAGGGAAGCTAACCAAATTGGTAGTGCAGTAATAATGGGAGACTTCAATTACCAATATACACTGGTGCAGGGTTAAATGTATCACCACCGAGAGATTCGAAAAGAGATTTTTATTTAATGTTTCAAGTAAAGTGAAACAATGTTGAAACGGCAACTCCACAAGTTACATAGTATATCATTTAAAGCGATCCCCCGACACGGACCGTGTTTCGCTAGGCTGCATCGGGAGGGACCAGCACGCACATTTAAATCTTCTCATATGTGCAATGGCGCTCCATTGCACATATGAGAAGATTTAAATGTGCGTGCTGGTCCCTCCCGATGCAGCCTAGCGAAACACGGTCCGTGTCGGGGGATCGCTTTAAATGATATACTATGTAACTTGTGGAGTTGCCGTTTCAACATTGTTTCACTTTACTTGAAACATTAAATAAAAATCTCTTTTCGAATCTCTCGGTGGTGATACATTTAACCCTGCACCAGTATATATTGATATTTGCGGATGTGCAAGGTGTTTGCTTCTTGACTCTTTTAGACTTCAATTACCCCAATATAGACTGGGTAAATGTATCATCGGGTCACGCTAGAGAGATAACGTTCCTGGATGGAATAAATGATAGCTTTATGGAGCAATTGGTTCAGGAACAGACGCTCCATAAAGAGAGAGGGAGCAATTTTAGATCTAATTCTCAGTGGAGCACAGGACTTGGTGAGAGAGGTAACGGTGGTGGGGCCGCTTGGCAATAGTGATCATAATATGATCAAATTTGATTTAATGACTGGAAAAGGAACAGTGTGCAAATCCAAGGCTCTCGTGCTAAACTTTCAAAAGGGAAACTTTGATAAAATGAGAAAAATTGTTAGTAAAAAACTGAAAGGAGCAGCTACAAAAGTAAAAAATGTCCAAGAGGCGTGGTCATTGTTAAAAAATACCATTCTAGAAGCACAGTCCAGATGTATTCCACACATTAAGAAAGGTGGAAAGAAGGCAAAACGATTACCGGCATGGTTAAAAGGGGAGGTGAAAGAAGCTATTTTAGCCAAAAGATCTTCATTCAAAAATTGGAAGAAGGATCCAACAGAAGAAAATAGGATAAAGCATAAACATTGGCAAGTTAAATGTAAGACATTGATAAGACAGGCTAAGAGAGAATTTGAAAAGAAGTTGGCTGTAGAGGCAAAAACTCACAGTAAAAACTTTTTTAAATATATCCGAAGCAGAAAGCCTGTGAGGGAGTCAGTTGGACCGTTAGATGATCGAGGGGTTAAAGGGGCACTTAGAGAAGATAAGGCCATCGCGGAAAGATTAAATGATTTCTTTGCTTCGGTGTTTACTGAAGAGGATGTTGGGGAGGTACCCGTAATGGAGAAGGTTTTCATGGGTAATGATTCAGATGGACTGAATCAAATCACGGTGAACCTAGAAGATGTGGTAGGCCTGATTGACAAACTGAAGAGTAGTAAATCACCTGGACCGGATGGTATACACCCCAGAGTTCTGAAGGAACTAAAAAATGAAATTTCAGACCTATTAGTAAAAATTTGTAACTTATCATTAAAATCATCCATTGTACCTGAAGACTGGAGGATAGCAAATGTAACCCCAATATTTAAAAAGGGCTCCAGGGGTGATCCGGGAAACTACAGACCGGTTAGCCTGACTTCAGTGCCAGGAAAAATAGTGGAAAGTGTTCTAAACATCAAAATCACAGAACATATAGAAAGACATGGTTTAATGGAACAAAGTCAGCATGGCTTTACCCAGGGCAAGTCTTGCCTCACAAATCTGCTTCACTTTTTTGAAGGAGTTAATAAACATGTGGATAAAGGTGAACCGGTAGATATAGTATACTTGGATTTTCAGAAGGCGTTTGACAAAGTTCCTCATGAGAGGCTTCTAGGAAAAGTAAAAAGTCATGGGATAGGTGGTGATGTCCTTTCGTGGATTGCAAACTGGCTAAAAGACAGGAAACAGAGAGTAGGATTAAATGGGCAATTTTCTCAGTGGAAGGGAGTGGACAGTGGAGTGCCTCAGGGATCTGTATTGGGACCCTTACTGTTCAATATATTTATAAATGATCTGGAAAGAAATACGACGAGTGAGATAATCAAATTTGCAGATGACACAAAATTGTGCAGAGTAGTTAAATCACAAGCAGATTGTGATAAATTGCAGGAAGACCTTGTGAGACTGGAAAATTGGGCATCCAAATGGCAGATGAAATTTAATGTGGATAAGTGCAAGGTGATGCATATAGGGAAAAATAACCCATGCTATAATTACACGATGTTGGGTTCCATATTAGGTGCTACAACCCAAGAAAGAGATCTAGGTGGCATAGTGGATAACACATTGAAATCGTCGGTTCAGTGTGCTGCGGCAGTCAAAAAAGCAAACAGAATGTTGGGAATTATTAGAAAAGGAATGATGAATAAAACGGAAAATGTCATAATGCCTCTGTATCGCTCCATGGTGAGACCGCACCTTGAATACTGTGTACAATTCTGGTCGCCGCATCTCAAAAAAGATATAATTGCGATGGAGAAGGTACAGAGAAGGGCTACCAAAATGATAAGGGGAATGGAACAACTCCCCTATGAGGAAAGACTAAAGAGGTTAGGACTTTTCAGCTTGGAGAAGAGACGACTGAGGGGGGATATGATAGAGGTGTTTAAAATCATGAGAGGTCTAGAACGGGTAGATGTGAATCGGTTATTTACTCTTTCGGATAGTAGAAGGACTAGGGGACACTCCATGAAGTTAGCATGGGGCACATTTAAAACTAATCGGAGAAAGTTCTTTTTTACTCAACGCACAATTAAACTCTGGAATTTGTTGCCAGAGAATGTGGTTCGTGCAGTTAATATAGCTGTGTTTAAAAAAGGATTGGATAAGTTCTTGGAGGAGAAGTCCATTACCTGCTATTAAGTTCACTTAGAGAATAGCCACTGCCATTAGCAATGGTTACATGGAATAGACTTAGTTTTTGGGTACTTGCCAGGTTCTTATGGCCTGGATTGGCCACTGTTGGAAACAGGATGCTGGGCTTGATGGACCCTTGGTCTGACCCAGTATGGCATTTTCTTATGTTCTTATGTGACATAGTATCTACATGTGAGTTCCGCAGCAGAGTGGTACATGGCAAGGTTATGGGAAGGCTTATACACATACTTACACACATGCGCTCTCTTTCTCTCATTTACACACAGGATCTCAATCACATACTCACACGCTCCCTCACCTAAACCAGCTCTCAATCACACACGGTCTCTCTTTTTCCCGTCGATAGCAGGGCTGAATTAGCCATACTGTCTGGGAAGCGTCGCGATCCCGAGTAGGCGCAGTTTCCCCAAGCTGATCACAGAGTTTTTGATTCTGTGCGTCTGCGCAGTAGTGTTCCCGCGCGGTTCTCTCACCTCTTCAGTTTCTTTTTTTTCCCGCAAGCCGTTCGCCCACGGGGTTTTTTCCTCTAGCAAATTTTTTTCTGACTGGATTTTTTGGGTTTTTTTCCCCCAGGATTTCTCTTCCCAGATGGCTCCGAAGCCCTCTGGGTTTAAGTATTGTCAGTGTGGCAAAATTATGTCCATCACAGATGGACATAATTATTGCTACATCTGTTTAGGCCCGAACCACGACCAAAAGTCGTGTCGGGACTGCGGAAGGATGTCTCCGCGAGCCCAGCAGCACTGGGCAACTAGAATGTTAAGATTACTTACCTGGTAATCTCCTTTTCCTTAGTGTATGCAGATGGACTCAAAACAAATGGGTATAGTGTGCTCGTGCTAGCAGTTGGAGACGGATCTGACGTCAGCACGGGTACATATACCCCCCACAGGAAGTGAAGCAATTCAGTAATCTTCCTTGCAAAGCTGTTATAGCTATATGTGTACTGACCGATCGATTAATCAACAGGATTAGCCTGACCAATTGATGGTAGCTGGAGACCGCCAGTGTTCTCAACCGGAAGGCGTCGACACCCGGCAGGGTGGAAGCCCTATTATAAGCAAAACATGGCTTACCGTGAGTCAGCGAATCCCCCTGTATACCGGCAGCCGGGCAGGATGCTGAGTCCATCTGCATACACTAAGGAAAAGGAGATTACCAGGTAAGTAATCTTAACATCTCCTAGCGTGTAGCAGATGGACTCAAAACAAATGGAATGTACAAAAGCTACTCCCGGACTGGGCGGGAGGCTGCCCGAGGACCGTGTAGGATTGCCCTCACAAATGCTGTGTCCTCCCTGGCCTGAACGTCCAGACGGTAGAATCTGGAGAAGGTATGGAGGGAGGACCACGTCGCCGCTTTGCATATCTCTGCAGGTGACAGCAGCTTAGCTTCTGCCCAAGAGGCTGATTGTGCTCTGGTAGAATGAGCCTTGACCTGTAGAGGTGGTGGTTTTCCTGCCTCTACGTAGGCTGCCTTGATAACTTCTTTAATGAATTTAGTCGATAGAATTTGGAAACACGCTCAGCGAGCGTGGGTAGCTCCAAACTGCTTTGGAGACGGAAATTACTGAATTGCTTCACTTCCTGTGGGGGTATATGTACCCGTGCTGACATCAGATCCATCTCCAACTGCTAGCACGAGCACACTATACCCATTTGTTTTGAGTCCATCTGCTACACGCTAGGAAATGGAGATGTTAAGAACGGGCACTTCAGCCCCACCATCCTCCGTACATTCTTTGCTAGGACTGGCGAAGTTGGGTAAGGCCCATTCGAAGCGGGCGTCCTCGCTGGGACCAGCAGGACAGGGAAGAGCTGTTACAAATTCCAGGCCAGCACACACCCTCAAGACCTCATACAAAAGCCGGGGATCCGGCAGAGGAACTTTGGCACAAAGAACCGGGGAGTGCGTCGTCAGAACCTGCGCTGTCAGCGTTGTTTAAAAGTAAATATGACACACGAGTGACACATGGCGCATTCAAATTATACGGCGCATCGCCGTGACGACGCATCTTCGACACGCCATACGGCGCACGGAGCATGTACGGCGCAAGGCCAACCACACAGCGCATCTACGGCGCACAAGGCATTGCACGACGCTCCTAAGGTGCGTGGTGCAAAAAGGATGCACGTACAATCACCAGATCACAATAGATCGAGCAAACATCACCATAAGTTGCACCATACAGGTTTTTCAAAACAGATGACAAAAGAAACTTCAACAAGGAGAGGGCACTCTAGAAGTTCATCAAGAATCTCCAACATAACTTCTGACATAGATGTTGAAGGTCTATCTGCATCTGATTCTCTATCATCAGGTCGCACTCCTCCCAGTGAAAGTTCTTTGGCCAGGCTCTCATCTGTATCTAGAAATAAGAGACGCTCTCCTACCTTGCAAATTCCATTAACAAAACGTATTCGCCCTTCGTCTATTATACCTCCTCAGGGCCAGCAAAAAGGAAAATCGCCTGAGGACATTTTGCTTGCGGCAATTCCGACAAAAGCCCCAAAGCAAAAATTACATATTCCTCCACAAGGTACTTTGGTGGCATCTACTATGACGAAGATCTCAGATATTCTCAGCTCTTTTTTCCAAGAACTGGAAGAAACTAAGCAGGTACCACCACAGGATTCTCCAGATGGTTCTCCTACCTCTCCTTCATATGTTGAACCTTTGGAGCTGGTCAAAGAACATACACCAACTCAACCACTTAGTCCGGGTTCTCCAGAATCAGTTCACTGTTTGAATTCTTCAACAGGAATGCCAACTGATCCTCAGGAAGGTCTACCTGAGCCTTATTCTCCTGTGGAGGATCTGACTTATACAAAAATCATTGAGAAAGTAGGCAGTCTTCTCCAGGTAGAAACAGGGAAACTACCTGATCCCAGGACTGAAATGCTTGGGATCTTAAAAATATTTGAATCTCCTCCCGAGCCCACTGCTCTACCTCCACACTCTGTCTTGGAAAATCTTCTATTCAAAATCTGGAAAACTCCTCTCTCAATATCTGCTACTTCAAGAAAAATTGATATGAAGTATAAGATGCGTAATTCATCAATTTATGAGTCCGCCCAACTTCCCCACCAATCTATTGTGGTAGAATCAGCCTTATCCAAAGCTAAGCGTAATAAGTTGCATTCGAACACACCACCGAGCCGAGAGGGAGAATAAATGCCTGGATGACTTTGGGAAGAAGATGTATCACTCCTCCATGCTCACAAACAGAATACAACATCATCAGTTCTACACTACGCAGTATCTCTCTGAATCACTCCAAAAGCTGCGTCCACTATGTCTATCGGAGGACAATACACTTCCACAATCTTTCTTGGATATTGAAGAAGGTCTCAGACATTTATTTCCCATGAGAAACTCGCCGATATTCCATGCACGGGAGACAATCTCTTTGGAGATAAATTTGGAGACATAGTCTCCCATTTGAAAGAACAAAGTGCAGCTGTACTTTCCCTTACCACACCTGCAAAGTCTCACAAATCTCAACACTGATTTTATCCTTACCATCGTCAGTATTACTCAAGACCATACAATAGGCCATATTCGCAATACAGGCCTCAACAGTATGTCCCACCAAGGAACACAGCTCCACCTGTTTCTAGGGGTCATGCCAGACAACAAAGACAAGTAAAACAAACGCCGGCCCATCAGCAAAAGCAAGCTTCATCTTTTTGAAATTAATACAGCCACCACCACTACCAGTACTCATAGGAGGATGCCTTCAATTTTTTCTCCATAATTGGGAATGCATCACATCAGACCAGTGGGTACTCAGCATTATAAAAAACAGTTACTCTCTAAACTTTCAATCTACTCCTTCTCTTCCTCATATTCCTCCGAAGAGGATAATACAATCCCACTACACATCCCTCACAGCAGAACTGAACAACCTACAAGTTCAACAATCTATACAGATCATCCCTCTTCATCAACATCACCAAGGGTTTTATTCCCAATATTTCCTTATTCCAAAGAAGTCAGGTGGCCTACGACCCATTCTCAGACTACTCAACAAACAAATACAGAGAGAAATTCAAAATGACTTCTCTCAAAAATATCCTACTGTTGATTCAAAACAACGATTGGCTATGTTCCATCCACCTGAAGGATGCATATTCCCATATACCAATCCACCCATCTTCTTGGCATTACCTATGTTTCCAAGTTCAGAATATACATTACCAATACAAGGTTCTCCCATTTGGCCTATCTTCAGCCCCAAGAGTATTCACCAAATGTCTAGTGGTGGTGGCTCACCTCAGGAAACTTTCGATCCAAATTTTTCCTTATCTGGATGACTGGTTAATAGTGGCATTGGATCAGTCTACACTGAGAGATTATACGTTACGCATGATCGAATGCCTTCAGATGTTGGGATTTCTTATCAATTACGAGACGTCTCACCTACAACCTACTCAACTATTTCAGTTCATAGGCGCTCTCATAAATATGGTGGAACAGAGAGCGTACCTTCCTCTAGACAGGATCCAGAACATGCAATCATTGGCACACAGCCTACTTCACAGAAACCGGACATCAGCATGCCAGATTCTCCAACTTCTGGGTCATATGGCAGCAGCGATATATGTGGTTCCTCACACCAGACTTCACATGCGCCGCTTACAATGGGGTTTAAGACTCAGTGGTCTCAATTCATATAGCCTCTCAGCACCAGAATTCAAATTACGAACGCAATGAAAGAGGATATTCGATGGTGGCTTCTTCCCAAAAACCATTCCTCGGGAGCGCCATTCCGTTTACCTCCTCATCATAAGAACATGTCATATTGGGTCAGACCAAGGGTCATCAAGCCCAGCATCCTGTTTCCAACAGTGGCCAATCCAGGCCATAAGAACCTGGCAAGTACCCAAAAACTAAGTCTATTCCATGTTACCGTTGCTAGTAATAGCCATGGCTATTTTCTAAGTCAACTTAATTAATAGCAGGTAATGGACTTCTCCTCCAAGAACTTATCCAATCCTTTTTTAAACACAGCTATACTAACTGCACTAACCACATCCTCTGGCAACAAATTCCAGAGTTTAATTGTGCGTTGAGTAAAAAAGAACTTTCTCTGATTAGTTTTAAATGCGCCACATGCTAACTTCATGGAGTGCCCCCTAGTCTATTATCCGAAAGAGTAAATAACCGATTCACATCTAGCCATTCTAGACCTCCCATGATTTTAAACACCTCTATCATATCCCCCCTCAGCAGTCTCTTCTCCAAGCTGAAAAGTCCTAACCTCGTTAGTCTTTCCTCATAGGGGAGCTGTTCCATTCCCCTTATCATTTTGGTAGCCCTTCTCTGTACCTTCTCCATCGCAATTATATCTTTTTAGAGATGCGGCGACCAGAACTGTACACAGTATTCAAGGTGCGATCTCACCATGGAGCGATACAGAGGCATTATGACATTTTCCGTTTTATTCACCATTCCCTTTCTAATAATTCCCAACATTCTGTTTGCTTTTTTGACTGCCGCAGCACACTGAACCGACGATTTCAATGTGTTATCCACTATGACGCCTAGATCTTTTTCTTGGGTTGTAGCACCTAATATGGAACCTAACATTGTGTAACTATAGCATGGGTTATTTTTCCCTATATGCATCACCTTGCACTTATCCACATTAAATTTCATCTGCCATTTTGATGCCCAATTTTCCAGTCTTACAAGGTCTTCCTGCAATTTATCACAAACTGCTTGTGATTTAACTACTCTGGACAATTTTGTATCATCTGCAAATTTGATCATCTCACTCGTCGTATTTCTTTCCAGATCATTTATAAATATATTGAAAAGTAAGGGTCCCAATACAGATCCCTGAGGCACTCCACTGCCCACTCCCTTCCACTGAGAAAACTGTCCATTTAATCCTACTCTCTGTTTCTGGTCTTTTAGCCAGTTTGCAATCCACGAAAGGACATCACCACCTATCCCATGACTTTTTACTTTTCCTAGAAGCCTCTCATGAGGAACTTTGTCAAATGCCTTCTGAAAATCCAAGTATACTACATCTACTGGTTCACCTTTATCCATATGTTTATTAACTCCTTCAAAAAAGTGAAGCAGATTTGTGAGGCAAGACTTGCCTTGGGTAAAGCCATGCTGACTTTGTTCCATTAAACCATGTCTTTCTATATGTTCTGTGATTTTGATGTTTAGAACACTTTCCACTATTTTTCCTGGCACTGAAGTCAGGCTAACCGGTCTGTAGTTTCCCAGATCGCCCCTGGAGCCCTTTTTAAATATGGGGGTTACATTAGCTATCCCCCAGTCTTCAGGTACAATGGATAATTTTAATGATAGGTTACAAATTTTTAGTAATAGGTCTGAAATTTCATTTTTTAATTCCTTCAGAACTCTGGGTTATATACCATCTGGTCCAGGTGATTTATTACTCTTCAGTTTGTCAATCAGGTCTATCGCATCTTCTTGGTTCACAGTGATTTGATTCAGTCCATCTGAATCATTGCCCATGAAAACCTTCTCCAGTATGCGTACCTCCCTAACATCTTCTTCAGTAAACACCAAAGCAAAGAAATCATTTAATCTTTCCGCGATGGCCTTATCTTCTCTAAATGCCCCTTTAACCCCCTCGATCATCTAACGGTCCAACTGACTCCCTCACAGGCTTTCTGCTTCAGATATATTTTAAAAAGGTTTTACTGTGAGTTTTTGCCTCTACTGCCAACTTCTTTTCAAATTCTCTCTTAGCCTGTCTTATCAATGTCTTACATTTAACTTATTTATTTTATTTATTTATTTGGAGTTTCTTATATACTGATAGCCGTTTGCACATCGTATCGGTTTACATACAACTAATAACTTGTGGGCATGGCCCTTACAACGAACAATAGAAAGATGTGGAAAACAAATATACAAGAGATATATGTGTAATTAATAGATATATGCAACAAATACAAGGGATATATATGAGTATAAGAACAGGGAGTATAAAAAGGGTTTCTTAGACAACTATATTAATAAGTATATCTTAAAGAGAACAATTATGATACAGAGGTTATGATACTAGCAAAACAAGAACATTAAACTATACAACGTTGCTATGAGAAAGTGTAAAAACAGCGGTGGGGAGCTGAGTAAATCAGGGATTCAATAGGGTGGGTCGGGGAGAAAAACAGCATAACGGAGGTATAAAAGGGTGTGGGAGAAAAAAGGAGGGTGAGGGAAAATACAGAGGGAAGGCATACAAAGGAGTAGGAGAGAGGGGTGGGTCATGAGCTACAAGGAGTAGGAGAGAGGGGTGGGTCATGAGCTACAAGGAGGTGGCCATAGGGGTTAAGGGAGTAGCAGAATTGCTAAAGGGGGGTGAGAGTCAGATGCAAGGGTTATCTTATCGATATCCTGTTGTAGGGTCTTCTTTATTGGGAGGGGGGAGCATGTGGGTAGGCCTGTATGAACAACCAGGTTTTTAGTTTTTTTTTTTAATTTAGGAGTTGAGGTCTCAGTGCGTATATCAGGGGGTAGGGAGTTTCATAGGGTAGGGCCAGCAAGGGAGAATGCTCTGTTCATGGTAGAGGTAAGTTTGAATGTTTTGATTGTCGGAGTGCGGAGGGTTCCTTGGAGGGCGGGGCGGGTGGGTCTGATGGAGGTGCGCGGATGTAGGGGAGGGGTGATCCAGTTGAGGTTTTCATTATTCAGACTTTTATGTATGAGGGAGAGGGCTTTGTACAATATACGTGATTGTATAGGGAGCCAGTGAAGTTCAATAAGTGTTGATGTGATGTGGTCCCTTTTTTTGGAGTTGGTGAGGATACGTGCAGCGGCAATTTGTAAGAGTTGTAAAGGTTTGGTATGTGTTGAAGGGAGGCCAAGGTGGACGGCGTTACAGTAGTCTATTTTAGAAAAAATAATAGACTGGAGAACTGTGCGAAAATCAGAAAAGTGTAGTAATGGTCTGAGTTTTTTAATCGTTTGTAGTTTGAAATAGCAGTGTCTGATAATACATAAACTTGCCAACGTTTATGTATTATCCTATTTTCTTCTGTTGGATCCTTCTTCCAATTTTTGAATGAAGATCTTTTGGCTAAAATAGCTTCTTTCACCTCCCCTTTTAACCATGCCGGTAATCGTTTTGCCTTCTTTCCACCTTTCTTAATGTGTGGAATACATCTGGACTATGCTTCTAGAATGGTATTTTTTTTAACAATGACCACGCCTCTTGCACATTTTTTTTTACTTTTGTAGCTGCTCCTTTCAGGTTTTTTTTCTAACAATTTTTCTCATTTTATCAAAGTTTCCCTTTTGAAAGTTTAGCACGAGAGCCATGGATTTGCATACTGTTCCTCTTCCAGTCAATTCAAATTTGACCATATTGTGATCACTATTGCCAAGCAGCCCTACCACCGTTACCTCTCTCACCAAGTCCTGTGCTCCACTGAGAATTAGATCTAAAATTGCTCCCTCTCTCGTCGGTTCCTGAACCAATTGCTCCATAAAGCTATCATTTATTCCATCCAGGAACGTTATCTCTCTAGCGTGTCCCGATGATACATTTACCCAGTCAATATTGGGGTAATTGAAGTCTCCCATTATTACCGCACTCCCAATTTGGTTAGCTTCCCTAATTTTTCTTAGCATTTCACTGTCCGTCTCACCATCTTGACCAGGTGGACAGTAGTATACGCCTATCACTATAGTCTTCCCCGACACACAAGGGATTTCTACCCATAAAGATTCAATTTTGCATTTAGTCTCATGCAGGATGTTTATCCTGTTGGACTCTATGCCAGCCCGGACATAAAGTGCCACACCGCCTCCCGGAAACTGACCACAGATGCCTCCAACAAGGTTGGGGGGGGCACATCTGGGCGAACTGAAAACTCAGGGTCTGTGGACCCCTCAAGAATCTACATACCAGATCAATCTCCTAAAACTACAGAGCCATTTGGATGGCACTTCAAACGTTCTCGGATCAGATACGGGGATCAAGCCTCATGGTATATACCGACAACCAGGTAGCCATGTTCTACATAAACAAGGAAGGAGGATCCAGTTCCTGGACTCTATGTCAGGAAGCAACACAAATTCTACATTGGACAATAAAAGCCCAAGTATCAATTCAAGCAACTTATCTTCCAGGCCTGGATAATGTAACAGCAGACCGTCTCAGTCAGATTTTTCATCCACACGAATGGACCTTAAATCCAGAAGTGGCATAAACATTTTCAAACAGTGGGGGTTTCCCATAATAGACCTCTTTGCCATGGAAACAAACAGACAAGTCCAGACCTTTTGCTCAATTTATCCCAGCAATCAAAGGCTTGCTCCCGATGCTTTTCTCATTCAATGGACACCAGGCTTGATGTATGCCTATCCACCCATTCCACTCATATCTCGAACGATTTGGAAATGCATCCAAATCAGACATGATTTTAATAGCTCCGGCGTGGCCGAGACAGCCCTGGTATGCGTACCTCGTGAAACTTTCTATTCATCCACCGATAACGCTACAAAAGATTCCACATCTTCTGACACAAGAAGGGGGCTCATTACTTCTCCCCATGAATCAATCCCTTCATCTCACAGCGTGGAGATTGAAAGGCAAATACTATCCCCTAAAGGATATTCTTATTGCGTCACGGAAACCTTCAACCAGACGTAATTAAAAAAGAAAGTGGAAGCGGTACTTAGACTGGTGTACTCCAAAGAACATAAACCCTTTCTCATCCACTGCCACTCAATTACTACAATACCTGCCCACACTTTACGAAGCAGGATTAGCCACCACTTCGGTACGAGTTCATATCAGTGCTACAGCAGCTTTTCATGAACCTTTTAATAACCTTCCAATTTCTAACCATCCGTTGATTTCTAGATTCATGAGGGGAATGATACGACTTCGCCCACCAGTGACTAAACTCCCAATTCCATGGAATTTAAACGTAGTACTGGAACAACTAATGCTTCCATCTTTTGAACCATTAGACTCTAGCCACATCAAATATATGACATGGAAGACAATCTTTCTCATTGCCATAACTTCAGCAAGGAGAGTCAGCGAACTACAAGCCGAGGGATCTGTAGGAAGGTCAAAGATCTTTAATAGACCTAATGTTTCCGATCTGGGATCTGGTTGTTTATGTACCTCCACATTCAGTACTAAGCCCACCTTATCTATGAACTTAGGGTACGCCAAGTCATCAGGGGGCAAGTATGGTTCCTGTGGGTCTGAAGGATACCCAGTGGATGATCCTGGTGATAATGGAACTGAGTCAGGTTGATTTGTCAACGGAGATGAACTAGCCGGTCTAGGCGTTAAAGGTTGAGGTGAGAATTGTGGCATCACCGATGGTTCCTTCTGTGGTGCTAGTTCTGGAATCTTTGGAGGAATATCCAGTGATGATAAATTTGGATTTTCCTCTGTTGGAGTAATGGGAGTTGGTGCAGGGATTCCAAAACCTGTCTGGATGGAGGATAGGAAGTCCGAGAAAACTAGTGATAACTGAGTTATCGCTCTTTGTGTGCCCTCTGGAATCTGAGGCTGTAGAGTTAACGGAGAGGGTGGATTGGATGGAATTGCAGCTAGCAAAATGAGCCTTCAGTATGTGGCGGATGTTTTTGTAGTATGAATTTTTCCTGTAGTTTGGTGCGCTTCTGCAAAGGTTCTTGCAGCTGAGGTAAGGCCAGTTTTCTCTTTGATACGGAGGCAGGATCTCAACGTTCAAGGAGGTCTGGCATGCAATTACATCCTACCGTTGGGTGCTGGAGATATCATCTCAGGGTTATCAATTACATTTCCAATCCAAACCTACCCTTCCGCATTTAACTGCCAACATAGGCAATTACTCCAATCACCTTCATTTGGCAGCAGAACTTTCACAACTCAAAAACCAAAGAGCAATAAGAATTTTGCCATCACACCTCCACAATATGGGGTTTTATTCCCCATATTTCCTAATTCCCAAGAAGGCAGGAGGTCTAAGACCGATTTTGGACTTATGAAACCTAAACAAACATTTAGTCAAAGCAAAGTTCAAGATGGTATCACTCAAATCAATTCTTCCACTCCTTCAACCCAACGATTGGATGTGCTCACTAGACCTAAAAGATGGCTATGCACATATTCCAATGCAGCTTTCATGGAAATACCCCTGTTTCGATTCAAGAACCAACATTACCAGAAAAAAAGTTCTCCCCTTCGGCCTCAGCAGCCCCATGGGTATTCACAAAATGCATGGCAGTGGTGGTGGCCCATCTCCTGTCTACAAAGCCTAGGTTTGATCATAAACTACAAAAAATCCAACCCAACCCCCTCCCGAACACTGCACTTCATAGGAGTATTGTTGGACACGACAAAAGCAAGAGCCTATTTTCCAACAGACAGGAGATTATTGTTACAAACACTGACCAAAGATCTCTGTCTTGCAACCAGACCAACAGCCAGATGGATACTAACAGTTTTGGGACATATGGCTGTGGCCATTCATATAGAAACATAGAAATGACGGCAGAAGACGACCAAATGGCCCATCCAGTCTGCCCAGCAAGCTTTTGCACTTATTTTTTTCATACTTAGCTGTTACTCTTGGCCCTTATAGGTAACTTTTTGGTTCTATTTCTCTTCCACCCCCGCCATCAATATAGATAGCAGTGCTGGTGCTGCATCTAAGTGAAGTATCTTGCTAATTGTTTAGGGGTAGTAACCGCCGTAATAAGCAAGCTACTCCTACGCTTGTTTACCCAGCCTGTGCAATTCAGTCATAAGAACATAAGAAAATGCCATACTGGGTCAGACCAAGGGTCCATCAAGCCCAGCATCCTGTTTCCAACAGTGGCCAATCCAGGCCATAAGAACCTGGCAAGTACCCAAAAACTAAGTCTATTCCATGTAACCATTGCTAATGGCAGTGGCTATTCTCTAAGTGAACTTAATAGCAGGTAATGGACTTCTCCTCCAAGAACTTATCCAATCCTTTTTTAAACACAGCTATACTAACTGCACGAACCACATTCTCTGGCAACAAATTCCAGAGTTTAATTGTGCGTTGAGTAAAAAAGAACTTTCTCTGATTAGTTTTAAATGTGCCCCATGCTAACTTCATGGAGTGTCCCCTAGTCTTTCTACTATCCGAAAGAGTAAATAACCGATTCACATCTACCCGTTCTAGACCTCTCATGATTTTAAACACCTCTATCATATCCTCTATCATATCCCCCCAGTCCTTATTGGTTTTGTCTGAATATAAATTCTCTTTTCTTCATTCCCCCTGCCACTGAAGCAGTGAGCTGCGCTGGATATGTATTCCAAGTAAAGTATCAGACTTAATTGATTCTGGGTAGTAACCACCATAACAAGCAAGCTACTCCCCTGCTTTTTTATGGATGCATATCTTTTTCCACATTTAATCTTGCCGTTGAAGCATAGAGCAATGTTGGTGTCGCATTAACCGTGTATATGTTTATTGAATAAGGATATTTATCTCCAGATAGTAGCAGTCATTCCCGCAAGCCACCCCCATGCCTCTTCTCTTCATTCACATCCTCTAGACTTTATGGATCCACAGTGTTTATCCCACGCCCCTTTGAAATCCTTCACAGTTTTGGTCTTCACCACTTCCTACGGAAGGGCATTCCAGGCATCCACCACCCTCTCCGTGAAGAAATACTTCCTGACATTGGTTCTGAGTCTTCCTCCCTGGAGCTTCAAATTGTGACCCCTGGTACTGCTGATTTTTTTCCCCAACGGAAAAGGTTTGTCGTTGTCTTTGGATCATTAAAACCTTTCAAGTATCTGAAAGTCTGTATCATATCACCTCTGCTCCTCCAGGGTGTACATATTTAGATTCTTCAATCTCTCTTCATAAGTCATTTGATGAAGACCATCCACCTTTTTGGTCGCCCTTCTCTGGGCCGCCTCCATCTTGTCTCTGTCTCTTTGGAGATACGGTCTCCAGAACTGAACCCAGTATTCCAGTTGAGGCCTCACCAAGGACCTGTACAAGGGGATAATCACTTCCCTTTTCTTTCTTGATATTCCTCTCTCTATGCAGCCCAGCATTCTTCTGGCTTTAGCTATTGCCTTGTCACATTGTTTCGCCGACTTCAGATCATTAGACACTATCACCCCAAGGTCTCTCTCCTGCTCCATGCACATCAGCCTTTCTCCCCCCATCGAATACAGTTCATTCAGATTTCCACTCCCCATATGCATGACTCTGCATTCTATGGTCCCAAATACACGACTTCATATTAGACAACTTCAATGGGGTCTAAAACGCCAGTGGAAGCAACATTCTCAGCCAATGACTCGCAGAATCTTCTTGACTTCAGCAATGAAAAAGGAATTGGAGTGATGGCTGCGGCCACAGATACTCCAGAGAGGTGCACTGTTTTCAACACCACCTCACAACATAGTACTAACAACACATGCTTCCCACAAGGTATGGGGAGCACACCTCAATCAGCTAGAAACACAAGGACTATGGACTCCTCGCAAAACTTATCAGATCAACCTCCTCAAGCTCAGAGCAATCCGTTATGCCCTCCGGACCTTTCGGAGACAGTTACAAGGCAAAAGAGTGATGATATACACAGACAATCAAGTGACCATGTTTTATATAAACAAACAAGGAGGGTCCGGTTCATGGATTCCCCTGCAGAGAAGCCCTTCTCATATGGGATTGGGCATCTCGACACGCAATACACTTGCAAGCAACATATCTTCCCGGCTTAGCCAACACGAGAGCAGACTGGTTGAGTCGAATTTTTTACCCTCACGAATGGGCTCTAGACCAGAAGGTGGGCGACTACAACTTTTTACAATGGGGAACACCATCCATAGACCTCTTTGCCAGAGAAAGCAACAGAAAAGTACCTCATTTCTGCTCCGTTTCCCAGTCACCTTAGGACGGCTCAAGACGCCTTTTAATCCCGTGGACCCGGGAAGTCTAATGTATACCTTCCCTCCAATTCCACTAACTCACACGCTCCAAAAATGCATGGCCAAGGCTGCGGACTTCATCCTCATCGCCCCGGCTTGGCCAAGACAACCATGGTACTCTTACCATTCTTCATCTCTCGACTGACACCTCCATCCCCTTGGGCAACAAGGAAAGACTCCTGTCCCAGGACCAAGGAGCTCTCTTCCACCCAATGCAGGTCTCCCTCCACTTAACAGCATGGAGATTGAAAGGTCATTATTCAGGGAACAAGGAATATCGGAGGATAGCCAAACAATTCTTTTAGCGGCCAGGAAGCCTTCTACTAGGAGAGCATATCAATATAAATGGAAGCGTTACGAATCATGGTGTTCAACCAATCACCATGATCCCTTTCATTGTGCTCCTATGAATCTCTTGGATTACCTGTTTTCCTTATAGTCATCAGGCTTAGCGACTGCTTCAATCACGGTACATCTTAGCGCCATTGCAGCCTATCATAGACCGCTCCAAGGACAACCAATCTCGCAGCACCCGATGGTTTCTAGATTCATCAGAGGTCTCTACCATCTACGACCCCCGATTTCTAAGCCGCCAATAGCTTGGAACCTCAACCTAGTTCTTGAACAACTAATGCTTTCCCCATTTGAGCCTCTAGATTCAGCACATAAAATACCAGTTGCAAAACGAACAATCTCTAGCTGGAAAGCTCAATGCATTCAGTTCTGTTACAACAAACAACGGGTAGCACTACCTGTGAAACCGAATGCTCATCAACTTTGGGCAATCTCTACATCCATAGCCCACCTAAGTCACGTTGCACCTATTGACATTTGTACGGCAGCGACCTGGTCATCTCTACATACTTTTACATCTCATTACTGCTTAGACCAGCAGACGTCTCAAGATGCTAAGCTGGGACGAGCGGTATTGGACAATTAGATTTAAGAACTCCACATCAGTTGTCCACTCAGGACAAGTCACACAAAAAAAAAAAAAAGTTACAACACTTCTTAGCGTGACAGGAAAAGCAAGTTTGCTTACTGTAAACGGTGTTTCCATAGATAGCAGGATGAATTAGCCATGCTGACCCACCCACCTCCCTGGACAGCCTCATGTATTTATAACTGCCACAATACAGACTGAGGAGAAGCTGTTTTCTGTGCGGGAACACTCGTGCAGCTGCACAGAGCAAAGCTCTGTGTATCAGTTTTGGGAAGCTCCACCTCCGACGCAAGACTGACAGTCCCAGGACAGCATGGCTAATTCATCCTGCTGTCTACGGAAACACCGTTTATGGTAAGCAAACTTGCTTTTTCAGCTTTCCCCCATGTCTGTAATGATCCTTCTCATCCACCTGATACTGCAGGTGGGCAGAGTGCATCTCTTTGCCAAAGAATGAGTATGTCTAACGGATAGGTCTTTGCCAAAGAACACACAAAAATGAAACTATGAACAATCAAAACATAGTTCTTTAATAACCTATAAAAAAAGCAAGTTTAGATAATGAAATGTCTTTAGATCCCTAAAACACCAATTGGATTGTCTGTATCCATACCAAAGATCTGCTGGCCTTTAGGATTCAACAAACATTTTCAGTATTCAAATCCATAGAATAATCATTGAAACTTGTATCCAACTTCAAGCTTACCATTTTAAGTGGGTTACTGAATATTGTACCATTTTAATTGGCTTACTGAATATTGTAGAACACTTAGTTGCCTTGCTGCACTTCAGTACCTATAGCACCACTTTTTCAGTGCTACGGAAAACAAAAACCTCACACTTAAAATGGCCCTCCAATTTACAAATTAATTCTGGTCTACATTGCAATTCCAGCTACCACCCATAGAAGCTTGACAGCCCATTTGGCTAGGGCATATATTAGAAACCCAATGTTACCTTTTCATTCATATTATTTGTGAATATCCTAAAAGCCAGCTGCCTGTGGGGTCTTGAGGTATCACTCCATCTTCTCATTCAGCATATCCACCGTCAACTCTCCTCAGAATAGATAGACTAGTACAAAAGTTCCAGATATCAAACATGCTCCATGGCTTACTGACCCATTTTAGGGAGTTAGAGTTGTAATTGTCAACTTATTTTTCCATTATCTACAGAGATAGCATATGTAAGTGCAATTTACACTTACTTTTGGGATTTTTGCCTTCACTTTCCTAATAAGCCTACATAACTTATTCAGTTGCCTTACTTAAGCTAATAGAACAAACAAACCTGCATTCTCCCTCCACATGTAAATGTGAGAACTACAATTTTTTATAGATAAGGCCTCAACTATTAAAACAGAAATGGACTAGACAGGGTGGAATTTGATGCTGTTGAGGCTATTCAAGAGAAAGACAGAGGCACATTTAGGAATTTACCAGCACTGAGTAAGTACTTGAGCTGTTTCTGAAATGGATCAGGCTGATAGAGCAGATGATTAAGCCAGTATTCTGTGAACTGTCCCTTCCTGATTGTTAAATCAGACCAGCTCAGTCTTGAGTGGCTCCTTAAGAAAAAATTTCTAAATGGAGTAGCAATTAAACCCCATCTATATTAGATCCTCTTCAATTGCAGTAGCAAATAAATTATGTCCCGCAGTCTCCAAATTAATTAACCCAACAAAAAAAGGAAATCAACCCTGGTTCTCCACCGAACTCAAACAGATAAAACAAGAACGACGACACAAAGAAAACAGATGGTGCAAAGCCCCCAACTCATCTACCCTATCAACATACAAAGGAACCTTACATCTTTACAGGACCTCAATTCTAAAGTCAAAAAGAGAATACTATGCCAATAAAATCCACGATCTCCAATATGATGCAAAGGATCTCTTCTCATATGTATCACAAATCACAAAGTCACTACCACCGACGATACCAGACGAACAGGCACAATCCAAGGCTAACGAGCTCGCTGTATTCTTTCAGTAGAAGATTTTGAGCACTCTCGCACTCCTTCCAACCAATACTACCCCCCTCGCTACATTCGCCAATATCCACACCCTCACGGGAGCCAAGCTCGACAATTTCGAACTAACCTCCCCTAAGGAGATCGCATCCCTTCTTAAGAGGCAGAAACCATCCAGCCACCCAGCAGACAACATCCCATCCAAACTTCTGCTACTTATCCCAAACACAATCTCCGGACCACTGACCAACATAATAAACTGCTTGTTAACTCAAGGTGTGTACCCAGACAGTCTAAAAAAACGCGGCTCTTAAACCCCTCCTTAAGAAACACAATTTAGACCCCAATGAACTAGCTAATTTCCGCCCCATCTCTAATTTACCATTCTTAGCCAAACTAACAGAGAAATTGGTAAACACCCAGCTTTCAGAATATTTAGAAGAACACAATATCCTATATCCATCCCAATATGGTTTCCGCAAATCACGCAACACAGAAACCCTTCTCATCTCACTAACAGACCATATTATTATGGGATTGGACAAAGGCCATTCCTTCCTTCTAATCCTCCTAGACATCTCGGCGGCTTTCAACCACTCCATCCTCCTGAATCGCCTATCAGACATAGACATATCCGGATCAGTCCACAGATGGTTCAAGTCTTTCCTTAGTAACAGAAGCTTTAAAGTCAAAATTAACAACAAAGAATCACCTTCTACAAATTCTTCTCTTGGTGTACCTCAAGGATCCTCCCTATCACCCACCCTCTTCAACATCTACCTCCTCCCCCTTTGCCAACTGTTAACAAGTCTCAAACTAATTCACTACATTTATGCAGACGACGTGCAGATTCGGATTCCTATAACAGAATCCACCGCTAAAACACTCACGCTCCGGAATAACTGCCTACAATCTATCACCAGCCTTCTCAACAGTTTAAACTTGGTCCTTAACGCCTCTAAGACCGAACTCCTCCTCATCTCTTCCAACCAAGACAACCCCCTCCCACAGACCCACCACAACACCCATCTCACTCATACTCATGTAAGAGATCTTGGGGTAATACTCGATAACCACCTTAACCTAAAGAAAATGATCAACATCACAACCAAAGATTGCTTCTACAGACTCCAGGTTCTAAAAAGACTCAAACCTCTCCTATATTTCCACGACTCCAGGACAGTTCTACAAGCCTTGCTATTTGCTAAAATAGACTACTGCAGTGCTCTTCTCATAGGCCTCCCCAGCTCAACTACCAAGCCGCTACAGATGATACAGAACGCCGCAGCTAGAATCTTGACCAACACCAACCGTGGAGAACACATTACTCCCATCCTCCGAAACTTACACTGGTTACCAGTTAACTACAGAGTCCTACACAAATCACTCACCTTAATACACAAATCCATCCATAATCACCTTCAACTCGACCTCGAAATCCCTCTCAAACTCCATACTTCCAACAGACCGATTAGAGAAGTCTACAAAGGATCTCTACAAGCCCCTCCAACCAAAGCCACACGCCTCACTTCGACCAAAGACCGAGCTTTCTCGACAGCAGGCCCAGCCATTTGGAACAACATCCCCTCAGACCTCAGGCTGGAACCTTGCCTCCTAACATTTAAGAAAAAACTTAAGACTTGGCTGTTCCGCCAAGTCTTCCCAGACCCCTTGGATACACACTAGATGACTAACTCTTTTCACGACAATGGATCTTTGTACCTCCTCTAAGTACTTTATAAGCATTAGTACCTCTCCTAACTACTTAATAAGCACTAGCCCTGATTCCACGATGTTATTGTTCTTAGTTTAATGCCCTCTTAGGCCTTTCTTTCCAGCTGCTTAAGCTTCCAAGTTTAATCTCCTTGTTGAATGTAACTGATTCTTCTGTGTATATAAAAGTTGTTTTCTGTTACAGTTTTTCCCAGTTCGATGTAAACCGATTTGATATGGTCATTAAACCATGAAGGTCGGTATAGAAAAGTGCTAAATAAATAAATAAATAAATTGATGAATTTCCTTTCTACCTAAACTGTCTGAGAAGTTAGTTCTTTTGCAATGTAATTGGTACATAGAGGAATATATCCTGAATAATCCCAGTATGAATTTGTGTTAATCATGGAATAGTGACAATGTTCTTTTTATTTTCTGCTTTTTGGCACTTCAACACAGATTACGTTCAGGCGCTATATTTGATTCACTGCATAGGAGTCTGGATAAGGGTGTGGGCAGTGAACAAGCTTCCACGGGGCTGCCAACAGCAGTGAGCCAGAATATGGTGTACAGAAGGAGAAGGTATGTGCAGCCACCAGTGGTCCTGATCCCACCCATGGACAAAAAAAAAACAGGGAGAGAAGCTATGCAGCTGCCAGTGATTCTTATCCAACAGCAGGCCCTCTGTATTAGAATTCATGCGAGTAGTACAGGGCTTCCCAAACCTGTCCTGGAGTCCCCACAGCCAGTCGGGTTTTCAGGATATATTCTTAATGAATATGCATGAGAAATTTGCAGGCCCCCTATGAAACTTATCTCTAGCCTGTACAGAGATGGATGTACCATCTACACCATGGTAGTATGTGCCAGTTGCACTCAGATGAACTCTATTGAAGTTGGTTTTCAAGCCAACCTCCGATAAGTATAGAAGATAATCAAGCAGTTTTTGTGTGGGGCAGAAGAACTGATCCAGGGCCTTCTGCTCACACATGGAACATCCTCACTACTTCAGTCCATTGGACTTTCTAGTGGAAAGCATTCTGGAAGGCACCAGGAGCAAATCATCATCCTTAGATCGAGCGGGTGCAAAATTAACCTCTCAACATCCAGGCTGTAAGCAACAGCCTGGAGGTTGGGATGCCACAACCTGCCTCAGTCTTGTGGGATGAGCTCTCGGGAAGTCTCCAGACTGATCAGTTTCCAAATGGACAACTCCCAGAGGAGTGGAAATCAGACCTGTCTTAGCCAATGAGGGACTAAGAGGATCAAAGTCCTTGTCCTTGCGAAGTTTCAAGAGAGTTTTCGCCACTAAGGAAATCTGAGGATATGCATACAGAAGACCCTTGCCCCAGTGGTGGGCAAAGGCATCTGAGGCTGGTTTGCCATCTGTCCTGCACAGGGAACAGAACAGTCACCTTTCTGTTGTGGGTGGATGCAAACAGATTTATATCTGGGCTCCCCTAGAGGCGGAAGATCTGGTTTGCTACGTCCTAGTCCAGAGACCACTCATGAACACTGAAGGCATGACTTTGTCTGCTATCACACTGTCCATTCCAGCCAGATACATGACCCTGAGCACCATCTCGTGGGACAGGTCCCACGACCAGATTTGGACTGCTTCCTGACACAGGAGATACAACCCCATGCTTCCCTGCTTGTTGACTTACCACATAACTACTTGGTTGTCTGTTTGGATCAGGACAATTCTGTTGGACAGAATCTCTAAAAGCCCAAAGCACGTACCTGATCCCCTGGAGCTCCAAGAAGTTGATTTGACAAAGTGTTTCCTGGACGGACCAGAAGCACTGGGTGCGGATCCCCTCTACATGAGCTGCCCACCCCAGGGTGGATGTATCCGTGATTAGAACAGTTTGGGTAGGGGAACTTTGGAAGGATATTCCCTATTCCAAATTTGAGTATCCACCACCAGGAGAAAGTCTCAGAGAGATGAGATGATTAAGATGTGATCCTAGAGTCTGTGCATGGCCTGGGGATACTGCGACCTCAGGGTCCATTCAGCTCTGTGCATGTGCAAACATGCTAAGGGAGTAACATGAATGCCGATCTGACACCTACTGCCTCTTGAGTCATTGCTGCTATGGACGTCAAGGTGATCACCCTGGAACGTGGCAGGAAGGCTTTCGCCTGAGCGGTGTCAAGTAGTGAAGTCCAACTGAGGTGACAGGTTGAGATGGGACTTCATGTAGTGAATTCTAGTAACTCCAACACCCAAATGGTCAAGTGCATGAACTGAGTGGTTCCTGCCTGGGATGTGCTCTTGACCAGCCAATCACCCATATAAGGGAAAATATGCACTCCCAGCCTGCAGAGGTGCGCCCCCACCATGGCTAGGCATTTTGTGAAGACATGGGGCCGACCCTAGCTTAAACGGCACCACCCTGTACTGGAACTGTTGTTTTCCCACCACAAATCTGATACTTCCTGTGACTTGGGAAGATCTCTGAGTGTATGTGTCCTTCAAACTGAGGGAGCATAGCCAGTCCCCCTGCCCCCCCCCCCCCCCTTTTTTTTTTTTTTTTTTTTTAGGGGAATCAAGGTGCCCAGAGAAACCATCTTCAACTTTTTTTTTTTAGAAGCTTATTAAAGGCCCTCAGGTCTAGTATGGCACAGAGTAATCCTGTTCTCTTTGGAATCAGGAAGTACCTGGAGTAGAATCCCTGCCCTCTTTGCCTTGGTGGGACAGATTCGACTGCTCTGGCTGTTAAGAGGGCAGAGAGTTCCCTTATCAGTACCGCTTGATGCACTACTGGCCCTCAAACAGACACTGAGGGCAATTTGGCAGGACACCCAATAGGTTTAAATTGGTACCCTTGACAGACGAAGGACAGAACCCACTAGTCCGAGATTATACTGGACAACAGATTCACGAAGAATCACAGCCTGCCCCCACCTTAGGAATCCAGCATCTCAGGTACAGGTGGCTGGCTTTATGCTCCCTATGATCCAGTCAAAACCCTGTCCCAGGATTTGACTGGGGTTTGGGAGCTTTCTGCTGCCTGAGACAGCAGCAGGAGCTCACACAAGCGAGGGGCCGGAGGATAGTACATCCTGTGGCGGTAGAAAGATTTCCTCTGACCCTGTCTCACCAACCTCCTGGTTGAGGATGACCGGTCGGAAGTGCTGGTGGAGAGTTGTTGGAGAATCTCCTGGTGGTCTCGTAACTGGATGACTGCATCCCTCACTTTATCTCCAAAGAGATTCTCTCCCGTACACTGCAAGTCAGTGAGTCTTTCCTGTACCTCCGGGTTGGAGATCCAAGGCCTACAGCAATGCCATTCTGCGGGTGCCTATTCCCACTGCAAAGACTCTATGCCGTTCCAAAAAACATCAGATTGTACAAACATCGTGTTTGATGCATTCCAGGCCCTCATGCACCAGTGACATGAGCAAGTCCTGCTGCTGTTGAGGCAGCTACCGGACCACCACCTACTTCTGCTTCCAGAGGTCTCACGAGTACTGGCTCATATAGAGCTGGTAGGAGGTAATGCGGGCAATGAGCATGCTCCCTGGAATACTTTCTTCCCAAGAGCATCCATCATCCTGTCATCCTTCCCCGGGGGTGGCAAGGAGTAAGTCCGAGAGAACTTGGCACTCTCTTGAGACTGGATTAGATCCCCGCTGATTGGTGCGACAGCTGACGCTTATTGAATCCGGTAGCCTTCCAGATGTACTCCATCCACCTTCCTATTCATAGGGAGGTACTGTGAGGGGGTGTTCCCATATCCTCAGCAGCAACTCCTTAAGGATCTCATGCACTGGTACTGCCGCAATCTCCTTAGCAGCCTCCACAAACTGGAGGATTTCTAGCATTTTGTGCCTGGCATCCTCTTCCATCAACACCTGAAAAGGGATGGCCTCTGCCATCGCCAGCACACGAGCTGTGTCGGGCAGCAGACTGTGCACCACTTCTCCAGCATCTATTCGCTCAGCCTCCAAGCATGATACGATAAGTGTTTTTTTGCTAGATATAGCATTTAATCGCTCAGCAAATAAATATAAGAATAATGTTTGTCAAGGAACAAAGAAAATGAAAATGAACAGTGCTTGTTAAATCTAAAGAGAAGAATACCAGTGCTTGTTAATCCAAGAAAAAAAGAAAGATTTTTACTAAACTGGTGAGATTTAGAGACCAATGATTATAAAATGGAAGTGTGGTATCAATGTACCAGTGAAATCGTGGGGTCCATTAAGCAGGAACCATTTCTCAGAGATATGCGAGAGTATATTATATCATAACTCTTTTCATATATGAGGTCTCTTACTCCCCCCCAAAAATTTAAAAATTAAAAAAAATTTTCACATCAAAGTTTCCATAATATATGGTGTTATTTTGGATACAGTATTAAGCGCTTACATCATATAAGCAGTTTATTATAATATGAGCTATTGCATGGCATCATGCAAAGGTGAACTGTGCCGATGTTTCCTCAACTTCCCTCTGTGCTCAGCCCAGTCTTTCCTCAGTACCAATGTCTGACTATGAACATAAGCACGACCTAGAAGAAACAGACAGGGGCCAGTCTCAGGCACCCTTATCTGCTGGCATCAACAGAACTGAAGGCCCCGTTGATGTTGATGGCGCGGTGTCCATCAGTGCAGCTCCAAGATCCATCAGTGCAGATGCCACGAATGCCAATCGATGGTTCGGACTTCCTCAAAACAAAGTTTCTCTATCTTATCGAGTCCAGTTAGATGGCGCCGGCCATCCATTGCTCCTTCCATGTGACAGGGGCCGACCAATGGCACCGGTAGCCCCTGTGACATAGTAAGGGCAAAGGCTATTGGCGCCATTTTGAATACTGGCAACAGACGGCCCGAGTGCAGGAGATCACTCCCGCACCCCTGCTGGACCCCCAGGGACTTTTGGCAAGTCTTGGGGGGGTCAGGAGGATGGGGGGTTGTAGTTAATTAACTTTAAAGGGTTGGGATGGGGTTTTTTGTTTTGTTTTTTTCCCAACAAAGAGAACGATAAACGTTTTCTGATCCGGGGAGTGGTCAGAAATGGCCCTCCCCAGACCTAAAAATGAAATGGGGACCAAAACAAATTTTATGCCCTCCCCTAATTTGCTCCATAAGACGCACAGACGCCCAGGAACAGAGCCGGTTTAGCACACCATTTTTTTTTTTTTTTTTTTTTTTAAATTTTCCCGCTCTGAATCCTAGGTGTGTCTTATGGTCAGGTGCGTCTTATGGAGCAAAAAATACGGTAAATACAAAATCTAAAGCAAACCAAAGTTTGTATTTAATACTTAAGTATCATAAGCACTAGGAAGTGGTAATATACTTCTTGAAGCGTGGAATGGACATGTTTGTTTTCTCCGGCAAATCAAACAGGACTACAAACTGACAACAGCATAGGTAGCTGCTGCTACTGGTTTAATAATCCTTGAAGCAAAACAAGTAGACTGCTCAGATGGATATTAAAATATTTTCAGACTTCTTAGACCATTTCAATTTAAGATTCTATTTTTACTAATATAGATTTTATATAAATAACTCAAATTGATAGAAGTGGTACAAGTTGCTTAACTGAACTATATGAAAAGCAATTTCTGAATTCCCCACAATCTACAACACATGCATTCAGTTATATTCAACAATTACCTTGGGCCTGGTTTTGGATCCCTACCAGCTTTTAATTCATCGATTATATTTTCAATATCTTTTGGTGTCAAGTCTTCCTGTAACAGAAAAGATGTTTATTACAAAATCAGATTTATAGAAAAGCTTCATGATTGTTTAAGTCAAAGTTCCATGACCACTGCACAACTTAATCACTCTATTTATATTAAAGAAAATAGTACACCAATTATAAAGATATACTGGGCGACATCCTGTTTTTAAAGATGAAACCAGAATATAGCATACTGAACCAGCTGCAAACTACAACCAGCCGATTTTGAGCTAAGCACCTGCCAAACAATCTGATATTAGAGACTGTGTCAAACACTGAATCCACTTGTGCAAGACATGAGCTAAATTAATGGTATTCAACCTGGTCCATTCACTGAGTCACTTCAGTAGTGAATACATTTACAAAGAGTTATGATCTGTTTTTAACCTGAACACAAACTCTAGATTCATACAGTTTCAAAAACATGCCTAGTTTCATAACTGTGTAGCTTCAGGGCATTTTTGGGTTTTTTTTACATTTAAAAATTGTATAGTCAACCAAACCAAATACATATTTTAAATCTGCATAATCTCTTAATGTTGCTCGATTGTGCCTTCAGACTTAATCATATGTGCCAGGGAAAATTCAGTTCTGCCTGATGCTGAGATCTGGCCAGCAACTAGACTACCAGCAAACAGCACCTTCTCATCTTTCCCCTCCTGAGCTTCATCTTTTTGAGTCCTCGGGCTGAGGGAGAGAATGCACTCATGCTAAGTGTTTGGAGCAGCAAGAGTGGAGGAGCTCTGCCAGCCAAGCTAACTGAACCAGCTGCCATTTGGAAGAGACTGGTGAGGCTTTTAGTGCTTCCGTAGCTCTTCAAGCAGGAGTCCTCCATGTCACCTGCCCCTTGGATGTTAGTGTGCCACATGACATTTTTGTTAATGTTGGTGTGATTTGGGCTTTAGAAGGTTGTGAAACACTGATCTGGCTCCAGTGTTTGCTTGAGATGGTAGGATGCAAAGAGCTCCTAGCTCTCAGAGAACAAGTCCGATCTCTGGAGGCTAGAGTGGCAGACCTGGAGGAGCTGAGGCAGACAGAGAGGTATATAGATGAGACCTTCAGGGACATAGTAGCCAAGTCCCAACTTCAGACTGGCAGCCCTGGTGCTGCCTTGGAGGAAGAAGGTCTCATGATTGGAGAGCATCAACCTGGTGCAGCAGGAAAGGATCCTGTAGCAAGGACCTGCTCTCCAGGTGATGCACTGCTCTTTCACACCGAGGATATCTCCCCAAGGCCTTCTGCCCAGGAGGGAAGGGTTAGGTCGGCCCTCATAGTTGGTGACTCAATTATTAGGAATGTAGATAGTGGATGGCTGGTGGGCGTGAGGATCGCCTGGTAACATGCCTACCTGGTGCGAAGGTGGCGGACCTCATGCGTCACCTAGATAGGATTTTAGACAGTGCTGGGGAGGAGCTGGCTGTCGTGGTACATGTGGGCACCAACGACATAGGAAAATGTGGGAGGGAGGCTCTGGAAGCCAAATTTAGGCTCTTAGGTAGAAAGCTTAAATCCAGAACCTCCAGGGTAGCATTCTCTGAAATGCTCCCTGTTCCACGCACAGGTCACCAGAGGCAGGCAGAGCTCCGGAGTCTCAATGCATGGATGAGACGATGGTGCAAGGAAGAGGGATTCAGTTTTGTTAGGAACTGGGGAACCTTTTGGGGAAGGGGGAATCTCTTCCAAAGGGATGGGCTCCACCTTAACCAGGGTGGAACCAGACTGCTGGCGCTAACCTTTAAAAAGGAGATAGAGCAGCTTTTAAACTAGAACAAAGGGGAAAGCAGACAGTCGCTCAGCAGCACATGGTTCGGAGAGAGGTATCTTCAAAGGATACTAATGATTCATTAGAATTAGGGCATCCCGACAGTGAGGTTCCAATAATAAGAAAAGTAGTCCAAGTGCCTGTAACTAAAAACTCACCTGAGTTAAAAAATTCTAACTTATCCCTATCAATTAAAAAGCAGAATGAAAATACAAACAAAAAACAAACTTTGAAATGTTTGTATGCTAATGCCAGGAAGTCTAAGAAGTAAGATGGGAGAATTAGAATGTATAGTAGTGAATGATGACATAGACTTAATTGGCATCTCAGAGACATGGTGGAAGGAGGACAACCAATGGGACAGTGCTATACCGGGGTACAAATTATATTGCAATGACAGAGAGGAGCCCCGGGAGGCGGTGTGGCGCTTTATGTCCGGGATGGCATAGAGTCCAACAGGATAAACATCCTGCATGAGACTAAATGCAAAATTGAATCTTTATGGGTGGAAATCCCTTGTGTGTCAGGGAAGACTATAGTGATAGGAGTATACTACAGTCTACCTCAGCGGTTCTCAACCGGTGTGTCGCGACACCCTAGTGTGTCGCCAAGCACCGGCTGCTGTGTCGCGTCCTCAGGGTCTCTCCCGCTGCTCTTTCTTCCCTGCTGCCGTTGCTGCTGAGCTAACAACACGTTCAAGCCCAGTGGGAACGGCAGCAGTGCTAAAAAAAAAGCTGTGGCACTTGTGGCTGGGCCTTTTCTTCTTCCCGCACCTGCTCCCCCACCCCCCGTGACCCGGAACAGGAAGTGAAACGCGGTACGCGGGAAGGAGAAAGAGCCGTGCCGCGTGATAAAGTAGCAGCGGCGGCTGCAGCATCGGCCCCCGAGCAATTGAAGCAGACGGTAATCGGGAAAGGAGAGAGCAGCATGAGCCTCCCGCGGCCGATGGGATTCTTCTTTCTTGGCTTGCGGGGGCTGGAGGAGGAGGCTGCTGCAGCTACCATTTGTGCTCGGGGAGGGGCGGGGAAGAGGAAGTGAGTGAGAGAAAGAAGCAGCCAGCCTGCGTGTGATTGAGAGCATGTGTGTGAGTGAGAGAAACTGGTCAGAGAGCCGTTGTGTGTGTGTATATGTGAGAGACAATGAAAGTGACTGCTCAAGGAGATGACTGATGTGTATGTGAGAGTGTGAGACATTAGTCAGGGAGGTGACTGATGTGTGTGTGAGAGAGAGAAAAAGCATTGAAGTGAGAAATCTGGGTATGTGAGAAAGCATGGGCATAAGAAGCCTGCTGTTGGGGGGGGGGGGGGGATGTGTGTGAAAGAAAGCATGGGAGTGAGAAGCCTGATTATGTGAGAGAGCATTGGAGTGGGAAGTCTGTGTGTGTGTGCATGCATGAGAGAGAGAGACTGGTTGGTAAGGTGACGGTGTGTGTGTGAGAGAAAGAGACTGGTGTGTGTGAATGTAAGAGAAAGAATGTGATTCAGGGAATGAGAAGCCTGTGCACGTGGAGAGCGAGCATGGAAATGAGAGAGAGACTGGTGTGTGTGTGAAACAGAGAAGGTGATTATGGGAATGAGAAGCCTGTGCATGTGAAGAGAGTGAGCATGGGAGGGAGAAGCCTGATTATGTGAGAGAGAGAGCGCGTGGGAGTGGGAAGCCTGTGTGTGTGTGTGCATGCATGAGAGCGAGAGACTGGTTGGTAAGGTGACGGTGTGTATGAGAGAAAGAGACTGGTGTGTGTGAATATGAGAGAAAGAATGTGATTCAGGAAATGAGAAGCCTGTGCAGTGGAGAGCGAGCATGGAAATGAGAGAGAGACTGGTGTGTGTGTGTGTGTGTGTGTAACAGAGAGAAAGTGATTATGGGAATGAGAAGCCTATGCATGTGAAGAGAGTGAGGATGGGAGTGAGAACCTGGGTGTGTGTGAGACACAGCATGGGAGGGAGAAGCCTGTACATGTAAGACAGAACATGGAAGTGGGAAGCCTGTGTGTGTATGCATGAGAGAGATCAGGTGACTGGTGTGTGTGTGTGTGAGAGAAAGAAAGTGATTATGGGAATGAGAAACCTGTGCATGTGAAGAGTGAGCATGGGAGTGAGAAACCTGGGTGTGTGTGAGACACAGCATGGGAGTGAGAAGCCTGTATATCTGAAAGAACATGGAAGTGGGAAGCCTGTGTATGTGTATGCATGAGAGAGATCAGGTGACTGGTGTGTGTTTGTGTGTGTGTGTGTGAGAGAAAGAAAGTGATTATGGGAATGAGAAGCCTGTGCATGTGGAGAGAACAAGCATGGGAGTGAGAGACTGGTGAGTGTGTGTGAGACAGAGAAAGTGATTATGAGAGTGAGAAGCCCGTATATGTAAGTAGAACACGGGAGTGGGAAGCCTGTGTGTGTGTATGGCATGAGAGAAACTGTTCAGGAAGGTGACTGGTGTGTATGTCAAAGACTGTTTGGGAGATGATTGGTGTGTGAGAGACAGAAACTGGTCATGGGGGCATGACTGGTATGGTGTGTGTGTGTGTGTGTGTGTGTGTGTGAGAGACATGGGCATTAAGGAAGAGGACCATGAGTATAGAGCTTAGCCTCTACTGCTGCTTCTGCTGTGTGCTACGGCCTGCATGGAAGAGGAGTAGGAGAGCTGCTGGAGGAGGGTAAGTAAAGGTGGCTTTTTAAGTTTATTTTTCTTGATTGACTGCCATTTTAATTATTTATTATGTGATGTGTCTGCTTTTTTTGAAATATTTTATTGGTGTTTGGAGAATTTTTAATAGTTTTTATGAGTTTTTAATTGTTGGATGTTATTCTGTTCATAGCTGTTTAGAAACATTTATTCTGCTTATTAGTATAGTTTTACAATTATTTCTGTGTGGGGATCTATAGCTGCTTGCTAGCTCTGTTTTCCTAATAACCTAATAAGAGGTGTATTGGTTTTTAGGGCCTGATTTAATATTTATAGTGTTGCCATTTCATAGATAGGGTTGCTCCTGTTTGAGTGTATTCCATAATACAGGTGTAACTGTGTGCGGATTAGTTTATGTGCATTACTACAGATCCTGGGAGTATGTTAGGTCGGTTCTGTGTCTGTTACCGAGATGAGATATTTTACTAGCATGTAAGAGTTTTATCAGTCTTATTTGTTGTGTTTTCTCAAGAGGACATGCATTGGTGGTAAGCTGCTGTCTTTTCATAAGTAGGGCTATTGAGCCTGGAAGTAGAAGGAGTTTGAGTTGCTGTTACTGAGATGACACCAGAACCAGAATATCTTTTTTATAGGGTGAATTGTATGGGGAATGTCATAATTCTGCTTTACATCCATTATTGTGGGTCAGGGGGGTTCTCGTGGATGCAAACTGTACTTTTACATCTAGCCCCATGACGATCATGGGTCAGTGTGTCATGCATGTGAGAACCATCTGTCAGGTGTGTTCCGACAGAAAAAAGGTTGAGAACCCACTGGTCTACCTGGTCAAGATGGTGAGACATCAGTGAAATGCTAAGAGAAATTAGGGAAGCTAAGCAAATTGGTAGTGCGGTAATAATGGGAGACTTCAATTACCTCAATATTGACTGGGTAAATGTATCATCGGGACACGCTAGAGAGATAACGTTCCTGGATGGAATAAGTGATAGCTTTATGGAGCAATTGGTTCAGGAACCGACGAGAGAGGGAGAAATTTTAGATCTAATACTCAGTGGAGCACAGGATTTGGTGAGAGAGGTAATGGTGGTGGGGCCGCTTGGCAATAGTGATCATAATATGATCAAATTTGAATTAATGACTGGAAGAGGAACAGTATGCAAATCCACGGCTCTCTTACTAAGCTTTCAAAAGGGAAACTTTGATAAAATGAGAAAAATTGTTAGAAAAAAACTGAAAGGAGCAGCTACAAAAGTAAAAAGTGTGCAAGAGGCGTGGTCATTGTTAAAAAATACTATCCTAGAAGCACAGTCAAGATTGTATTCCACACATTAAGAAAGGTGGAAAGAAGGCAAAACGATTACCGGCATGGTTAAAAGGGGAGGTGAAAGAAGCTATTTTAGCCAAAAGATCTTCATTCAAAAATTGGAAGAAGGATCCAACAGAAGAAAATAGGATAATGCATAAACGTTGGCAAGTTAAATTTAAGACACTGATAAAGACAGGCTAAGAGAGAATTTGAAAAGAAGTTGGCCATAGAGGCAAAATCTCACAGTAAAAACCTTTTAAAATATATCCGAAGCAGAAAGACTGTGAGGGAGTCAGTTGGACCGTTAGATGATCGAGGGGTTAAAGGGGAACTTAGAGAAGATAAGGCCATCGCGGAAAGATTAAATGATTTCTTTGCTTCGGTGTTTACTGAAGAGGATGTTGGGGAGGTACCCGTACTGGAGAAGGCTTTCATGGGTAATGATTCAGATGGACTGAATCAAACCACGGTGAACCTAGAAGATGTGGTAGACCTGATTGATAAACTGAAGAGTAGTAAATCACCTGGACTGGATGGTATACACCCCAGAGTTCTGAAGGAACTAAAAAATGAAATTTCAGACCTATTAGTAAAAATGTGTAACCTATCATTAAAATCATCCATTGTACCTGAAGACTGGAGGATAGCTAATGTAACCCCAATATTTAAAAAGGGCTAAGGCGGCGATCCGGGAAACTACAGACCGGTTAGCCTGACCTCAGTGCCAGGAAAAATAATGCAAAGCGTTCTAAACATCAAAATCACAGAACATATAGAAAGACATGGTTTAATGGAAAAAAGTCAGCATGGCTTTACCCAAGGCAAGTCTTGCCTCACAAATCTGCTTCACTTTTTTGAAGGAATTAATAAACATGTGGATAAAGGTGAACCGGTAGCTGTAGTATACTTGGATTTTCAGAAGGCATTTAACAAAGTTCCTCATGAGAGGCTTCTAGGAAAAGTAAAAAGTCATGGGATAGGTGGCGATGTCCTTTCGTGGATTGCAAACTGGCTAAAAGACAGGAAACAGAGAGTAGGATTAAATGGACAATTTTCTCAGTGGAAGGGAGTGGGCAGTGGAGTGCCTCAGGGATCTGTATTGGGACCCTTACTTTTCAATATATTTATAAATGATCTGGAAAGAAATACGACGAGTGAGATAATCAAATTTGCAAATGATACAAAATTGTTCAGAGTAGTTAAATCACAAGCAGATTGTGATAAATTGCAGGAAGACCTCGTGAGACTGGAAAATTGGGCATCAAAATGGCAGATGAAATTTAATGTGGATAAGTGCAAGGTGATGCATATAGGGAAAAATAACCCATGCTATAGTTACACAATGTTAGGTTCCATATTAGGTGCTACAACCCAAGAAAGAGATCTAGGAGTCATAGTGGATAACACATTGAAATCGTCGGTTCAGTGTGCTGCCGCAGTTAAAAAAGCAAACAGAATGTTGGGAATTATTAGAAAGGGAATGGTGAATAAAACGGAAAATGTCATAATGCCTCTGTATCGCTCCATGGTGAGACCGCACCTTGAATACTGTGTACAATTTTGGTCGCCGCATCTCAAAAAAAATATAATTGCGATGGAGAAGGTACAGAGAAGGGCTACCAAAATGATAAGGGGAATGGAACAGCTCCCCTATGAGGAAAGACTAAAGAGGTTAGGACTTTTCAGCTTGGAGAAGAGACGGCTGAGGAGGGATATGATAGAGGTGTTAAAATCATGAGAGGTCTAGAACGGGTAGATGTGAATCGGTTATTTACTCTTTCGGATAATAGAAAGATTAGGGGGCATTCCATGAAGTTAGCATGTGGCACATTTAAAACTAATCGAAGAAAGTTCTTTTTCACTCAACACACAATTAAACTCTGGAATTTGTTGCCAGAGGATGTGGTTAGTGCAGTTAGTATAGCTGTGTTTAAAAAAGGATTGGATAAGTTCTTGGAGGAGAAGTCCATTACCTGCTATTAATTAAGTTGACTTAGAAAATAGCCACTGCTATTACTAGCAACGGTAACATGGAATAGACTTAGTTTTTGGGTACTTGCCAGGTTCTTATGGCCTGGATTGGCCACTGTTGGAAACAGGATGCTGGGCTTGATGGACCCTTGGTCTGACCCAGTATGGCATGTTCTTATGTTCCATCTAAAGCTTGCCGAGTTTCCAGAACTCTCATATGAAGAGTATGGAAAAAATTCCATTAAAAAAAAAAACTGTGAATAAAATCTATTTAATGAAATTAAGTCAAGGAAGTACAAGGATGACAGCGGCCTTAAAAGTAAGGCTAGAGGCACGGGTAACTTGTAGAAATGCAGACAGTATATAAAATATCAATGCTAATGAAACATTTTAAGATACCAAAATTTATACTAATCATTTGACTTTTTTTCAAGCATTTTAAGTTACCTAGCATCATTTAAAGGAGTGTTTCCAAAATTATTTCTAGAGTTAAATTGTGCTTTAGCCACAGAAATAGGCTTTTAGAAAATACCCTTGCCCAATTTTCATATTTGGGAACATTTCATTTCTGATCACCTTGAGTGGTGGAGGAAGGGAATGTTCCTCCCTATTGCACAAGTTCTTTCATGCTCATACATGTGCTCACATACACAAGATGTGCTCATGCATGCTCTCACTCACACACCAGATGCCCTCATACTGGAGAAATTACTTACCTGATAATTTCGTTTCGTTTTCCTTAGTGTAGACAGATGGACTCAGGACCAATGGGTATAGTGTACTCCTGATAGCAGTTGGAGACGGATCAGATTTCAATCTGTCGTCAGCCCTAGTACATATACCCCTGCAGGAAGTGCAGCTCTTTAGTATTCTCCTCAAAAAGCATTGTGGATATATGTATGACTGAATAATTTGAATAATTTGATTAACTTTATAACTTGGATAACTTGATTAACTTTATAACTTGGTTGAGGGGGCAAACTAAGATGGCGGCAAAGTGGGACAGAGGAACGCCAGCTACCTCTACTCTTTCTAAAAAGATTATCTGAAAATTTGAAATGCCGTCGAAGAGGAAGGGAAAGGTAAGAGTCTTCCCTCCAGAGCCCTTACCTGGCCCCAGCCAGCTGGATATCGTCCGTTTCCTGTCCCAGGCAGTGAATTTTGAGGGAGACGAGGAGACCATTGTGAGCGCTGCGGCAAGAGCGCAGCGTGTGTCGCTGGCAGAGACGTCCCTCAGTCTGGACCTGTGCGCACCCCCGGCGCAACGCGACCATACCAGGGAATCTGCTCCGTCGCAGACGGATGACGTTTTAGCGCTGGAGTCGTAGGGAGAGCACCCTGAGGGAGCGGTAGGAGAGAAGTCGGGCCAAGTGCGAACTGACCCAGAAACAGATGGAGAGAGGCCGGAGACATCAAGGGAGACTCTGTTGGAGGAGGCGGGAGCCATCAAGGGAGACTGTTGGAGGAGGCGGGAGCTCCCATGGCCGGAGAGAACACCCAACAGCCAGAAGCTCCTGGTGAGTCGACTTGGGGGCCAGCAAGGCCGGGGGCGGTGACCCTCGAAGCGATTTGGGAACTTGTTGCAGGCCAAGGGCAATCTTTAACACGGCTTGAAAAGAAAGTAGACTCCCTAAATTATAACTTGCAGGAAAAGATACTAGGAATACAAGAACAGGAAACTGTTTTGATGAATAAGATGTCCGAGATGGAAAAAAAGGTCCAAACAAATGTCGCAGTAAATTCAGCAATTATAAAAGAACAACTTTCATCATCACGGTATTTCGAACTGCTGGAAAATGGACTGAGACAATTGAACGTAAGAATTTTAAACTTTCCCCAACTTATGGGAGAAATACCATATATATCTTCAGTTTTTAATCAGTTATTTTATTTTTAATCAGTTTATATTTTATTACCCCACCCAGATTCCTGTTCTATGTAATGGTATTACAAACAGTTATATCACTGTAAGCCGATGTTGAATTGTTTCGCTGTAAACCGATGTGATATGTATTCTTACATGAAGGTCGGTATAAAAAAAGTTCTAAATAAATAAATATAACCTTAAAAAGATTTTTGACAACTTCCCTAGGTTTTTCTGAACAAAATATTCCCTCGATAAATTCATGTAGATTTCTCACAAATAGGGCAGTTGTCAGAAATGAAAATACAAATGTTTTATCTAATTTGACGGGTTTTCTCGAATCTTCTAATTTAGATATAATCGACAGGAAAGTTCTTATAGTTTCACTTATCTCAACCCAAGATGTAACAAATGTAATGCGAAATTATTTTAAGAAATTTCCTGTGAGTTTCTGTGATCAAGAAGTTAGGTTGTATCCTGATATGGCTCCAATTACTCAGTATCGCAGAAAAGAATTTCTATCTTTTCGACAAAATGCCATCTCCCTGGGTTTCACATTCTCACTATGATACCCCTGCAAATGTATTCTAAAGAAAGGGGAAGAAATTTGTGTTTTTTCAAACTGACCAATTGCGGCAGTTTATTGAAGGCCTGTAACATCATCTCCTAATGCTTAAGAGATAGTAGGTCTATTTAGAATGTCACTGTGATTCTATGTAAAGTCTATTCCTTCATGATTTCTTGATACTCCTGATGATATTTTCCGTTTGTCCTCACTTCTAGGTTGATTTTGAATATTATATTTTGAATATCCTTATTATAAATGCATGGGGTAATGGATACATTTAAATTTTGTGTTATATATTTGAAAGGCTGAAAATTGAAAAGTAAAATGTTATACTTTGGAAGGATTATCAATGTGTAAAATTGAAAAATGATAAATAATAAAAAAAAAAACTTTATAACTTGTTTAGCTTGATAAATTTGAACTGGTTGAATTGGTTATAGCTGGAGACTGCCAGTGATCTCAACCGAGAAACGTCGACACCCGGTAGGATGGGTGTCCTAGTTGGAGGAAAGCATGGTTTACCAGTGAATCACTCGCTCTCGGGGATGTCACCCAAGAATTCCATGAATAACGGCAGCCATGGGTGGGATGCTAAGTCCATCTGTCTACACTAAGGAAAACAAAATTATCAGGTAAGTAATTTCTCCATTTCCTAGCGTGTAGCAGATGGACTCAGGACCAATGGGATATATAAAAGCTACTCCCGAATCGAGTGGGAGGCTGCCCATGACCCACTTAGTACTGCCCTTGCAAATGCTGTGTCCTCTCGAACCTGAACATCCAGGCGTTTAAACCTGGAGACGGTGTGGATGGAGGACCGTGTCGCCGCCCGGCAGATCTCACCGGGTGACAGCATTTTGGTTTCCGCCCAGGACACTGCCTGGGCTCTAGTGGAATGGGCCTTGACTTGTAAAGGCAGTGGCTTGCCTGCTTCTATGTAGGCCGCCTTGATGACTTCTTTGATCCAGCGGGCTATGCTTGCTCGCGAGGCCGCTTCCCCTTGCTTCTTCCCGCTGTGAAGGTCGAATAGATGGTCCGTCTTTCGTACGTATTCCGAACTTTCCAGGTATTGGATGAGGAGTCTGCCGACGTTCAGATGGCGTAGACTGCGAGACTCTTCCGAATTCTTAAGCTCATCTGGCGATTGTAGCGAGATGGTTTGGTTGAGGTGGAAGTGAGATACCACTTTGGGGAGGAATGATGGAACTGTGCGTAACTGGATGGTTCCTGGGGTGAGTCTGAGGAACGGCTCGCAGCAGTACAGTACTTGTAGCTCGGAGATACGACGGGCTGAACAGACTGCCACCAGGAAGGCTGTCTTCAATGTTAATAGTCGGAGAGACAGGCCGCGAAGAGGTCTGAAGGAAGCTCCTGCTAAGAAATCTAGGACCAGGTTGAGGTTCCAAAGAGGCACCAGCCACTTTAGTGGTGGTCGGATCTGCTTGACTCCTTTCAGAAAGCGGGAGACATCCGGGTGAGAGACTATGCTGCCGCTCTCGCTCCTGGTTCCGTAGCATGACAATGCGGCCACCTGTACCTTGATGGAGTTGAGAGAGAATCCCTTCTGTAGACTGTTCTGCAGGAATTCCAAAATCGCAGGAATTTTGACTGAGCGTGGAACTATGTCGCGGTCCTCACACCAGGCTTCGAATACTCTCCAAATCCTTATGTATGTTAGGGTTGTGGAGAACTTGCGTGCTCAGAGCAGGGTGTCAATTACTGCACCCAAGTATCCGCTCTTCCTCAGGCGAGTCCTCTCAATGGCCAGACCGTAAGAGAGAATCGAGCTGGATCCTCATGGAGGATCGGTCCTTGTTGGAACAGGTCTCTGTGTGGAGGTAGCAGGAGGGGGCTCCCTGTCAGCAGCCTTCGCATGTCTCTGTACCATGATCTTCTTGGCCAGTCCGGGGCCACTAGAAATACTGGTCCCCTGTTGTGTTCTATCTTGGGGATGACTGCCCCCAATAGGGCCCACGGCGGGAAGGCATATAATAGTCTCCTGTGGCCAGGTCTGTACCAGGGTATCGATTCTCTGGGACTGGGGTTCCCATCTGCGGCTGAAGAAGCCGGGCACTTGGGCGTTGGACCGGTTTGCCAGGAGGTCCATGGTTGGTGTTCCCCAACAGTTTACTATCAATTGGAATGCTGTGGTCGACAGCCTCCATTCTCCTGGGTCTAGACGTTCTCTGCTGAGGTAATCCACAGAGACATTGTCTTTCCCCGCGATGTGGACAGCAGAGATCTCTTGAAGGTTCGCTTCCACCCATGACATAGGGGGTCTATTTCCAGAGACACCTGTTGGCTTCTGGTTCCTCCCTGATGTTTGATGAAGGCAACTGTTGTGGCATTGTCTGACATTACTCTGACTGACTTGTCTCGGAGTCTGTGACCGAACGGTAGGCAGGCTAGTCTGACTGCCCGGGCCTCTAGGCGATTGATGTTCCACCCCGACTCTTCTTTGTTCCATTGCCCCTGGGCGGTTAGCTCCTGGCAGTGTGCTCCCTATCCTCGTAGGCTGGCGTCCATGGTGAGCAGGATCCAGGTTGGTGAGGATAGTCTTACTCCCTGGCTCAGATGGCCTTCTTGTAGCCACCATCGTAGCCGAACTTTGTCCAGGAGCTGAAGACGTACGATGTAGTTCTGGGACAGTGGATTCCATCGTGATAGTAGTGAGCGCTGTAGGGGTCTCATGTGAGCTCTTGCCCATGGCACTACTTCCAGTGTGGATACCATGAGGCCGAGGACCTGTAGGTAGTCCCATGCTGTGGCACGAAGCTCGTGCCACTGGATCATCAATTTCGATCTCCTTGTCTTGTTTGGTGTCGAACCGGACGCCCAAGTATTCTAGAGATTGGGAGGGCTGCAGACAGCTCTTCTTTGTGTTGACCACCCACTCGAGGCTCTCCAGTAGAGTTTTGACTCTGTTGGTCGCCTGGTGGCTTTCCTCTGGGGATTTCGCCCTGATCAGCCAATCATCAAGATAAGGGTGTACGAGGTTTCCTTCCTTCCTCAGTGTCCGGGGATGCTGTGGCTAACCCGAATGGTAGTGCCCAGAACTGGTAGTGTCGGTCCAGGATTGTGAAGCGTAGAAAACGCTGCTGCTCTTGTTGGATCGGAATGTGTAGGTAGGCTTCTGACAGGTCCAGGGATGTAAGGAACTCTCCCGGTTGTATCGCCCTTATTACCGAGCGTAGGGTTTCCATGCGGAAGCGAGGAATCTTCAGGTGGTGGTTGACCAACTTGAGGTCCAGGATGGTCCTGAACGTTCCTTCTTTCTTGGGAACGATAAAATAGATGGAATAATGCCCAGTATATATTTGCTGTGTGGGCACCGGTGTTATAGCCTCTAAGGCTAGCAATCTGCCATGACCCATCCCCTCTTGGAAGGGTCATGGCAGGGGGATTCCACAAACTTGTCCGGAGGGAGGTGGTGGAAATTCAGGTAATATCCCTCTCGAATGATGGCTAGGACCCACTTGTCCGAAGTTATCTCTACCCATCTTTGGTAGAATAGGGCAAGTTTGCCCCCTATGGCTTCTTCCTTTGGACGGGTCTGCTGATTTTCATTGTAGGGTGCGGCTGGGGCCTGGGCCCGAGCTGGCTCCCCTTTTGTTGTGCTTGTTCTGAAAGGACTGGCTCCGGCCTGCATGGCGGGCCGCTTGATATGTGCTGTGATCCTCTGCCCCTGGAAGTTCGGGGGAAGGGTTGCTGGTTTCTCTTATTCCTGTCCTCCGGTGGCCGCAGCAGTGGGGATTCGCCCCGTTTGTTGGCTAGTTTCCCTAGTTCGCTTCCGAACAGGAGGGTTCCCTTGAAGGGCATCCTTGTGAGTCTCGTTTTGGAAGATGCGTCGGCCGACCAGCTTCGGAGCCAGAGTTGTCTTCTGGCTGCCACGGCTGATGACACTCTTCTAGCTGCGGTGCGCACCAGATCAGAAGCGGCATCTGTGAGGAATGATACAACTGGTTCCAGGGCTTCCCCAGGAGTGTTGTTCCTGGTCTGTGATAAGCAGGCGCGTGTCACCACAGCACAGCAGGCCACGATCTGTAGAGACATAGCATAGATGTCAAAGGACTGTTTGAGGATAGATTCCAGACGTCTGTCTTGAGCATCCTTGAGTGCTGCTTCTCCCTCCACTGGGATAGTAGTGCACTTCGAAACCGCGCAGACCATGGCATTCACTTTCGGACATGCCAGGAGATCTTTGGCAGCTGGGTCCAGAGGGTACATGGCTGCCAGAGCACGTCCCCACTTTGAATGTAGTCTCCGGGGCATCCCATTCCAGGTCAATTAGCTGCTGGACAGCTTGTAATAGTGGGAAATGACGGGAGGTCTGACAGAGTCCCTCTAGTAGGGGATTCGTCTTAGGCACTTGTGCCCAGGATAGCGAGCTCTTTCAAGCTGTGTGACCAGGTCTGGAAGCTCGTCCTTGGTGAAGAAGCGTCTCATGGTTCGGTGGGGCTCTGTCCCCGGAGGGAGTTCCCCTTCCTCCAGGGGTTCTGAATCCTCATTTGAGTTGTCCATGTCCCCGAAGGTGGGGCTTCTGGGTGGTGAAATCACTTCCCTGGGCATAGAGGGTCCTGGGATGTTGAGGTCCTCCGGTGGAGCTTGTGGCCGTATTATCGGAGGCCCCGGTTGCATGTGGACGAAGGTATGCAGACCTTTGAAGAATTCCACCCAGGAGATAGATGCTGGGTCTAAATTAAGAGGCGCCGTGTCCCTGGGGAGCCCCATTAGAGGGAGGGTCCCGCTGGAAGATGCTAGGTCCGGCGTACTGTTCGAGAGGCTGGAACCCAGCACCGGCTGGAGAGGGCCATGGGCTGGATCCCCTAGGGCCTCCTCGCACTGTATACACAGGGCCGTGGCCTCCTCATGCTGTGCATCTCTAATGTGGCATGCTGGGCAAAGGCCCCGAGCCTTGAGTTTCTTTTCCGGTGGTGCCATGGCTTGTGCGCATAAAATACAGTTATGAGCTCCGGTGCGAAGTTGTACGCGTAGGTTTGGTGCGCGCTCAGGGAGATATGCGCGCACAGATCGAAGTTATGCGCCCGATACAGTAAGCGCGTGGCTATGCGCGTCGCCTGTGCACACGGTACTTGGGCGCGCAACGTTATTTGTGCGCACGGAGCGGGACGACAGACAGGGCGGTGAACAGATCAAAATGGTGACGGTGACCACGCGGACAATATGGCGACTACCTCGGAGGGTCTCCACGTGAGAGGACCCTCGGGTCTAGCCCTGCTAGGGCAGATCAACCCGGTGGCACTGGTCCCGGCTGGCGACCTGTGCGACTCCTCGAGCTTCGGAGACCGGAGACTTTTAAATAGATTTCTACCTTACCTTGTCTTGGCCCTTCCCAGTCTCGTTCCGGGCAGTCTCCGCACTCGAAGTTGCACCCGCTGCCTCTCAGCCTCACCCGATGTCGGGGGTTAGGTCCCCGCCAAGGATCAGCCGCTGGACCGAGGCTTACCTCCAAGGGATCGTGGAAATCACATCGGGAATTCTCAACTGGGGGAGGGACCCAATGGGTGTCACCGCAGGAGAGCGGGGCTCGTCTGTAGAGATAAGATTTTTTCTTATTTTGGTTTTCTTTGGTAAAATTACTCTAACGCTGTGCAAGCGTGCATAGAGTCCCTAACTGCTATGGAGATGGAAAATACTGGGGAGCTGCACTTCCTGCAGGGATATATGTACTAGGGCTGATATCAGATTGAAATTTGATCTGTCTCCAAGTGCTATCAGGAGTACACTATACCCACTGGTCCTGAATCCATCTGCTACACGCTAGGAAAATACACATTTTCTCACACACACACACACAGATATGCTCTCACACATACAAACTCACTTTCACACACACACACACACACAGATATGCTCTCACACATACAAACTCACTTTCACACACACACACACAGATGATTGAGATCAGCAAGAAGGAAGTGTTAGCTCCGCAAATTTTGAATACTGCAGGGCTGGCACAGGAGGAGCAGCAGCTGAACAGGCTCCCTCCTGCTCCTGGTCGGATAATGGACGGCCTGCTTCTTGCCTTCACCACCAATGGGATGAGGTCCACCGGCAGTGCTAGAGGATTGTTTTCTTCCTCTAGACCCGGAGACTCAGCAATTCATTCAGAATTCCAAGTCTCCAGGCAAATCCGGAGAGTTCCCAAGTATACCTATACATAGGTAGAAGTACATGCAAAGGGCATTCAGGGCTATAGTTTTACCTGCAGTGGTAAGTGTCCACCCCAGGAACACCTTAAGCACACTTTCTGCTTTTTCAAAAGTGTGCATGTAGTTTTCTACAAATTAGGTGTAAATGTGTGCTCTTAGTCCTCTGGAATAAAATACAAGTAAACTTTGCCTTTATACCAATTTTCAAAATCCATGGGTGACTGACTTCGAATCAATATGGGCACTTGCAAAATTACCCCCTTAATGTCTACAGTGGGTTAAGTCTCAAATTCTGTTATATACACACCATGATTAGTCAAATTGGGAATGGCCAACTTACCACAAGCCTTGGGTTTCTGTTTGGCATAGGAGCCAAACTTTCATAAAATAAGCCCTATGAATAACTTCTGGACTGCAAGGGTTAAGGCAATAACACAAGTGATAAGTGTTCAGTATAAGGTAGTGGGGTAGCCACCTAGTGGTTAGAGCAGCAAGCTAGGAACCAGGGAAACCAGAGTTCACATCCCATTGCCACTCCTTGTGACCTTAGCCAAGTCACTTTACCCTCAGTTGCCTCAGGTACAAACCTAGATTGTGAGTCCTCTGGGAATAGGGAAATATCTACAGTACTTGAATGTAATCTGCTTTGAAGTGCTGAAAAGCAGAATATTAATAAAATAAAAAGGTATTACTGTATACAGTTTAATTTATTGCATTCAGGCTCCTGTTTTTCTTCACCTGCAGCGGTATGCTTTATATTTGTCTCTACATCTTTGGGTTGTCATAATATTTTTTTCATTTGTGACTTACTATTAAACTTTACCGTATCCAAAGCTTGGTCTTGCATTTTCTCAGCGTTCAGACAGGTTAATCCACGTCCAGTGAGTTATGCACCTGTACCAGCAGATGGAGATGAAGCAAAGCTGACATCACGGTGTATATACCCCTGCTATGACATCAGTCTGCCAGTATTCTTAATCTCCAGCAATCTCTGGCCATGCATCTCCCTACTGGGGAGTGCTTGTTTAAGGGGGGCGGGGGGGAGGAAGGATTGATCACACACCGCTTGTCCTGAGGAGATACCTGGTGATCCCTCCCTCAGTCGAGTGCCTCGGTCTAGTAGCTGATTTCTGGCATGGGCTTAGCTGCCAGGAGAGATTCATTTGAGAGGCTAGCAGGTGCAGGAAGCAGAGCGTGGCAGTGAAGGCATTAGCCCTCTCTCACCGCAGCAAGAGACAGACTCAGCTCAGGTAAAGTTTATTTAAAAGAAAAAAAGAATGCTTTAGGGATTCCCTCTTCTGTTGCTGGTCTCAGCGCACCAATCAGACATGCATTCCCATCTCAGTGGGGGACTTGGAGTGTCACGGTAGCTTTTGCAGGTTGAACGGCCCTTTGGGCTAGGCCCTGCTCAGAGGATTCACTGGGATGCCACGGCGGCGTTCACACGCTCTTTTGCACAAGACATCCACAAAAGCAGTGCCTGACTTCTTTTCATAACTGCGTGTCCAGGTTGAGCGTTGGTATGGACCGCGTAGTTGAATGTCCAGATTTTGGGTGTTCGTAGTACAATCGTTCAGAATCTCTCTCTCCATCTCTTATATGCATCCTGATTTTGGGTGACCAGTCCAAGGGTAAGATAAAGTTCTTCTGTGTGGAGACATGGACAAGGGCTAGGAAGGGCTCAAGGAGAAATCCAAAGGTGCTGCCCAAAGAGGATGACAATATATATATATTTTTTTTATAATAGGCTACAGCAATCTACAGCTTCAAAGCCTTATTTAGCCTTAAGACTGAGAATTTTCATTTATGAAAAGGGGAAGACAGCCATTACTGTAGGCTGTTCCCTCTATTGCTCAGCTATTAGAAAGGGCAGGAGAAAGAAGCTACAACATACATGTGATTTCGCCTGCTTAAATAATTCAGCAGAGAACTGGAGTTGTGCAAGCTCTGTGGTGCTGAGGGAAAATATGTAGAGCCCTCCCCACTGAAACTTCCCTATATGACTATCAAGGGAAGAGGAAGGTAGAGAGTCTGGCATGCTTAATTTATTATTGGGATGAAATAGCAACAAAATGTTTGCTGATCCAGCCAAAACAAGAGTGCTGACCAGGCCCTGTTCCATGTGCACTACAGTGCTACCTTCCACTATAGGGGCCAAGGCTTAATGGGGAACTCACCCAGTTTACTCTTGGTAGGATGCTGACCTTCTGCAGTTCACATCCACTTCACCTGGTGCCTGCTTACTCATAAACCATGCAGAATACACCTGCTGACACATTGAGCCACCATGACTTACCTGCAGCACCATGCCTCCCTATATTTCCAAACATATTGGAAGCCAGGAGAGGGAAGGAGAGGAAAGAGTGATCTAAGACTTCCTGACAATCCCCAAATCTTTGTACAGCACCATAGAAAACAAAGACAGTTCAGGGGGGAAAAAAAACCAGCTGTGCTGTAAGCCTTTTGTTTTGTTTCTTTTTTTAAAATACTGCCTCCCTATTGCTCTCTCAGACAGGTTTGGTAATTCCTTTTGCCAGACCTTACCAAGGGAAGATAATTATCCAGGACACACTGTGCTTGACCCACCCATGCAGGAACTCCAAACCCAACTGGGAAGGAAAAATCAGTCCCACCAGGACCATCACCTGAATACCCCCAAGACTGCCTACATTCCACCAGGAATCTGAGCCTAAAGCTTTCTAAAGAGCAGCCTATGCTCCATCAGAACTTGGGCCTAAAAAGCCTTCCCGGGAGTGGCCTACACAACTGCAGCACTCTATAGACATACATACATACACACTCAAACCACTAAACGGGAATACTATAATCGTTATAAAACTGCTAAGAAAATTATTTCAGCAACAATTGCTTGCAAAAAAAAAATTTTAATTAAATATATTACTGAAAAAATATATATAAAAGAAAAAAAACAGAGAACTATTTAAAAGTGGGGGAAAAGCCAGTTCATAACTTGCCACTGAAGTAGCAACACAGAGACAATTTGAGCTCCAAAATCTAACGCTGCAAGGTTTTTGTACTGATGTGTTTACAAGACTTGCTTTCTTAAATCTATCAAGCATTATCATAGTGAATAGCCAATGTTGTCTCAACGCCATTTATAGATGGCGTTGAGGGCCTTCAGTTGGGGACAATTAATGGCTTACATCGAGCTGTATTAACAGATAAGCAATTACTATCTTAAGCACAGCCTAAAAGTGATGCTTTATGGTTTAAACATTTTCATCTGACAAAATGAGACGGAGTAATTTTATATTATTAAAAAAAGGTTTACCAAAAACTTTTTGTACATCACAGGGCACTTTATACATGAGCATTCCTCCTTTGAATAATTTATTCAATTTTGCGGGTGTTTTTTTATGCCAGTGATGATTAGAAATGCTTGAAGCCGGAAGGTACATCATGTAACAGTTTTACAAGTTGGCTTGCTACTTCGGTGGCAAGTTATGAACTAGCTTTTTCCCCCTCTTTTAATCTGCTCTTTTTTTCCTATATATTTTTGCAGTAATATATTTCATTTTATTTATTTTTTTGCAAGCAATTGTTGCCGAAATATTTTTTCAGTAGTTTTGTAACGATTATAGCCTTCCTGTTAGTGGTATTTCACAAATTATACTATTGGCCTTATGATTTAGGTTTTGCCATTGTTTCACCTGTATATATATGTATACATATACACACACACACATATACATACACGCATGCATATACACAGTGTATGCATTCACCTTTCCAGTAATACACAACAGTATAACAGCAAAATTACTTCAATAAATAAATTCCTGCTTCTGAATCTCTCCCCTCACATAAAAGCTCAATTCATTGTAAAGTGTTCCACTCTTTCGTCCTCAAGAGAGGTTCAGCTATTAAGCTGCATTTGATTATGAAAGAGTATGGTTTGCTAATATATTTTTATTGCTCATGTAATCTATATTTACTGATCCCAGAATGGTACCTTTTAAATTCTTCCAGTTTCATTACTACAAAACCTAGCATCTCTACTTTCCTATATTTCACAGCCACCTTGCTTCAATTTAAGTGTTTCAATTTATAAATAGATTTCCAGCCCATCAATTTACTATGTTAGAATTCCTGTTTATTTGATCTTTTTCTGCTGTCACATTTCTCTTGGTAGGATGCTGACCTTCTGCAGTTCTATAAAGTGATGGGAATTGTAAAGCTAAATTAGTTGAGTAAATGGGCAGACTACATAGTCTATACCAGAGCTTTCCAAAGAGTGTGCTGCGACACATTAGTGTGTCGCCTGGTCTACATAGCAGCAAGGAACTGCAGCAGGAAGATCGGTGGGCCGTGATGGAGCTTACCTCACCACTGCCCAAAGAAGAGGGTCACGTTTACTCCTCCTCCTTCCTGCCTATGCAGCCCTGAAAGAAAAACATTGCCGGAGCCGCATGGGCAGGAAAGAGGCGGACAGGGGCGGATTGGCCTATCGGGGGATCTGGCTCCCCCCGATGGGCCAGTCACTCCCATCACGTGGTTTTTTTTTTTAAACAAGGATTCCCACCAAAGAAAATGAGAAGGGTTGCTGTGGCCCAAAAAAAGATCTACAAAGTCGCAGTAGAACCGATGAGGCCGCATCACAGCTCATTCTGCTGTGCCTGAAGAGGACCTGCGAGCTGCGGCAGAGCCCATCCTGCCGCGGCGTGAAGAGAGATCTACGGGGCTGCTGAAGAGGACCTACGTGTAGGGCCGGTGCACCACCAGTCTGGGGGCGGGGATGGCATGACTTCTCCTTCCTGTCCGCACGGCCCGGAAGAGAAAGTGGTGGGTCCGTATGGGCGGGAAGAAGAAGAGGCCATGCAGGAAAAAGAAGAGTACTGGCTGTTGCAGGCATTGGCTCCAAGTTCGCGTGGCATCCAAGAAGCAGCAGTAACACCTCTCCCACCTCAGCCTCCACCTCCACGCAAGTGCATTCCCCGGGCTGTCGCAGGAAGAGGCATCAAGGGCCAGAGGAAAATCAACAGTGTCACCTCCCTCTCCCCCTGCAGAAAACAGAGCGGCATCAGCCCCCCACGGCCTCAAGTAAAATGAAGAGGTCCTCTGCAATGGGGCTGAAAGAGGAGGCTGCTGCTGTACTTCTACTGGGGAGGGGGGAGGAAGTGAATGAGTGAGAGCATTTGTGTGTATGTCTCTGTGAGGGTATGTATGGGTGAAAAAGCATATCTGTCTGAGAGCATGTGTATGTGCGAGAGCATGCATGACTGTGTATGACTGCATGTCTGAGACAGCATGTCTGTGTGTGTATCTGTGAGATTATGTCTGTGTGTGTAGCTGTGTCTGAGAGCATGTTTGTGTCTGTGTGTGAGAGAGCATGTGTGTTTATATGAGAGAGAGAGATTGGGAGGAACAACCCCTCCCCTCACCTCTCCCCTCCCCTGCTAATCCACAACAATCTCAGGGTATCTGGAAATCAAAAGATTCCAGGTATGAACAATCAGGGATTTTTTATCCTTTTTAAATTTTAAGTATTGCATAGTGTTTGAAATATTTTATTAGTCTGGAAAATTTATGAGTTTTCAATTATTAGATGATGTTCTATTTGTCAGCTGTTTTGAAATATTCTTTTTATTAGTATGGTTTTACTTCTATTGATCCTTTATATTTACTGATTTTGATGTTTTTCAGGTATTATAATATTTCTGTTTTTCCGTTGTTGCACTGCATAATAGTCTGGCCTGTTGCAGTTAACAGTTCAATTTTTGTCTGAATGTTTGTAATAATACTTTATGGTTACTTTATTCTGTATTTTTGTGAGGGTTTGTTTGTATTTTGCATCTGTGACTGAGTTGACATATTCTGCTAGTGTGGAGGTTCTGTGTAGGGATCTGTAGCAGCTTGGCTTTTTCTGTTTTCCTAATAGGAGGCAGCAGAACGGGCTTCAGTGCCAGTAGCAGCAATCAGCACCTCCCCAAATATCCACATGGCAGCAGTGACAGCAGTAGCAGAGGAATGAGAGAGGCTCTGAGTTGCTGGCAAAAGAAAGAGAGGAGGGGTCTGCCTTCAGTGTGTGCAAGTGTATGAATAGGAGTCTGCCTGGGGGGTGTATATGTATGAATGTATGGGTGTCTTCCTAGGGTCTGTCTGTGTTGGAATAGGTGCCTGCCTGTGTGTGCGTGTGCGCATGTGTGAATAAATTGGTGCGTGCGTGTGTGCGAATAAATTGGTGCGTGCGTGTGCGAGTGCGAATAAATTGGTGCGTGCGTGTGAGAGTGCGAATAAATTGGTGCGTGCGTGTGCGAATAAATTGGTGCGTGCGTGTGTGTGTGTGTGCATTAATGTGTGCATGCCTGGGGGGTGGGGAGGGAGCGGTGTGAGAATGAATGGGAGCTGCCTGGAGGTCAGTGTGGGTGTAACTATGTAATCCACAAAAATGTATGTATATATTTAAGGAAACATACATAAATTGTCAAAATATGTTTTGTTCGTTTAACCTTTAACCTCTGGTTTGCTGGTAGACTGAATTACTGTGTCTTGAAATTATGTTTGTCTAAAAAGTGTGTCACCAACATGAAAAGTTTGGAAAGCTCTGGTCTATGCAGTCTTTCTGCCCTTTTGCTTTTTTTTTTTATTTAAACTTTAAGCAAAATATTTGAATCAAAAACAGTGAGGTCCATATTCAGCAGGGCTGTTAGTGGACAAGTTATCCAGCTAAAGTTAGCCAGGTAACTTGTCCTGTACATTCAGCGGGATAAATGTCTCACTGAATATACTTGCTTAAGTTATCCAGCTACATGTAGCCTGATAACTATGAAATCTAACTGGCTGTTTCAATTCAGCTGGTTAGGTTATAATGTTAAAAGTTATCCAGTCTCATGTGGCAAGATAACATGCTACTTAACTGGATATCTTTAACGATATCAGCTAAGTAGTGCTGCCAAAAGGAAAAATATTAAACAAAGAGTGGGCAATCCCCTCCCTCCTCCATCCTGCCAAATATCTTTAAAGGCCTTGTCTGGAGATCACATGATGCCTCGAATGGGGTAAAATATGATCTTGCTTGCTCCATTTTCCCACCAGCTGCATCTGCTTCCATCACCCCCATCAGTTTAAGTCGCATTTTCTTTTGCGGAGTCTGGGCCGGGCATGTCGGCCTGTGCTAATCAATGCGACAAAGGAAAAGAAAAGTCCCGGCCTGGAGGAAATAAGATGGCGGCTGCAAATCAATCGCAGGAGGCCACATCACCATCAGGGGCTATGATTGCAGAACTGAAGGCAGCAGTGGTGGGGGCTCTGGAACCGGAGTTCCAATGATAATCATGGGAATGCCAATAAAAAAAATTGGAATTTCATGCCCCATTTACAATTGATGAATTGGAAACAAAATTGGATGATCAACTAAGTGTAATGGAGACCTCAAACAAACACAATGACAAAAGAATGGTACACAATCACAACCAGTTTAGCAACTAAATTAAACCCAGTAAAAACAAAATACATAAAGAGTAGGGATGTGAATCGTTTTTGAACGATTAAAATTATCGTCAGATAATTTTAAAATCGTTAGAGTGCACGATACAATACAAATGCCCCCGATTTATCATCAGGGGCATTTGTATTGTATCGTTAAATAGGGCGCGAGAAAACCGGCACACCAAAAAAAACCCTAAAACCCACCCCGAACCTTTAAAACAAATCCCCCACCCTCCCGAACCCCCCTAAAATGTTTTAAATTACCTGGGGTCCAGTGGAGGGGGTCCCGACGCGATCTCCCTCTCTCTCTGGCCACGGCTGCGTTGAGAAATGGCGCCGGTGGCCCTTTGCCCTTATCATGTGACAGGGCAAAGGTAGCGCCGGCGCCATTTTGGTTCCTGGCTCCCGACGTCACCCGTGCAGGAGATCGCCCCCGGACCCCCACTGGACCCCCAGGGACTTTTGGCCAGCTTGGGGGGGCCTCCTGACCCCCACAAGACTTGCCAAAAGTCCAGCAGGGGTCCGGGAGCGACCTCCTGCACGCGGGCCGTATTGCCAATCTTCAAAATGGCGCCGGCGCTACCTTTGCCCTCACTATGTCATATGGGCGACCGTCGCCCGTATGACATAGTGAGGGCAAAGGTAGCGCCGGCGCCATTTTGCCGGTGAACGCGATTCTGTATTTAAATTAGGTGACGCGGTAAAAACGGGGAAAAGGAGGCGCTAGGGACACTAGCGCGTCCCTAGCGCCTCCTTTTTGACAGGAGCGGCGGCTGTCAGCGGGTTTGACAGCCGACGCTTAATTTTGCTGGCGTCTGTTCTCAAGCCCGCTGACAGCCACGGGCTCGGAAACCGGATGCCGGCAAAATTGAGCGTCCGGTTTTTGGCCCGACAGCCGCGGGCCGAATTCAAATTTTTATTTTATTTTTTTTTACTTTTCGGGACCTCCGACTTAATATCACTATGATATTAAGTCGGGGGGTGCACAGAAAAGCAGTTTTTACTGCTTTTCTGTGCACTTTCCTGGCGCGGGAAGAAATTAGCGCCGACCCAAAGGTCGGCGCTAATTTCTGAAAGTAAAATGTGCGGCTTGGCTGCACATTTTACTTTCTGTATCCCGCGTGCATACCTAATAGGGCCATCAACATGCATTTGCATGTTGAGGGCGCTATTAGGTGCCACGGGTTGGACGCGCGTTTTCCTCCCCTTACTGAATAAGGGGTAAGGGAAAACGCGCATCCAAGGGCAGGCTAACAGTGCACTCCGTCAGAGCGCACTGTACTGTATCGGCCTGTATGTGAACTTAATAGCAGGTAATTGACTTCTCCAAGAACTTATCCAATCCTTTTTTAAACACAGCTATACTAACTGCACTAACCACATCTTCTGGCAACAAATTCCAGAGTTTAATTGTGCATTGAGTGAAAAAGAACTTTCTCTGATTAGTTTTAAATGTGCCACATGCTAACTTCATGGAGTGCCCCTTAGTCTTTCTATTATCCGAAAGAGTAAAAAACTGATTCACATCTACCCATTCTAGACCTCTCATGATTGTAAACACCTCTATCATATCCCCCCTCAGCCGTCTCTTCTCCAAGCTGAAAAGTCCTAACCTCTTTAGTCTTTCCTCATAGGGGAGCTGTTCCATTCCCTTTATCATTTTGGTTGCCCTTCTCTGTACCACTAGAATGGTTCAAATCTTTCTTGAGCAATAGAATGTATCAAGTATATATAAATAATAATTCCACTATCTGATAATAATTCCTTATCAGATAGTGTGAAGCTTGAAACAGGAGTACCATAAGGCTCCGCACTATCTGCAATTATGTTCAATATATATATGACACCATTGTGCCTTCTTTTGTCAGGCCTTGGATTGTCATATTATCTATATGCAGATGACATACAGACATTAATACCAGTTAAAGATACGTTAGAAAAAAACTTTTCAAATAACGGAAATATATATGAATATTATAAAGCAATTATTATCCCAGATGAAATTAAGTCTTAACATTGAAAAAATAGATAATGTTATTGGAAAGAAAAAGAGGGATGAGCAATGAGAACCTTCAGTTTAAATATGAAAACTATCAAATTACGATGACCACAAAAATCAGAGATCTTGGAGTTGTCTTAGACCCAGAACTGAACTTTAAAAAACAAATAGAAACAAAAATGAAAGACAGGTTTTTTAAATTATTGTTGCTAAGGAGATTAAAACTACTTTTGAACATAAAAGAATTCAGAACAGTGTTACAAGCCCTGAATTTTAGTGGCATTGATTACTGCAATGCCCTCCTACTTGGACTACCGTATTCTACATTGAGACCTTTGCAAATTCTTCAGAATCCAGCAGCTAGGATACTAACCGGAACTCGTAAACATGACCATATAACACCAATACTGATTGATCTACACTGGTTACCTATTGAACAAAGAATACAATATAAAATTTTGACAATTCTACACAAGGCAATACATACAGAACACACAGAAAGGCTGAATGCTTCTATAAGATTACATACTCCACAGCATAATTTGAGATCATCAAACAAAGGACTATTGGCAAGCCCATCACTATCATCTGCTAGACTAACATCAGTAAGAGAAAGGGCATTATCCTTCGCAGCCCCTAAGATCTGGAACACTCTACCAGTGGAATTAAGACTAGAAACAAGACAGAATTTTAAAAACTACTAAAAACATGGTTATTCAAACAGGCTTATATGGAGAACAACAACTGAGCATTTCACGATAAAGGTGTTTTAAGAAGCAAATGAAGAATGATAATGTGAGATGTGAGTGGTAGATTAGGTATTTTCTGTTGTAAGAAATTTTTTAGATTACTGGCTAATGTTAGTTATAATTGTTTTACTTATGGAAATTGTTTTTATGTATTTTAACAAGATTGTAAACTCATTTTTTTGTCATATTATTCAGAAATTACTACCCATAATGGAACGCATAATGATAGTGGGTGGGGACTTCAATCTTACTGCAGACCCCCTTCCTGGATAGGTCCACTGCTCAAAAGGTTATGAGAATGGGACCACGAAAAGGCATTCCTTTTTTGCTCTCTGAACTCCAACCTTTGGATGTTTGGTAAACGCTACACCCCACAGAGAAAGATTTTACCCACTTATTCTAGACTAGATTACTTCTTAATCTCTGAATCTAGCTTCTCACAGGTAGATGAGGCTGGAATTGGGAATATAGCTATATATGACCATGCACCTATTTGACTGACTTTGAGTGGGTTAGGGGCAAGGTCCCAAGTTTGGGATGGCAGACTCCACTTTTCAGGAATATTTGAAGACAAAGAGGTTGGATTATGAGTCAAACAATAGTAGTCATTTTGCAGAATGGAGAAATTACTTACCTGATAATTTCATTTTCCTTAGTGTAGACAGATGGACTCAGGACCAGTGGGTTATGTGCTCTTCTACTAGCAGACGGGAGACGGAGTCAGATTTCAAAGCTGACGACACCCTAGATATACCCCTGCAGTGACCTCAGCTCTTCAGTATTCTCTTCGAAAAGCCATTGTGGATATATATTTGCTTAAATAACTTGCTTAAAACTGATTAAATTTGATTCAACTGATTCCAAAAACTGGAGACCGCCATTGCACTCAACCAATTAACGCCAACACCAGACAAACTGCGGGTGTCTTGAACTAGGGGTAGGCAATGGCTTACCCGTATTTGCTTAATCTCGAGGTTCGCTTTCCGAGGTCCTCCTTCTCTGGGGCAGCCGTGGGTGGGATTCTGAGTCTATCTGTCTACACTAAGGAAAACAAAATTATCAGGTAAGTAATTTCTCCATTTCCTAGCGTGTAACCAGATGGACTCAGGACCGGTAGGATGTACAAAAGCTACTCCCAGACAGGGCGGGAGGCTGCCCATGGCCCACTTAGAACTGCCCTTGCGAAGGCTGCGTCTTCTCGGGCCTGAACATCCAGGCGGTAGAATTTGTAGAAAGTGTGTAAGGAGGACGACGTCGCCGGCCGACATCTCGGCAGGCGACAGCAGCTTGGTTTCTGCCTGGGCCCTAGTAGAATGAGCCTTAACCTGTAGGGGTAAGGGCTTTCCTGCCTCTATGTAGGCTGCCTTGATTACTTCCTTATTCCAGCAAGCTATGGTCGCCCGCTTCTCCTTGATTCTTTCCGCTGTGAAGAATGAACAAGCGATCCGTTTTGCGCACCGGTTCCAATCTTTCCAGGTATCGCACCAGGAGTCTGCTGATATTTAGATGGCGAAGAAGGCATGAGTCTTCAGAGTCCTTATGTTCATCCGGAGATGGTAGGGAGATGGCTTGGTTCAAATGAAACCTGGAAACCACTTTCGGTAGGAAGGAGGGGATGGTGCACAGCTGTATCGTGCCAGGAGTGAACCTAAGGAACGGTTCCCGACAGGATAGTGCCTGTAGTTCGGAGATGCGATGAGCTGAACATATTGCCACTAGGAATATCATCTTCAATGTTAAGAGGTGTTGTGACAGACCGCACATTGGTCTGAAGGAAGCCCTTGCTAAGAAGTCTAATAAAAGATTGAGGTTCCATAGGGGGCACCGGCCACTTTAGGGGTGGCCGGAGTTGCTTAAGCCCTTTTAGGAAACGGCCCAAGTCCAGATGAGCTGATAGATGGATTCCGTTCACTTCGGCTCTGAAGCAGGAGAGGGCTGCTACTTGGACCTTGAGGGAGCTGAGTGACAACCCTTTCTTCATACTGTCCTGTAGGAACTCCAGAATCATGAGGATCTTTGCCGTCCGCGGGAGTATGCTGCGGTCCTCGCACCAGGCTTCGAATACTCTCCAGATCCATATGTATGACAGGGATGTGGAGAACTTGCAAGCACGGAGTAGGGTGTCAATCATGGCCTTTGAGTAACTGCGCTTCTTCAGGCGAGTCCTCTCAAGGGCCAGACCGTAAGAGAGAATAGAGACGGATCTTCATGAAGGATTGGGCCCTACGGGGAGGTAGGCACAGAAGGTTCCTCGCAAGGAGTCTTTGCATGTCTGCGTACCATGGTTGTCTTGGCCAATCCGGGGTCACTAGTAGAACTAGTCCCCTGTGATGTTCTATCTTGCGGATGACCTTGCCCAGTAGCGGCCATGGAGGGGGAAGGCGTACAGCAAGTCTTCCTCTGGCCAAGTCTGGACGAAAGCGTCAATCCCTTGGGAGTGTGGCTCTTGTCTGCAGCTGAAGAACCCGGGGACTTGGGCACTGAGATGGGTGGTCAGCAGATCCATGGCTGGGAGGCCCCAGCGATTTACTATTAGTTGGAAGGCTGTGGTCGACAGCATCCATTCCCCCGGGTCCAGGCTCTCTCTGCTGAGGAAGTCTGCTGAGACGTTGTCTTTTCCTGCGATGTGGGAGGCCGAGATCCCTTGTAGCTTTACCTCCACCCATGCCATGAGAGGGTTTATCTCCAGAGACACTTGCTGGCTCCTGGTTCCTCCCTGGCGGTTGATGTAGGCAACCGTTGTCCGACACTACTCGAATGGCTTTGCCTCGGAGTCTGTGGCTGAATCGCAGGCACGCTAGTCTGACTGCTCCAGCTTCCAGGCAGTTTATGTTCCATCCCGCCTCTTCCTTTCTCCTTTGTCCCTGGGCCGTCAGTTCCTGACAGTGGGCTCCCCACCCTCATAGGCGCGCATCCGTGGTGAGCACGATCCAGTTCGGTGGGGATAGGCTTACTCCTCTGCTTAGGTGGAGTTCCTGTAGCCACCACTTAAGCTGAGAACGTACTTCTGCTAGTAGTTGGAGGCGAATTGAGTAGTCCTGGGACAGTAGGTTCCAGCATGACAATAATGAGCACTAGAGTGGTCGCATGTGAGCCCTTGCCCACAGAACGACCTCAAGGGTTGATGACATAGCCCAAGGACTTGAAGATAGTCCCATACTTGGGGTGTGCATTGGTCATCAATCGTCGTAATTGTTCCATCAGCTTCCTTCTCCTCGGGGGAGGGAGGAAGACTGTTCTGTTTGGTGTTGAAACAGGCCTCCAGGTACTCCAGAGACCGAGAGGACTGCAAACTGCTCTTGACCATGTTCACAACCTGAATTCCTGCAGTATGTTCTTGACTCTGCTGGTCACCTGCCGGCTCTCTTCTGAAGACTTTGTCCTGATCAGCCAGTCGTCCAAGTAAGATCTCTTCCTTCCTTAGTGTTGCTGCCACGACCACCATAATTTTGAAGGATGTTCTGGGGGCGGTTGCTAGGCTGAAGGGTAGCACTCAGAACTGGTAATGGTGTCCCAGTAACACAAAGTGTAGAAAATGTTGGTGATCTTGATGGACTGGGATGTGAAGGTAGGCTTCGGAGAGGTCCAGGGAGGTTAGGAACTCTCCCGTTGTACTGCCATTATTACAGGGCAGAGAGTTTCCATGTGGAAGTGTAGTACCCGCAGATGACTGTTTACATTCTTGAGGTCTAAGATGGGTCGGAATGATCCTTCTTTCTTGGGAACAATAAAATAGATGGAATAATGCCCTGTATTTTTCTGGGGCGTAAATACTGGAGTTATAGCCTTCAGACTGAGTAGACTTGCCAGAGTGGATTCCACTGCCAGTCTCTTGGTGTGGGAGTGGCAGGGTGATATCATAAATTTGTCCTGAGGGATGCTGTGAAACTCGAGTGTTACCCTGTCGAATGATATTTAGTACCCATTTGTCCGTGATTTTGACCCATCGTTGAAAGTCGACCCCATATTTCCTCTTCCTGTGGATGGGTCGGCCCATTCTTATTGGGAAGCACGGTTCAAGCCTGCCCCCGGGCCTATTCCTCTCTTGGTTTGTCTGTTCTAAAAGGGCTGGGACCTTCCAGAGGGGCGAGATACATGGAATGATGAGTTCCTGTATGGTCGAAAACGTTGGGAGCCTCTGCTCCTAGTTCTTCTGGGGAAGGGGCGTTGGGATCTTTTACCCCTGTCTTCCAGTAGCCGAGGCACTGAGGATTTGTCCCACTTGCTGGCTAACTTCTCTAATTCGCTTCCAAATAGGAGAGATCCCTTAAAGGGCATTTTTGTGAGATTCACCTTAGAAGTCACGTCTGCCGACCAGTTCTACAACCATAACTGCCTTCTGGCTGCCACTACAGAGGCTACTCCTCTGGCTGAGGTACACACCAGGTCTGAGTTTGCGTCAGTCAGGAAGGCTGCTGCAGGTTTGATTGTTTCATTGACATATGTTCCGGAATTATCTGCCTCTCTTGATAGGAGCAAGCAGGAACGTGCCACCAGCGCGCTGCAGGAAGCTATCTGCTGTTGCGTCGAATGCTTGCTTAAAGATGGATTCTAATAGTCTATCCTGAGTATCCTTCAATGCCACCCCTCCCTCCACAGAAATGGTTGTTCGCTTCGAGATGGTGCAGACCATGGCATCCACTTTCAGGAAACGCAGGCGATCCTTGGTCACTTAGTTCCAGAGGGTACAAGGCTTCCAAGGCTCGACCTCCTTTAAAGCTTGCCTCTGGGGCATCCCATTCCAGGTCAATCAGTTTCTGGATGGCTTCCATCATTGGGAAATAGCATGAGGCCTTATGAAGGGACACCAAGTTAGGGTTCTTCTTTGGTTCTGTCATAGGGTTCCGTGCCTGGGATCCCCAGAGTCTTCAGGGTCTGTGAAAACAAGGGCTGGTAATTCATCCCTGTGGAAGAAGCGAAGCATTGTTCTGTATGGTTCCAGGCCTGGAGGGATTTCCCCTTCCTCCAGTGAGGCACCATCGTCTGAGGTGTCCAGGTCCCTGTCAGAAAAATTCTTGGTGAGGCAAGGCATGTCTTGTGGGCCCGGGGGGGGGGGGGGGGGGGTGTCAGGTGCTCCTGGCTGGGGTTGGACCTGAGGCGCAGCCGGAGCTGATTGTAACTGAACAAAGGCTTGCAGTCCCTGGAAAGATTCTAACCAGGAGAAGGCCCCTGGGTCCATGTTAGCCCCAGGGGGAGTCGGAGCAGTAGCCCCTGAAATGCCCTCTTGTGGAGATGCCATTTCGGAGTTACATAGGTTCGGGGTGCTATCGTATGTAGTAGCTCTGGACCCATCCTTGGGCTTCTTCGCATTGTTCTCTAGTTCAGGCTGCACAGCTCTGATGTGGCAGGCTGTGCAAAGGGAATGCCTTCTGAGCTTCTTGGATGCCAGTGCCATTGCTTCTGTATATAGTTGCACAGGTAATGCGTTTCAATATGCGCACAGTTATGCGCATGAGCACTGTGCTTGCATGTAGTTATGCGCGAGGTGTGCGCTCCTCTATATTGGATGCAAACAAGTTGGGCGCATTGGCCATCTGGCCTGCCCCGCGCGTACCGCCGGTCGAGAAAGGAAGATGGCGCCAGCGCCCCCGAGGGTCTCCAAGTGTCTGGACCCCTGCACTGAATTGGAGCCTAGCCCAACCAAGGCTGCTCAACCCGATCGGTGCTCCCTTTTTACCTCGCTGGAAGAGAAACTGAATCGATACGGCAATCTGAGCCTCGGAGACCAGAGAACTTAAAGTTTTCTGCTTACCTGGTCTCGGCGCTTACCGATCGTGTGCCGGGACAGTCTCCAGCTGTGGGGGGGAGAGGGCTTTACCTTCACCGCCGCGCTCGTTTGTGCACCCACTGCCTTTCAGCCACTCTGGGAGCTAAGTCCACGCCAGGAACCGGCTACTGGACCACAGCATACCTCTGAGGGATATCTAAAATCACCTCAGGAATTCCCAACTGGGGGAGGGACCCTTAGGTATCACCGCAGGAGAGCGGGGCTCGATCTTCTTTAACCTTTTAGGTACCAACGTTCCACAAGTGGAACATTTCTTCATACACTTTTAATTACTTGCAAATTGTTTTATACCATATTTATACCATGCTTGGGTCTAGTTAACTAAGATATGTAAAAAGAGGCATCAGGAAATAATTCCTTCAATGAGCAGGATCTAAAAGGTTAAGGTAAACATTTTTCTTCTTTGCTGTAATTCTTGACATTGTTCTAGTGTGTGGGATAGTGTCCGCATCTGCTAGGAGATGGAGAGATACTGAAGAGCTGAGGTCACTGCAGGGGTATATCTAGGGTGACATCAGCTTTGAAATCTGAATCCGTCTCCCATCTGCTAGCAGAAGAGCACATAACCCACTAGTCCTGAGTCCATCTGGCTACACGCTAGGAAACTTATTTATTTTATTTATTTCGGATTTTTATATACCGGCATTCGAGACCGCAGTCACATCATGCTGGTTCACATAAAACAGGGGTGCATAATAAACATAAACTAGAACAATGGGGCGGAAAAGGCAGTTACATGTAACAGGGTGACTAGAACTTGGCGAAGAAGGGCAGGAAGATTAAGATAGGTAACAGCATTAAATATAATTCAAACAGGGTTGTAGTATTTACAATTTTTGCAGGAAGCGGTAAGGTTGAATGCAGACACACATTTGTAAATGAAAGTCCCTTTCAAGCTCTTCCTAAAAACGGTGCTGCTCTGGCTGGGTGCAGATCCAGTTTCTGTACATGAGGCAGTTTGCACTCCTGACGCTGCCATCAGTCAGGTAGGCACAACCCGATTCCTGTGAAATGCTAAACGTGTTATTGAATTCCGATCCATCCGTCCATCTCCACGGCTGCCCTTGCTCTTTTCTCAGACCGATCCAGTGATCGGAGGGACCTTTATGGCGAATTGAGAAATCCAGTTCCTGCCGGGTCTCGATGTGAGCGAGGGAGGCGTTGTGAGAGGTGCAGAAGCTCTGGGCCGTGTCCAAATCTCTTGAGTCCTCAGAGAAAAAACAACATTTGCTTCTGTACCAACTTTATTTTGGTATGCTTTATTTTGGTATGCTCCCAAGGCAACTTTATTTTGGTATGCTTTATCCAACTTTATTTTGGTATGCTCCCAAGGCAGTATTGCGAGGAGATGTTTTCTTTTTAGTGTGGCGGCATAAAACTATAGCTAAAGAATATTGGAATTAGAAAAGGCATTAACTCGCCATAAAATAGCTTCATTATGTGAAAATACTATGGTGAATAGAAAAAAAGAGTATATTTCAATACAGGTTGCCCTAAATACGTTATTGCACCAAAAAGCCAAAAAAAGCATTCTTTATTACAAATATAAATTATACCACCAGGCTAACAAAATAGGGAAACTGATGTCGAGATTAATAAAAGTAGACACCGCTACTAAATATATTTCTTATATTAGGAGACCACATGGGCGAGTGATGAATACCATTTTGGAAATTCTTAGTTCCTTTGCAGGATTATTACTCCCACTTGTACAGTTCTGGAGAAGTAGATTTGGTACATTGTCATAGCTTCTTGGGGAAGCTCAGTGTGAAATCCTTTACAGAGGCACATTTACAGAGATTGAACCAGCCAATTAGAGTTGATGAGGTTATAGGAGGTGTACAATCAGCAAAACTATTGAAGGTCCCAGGCCCCGATGGATTCAATGCAGAATTTTTTAAGTTGTTGATTGACCATATTCCACCCATACTGAGTAAAGTGTTTATGGCCCTCGTTGACGAAGGCGCTTATCCAAGCAGGATGAACAAAGCTGTTATGGTACTTCCCAAACTGGGTAAGAATCCTAATTTAGTAAAATCCTATTGACCTATATCTTTGTTAAATTTTGACCAAAATATTGGCTAATAGGCTGCCAGAATGCATCGGTCCATGCTAAGTGGGGTTTGTGAGAGGTCAATATGCAGTTAAGAATGTTTGGCGTTTAATGTCAGCTATAGCACACTGTACTTATAATAGCAAGCCATTTATGATAATCAGCTTTGATGCCGAAATGGTGTTTGATAGGATGGAATGGCAGTAGGTGTATGATCTCTTACACTATATGGGGTTGAAAGATTTATTCTTGGATGGGATACATTTGTTATATACTAACCCCTTAACAGAGGTGGTAGTTAAATGGGGAAATGTCTGCAGATCTCTTAGTTCATAGAGGGATGAGGCAGGTTGTCCCCTTTTTCCGCTTTTATTTCTTTTGTCTTTAGAACCTCTTTGGATGGTTATACAACAACATATGTGCATTCAGGGTCTCTTGATGGGTAGCCTGGTATTCAAATATGCTGCATTCGCAGATCTGTTTTTCTTACAAACCCTTTTAGTTCCCTTATACATCTACTACCACTTATCCAAGAGTACAGAGGCTTTTCCAGGTTTAAGCTTAATATGGACAAATCTGAAGCTATGGTATACCCAGATACTCTTAAAAGTGATTGGGTAGGGGATTTTCCATTGCGCTGGGTTGAAGGGTCTTTTCGTTACTTGGGGGGTAATATTTCTTCCGATTCATATCAACTATACACTCTGAATATCCAACCTTTATTCACTAGCACTAAAGACAAACCATTGTTGTGGCACTCCCTCCCGCTATCGTTGGGTGGCCGTGTGAATCTTTTTAAGACGGTTATTTTTCTCAAATGGCTATTATGTTTTACAGATGCTTCCTATTCGCCTTGCTAAGAGGGATATCCTAGACCTAGATAAGATGCTATCTATCTTTCTTTCTTTGGGCGGGGAAAAAAAAACCTAGAGACGCACTTGCAAAGTTAAAGAAGAACTGGAGAAAAGGGGATATGGGTTTTCCGGATATGGAAGAATACAAATTAGCTAGTTTACTGAGGGTAATAAGAGATTGGCTTTATGATGGCTCGACTTTTACAGACATCAGCAGCAATAAAATACTCAGATACATTAGATTTAAGATACGCCTTACAGGCCCCTTCAACAAGTCTCCCTAAAAATGTAGTTCGTCATGTTTTATTGGCTCCCCTATGCTGTGCATCGAAATCCCTTATGAAGAAGTTGAGAATTCTGTTAACTTGTACCCAGTTTCTGCCAATTCAGGGCAATTTGAACTTTCAGCCCGGTTCCTCCTCACCATGTTTTTCATATTGGCAAGAGAGGAGAATTACCAAACTTCAACATGCACTTTCAGGAGAAGGGACTATCATGTCTTTTCAGACTTTACAAACTAGATATGGCCTAAGTCCTCACGATGCTCTCTCTTATCTTCAATTATGTCATTATATCCAGTCATTACAATTGATAAATCTCACTCCTTCAACAGTAGATAAAATAGATAATTATTACTGTGTTGAGAGACATAAGCTTTCTCTATCCCTGCTATATAAAGAATTACAGAGACTTGGATCCATGGGGTGGGTACACTCTCTTTGGGAGCGTTGGTACCTAGAAGGAGGACTCCCCATTAGTTGTAACCCTCTGCCCGTTCAGTTTCTGGAAGTACACAGTCTTTCTACCAACAGTCAGCTCAGAGAAATGCAGTTTAAATTTCTACATAGAGCATGTGTTTCTCAGTCTATGGCATTCAAAGCACAATTAACTTCATCTGCATTGTGTAGAAAGTGCTCCCTATCGCCGGGTTCCCTTATTCATAGTTTTTGGGGTTGTCCACTCATTTTGGGCTTTTGGAAAAGAATAGTGCCATATATTAATAACCTTTTCGTATGTTTAGTTCCACTACAGGTAGATATAATTTTATTTAAAATGTGGTTAGCCACTTATCTTAAAAAAGCAAACGAAAGGCTACCCATGAAGAAATTATTGGCTCAAGGAAGACTGTCAATCTTACTAGCGTGGCGAGAAAAAGATATTCCATCATAATGGCAGTAGCATAATGCTGTTCACTCCATGATTTCTATGAGTCTATGACAGCACGATCATCCTATCGAGCCAAAACCAGATTTTTAAATGTATAGGATAGGTACATCCATTCCCTTTCAAGTAGGGCACGGAGTCTAATCTTGAATTCTCTTTAGAATTTCTGGTAACCTGTGATTTGTAATTCAATGGTGGAGGAGGGAAAGAGTGGGGAAGGAGGCTGGAGAGAAGGAAAAAAGAGATAGAAGTTTAGGGCTCTAGCCACATGTACAAGATCAAGGCATCTGGCTGGATTGTGGACAATTAGAGCAAATGGGGGGTTATTAGAAGAGATACAAAAGAAAGGAAGGGTCTTTGGCTTTGTATATGATTTATCATGATGTTGTTGTTCAATCATACACTTTCAATGTTGTATGTTTCTGCTGGAAATCAATAAAACAAATTTGAACTAAAGGCCCTGTCTGGTCGTGCCTTCTTCGCCTCACTCAAAATCTTAACCAGTCCCACCCCCTTCCCAGTGTAATTGCAACATCTGGCAGCCCCCCTCTTCCTTCCCACAAGGGTCTATTAAACAGCCAGGCCCCACCCCTTTCCCCGACCCTCCTGATCCCCCAATTATCTTTAAAAAGATTGCCGGGAACAAGGGACCCTATATGCCTTGGTCCCAACACTTCTGCAGTGCTCTAAAACAGACAGCGCTGGAAGCGTAAACTTACTTTAAGCTTATACTTTTAGCACTAGAGGCAGTACACTCACCAGCATAAATTGGAGCCCCTGGGGAATAGTCTGTACAACCTCTGTGGTATAGGATTGCATCTAAAATAAACTTTATATAAATTGTGTGTCAGTTGAGCAGAAACAGAAGCCTTTGCCAATCTTAGCCGAATCTCCTCCTAATCCTTCTCCAGAATAAACCCCGCATCATTTTCCCATGCAAGCTCATGCTTACGTTTCCCCATTGGGCATGAAAGCAGTAATTTATATAGAGATTAAACCTTTAGAGCTAAACTGACCACAACAAAGCCTCTCAAAAAGTGTGACAGGTCTCTGTATAATTTTTTTACCCACTTGCACTTCAAAGTAATGCCTTATCTGGTAAAAAAAAAAAAAAAACCCTGTTAAAAAACAGCTCATATTTCTCTTTAAGAGTTGCAAACTCTAAACTATGCTTCCCTACAAACTACATAAAGTAGCAAGACCTATGTTCATCCATAAAAACATAGGAATCCTGACCCAGAAGGAAATTACTTCAAATAGAAGCAAGCAGGAAATGTTTCCTCCAAGAAATCACAGATTCTCTCCTTGAATACCATAATTTATTTATTTATTTAGCATTTTTTTTATATACCGAGGTAGAGCAGAGTAGCCTTCACTCCGGTTTACAAATTATAACATGTTACATAAAACTATTGAAGACATTGAAGAAAAACAACAATTAACAATCTGAGAACTGTCATGTCAAACATATGAACAAGGCAAGATATCCCAAAGGATAAGCAAATTGAGTATAAACTAGATAAGATGTACCAAAGGATAGGTACATTAAATAGACTGAGTTCAAGTATAATGATAAAATAGTCTTAGATATCTGTAGGAAACAGGATAATTAGACAGAGGGGGGAATAAATGACAAAATATGGGAAGCTGTGGGATTAAGTTTTGAGATTGTTGTGCAGGCTGTCAGTATGAGATTGGCAGAGTAGCCAGGCTTTTAGTTCTTTCTTAAAAGATTTTGGGTTTTCTTGGGAGGTGAGGAACTGAGGGAAGGAGTTCCATAGTTTTGGGCCGATGATAGAAATGGCTCTGTTTCTGGTGGACGAGAGTTTAGCATAAGGGAGTGATGGAATCACTAGCTGTAGTTTACTAGTTGATCTTGTTGTGCGTGGAGAGTACTGGATATGAATGATGTCATCAAGTGCGGTGTAGTCTGCTTTGTATATTGCTTTCTGTAAAGTTGAGAGGATCTTAAATTCGATTCTTTGTTCAATTGAGAGCCATTGTAATTGCTTGAGTACGGGTGTGATATGATCAAATTTTCTTTTACCCGTCAGAACTCTGGCAGCAGCATTCTGAAGGAGTTGTAAGGGTCTTAGGGATGATTTAGGTAAGCCAATTAGTAGAGAATTGCAATAATCCAGACCAGAGAAGATTAGGGTTTGAAGGACGGTTTTGAAATCATGGGGGTAAAGCAGAGGTTTTAGGTGTTTGATTACATGTAATTTATGAAATCCTTCTTTTATTTTTGAAGAGATGTGTATTTTATAGTTTAGATCGCTATCAATCCAGAAGCCCAAGTCTTTAACGTTGTCTTTGAGTTGGATGGTGGTATTGTCGAATTGGAAAGGTGGCATAAATTTTGGTCTGACATTATTTCTGGCGATTAGAATGCATTCGGTTTTGTTCATGTTTAATCATATGCCTCATAAAAAGGTTATTATCCCAGGACAAGCAGGATGCTAGTCCTCACATATGGGGTGATGTCACTGACGGAGCCCTAGTGCGGGAAAACTTTCTAGAAACTTTTGACTGGCCCTGTGATGCTACTGAGCATGCCATGATATTCTCTGCCACAGGGGTCTCTTCAATCTGCGTTTTTCCGCACTGCTACAAGCATCGCAGGACAGGAGCCGTTGCGAGTTTTTCACAACATTCTCTGACTGAAAAGTCACAGTTTTTTCAATATTCTCTCGGTGTTTCCTTTCATCGGCTGGTGAGCACCTCGGTCTCAATTTCTCATCTTTGGAAAAATCTTTTCTCACGAGTTCCCATTCTTTTTCAACGGCCGTCGATAACTAACAATGGCTACGGGCTTAAAAAAATGCCCCATATGTAATAGAACCATGTCGATCACCGACCCACATCTTGAATGTGTCCTCTGTCTCAGTGAAAAGCACGATGTGAATTCTTGTCCTAAATGCGCTGAGATGACTGCGAAAGGCTAGGCAGGAAAAAAATGGAACATTTGTTCCAACTGCAACTGATTCCTTCCCCTTCAAAATCATCAAGGTTATCTCCGGCCGGAGTGACTAAGCGAGCATTACTTAAGAAACCTCGTCCGGACGGATCGGGTGATCGTCCGTCCTCGCCATCGTCCACAGCATCGACGAAGTCGACCAACCAACTTAAATTAAAGCATCACCATCGGCATCCGCATCGACGTCCCAGGAGGAATCGACAGCAAAGCGGCCACGGACCCAGGAAACATCAGTCCCCTCAACGCCTGGGCCTTTGCCTCCATCGATGCCAGATCCTCTGCAGACCTCTGCACAGGATGCATCATCGCAGCCTCCGCCACCGCTTACAACTGCTCTGGTTCCATCAGTTGTACAGCCGGAATTGTCTGATCTCAGACAAGCGGTCATTCAGGCTTTAAAGGATCAAACACCTCCGGCGATCCCACCAATGCCACCAGCATAGATGCCGGTGGGCCCACTGATGCCGGTGTCCTTGTTGGCACCGAGGACAACCATGGAGTCGATCACTACGACACCGAGACTCATCACGTCATCGACGTCCATCTTCGCCCAGATACCATCGGGCTCTTCGATGCCGATCTCAATCCCAACGACGTCGAAGTCTTCGACACGAACACTTCTACCGACGACTACATCGATGACAGCTACTATACCATCGAGACAACCGTCATCTGAGCCTCCTGAACCTCAGGATCTCGCATTCTATCGACGTTTTTTACAAAGATATCAAAATGTCATCGACAACCTGCCAACATCAAAGGCTCAGACACTTCACATTTGTTTTCTTCCGATGATCCACAACCAGGCCCTTCAGGCCTTCATTACCCTCCCAGATCTTCCCCACGGTCTCCTTATAGAGATGACCCAGACGACTCTTGGGATGACCAGCAGTCTGTTACGTCTTCTGAGGGATTCATGTCTGAACCTTCACCTCCAGACCAGAGAAAAAAAATCACCTCCAGAAGATTTATCTTTCTCAACATTCATACAAGACATGGCAGATTCCATTCCCTTCAAGCTAACAGCAGAACAGGATACTAGGCAACAAACTCTAGAAGTTCTACAGTTTGTAGACCCGTCTAACAAGTGTTGGCTATTCCAATCCATGAGGTTCTTTGGATATTCAACGCCGCATCTAGGAGCATCCATCTTCTGTCCCCGCAGTAAATAAGCGTGTGGACACAACATATTTAGTGCAGACAGCTCCAGGATATCAGAAACAACTACCACACCAATCTGTGCTGGTAGAATCTGCATAGAAAAAGTCTAAACGTACCCGCCCACACTCATCAACTCCATCTGGTAAAGACCATAGGTTTCTCGATTCATCAGGGAGAAAAGTGTATCAAAGTGCCACCTTGAACACAAAAATCTCTGCTTACCAATTGTATATAACACAATATCAGAGGAACCTATGGAAGCAAATGGAAGAAATTATTACTTCTTTGCCTATGCAATTTCAGGAACCAGCACAGGCCATAGTCAACAAAGGCCTAGAAGCCGGAAAGCATGAGATGAGGATGGTCTATGACAACTTTGAGACGGCTTCCAGAGCAGCAGCAGCTGGAATCACCGCTCGTAGATGGGCATGGCTTAAGGCCTCGGACCTCAGGCCTGAGGTCCAAGAAAAACTTGTGGACCTACCATGTCTCGGAGACAATTTGTTTGGAGAAAAGGTCCAAGAAGCAGTACAACAGCTTAAAGACCATACAGAGACTTTACGTCAACAATCTCAAATACCACAAGATCCCTCTACACAACCTTCTCGTCGCCTACCTCGAAGAGAAATTAGGTGTTCTTACTATATAGGCCAAGAAGATACTACCCCAAAACTTCTAGGGGTAGGTCAACTAGACCACAACAATGGTCCCAGGCCAGACTCCATAGTCTCTCAAGGTTACAAACTAAATTTCCTCTCAATTCCTCCAGAATCTCCACTAAGTTTCTTCCCACAACAAAATTCTCAACTAATTCAATTACAAGTAGAATTATCCATCCTTCTGAGAGCCAGGACTGTACAGCTAGTGCCCCGAACTCAGCAGGGCAGAGGATTCTACTCCTGGTATTTCTTCATTCCAAAGAAAACCGGAGGCCTACGTCCCATCCTAGACCTCAGAAATCTCAACAAATTTCTAAAAAAACAAAAATTCAGGATGGTTTCTCTAGGCACCATGCTTCCACTACTTCAAACAGGAGATTGGCTTTGTTCTCTGGATCTTCAAGATGCTTACGCTCACATTCCCATATTCCCTCCTCATCGCAAGTATCTGCGCTTCATGGTGGGCCATCACCACTTCCAATACAGAGTTCTGCCATTCAGACTGGCATCTGCTCCCAGAGTCTTCACCAAATGTCTAGGCCTACCTTTTCAGCAACCAGTCCCACAGATAACTAACTACAGATGCATCCACCTTAGGTTGGGGAGCTCACATAGACAATCTCCAAACACAGGGGACTTGGACAAACCTCAAAGCAACATTTCAAATAAATTTCCTGGAGCTTCGAGCTATACGTTTTGCGCTACATGCGTTCAAGGACTGCCTTTCACAAAAGGCTGTTCTAATCCAAACGGACAACACAGTAGCCATGTGGTACATCAACAAACAGGGAGGTACGGGCTCGTATCTCCTTTGTCAAGAAGCTGCACAGATTTGGGCCTGGGCCCTAACACACTCTATGTTTCTCCGGGCCACTTATCTGGCAGGCATTCACAATGCAGTGGCAGATCAACTCAGTCGTCAATTCCAACCACACAAATGGTCCCTGGATCCCTCAGTAGCGAACAGGATCTTTCAACGTTGGGGTCAACCGACAATAGACCTCTTTGCGTCACATCTGAATCACAAAGTGGACAAGTTCTGCACTCTGCACAGACAGAAGAACCAGCCAGCCAAGGACGCCTTTTGCTCGCCCTTGGAACTCAGGCCTTCTATACACGTATCCTCCAATACCGCTCATAACCAAAACTCTAGTGAAGCTACAACAGGACAAGGGGTCCATGATACTCATAGCCCCATATTGGCCTCAACAAGTATGGTTTCCCACACTTCTAGACCTCTCAGTCAATAATCCCATTCGCCTGGGAGTAGCTCCCACTCTCATAACTCAGGATCAGGGTCGGTTGCGCCACCCCAACCTTCAATCCCTATCCCTGACAGCATGGATGTTGAAAGCTTAATTCTACAACCACTCAATCTTTCAACCAATGTATCTCAAGTGCTTCTAGCTTCACGTAAACCTTCCACACGTAAGAACTATTATTTGAAATGGAAACGGTTTACTTTGTGGTGTAGGCAGAAAAAAATTGATCCTTTTGCTTGCCCCACTGTTTCTCTACTAGAATACTTATACCATCTTTCAGAATCTGGTCTTCAGACTTCATCTGTAAGAGTACATTTAAGTGCAATCTCAGCCTACCATAACAAGGTAGGAGATGCACCTATTTCCACACAACCTCTTGTCAGTAGGTTTATGAGAGGTTTAACACATCTAAAACCACCAATTCGGCCACCAGTCATAGAATGGGACCTGAATCTGGTCTTAACAAGGCTCATGCATTCCCCTTTTGAACCCATAGATTCATGTGATCTTAAAATTCTCACATGGAAGACTATCTTCCTCATAGCCATTACATCAGCTAGAAGGGTTAGTGAGTTACAAGCACTTGTCACATACTCACCCTATACAAAGTTCCTACATGACAGAGTGGTTCTCCGTACACATCCAAAATGCCTTCCCAAAATAGTTACAGAATTCCACTTGAACCAATCTATAGTTTTGCCCACATTCTTTCCAAGGCCTCATTCCCATCCAGGAGAAACAGCCTTACATACCCTGGACTGTAAGCGGGCACTAGCATTTTATATAAACCGCACTGCAGTCCACAGGAAATCCACTCAACTTTTTGTATCTTATGATCCAAACAAACCAGGAAAAGCAGTGGGTAAACATACCATATCCAATTGGCTAGCAGATTGCATACAGTTTTGCTATGAAAAAGCAGGCCTTTCTCTCCAAGGGCGAGTAAAGGCGCATTCAGTAAAAGCAATGTCAACCTCAGTAGCACACTATTGTTCAGTGCCAATCCTTGACATATGTAAAGCTGCAACATGGAGTTCTCTTCACACCTTTGCAGCTCATTACTGTTTGGACAAACAAGGACTACAAGATTCAGCATATGGACAATCTGTCTTAAAGAACTTGTTTCCAGTTTAATCCCAACTCCTTCTACATCCAATCTGCTATGATCTTCGGCTGCCTCATTTTCAACAACAATACTTCACTGTTGCTTCACTACCAAATGACTCAGCCTCTAGCTTGCTAATCACCCATATGTGAGGACTAGCATCCTGCTTGTCCTGGGATAAAGCAAAATTGCTTACCTTGTAATAGGTGTTATCCCAGGACAGCAGGATGTAGTCCTCACGAAACCCGCCTGCCACCCCACGGAGTTGGGTCTCCTACCTTTTATTATTTTATTTTTCCTAAAGCTTACTGCTACATACGAGACTGAAGAGAGACACCTGTGGCAGAGAATATCATGGCATGCTGGGCATGCTCAGTGGCCTCACAGGGCCAGTCAAAAGTTTCTAGAAACTTTGACAGAAAGTTTTCCCGCACTAGGGCTCAGTCAGTGAAGTCACCCCATATGTGAGGACTACATCCTGCTGTCCTGGAATAACACCTATTACAAGGTAAGCAATTTTGCTTTAGCCAATTTTGGGAAATGTATCCCCTTCAATACCCAAGCATCATCAGCCAAGGCCATGCCTAGGAGGGAAAACTGTAACTCCACCTACTGTTTAAGGTTAATTCTACCTTGTCATTACACTACCGCTCTTAATTGTACTGCTTTATAAGATTGCCCTTGCCCTGCTACCCTTAGGATTCCAGACTGGTGAAGAAATCCTGTTTGTCATGGGTTTGCACTTGCAGTACCCTGACTTCCTGTCTCTTAGTGGATTTTCTGGATTTATTCCCTGTGGAAATTGCTCCGTTTCAGCTATTCCAAGCAGCCTAAGGGCTCTATCTTGGTGGGTAACTCCCTACTGGAATCGGCAGTGAGTAATTCTCTTGGAGTTAAGATATACAGGGTGGCTCATGGAAAAATAGCCTGCCTCCAATGCACTAGTATTGGAGGCGGGCTACTTACCCCAGCTACTTACCCCAGCAGTCCAGCAGTCTGCCTCGTGTTCTTTGCTCCATCTGACTTCCAATTGGAATTTCAGTGAGAGGGGGAGAAAAGCTAAGGCTTTTGTGGTATATATTAGTGTATACCTGCAGGGAAAAATACACCACTTTTTCCCTATATTTTCGCCAAACTCTGGCCAATACTGCCTTTCGTATTTCTTACTTCACCTAGTTGCCCAAAGGGTCTTCCTGTTCACCTGAACTATCCTTTACACAGGATGGATAGCTCTGCCCTTGACAGGGTGCAGTGTGGGTGAGCTTCAGGCCTAACCTATCTCCCTGCTCTGGAGTTTGGGCTAGCGTTTCCATCCAGAAAACTGTGATCTTTGTCCAAGGGTCCTTCCCTTGGTTACATCTCTGGACTTTTTCCTGTATCCAAAGGGTTCTAAACATACTGTCGTCATGGTTTACTGATCTGAAACCCTGCTTGTAATGTTTTTCCATGATGCAGATATGTTTTTTGTTTGGTACTTGCATCATTCCCCTGCCTCAGGCACCCCCTGCTACGCATAGGGGTTTTGTGTCTCAGTCTTTTCTATGCTTTTCTCTTTGTACAGCCCCATTCTTTTTCCTGTTTGGTCCTCTTGTAGGTTAGCTGCCTTACAGGCAAAAGGGAGAGAAGCGGTGCTTTCAGTACGGTGCGGTTTCCCGCTCTCTCCTGCTTGAACAGCCTATAGCTTGGTATTCACCCATGTATGAGGACTACCATCCTGCTTGGCCTCCGAGAAGGCAGAGTTGTTTACCTGTAACAGGTGTTCTGAGGGCAGCAGGATGGTGGTTCTCCCAAAACCCACCCCCCTCCCCTGGGGGTTGGTTTCTCCATGTATTAGCTGTACTTACAGTTAATCTTTAAAAACCATTTTTGTGAGCGACGCCTTCATTCTGCCATTCAGCGTCTTTTTGCTTTACTTACTTTTAAACTACCCCGGGCCAATCACCATTCTCCTGTTCAGAACGAGGCCACCAGTACCCTTGGGTGCTTCGAGAAATTTGTTAGTCATCCCATTGGCTTACTTCGTGCTCTGTCCGTTGACCAGGCTTATTGTTATGCTTTCTTAGATATACTAAGAACTTCTTAATGAATTTGTTCTTCAAATGTGTATTCAAAACATATGTCATCCATAAAGTTAAACACACAGTGGAAAGTGAGCGGCCTCTACAACATCACTTAAAGTGGACACAGACTACAAGGCCCAACTGTGCGTCCAAAAACTGGATGCACAACCTGGGCGCACAGCTAGACACACATAGACCAACAATCCTATAGAGCAGTGGTTTTCAACCTTTTTTCTGTCGGGACACACCTGACAGATGGTTCTCACATACATGACACACTGACCCATGATCGTCACGGGGCTAGATGTAAAAGTACAGTTTGCATCCACGGGAACCCCCCTGACCCACAATAATGGATGTAAAGCAGAATTATGACATTCCCCATACAACTCACCCTACAAAAAAGATATTCTGGTTCTGGTGTCATCTCAATAACAGCAACTCAAACTCCTCCTACTTTCAGGCTCAATAGCCCTACTTATGAAAAGACAGCAGTTTACCACCAGCGCATGTCCTCTTGAGAAAACACAACAGATAAGACTGATACAAACGCTTACATGCTAGTAAAATATCTCATCTCGGTAACAGACAAAGAACCAACCTAACATACTCCCAGGATCTGTAGTAATGCACATAAACTAATCCACACACAGTTACACCTGTATTATGGAATACACTCAAACAGGAGCAACCCTAACTATGAAAAGGCAACACTACAAATATTAAATCAGGCCCTAAAAACCAATACACCTCTTATTAGGAAAACAGAACTAACAAGCAGCTATAGATCCCCACACAAAAATAATTGTAAAACTATACTAATAAGCAGAATAAATGTTTCAAAACAACTATAAACAGAATAACATCCAACAATTAAAAACTCATAAAAACTATTAAACATTCTCCAAACACCAATAAAATATTTCAAAAAAGAAGACATCTCATAATATTAAATAATTAAAATGGCAGTCAATCAAGAAAAATAAACTTAAAAAGTCATCTTTACTTACCCCCTCCAGCAGCTCTCCTACTCCCCTTCCATGCAGGCCGTGGCACACACCAGAAGCAGTAGTAGAAGCTAAGCTCTATACTCATGGTCCTCTTCTTTAGTGACAATGTAGTAAAGGAAATGTCACAATGAATTTCTCTGAATCGCCGTGTCCCCACAGGAATAAATATATTTTGTATTTATTTTAAATTATATAGCCGCATCATCAAGCCTGTCAGCGTGTTCTCTGAATGTTGACAGGAGAGCCGCCCGGACTTCTAATCTCGAGGGCGATCGGGCCGCCGTCCATATCGAGGCAGAGGCAGAGTTTGGAGGAACGAAACGCCATCCAACACCAGGCAAACCCGATCTCAAACCAGCAGGAATGTCTAGTGTTAAATCTTTCTAAAACGTCTTTAACAGAAGCACAGCTAAGGGTCCTAAATAAGGGACTTACTTTTGTGCCCACCCCAAAACCAAAATTGTTTGATTTAGAAGTCGCCTTATTTAAATTTGTGAGGAAACTGTACATCAAACATTTTTTTACTGATCAACCTGCAACTATCGATATCTCAATATTGAAGAACCCTTCAACATGGATACCACCAGGTCCTCCGGATCCGATTATATTTTCTTTTCATCAGCTAATATTGAGACAATTACGTCTTCAATTTACTAATAATAATCAGTTTTGCAATTTGACATCTGATGAATTTCGAGCTATACATGATTTACAAAACAACTCTGAACTGATTATCAAACCAGCTGACAAAGGTGGGAAAATTGTCCTTATGGATAGACCTCAGTATTTAAATGAAGTACACCGTCAGTTATCAAATAGGACATTCTACCTTCCATTACAAGAAGATCCCACGATGTCATTGTTAAAAGAAATTGAAGATCTTGTACAAGAAGGAGAAAAAATTGGGTTCCTCACGAAGAGAGAAACTAATTTTTTGATAATAAAAAAATTTTTTTTAATAATTTTTAAATAATTTTTTGATAAGAAGAAATTCGATGGTCCCCATTTTTTATCTTTTGCCAAAGATTCACAAAGATTTAAATAATCCACCGGGGAGACCAATCGTTTCAAGTAGAGATTCCCTACTGGAACCTCTGTCAAAATTCGTTGACGTCTTTTTGGCTCCTTTTGTATCTGGATTACCCTCTTTCATTAAAGATTCACAAGAAATGATTATTTTTTTAGAAAGTATTCAGGATGACATTAGTGACTTATTTTTAGTCACCTTAGACGTGGAGTCCTTGTATACATCTATTCCACAGAACGAGATGATGGACATTGCGATGACCTATTTCGAATCTAGGACTCGTCCACAACGGATACCCTCAGAATTTTTGGAGTCCTTACTACGAATTGCATTAACTAAAAATTATTTTCCATTCGAAAAAAAAATTTTTCAACAAATTTGTGGCACCGCAATGGGTGCCACAATGACACCTGATTTGGCAAACCTGTATATGGGGGATTTTGAGCAAAAATGGATCAATGAGAATCAACCTTTTTTTTCAAAACATTTTTGTGTGGCGCAGATATATAGATGATATTCTGATATTATGGCGTGGAACAAAGGATGTTTTTGATGAATTTCTAATTTGGTTGAACGCACGTAATATCAATTTACATTTCACAGCTTCAATTCAGACTAATATCATTCATTTTCTAGATATCACTATCAAGAAGACATCTGATGGATTTAAAACTTCGGTCTATCGGAAACCAGTTAGTAGCAATACTTTTTTGCACTTCAGCAGTGCTCACCCTCGAAATTTGAAAGAGAATTTACCGATGGGTCAATTTTTTAGGATTCGCCGCCTGTGCTCCTCTCATGATGATTTCATAAATCAAGCTAAAATTCTAAGTGATCGCTTTATAAAGAGAGGTTATTCTAAAAGATGTGTGAAGCGAGCCTTCCTCCGTGCGAAATACACCAACAGAGATTGGCTTTTTTTACCTAAAAACAAACAAACAGATGAACTGATCACATGTGTTGTGCCCTTTTCTTCTATGGCATCCACTTTTAAACAATTAATTTATCAAAATTGGCAAATATTACAACATTATGGTGAGTTTGAAGCATTGCCCAGATTTACATATACAAGAGGATCGAATTTAAAAGATCAATTGGTACATTCCGATTCGACTATCTCTGCCATTGAACAGAATATTGGCTCACATGCAGCTTGTGGAACCTGTTCTGTATGTGCAAATATGCTTGTGACCACAGTTATTAAATTTGATAATCCATCCCTCTCAATTCAATTAAGGCAGAATACTACGAGTAAATCTATGGGTGTCATTTACATAATCCAATGTACTTGTAAGATGACATATGTCGGAAAAACCAAAAGGCAACTTCGGACTCGAATTATTGAGCATCGTTCAAGTCTAGCAACACAACGCATGACTGCACCTATTGTATCCCACTGTATAGAAAAAGGACATATTTTTGAAGAACTATAAGTTTGTGTATTGGAACAGATTTTAACACATTGGCGTGGAGGTGACCTGAATCAAAAACTTTTGAAAGCAGAACAAAGATGGATTCATCTTTTAGACACCCTCCACCCGAAAGGGCTGAATGCTGAACTTGAACTAAATGTGTTTCTGTGAACACTAACTTGATACTGACGTCATATCCTTCCTCTATCATAGAGCTAACAGCAAAACACTTAAACTCTGGAAAACCGGCCATCTTGATGGGAGACTTCAACCTCCACGTGGATGTCCAACCTCAATCCTCTAACTGCAAAACCCTTCTCTCCTCCCTCAACCATATGGGCTTCAGACAAATAGTGAAAGAACCCACCCACAAAGCTGGCCATACGTTAGACCTTATCTTTATAAACGAAGGTCTTTCATCCCACACTACACCAACCTGCCTTACAGTACCTTGGACGGACCACCATATCATCTCATCCATGTTAGAGATCTCTGAGCCCCCTCCCCAAACAACTCAAACAATCACCATTTCGACCAGGAAACAATGCTCAGGAGAGCACCTTAGTAAACACCTGTCCAAGGAACTAATGAATCTGGACCTTACTGACGCCAACTCAGCAACATCATCATGGATCAACATCACTAACAAGGTTGCAGATCAAGTGTGTCCCATGACAACAAAATCTATCAATCCGGACAAAGACAACAGGAAACCTTGGTTCACTACAGAGCTGAAGTCACGTAAACTCGAGCTTAGATGCAAGGAAAACCAATGGCGAAAAAGCCCATCTACAACAACCCTCCTCACCTACAAATCTTGCCTCAACACATACAGAAACGAAATCAACAAAACCAAGAAAGCATTCTTCTCCAAAAAGATTCACCACTTTTCATTTGATTCAAGAGCTCTCTTCTCTTATGTTTCAGCCCTCACTAAACCTTCCGGACCGAGCATCCCAGATGACCAAGCTCTAAAAAAAGCCAATGAACTAGCCGACTTCTTTGACAACAAAATCACCACACTCGTAGCCCCCCTCAAAGGATCATCGCCGCACACTAGCTTCACAAGCAACCACAGCCTGCAATCATCTATAGCACCCGTTCGTCAACCCTACACATACTCAGCAAAGCTCGAAACCCTTGAACCCACGTCCACCTTAGAAATAGCGAACATCCTTAAGAAGATAAAGCCGTCCTCTCATTCCCTAGACCATATCCCACCAAACCTGCTGAGTTCAATCCCTGACTTCATTGCCAAACCAGTTGCAGACATAGTTAACCGCTCCCTCGCCCAAGGCCAAGTTCCTAACCAACTCAAGTTGGCAATGCTCAAACCTCTCCTTAAAAAACCCAACCTTCCCACTACAGATCCTGCTAACTACAGACCCATAGCTAACCTTCCTATGTTAGCTAAAATTATGGAGAAAGTGGTTAACAGACAACTTTCTGAATTCCTCGATGACAACAATATCCTTACCACTAACCAATTTGGATTCCGGAAGAAAAAGAACACCGAATCGCTATTAGCCACACTCACGGACACCATCATTTTCAATCTTGAAAAAGGTCAACCTTGCCTCCTCGCACTTCTGGATTTATCCTCAGCGTTTGACACCGTGAACCACTCAAGCCTTCTACAACGACTAACAGACATCGGCATCTCAGGAGCAGCTTTCAACTGGTTTAAATCCTTCCTAGAGAATAGAACCTACAAAGTCAAGATAAACAACAAGGAGTCTCACCCCATTCAAGCCAAAATGGGGGTACCACAAGGGTCCTCACTATCCCCCACCCTCTTCAACATTTATCTTCTCCCACTCTGCCATCTACTTACTAACCTCAAGCTCACCCATTTCCTATACGCGGATGACATACAAATTCTCATCCCCATAACGGATACTATACATAAAACCATGGCTTACTGGAATAAATGCCTCTCAACAATCAACGATCTACTAGCCAGCCTCAACCTGGTCCTAAACACCAACAAAACGGAAATCCTTATAATAGCTCCGGATCAAGCTGCCCCACCCACCACCAGCAATCCTCCAGACACCTCAGGACTCACCACCTCACCTCAAGTCAGAGATCTGGGTGTACTCCTAGACAACAGACTCAGCCTCAACAAATTCGTAAATAACACCACAAAAGAATGCTTCTTTAAACTACAAGTTTTAAAGAAACTAAAACCACTTCTACTCTACAGGGATTTCCGCACAGTACTCCAAGCCATCATTCTCCCGAAATTAGACTACTGCAATTCACTTCTGCTGGGCCTTCCTGCTTGCACCACCAAACCCCTCCAGATGGTCCTGAATGCCACTGCAAGAATTCTCACCAATGCCAAAAAAAAGGACCATATCACCCCGATCCTCCAGAATCTCCACTGGCTTCCCATTAAATACAGGATACAGTTCAAAACCAGCATGATGATCCATAAGGCCCTACATAACATCTCTCCACTCAACTTAACCTTCCAGCTTCAACTACACACTTCTAAAAGGCCAAGTAGAAGGGCATACCAGAACAGAATGGTCACCCAACCTGCAAAATCCTCCCTGAGGAAACGCGCACTATCAACAGCGGGCCCGTCTCTCTGGAACTCTCTACCACCAGAGCTCCGCCTTGAGCCGTGCCATACTACTTTTAAAGTTAAACTCAAAACTTGGCTCTTCCTTCAAGCCTTCCCTGAGAGCTAAGTTCAAGAAGAGCAATAACCCTCCTGTTATTACAACAATAATATAAAGTTCATTTGCCTTATTTATATGTTTTTAAGTTGATCCTAGTTGTATTTTACTCTATAATTGATTAATCGTTTGACTTGTTCCATGTAAACTGCCATCCCGGCGATAGTTATCTTGTTACCTGTGAACCGGAGTGATATGTATTGTATACAGGAACTTCCGGTATATAAAAACCAAAAACAAATAAATAAATAAATATTGACAGATGACGTGTAAGTTAAGAATTGGACTATACTTGTTTTTAAGCTCGCGTCTGACGAAACGATGGTCTCTGTTTCTCTTGTGGAAAGAAGTTGTGAGACGATGTTCGTCCATTTTGAAGGTCCGACTGCACGCCGACCCAAGATAAGTAATTTCTAATACATTATTGAAAGATACAAAGTGGATAATATTTTACAAAATTGTATCAATACAGGTATCGATTTAACAGAGAAAGATTGCCTATGAAAAAATTCTGCACTTTTACTATAGCTCCTGATGAAGCAGCTGGTGCTGCGAAACCTCGGCCGTATGTTGAGCTTTCATTTAAGATCTACATTATAAATAAGTGCAAAAGATTACAAAAATGCAAAATTGAGAAAAAACTCTTAAAAAAGATTGCCGCAGATGATTAGAAGTCCGGGTGGCTCTCCTGTCAACATTCAGAGAACACGCTGACAGGCTTGATGATGCGGCTATATAATTTAAAATAAATACAAAATATATTTATTCCTGTGGGGACACGGCGATTCAGAGAAATTCATTGTGACATTTCCTTTACTACATTGTTTCTTAATATTGATGGAAATTGTCTGAGTTCTTTTTGTGTACGTACCTCTTCTTTAGTGCCCATGTCTCTCACACACACCCCATACAAGTCATGCCCCCATGACCAGTTTCTGTCTCTCACACACCAATCATCTCCCAAACAGTCTGACACACACACACACACACACACCAGTCACCTTCCTGAACAGTTTCTTTCATGCCCATACACACACACACAGGCTTCCCACTCCCGTGTTCTACTTACATATATGGGCTTCTCACTCTCATAATCACTTTCTCTGTCTCACACACACACTCACCAGTCTCTCACTCCCATGCTTGTTCTCTCCATATGCACAGGCTTCTCATTCCCATAATCACTTTCTTTCTCTCTCACACACACACACACACACACACACCAGTCACCTGACCTCTCTCATGCATACACACACACACACACACACACTTCCCACAGGCACTTAGAGAAGATAAGGCCATCGCAGAAAGATTAAATGATTTCTTTGCTTCGGTGTTTACTGAAGAGGATGTTGGGGAGGTACCCGTAATGGAGAAGGTTTTCATGGGTAATGATTCAGATGGACTGAATCAAATCACAGTGAACCTAGAAGATGTGGTAGGCCTGATTGACAAACTGAAGAGTAGTAAATCACCTGGACCGGATGGTATACACCCCAGAGTTCTGAAGGAACTAAAAAATGAAATTTCAGACCTATTAGTAAAATCAACCATTGTACCTGAAGACTGGAGGATAGCAAATGTGACCCTAATATTTAAAAAGGGCTCCAGGGCGATCCGGGAAACTACAGACCGGTTAGCCTGACTTCAATGCCAGGAAAAATAGTGAAAAGTGTTCTAAACATGAAAATCACAGAACATATAGAAAGACATGGGTTAATGGAACAAAGTCAGCATGGCTTTACCCAGGGCAAGTCTTGCCTCACAAACCTGCTTCACTTTTTTGAAGGAGTTAATAAACATGTGGATAAAGGTGAACCGGTAGATGTAGTATACTTGGATTTTCAGAAGGCGTTTGACAAAGTTCCTCATGAGAGGCTTCTAGGAAAAGTAAAAAGTCATGGGATAGGTGGCGATGTCCTTTCGTGGACTGCAAACTGGCTAAAAGACAGGAAACAGAGAGTAGGATTAAATGGACAATTTTCTCAGTGGAAGGGAGTGGACAGTGGAGTGCCTCAGGGATCTGTATTGGGACCCTTACTTTTCAATATATTTATAAATGATCTGGAAAGAAATACAAGTGAGATAATCAAATTTGCAGATGACACAAAATTGTTCAGAGTAGTTAAATCACAAGCAGATTGTGATAAATTGCAGGAAGACCTTGTGAGACTGGAAAATTGGGCATCCAAATGGCAGATGAAATTTAATGTGGATAAGTGCAAGGTGATGCATATAGGGAAAAATAACCCATGCTATAATTACACAATGTTTGGTTCCATATTAGGTGCTACAACCCAAGAAAGATCTAGGCGTCATAGTGGATAACACATTGAAATTGTCGGTTCAGTGTGCTGCGGCAGTCAAAAAAGAAAACAGAATGTTGGGAATTATTAGAAAGGGAATGGTGAATAAAACAGAAAATGTCATAAAGCCTCTGTATCACTCCATGGTGAGACCGCACCTTGAATACTGTGTACAATTCTGGTCGCCGCATCTCAAAAAAGATATAATTGCAATGGAGAAGGTACAGAGAAGGGCTACCAAAATGATAAGGGGAATGGAACAGCTCCCCTATGAGGAAAGACTAAAGAGGTTAGGACTTCAGCTTGGAGAAGAGACAGCTGAGGGGGGATATGATAGAGATGTTTAAAATCATGAGAGGTCTAGAACGGGTAGATGTGAATCGATTATTTACTCTTTCAGATAGTAGAAAGACTAGGGGGCACTCCATGAAGTTAGCATGGGGCACATTTAAAACTAATCGGAGAAAGTTCTTTTTTACTCAACGCACAATTAAACTCTGGAATTTGTTGCCAGAGGATGTGGTTGTGCAGTTAGTATAGCTGTGTTTAAAAAAGGATTGGATAAGTTCCTGGAGGAGAAGTCCATTACCTGCTATTAAGTTCACTTAGAGAATAGCCACTGCCATTAGCAATGGTAACATGGAATAGACTTAGTTTTTGGGTACTTGCCAGGTTCTTATGGCCTGGATTGGCCACTGTTGGAAACAGGATGCTGGGCTTGATGGACCCTTGGTCTGACCCAGTATGGCATTTTCTTATGTTCTTATGTTCTCTTTCAGATATACAGACTTCTCACTCCCATGCTGTGACTCACACGCACCCAGGTTTCTCACTCCCATGCTCACTCTTCACATGCACAGGTTTCTCATTCCCATAATCACTTTCTTTCTCTCTCATATACACACACACACACACACTCACCAGTCTCTCACTCCCATGCTTGTTCTCGCCACATGCACAGGCTTCTCATTCCCATAATCACTTTCTCTCTGTTACTAGTCTCTCTCTCTCTCATTTCCATGCTCGCTCTCCACGTGCACAGGCTTCTCATTCCCTGAATCGCATTCTCTCTCTCGCATTCACACCGTCACCTTACCAACCAGTCTCTCTCTCTCATGCATGCGCACACACACAGGCTTCCCACTCCCATGCTTTCTTTCACACACACACACACACACACACACACACACCCCACAACACCAGGCTTCTTGCCCATGCTTTCTCACATACCCAGATTTCTCACTTCCATGCTTTTTCTCTCTCTCACACACACACACCAATCACCTCCCTGACTAATGTCTCACACTCTCACATACACATCAGTCATCTCCCTGAGTAGTCACTTTCATTGTCTCTCACATACACACACACATCAGCTCTCTGACCAGTTTCTCTCAATCACACACAGGCTGGCTGGCTGACTGCTTCTCTCTCTCACTCACTTCCTCTTCCGCCCCCCTCCCCGAGCACAAATGGTAGCTGCAGCAGCCTCCTCCTCCAGCCCCCGCAGACCAAGAAAGAAGAATCCCATCGACCGCGGGAGGCTCATGCTGCTGTCTCCTTTCCCGATTATCGGCTGCTTCGATTGCTCGGAGGCCGATGCTGCTGCCTTCTGCTATTTTTCTACGCGGCACGGCTCTTTCTCCTTCCCGCGCACCACGTATCACTTCCTGTTCCGGGTCACCGGGGGGGGGGGGGGCGCGGGAAGAAGAAAAGGCCAGCCGCAGGTGCCACTACTTCTTCTACCACCGCTGCAGTTCCCACTGGGTTTGAACGTACTGATAGCCCAGTGGCAACGGCAGCAGGGAAGGAAGAGCAGCGGGATAGACCAGGAGCACGCGACACACCTGCCGGTGCTTGGCGACTCACTGGTGTGCCGCGACACACCGGTTGAGAAGCGCTGCTATAGAGGGCAGCCTTAGAAATTGTGCAAAATGCTGTTGTGGCCTACCACATGGCATTCAGCAAAAAAACCTTGGAGCACAGCCTAGCCTAAGGAGGCTGCTCAATCGCTAGGCTGCCCACTTACCTCAACCTCCCACAGAGCAGGATGACCGGAGCAACTCAATCCAGCAAGATTGTAACCTTCATCCAGCTTTATATCTACCTCCTCATCAGAGTCAGAGGTGGCCTGCTATCACTCCCACACGGCCATGCTCTTCCCACATCAGTGTCTTGCTTTCCTTGCTGCAAAGAAGCTCTTGATTTCTGAAATCTTGCGGCACGTGGACATACTCAGGAGGTTATACAAACAAAATTTCTTCATGTAATGCAATTGTCTTCCGCAAGTAGAATAACTAAATTCTTACCCAGGCTTCTTGGGGGATGACATCACTTTCTCACCCCTACCATCAAATTTCTGTTTATCTATTTGTCTACTACTGCCATCCATGTCATTTGTCATTACACAGAAGCAAATGCACAACTCTTTCTACAGTCTCTTCCTTAAAGTGTCATAAAAAAAAAGTTTCCTTTTAAAAATAAATATCAGAAAACATCTCTCCTTCCTCTTCTCTACCTCCCAGAGCTTTCTAGTCAATCTGAAAAACTGAAGTTTTCTACAAAGATTCAAAGAACCTTTTCTGCTATTATCATAGTCTCTTCAGGTTGTTCTAAATCATATTTTGTACTGTTTCAATGATGCATTACTACAGGAGAATATGCTGTTTAATCTCCTTCCTACCATGCTAGAGCCCGTCCAGTCACACAGCATATCTATCTCCCCAACCAGAAAATCAATGAAACACTTGGACCCATACACATAAGCGGGGACTCAATAGTAATTCATACATACTAATACAAATTTGATAATATATTTATAAATATGTATTACATATGTAAAACTGACTGGACAGTTACTTGAAAAAAATAAAAAGAGAATATCAGTTAATATCTTCTAGTTTATCTTCCCCACCCTCACTTTCTTCTTTTAATCCCTTTATTTATTTAGCATTTAACCTTTGACCACCATTGTTTATGGAAATACATGTTAAAAAGGAAAAATTCTAAAGATAAAAAGGTATGATATAATAAAATACTCACATAGTAGTGATCATTAATTTGCACCATTGGTGCATTCACACAGGCACCAAGACATTCCACTTCTGTCAAAGTGAACAGTTTGTCAGTTGTGGTTTCCCCAACTTGTACACCTAAAAACAATGAACAATTAGGCAATTTAATTAGCTAAGTAATACAGCATTAAAAACAAGCTTTTGATGTTATTACCAATGTTGGCCTTGTGCCTCTTTCCTCAAGACCAGGGGTGTGCAATGGGGGGGGGGGGGGCTGTGAATGAAGATCCAGGGGGCTGCAAATGTCCTACCATGGGGGAAGGTGCATGTGGCCACCAGTGGACCTGATCCCACTGGCAGCCAAAAAAACAGAGAGAGGCTTGCTTGATGGATGGAAGGGGGGGCCAAAACTAAAAGTTTATCACCCCTGCTCTAGACCAATGATGGCAAACTCCAGTCCCCTAGTGCCAAAAACAGGCCAGATTTTCAGGATATCCACAATGAATATGCATGGGATATCCTAGGCAGTGCATCCAATCTCTCTCATGTATATTCATTGTGGATATCCTGAAAGCCTGGCCTGTTTGTTGCACTCGAGGACTGGAGTTCGCCATCACTGCTCTAGACACTGTCCAAGAGACCATTTCAAAGATTGTTTAAACCTGGTTCACTTGTAAATCATAACTGAATAATAGTACTGCCCTGATCTGACCATCAATTAATAAAGGCAGGCGAGATCAAAAACAAACCTTTACTTTCAGGAAAAAGATAGATAAGGAAATACTTTTAGAATCAATGGAAAATAAGCTCCCTGAACTAAATCCAGCTAGTGCTACCTCAGCCTTTGATTCTTGGGAACAGACTGACAATGACATAGCTGATAACATCAGTCCTGTCCTAACAAGAACCTGTAATAAAGAAAATAAGACTCCCAAACCGAAAAAGCCATGGTATAATGATAATTTAAGATGTACCAAACAGACCCTCACAAAATCTGAGAAACACTGGCGAAGTGTCCTTCTCCAGAACCACTTGGAAAATATAGGTCTCTCTTAACTAAATACCATGCATTAACTAATAAAACAAACAAAACAAAACAAAACAAAGATTATTATGCTAAACAGATCCATGGAGTAATATTTAATTCTAAATTACTCTTTGATGTTAAAAATTTAATCAAGGACCCATCATCTTCCTGAGAAACTAACTTCTCAAAGGCTGCCTGTAATGAATATGCTGCATCTTTGTTAGATAAAATTAATAGGTTGAAAAATCAGTTCCCTGTTAGTTCTCACACAAAAACCTCTGAGGATTCCCATGGTATGGCTAAATGGACCACGCCTGACAGAGTATCTGAGCTTGAAATCAGTCAAAATCTTGCTAAAATTAACCCAGCTATTCATCCACATGATCCAATCACAGTACACTGTGTTATTTCTCCTAAAATCATAACCTTAATCAATCTTTCCCTTTCTGAAGGACTTGTTGCATCTGATTTAAAACAGCGGTGATAAAGCAGATTCCGAAAAATAAAACCAGTAGAATTGACAACTGGGATAACTATCATCCCATATCCAACTTGTCTTTTCTCTCAAAAGTACTTGAAATTGTGTTATTTTAACTGATGAATTATCTGAAGACCAAGACATTCTTTTTCCAAATCAATTTGGATTTAGGAAACATTATTCAACTGAGATTCTACTCCTCTCCTTAATGGACTCTTTTACAAGGATTTGATTCTGGTGAATCTTATTTTCTTGTGCTAATTGATTTAACAGCGGCTTTTGATACTGTGGATCACACACTATTATGTCAGCAATGGATCAACATTGGGATTGATGGAAGTGTTCTCAGTTGGTTTTCTTCCTTCCTATCTAGTAGGTCATTTCAAGTTAAATTGGACATTATCCCAGGACAAGCAGGATGATAGTCCTCACATATGGGTGACATCACTGGACGGAGCCCTATCACGGAAAACTTTCTGTCAAAGTTTCTAGAAACTTCTGACTGGCACACTGAGCCCAATGAGCATGCCCAGCATGCCATTATCCCTCGAGCCACCAGGGTCTCCCTTCAGTCTTCTTTTTTCCGCTCTGCAGTTAGCCTCGCAGTTAAGGAGCCCTGTGTGTTTTCACACAACTTTTCCTCACGGAAAAACTAATATTTTTTCTCAGAAAAATCCCTTCATTGGGGTCTCCCGGTCTCAGGATCAATTTTTCTATCGATCGGTGACTAAACCTATATTTGCGGTCGATACCGTTCCTTAATTTCATCAATGACCACAGGCCGTCGACGGCTGTCCGGCCTTTCACAATGGCAACTAGCTTCAAAAAATACCCTAATTGCACCCGTACAATGTCCATTACCGATCCCCACATTGAGCGTGTTTTGTACCTCGGCCCCGGACACAATGTTTCATCATGTCCCCAATGTGCCGAGATGACTTCCAAAGGTAGACGGGCCAGTCTAGATAAAATGGAGCACCTTTTCAATATACAGCTCGTTCCATTATCATCGATGCAGTCGTCACCGGCAGGAGTTACAAAAAAGGTAATCCTAAAGACCCGCCGGGTATATGGGGGTAGTGGGGACCCACTATCCCCAACTCCTTCTAAGGCGTCGACAAAATCAGCATCGGTGCTCGAGAAAAAATAGCACCGTGAGAAGCACCGGCATCGACGGGAACCGCCCGGTGCAGATTCCAATCTGGGGATGGGATCCACAGCTGTCGACCCACCCGCTAAGAAGCCTAGGATCGAGGATTCATCAACACCATCGATGCCAGCAAAGAGGCAAGCCCCACTGATATCGGTGCCGGTTACTGAGCCCCCACAGGGACCTGTGGTGCAGCCAGTATTGCCTCCTCCGCCACCCCCTATAGCTGCTCTGTCCGCATCAGCTATCAGGGAGGAACTGGACGGATTTATCCGCCAGGCAGTAGTCGATGCCCTCCGTGACCTCCATCCACCAGTACCAGTGTCCATACCTCCACCGGAGACATCAATGCTTCAACCAATACGGTCCCGGCTCGATACCTTGATCGGTGTCCTGCCAACTCAACCGGTGCCATCGAGGCCAAAGACACCAATTAAGCACCCGAATCAACCAATTCCGGTTTCTGATTCTTCGGATGTTGAATCCGACTCCGACCATCGACTCCTTGTCCGATGCCAGGGCCGTCGGGGCTATCAGGATCGAGCCGCCCGATTCCATCGATGCCGATCCAGATGCCAGGAAAGAAAAATCAGAAATCATTGATGGATCCATTGAAGAATAAGTCACCATCGATGCCATTCTCCTTTCTTCCTTCCAGTCCACACCCACTTACTTTATCAAACACCTGGGAGGATGTGGACTCCGGTTCCTCTTATGAGGATTTCTTGTCAGAACCCTCACCACCGGAAGAAAGGAGAAAATCTCCTCCTGAGGATCTCTCCTTCTCTAACTTTGTGAAGGAGATATCCAAAACAATTCCTTTTCAGCTGCTTACAGAGGAGAATACCAGACATAAGACTTTAGAAGTCCTGCAGTTTGTAGAAGCTCCATAAGAACATAAGAAATTGCCATGCTGGGTCAGTCCAAGGGTCCATCAAGCCCAGCATTCTGTTTCCAACAGAGGCCAAACCAGACCACAAGAACCTGGCAATTACCCAAACAATAAGAAGATCCCATGCTACTGATGAAATTAATAGCAGTGGCTATTCCCTAAGTAAACTTGATTAATAGCCTTTAATGGACTTCTCCTCCAAGAACTTATCCAAACCTTTTTTGAACTCAGCTACACTAACTGCACTAACAACATCCTCTGGCAACAAATTCCAGAGCTTTATTGTGCATTGAGTGAAAAAGAATTTTCTCTGATTAGTCTTAAATGTGCTACTTGCTAACTTCATGGAATGCCCCCTAGTCCTTCTATTATTCGAAAGTGTAAAGAACAGAGTCACATCTACTCGTTCAAGACCTCTCATGATCTTAAAGACCTCTATCATATCCCCCCTCAGCCGTCTCTTCTCCAAGCTGAACAGCCCTAACCTCTTCAGCCTTTCCTCATAGGAGAACTGTTCTATCCCCTTTATCATTTTTGGTTGCCCTTCTCTGTACTTTCCCCATCTCCTAAAGAGACTGTTGCCATACACCAGTGCATGAGGTCCTGGTTGATCTCCAACGCCAACTTTGGGAGCATCAATGCACAGTGCCACCTGTAAATAAGAGAAGAGATGCCACCTATTTAGTGCAACACATCCCTGGGTTTCAAAAGTCTCAACTCCCACACCAGTCTGTCATGGTAAAGTCTGCACAGAAGAGATCAAAAAGGATTAAACCACACTTCTACACCTCCTGGAAAGTAACAGAAATTCTTAGACTCCTTAGGTCGTAAAATGTTCCATGGTTCCCTATTACTATCCTGGATTGCGTCACATCGATTATATATGACACAATACCAATGGAATTTATGGAAACAAATGCAGGCCTTTTCAGAAACCCTTCCACAAGAGCATCAATACTCCTTCAACTCTATTATTTACAAGGGTCTAGAGGCTGGAAAACATGAAGTCCGTGCAGCCTATGATTCATTTGAGACTTCATCCAGAATGGCAGCAACTGGAATCAGTGCCCGGAGATGGGCATAGCTCAAAGCATCCGACCTCAGGCCTGAGGTCCAAGAAAAGTTGGCTTATCTGCCTTGCACAGGTGAAAACCTGTTTGGTGATAAAGTCCAAGCGGCAGTTGCTCAACTAAAAGATCACAGCAAAACTCTGCGCCAACTCTCCATGATACCTGCAGAAATTCCATCCTCTACAAGGCTGACTTCCAGAAAGGATACAAGACCACCTTTCTACAGACCACGCAGATATTATCCACCAGCTTCTCATGGCAGAACATCAAGACCATCACAAAGAGGTCAATCCAGACAAATAAAACCATCCATACCTCAGCCTCCCCCCTCAGACAGGCCAGGCATCTGGTTTTTGAAGAGATCCCAGAGAACAGCAGCCTCTCCAGAAACCAGAGTCCAAACTTGCCAGTCAGAAGCCGGGTTTCCTACTTTCTGCCCACCTAGTCAACCATCACCACAGATCAATGGGTTCTATCCATTATAACACAAGTTTAACATCTGGATTTTCTCACAGTGCCCAAAGACTCTCCACCAAGGCCTCTTTGGGTACACAAAGATCATACCACTCTTCTTCACACAGAATTATCCACCCTCCTGACAGCCAGGGCCGTGGAACCAGTTCCCCGACCTTAGCAGGGCAGAGGATTCTACTCCTATGTTCTCATTCCAAAGAAAACATGAGGCCTATGACCCATCTTAGACCTCCAAAATCTCAACAAATTTCTACAAAAAGAAAAGTTCAGGATGGTCTCCTTAGGCACCATGCTTCCCCTTCTTCAAGCAGGAGATTGGCTCTGTTCTCTGGATCTTCAAGACGGGTACGCTCACATTCCAATATTCCCTCCTCATCGCAAGTTCCTGCGCTTCCTGGTGGGTCGTCAACACTTTCAATACCGGGTTCTGCCATTCTGACTTGCCTCGGCACCCCGAGTATTCACGAAGTGCCTGGCGGTGGCAGCGGCCCACTTACGCAAGGAAAGCATACACGTTTTTCCTTATCTGGACAACTGGCTCATCAAAAGCCAATCAAAACAAGGAACTCTCTCAAGCTCACAATCAATCTGCTTCACTCGCTGGGATTTCTTATCAACTACCAGAAATCCCACTTCCTACCTTCTCATCTCCTACAATTCATCGGAGCAGAATTGAACACCACCGTGTCAAAAGCATTCCTATCAAAAGATCGCGTAGACATGCTCTCCAAGTTAGCGAAATCTCTGCGTGCAAAGCAAACGGCTACAGCCCATCAGTTCCTTACTCTGTTAGGCCACATGACTTCCACAGTCCACGTCACCCCTATGGCCAGATTAGCCATGAGAATAATGCAATGGACATTGAGATCACAGTGGCTCCAACCCATTCAATCACTATCATCTCCAATTCGGATAACCCACCAGTTGCATTCATCTCTCCTCTGGTGGACAAACATGAACAATTTTCTCACTGGCCTACCTTTCCAGCAACCAGTTCCTCAAGTAACCTTGACTACAGATGCATCCACCTTAGGTTGGGGAGCGCATATCAACAATCTACAAACTCAAGGTACTTGGACGAGTCTCGAAACCACCTTTCAAATCAACTTCCTAGAGCTTTGAGCTATACGTTATGCTCTCTATGCGTTCAAGGACTGCCTTTCACACAAGTCTGCTCTCATACAAACAGACAACACATTTGCCATGTGGTACCTGAACAAACAAGTTGGTACGGATTATCTCCTTTGCCAAGAAGCCACACAAATTTGGGATTGGGCCCTGACACATTCCATGTTTCTCCGGGCCACTTATCTGGCAGGCATACACAACGTAGTTGCAGACCGCCTCAGTCAGTTCTAACCCCATGAGTGGTCCCTGGATCCTTTAGTAGCAACCAGGATATTCCAACGTTGGGGGCAGCCAACAATGGACCTCTTTGCATCCGAGCTGAATCACAAAGTGGACAGATTCTGCTCCCTGCACAAACAGAGAAAACAGTTAGCCAAGGACACCTTTGCTCGCCCCTGGAACTCAGGTCTTCTATACGCGTATCCCCAGATACCGCTAATAACAAAAACTCTCGTGAAGCTACAACAGGACAAAAGGTCAATGATACTCATAGCCCTGTATTGGCCTCGACAAATATGGTTTCCCATACTCCTCGAACTCTCGATCAAAGAACCAATTCGCCTGGGCGCAGCACCCACTCTCATAACACAGGATCGGGGCAGGTTGCGCCATCCCAATCTTCAAATCCTATCCCTCACAGCCTGGATGTTGAAAGCCTGATTCTGCAAATATTCAATATTTCAACTAAATGTCTCTCAAGTGCTTGTAGCTTCACAAAAGCCTTCCACACGAAAATCCTATAGTTGTAAGTGGAAAGAATTCACCACGTGGTGCACGCAGAAAGTATTGATCCATTTTCCTGCCCCACATCATCTTTTTTGGACTATCTCTTGCAACTTTCAGACTCTGGTCTCCAAACTTCGTAAGTAAGGGTACCCTTGAGTGCTATCTCAGCTTACCATAAAGGAGCAGGGGATGCACAGATATCAGCGCAACCCCTTGTAAGTAGGTTTATGAGAGGTTTAATTCAACTTAAAACCCCTTTTCGGCCACCAGACACAGAATGGGACCTTAATGTAGTAATAGCAAGGCTCCTGCTTTCTCCGTTTGAGCCCAGAGATTCCTGCGATGTTAAATTTCTTACATGGAAAGTTCTCTTCCTAGTAGCTATTACATCTGCTAGAAGAGTTAGTGAGTTACAAGCACTTGTAACATACTCACCCTATACCAGGTTCCTACATGACCAAATGGTGCTGCGTACTCACCCTAAATTCCTTCCCAAGGTAGTTTCTGATTTCCACTTGAATCAGTCTATAAACTTGCCCACATTCTTTCCAAGGCCTCACTCTCACAAGGGTGAAAGAGTTTTACACACCTTGGACTGTAAATGCGCGCTAGTGTACTATCTAGACCGCACTAGAGTCCATAGAAAATCCACACAGCTCTTTGTTTCTTTTGACAAAAACAAACCAGGTATGGCAGTGAGCAAACAAACACTCTCCAACTAGCTAGCAGACTGTATAGACTTCTACTATGAAAAAGCAGGCCTTTCTCTCCAGGGACGAGTAAAGGCGCACTCAGTTAGAGCAATGGCAACCTCTGTAGCACACTATCGCTCAGTACCGATTGCAGACATCTGCAAAGCTGCAACATGGAGCTCGCTTCACACCTTTGCAGTTCATTACTGCCTGGACAAGGAAGGATGACAAGATTCAGCCTTTGGACAATTTGTCTTAAAGAACTTATTTCCAGTATAATTCCAACTCCTTCTACATCCAACCTGCTGTGATTTCAGGCTGCCTCATTTTTCCCAACAGGACACCAGTTGTTGTGCCTGTTGCACAAGTTGTACACTGTTGGTACAAAACAAAGATGACTCAGTCTGTAGCTTACTAATCACCCATATGTGAGGACTATCATCCTGCTTGTCCTGGGATAAAGCAAAATTGCTTACCTTTAATAGGTGTTATCCCAGGACAGCAGGATGTAGTCCTCACCCACCACCCCGTGGAGTTGAGTTCGAAACGTTTTATTATTTTATTTTTTTCGCTTACACTTACTGCTACAAACTGAAGGGTGATCCCTGTGGCTCGAGGGATAATGGCATGCTGGGCATGCTCAGTGGGCTCAGTGTGCCAGTCAAAAGTTTCTAGAAACTTTGACAGAAAGTTTTCCGTGATAGGGCTCCATCCAGTGATGTCACCCATATGTGAGAACTACATCCTACTGTCCTGGGATAATACCTATTACAGGTAAGCAATTTTGCTATCACATATTTTATACTTTCCATGTAATACAGGTGTCCCGCAAGGCTCATCACTATCAGCAACTTTATTCAATATCTATGATTCCTCTGTGTAAATTACTGACAGGTTTAGTAATATTCCTTTTGTATGCTGACATTCAAATTTACATTCCATTTTCTAAGTCATTTGAGCATACAGTGTTACATACAAGTCATATAAGTCATTTGAACATACACTAGCAGCCTATATGAAAGCTCTTCAGAAAACCCTGTCTCAACTTAAACTAACATTAAACCCTAATAAGACTGAAATAATCTGGTTAAGTAGAAATTTGTCTATGGTTAAACCACTGGCTCTTCTTCCCTCTCCCTCCTATTGTCCAGCACCAGTCACCCCATCCCACCTCCAATAGTACTCAAATAGTTCCCTCTTCCCGCCCCCCCCCCCCTTGGGCCTAGCAAAAATGTCACTGCAGTGTTCTCCCTTCCAGCCCATCCTACCTCCTCTTTTTGGTAGTAGTAGCATGGGCCCAAGTCCTGGAGGAGCACTTCCTTTAAAATACACCCATCCTTGCCACTCATAGGCAAAGGAGTCACCTCTAACATCATCCTTCTTCCCTTCCACCACATTTATACCCAAGTCTGACCAGGCGATATGAATTTGGATACCCCATGCTGCAATGCCAGAGCAACAGACTAGGGAATGGCCAGCTCTGATGTTAAAACACAGATGAAAGCATTTTAATCTGTCCCCACTTTGTGATAGAGGAACTATCCACCAGATTGGATGCAGATAAAATCCCAGAAAGTAAACAGAACCCTTTGTCCCAGTAAAATAAATTATTGTATATACTAGTGTATAAGTCGAGAAATTCATGCTGGATAATAGGCCCAAAAAAGCCTATTATGCATGTATACTATCTGTTTTTCCACATGTACTGTAAAGTCTCCAAGGTATGCGTGTATGTACACTTGAAACGCCAAAATGGAGTGGAGTTGGCCGCTTAACTTATGCAGCTAACTCTGGTCGTGCTGCTGACCTGTCCTAAAATTAGCGCGCTGTGTGAATTTTTTTTTTTTTTTAATTCAGATATGGCTTTTCTTGAATTTTTATCTTCCTGACAGATCACATTTTAATCCTCTTCTTATACATGAGTCAATGGATTTTGGTCTCAAAATCACCTATTGACTTATACATGAGAGACTTGTACACAAGTAGAAACTAAGACATGACCATTTCTTGGGATCAAATTATGAGCAATTGCAGGAATCAAGATGATTCTGTGTTAAAACATCAGCCTAAGTGTATCACCAACCCCTAATTCCTTAGCATCTTTTTATAATGAAAATTTACACCAAATCATTAGAAAGGGACTTATTACTAAAACACAGTACGGTTTCATCTACTGATGGTGTCTGCTTCTAACTGGAAGATCAGATCTGGTTCATAAATATGTTCCAGTGATACAAGTAACTAGAATGACTGGATCTGTCAGTGAACATTTTCTGGTATTGCTTATTCTCGATCAGAGTCTTCTACTCCCATCAAGCGCAACAGCAAAAAAAAAAACAACATTCAAATTTAAACATTCTAGGATGACGTGGTGATTCAAAGTAAGTACTGTACCTACTGTGCACAAAACCCAGATTGTTTCCCCAAGTCTAGTTTCCATTCCCAAGGCCAAGCAGAGCTGGGGGTCCTGCAGAGGCAGTTTTCAGAGCCTCTCAGGGGAGAGTTGCCCATACATTGCTCAAAGGTGACATCTACTGGACAGATGAAGAAAGCAGGCATACCAGATTCTGGAATAAGCCACACAGTCTGTGGCTCCTAAGGACCATCACTGCAATGCCTGGGATAGCAAAGGTTATAAAAATAGGGGAAATATCCCAGATATTTGTGAATGAAGGGTCACAGTGCAGTTGCTCAAGAAAGATTGGTATCAATTGAGCTGGAAACAATTAAAACCTGGTTATTTCAGCAGGCTTTTGAGACTAGAAAAGCATAGTACCACAATAGCAACAGAAATATTCTAGCAGACAGCATTGGAAGAGCAATGTGTTGACTGGTTATGCGTGTATGAATGGAGTTTAAAATGAAATTGTAATTTAATAATGTATGAATTAATCCACGGATTTATATTTTATTTTATATTCTTGTATTGCTTAGTAGTTATTTTAACTTTTTTACATTGTAAACCGATATGGTGGTGGTATCCAAATACTGGCATAAAAAACATTTTTAAATAAATAAATAAATGCAGGAGGAAAGTACCATTTAAATAAAAAAAAACACCCCTCAAGACTGAAATATTCTGTTGGGAAAAGGGGTTGGAGGGACTGCAAAGTTTCACAGTAGATCTAGACAGAGAAAGAAGGGTCAGTCTGGGAATATTGTTCTCCCTCAGTTAACATAAACCAGGATAAACCCAAAGCAGTAGCAAGGAGTTCTATCCCAACATGATAACCAAATCTAGCAGGAGAAAGAGTGCCATCTGCGATCCTAGGTTTACAAAGAATTTCTTCTGTGCTTATAGGCATGTTTGACATTGATTGGATATATTTATAGGAGAATCTCCTGTTGATCTCTATCTTAGATCCTTATGTTCTAAAAGGAAGTAAACTTTAAAAATAAAATGAACACGTGATCTATATAAAATCAATAAACTGCAATTGAGAAAAATAAGTACAAATCTTTTGATTCTCCGAGTAAAGAGAAAACTGGAGAGTAGAACCAGGGAGTTTCTGAACCATAGCCAGACATTTTACTATATCTTCTGAAAAATAATATGCCTCTAGATAGTTGTCACAAGCTATCTGCAGAGCAGATGCTGAAGAGCACAGAACCAGCTGGCAGGGGAGAAGCATTGACTTCTGTACCATAATGTCTGCTAAAATTGCTTGACTGCACCAAAAACCTCTTACCACCTTACAGGCCAATACAGAACGGTGCGCTCTGCCAAGCTCACAGTTAGCCCCAGTTTGGACGTGCGTTTTTGACCCGCTATTATTACCCCTACCTGAAATGACTCTCGGAGAGCTAATTGCAGTTTGTTTGGTTTTTTCTTCTCTTTCCTTTTTTCTATATCTGGGGGGGGGAGGGGGGTTACGGAATGTAGATAGGCGCCACAGCTCTTTATGTTTAGAGAGATGGTAGATTATAGGCATTGGGGGTTAGTAGGGGGGAGGGTTAGGGTGGATGAGGATTTCAAGGTAATACTGAGTTATTGTTTTACATAGATCCTAATTTAAAGGAACATTTGCACCATATGGATATGACACACATAGACCTGGGTTTAGGCTGGGAGGCCAGGTTCCTGAAATGGTTAATTCTTTGTTGCTCTTATTTCTATGCTTTAATCTCATAAGATGGCACAAAATGTGATAGGTATAGGCTCTGATTTCAAGAGATATAAAATACTGCAAACCCCACAAAGGCACCATGTACATATAGCCTTTTTACAAGAAATTAAGCTAAATGAACTGGATCATCAAAAGCTACACCTTATGTGGGTAAATCAGGTATACTCTGTGCACGTCTCATCCAGCACAGCTGGGGTAGCAATTCTAAATCGGTAAACATGTACCCTTTCAAAAAAGTATTTAAATAAATAAATAAATAAATAAATAAAGTTGAACAAACGCTAGCTGATGATGAAGATAGAAACCTCATACTAATTGGCCAAATCCATGGGCAAGATTTTACTATTTGTAATTACATATGCGCCTAACGTTTATAATCATGGTTTCTGAGGAGGACAAGATGGCGGCATAGATTGACGCAGCTTGATATCGAACGCTTCCTGAGCCAGCCAGATTTGCAAGTAGCCGGTGAAAGAACGGGGATCTCCCTTGGAGGAGGCGTCCCTCAGCCCTGACCTGCGCCTGCCTCCGGCACAGCATGACCCCGACAGAGACGCAGTCCAGTCGCCCTCCAATGACACAGTAGGAGCGACTGGGCAGGAGGGGGCTGCTTCTGGTGCGTTGGATGTGAAGAGTTCCTCTGTCGCTGGAGAGGAAGTAAATTGGCGATGGAGAAGGTGTGACTGGCTCCCCAGGAGATCTGCAGAGGAGGGAGAGAGTGGAGGCCCCTCTGGATGGAAGCCAGGAACCAACAACTTCCAGCGTACAGGGTGAGTCCACGCAATTCCCATGTAGGCTGGAGACAGTAACCCTAGAGGCAATATGGGACTTAGTGGCTGGATTCGGGACTTCACTAAGTAGGCTACAAAGTAAAATAGACTCTGTAGCTTATAATTTTCAACAAAAGATCCTCAGCGTCCAAGAATAGTCTAATGCAGTTTTAAATAGGGTAGTGGAGGCTGAAAGCAAAATTCAGTCGGCCCAAGCCCTAAATGTGTTCATTATTAAGGATCAACAGGCTTGTTCAAGGCGTCTGGAAATCTTGGAAAACAATATCAGACATTTGAATGTCAGGATTTTAATTTTTCCTAAAGTGGCGGGGGAAATACCTTATACTACTCTGAAAAGGTTCCTAACAGAAGCACTTGGATTTCCTCAGGACTATATTCCCTCAATAAATTCTTGCTATTTCTTAAACAAGAGGGCTTCTGTTACAGGGACTGCTGCTGCTGTTTCAATTCCCGCCAATTTGACAAGTTTCTTAGAAAACTCTAATATGGAAGTACTTGATAGAAATACATTATTGGAATCTTTCATTGCTGACCATGATATAAATAATGTTATGAAGTCTTTTTTTTTTAGACAATTTCCTGTACAATTTTATGGGCAGTCAGTTAGAATATATCCTGATCTGGCCCCAGTGACATGGATCAGAAGGAAAGAGTTTCTCTCTTTCGAACAAAGTGTTATCTCATTAGGTTTTTCTTTTATGTTACATTACGCCTGTAAATGTCTTTTAAAAAGGGGGGAAGAGTCGGATCAATTATGCCACTTTGTTGAAGCTCGTAAGCCGACCACCTCATCACCATTACCTCAAAATGGGGCAAGGTCATAAACTATAAATGTCCCGGTTATAACTAGGCTAATGCCCTAACTATTTTGATGGATGTTTCTTTAATTTTCTCCTTTTGATATTTCCTGTCCTCCCAATGGTTTACTTTCTTGCATATTATATATTGAAAGTACAAATTGGATAAACTCTTAAATGTTAATTGTTATTTCTTTATGAAGAAAAAATATTGTAATGATTACTGGATTTATTTAGTTGCGTAAAGAGTGTATATTCCTAGTTTGTAAGTCTAAAAATAATAAATAAAGAATTTTAAAAAAATAATCATGGTTTCTTCCCTCGCCTATTAACCCTGTTAGCAACCCACATCAAGGGCCACCTTTTGTTGGGAGGCAACTTTAACTGTGTGTTAGATCACACACAAGACCGAACTACCAAACGTGCTGAACCGGGTGAGGCAGTAACAAAAGGGGTATCCATGGTCTGCCACACATTACGACTGATAGATGTGAGGAAAACATTCACCCGAATGACCTTGAACATACACATCTTTCCCAAGCTCATGGTACTGGGTCTCTGATAGCTTACATACTAGCCCAAGAAGCTGATTTTGCTCAGATAATTTATACTGACCTGGGACCACTAGGCATCATGGATCATGCCCCAGTGATCATTGACTAGTTATTAGACCTACCGGCAAAACATACTCGCATATGGCGATTCCTGTACCACCTTTAGGGTGACTCGGGATTCCGCACTTACCTGGCTAAGAAATGGGAACTCTAATACCAATGACGAACATAAATCTCAGCCCCTTTATTCTGGGAACAGCGAAAGCAGTCCTCAGGGGTGAGATAATAGCTTACACGGCGATGCAAAATACAAATTTATTACAACAAATCCGTAATTTAGAGACGAAACTAAAAGATGCCAAACGTAACTTTGTAAAATTACCAACAAGAAAGACCAAATCTCTACTCCACACGTTTTCATATGAATTGAACTCATTACCACACCAAAGAGCACAGAAATCTGTTATGTATTTTAAGGCCAAATACTATCACTATGGTGCTAGATCCGGGAGACTCTTAGTGAACATGACTAAAAATTGGAATGGCCGAAAGCATATCATGGCAATGAGGTCCACGACGGGCTCACTAGTGAACACGGATCGGGAAATGAGGGAGATTTTCCGAACATACTACCAAACTCTATATCAGGCCAACCCAATTGATCTAGTGGCTCTCCGAGAGTTTCTATCTCAGGCAGGTCTACCTCGTTTATCTCCCTCCCAATTAGCTGGGTTAAACTGCCCAGTATGTGCCCAAGAAGTGTGTAATAATATTAAAAGTGCCAAGCTACTTAAAGCCCCAGACCCAGATGGCTTCCCAGCTGAATTCTATAAAATACTTTTCCCTCAACTCTCATTGCCTTTAACTGCAATGATGGATGATCTCATAGCGCACCCGGAATCTCCTTTCTACCACAATATAGCACATATCACTGTAATACATAAGGATAATAAAGATCCTACCCGGCCAGACTCCCATCGACCTATTTCTCTCCTTAATTTTGATGTTAAATTACTAGCAAAAATTATGGCAAATCGACTATTTGGCCTATTACCATCTCTCATTGGCGAAGACCAAGCTGGATTTATTAGGGAGAGAAATTCGTCCATGAATGTCCGGAAAATACCTTCCGTTAGAGACATGTCATTCGCAAGAGATACCTTCAATGTTGATCAGCTTTGATGCCAAAAAAGCATTCAACCAGGTTAACTGATCCTTTATGTTTGCTATGTTAGACTCTCTGGGTATTACTGGTTACTTCTGTCAAACATTACAGGCCCTATACTGCAATCCTACGTCCTCTGTGTTGGTCAATGGAGCGCTATCTGTGCCCTTTGGAATACAGCGTGGAACCCGACAGGGTTGCCCGCTGTCTCCATTGATTTTTGTTCTCACCCTAGAACCTCTATTGAATTATATATGGGCCAATAGTGAGATTAAAGGTATTTCCCTGCGGTATGGTGAGCCGGAGCTCTACAAATTAGTAGCCTTTGCAGATGACCTTTTGGTGCACCTAAGTACTCTGCCATCTTCTAAGGAAGCATTAATGCAGGAATTTACTCGCTATGGGCAAATAGCGGGCTTGAAATTAAATCTGGGGAAGTCTGCAGCTCTGCTCACCCAACCTGAATCTCATGCTTGGATTCCACCTGATTTCCCAATACCTCAGGCAACTCACACTCCATAAAATACTTGGGAGTCTTAATACCTCTTATTCCAGCCTTAACACAATCTTTAAATTACAGAGCCCTACTACGTAAAACTAATGTTCAACTCCAACTTTGGAGAACCTTGCCACTTACTTTAGCGGGTAGGATTGCACTGTATCAAATGATGATTCTACCCCAATGGTTATAAGTGATGCAGTTACTCCCTATCTATTGGTCGAACAGTGAGCTCCGGGAAATGGATGCTCAGGTAAGAATTTCTGTGTCAAGGCAAAAAACCCCGCATCACATTGTCTAAACTTCGCCATCCCAAAAAATATGGTGGTTGGGGTCTAGCCAATTTAAAAACTTATAATGTGGCTGTCAATTACATCATGCAGCTGATTGGATTATGGGAACTACTTATTACACCCCTTTGGTGGTAGAACAACTTCAAATTAAATCTCAGAGACTCATTTCTCTTATATAAAACTTCCTGAATACTTCTTATACAGCTTCACCATAACATATTGATTCGACCAACCTTAGAGGCTTGGCGATGGGCTTGTCGGAGATTGCAATTTCCTCAGCGGACCACTCACTTCTTACCTATTTTGGGAAACAAGGATTTCGAACTGGGCCTACACAATAGAGTTTTCCAACAGTGGTATGAGAGGGGCATTAAGGCTATTGTACATGTAGTGGATGACAATAATTCCATGTACTCGTTTCAGACCCTACAAGAGAACTATGGTCTTCTACCCCATCATTTTTACACTTACCTACAACTCCGCCACTACATACACTCTATCTTTGCCTGACCCCATAACCACGCATGGGAAATTTTATCAGACTCTTAGATATAGATGATCCTACCCGACACAGGCTCTCCTGCTGGTATAAGCTACTAAGTAAGCACCAACTCCCACCTGAATGGGATATATCACCTGAAACTGAAAAAGGAAAAAAAAAACAGAACTGCAATGTGAGGAAGAGACCCGATCGGAAGCCCCGCCCCCCCCGACGTCACAAAGGGCAGCTCCGACCGTTGAAAGGAGCCCTGCCACCAGTTGCTGCACGCCATGCATCATGCGCCGAAGGGGCACGACAAAGTGGCCCTCCCCTTTGTGCACCCCTTAGTGCAACCTGTAGTGCAAATGCCAGTTAATATCTTTGCAATTGAATATCTCTTCATGAAGTTAGCAATTGAATATCTCTTCATGAAGTTAGCAAGTAGCACATTTAAGACTAATCGGAGAAAATTCTTTTTCACTCAACGCACAATAAATCTCTGGAATTTGTTGCCAGAGGATGTGGTTAGTGCAGTTAGTGTAGCTGGGTTCAAAAAAGGTTTGGATAAGTTCTTGGAAGAGAAGTCCATTAACTGCTATTAATCAAGTTTACTTAGGGAATAGTCACTGCTATTAATTGCATCAGTAGCATGGGATCTTCTAGGTGTTTGGGTAATTGCCAGGTTCTTGTGGCCTGGTTTGGCCTCTGTTGGAAACAGGATGCTGGGCTTGATGGACCCTTGGTCTGACCCAGCATGGCAATTTCTTATGTTCTTATGTTCTTTGTTTAATATACTTCCTGTTATCCCTTTTTGCTCAATTGTTAAAAATCCTGCATTTGAGCTTTTGTAAACCGTTGTGATAGCTTTACCGAATGACGGTATATAAAAACTCATTAAATAAATAAATATATATATATATATATATATATATATATAACGGTTACCAGTTGGAACAGATAGAAACTTAGGTAGTGGAAAATGCCCTAAATGTGGAGACCCCTGTAGCATGCTGGGACACCAGTTTTGGTCTTGTCCACGAGTCTGCTCCTGCTAGCACGATGTACACAACTACCTGACACATATGTGGGGTATCTTTTACATATCATATAAATGTGTTTCTTTGGGATGACGTTAGAGGCATCTTATTTCCAAACAAATATGTACAGTGGTGGTGCAGACTGGCAATATTTCTTGCAAAAAATGTGTTTTACAAAAATGGATCTCTTCAGACCCGCCCACAATGTTGCAATTTCATAACATGATCCATCACACATGTATGTTGGACAAATATATAGAAAGAAATTGAATGGTTTAATAAGAAAAAAAACTCTTAAACGGTGGGACATTTACCATCAATCTTTACACCCGGCAGCTCAGAGCCTGATCCTGAACGATGTAACCACTGATTAGTCTTAGACTAGTGGCTACTCTGTACGGCGCTGTTAGCCTTTTCTTTATTTTGCTTAAGGATCCTGAGCTCTGGAGTGGGTGGGTGGGTGGGATGGGTGCAGAATGGGGTATCTACTCGTATATTTAGTGGGATCTTTTCTTTTCTATGTAAAATGTCCTTCCAATATGCAGAACCACTTCTGGTGGACATTCCTCCATGTGCCTAGAAATAGTGTAAGTTTACACTGAATATATACTTGGCATATCTGTCATGTAATTTGCGCATGCTTGATGACGCTGTTCTGATGGGTTATCTGAAAAACTATTATGCTGCTATTTTGTTTGTTAATTCTTTGTTGTTCAATAAAAATGATTTAAACAAAAAAAAAAAATCCTGGGTTGTGTACAGAAGTCATCCTTCCACACACAAGCAAAATAACAGACATAATGTGCACTGCCGAACCAGGACTACTGTCCTCAAAAGCTACTGAGGTTGGTGGGAGGATCCTTTATATAAAAGGCAGGAAAGACAATAGGTCCAAGGGCCTGAACTTATATCAAAGTCAGCGCTCTCCAGGAATATAACCTAGGAGCATTGGAATGAGTATAAGAAATGAAAACTATTGAAATAAAATTGACCCTATAAGAAATATCTGTCCTGTTGTAAAAGGCAGGAATAATGACTGATTGAAAATATAAAATTGTACAACTTGCTGTTACATACCAAGCTTTTTCTTAATGGCTTCTAGTATACCATCAGAGTCTCGAAGCATGCAGGGTGTTGTGGTGCAGATCTGAATGTGGTATTTTCCTACTGGCTTGCGATTAAACATTGTATAAAAAGTTGCCACTTCATATACTCTCATGGATGGCATTTGTAAAATCTCAGCAACCTACAATACAAAAATGAACAGATTTCTTGTTTAGTATACAAATTCAGAATCGCTGCACTGTACATTGATCTAATTTAATTTGATTTATAAAACAATTTAATTACTGCACTATTAAAGCCCCCTTTTTCCTTTGCCAAAAAGGGAACATGTTCAAGGTGTGCTACAGAATTGTTAAATTTGTTTTAATTAGACAGTTAGGATTTTTATAATGGGAAATACATTTTTGAACAGATATCTTGGCATCTTATTTTTATGCCATTTTAACTCATTTTTCTCTTATCATTTTTCTTTACAAATGCTTAACTGCTTCAAATGTATACATTTGGTGTGCCACAGTGCAGTGGTTAAGATCTTACTGCATCATAGCAGAACTGTAATCAATTGCATAGCAGCTAAGATATACAAACTGAAGCAACAAGATCAACTTATCCTACTGAATATAGTGCATGATAAGCAGGAGCTAGTTATAGTAAAGCAAATTATGTAATTTTATAATAAATGTCCAAGTGAATTATTACGAGCTGGCTTTATTGTAGCAGGCATTGCATATCAATCTTAGTTTGAATATACCAGAAAGCTTTATAACACGTTTACAATCTTCTTTAACTTGTCCTAGAGAATTGTTTCAGTGTTACTCGCCTTACCTCTCCAATAGGAAATAATGAGAAAGGAAATACCCTTGATTATAATATTTATGCCAAATATTGTATAGAAAAATTGGAGGCTGTTACGGACTCTTTAGGCATTCTAATAAGAGTCTGCTGCTTTTGTTGATGTGCCCTCTACTACCACTAAAGCAGTTTGGACTAGCTTTGATTATGTTGCCAAGTCCAAAATTGAAGGTGCAATTTTGAAATTTAGTTCTTACAGAGATGCTCATTAGATCCCTGCCTTTTTTGGGTTCATGTAGGTTTAAATAATTTTGAGTAAACTGGTTGATCTGTCTCTTATAGAAGGAGAATTTCCAGATGGTTTTAAAAGAGCAGTTGTACACTATTTTGAAGAATACTCAGCTTACACCAGATAGCCCTACACGTTATAGGCCAATTTCGATTCTCTCTTCTTTAGTGAAGGTTATTGAGAAAGTGGCACTGCTTCAGTTTGATTTTTTACAAAAACAAACTTTTACATTTGAGTCAGTGGTTTTCAAACTGGTAATAGTACTGAGATTCGTTTGCTCAGTCTCATTTTATTGTTCACAAATTAGATCAAAAACAACCTATTATTGGTATTTTCTTCGACATTTCAGTTGCTTTTGACTGGATATCATTTTATCTTAATGCAACATCTTGCAGAGACAAAGTTGGGTTGAGCTGTTTTTAATTGGTTCTGCTCCTAATTAGTTAAAGAGAAATTACTACTTACCTGATCATTTCCTTTCCTTTAATAAGGACAGGTGGATCCAGAACCAGTGGGGTTATGCACCTCTACCAGCAGAAGGAGACGGAGCAAAGCCAACATCAAGGTATATATACCCCTGCAGACATATCAGCCCGCCAGTATTCTCTGCAAAAGCTGACTGTGGACATTCTAACAAAGCTTGATTACTAACAGATAACTATTCCAGCACTCAGCCAACAGGAAAACACTGAGCTCAAAGAGTGTAAACACTAGTCTAGGGGCTGGATTGACACTTACCAGTAATCCCTGGAAAATGCAGCCACACAGGACAATAGCACAACCATCTGGCAGCCAAGGGTGGGAAGGTAGATCCACCTGTCCTTATTAAAGAAAAGGAAATCAATCAGGTAAGTAGTAATTTCTCATTTCTTAGCATATGGACAGGTGGATCCAGAACCAGTGGGATGTAACAAAGCTACTCCCGAACAGGGCAAGAGGCTACCCGCGGTCCAATCAACACCAGCCAACAGGAAAACACTGAAGATGGATCTTCCAATCAATTTCTGAGCCATAGCTGGCGACTAGCCGCTATTACCGAAGCTACCTCTCTCGCTAAAGGGCAGACCAAACTGCAGTCCACATCTGCCAAAAGGCAGCTGCTGGTTCCATCACTGACCTGGAATACACACCAGATTCAATCAACCTGAGCGAGAAGTAAACAAGAGCAAGCCACCAGGGAACAACAGGAAGCTATATGCCAATTCATTGCCATTGTGTCAAAAGTCTGCTTAAGGATAGACTCAATTCTCCTATCCTGTGCATCCTTCAAGGCAGTGCCCTCCTCTACAGGGATAGTCTTCCACTTGTTTACGGCACACACAAGCGCAATTGCTCTCGTGCAACTGGATCCAGGGAGTACAGTCCTTCCAAAACCCGTCCCTCTTTAAAAATTAGCTACCGGGGCACCACATTCAAGATCAATCAATTCTTGAATGGCCTCCATAAAAGGGAAGAAACAAGAGGCTTTACACACAGAAATCAAAATGGGATCTTTCTTTAGCTAAGACATGGATTCCGCCCCCGAACTCCCTGCATCCTCAATGTCTGGGAAATCAGAGCCGGTAATGTCTTTATGAAAAAAAACACAACATAGTTCTATATGGCTCCAATCTCGGAGGAATTTCCCCATCTTCCAGGAAGGAAGGATCGGCTTCACCATCTATGCCATCTGGGTCCCTATCGGGGAGACACGCAGCAGATCTAGGCTTACTTCAATGCTTACAGACAGCACCAGGCACGCGGGAATCCGCAGCCTGCAATCCTGACCTGTCAAGATTGACCGGGGCCAGGGACTGCACCTGAAGGAAGGACTGCAGTCCTTGAAAAAAATTCTATCCAAAAAAAGGCAGCTGGATCCATGCCAAAACCAGGGGGCATCAGACCTGCACCCACTGAACTAACTTCCAGTATTTACGAAGCAGTTAGGGGAGTCCCAAAATCAGGCGACACCTCTGGCAGCTCTTTTTCCATTCCCGCACCAGGCTGGGAAAAACCGGTCTTAGTAAAATCAGACTAAGGCAATTCTCCCTGAGCCTCCAAACAGTGCTGACAAGCCTAAATATAACAAGTAACACATAGGGCGAGGCACTTGGACTTCTTTGCTATGGGTGCCATCAGTCTGTCAATACACCCTAACAGACATCTGATAATTGTGCACCCAGCTATGTTCGTGCTGCAAGAACTAGGCACCCAAAATTTAGGAGCCCAAAAATTAGGTGCTCAACACTGTGCTTTGATAAGCATGCAAAGCGAGCTCAAATAAGTGCGTGCAAGTGTGTGTGCACAACTGAGTGCTCTGGTAGTTGCTCCTATATGCCCAACCTGGACACCCAGCTGGGCCACAAGCACAGACAGAATTGAAGAGGACAGTCTTGTGTGCAGAAAAATGCACGAAAATGCCACCATGGCCTACCACATGGCAAACAAGACAAGCCTGAGAGCGGGGCCTTTCCCAAAAAGGGCTGCTCAACCCAAATTGCCCCCATCCCCTAGGCTCCCCCGGAGGTGGGAACAACCATTGGATCAGTGGACAGAGCATGGAGACCAGAGGAAAAGGAGTCCCTATTTAACTCTGCTTCATTGGTTTTTTTTGTAAATTACCCTTTACCTGAGCTCAGCCCATCCCAGTTGAGTAAAAGTCTATCTCCGGCTGCAGGGGGGAGAGGGCAAGGACCTTCACTGGGGTTTTTTGTGGAGTTTTTTTTTTACAGCCAAGTCCACGCCAGCTGAAAAACCAGCTACCAGACCAAGGCACTCGTCTGAGAGAAAGATCCAAGGAAATCACCTCAGGAATTCTCAAATGAGGAAAGGACCATAAGGTATCACCACAGGAAAGCAGGGCAAATAGTTCTTCTCTTCTCCTTTGAAAATTTTTTTTTAAGAAATCCTCAGTAGGGAGATGTACGTCCACCATCTGCTGGAAACGGAGAATATTGGCATGCTGATGTCACTGCAGGGGTAGATATATCGTGATGTCAGCTTTGCTCAGTCTCCATATACTGGTAGAGGTGCATAACCCCACGTGTCCATATGCTAAGAAAGTAAGAGTTGGACAAAATTCTTCAGACTGGGCATCAATTTCCTATGGTGTACCACAGGGGTCTTGTCTGTCTTCGATTCTTTTCAATGTTTACATGCATCCCTAATGCTTTTTGTTATAAGATCTAGGAACAGATTTCAAAATGTACGCTGATATACAGCTTTTGTTTCCAGTTTCAGTGAGTGTACTTTAGCCACGTCTTCTGGTATCCCAGACATTACAACTAGTTAAGCACTGGATGAGTGAGAATGGTCTCCTACTGAACCTTGCTAAAACAGAAGCTGTATTTTCATGTTTCCTTGGACTTCATGTTTTCTTTGACCATTGATGATGTTGCTATTCCTGACTCCAATATAGTTCGTAACCTAGGAGTGTTATTTGATTCCTCTTTTAAACTTTGATTTACAACTGAAATTAGTGGTGAAAAGGGGCTTTTTAAAATTAAGACAAGTGCGATGGCTGAAACACATTTTAGATCTCAGTGATTTTAGAATGGTGGTTCAGGTTTTTGTCCTGTCCAATAAACTATTGTAATGCTTATATGTGGGCCATCCTAAATGTCAATTGTTAGCTTTGCAACTTCTTTAGAAATATGCAGCAGATTTGGTTACTGGCTGTGCTTTACATGATCATATTGTACCAGCTCTGCAATCTCTACACTGGCTTCCCATTAAACAAAGAATAAAATTTAAAATATTGTCATTTTGGTTTTTAAGGCACGAATTGAAGGCAATCCACCTTATTTGAGAGATTATTTGAACTGATATTAGCGCCTTATTACGCTTCATTCAAAGAATTTAGTTTTGCTGGAGTTACCTGACAAAAAGGAAACTCCACTTAAAAGAAACATGCAATTGTGCATTTTCTTTTGCTGCCCCTTCCATGTGGAACAATCTGCCTTTGTCCTTACATCAGGAGAGTGACTATAAGATGACCAGGGAGGCTTTTAATCATGATGTGCAATTTGTTTTAAACTTTTTTTTTAAATAATATCTGTATATTTTTATGTTATTTGTTAAATGCTGTAAATGTTTTATTGTAACCTGCTTGAAAGAGTCTAGTAATTGACGGGATATAAATTGTTCAAAATAAATAAAATTTTAGCATCTGTGCTCCTTCTCTCTACAACCAGCTTCCAAATTCTGCATCTTCCATCTTGCAGCACAGTATGTCTGAACTAGCCTTCCTGAGTTGGCATATCATGCTCCCACTGGCCATATTGAAATATAGAAACATAGAAACATAGAAACATAGAAATGACGGCAGAAGAAGACCAAATGGCCCATCCAGTCTGCCCAGCAAGCTTCCCTCATTTCTTCTCTCATACTTATCTGTTTCTCTTAGCTCTTGGTTCTAATTCCCTTCCACCCCCACCATTAATGTAGAGAGCGGTGATGGAGCTGCATCCAAGTGAAATATCTAGCTTGAGTAGTTAGAGGTAGTAGGGGTAGTAACCGCCGCAATAAGCAAGCTACACCCATGCTTATTTGTTTTTACCCAGATTATGTTATACAGCCTTTATTGGTTGTTTATCTTCTCCCCTGCCGTTGAAGCAGGGAGCTATGCTGGATATGCGTGAGGTATCAGTTTTTTTCTTCTCCCCTGCCGTTGAAGCAGAGAGCTATGCTGGATATGCATTGAAAGTGAAGTATCAGGCACATTTGGTTTGGGGTAGTAACCGCCGTAACAAGCCAGCTACTCCCCGCTTTGTGAGTGTGAATCCTTTTTTCTTCTCCCCTGCCGTTTAAGCAGAGAGCTCTGCTGGATGTGTGAAGTAACAGTTTTTCTTTTCCCCTGCTGTTGAAGCAGAGAACTATGCTGGATATGCATTGAAGTGAAGTATAAGAATGGAGTGATCAAGCTAGTTGAAAGGCATCAGGAGTAGAGGAAGGTGGAGGTAGTAATTTGGATATTTGGTTTGGGGTAGTAACCGCCGTAACAAGCCAGCTACTCCCACCAGTTTTAGGTTGTTTTTAAATCTTAAACCCAAAGTCTATCTGATCATAGTTGCATTGATTTGAACCAGTTTATTGTAATAAGTACATTTCTGGGTCCTCTTATTTGTCCTGTGTTTCAGGTCTTAACTAGATTATAAACTAAGGAGCAGGAATTGTCATTTATGTTTATCTATGAAGCGTTGCATTTATCTGGAACTTTTTGTCAGAGGATGTGGTTAAGGAAACTAGTGTAGCTGGATTTAAAAAAAAAAAAAAAGGTATGGATAAGTTCCTGGAGGAGAAAGCGCAGTTGCTTCCCAGTAACAGGTGTTCTAAAACAGCCGGATGTTAGTCCTCACAGATGGGCGATATCATCAGATGGAGCCCGGCATGGAGAACTTTGACTGGCACACTAAGGTCCCCCTTCAATCTCATAATATAGAAAAAATCATGAGCAAAAAAAAATAAGACAAGAAAACGCAGGAGAACCCAACTGCACGGGGTGGCTCGTGGGATTCCTGAGAACTAATATCCTGCTGTCCTAGAAGAACACCTGTTACAGGTAAGCAACTGCGCTTTCTCCTAGGTCAAGCAGAATGGTAGTCCTCACAGATGGGTGAATACCATGCTCCAGGCTGCTCTCGGCAACAGCCAAGACTAACAGGCACAAAATGTGGTGCCAACAGGCACAACTGTGGTGCTATTGGTCAAATAGGGAGATAGCCTGGTCCCACCCAAGGGGCCTTAGGTAGGAAGAGTTGGGTTTAAGCCGGGAAGAGATTGCGTAGGACAGATTGGCCGAAGCTACTGCCTTGTCGACCATCCTTGTCCAAGCAATAATGAACGGCAAACGTGTGCAGGGAGCTCCACGTCACAACCCTGCAGATTTCAGTGACATGAACCACCTGTAAGTGGGCCACCGATGCTGCCATAGCCCTCAGAGTGAGCTTTAACTCAGCCTCCCAGCTGAAGGCCCGACTGCGCATAGCAGAATGAGATGGAGTCTTCTAGCCAATTGGATTTCCCTGGTGGAAATGGGGCCTTGGAAAAAAGGTGGGCAACACAAGACTGATTGATGTGAAAAATCAGTCACTACCTTAGGCAGGAACATGGGATGCGTACGCAGGACCACACGATCCTGAAAGAACTTCGTGTAAGGTGGGTACATAACCAAGGCCTGAAGCTCACTTACCCTACGAGCTGAAGTAACCACCACCAGAAAACGGACTTTCCAGGTGAGGAATTTCAGCTCAAAAGGAGGATGCATGAATCACACCAACACAATGTTGAGATCCTAGGACAACAGGGGGCTTTAGCTGAAGCAGACCCCGCATTAAGCGACCTACTATAGGCTGAACCAAGATAGGCGTGCCAGCAATGCCGCGATAAGCGCTGACTGCACTCAAATGAACCCTAACCGAGGTGGTTTTGAGCCCAGCCTCGGAGAGGTGCCACATGTAGTTCAGAAACCTTGGAACAGGGCAAGTGAATGGATCTAAGCCATTCCCCTCGCACTAGACGGAGAACCTCTTCCACCTCAAACTAAGATGGAATTCCTGGTGGAAGATTTCCTGGAGGCTACCAGCACTTGAGACACGTTGTCAGACAAATCCAGATCAGGCAAAGTCCCTAGACAGATGGGATCTCTGACTGGTTCCCTCTCCTTCTGGAGCTTCCCTCCTTCTCTGACTGGTTCCCTCTCCTTCTGGAGCATCAGAAGAGTTCTCATGAGCAGCGGAATAGGAAGGTATGTGTATAGGAGGCCTGTGCCCTAATGAAGGGCAAAGGCGTTTGAGGCTGGGCATCCATCTGTCCTCAAAAGGGAGCAAAAATTGCTCACCTTGCGGTTGTATGGGGAGGCAAAGAGATCCACATCTGGAATTCCCCATAAGCAGAAAATCTGGGCTGCCAATGCCAGGTTCAATGACCATTCGTACGGCTGAAAACAGCGGCTCAGGCAGTCCGCCAGCATGTTCAGCGTTCCAGCCATGGACGCCGTTTGCAGTGACATGCCCTGTGCAGAGCCCACGACCAGATCTACACCATCTCTTAAGAGAGGAGGTACGATCCTTGGCCCCAGTTTGTTGATGTACCACAATGCCACCTGACTGTCTGAATCAGGACTAGTTTGCGGGTCAAACAAACCAGGGTTTATCTGGTACAGAGCTTCCTGAGCCGTCCAGTGAACCTGCGTATGGAGGCCATCTACATGGGCTCCCCAACCGTGGGGGGACAGCATCGGTGGTAAGAACCACTTGAGGCGGGGCAGCTTGAAAGGGGATCCCTTGCTCTAGATTAGAGAGATTCTCCCACCAGGACAGGGAGATCCTCAAGAGGCTGCGTGATGGAGACAAGGGCTCAGAGGTCCTGGGATGCCTGTTACCATTGCAAACGCAGTGTCCACTGCGCCCTGCGCATGCAGAGGTGGGCAATTGGGATGACATGGACAGAGGCTGCCATGTGGCCCAGCAAACGAAGCAGCAGACAGGCAGTTACTTGCTGTCTGCTGCATACCAAGGTCGCCAGTGAGGACAGGGGGAGAGCCCAATCGTGGGGCAAACATGCCTTGCCTGAGTCATGTCCAGTCTGGCTCCTATGAAGTCCAGCTGAGGGAACGGGCAGAGGTGAGACTTTGGATAGCTGATAACAAACCCTAAAGATTGCAGCACCTGTACAGTAAGGGTCAAAGCGTCATCACCCCCTCGCGGGAGGGTTTCGACCAACCAGTCGTCATGTCCCCTCTGATGGCTGAGGTGTGCTGCCACCACTGCCAGGCACTTGGTGAACATCCAAGGGGCTGAGGGCAAGCCAAATGGCAGTCCCCAGTACTGGAGGTGAACCTGTCCAACCACAAAGCAGAGAAACTTCCTGTGGTTTGGGAAGATCACAATCTGGGTGTAAGCCTCCTTGAGATCGAGGGAGCAGAGCCAATCTTTTCTGAAGCGCAGGGATCAGAGTGACCAGAGACCATTTTGAACTTTTCCCTTTGAAGGAATTTGTTCAAGGTTCTGAGGTCGAGAATGGGACGTAGGCCCCCAGTTCTCTTTGATATCAGGAAATACCTTAAATAGTACCCTCTGCCTTGCTGATGATGGGGAACGGGTTCTACCACTCCTGCCATCATCAGAGCGGAAAGCTCTGTCAAAAATTATTTCCTGTGGGGCAGAGGAGCCCCACAACAGATATGGGGGAAAATCCCACTGACACTTGTCTGAATTTCAGAGAATACCCTTGGCGAACAATGGTAAGCACCCACCGGTCGGACATGATGAGCGGCTAGTGGTGGCTGAAACAAAGAAGCCTGCCATTTACCGGGGGATCATGCGGCAGGGCTATGGCTGGTTAACCCATGCTCCCTCACCTCCAGTCAAAAGCCCATAGCTGGGGCTTACTGGGGAGCTGGCTGGGTTTTGGGGGTTCGCTGCTGACGAGAGCAAACCCTGGAACTCGGCCGGGAGGATTTGCTGCAGAGGATAGCGGATCGGAAGCGCTAGCTGACAGCTATTGAAGGGTTTCATCGTGATCCTTCAATTGAGCTACCACATACCTGACCTTACCCCCAAAGAGATTCTCTCCTGTACAGGGGAGATCTGCCAACTTCTCTTGTACCTCTGGACAAAGGTTCGAGGCACGGAGCCAGGCCATCCTACGGGCACCGATCCCCACTGCGGCTACCCTGGCTGCTGTTTCGAAAACATCATACGTGGATCTCACCTTGTGTTTTCCGGCTTCTAGACCCTGTTGAACACCTGCAGAGAACAACTCCTGTTGCTGCTACAGCAGGCATTCGGCAAGTTCATGGACTTGTTTCCACAGGTTCCAGTTGTACTGTGTCATATATAACTGGTAGGAGGTGATATGGGCGATGAGCAGGGCACCCTGAATGACTTTCCTACCCGAGGCATTCAGCTCCCTGTGTTCCCAGCCCGAAGGGTCGAAGACATGGGTACGGGAACGCAAGGCCCTTTTAAGAGCACACTATCACTGACTGGTGACGGAGGTGGCATCGTTCGAACCCTAAGGCTTGCAGTACCAAATAGGTGGCATCCGCCTTCCTATTCACAGGAGGAATAGATATCAGGTGTTCCCACATCCTAAGGAGGAGCTCCTCGAATAAGTCGTGGACCAGAACAGCCACTATCTCCTTTGGGGCATTGACAAACTGGAGCACTTCCAGCATCTTATGGCGAGCTTCTTCCTCCGTGAGGAGTTGGAAGGGGATGGCTTCAGCCATGGCCCAAACAAAATCCACAAAGGAGATATCCTCTGGAGAAGACAGATGCCTTTCTTCTGGCGGCGAGGGCTCCAAGAGATCACCAGATTCTTCAGAGCAGGACTCTGAGGAGTCATCTCCCCATGGGTCATATAGGCCTTCTTCTTCGCTAAGGTCCCCGGGGGGCCTGCGCGGACGAAGCCCATCCACCGAAGGCCCTGGAAGCAACAAGGGCATAGATGGTACCGGGAGCCCTATTGGCAGCGATGGCAATGAGAAACACGATATCCTGGCCAGGAATTGTGGCCTCGGGACCAAAGAACTAGATGGCATCAACGGCTGTTGCGTTTCATCCTCCTCAGAAGATCCAGTGATGGGAATCAGTCCTGAGGAGGGCATAGTTGGTCGCTGGGGAACTGAAGAGCCCCCGGGCATCGGAAGGACACCAAGTAAGACGTCCAGACACTCAAGCAGTGACACCAAGAGAGATGGCACAGGCTCCGGCGCTGGTATGGGAGCCGGCGTCAATGGAGACACCCCTCAGGGCTCAGAGCACCGCACTCTGCACCCTGCAGTCCAACTCCTCCTGGAAGTCTGATGTAGACAGCACTGATGGAGGGGGACGAGGTGTCACCGGAGCCTCCACGGAACCCTGAGGAGGCTCGGTGCCTGGCACTGCTAAAGGTGTGGAACGCCTGGAACTCCCAGGCCTGTCAGAGAATGGGGCCTACTTGCCACTGCTACCACTCGTGCCGTACTGGAACCGAAACCATGTGCAGACGGTGACTGGTGTCTATACTTGTGGGCCTTCCCACGGTACTCTGTCCAGTCTTTCCCTGGCACCGAGGAAGCTGAGGATCCCGAAGTCCTCAAGGGCACCGAAATCGGCAAGGGTCGATAACTGGCTCCTCGCTCCTTGGAAGAACTCACCGGGGGCGTGGAAAGGGGCAGTGTATCCATTGGTTCCCCTCGAATCCTGGGTGTCAGAGACTCCGAAGCAGGCATGGGCAGAGTAGACTTCTTTGGCCCAAAAAGTTTCTTCATTTTATCAAGCCAAGCACAACGGCCTTTGGGGGTCATCTGATCGCACAGCTAACGCCCTCGGACATCATGTAATGCCCCCAGGCACAGGATGCAGATCTCATGCTTTTCCGTGATGGACATGGTCCTCAGGCACTGGCGAAAACCGGACGCCACCATAAAAAGAAAGCCAGCGAACGGTAGATGGCAGATGGCCACCTGGGAGCGACACAACAGGAATCAACCAGAAAGAAGGTAGAGGTAGTAAAAATACCTACTGTACTGTAAGCTTTGCCTATAGTCTCTAGAGCAGAGCTTTCCAAACTTTTCATGTTGGTGACACACTTTTTAGACAAACAATTTCGTGACACGGTAATTCAGTCTACTAGCAAACCAGAGGTTAAAGGTTAAACGAACGAAATGTATTTCGACAATTTATGTATGTTTCCTTAAATATACACATAATAAAATGTTTCACGACACAACCTATCTTGTGAAAACCTTTCATTTATATTAAAAATATATAATATTCCAAGATTAATGTTAGCGTTATAATTTATGAGTAACAAAATTAAAACTAAGTTTTTGTGCTATTCAATTTACCTCTTTAATGAGATATATGAGCTTGATGGGATGAACACAGCTTTTGAATATTTGGTGTTAATAAAAAAAGTCCAAAGGGTCTTCTGCGTAATTTTAAAAAGCTGGCCAGTTTCACACTATAAAATTATTTGATAGCCTCATTCAACTAATTCTATATGGCTATGAAAGTGAAGTCTGGAATTTATAGGAAGGGACAGAATGTCAATATAAATCCTGCACCTCCAGTTCTGTAACTCTGTGTATCTACTGAAATTCCCCCAAACAATGGAGCTTGGATGTTTCCCTTACAGCTCATCATACTAAAAGATATTTTCAAATTCTGGAGTCACCTCACAGTAACAGCAGCACAAACACCTTCCACTGCCAGGCACATTGTAAACTAACACAAAACCCCGCAAAAAAGACACTCAAAATCTATACTGCAATCCCATTGTAACTTAACAGTAATAACACCAAGGACTCAAACAACAATACCCTACCTGTGAAAAAGCAAGGGTAAATATTACACTGGGTCCTAGAATACCAATACACCACCTACTTAGGAAACAAAACAAACCAGATTGCTATAGATCCCTATGCTAGCAGAATCTTTCATCATGATCACACACACAGAGCAAAGACAGATCCTTACCAAATACAGAATACAAAATAAAGGAGCACAAATTAGACAAAAACTGAAATGGAAACCCCCAAGAAGCCAGACTGTGTGTATTAACAATGGAAAAACAGAACCACCATTCCTCATAAAGCAAATAAAATCAAGAAACATAAAGCATCAGTTATAATAGTAAAACCATACTAATAAAAGAATATTTTAAAACTACTGATAAATAGAATTTCTATTAATTAAAATCTTATACATTTTTTACAATTTCCCAAACACCAATAAAATATTTCAAAACAGCACATATATCAAACACCACCCAATAATTAAAACTAATAAGGATTTAAAAAAGCCCCTGCTGTCCATACGTGGGAGCTCTTGATTTCCAGTCACCCTGATATTGTCAAGGATTAGGTGGTTATCCTCTCTCTCTCTCACACATACTCACATGTCCATTCTCTCTCACACATACACTGTCACATACATACACATTCATGCTCTTATACCCACCATAACTTCTTGCTCTCACAGACACTGACACACGCTCAGGCTCTAAGACACTCTCTCCCCCTCACACACACACACAAACTCTTACTCCCCTGGATTTTCTCTTACACACTCATGCTCTCACTCTCTCTGGCTCCCTCACATACAAACACACACACCCAGGCAAGTTCCCAATCATTCTCACACAAACACACACACCCAGGCATTCTCACACACTGAAACTGACCCCCAGGCAGGCTCCCATTCATTTTCACACCACTCCCTCACCATCCCCCAGGCATGCACACATTCATTCTCATACACACAGACCCCAGGCAGGCACCAATTCATTCTCACACACACACACACACCCCACACACAGGCAGGCACCTATTCTCACACATACAAAACCTAGGAAGACACCCGTTCATTCTCATACACAGACACATCCTCAGGCAGGCACCCATGCATTCACACACAGACACATCCTCAGGCAGGCACCCATGCATTCACACACATACACCCCCAGGCAGACTCCCATTCATACACACGCACACACTAAAGGCAGACCCCCTCTCTTTCTTTTGCCAGCAACCTCGGAACCTCACTCATTCCTCTGCTGCCACTGTCACTGATGCCGCATGGCTATTGGGGAGGCGCTGATTGCTGCTACTGGCACTGAAGCCCATTCTGCTGCCTCCTCTGTGCAGGCCCCGTGGGTTTCCACTTCCTCCATGTTGATCTCCTACATTGTGAGATCCGCATAGAGAAAGTGCTACTCTTGCACATTACCAAAGATTACATGTGCCAATCAGTAAAAAGTCTTTTTTTTTTTCCTTTGCTGTCTGATCTTAGTTTTCTAATCGGTTGGTCACAAGCTTTTTTGTTCCACCTCCCCTTTCTTATTTTTTTGCCAATTCCTTTCATATTGTCTTTTTTTCTATTTCTTTACTCTCCATCTATCTTCTTCCCTCAAACACACAGTCAGGTTCTCATTCTCACATGCTTTCTCTCTCTCACACACACACACAGGCTCTCACTCTCACATGCTCTCTCTCATACAATCATTCATACACACAGTCTCTCACTGGCACATGCTGTCTGACTCACACACACAGGCTCTCTCTCTCTCCCACATGCTGTCTTGCTCAAGCACAGGCTCTCACTGTCACATGCTCTCTCTCATACAATCATTCATACACACAGGCTCTCACTGTCACATGCTGTCTCTCTCTCACACACACAGGCTCTCACATGCTGTCTCTGCAAACATTCAGGTCCTCACTCCCACACACAATCTCTCAACTCATCTCATACACGCACACAATCTCGCAACTCATCTCATACACGCACTCTACGGGCCGCCCTCAGCCTCTCTCTCTTACCTCTGGGCCTCCTCTTCACAGGTCGCTGCAGGATGGGCTCTGCAGCGGCCCTGATCTTCTCGGGTTGATCCGCGGCAGCCCTGATCTTCTTGGGCCAATCCGCGGTGGGGACCCTGCTACCGGGCCTCCTCCTCTTCTCAGCCCACTGCAAAACGCTGTTCCTCTTCTGCACACGGCTGATGCTCCTCCTCTTTCCTGCCCGTGCGGCTCCAGCAACATTTTTCTTCCAGGGCCATGTAGGCAGGAAGGAGGAGGAGCACCTGCACGTTTAGATGTGACCTTTTTCTTCGGGCCGTGGTGATGTGAGCTCCACCACGGCCCTGCCGATCTTCCTACTGTGTGTCTCCGGCACAGCAAGGTGATGCTTAACTACTCAGCCGCCAGTGGGATGAAATCCACCGGCGGCCGCATTGGCTTCCTTTGACCTCTCCTTGGTATACCACGTCACGTGCACCGGGCTTGCGCGACACACCGGCACAGTGGAGGCGACACACACTTTGGAAAGCTCTGCTCTAGAGTGTACTATATTCTCCCCTTCAAAAAGGATTCTCCTTCTCAAAAAGAATTTCAGGGGCTAACTCAGATTATTCTTGATTTAAATATCACTAACATTCTGGAAGTATCTCAAAAGGGGTCAAGTCAAACCTTCTACCTTAATAGTTTCATTCCTACTAGAATCTGATAAGGAATGGATTATGAAGATGTTTTTAGACATCCTACAGAGACGCTTCTGGACATGAAAATCAGTGCCTTTCCGGACCTTGCAAGACCTACTCAGTTGAAGAGGAGACAATTTCTTCGATTGAGGCCCCAAGTAATACAACTTGGAGCCTTTTTTCTACTAAAATACCCATGCAAATGTGTGATTAAATATCAGAATCTTATGTTTATGTGCCCTCTCAACTTGTTGCTTTTTTGAAGGGTAAGAGTTGCCTGTAATTTCTTCTTCCCCTATAGCTGATGTTTAAGCGCCACTTATCTGTAACCTTAATCGATCATTTAATATTGGCTCCTGTATCAGATCCTATATTTCATAGTTTAGAAAAAATTATTCCTGTGGTTGTGTTTGCATCCTCCACTATTTGAGGACTTGACATGCAGATGGATTTTCTTCAGTTTTTTTCTATTCTTTTCACTTTTTGTTATCTTTCTCTGCTTGCAAATTCAAGTATTTTCTTGAAGTGTATTGTGTAAATTTATAAATTAAAAATAAAAAAACCCAAAACCTACCGCGCTGGAAAAAGCACCGACCAGAGAAGGGGGACCAGACGTTGGATGGGCAAAAAATGCTGTTTTTAAGCATGAAAGATACTTGTAGAGCGGAGCTCCAAAAACCGCAAGGCAACTATTACCGCGGAAAAAAAGACTGAAAGGGGACCTTGCGTGGATGAAAAGTTTTCCGTGCCGGGTTTCATCTGATGTTACCCATCTATGAGGATTACCATCCTGCTTGTCCTAGGAGAAGTCCATAAACTGCTATTAATCAATAGGGAATAGCCACTGCTTGTTGACAGCATTAGTAGCATGGAATCTATTTAATGTTTGTGTACTTGCCAGGTACATGTGACTTGGTCTGGCCACTGTTGGAGACAGGATACTGAGCTTGATAGACTCTTGACCTGACCCAGTATGGCATATCTTATATTTTTATATATGTCTAATAGTGTTATAGAAATATCATTTATTTCCACTTTGCCAACTTCGGTATTACACTCTGCTAGCTGTGTAACATTTGGCAGAGTAGACCACAAACCACTACTGGTGATTCTTCTACCTTTAAACACGGAAGAATCCTTAATGATACAGCCTTGGGACAGAGTCTATTCAAAGTTAGCCAATGATTACCACTCAGGTCTACTGCTTCTCAATATAGTTTTATTTAAGAGGTACAGACAAATGTTTCACCCCATGCAGTAAATAAAGTCATAATTTCACTTATCCCACACATACTTTTTATAGGCCATCTCTAATGGAGGTAAATGCCAACAAATTTAATTGTAAAATATTTTAATATGTTAAATGATAAATGAAACAAAAAGCATGATTAAATAAACTATATCCAGCACAACAGAAGGTTTTAAAGTTCACTGAGCCTAAAGCCAATGAAAGAAATGACTTTTGTCAACTATTTCTACTTACCATATTTTTCGCTCCATAAGACGCATTTTTTTTCCCCCAAAAGTGGGGGGAAAATGTATGTGCGTCTTATGGAGCGAATATAAAAAAAAACAAACAAAAATCTAACAACCCCCCCCCCCCCCAAGACCTGCCGACTTAGTTTACCGCAACCCCCCCCAAGACCTGCCGACTTAATTTACCGCAACCCCCCACCCTCCTGACCCCCCAAGACCTGCCAAACGTCCCTGGTGGTCCAGCGGGGGTCCGGGAACGATCTCCTGAGCGTGGCCCGTCGGCTGCCAGTAATCAAAATGGCGCCGACGGCCCTTTGCCCTTACTATGTCACTGAGACCGACCAATAGCAGCGGTCGGTCCCAGTGACATAGTAAGGGCAAAGGGCCGTCGGCGCCATTTTGATTACTGGCAGCCGACGGCCCACGCCCTGGAGATCGTTCCCGGACCGCTCCTGGACCCCCGCTGGACCACCAGGGACGTTTGGCAGGTCTTGGGGGGGTCAGGAGGGTGGGGGGTTGCGGTAAATTAAGTCGGCAGGTCTTGGGGGGGGGTCAGGAGGGTGGGGGGTTGCGGTAAACTAAGTCGGCAGGTCTTGGGGGAGTCAGGAGGGTGGGGGTTGTTAATTTAAAGGGTTGGGATGGGGTTTTTTTTTGGGGGGGGGGGGGAGGGGTTCCCAGAGAAAAAAGTTTTCTGATCTGGGGAGTGGACCGAAATGGCCCTCCCCAGACCCGAAAACAAAATGGGGCGGAAAAAAAAAGCTATGCACTCCCCTAATTTGCTCCATAAGACGCCCAGACGCAGAGCCGGTTTAGCACAATTTATTTTTTTTTTTTAAGTTTTCCCCCTCTGAATCCTAGGTGCGTCTTATGGTCAGGTGCGTCTTATGGAGCGAAAAATACGGTAGTGGTGAAAAATCTACTGAAGGATAGCAGTGTTAGTCTGGTGTAGCAAAAATGCCACCCAACTTCTGTCATTATTTCTACTTAACAGTTGCAAGTACAGGGTGACTTTAAAATATTCAATAAAGATTTAAAAACTTGGTTGTTTAAACTAGCATTTGAGATTTAAAATTCTGGCTGGAGAAAGGTAAAGAATTTGAGCCACTAGGAAAGAATGCATAATACTGATTACCAAATGATATGGATTGAGTATTACCGCTAATTATTATGCTTTGTTTTTATAATTGTTTTAATTTGTTATACTTTGTGTTACAAATATTTGCTATCTTGGAATTTATAAACTGCCGTGATGGCTTGTTAGAACGACAGTATAAAAAGAAAATAAATACAATAGTTCTAAACACACATATAGAAAAATATTGGTTTGCGAAAAAACACCATGTATGTTAAAACAGTGTTTTGGATGGGAGAGGGGATCATACTAGTGTACTATTTTAGTAATTGTTATGCTTATTAAAAGATGTACTATTAAAATATCACCTGCAGTGTTCAAAGTGTATCAGAGTTCAGCATACCCATCCTCAGAAATACAGAAAAATGCCTTTTTTCAAAATATTGCTAACCCAGACTTTATCAGAAGCAGACATTAAAGATACACACCCTTAACAGGTGGAACACAAAGGTCATCATTTAGAAACCAGATGTTTTATTTAAAGGAAAAAAAATATTGATAAAAGGAGAAGAAACTCCTGTTGCCCCCCATTCCTATGGTCTCAGTTGAAGGTAAAACTTATTTCTCAATCCTTTGTGCTGCACATTGCCATTTTTTTGCAGTTTCAGTAAACTGGGCCCTCCCACACCATATAATTTTCATGACATAAGTGGGTCTCTGTCACAGTGGGAACGCAAGCTGACATTACTGTAGAAGCTTCTAATCAGGTAACTACAACTGTAAATTAGGAGTCACTGTAATAATTTCAATACAGATTCAAAGTCCGGGAGGCTTTACCCGCGGAGACATCGCGCTTGACTGGCATTCGGGTGATAGGACTGATTGCAGCAGGTGAAAGATCTTTACCCTTACCTTAGTGGGAGAACCGGAAGTGAATTGCTGCTCGATAAAAAGCTGAGAGCATGCAGTGATTTTAATAGCAGGGGCAGGAAATTAATTGGTATCACTTGCTGAACAACATAGAGCAAGTGATACCAATTAATTTCCTGCCCCTGCTATTAAAATCACTGCATGCATGTGTGCATTTTATCAAGAAAAAAAATCATGGAGAAAAGAGAAAGGCAGTAACAGGCCCTACCTCTGCACATATTTTTAATTTATTGAAATATGTATATGCCACATTTTCCATTGTTCTAAGTGGCTCACAAAGGAGAAATGTTCATAAATAAAACTGTTATAACATACATAGAATCAGAATACATCATGCACCACTTGTATATTTTGTCTATTTTACTATATAAAACATTCCCAACAACCTCTCCATTCTGATTTTCCTAGCTCTTTATTAATAGCTTAACTTAAAAAGCCATATATAGAGAAAATCTATTTCCTGCTCACCAAACAAGAAAGATGTCCATGACAAGAAAAGATCACATTTAAGTCAAGCTAGTTCAAGAGTTAAGATAGAACTACAATACTAAACCCTTTGGCTCCATACCTTGTTCATAGCAGAAATGGGCAGCCATCCATTTTGCCTTTGTGCTAAATCCAGTACTGGGATCACAGCAGCTGCTTTATGTCCTTCTGGGTAGTTATTTATAATAGCCTCTATTCTCTAAACAGAAACACAGTATTATGACATAATACAGGAGTTAAGCATTCGCAGCTTTAAATTTACAATTCTATAAATTTTACATCATTTTTTTCATACCTTGTAATTTTCTGCTGTGAATTCAAATGGAGTATTTGGGTTGTTTTCGGGTGTATCTCTATGCTAAAGAAAAGAATGAATATAGTATTAACATTAACTATAACAAAAAAAGAAGTAAAAACCATGCTATGCATAGATTTTCTAGCATATTTCAACTTTGACCTTATTGAACATTACCTCATCCTAATACGATCAAGGTAATTTTCAATACAGTAAGGTGCCAGATCCATGATCCACCTTCCACTCACATTTGGACTTGATAAATGTATTTTCATGAAGTTATTATGTCTATGGATGGACAAACAGATTGAGCCAGTCTCTAAATACCTTTTTATTTTTCATGTAAGTTGAAAAGTGCTAAATGTATTCTTAAATTGGTTCTTTTTCTGAATGGGAAAACACTGAAAAACTAATCAACATTTTTAGACATTAAAACTAATATTTTCTCATTCATTATGTCAAGTCTTAACTGGTGAGTTCTGATATTTTTTTGACAGTTTCAACTGAATCACTTACTGGTAGTTGTCTAAGATAACCATGCTCATTCATCCTCCTTCCTATCAAATTCAGGATTATCAAGGTATATCTAGAGAAGTCATAAAAGTTCATCTTTTCATGATACGCATTGCAGGATGATAGGTAACGGTCAACATCAGTTTTCTTCCTTAGTAAAACCAATTTAAGTGGCCAAAATAGAATATATTCTAATTCAATAAAGTGTGCAGAACTTTTCCATACAACAAATTTCAAGCTCAGACTACAGTGTTAACTGTACATACTACTTATAAAGCACACTGCACACATATGAACTGCCTCAAATAATGGGATGTCACTGTTCTACGCCACTACCTACTCTCAGCAAAACACTCCAGCAGCAGACCGTATATATATCTAATCAAAAGCACCACTCAAAACATTTTAGTGATAATTATCAGGATCCTGGAGCAGTGATTCTCAACAATTTTTATGTTGTGGCACACCTGGCACTAAATTCACTTTGTCACAGCACACCAGCACCTTCCCCCCCCCCCCCCTCCCCCACTCCATCTGGCATCACTACCTTCCCTTCCTTACCTCGGCCCCATCCCATCACCTTCCCTTCTTTTCCTCCCCCTCACCCCATCATCATCACCTTCCTTTTCCCTACTAGCTCCCTGGTATCTACTTCCATTCCATCCTAGTGGATGGCCTAGCAGCCAGCAAAAGGAATTCTGCAAGCAGCACTTCTCAGCTTCTACCTCCTCCTCTGCCAGCTTCCTTCTGAAATCAGAACTGTACAGGGCCAGCAGGTCTTGTGAGACTACGGGCCCCATGTGGTTCTGATTTCAGAAGGAAGTCAGCAGAGGTGGCAGCAGCAACAGGTGAGAAGTGCTTATGTTCTTATCACAGACTCTCCTGGCTGGAGGGAGGCAATGGAATGGAGTGGCGGGGTGAGGGGAGCAAAAGAGACAATACTTTCCTGCCAGCTGTAGTAGTTGTAACTTGCATCCATTTTCCTTTGCAGACAGCCAAATATTTTGTAGCACTTGAGGGTGCCACAACACACCAGTTAGGAACCTCTGGACTGGAGGAAAAGTGTGGTAACTCTCCCAAAGCATAAATGTGACATTGCAAATATCAGTTTCAATATTCTACACACTCAAGAGTACTAGAAACCTGAACCTCTCTTTAGTCCTCAGTTACCAGCATGCTCTCTACTGAGTAGTCTGGACATAAGCCACACCATCTGGCAGTTACAGCATAGTAAACAGCAGTAGACTAGAAACATAGGTTATTCTCTGTGAGTCACCTTTATTGATCACATTAAGCTGTTTTACCTAACAACGGTTTTCTTAATGTCCAGTCAGATGAATCCAGAACAAGCGGGTTATGCAACTCTACCAGCAGAGGGAGACAGAGCAAATTCACATCATAGTATATATACTCCTGCAATGATATCAGCTTGCCAGTATTCCTGTCTCCAGCAGATGTGCATCTCCCTACTGAGGATTGCTTTCATTTGAACAAGGAGAAATAAGAAAAACTAATTCACCCACTCTCCTGCAGGGATATCAAAAGGTCCCTCCACCAGTTGAGAATTGCTGAGGTGATTTCCATGGTCCCTCAGATGAGTGCCTTGGTCCAGTAGCTGGTTTTTCAGCCAGCATGGACTTAAGCTGTTAAAGCAGCGGGCGCAGGAAGTAGAGTGCGGCTGTGACGGCATATGCCCTCTACCCCACAGCTGGAGACTGTCTCTGTACTCAGCCAGGAAAGGCTGAGTCCAGGTAAGTTTAAATACATACATACATACATAAATGCAGAGACAGAAAGAGAGTTTATTGCTGCAGGGCCCTTCCACTGATCTCGGTGCGCCGTTCCGTCTTTCGTCCCGCTCCGAGGGAGGTCAAGGGACTTGAGCAGCCTGGCGGGTTGAGAAGCCTCTGTAGGCTAGGACCCGCTTAGGCTTTTTTGCTGCATGCCGGTTCGTGGGCCTCAACTGCGTTTCGCATGCTCTTTAGGCTGCCCTCTACAGGACTGTCGGTTCAGTCTGTATATCTAGCTATGCGTCCAAGTTGTGCATCCAGTTTATGGACACTAAAACAGGCCTAGTAGTCTCTGTGTCCAAGTTAAGCAGCACCTTAAGTGGCCATCCACTTACCTGTGCGCACAAGTTGAGTGTTGCTATGCGCTTAATTTTTTTTATGGCGCCTACCCTAGGAACATCTAAGTCTTAGATGCCTAGCAATAAGACTTCTGGGCGTGAAGCGCCTATAATATTTTGTTCCCCTTAAAAAAAAAAAAAAAAAAAAGCTAGACGCATGCCTCCAGCCGCCAATCAGCACACTGACAGTCTAATGGCACCTATATCTAAGAACCTTAAGCGTCTTTGCACTGCCTGTCATATTCAGGCATCTCAACCAGAAGTATCCAATATGTGCCAGCGCCGTTTGGAGGCTCAGAGAAAATTATCTTCCTCCGATTTCACTAAGCCTAGTACTTCCCAGCCAGATATAGCTCTGAGTAAAGACATTTCAGGTGGGGTGCCTGATTTTGGAACTCCCCTAACTGGTTCTTCAGCAGTCTGAATGCTTCTACATTTTCAAGGGTAGAATTTTTCCACGGATTGCAATCCTTTCCTCAGGCACAATCCTCAACTCCTTCCAATGCTCCCAGGGCAGAATCGCAGGTGCAAACCTTGTCTGGACCTAATGTTAAGTGCCAGAGTACTCCTAGAGCGGCAGCGGGACTACCCAATAGAGATCCAGATAGCACAGATGACGACACCGATCCTCTCTTAAGGATGATGAAATTCCTCCAGGATTAGAATCATATAGGACTATGCTATGATGCTTCCATAAATATGAACTGCCAGCCCTGATTTCCCAGACCTTGAAAATGCTGAGAGCACCTGGGGCAGATTCCATATCTGAGCCAAAGAAATATCCCATTTTGGATTCTCTATGTAAAGCCTCGTTTTTCCCTGTGATGGAGGCCATTCAAGAATTATCTTGAGTGGGACCCCTCAGAAGCTAATTTCAAAGGAGGTCGGGTTTTGGAAGCCACGTTTACTTTTTCCCGAAGGTGGATGCACTTGTATATGCAGTCTCCAAGAGGACGACTATCCCCGTAGAGGGAAGAGAAGCCTTGAAGGATGTACACAAAAGGAGGATTAAAACTATCCTTAAGTAGGCATTTGAAGCAGTGGCAATGACTTTGCAAATAGCTTCTTGTTCCTCTTGTTTACTGTTCTCTCAAGAGGCTGATGACTCTGGGGTGAATTCCCGGGCAGTTATGGAGCCAAGAGCTGCCTTCTTGGCAGATGCAGGCTGCGATTTGGTCCACACCCCAACCAGAGGGGTGGCTTTGGTAATAGCGGCCAGGCATCAGTTATGGCTGAGAAACTGGTCGGCTGATGCAAACTCCAAGGCTATACTCACGAAACTGCCCTTTAAAGGCTCGCTCTTGTTGTTTGGGAGCAAACTGGATAAACTGGTCAGTAAGTGGGGCAAATCATCAGTTCCTCGATTACTGGTGGATAAGAAGCAGATGACATGCTCCTTTAGTATAAGAGGTCATGCTAGGGAATCCAAGTGTTTTCGACCTTGTAAAGAAGCAACCTTTCAGAAGACTTGACCTTTTGGTAGGTCTCAGTCGTTTCGTTCCAGACAGCCCAGAAGGAGCTCGGGTAGTGGATCCTCCCGAGCCTCCCAATGAAGGTTTGCAGACATACTCACCGGGAACAGGAGATAGGAGGACGTCAAGATCACATCACATTATTGGGTCCTAGAGATGATACGAGAAGGATGTGCGCTGGAGTTTTGCAGTATTCCTCGGGACAAGTTCATGGTCTTTCCTTGCCACGTCCCGCAGAATAAGCAGGCAGTGGAGGATACAATGGCAAGACTCCTCAATCTGAGGGCTGTGATTCTGGTGTCCACATCTCAAGAAAATACAGGGTGTTATTCAATTTATTTTGTTGTACCCAAGAAAGAAGGATTCTTTCGTCCCTAGATCTTAAAAGTGTCAGCCATCACCTGCGGGTGACATTTTCACTTGAAGACCATGCACTTGGTGATAATGGCCGTGCAGTCTGGAGAATTTCTGAACACTTTGGACCTGTCCAAAGCATTTCTTCACATTCCCATTTGACTAGAACATCAATGCTTTCTGAGATTCACAGTTTTAGGATACCATCAGTTTCGGGCACTGCCTTTTGGACTGGCCACCACTCCCAGGACCTTTTCCAAGGTAATGGTGGTAGTTGCAGCAGAACGGAGAAAGGATGGGATCCTAATACACCCGTACTTGGATGACTGGCTAATTCGAGCCAATTCGCTGGAGAATTGCAACAGGGAGTTACCCTGGTGACCTCCCTTTTGCAGGAGCTTGGCTGGGTGGTGAACCTAACCAAGAACATAAGAAATTGCCATGCTGGGTCAGACCAAGGGTCCATCAAGCCCAGCATCCTGTTTCCAACAGAGGCCAAACCAGGCCACAAGAACCTGGCAATTAACAAAACGCTAAGATGATCCCATGCTACTGATGCAATTAACAACAGTGGCTATTCCCTAAGTAAACTTGATTAATAGCAGTTACTGGACTTCTCCTCCAAGAACTTATCCAAACCTTTTTTGAACCCAGCTACACTAACTGCACTAACCACATCCTCTGGCAACAAATTCCAGAGCTTGATTGTGCATTGAGTGAAAAAGAATTTTCTCCGATTAGTCTTAAATGTGCTACTTGCTAACTTCATGGAATGCCCCCTAATCCTTCTATTATTCGAAAGGGTAAATAACCGATTCACATCTACTCGTTCAAGACCTCTATCATATCCCCTCTCAGCCGTCTCTTCTCCAAGCTGAACAGCCCTAACCTCTTCAGCCTTTCCTCATAGGGGAGCTGTTCCATCCCCTTTATCATTTTGGTTGCCCTTTTCTGTACCTTCTCCATTGCAACTATACCTTTTTTGAGATGCGGCGACCAGAACTGTACACAGTATTCAAGGTGCGGTCTCACCATGGAGCAATACAGAGGCATTATGACATTTTCCATTTTATTAACCATTCTCTTCCTAATAATTCCTAACATTCTGTTTGCTTTTTTGACTGCTGCAGCACACTGAGCCGACGATTTTAAAGTATAATCCACTATGATGCCTAGATCTTTTTCCTGGGTGTAGCTCCTAATATTGAACCTAACATTGTGTAACTACAGCAAGGATTATTTTTCCCTAAATGCAACACCTTGCACTTGTCCACATTAAATTTCAAATGCCATTTGGATGCCCAAATTTCCAGTCTTGCAAGGTCCTACTGTAATCTATCACAATCTGCTTGTGATTTAACTACTCAGAATAATTTTGTATCAACCACAAATTTGATAACCTCACTCGTCGTATTCCTTTCCAGATCATTCATAGATTGATCCCTGAGGCACTCCACTGTTTATCCTTTTCCAATGAGAAAATTGACCATTTAATCCTACTGTTTAATGTCTTTTAACCAGTTTGTAATCCACGAAAGGACATTGCCTCCTATCCCATGACTTTTTAGTTTTCTTAGAAGTCTTTCATGAGGGACTTTGTCAAACACCTTCTGAAAATCCAAATAGACTACATCTACCGGTTCACCTTTATCCACATGTTTATTAACCCCTTTAAAAAAATGCAGATTTGTTAGGCAAGACTTCCCTTGGGTAAATCCATGTTGACTGTGTTCCATTAAAGCATGTCTTTCTATATGCTCTACGATTTTGATCTTTAGAATAGTTTCCACTATTTTTCCCAGCACTGAAGTCAGGCTCACTGATCTATAGTTACCCAGATCGTCCCTGGAGCCCTTTTTAAATATTGGGGTTACATTGTACCTGAAGACTGGAGGATGGCCAATGGATGATTTTAATGATAGGTTACAAATTTTAACTAATAGAGCAGAAATTTCATTTTTTAGTTCTGTCAGTACCCTAGGATGCATACCATCCGGTCCAGGTGATTTGCTAATCTTTAGTTCGTCAGTCTGGCCTACTACATCTTCCAGGTTCACAGTGATTTGGTTCAGTTTGTCTTGACTCATCGCCCCTGAAAACCATCTCCGGAACTGGTATCTCACCAACATCCTCATTAGTAAACACGGAAGCAAAGAATTCATTTAGTCTTTCTGCAATGACCATATCTTCCCTAAGAGCCCCTTTAACCCCTCAGTCATCTAATGGTCCAACCGACTCCCTCACAGGTTTCTTGCTTCAGATATATTTAAAAAGTTTTTATTATGGAGTTTTTGCCTCTATGGCCAACTTCATTTCAAATTCTCTCTTCACCTGACTTATCAATATTTTACACTTAACTTGACAATGCTTATGTTTTATCCTATTTTCTTCAAATGGATCCTTCTTCCAATTTTTGAAGGATTTTTTTGGCTAAAATAGCCTCTTTCACCTCACCTTATAACCATGACTAATCGTTTTGCCTTCCTTCCACCTTTCTTAATGCGTGGAGTACTTATGGACTGTGCCTCTAGGATTGTATTTTTAAACAATGTCCATGCCTGTTGAACACTTAACCTTTGCAGCTGCACCTTTCAATTTTTTCTAAATATTTTCCTCATTTTATCAAAGTTTCCCTTTTGAAAGTTTAGTGTTAGAGCTGCAGATTTACTTATTGTCCCCCTTCCAGTTATTAGTTTAAATTTGATCATGTTATGATAACTGTTGCCAAGTGGCCCCACCATCCTTACCTCTCTCACCAAATCCTGCATTCCACTAAGAATTAAATCTAAAATAGCTTCCTCTCTTGTTCTTTCCTGAACCAATTGCTCCATGAAGCAATCATTTATTACATCCAGGAACTTTGTATCTAGCAAGTCCTGATGTTACATTTACCCAGTCAATATTGGGGAAATTTAAATCTAAGATAAACGTGCAAGGATAAATCTATGAGTTCCACCAGAGTTACAGGGGCAGATTTTCAGAGCCCTGCTCGCGTAAATCCGCCCAAAACCGGGCGGATTTACGCGAGCAGGGCCCTGCGCGCCGGTGAGCCTATTTTACATAGGCTTACCGGCGCGCGCAGAACCCCGGGACTCGCGTAAGTCCCGGGGTTTTCGGAGTGGGGCGTGTCGGGAGGCGTGTCGGGGGCGGGGCCGGAGCGCGCGGCGTTGCGGGGGCGTGTCGGCAGCGTTTTGGGGGCGGGTACGGGGGCGTGGCTACGGCCCGGGGGCGTGGCCGCGCCCTCCGTACCCGCCCCCAGGTCGCGGCCCGGCGCGCAGGAGGCCCGCTGGCGCGCGGGGATTTACGCCTCCCTCCGGGAGGCGTAAATCCCCCGACAAAGGTAGGATGGGGGTTTAGACAGGGCCGGGCGGGTGGGTTAGGTAGGGGAAGGGAGGGGAAGGTGAGGGGAGGGCAAAGGAAAGTTCCCTTCTAGGCCGCTCCGATTTCGGAGCGGCCTAGGAGGGAACGGGGGTAGGCTGCGCGGCTCGGCGCGCGCAGGCTATACGAAATCGATAGCCTTGCGCGCGCCGATCCAGGATTTTAGCCGATACGCGCGACTACGCGCGTATCTACTAAAATCCAGCGTACTTTTGTTTGCGCCTGGAGCGCAAACAAAAGTAGGCTGTTCGCGCTCGTCTGAAAATCTACCCCACAGTGTATAATATAAATGTTTATTTCCTCAACTGTGATAAATGGCAACTCCACATTGATCTAAATAGATTTGTATAAGTCCCCCAACACGGTCCCGTGTTTCGCTTGTGGCTGCATCGGGAGGGACCACAATTTCAGTAAAGTCTACAATACAAAAGTATATCATTGGTGGAACTGAAAAAACATACATGCGGCTACTTATTCTTAATAACAATCATTCTGTCTGTACATACCTTTTGCATGAGTCATGGAGTACAAACGCCCTCATCACTGTCAACCTTTTTGAAGAAGAGGATTGGCGCCAAACCAGATTACATCGCGAGATCCTCGAACCAATCACCATCCCCAACCGCTCAACCAAACAGGTGCCATTCAATTTCTTTATTCAGGCCTCTGGGATTAATCGTGTCTAACGAAAAGATCCACCTTTGCTTCCTTCTACCCAGCAATTCACCGTAGTCTCCTCCCCTAGACGGGGGAAGGACTATCTCCAATACTGAAAAAATGAGATCTGAGATGGCATGGCCGGAATGAGCCCAATGAGATACCAGCGGTTCATCCGTTCTCAAAAGCCGAATATTAGAACAGTGTTCAATTATACGAGTTGTCACCATTCTGGAGGTTTTTCCTACATATACAAGGGGGCAAGGGCATTGTACCACATACACAACACCCTTAGTTGTACAATCAGATTTACCACGTAATTGAAAATTTCGGCCGATATTAGGGTGGGTAAAGGAGGAAGCTGCAGAGGTATGGCTGCACATAGTGCAGTGGCCACACGGACTGTGTCCCCCTACCCCCCATGTGTCTATCTCATTCCTGGAAAACCTGGTATGGACCAGCTGGTCACGGAGGTTCTTCCCCCTACGAAACGTAAACCGTAGGGAGCCATGAAACAGAGAAGATAAAGATACATTTTGCCAGTGTCTGCGTATCATCGAAGCAATGGATTTACTGACAGTTGAAAAAGATAAAATGCAATTATAAAAGCTCTCATCCCCCTCCGAAGAGGGGAGGAAGAGCCAATCACGATTGGTATATAGGGCACGTTTAAAAGCTTTTTTCACCACCCGGGCAGGATAGCCTCTCTCCAAAAACCTGTTAGTCATTAACTGAGCTTGATGCACAAAATCCATGCGAGATGAACACAGACGCCGCAACCGTAGGAACTGTCCAGTGGGGAACTCTCTTTCGCCCTCCCCTCACCTTCCCCTCCCTTCCTCTACCTAACCCACCCCCCCGGCCCTATCTAAACCCCCCCCTACCTTTATCCATGGATTTACGCCTCCCGGAGGGAAACGTAAATCCATGCGCGCCAGCAGGCTGCTGGTGCGCCGAGACCCGACCCAGGGGCGGTTCCGGAGGGTGCGGCCACGCCCCCGGAACACCCCGGCCCGAAACCAGGCCGGGGTCTTGCACGTCCTTTACACATCCTATTACACAACAAATCTTTCCCCTTCGGGCATCCTCAGACTGTACCTCAAAAGGAGTGATATATACGATCACTTGCCCTTGTCCCCTGGTATATGTGGGAAAGACTTCCAGAATGGCAAAGACTCGTATGATTGAGCATTGCTCAAATATTCGCAATACCCGTGAGAATGAACCCTTAGTCACATATTGGGTCCAACAGGCACATACCATCTCTGATTTGTTCTTCTGTATCATTGAGGTAGTCCCCTGCTCTCCCCGGGGTGGCAACTACAATGAGCAGTTAGGACGGATTGAACAGAGATGGATTTTTCAACTTGACACAGTCGCTCCCAAAGGTCTTAACCGGGAACTAGAGTGGCATTTATTCACTTAAAAACTGTAGGGCCACCTAGATTACTTGCTGCCTGCACTGCTAGTTGCGCCTCAGGAACAGGGGCAATTTTGATTGGCCCCGAATGACCATGTGATCTGTCAACCTGAGTTTCGCACCAACTCCGGGAGGTTTAAATGCCTGTCTGCATCTAAGCTCCCTGCCAATTTTGAAATTGTTTTGCATTCAGGTATGTGTTGAATTCTATGTAATATCTGTACTGGATGATTTATGTCGGCATTCTGCAGTTTTATGTCCTAACCAGCATATGTTTATTTACAGTGTATTGTGAAAACTATTGCTCCCTCCCGATGCAGCCCTAGGCGAAACACGGGACCATGTCGGGGGACGCGTTCTAAGTTGGTGCTATTATAAGTCAGTGGAGTTGCCGCTTGAAAATGAATAAAGGTTTTCCTGCTCTGTAGAGCTTTTGAAGAATCTTCGTGGTTTGGACTAAATTTCTATTCTGCACTTTTTGTTGGGATATTATTGAAGTGCAGTAACTTGCTCTGTTGTATTTTGGGTAATTGAAATCTCCCATTATTATTGCACTGCCAAATTGGTTTGCTTCCCTGATTTCTCTTAGCATTTCATTATCTGTCTGACCATTTTGTCCAGGTGGACGGTAGTATACTCCTATCACTATACTCTTACCCAACACACATGGGATTTCTACCCATATAGATTCTACTGAGCATTTAGTCTCTTGTATGATCTTTATCCTGTTGGACTCTATACCATCCCGGACATAAAGTGCTACACCCCCACCAAGTTGATCCTCCCTATCATTGCGATATGATTTGTACCCTGATATAGCACTGTCCCATTGGTTATCCTCCTTCCACCAAGTCTCTGTGATGCCAATTATGTTAATCTCATCATTTGCTGCTATACCCTCTAACTCTCCCATCTTACTACTTAGACTTCTGGCATTGGCAATGTGTGATTATTTCAGTAATCCCAAAAATAAGAGACTTGTTTTGAGACTGATTATATGAAAAGCAACTGAAGGTCTAGTACCAGTAGTGCTTAATATGATGGTCCACTAAGATTACTAGGTTTTCTCTTCATTAATGGAAATTTGTGCTGTTCTGCTGTTACACATATACAAGCTATTTTGATTCCATTGTGTTGTAGGACAAATAATTGACAACTTGTATTTACTTTCACTTACAATACAATACCCTTAATTTTTTACATCTGTAAAATGACTCACCACAAACGAGGCTCCTTCACCTCCACTGCATAAAGCTGTTTTATGCAAGTAGCGTGCCTGATTCACCTGCAAAATAAACATTCAGAACATCTAACCACTGCATAAAAAACCTTTTAAACTGCAAACAAACAAATTAGGTTATCAACTGATATGAAAAAAATGCATTTAATCTGTTTACTTCTGATTAAGGGATGCAACATCCACTTATCAAAACTATTCCATGTTTAGTTTTTAGCTATATAGTTAAATACAGTGGCCTGCAAAAGTATTCAACCCCCTAATAAGTCAGCAGATGTGTAGTTACAAATGATGCTTACACAGATTGTTCCAGACAGTATGTTTATTGCAAACAAGCATACTCTTAAAAGTAAATTCTCAAAGGCACAAAACATTCATTTTTGGTAAAATAAAATTAAAAACTGAAAAAATGCTGCTGAAACAATGTGGGGTAGATTTTCAAAGGGGTACGCACGTACGATACGTGCGTACCCCCGGAAAACCTACCCAAACCCCCCCTGCGCGCGCCGAGCCTGTTTTGCATAGGCTCGGCGGTGCGCGCAAGCCCCAGGACGCGCGTAAGTCCCGGGGCTTGCATGGAGGGGTGTGTTGGGGGCGTGACAGGGGGCGTGCCGCAAGTGAAGCAGCGTTTCGGGGGCAGGCCCGGGGGGGGCATGGCGCCGGCCCAGGGGCGTGGTCGAGGCCTCTGGACCAGCCCCCGGGTCGGGTGATGGCGCACCAGCAGCCCGCTGGTGCATGCAGATTTACGCCTGCTGAAAGCAGGCGTAAATCTGGCAACAAAGATAGGGGGGGGGGCGAACAGGCAACGCACGCCGGGCTCGGCGCGCGCAGGTTGCACAAATGTGCACCCCCTTGCGCTCGCCGACCCCGGATTTTATAAGATACGCGCGTATCTTATAAAATCCAGCATACTTTTGTTTGCGCCTGGTGAGCGAACAAAAGTACGCCCTCGCGCAAATTTATAAAATCCGGCCCTCTGTGTAAGTCATTTGTAATCCACACAAATCTGCTGACTTTTTAGGGTGTTATACTTTTACAAGCCACTGTAATTATTCATCAATATCAGACAACTAAATTTAGTACACTATTCCAGCATATTTCTCAATGAACCACACTAAGTTATTTTGCCAGTTACTCTATTTATGCACAATGGATTTAGTCAATATTTACATGCTTCACTGGGCTTGTTTTCCATAAAAAATATTAATACAACATACAATTTGTCATATATTGTAAGATTCCACAACTAAAATTCACAATATTTCTACTGCAGAGAAAATTTCATGCAGCATTGTCTTCTCAACTTTTTAATTTGTTTCTTCTGTACAACACATACATTTATATCTATATCATAGTAAGAATAAATAGTAAGAATAAAAAGTACTTTTTTTTTCTGGATAATAACTATTTCTAACTTAGTTTTGACATATCATTAAATGGAGAAATTACTACTTACCTGATAATTTCCTTTTTTTTTTTTTTTTTTAATAGGACAAGTTAATCCACACCAGTGGGTTATGCACCTCTACCAGCAGATGGAGACAGAGCAAAGCTGACATCACAGTATATATACCCCTGCACCGGCATCAGCCTGCCAGTATTCTTTGCAAAAAACCATCTGTGAACAGCTAAAGAAATCAGGATTATAACAATTAAGATAGCCATTCAAACACTCAGTCAACATGAAAGCATTGATGTCAGACAAGGATTATAGTGTTACTAATGTAGGGACTGGATTAACACTTACCCGTAATCCCTGGAAACGCAGCCACTTAGGAGGATCATAGCACCATCACTTGGCAGCCAAGGGCGAGAAGGTAGATTAACCTGTCCTCATTAAAGAAAAGGAAATTATCAGGTAAGTACTAATTTCTCCTGTTTTAGGATTCGGACAGGTTAATCCACACCAGCAGGATGTAACAAAACTACTCCCAAACAGGGCGGGAGACTGCCCACAGTCCGATCAACACTGCACACGCGAGGCTGCGTCCTCCCGGGCTTGCACCTCCAGGCGATAATGCCTGGAAGTTGTGTAAGCAAAAATAAGCATGTCTCAGCTCGGCAAATCTCGACAGGAGACAACCATCTACGCCCATGACACTGCCTGAGCCCTAGTGGAATGAGCGCTAACCCAACTAAGAAACAGCTGCTCAACATCCACATATGCGGCCGTGAAAACTCTCTCAATCCGACGGGTTATTGCAGTCCATGACGCCGGTTCACCCGGTTTACTCCCACTGTGGAGTATAAACAGCCATTCCACCTTCCTGAGAGGTTTAGAAATCTACCATACCTCTAGATATGCTGCTTGACACCCAAGGTCCATAACAGGCAATAATTCTCCACCTCTCTCTCCCTGTTCAGAGCAGCAGAGATTGAGTCTAAAAAAAAAATCAGAGACCACCTTTGGCCAAAACGATGGAACAGTTTGCATCTGGACCGCTCCTGGAGACACTCACAGAGTTAGTTCCCAGCAAGACAGAGCCTGCAGTTCAGAAACTCTACGCAAACATCATCCTCTAGTAAGTAACCTCAGAAGAGGCTATGCAGTGGTCAAAAGGTAGGACCCACCAGAATTCCAGAACCAGATTACGACCAAACATGAGCACCAGCAACCACAAGGAGCACGAAGATGCTTCATCCCTTTCAAGGCCGAGCCACAACCAGATGGGCCAACAAGAGTTCACCAGTCACGTGACCCTGGAAACAGGTCAGAGCTGACACCTGTACCTTCAAGGAATTAAGGGCCAAGTCCTTACACAAGCCATCCTGCAAAAATCCAAAGCAAGTGGGGATCTTAACCGAACGAGGATGAGCCTCTCGTTCCTCATGAGAAGCCAAAAAACATTCGCCAAAAACGTGAATATAGACAAAGGAAATGATTAACTTTCACACTCGAAGCAAGGTGAACTACCCACACTTCCACAATTAAGAATTCTCAAGGGCCACATTGTAAGACAAAAATTAAGAAAGGCTTTCAAGAAGAATAGGCCCCTGCCATTTTAGATCCCTGTGAATCAGTAATCAGAGAGGATATTCCACCAGAAGCCTTTGCAGAACTGCATACCACAGGCTCCTGGGCCAATCTGGCACCACCAGAAGTACCAACCCCATGTGGCCTTGAATCTATGAATCATTCTACCCAACATGAGTCAGGGGAAAAGGAATATAGAAGCTTGCTTTCCGGTCATTCCTGAATGAGGGCACCAATGCCTGAAAACTTCAGATCTTTCCTGGGACTGAAGAAGCAAGGAACTTTCACACCTTGTGATGTCGCCAGCAAGCCTAGAAATGGGAGATCTCAGCGGCCTACTATGAGCTAGAATGCTTCACTGCACTATTCCCTTTCTCCTGGATCCAGACAGTGTCTGCTGAGAAAATCGGCTCTCCACATTGTCTTTTCCTGCAATGTGCAAGACTGAGATCTCCTGAAGTACTTCAGCCCATTCTGAGTTGGGCTATTTCCTGTGACACTTGCTGGCTCTTAGTTCCTCCCTGTCGATCAATGTAAACCATTGTCGTCGCATTGACTGACATTATTCAAACCGCTCAATCCTACAATCGATCGACGAATCACAAGCATGACAACCAAACAGTACGAGCTTCCAGCCGATTGATGCTCCAGCACCCCTGCACTTTCAGCTCCTGACAGTAAGCCTCCCAAACATTGTGCGTAATAGCCAGTCAAGTGTTTATAGGGGAACATCCCTCATTAGATGATGCACCTGCAACTATCGCTGCAGTTGGATGCAGATCTCCACCAGTAACTGAAACTGCATCAAAGAGTTCAGAGACTGTAATGCATAAGCAGTGTGCACCTAAGAGGACACAATGTGCCCTTGCCCACAGAACCACCTCTCGGTTGGCTACCATCAACCCACGCACCTGTAGATAAGACTATACTGCTGGGCGTATTGTTTCTGTCAGTAGTCGAACCTGCGCCATCAGTTCTGAATGCAGACCCCCAACAGGAACACCTGTCTTGCTTTGTGTCAAAAACAAACACCTAGATACTCCAGTGTCTGGGATGGCCGCAGATTGCTCTTGACCAAGTTCAAACCTAGTTCCTACAAGAAGTCACTTTGCGTGAGGCCTGAAAATTCTCTTTCATAGCTCATGATCAGAATTAGCCAATTGTCAAAGTACAGGTGGGTCAGAATGCCATTCTCTCTCAACACTGCTGCTACCAGCCCCATGACCTTAGAGAAGGTTTGGGAGACTGTGTCCAATCCAAAGGGTAGCACTCAAAATGTGACAATGTTACCCCATAAAAAGCAAAGCGCAGAAAACCATTGATGCTCCAGCCACATGGGAATATGCAGATACTCCTCCAACAACCCAGAGACTTAATAAACTCCTCAAACTGTACTGCTTATCAGCGAGCATAAGGTTTCCATGCAGGAATGAGTCACTTGCAAAAGCTGGTTGACTCCCTTGAGATCCAGGATGGGGATGAAGGAATATTGGCCTGAATTATCATGAGACATGGGCCCTGTTATCACAGCCCGCAGACTGAGGGAGTCCTGACAACTTACACTCCACTACCTGTCTCTTCTGTGGAGAGTTGCAGGGAGATACCACGAAAACGTCCCAAAGCACACTGAGAAACTCCAGAACACATTTACCTCTTATCTCCAGACCCCACTGTTCTCCCCATGATCTTGATTCATCTCCAATAAAAGGGAGAGAGAGGCAACCCCCTACCTCCTGATCCTAAGAGTGGGTCGGCATACTGATTGAGGGGGTTCGGGGGGGGGGGGGGCACCACCACTCGAGGCCATGCCCCATCTGTTCTGCCTAGGATGAAAGACTGAACCTATCCAAAGGTTGAGCCCTATGAAAAGTCACTCCTCTGAGGGTCGAAAACATTTGAAACCCACCAGCACAACATACCGTGCCGAATAAGTGTGGTGCCTACTTTTAATCCTCTGATAACTGAGGAACCTGGGACTCATCCCAATTATTGGCCATTTCTTTTCTTTTTCTCTCACTCACAAATCAGAGTGATCCTTAAAAGGCCATTTCCTAAGAGTAGGATTTGGTTTGTCTCAGCACCCATTCGTCAGCCACAGCTGACACTCAACCCTCTTATTTACCGAGATCAGACTAGATCAGGCTCAGCCAAGGTGGAGAGGCCATAGGGCACTGCCCTGAATTCAAACCAGACTCAGACTTCCTGAGAGCAAGGAAGAGCAATCCACCAGGGAGCAGCAAGAGGCCATCTGTAATTTATTGCCACCTGCTTAAGGACAGCCTCAATTCTCCTATCCTGCGCTCCCTTCAAGCCGCTCCCCCTTCCACAGGGATAGACAACCGTTTGGTGACGGCACATTCCAGCGTAACTACTTTCAGAAAGCGCAACTGCTCTCTTTCTGCTGAATCCATGGAGTACAGCGCTACCAAGGCTCGTCCCCCTGTAAAACAGCATCTGAGGCACCCCATTCAAGAACATTCTTGAATATCATCCATAATGCTTCACATAAGGAATCTAAATGGGATTCTTGTTTAGCTTCAGCACCCGGCATCCCCAGCATCTTCAGTGAATGGGTAATTCGAGCCAGCAACCCATCTCTATGAAGAAATAACATTGTCCTATAAAGTTCCCACCCTGGAGGAATTTCCCATCCTCCAGGAAGCAAGAGCCGCTTTCACCATTCAGGCCACTTGGGTCCCTATCAGGTTTATTTATTTTTATTTAAACACTTTTTTATACCGACCTTCATAGTAATAACCATATCGGATCGGTTTACATAGAACAAGGGTATAACTGAAGCAATAAATAAAATAGTAATTAACAAGAGAGGAGAATAAGGCTGACTCGCAGCAGGAGTAGACACACTCAAGATGTTTACCTGCATCACCAGAGGTGTGCAGGTATTCACATACTGCAATTCTGAACTCTTAGGTCTACCACGTCTGACTGAGCAAAAACCTGCAAGCAGGGCGAGGCCAAACGGCTGCTCAACCCACTAAGCTGTTTCGCGACAGACCTGCGCATAGAAAAGCACGCGAACACCGCTGTGGCCCATACCAAAACCCAGGGAGCACCCAGTCCTGCACCAAATGAGAAGCCTTTCCCTGCTGACAATATAGTTAGGGGATCCCCAAAACCTGGAGACACCTTTTGACAGGTTCCCTTCCAGACCCATTCCCACATCATGCTGGGAAGGGCAGGCTCAGCAAAAACTCTCCTTAAGACTCCAAGTAGTGCGGATACAAGTTAGTGGGTGGGAGGGGCGAGGGCCGGCACCAAGCTGATATGCCTGAATATGGCAATCAGCACAAAAGTAAACACCCGCTAGCGGCAACTCCCAAAGTGTATGACCATTGTGCGCCCAGCTGCATGCCCCCCTAAGCGAGCGCAAAGCAGCCAAAAACAAAGTCCTGTCCAATAAGTGTCCAAAAAATTATAGGCACGCCAGAAATCCAGCTATCGGACCGAGGCACTCGTCTGAGGGAGGGATCTGTAGGTATCAACTCAGGAAACTCAACTGAGGGTAGAACTATAAGGTATCACCACAGAAGAGCAGGATTAATTAATTTCCTTTTCTTCTTTCACTTTCCATGGGTTTTTTTTTAAGTAATCCCTATTAGGGAGATGCACATCTACCACCTACTGGAGACTGAGAATACTGGCAGGCTGATGCCAGTGCATGGATACATATACCGTGACATCAACTTGGTGGGAGTGTGGCACTTTATGTCCGGGAGGGTATACAGTCCAAAAGGATAAAGATCATACAAGAGACTAAATGTTCAGTAGAATCTTTATGGGCAGAAATCTCATGTGCGTTGGGTAAGAGTATAGTGAAAGGAGTATACTACCATCCACCTGGACAAAATAGTCAGACAGATGATGAAATGCAAAGAGAAATGAGGGAAGGGAGATTTCAATTTCCCCAATATTGACTGGGTAAATGTAACATCAGGTCTTGCTAGAGACAAAGTTCCTAGATGTAATAAATGATTGCTTCATGGAGCAATTGGTTCAGGAACCAACAAGAGAGGGAGCTATTTTAGATTTAATTCTTAGTGGATCGCAGGATTTGGTGAGAGAAGTAACGATGGTGGGGCCACTTGGCAACAGTGATCATAACATGATCAAATTTAAACTAATAACTGGAAGGGGGACAATAAGTAAGTCTGCAGCTCTAACACTAAACTTTCAAAAGGGAATCTTTGATAAAATGAGGAAAATAGTTAGAAAAAATTGAAAGGTGCAGCTGCAAAGGTAAGTGTTCAACAGACATGGACATTGTTTAAAAATACAATCCTAGAGGCGCAGTCCATAAGTATTCCACACATTAAGAAAGGTGGAAGGAAGGCAAAATGAAACTATTACCGTCATGGTTAAAAGGTGAGGAGAAAGAGGCTATTTTAGCCAAAAAAAACATTTTTCAAAAATTGGAAGAAGGATCCATCTGAGGAAAATAGGATAAAACATAAGCACTGTCAAGTTAAGTGTAAAACATTGATAAGACAGGCGAAGAGAGAATTTGAAATGAAGTTGGCCAAAGAGGCAGAAACTCATAATAAAAACTTTTTAAAATATATCTGAAGCAAGTAACCTGTGAGGGAGTTGGTTGGACAATTAGATGACCAAGGGTTTAAAGGGGCTCTTAGGGAAGATAAGGTCATTGCAGAAAGACTAAATGAATTCTTTGCTTCCGTGTTTACTAAGGAGGATGTTGGGGAGATACCAGTTCCGGAGATGGTTTTCAGGGGTGATGAGTCAGACGAACTGAACCTAATCACTGTGAACCTGGAAGATGTAGTAGGCCAGATTGACAAACTAAAGAGAAGCAAATCACCTGGACTGGATGGTATGTATCCTAGGGTACTAAAGGAACTAAAAAATGAAATTTCTGATCTATTCGTTAAAATTTGTAACCCATCATTAAAATCATCCATTGTACCTGAAGACTGGAGGGTGGCCAATGTAACTCCAATATTTAAAAAGGGCTCCGGGGCGACCTGGGTAACTATAGCCAGTGAGCCCGACTTTAGTGCCGGGAAAAATAGTGGAAACTATTCTCAAGATCAAAATCGTAGAGCATAAAGAAAGACATGGTTTAATAGAACACAGTCAACATGGATTTACCCAAGGGAAGTCTTGCCTAACAAATCTGATTCATTTTTTTTGAAGGGTTTAATAAACGTGGATAAAGGTGAACTGGTATATGTAGTGTATTTGGATTTTCAGAAGGCGTTTGACAAAGTCCCTCATGAAAGGCTTCTTAGAAATCTAAAGAGTCATGGGTTAGAAGGCGATGTCCTTTCGTGGATTACAAACTGGTTAAAAGACAGGAAACAGAGATTAGGATTAAATGGTCAATTTTCCCAGTGGAAAAGGGTAAACAGTGGAGTGCCTCAGGGACCTGTACTTAGACCAGTGATTTTCAATTGTTCATTGTACACCCCTGTTATATGTAAACCGGCATGATGTGTTTGTAACATGAATGCCGGTATATAAAAATTTTAAATAAAATAAATAAATAAATATATATATAAATGATCTGGAAAGGAATACAATGAGTGAGGTTATCAAATTTACGGATGATACAAAATTATTCTGAGTAGTTAAATCACAAGCAGATTGTGATACATTACAGGAGGACCTTGCAAGACTGGAAATTTGGGCATCCAAATAGCAAATGAAATTTAATGTGGACAAGTGCAAGGTATTGCATTTAGGGAAAAATAACCCTTGCTGTAGTTACACGATATTAGGTTCCATATTAGGAGCTACCCCCCAGGAAAAAGATCTAGGCATTATAGTAGAAAATACTTTAAAATAGTCTGCTCAGTGTGCTGCAGCAGTCAAAAATGCAAACAAAATGTTAGGACTTATTAGGAAGGGATATAAAAAGGAAAGTGTCATGGGATCAGTACCATGGGATCTTCTTAGTGTTTGGGTAATTACCAGGTTCTTGTGATCTGGTTTGGCCTCTGTTGGAAACAGGATGCTGGGCTTGATGGACCCTTGGTCTGACCCAGCATGGCAATTTCTTATGTTCTTATCAGTTTTGCTCTATCTTCTTACAGAGGTGCATAAACCCATTGGTGTGGATTATCCTGTCTGAATGTTAAGAAAATTTATTTTTGTTACCATTTTTAGTTGCTAAAAACAAAAAAAAAAAAAAACAAAGAGTAATACTAATACCATAATGTCTGGACACAAGTTTTCTAGGGCCTCTGCTCTCTCGTCTCCACAGAAGTTAAGCAATAAATATCAATCATAATTCATTACCTATAAACACTGAAAAATTCACTCAGAGAACCAGTGTCAAATTCAAAGAGCCATATGCAAACAAATTCATCTTATTTATTACTAACACAAATCCTAAATTAGAGACTGGATGAAATAGTTAAAAATAGTGATGTGAACATAATTAAGGGGAATTACATTCAAAAAAGTGTGAAATAAGAGAAATTTATTAGACGTTTATTAGACTTTTCTTCCACTAAGTAGACTCCACTTTTTTGATTGCCTCTCCTGAATTATGAACACCTTTCCTGAAACTATGCGCTTAATGGAATGCTCTGCGGCATTCAAAACTATTGAAAACTTTTTTGTTCAGGCTGGCATTTGACTGGATTATATTTTATGAAGTTTTCTTAGCAGGTTATTGATGCCATTTTTATGATACTTGTCATTTCATGTTCTGGTTTTAATTTATATATATTTTTTAATTGTAAACTGCTTAGTATTTCAAGCAATTAATAAATCTAGAGTACAGATAAAAGAAGCTGCATTTGGACAATAAAACCACAAAGCAGATCAGCAATGGAAAAAAAAAAAATGTTACAAGAGGGTCTCTTAGTGCACCTTCAGCCAAAGCAATATCGTGTACTAAGCCTAGCACACAGGTTAACTAGCCTAACACATCCAAAACATAGGTCCAAGCACTAGCACCCGATGCAATAAGCGGGATTAGCGCATCCAAAACGCGCGTCCAAATTAGTGCGTAGCTAATAAATGTAAATGTATATAGATGAGGCTATTAGCTATTCCCCCCCCCCCATGCAAAAAAAAAATCACTGGGTCTGATATGCACGTTTTAAACACAGAAAACTTAATACCAGCCACTTTACACACTCCAAGCAGTCTGGAAAACACCCCATAAAGCCACAAAAAAGCCCAAAGGCCCAAAATACTAAGTAGGAATAACCACAGGAATCAGCATGAAAAAAAAATTTTTTTTTTTAATCTTGCCAGCTATCATGTTAGGAAAGCAGACGTCCATTAATTGACCGTCCATTTTCCTAACCAGGACACACCACATCTCCTAGACGTCCAACGCACAACTTATCCCTAGCGCATTCTTTTTGGCACAGTGGCTCATTTGCCTATTGCATCGGGCACCCAGGAGAGGAGATTGTGCGCGCGTTCAAAAAACGTGCGTCCAGTTTGGATGCACATTTTTGCTTGCACTTTATTGCATCAGCCTGATAATCCTCAAATAAGCCAATCAGACAAGCTGATCTTAGTTTCTAATGTCGGTATATAAAAAATAATAAATAAATAAAGATAAAAGCACCAAGTGCCAAGGAACACAACTTGATATTTTGAGCAATCTAACTTGCCCCCTACTGTAGTCTTGATTTATCATATACACACATCCAGATTATTTATATGCCCCTGCAATGGAAGGCAGCACCTGCTCTTTTCCTGAATTTTATTTATTTAAGGCTTTTATATACAGATGTTCCTGTACTTTACATAGAACCAAAGTTGGAAATTACATCAAACAAGAGGGTACAAATAACAGGGCTAACTTCGTATGAACTTATAGATAAAGCAGCGAACGACTTAAAATAAAATTATTATAAATATAAGTATAAATATACAAAATATAAATAAACAATCAACAAACTTGGATTAACAGCAGACTTGAAAAGCTTGAATGCATTATAACATACAGCTAGCGGGGAAATAATGAGATTAACTTATAAGGTTAAATCGTTACGGCGTCAGACATCTCGCATATTGGGTTATGAAATGCGTGAATCTGACCATGAGGGAGAGACATTTAAGTGAAGGCTTTTGTGAAAAGCCAAGTTTTGAGCTTCTTTTTGAACGTCCGACTACAAGTTTCTAGCCAAAGGTCTGTGGGGAGGGCATTCCAGTGAGAGGGGCTGGCGGTAGAGAATGCACGTTTCTTGAGCGATGACTTGGCTGGAGGTGCATATAAGGTGCCTAAGTAGCTGGTTCTGATTGGTCTCAATGATGCGTGGGGACGAAGTGGGTCACTTAGATTTAGCGAAGTTTGGGAATGAATGGTCTTGTGGGTTATGGTTAGTACTTTGAATATGATTCTAAATTTAATAGGGAGCCAGTGTAGGTTCTTTAGAATAGGTGTGATGTGTTCTCCTCTACTAGAGTTGGTTAGGATCCTGGCAGCCGAGTTCTGCAGCATTTGTAATGGTTTGGTGGTGATAGCTGGGAGGCCAATTAGCAGAGAGTTGCAATAGTCAATTTTTGAAAATAGAATAGTTTGGAGGACTGTTCTAAAGTCCTGAAAGTGGAGGAGAGGTTTTAGCTTTTTCAATATGTGTAGCTTGTGAAAACATTCTTTCATAGTGTTTGTGACAAACGTTTTGAGATTCAGCCTATTGTCGATAGTAACACCAAGGTCTCTTACGTGAGTGGGGGAGATCATTAGCGGTGTGATTAGATTGTTGGCAGCCTGACAGTTGTCATCCAGGGTGATCAACATAAGTTCCGTTTTTGCAGTATTGAGAACTAAGTTAAGGCTAGTGAGGAGGGAATTTATGGTCTGTAGACAATTGTTCCAGAAATTGATGGCATTGGAGATAGATTCAGTGATAGGCAACAGGATCTGGACGTCGTCAGCGTATATGAAGTGTGTGATCTTTAGACTTGAGAGCAGATGACATAGTGGGAGAAGATAAATGTTAAACAGGGTTGGGGAGAGGGAGGATCCTTGTGGGACTCCAAGAGTGGACTTGGCCGGGTGTGATTCCTTGTTGCTTATTCTGACCTTGTATGTCCTATTGTTAAGGAACGATCTGTGTTAAGGAATGATTCATGTATTTTAATACATGAAACAAAAATGTTTCATGCATTTTCCCGTCAATAGCAGGGCCGAATTAGCCATGTGTCTGGGGACATCCTCTGACAGCAGAGGCAGAGCTTCATTTAGCTGTTACAGAGATTTGTTCTGTGTGGTTGCACGCATCTTCCCGCACGACTAACGCTCTCAGTCTGTTCTTTCCGCGTGCCACTGATTGCATGCAGAGCTTTTCCCCCTCAGTCTTTTTCAAAGAAGAAAAAAAGGAAAAAAAAGCACTTTTCAGTGCTATCATGGGGCAGAGACCACCTGACTTCAAATACTGCCAGTGCGGTAAGGCGATATCTATCACCGACGGCCACAACTACTACTACGTCTGCCGCAACTCAGGTCGCATGTATCCCCGGGCCCTGCGACAACAGGCAGAGAAGATAGAAAGGCTCAGGGAGGACAATGGGGGCTCTTAAGCCCTGCCATTGGAATCCCACTCCTCGCCTGTGCCTAGCACAGAGCAACCCAAGAAAAGGAAGAGGGCCCTCCTCCATTGGGCTCTAAGGTAAGGGCACCAAAAGAAACAAAAATTCCCATGGCCCCATCAGGGCAACCTCCATGGCCCAAGAGCCCAGGTCCTGCATCGCAGGGATGTGAGCAAGAGCACTGTCTGTCCGACGCAAAGCTGACGCAAGAGTCCATGGACGCCGAATCGCCCCACGCATACATCAGGCAATCGACGCACCACATTGAGCCCCAACGCATGGCTCACTGCAAAGCCCTACAATGCACAGACGGGCTGGGATCGCCCTCGAGAACAGGCCGCGTCTTGTCACAGGACCAAGACAAAGCCAGCCACAAACAAGCACCGTCATGACTCGCTTGGGGAAGGTGCGCCAGACATTGCTTTTTGTCTGAATACCCTGACTCTGAAGCGGCTGCTTCTTCGTCAGTGCAGGTGTACTCAGAATCTCCTCCATGCCCAAACTGAAGAGATCATCCCCTCAGCTACACAAACCGCTGGTGTAACGACCCTGCCTTCCACAGGTCATACCCCCACTGGCACACAGGCCCTGGGGTCCAGACTCCAACATTCTGCTTGCTGCCATCCCGGGTCTCTCTTGGGGCATACACTCCAAGTGGAGAGGGAAATAGCCGGAACCACGGACCTCTCCAGCCCCCAACAGGAAAGCTCTGGCGGAGCAGGCCATTTCCCAGATCTCAACTGTTTTATCCGGGCTTTTTGTATCCTTGGATCCAGCGACCAGACACCCAGCTAATCCGCCATCTGGGGAAGCCCCTTCTGAAGATGAAGCACAACCTTCTGAAGGAAAGCCACAGAAGAGATCTTGTTCCCCTTCTCAATTCTCTCCCCAACCAAGCTCGGTTTCCCAGGACTCACTCCCCTCACCCCTGGGATCATCTACGGGGATGCCATCTGACCCATCTGAGGAGCCGCCTGAACCTTCCTCCCCACCGGAGGACCTCTATTCAAAATACATTGAAAAGGTGGGAGCCAGACTCAATGTAGAGACCAAGGTGGTCTTGGATCCAAGAGCAGAGGTCATGGGCATACTAAAGATATTTGAAATGCCATCCGAACCGACAGCACTCCCTTCCCACAGTGTCCTGGACACGGTATTAGAAAAGGCCTGGCAGTCACCATTCTCTACGCTACCAACTTCTAGGAAGATGGACCTGAAGCTCCGGATGAGGCAATCCCCATAATATATCTCTCCTCAACTTCCGCATGCCTTCCTCATCGTGGAATCCACCATAAAGCGAGCTAAAAAGATGAGGCTGCACTAAAACACACAACCTCTACCTGGATGTCCTTCCAATTCACCATGCTGGGTGCCAAACTAAAACACCAATTTTACATCACCCAGTATCTCTATGAGTGCCTCCAGTCTATAAAACCCTTCTTCTGGAACAACCCATCACCCGCAGGACTCCCACAACCAGTACTGGACATGGAGGAAGGGTTACGCCACCTCCTCCGTACCATATACGAAACCTTTGAAACATCGTCAAGAGTGCCAGCGGGGGCCAGCTTTCCAACTGCTGCACCAGCCCCCTCCCGCCCGCAACCTCAAAGGAGCAGATTCAGAGGCCAACGGCAAAAGCACCAGCCATCCACCCCTGCACCAAAACTCCCACAGAGTTTTTAAAGATTCAGGGCAGCCATCAACCCCAGTGGGGGGCAGGATAGCACAGTTTTCAATGCCTGGTCCACCATCACATACGGTTGATGGGTGCTGGACATTATCCACGAAGGCTACCAACTGAGCTTCAAACTTTCCCCCACGCTTCCCTGAATAACAGTCCCCCGCAAGTGCCTCTCAACACTGCAGATCCTCCGAGAGGAACTGTCTATGCTTCTCGCCCAGTGAGCCATCCAGGTAATTCCACCACGTCAACGGGGAAGGGGATTCTATTCCCTGTATTTTCTCATACCCATGAAGTTGGGAAGCCTTCGCCCCATATTGGATCTCCAGGAGCTAAACAGATTCCTCCTCAAGGAAAAGTTCAAGATGTCGTCCTTGAAGAGTACGCTACCCTTTCTTCAGCCCAAGGACTAGATGTGGTCCCTGGATCTCAAGGACGCCTATTCCCATGCACTGCTCCTCGTGGCACTATCTGTGCTTCCAGTCCAATGGATGATATTACCAATATAAGGTGCTCCCCTTTGGCCTGTTTTCTGCCCCAGGGTCTTCACCAAATGTCTGGCAGTGGTGATGGCCCACCTCCATTGAAAGGGGATTCAATTCTTCCCTTACCTGGACAATTGGTTGTTTGTAACCTTGGACACTTCGACCTTGGAGCAACATCTCAAAGAATCAATAAACTGCCTTCAAGGACTGACTGGGTCAGTATCCGGCCAACACAAATCCTGCAGTTCATAGGAGCAAGGCTTGACACACTGTCCAAAAGAGCGTTCCTGCCCATCGACCGAACGGATGCCTTAGACAAACTAGTCAAGCAGCTGCTGTCCACCTGGAGCGCTTCTGCCCATCAAATCCTCACCTTCCTGGGCCACATGGCGGTGGCGATCTACGTGGTTCCACACACCAGGCTACACATGCGTTGCCTACATTGGGGACTAAAGGCTCAGTGGACCCAGTATTGTCAGACACAGTCTACCTTACCCGGTCCATCAACAGGGACATCACTTGGTGGCTGCGTCTGCAGTCACTCACAAAGGGGTTAGCTATTCCGGCCGCTACTCCACAAAATAATCCTGACCACGGATGTTTCGCGCACGGGCTGGGGAGCCCACATAGGCCATTTGCAGACACAAGGCCTATGTCGCCATCAGAGAGAGCTCAACAGATAAATCTCTTGGAGCTTCGAGCAATCCGAAATGCCCCGAGTACCTTCGTGGATTAGGTCCGAAGAAAAAATGTCATGGTTCACACGGACAATCAGGTTGCCATGATCTACATCAACAAGGAAGGAGGGTCAGGTTCATGGAGACTCTGTAAGGAAGCGGTGGCCACTCTGGAGTGGGCCACCCAGCACTCGATCAGGTTGCAAGCCACTTTTCTCCTGGGGGTGACGAATGTGCACGCAGACCACCTGAGCAGGAGTTTTCACTGCATGAGTGGTCCTTGAACCAGAGAACAGCGGACGACATATTCACCCAGTGGGGTACCCCGATCATGGACCTGTTCGCGACAGTCCACAAAAGGAAGGTACGTGAGTTCTGCTCCATGTTTCCAAGCCCACTGAGATCAATGTAGGATCCCTCATTATCCCATGGTCGAAGGGGCTTTTCTACACCTGACCTCCCATTCCCCTGCTGTCCCAAACTGTCCAGACGTGCATTGAAGATGTTGCCGACTTAATCCGGATAGCCCCAGCCTGACCACGTCAGCGTGGTACACCTACCTCGTCTGGCTGTCGATAGCTCCACCCATTCCCCTGGGTCACATGGATCTCCTTTCACAAGAGGGAGGATCTCTTCAACACCTTTCCTGGGTGTGCGACGCAATATGTAAATGAGGGGGTCGCTCTGCCAAGGAGGCGCTAGGGACAAATGTGTACCAGGCACCCAGGAGACATGGCTGTCAGCAGGTTAGGAAAATGGACGCTCAATTTAACAAGCATCCATTTTCCTAACCAGTGCACAGCTACGGATTAGGAAAATGGATGCTCATTAATTGAACGTCCATTTCCCTAACCTGACTGCCAGCACTTTTTTTTTTGTTTTAACTTTTTGGTTCCTCCAACTTAATATCGCTAGGATATTAAGTCAAATGATGTACAGGCGTCAATTTCTGAGCATAAAAATGTGCAGGTCGTGCGCACATTTTTTTTTTTTATTTGGGGAGAATAACTAATAGCCTCATTAGCATACATTTGCATGTGATGAGCACTATTAGTTTCACGGTGTTTTGTACATGCTAATCCCCTTATAGCATAAGGGGCTGTGGTCGCACATCCAACCGCATGTTAAACAGTGCACTCAGTTGAGCGCAGTTTTGCATTGGCCCCATACAGCATGCCATATCTAACTGTATTCTCAGGAAAAACCGACTAAACTAACACACAGGCCAATATAATAAGCACAGGAGAACGGGTGCTCCATGTTGAGCACCTGCTCTCCCAACACGCACCAGCCACCTCTCCTGGGCGCACGATCCTGTATTTAAATGAGGGGGGTCCCCCTTATTAACAGAAAACCAGGAGGTGTGGCTGTCAGTGGGTTCACGAAACGAACGCTCAATTTTACAAGCATCGGTTTTCCGGGCCCGATAAAATTGAGCATCCATTTTCCTAACTTGACCTGCCAGCACATTTTTTTTAAACATATTTTGGTTCCTCTGACTTAATATCACTTTTCTGTACACTTTTTCAGGCTGCTCAGGCAGGTGTTAATTTCTGAGGTCAAGCCACACATTTTTTTTTTCAGTATCCTGGGTGCATAACTAATAGCCTCGTCAACATGCATTCACACATGATCAGTGCTATTAGTTTCGGGGGGGGGGGGGAGGGGTTGGACACAATTTTGGCGTGCTAAACCCCTTACAGTATAAGGCAGCGGTTCTCAACCGGTGTGTTGCGAAGCACCAGCAGGTGTGTCGCGCACTCACTGCTCTTCCTCCCCCTTTCACCTCAGCGAGACAAGCACTGCTGCTGTTCCTGCTCAGGCTATCAGCACATTCAAGCCCCAAGGGGTAACGGCAGCAGTGTTTGTGGAAGCCAGCCACAGGAACAAGACCTTTTCTTCTTCCCGCCCCTGTGGCCCGGAAGAGGAAGTGATGTTTACCGGGCACGCGGGAAGAAGAAAATGCCATGCATGCATGCATGCATGCTGCTGCAGAAATTGCACCACAAGGCTCTCCCTGGCCCCGCTACACTCAGTTTGCCTGTGCTGTGATCATCGCGGAACAGAGCATTCAGCTGAGAATGTGGCCGCTGGGATTTCCTGCCGCCCAGCTGTTGGGGAAAGCCGTCCATCAGCTGCCCGGACCTGGAGCTCGTTGCTGGCTGGTCACTTTGCCAGGGGCTGCAGGAGTACGCTGCCCCCCCCCCGGCTTGGCTCTGACCTCCCCTTCTCTCGCCAGTGCAACACCAGCAAGAAAACAAAAATAATAATAATCAAATTGCAAAAAAATAAAAGGCTGGGGTGGGGAGAAGAAAAAGCATAGAATTACATTCTAGGCTGACTGCTCTGGCCGTGATAGCAGCACAAGCAATCAGCTGAGTGCCGCCTTCTTACCACTGCGGGGCGGGGAGGTCATTCCTGCTGTCAGGACTCTGCTTTTAATAGCAGCATACCGGCTACCTTGTGCTATAGCTGCCATGTGTGCTGTGGGTGGGGGTGAGTGAGACAGAGAGAGTGAGCCAGCATGTGTGTAAGCGTATGAGAGAATGTGTGTGTGTGTAAGAGAAAACGTGGGAGAGCAAGATACTAGTCAGGAAAGTCACTGGTGTGTGAGAGAATGAGATTGTTCAGGGAGGTGACGTGTGTGTGTGTGAGTGAAAGAGAGAGAGAGAGAGAGAAAGAGAGATTAGTCAGGGAGATGACTGGTATGTGAGCGTGAGAGAAAGAGATTGGTCAGCGAGGTGACTGGTGTGGGTCAAAGAAAGATTGGTCAGGGAGATGACTGGTGTGTGTGTGTGTGAGAGAGAAATAGCCTCATCATGGGTCCTAAGGAAGAACGTGAGGACAGAGCTTCAGCAGCCCTTGCTGCTTCTGGTATGTGCTATTGGCCTACAAGGGAAAGGAGTAGGAGAGTTGCTGGAGAGGGTAAGTAAAGGTGGCTTTTTAAGTTTATCTTTCTTGATTGACTGCCATTTTAATTATTGGGGATTAAGTGATGTGTCTGCTGTTTGAAATATTTTATTGGTGTTTGGAGAATTTTTAATTTTTGAAATTTTTTAATGATTGGATGTTATTCCATTATCAGTTGTTTTGAAACAATTATTATATTCTAGTTTTAGAATTATTTTATATTTCTCAAGGAATGTATAAATAGAAATGTGGAGACAAAAACTGAACTGGAAGCAGCAAGAAGCCAAACTCTGTATGCAGTGCAACAACAAAAGCATTAGCTTTATGGTCACTTTATTCTGTTTTGGTGAGGGTCTGCCTGTGCTCTGCACGTTTGACCCAGCTAAGAGTGTTCTGCAAACTTGTAGTTTCTTGGTAGGGATCAATAGCAGCTTGGCTTGTTCTGTTTTCCTAATAGGAGGTGTATTGGTGTTTAGGGCCTGGTGCAATTTTTGCAGTGCTGCCTTTTCATGGGAAGGGTTATTACTGTTTGAGTTCCATAATGCAGGTGTAACTTTGTGCACATTATTGCAGATCCTGGAAGTCTGTTAGGTGCTATATTTCTGTTTTGCACAGAATGCAGAGTGGCTTTTTTGGGTTTCCATATTTGTAATTTGTGGTCTTTCTGAACTTGGTGAAGGTCGATTCTATGTGTGTGACGGAGGTGAAGTATTTTACTAGCATGTAGGCATTTGTATCAATATTATTTGTTGTATTTTCTCAATAGAACATGCATTGGTGGTAAATTACTGTTTTTTCATAAGGAGGGCTATTGCACCTGGTAGGAGAGAGTGTTTATGTTGCTGTTACTGAAATGACACCAGAAATATCTCTTTTGAATGGTAAATTGGATGGGGAATGTCCTTGTTCTGTAGCCATTGTTGGGGGTTGAGGGTGGATCCGGTAAATACAGAGTATATATATTTACATTTAGCCCCGTGACAATCATGTGTTCAGTGTGTCACACATGTGAGAACCATCTGTCAGGTGTGTCCAGTCAGAAAAAAGGTTGCGAACCACTGGTATATGGGATAGTGGACACATGTCAAAAACGCACATGCAATTACATATTAAACAGTGCACTTGGCTGCACGCACTTTACTGTATCGGCCAGACAATGCATTATAAGTGAAGCAGGGCAGATGAATGTATATTTTGCCATTGACAGAAATAAAAGGTCAACAAAGAAGTTGTAGGTAGGCTTGCTCATTTGCTGACCTTTATTTCCACAGTCAAGTGAACAAACAGGGCTACGCCACTTTATTTCGTTATTCAATACTTGACTGATGTATAACCTAAGCCCGGCAGAAGCTTTCAGAGTTGCTTTGCAGTCGATGTGCCTACAAATAATTCGACACCCATACAAATACCAGCCACCATCTTTACCGGTGGATCTCTACAGAACACGGCTCATTACATTTTCACACCAACACAAAGGAGAGGAACGGGGGCAGGCTCAGACCTAAAGTAAATATTTGCTCAAAGAAAGAGCGGTGGATGCGAGGTACATCCTCCCAGGGAAAGTGGCGAAGTAAAAAACAGTAACAAGAACTCATGGGGCCTGGGGTAAGCATCGACGAGCCCTAACTACAGGGGAAGAGTAAAACCTGAGGTCGGGCAGGTTAGAGCTGGACCGATCCCCGCGGTCCTCGGCTTTGTCACTGTGTGCCCTGCACACCACCCCACACTCCCTGCCTGCTAACCGGGGGCGGGGTGAGCACAGGCACACTCTCGGTGCTGTCGGACAAGCGGGTGCACTGAAGGGCACCGAGGACGGGCACGGACGAGAGGGAATCTCACCCAGCGCTGCAGGACTATCCGGAGCATGACGGCAGTGGCGGAGGAGCGATCCCAGTCTAGAACGCGGCAGAGTTATCAGTCCTAGCTCTGGAACGCGGCGGCTCAAGCGCTCACGACAACCACCACCCCCTCCAGGGCACACGCCAGTGCTCGGAAGCCGCGAGCGGCGGCGTCATTCTAACGACCTGCGTGGGGCGGAGCCGGGGAACGCGCGCCGCTTTCGTATGACAAGGAGAGCGGGGCCTGGGCAGCGAGCCAAGCGGAAGTAGGATTGCGCGTGAACTCGACGCTGTAGCCTGATATTCTGGGTCCGCGAGAAAGACAGAATAGGACAGAAGTTGTAAAATGTTTCTGCCCTTCTCCGACCTTTTTTTTGGGGGGGGAGAAAAAGCCTCAGGGCTCAAACTTGAGTTTGGCGCAGAAGGGATAGCGCGAAGCAAAGCCTTTTGGAAGCGGAAAAATGACAAATGCAAGCGACGGTGGGCAGCTATTGAAGAGATGGGGGTTCAAAGTTTTTCTGCACGCAAAAAATGTTTTTAGTACACAGCATTTTTTGCATACATACATTATATTTTATGAGTAGAAAACATGCTTTTTTTGAGGCAAAAAGCATGTTATCTGCACATAAAATGCAGGGTCTCCAGCTTCCACACACAGACTGACATTTATTTATTTATTTGCAGATTTTTATATACCGGGGTACGTAAGTAACATCACCTCGGTTTACATTAAAACAATAATTCAGCATTGCGCTTTACAATATAACATAGAAACTGAACGAATACAAAACCATGTATAACTTTGTATTAAAAGAATATAATCGAAATATAAGAGACTGTGGAAATGGTGAAGAATGGTATAGGACTCAGATCATTAATAGTAGGCTTTTTTTAAATAGCCAGGTTTTAAGATTTTGTTTAAATTTTTTGTGACAAATTTCCTGGTGTAATTCAGAGGGCATGGTGTTCCATATTATTGATCCAGCAATGATGAATGACCGTTCTTTTGACATGAACCTTAGAAACTTTACTCCACTGTAGAACATAAGAAAATGCCATACTGGGTCAGACCAAGGGTCCATCAAGCCCAGCATCCTGTTTCCAACAGTGGCCAATCCAGGCCATAAGAACCTGGCAAGTACCGAAAACCTAAGTCTATTCCATCTTACCATTGCTAATGGCAGTGGCTATTCTCTAAGGGCCGGATTTTAAATGCCCTGCGCGTGTAAATCCGGCCGGATTTACCCGCACAGGGTCCTTGCGCGCCAGCGCGCGTAAGTCCCGGGACTTCGTAAAAGGGGCGGGTCGGGGCGGGACCAGGGGCGTGGTTGAGGCCTCCGGACCAGCCCCCAGGTTGGGTGATGGCGCGCGCAGATTTACGCCTGCTTTCAGCAAGCGTAAATCTGGCAACAAAGGTGGGGGGGGGGTTTAGATAGGGCCGGGGGGGGGGGGTGGGTTAGGTAGGGGAAAGTGGGGGGAGGGTGAAGGAAAGTTCCCTCTGAGGCCGCTCCGAGGCCGCTCCGATTTTGGAGCGGCCTCGGAGGGAACAGGCAACGCGCGCTGGGCTCGGCACGCGCAGGTTGCACAAATGTGCACCCCCTTGCGCGCGCCGACCCCGGATTTTATAAGATACGCGCGGCTATGCGCGTATCTTATAAAATCCAGCGTACTTTTGTTCGCGCCTGGTGCGCGAACAAAAGTACGCCCTCGTGCAAATTTATAAAATCTACCCCTAAGTGAACTTAATAGCAGGTAATGGACTTCTCCAAGAACTTATCCAATCCTTTTTTAAACACAGTTATACTAACTGCACTAACCACATCTCTATTATATCCCCCCTCAGTCGTCTCTTCTCCAAGCTGAAAAGTCCTAACCTCTTTAGTCTTTCCTCATAGGGGAGCTGTTCCATTCCCCTTATCATTTTGGTAACCCTTCTCTGTTCCTTCTCCATCGCAATTATATCTTTTTTGAAATGCGGCGACCAGAATTGTACACAGTATTCAAGGTGCGGTCTCACCATGGAGCGATACAGAGGCATTATGACATTTTCCGTTTTATTCACCTTTTCCTTTCTAATAATTCCCAACATTCTGTTTGCTTTTTTGACAGCCGCAGCACACTGAACCGACGATTTCAATGTGCTGTCCACTATGACACCTAGATCTCTTTCTTGGGTTGTAGCACCTAATATGGAACCCAACATTGTGTAATTATAGCATGGGTTATTTTTCCCTATATGCATCACCTTGCACTTATCCACATTAAATTTCATCTGCCATTTGGATGCCCAATTTTCCAGTCTCACAAGGTCTTCTTGCAATTTATCACAATCTGCTTGTGATTTAACTACTCTGAACAATTTTGTGTCATCTGCAAATTTGATTATCTCACTCGTCGTATTTCTTTCCAGATCATTTATAAATATATTGAAAAATAAGGGTCCCAATACAGATCCCTGAGGCACTCCGCTGCCACTTCCTTCCACTGAGAAAATTGTCCATTTAATCCTACTCTCTGTTTCCTGTCTTTTAGCCAGTTTGCAATCCACAAAAGGACATCGCCACCTATCCCATGACTTTTTACTTTTCCTAGAAGCCTCTCATGAGTTTAAGTTTCCAGCACTAACAAAACACAAGTGCAGCTTTCCATGGCCGGATTTAAGATTTTGGTGCCTATAGGCAGAATGCCATGGCAGGATCCCTTTGATGCGTGCCAACACATGATCATGAAGCAAGCAAAATCAGGCTCTTCTTTGGCCTGGATATTTGGTGCTTTCAAAATTTGGTGCCCTTAAGAATTGCATATGCTGTCTGTGCCTAAATCCAAGTCTGTACCTCTCTGCATTGGGATGGGGAGGTAATAGCTAATGCCTTCATTAATTAGCTTGGAATTTCCATGTGAGGACGCTAAGCAATACATATTGTTTTATAGTCACATTTTTGTGTACATAATTCCTTGCTACATCAGCAGTAAAATGTGCACACAAAAACGCATACAACTGCAGGTTAAACTGCACTCTGTTCAGTTTATTACAATGGCCCCTTAACTTGTAATGATCTTTAGGGTAGGGACCTACCAACTACCTGAATTTATAATTCACCTTCAGCTTGCATTTGGAAAGGCAATTTAAATTAAAAAATCTGCACATGAGGAAGTTGCTTTTCATTTGTGTTTGATGCTGTATCCGTTCTCTTTCCCTCCTGTGGCTTCCTCCTCTATGGTGTATTTACAATGCTGCAGGCAGGCCTGGCTTTTTAAATGTATGGGGTCAGTGAAAAAGAACAGAAGTAAAGCAAAGGAAAAGAAAGGCAAAGGAGTAGAAGGGCACAAAGGTGAAGAACATAGGAGGAGGGAAAGAAGGATAAAGTGGCATGAAGAGAGGAGGACAGGGAGAAAAGAAGGGCACAGGGAAGAAAAAGAGTACAGGATGGAAAAATCAAGGTCCTGTGCAAAGGATAACTAAAAAAAAGAACCCAAGCAGACCCAAAAACGATAAGTAAAACTGCAGAGGAAAAGAGGAGATGTGGGGAAAAATAATCTAGAAAAGAGTGGAATTTTATAATTATAATAATGCCAGAAGTTCCTGTTTAGGCATTAATGAGAGGAGTAGTGTCTCAGTTGAACGGTTTCCTAAATCCGAATTGATTTGAGAAGATAATATCTTTTTCTTCCAAATGATTTACAAGCTGGGTTAATACTAGGGATGTGAATCGGGCTTCAGATGATTGAAAATATTGTCGATATTTTCAAAATTGTCAGAAATCGGGGGCTCCCCCAAAACGATAGGAAAACCCCACGATATTGATTGTGGGGGTTCCCTTATCGTTTTGGGGGAGGGCGGGAAAAACAGCACACAAAAATAACCCCTAAACCCACCCCGACCCTTTAAAAGTAACCCCTTAGCTTCCCTCACCCTCCCGACCCCCCAAAAACCTTTTACAGGTACCTGGTGGTCCAGTGGGGGTCCCGGGAGTGATCTCCCGCGATCTCCCGCTCCGGGCCATCCTCCCGCTCCCGGGCCGTCGGCTGCCACTAATCAAAATGGCACCGATGGCCCTTTGCCCTTACCATGTGACAGGGTATCCGTGCCATTGGCCGGATCCTGTCACATGGTAGGAGCACTGGATGGCTGGCGCCATCTTGTGCTCCTACCATGTGACAGGAGCTGACCAATGGCACCGGTAGTCCCTGTGACATAGTAAGGGCAAAGGCTATCGGTGCCATTTTGATTACTGGCAGCTGATGGCCCGAGTGCAGGAGATCGCTCCCGGACCCCCGCTGGACCACCAGGGTTTTGGCAAGTCTTGGGGGGACCCTCCTGACCCCCACAAGACTTGCCAAAAGTCCAGCAGGGGTCCGGGAGCGACCTGCACTCGGACCGTCAGCTGCCAGTATTCAAAATGGCGCCGATAGCCTTTGCCCATACTATGTCACAGGAGCTATCAGTGCCATTGGTCAGCCCCTATCACATGGTAGGAGCACAATTTGGCGCCGGCCATCCAGTGCTCCTACCATGTGACAGGATCCGGCCAATGGCACGGATACCCTATCACATGATAAGGGCAAAGGGCCATCGGCGCCATTTTGATTAGTGGCAGCTGACGGCCCGGAGCGGGAGATCGCTCTCGGGACCCCCACTGGACCACCAGGTACCTGTAAAATGTTTTTGGTGGGTCGGGAGGGTGGGGGAAGCTAAGGGGGTTACTTTTAAAGGGTCGGGGTGGGTTTTTTGTTTATCGGCTGGGACGCAGCCGATAAACAAAACCGCGATCGAGCCCGATTGAAAAAACCCCACATGTGAATCAGAACCGGAATCTGAACCGATTCCGGTTCCAATTCACATCTCTAGTTAATACTGCTTTTTCAAGTACTTTTGATAGAAAAGACAGTTTGGATATTGGACGATAGTTGTCCCAATCATCGATTCTACCAGTTTTATTTTTAGGAATCGGCTTTATCACAGCTTGTTTTAATCTATTCTGTTAGAGAATGCTTAATTAAGTTTGTGATTATTGGAGTGATAACATGGTGTACTTGTTTCAAGGAACTGGCTGGAAATGGGTCAAGTGGGTGAGTAGCAGGCTTAATTTTATTTATTTTATTTAGGCATTTTATATACTGTTGTTCCAAAAGAAGATCACAAAGGTTTACAAAAGCAACATTCATATTCTAGGTCAACACAACATCAAAAACATGTTAACTAGGGGGCTAGGACAGTAGTTTATGATACATAAGTTCCATTTCAATAACCTTTACAAATTAGTAAGTTGTCTTAATACACTTTACATCTCTCATTACTTATAGCTCATTCTTCTAAAATTATCTATGTTTTTTATAGTGAAGTTATCTGCATATTGATATTTTAAGTTGGATCATACGCATTTTTGAAGAGCCAGATTTTTAGTTCAAATTTGAAACTCTTTCTTTCTGTTATCAGACGTAACAACTCTGATAGAGAATTCAACAACTTGGGGCCTGCTATGGAAAACATTCGATCTCTTATTTGAGGTAGAAGTGTACTCCAGTTGTAGGCACAGTTAATAGTCCTTTGTTTTGCGATCTTACTGTTCACTGCGGTGTGTATAGTTGAAATGTCACTCCTATTAGGCAGGGGTTTATGTCGTTGATGATATTAAAAATTAGTGTTAATACTTTATAATGAATTCTGGATTGTACTGGCAGCCAGTGCAGTGCTATCAGGAAGGGGGTGATGTGGTCAAATGTCCTTGTCCCTAATAAAAGTATTGCTGAGGCATTTTGTAATAACTTTAGTGGTTTTAATAGACCTGAAGGTAGGCCTAGTATTAAGGAGTTGCAGTAATCTATGTTTGAAAATATTAGTGTTTGTAAAACAGTGCGGAAGTCCTATAATGTTAGTAATGGTTTCCACAGGTGTAATCTCAGCTTAGAGTATCCTGTTTTAATTAATTTGCTTATGTGCTTTTTCATTGTAAAGTTCTCATCAATCTGTATTTCTAGGTCCCGTACTTGATCTGAGGGCGTAATGTGAAAATTATCCAGGTCTAGAGGTGGTGGTTTGACTATAGAGGAGTTTCTCCTTAGCCACAAAATTTCAGGTTTTTTTGTGTTTAGTGTTTGTTTCAGCTGAGCTAGTTCTTGTCATATTGCCTTCATGCATGTTGAGAGTGTCGAAGCAGTTTTTTCAAATGATTCAGCGAATGGAATGTAGAACTGTATGTCATCTGCGTATAAGAAGAAGTTGATTCCTAGTTCCGCAAGTAATATACAAAGAGGAAACATATAAATGTTGAATAGTGTTGCCGAGAATGCTGAACCCTGGGGGACACCTGTAACGATTGAGAAGGTGTCAGATATGTGGTTGCCCAGTTTGATGTTGCGTCCGTCGGTCGCAGACGGCTGCGACCGCTCTGCCTTACCGCCTTTTCTTCCTTTTTCTCTCTCCTTGGGCAAGATGGCTGCCTCCGGTGCCGAGGGTCTCGGCGTCTCCAACCTAGCATGGGTGTTCCAGTCCACCATGCTCACTCCCATGGCCTCCTAGGGCGTGAGCACGCACATCTCCTACGCTCAAATACACGTCATGGCGGGAACCTCGGGGGCGGCCCCACTGCATGATGTCAATACCTCAGGGTATATCAAGCCTCCGTTTTGCTACCACCTTTGAGTTAGCAAGGACTTCGGTTTAGCTACTCTGACCGCTCTAAGCTGTACGCTTAGACGCCGCTTTCACTCCAAGGGCCTCGCTCCAGTAGAAGCTCTAGACACCCGCTCCTCGGGGGGTCTCTTGCTTCCAACTACCCTTCGGGGCCTCTACTAATTAAGACAACCACTCCTCAGGGGTCTTTCTCTCTCTTCTTCATTTCAGGATATCGGATTATCAGGTACTCGCTCCTCGAGGGCCTACCAGCTATGTATCCTGCACCACAGACCTTCGGTCCCACCATTTCATCATCAGGAAGACTCCTACATTCCTGTGAGTACCTCTACGATCTGGTGCTCCAGCTCCACCCACCAGCCGCAGCGTTACCCGCACTGCGGGCTCCTGCCTATTGTGAACATCTGGGTTAGATTACATCCCAGCTCCACCCACCAGCTGCAGTGGTACCTGCACTGCGGGTTCTCGCCTATCGTGAACATCTGGCTGAGATTACATCTGAGCCTGTTGAACGTATTGACACCTCGTGGATCTCATTGCCTTACCTTCCTGCCTACATCATCTATCTACTGCAGTACAATAAAGCCCTCCATCCATACTGTGTCTGCTATCTGAGTTCAGCCTATCGCTGTGGTTCCCCACGGGGCCCCTCCCCGTGGGCGGAGTCATCTCCATAGCGACCAAGGGTCCACAATGCCTCAAACACAACATTTGACTTGGAATGTCCTGTCTGCTAGGAAGAAACAGAACTATTTGAGAACATTTCCGTCTATTCCAATTTTTCTCAATTGATGGCATAACAGGGTATGGTCCACAGTGTCAAAGGCCGCTGTTAAATCAATTAGTTCCAGGACATAAGATTCATCATTGTCAAACCCCTGTAGTACAGGATCCATTAAAGAAATGAGTAAAGTTTCTGTTGATCGATATTTTCTGACTCCAAATTGGTTTGCATGTAGAATATTATTGTCTTCTGTATGGTTTTCTAATTGAGATAGCACTGCTTTTTCTAGAACTTTTGCGATAAAAGTCAAGTTGGATATTGGTCAATAATTGTCCCAATCGTCAATTCTGCCAGTTATATTTTTTAGGATTGGTTTGATCACTGCTTGTTTTGCCCCAGCAGGGACCAATCCTTCTGATAGCAAGTGGTTGATACTATTTTCAGGGAACTTGCGGCAATTGGGTCCAGTGTGTGGATAGCAGGCTTAATTTTGATAATGATTTGGTTAATTTTGAGTTTAGCTACTCTGTCAATTGTGTTCCATTTGACCTGCCCATGTTTTTCTTCAGGTTCTTTTGTTGACAAGTAATTTTAACTGATATCAAGATTAGTTACTCTGTCGAAGGTTGATCACCTAACCAGGCCATTTGAATCTTCAGGTGCTATTTGTTGCGCTGCAATAGGAGAGAGCGCCAGGGGATGCTCCACAGCACGGGATGAGTTTTGTGTGCCCCTGCGGAGAGATGATCCATGTCTGGGAATGGAGCAACCCAAGGCCCTGCCAACCTGCGCAGCCTCAGTGAGACCAACCACGCAAGGTTGGTCTCACTGAGGCCCTTTCAGACCTGCTGCTGGTTAACGGCAAGAAGTGGCAAGCCGGACAGAGATCAAGGGCGGAAGGAGATATCTGGCACAGGACGGATGTGGAACCGAAGGTCAGAAGAGACGAGGACTTGGAACTGAAGATTAGGAGAAGACGAGGACTTGGAACTGAAGATCAGACTCGGACGAGACGAGGTTAAAAGCAGACTAAAACTCAGCATGAGAAGGAATCCGGGCGATGCCTGTAGCAACCTCCATCTTGGACTGAGCTTCGTAGGTCTGGCGGAACAGGCCAGAGAAGTTGGGCTGAGGACGGAAGGAAGCCATGAGCCAAATCCGGAACCAAAGTATCTGGAACAGGTTAAAACATCGGGCTTCCTCGGCGAAGGCTCCGGACATCCTATACGGACTCCCAGGACACTCAGTTAAGGGCAGCAAGGAAGAGCAAGCAAGACATCTTGAAGACTCCGGACTCCGGAGGTGATGAAGGACAAGGAGATCTTCGGCTCCACTCGATGGAGAAGACCCACCAGTACCCTACAAACCCCAGCGGGGTGGTCGCGGACCACTGGACCGCAGCGCGCCCTACTCAGCCCAGCGAGGCTGGTCGCGGACCACGCTAGGATGGATCATGGTGGAGCTTGAAGAAATCAGGACAAGATGGATAACAGAACATGAAGACGAGACCGAGGTACAACAGGACTGGAACGGAACATCAGGAAGAGACCAGGAATGGATTGGGATCCCAAGGGAAAGTGCCAAGCTGGAGCATAAGACGAGGAATCCTGGAGTAGGACTGGCTCCTTGCGAAGGCAAGGCATGACTGACCTGAAGAGCCTTTTGTAGCGAGAAGAGGGAGTTCCAGGAAGTGAGGTCATCCAGGGCCCACTCCCTCACTGGCCCTTTAAGTTAGTGAAGGAGGCGCGGCTCCGCGCCTAAGAAGGAAGAAGGTGCAGGACCCTGGACAGCGGCCCTGCTGAGAGACTGAAGACGCTGAAGCAGGAGAAGGGCTGCAGGCAGGACCCGAAGTGGGAGGCGGCTTCCTGCCGCTGAAGAGTTCCAGGGGCGGCTCCAGCCGCAAGAAGGCCCCGGGGACTGCGGCCTCCGGCCCGTGTCAAGGAGGATGATGTCAGCGGCCTCCGGGCTGCAGGACAGGCCGAAGTCCGCGGCTCCCTGCCACGGTGAAAAGGAAGTCAGCGGCGGCCGCATGGGAGAACTCCAGCGTGGCTCCTGCCGCGCCGGCAAGATGGCGGCCTATGGGCCCCGGAGGAATGATGTCGGCGGCCTCCTGCCGCATGGAGAGGTCCAGGGGCGGATTCGGGGAACAGGTAGGCCGGCTGGCCGAAGAAGGTAAGAGGCGGCTCGTGTTTCCTGCCACGAGACGAATCGCAACACTATTATGGGAGAACAGATAGTGAACTGAGTTTTTAATCTATTGATTTTATCTAAAAAGGATGAGGCATATTCATTGCAAGCAACCTTTGAGAAGTTATAGTTTCTCGAAATGGAAGGTGATGGGTCCTTAATTAAATGTTTATCAACATCAAAGAGCAATTTAGAATTAAATATTACCCCATGAACTGTTTAGCACAGTAATCCTTTTTTGTTTTATTGGTTTGTGTACGGTATTTTGTTAGGAGGGATTTATATTTTCCTAGCGATTCAGAAGATAGGCATTTCCACCATTGTTTCTCTAATTTTCTAAGGTTCTGTTTAATGCATCTTAAATCATCATTGTACCAGGACTTCTTTTGTTTAGAGATATTCCTTTCTTTCAGGCTGATACAGAACGGTGCGCTCTGCCGCACGTTTTTGACCGCTATTATTACCCCTTATACTGTAAGGGGTAATAGCACGTGGAAAATGCACAGCCAACCCCCCACCAAAACTAATAGCGCTCATCACATGCAAATGCATGTTGATGAGCCTATTAGTTAGTCACCCGCAATACAGAAAGTAAAATGTGCAGCCAAGCCACACATTTTACTCTCAGAAATTAATGCCTGCCAAAGGCAGGAATTAGTTTCAGACGGCAACGGGCAAGTGTACAGAAAAGCAGAAAAAACTGAGCAATATTAAGTCGGAGGCCCCAAAAATAAAAAAATTTTAAAAAACGTATTTTAAAAAAAAAAATCTGCCCGCGGGTTGGAAAACGGATGCTCAACTTTGCCGGTGTCCGTTTTCCGAACCCATGGCTGTCAACGGGTTCGACAACCAATGCCTATAAAATTAAGCATCGGCTGTCAGACCCGCTGACAGCTTCCGCCAATAAGGAGGTGCTAGGGACGCGAGGGCCCTAATTTAAATAAAGAATCATGCGTCCAGGAGAGGTGTCTGGGCGCACGTCAGGAGCTCGGGTGCTCGCCTTGGAGCGCCGACTCTCCCGCGGACTTTATTGAATGGACCTGACTGTTAATTTTCGTCTGGACAGGACTGAAGTTTTCAGTTATGTCACTGACCATCTGATCTCAGGAATCAAGTGCAAAGGAGGCATTGGATTGGTGTAGTTCAAGGAGCTTATCTTCTATTGATTCTGCAGATACCTTCTTGTCTATCTTTTTCCTGAAGGTTAAAGCATGATTATTATCTATACTTTGATGAGTTGGGTTGAGGAAGGTTATTTCTGCTTTTATTAATTGTTGATCAGACCAGGGCAATCTGGTGTGAGAAGTATTGATTAGATAGTTACTGGTATTGGCAAATATTAGGTCTAGAATATGTTCCGCCTTTGAGTAGCTATGGAAACAAATTGGGACCATCCCAAAGCTTCCATTGACTCTAGAAACATTTCACAGGCTGTGGTTCTCAATGTTTTATCTGCATGGAGGTTAAAGTCTCCTACAATTAAGGTGGAATCCCAAGGGAGAGATGGTAAAGAGCATGCTACCATTTAAGTGAACTGCGAAAGAGAAAACAAAGAGGACAATACAGCTATGTAACATGAGCTACCAGCCCAGAAAACCCAGAATGAGATTGAAAAGGTTGCCAGATCCCTTACCCTGAAGGTGCTTAAATGGCCATTGAATAGATGAATCAGAGACTCAGGTAGGGGAATTTGCATGTCACAGCCCCCTGGACTACTATTGGTAACTTGCAGTGAAATATCACTTTAAATCATTCTGTAATTTGTCTGATATTGTACACTACTTTCCTCCTCCCCCACAGCTATCAGGACAGGCAGTGCTAGAAACAGTTACCTCTATCACCTCCTATGCCTATGCAATTCAAATAGTTCAGAAAAACCACAGGGCGTTTCCACAGAATCAGACTTTTGTTTATCAGACTTTTCAGGTTTTAGCAGTTAGAATAAAATAAACAAGACTTATCTCTAAAGTCCTTGCTGCTTAGCATCAGTTTATACCAAGTAGAGCTCTGCAAACATATCAGAGGCTTTAACCTGCTTTGGATATTTTAATAAATGTATCTAACTAGCCTTCCAACTTTAGGAAATTATTTTCTGTTTCACTCTGGAGCAGTCTCTGGCTGGAGGTCTCGGAGAGAGCTTGCATTCTTGGTCCCTGTGCTTGTCATTCACTCCGAGCAACTAGGAACAGGCAGGAATGTCTTATGTGCAGACATCTTGTTTGGACACAGGAATTCTCCCTTCGCTGCTGGGAGGGGCAAGGGTGATGTCTCAGGCGTAGTCGTTGACCCTTCCTAGGCTCTCTTGCTGTCCGCTTTTATCAGACAAAGCATGAATATGCTCCCTGTGACATAGTGAGGGCAAAGGCGATCGGCGCCATTTTGAAACCAGTCCAGCAGCACCGGCACCGAGGGTATGATTGAAGGGATGGCTCCCGGACCCCCCGCTAGACCACCAGGTACATGTAAAAGGTTTTTGGGGGGGTCGGGAGGGTGGGAGAAGCAACGGGGTAATTTGTAAAGGGTCGGGTGGGTTTTTTTTTTATCGGGCCATCAGCGCCATTTTTATCAGTGGTAGCCAAAATGGTGCCGATGGCCCGAGAGCGGGAGATCGCGCCGGGACACATACCCCCCCCACACACACTGGACCACCAGGTAATTTAACATTTTGGGGGGGGAGTTCGGGAGGGTGGGAGAGCAAAGGGGTCATTTGTAAAGGGTCGGGGTGGGGTTTTTTAATCTGCTCAGGCCTCACTAAAAAAGTAACGATGTGAATTGGAATCGGAACCGATTCCAATTCACATCTCTAACGATCCAATTTTTTCCTCCCTCCATCCGAACCTGATCGTTAAAACGATCAGGCACACGATTCACATCTCTACACCTTATAACATGGCCCACTCAGCGGCAGGGATACTGCCATGCTGCTCCTCTCATGGCTCGCTGACTCCTAAAGGCCTTGCAGCAGGAAATCTGTGGCGTCACTCATTGATGATGTTGGCATTGGCTGAGTATTTAATCCCAAGCTGCACTCCCAGCCAGCGCCTCAGCAAAAGGTCCTCCTGCAGTCTTGCAGTGCGTGTCGCTTTGCCTTGTCTCCTTGTTGCCATGTCGTCTCGTTGCCTTGTCCTGCCTTGCCTTCGTTGCTTGCCCCAGCCATATCTTGGTCCCTTCATGTCTTGCCTTGGTTTTTTCTGTCTCTGCTTGACTCTGGTTTGACCTCAGCTTGGACCTTGACTACTCTTCTGGATTTCCCCCTGCCCTGACCTCTGCCTGGACCTTGAAGCTACTTGATCTCTGCCTGCTATGACCTCAAATCTGCTTACTCACTGCCCACCCTGACTTTGCCCTGCTCCTCAACCTCACCTGACCACTTCTTACAGGACACACCTAAACCCTGCTGTCCCCTGGAACCCAAGGGCTCAACCTGCAGGGAATGAGGTTGGTATAGGTGAAGCCCTAGTCCTAGTCCTTGTAAAAGCGTGTTCTACTGCTGTCTGCGTGAGCCTAGTGAGTTCCTCTGCTAGGCTGTGTCAACCATGCCACAGCCAAAGGATTCACATTCATGACAATCACCCTCGGTTTCACCCTCAAGATCTCTTAGTACAGTCTCTCTTGCTCTCTCTTCAGAACCCAAGGGGGTCCTGGATTGTTCCAGGTTCCAAGCAAGAGACTAGGATCACTAACCTTATACTTGTGACTGACAGGGCTTACCTTAATACTCCTCTCTCTCACACACAAATATTGAGTTAAAACACCTTGGTGCCAAGTAAAAGTAATAGTGGATGCATTATGAGCTTATAAGGATAATTAGACAAAGGGAAGTGCTACAAATAACACTAAATTGTTGATTGCAATAATAAGACAAGGAGTACAATCGGAATGATTACGGTATTTATTCCTTAGGATGTTCCTTAGGACCCAAGGTGTCATGGGGCTCCTGAAGAGGTTAATGTTCTGTCCGTTTATAGCTTTGCTTATTTTTATATTGTTTGTGCCTTCTTTCTAGGACTCTGGTTTTGCTTTGATGTCCTTCTTTTTGTGCCTGGGTGTTCTTTACAACTCCCAGAAGTTTATCTGATAGTTTTCAGGATTTCAGCACATAACAATTTACATCTGTGAATCCTCAAAGCAATAACAGCAAGTTTTAATCAACAGCATCTTTTGCATTTGTAAGAGACCTGAACATCAGCATATGTAATTGCTCTTTCTGTGGGACATCGCCGTTCTCTTTAGCTTTCTTGTCTGACAGGTTTCTACACATAAAAATAGCAATAGTACACATACTTTAATATATATCCCTCTCTTAATGTGTATTTTTAGAAGGTATTTTTTCTGCTGCTATTTAATCCCTTTCTCCTGCATCTGAGATTATTAACCTGGGCTATCACATCTATATATTTTCACTGTGAACTAGCTTGTAGAGCTAAACTCTACAGCTAATATGTTGTGTTCCACGGCCGTGGCGCCCCACGACCGCGGCCCCCTACCTTGTCCATGGTGCCCTTCGCCACAGGAGCCCCGGGGGAGGGCTGTGAACCAGGCCGCCCCTCCCGCGCGGCCTCCAGTGCCGCTTGCTGCAGGGGGAGCCGTCCTGCTCCTCCCTCGAGGCGTTCAGCGGCGTCTCTCCGGCGTCTCTCCTCCACGGGGGAAAATCCAAGATGGCCGCCGCCATCCTTAGGCACGAGGCCGCGCCTCCTCCACTGATTTAAAGGGACCTGATCCCTTTAACAAGCCTCACCTGTTCCTCAGCAGCCTAAGCAGGGGAAGTATAAAAGGAGACTTCATCTGCTTGTCCAGTGACTTGGCAACATCCTCCAACGTGGTCTAGTCTGCTTGCTTCGGTGAGTTCCTTGAGCTTGGATTCTGCATCCTGTTTCATCTTGGTGTTCCTGGTTCCTGACTTCGGATTGGCTTATGGTGATTCTCTGGTTCCTGACTTCAGATTGGCTTACGGTGATTCTCTGGTTCCTGACTTCGGATTGGCAAGCGTGATTCTTCGGTGCACAACTTCGGACTGGTGAGCGATGACCCTCTGGCACTCGACCTAAGACTCCTTCAAGACTACCGTCTCCAAGGGCCCACCTAAGTCCCAGCGGCCCGGGTCCCTACGGGCTCCTCCCAGGGGGACTGCGGGCTTCCAGGGTGAAGCTCCAGTCAGCCCTTGCACCGACACCTGACCTCTCAAAGGTCCACCTAAGTCCCAGCGGTCTGGGTCCCTATGGGCTCCTCCTGGGGGAACCACAGACTTCCAGGGGTGAAGACACAGCTCCTCTTCTCTTCATCCGTCTCTGCAGCCGCCCCAGTTCCCAGTGCCAAGGGTCAGCTCGCCCCATCTTCCACTCTGCCTCGCCTCCCGACGAGAGAACCTACGGATCCTCCGAAAGGTATACCATCCTTCCGTCGGCCAAGGGTTCACAAGCCTGGGCATTACAGATTGCCAAGTCCATGGACCCGGCAGAGGCATCCGCCCGCCAGGCCATTCCGGGAATGGCCCAGCGCCTGGTGGACCAGCAGAAAACCCTAGACGCCCTGGTTTCCACCGTGCAGAGCTTAACCCAACGTCTTGAGACATTAGGCCCTATGAATCCTACACTGCCTTCTCTGCCCGGGGCACAAGGAGCCTGTGCTACTCAGCCACACGCTATCCAGACCTCCAGGGGTGACCTGGGGTATGGAACTCCAACTCAACTCCCGGCGCCCTCTCGATACGCCAGAGATGTGAAGCTGTGTCGAGGATTCCTCAGTCAGTGCCAGGTCCTCTTCTCTTTGCTGCCGGCGCAGTTCCCTAGCGACCTGGTCAAAACCAGTTATATTATGTCCTTGCTTGACGGGAAGCCTCTGATCTGGGCCTCTCATCTGTGGGAGAGAAGGGATCCCATCTTTGGGAACTTGAGTCAGTTTCTGTCTGCCTTCCAGCAGATGTTCGATGAACCTATCCGCAAACCCACTGCGGTCTCAGAATTGCTCCAACTGCGACAGGGTACTCGGACAGTGGCTGAGTACGCAATGGAATTCCGCACCCTGGCTGCAGAGCTGAATTGGAGGGAAGATTGCCTGCACGGAATCTTCATAGAAGGGCTAGCCTCGCGCCTTCAGAATGAGATAGCAGCAAGAGAACTTCCAGACGATCTCGACGCCCTCATAGAATTGGCTAACCGAGTGGATCGCCGTATGAGGTTTCACCTTCCGGTAGCTAAGGTGGCGAGAAGGCCCTCACCTCTGCCCAAAAGCATGTCTGAAGCCCCTCGGGCACTTGTCGAGGAACCCATGGAAGTGGGACGAGGGAAGTTGTCCTCCCGTGAATGCCACCGGCGAATAAAGAAGGACCTCTGTTTTTATTGCAGCGCAGCAGACCACCAGATAGCCGCATGCCCGGCGCGATCGGAAAACTCCCGTGCCTAGGACCAGGAGGAGGTCTCTGGTCGTGTGACCAGAGACCCCCTGGACGACTTGATGCAGACCCTTCTCCTTTAATAGAATACATTGTAAAACACAACATTGACTCACCGACCATCCTGTTAGGAGACTTCAGTCTCCACGTGGACGCCACTCCTCGCTCCTCCAATTACGAATCCTTCCTCAGCTCCCTCAGCTGCATGGGTTTCAAGCAGCTAATCAACGAACCCACCCATAAAGCAGGAAACATGCTAGATCTCATCTTTATCAACCAAAGCTTTACTCTAGCGTCACATATCGATTGTCTGCCTATTCCTTGGTCGGACCACAAGCTTATCTCTACTTCCATCCGATAACTACATTCAACTCCCTTGGTAACACAGAAATCCACAGTCCAATTCAGAAAGCTATGCAACCAGGAAACACTCAGCTCTCATTTATCCTCCGAGTTATCCCATATCGACCCTTCGGATGCCGACACTGCTCTGACCTCTTGGATAAAAATCACTAACAAAGTGGCTGATGCAACCTGCCCTCTTACAACCAAAATCATCAGTGACAACAATGACAAAAAAAAACCATGGTTCACCCCACAATTAACAACACTGAAACGTGAACTTAGAAAAAAGGAACAGAATTGGCAAAAAAACCCCTCTTCTTCTAACTTATCGGCTTTTAAATCACTCATGCACAAATACAGGATCGACTTTCTTCAGACAAAAAGAGACTTCTACTCTCAAAAAATCAATCACTTCATCCACGACCCAAAAGCCCTCTTTTCTCCTGGTCTCATCGCTCACCAAACCACCTACTTCAACCATCCCAGATGACAAAGCTGCTACCAAAGCTACCGAACTTGCCACATATTTAAAAAATAAAATAACAAACTTACTCGCCTCCCGTACAAGCAATAAGGTTCCTACCCAGAATCATCCAAGCTCTCCTGATCTACTACTCAGCTCATATTTTTCTCAACTTTCCTCAGCCTCCTCGCAACATACAGCCCACTTAGAGGATTTCGAGCTTACATCTTCTTTAGAGATAGAAAACCTTCTAAAGAAACTCAAGCCATCCTCACACCCTCTTGATGCAATTCCAGCTAACCTTCTCATAATCTGCGCTAAAGACATCGCTAAGCTTATCACCCAGATCATCAATGCCTCTCTATCACAGGGCCTGGTCCCTGACCTCCTCAAACTTGCCATCTTAAAACCCTTATTAAAAAAACCAAATCTCTCTACAGATAACCCAGCAAATTTCCGCCCGATTGCTAATCTTCCGATCATTGCCAAGATCCTGGAGAGAATAGTCAACAAACAGCTCTCTGAATTCCTTGAAAACAACAACATCCTCTCCCCGGCTCAATTAGGCTTTCGCAAATCCCGCAGTACCGAAACTCTACTTTTATCCCTGTCAGACAACATTCTCATGAATCTAGAAAACAAACATCCCTGCTTGCTCATCCTCCTTGATCTTTCGGCCGCCTTTGACACAGTCAACCATGATTATCTCATCGAAAGACTATCCGAGATTGGCATCAAAAACAAAGCTCTAAACTGGTTCAAATCTTTCCTCCAGAACAGATTCTACAAAGTTAAGATCAATAGCAAAGAGTCACCACCATTCAGTTCCACCTTAGGGGTCCCTCAAGGCTCTTCGCTATCCCCTACGTTATTCAATATATATCTTCTCCCGCTTTGTCATCTCCTTTCCAACCTAAAGCTAACCCATTACTTATATGCAGATGACGTCCAAATCCTTATTCCTATCACCGAATCACTACAAAAGACCGTACTTTTTTTGGAACTCCTGTCTCCTCTCCATAAACAAACTCCTGTCTAATCTCAACTTGATACTCAACACTGACAAGACAGAATTCCTCCTGATCACTCAAGATGGCACCCTTCCATTGAATAGCTCTCACCTTACGCCGCTCCCAGTTCTCGCCCCTCGGGTCAGAAACCTTGGGGTGGTCATGGACAACCAACTGAGCTATTCTGGTTTCATCAACACTACGGTTAAAGAGTGCTACTACAAACTCCAAGTTCTAAAATGGCTTCGACCCCTCCTTCATTTCCATGATTTCAGATCAGTGTTACAATCCATCATCTTCTCGAAAATAGATTATTGTAATTCACTGCTACACGGACTCCCAGTCTACACCCTAAAACCTCTTCAATTGTTACAGAACGCTACAGCAAGGTGTCTCACTAAATCCAACAAAAGAGATCATATAACACCAATTCTAAAGAAGCTCCACTGGCTCCCAGTCAAATCTCGAATCCTCTTTAAACTTTTATCAATCACCCACAAAGCCATATTCAACAACACTCCACTGGACCTCAGATTCCCTCTTCAGGTTCACACGTCTTCCCGACCGCTAAGATTAGCACAAAGAGGAACTCAACACACACCTCCCATGAAAACATCTTTAAGTAAAAGAGCTCTATCCACAGCAGGCCCCAAACAGTGGAATTTGCTTCCTCCTGAGCTAAGGCTGATACATTGCCCCAACACGTTCAAAAAAAGACTCAAGACATGGCTGTTCGGTCAAGCATTCCCTTAACTTACTAAGTCCTCCACAGCTCCCACAGACTGTTTATACTGTTGACACCCAGAACCTATGTTCATGTTTTTTTACTCATCAATAATAAATTACTCCCTCCTCCCCCTCCCCCAATCAACCTTCCTCCCCCCCCATTAGCAAATCTCCCTCCCCATGGCCTCGTTTCATAAGAACATAAGAAAATGCCATACTGGGTCAGACCAAGGGTCCATCAAGCCCAGCATCCTGTTTCCAACAGTGGCCAATCCAGGCCATAAGAACCTGGCAAGTACCCAAAAACTAAGTCTAATCCATGTAACCATTGCTAATGGCAGTGGCTATTCTCTAAGTGAACTTAATAGCAGGTAATGGACTTCTCCTCCAAGAACTTATCCAATCCTTTTTTAAACACAGCTATACTAACTGCACGAACCACATTCTCTGGCAACAAATTCCAGAGTTTAGTTGTGCGTTCAGTAAAAAAGAACTTTCTCCGATTAGTTTTAAATGTGCCCCATGCTAACTTCATGGAGTGTCCCCTAGTCTTTCTACTATCCGAAAGAATAAATAACCGATTCACATCTACCCGTTCTAGACCTCTCATGATTTTAAACACCTCTATCATATCCCCCCTCAGTTTCGCTCTAATAGGGTGTACTGTTACTGATCCCAGTTATATTATGTTATGTTATCCAAGTTGTTCACTCTCTTGTTCATTGTAAGAAATATGTTGTCATTGTTTACTACCTGTTGTAATGTAAACCGGAGTGATAAGTAATTCTGTTACCTGAACTTCGGTATAAAAAAAGTTATAAATAAATAAAATAAATAAAGGACCGTTATCCCCTGCTTCTCATCTCTGAACTCTTCGACTGGCTACAAGGTGCAAGGATCTTTTCCAAATTGGACCTCCGAGGGGCTTACAACCTCATTCGAATTAAGGAAGGAGATGAATGGAAGACGGCCTTCAATACCCGTGATGGCCACTATGAGTACTTAGTGATGCCGTTCGGGCTGTGTAATGCCCCAGCAGTATTTCAGAATACTATGAATGAGATTCTCCGCGACCTCCTGTACCAATGCGTGGTGGTCTATTTGGAAGACATCTTGATTTTCTCCGATACCTTGGCCGCTCACCGGCGGCACATCGTCCAAGTTTTACAACGCCTCAGAGAACATAAGCTGTATGCAAAGCTCGAAAAGTGCCTGTTTGAGCAGGAGTCTCTTCCCTTCCTGGGATATATAGTCTCCAGTCAGGGATTCCGCATGGATCCACAGAAGCTAAGTGCCATTCGGGAATGGCCACAGCCGTCCGGGCTCAAGGCACTCCAAAGGTTCCTGGGCTTCGCAAACTATTACCGGTCTTTCATCCCTCACTATGCCTCCATTGTTGCCCCAATGACAGCCCTGACCCGGAAGGGCGCGGATCCCAAAAAGTGGCCTCCGGCAGCAGAGGCTGCCTTTCATCGCCTCAAGGAGGCATTCACGTAGCAACCATGCCTTCAGCACCCGGACCCGCAACGACCCTTCTTTATAGAGGTGGACGCATCTTCAGAGGGAGTAGGGGCCGTCTTGAGCCAGGCCTCCGAGGGCCATAAGCTATATCCGTGTGCCTTCCTCTCCCGCCAGTTCTCGCCTGCTGAGCGGAACTATGCCATCGGCGACAAGGAGCTCTTGGCCATCAAGGTGGCCTTGGAAGAGTGGCACCCGTGGCTGGAAGGGGCACAACACCAGTTTACGGTCTTCACGGACCATAAGAACTTAGAATACTTGCACCGGGCACAACGGCTCAACCCACGACAAGCCCGGTGGGCCCTGTTCTTCACCCGTTTTAATTTCATTCTCCATTACAGACCGACTGGGAAGAACATCAAGGCTGACGCCCTATCTTGGGTATTTGGTTCAACAGAAGGATCTGAAGAACCACAGTACATTATTGAGCCATCCCGTATCCTCCTGTCGGCTACCACCATCGTTCCGCCTGGGAAAACTCTGGTTCCGCCACGCTTACGGAAACAAGTGCTGGCATGGGCTCACGATTCCCGCTGTTCTGGCCAGTAGGGTTTTCATAATTGCCGCAATTAATTTGCATGAGATATATTTGTATACACTGTGTCTGTAAATTTGTCTCATACATATACATTATGGTAATCCTGAAAACCCAATTGGCTAGGTGTACCTCCAGGACAGGGTTAGGAAAACAGTGTTTGTGGTTTTTCCCATTGATAGCAGGGCTGAATTACCCATGCTGTCATGGGATCTGTCAATCAGGTCCGGGAGGCGGAGCTTTACCAAGCAGAGGCTAGATTTTTCCTTTCTGTGGCTGCGTGTGTGTTCCCGCACAGGAAAGTAACAGATTCTCCTCAGTCTGTTCTTTCCATGTGCGGGATCGCATGTGGAGCTGACTTTCTCCTCAGCATTTTTGTTTTGCAAAAAATGTCTAAAAAATCGGGCTTTAAGCCCTGCAAATGCAGCAAGATAATGTCGGTCACGGATGGCCATGACCAATGTTACTGGTGCCTCGGGACAAATCATAGCCAAAAAGACTGAATTTCGTGCCCGAATGTCACCTAGGGCCCAAAGGCAACGGGCCTATAGGATGAAGGAATTAAGTTTGTTGGAGCCTTCGGAGGCTCACTCCTCACCAGGGCCCTCGACAACTCCGGCTCCATCGCTGAAAAGAGCAGCGTTGTGGGATCCTCTACCCTCCAGGCCTGGAGGTAAGGACTTGCCACGACGACCTAGGCTATTGGATCAGGGACCTGATCCGAAAGACCAGGACAGGGATTCGGCACTATTAAAGATGGCGCCGTCCCCAAAACACCATTCGCACAAGATGCCGGGAGCGGCGCAAGTGGCACAGACGGCGTCGACAATGGAGCAAGCGATGCATATGGCGCCGCAAATATTGGCACCGAAGACATCGGCGCACACGACACCGAAGACATCGGCGCACATGGCACAAAAACACAAGAAGCAACCGGAGGAGCCCGGCGCCACGGGAACACACTACAACACCGACGATGCAGAAGGTTACGATGCCACAAGATACGGCTCATGGGGCGCAAATAACGATGCCAACGAAGCAAAAGTCGGCGCATACAGCGCAAAAGGCAACACATAAGTCCAAACACTCATCTCACCCACTACATCATGGATCAAAGAGACAACATGAGTCTCCAGAGGTATCTCATTCCACCTTTAACGATTCAACACCAAACCGCTCTTGTACTTCATGGTCCTCAAAATCCACTTCTAAAGGATACAGACCAAAACATAGAAGACGATCACCATCGGAACACAGGATCCACACAGGAACATCATCGGGCCATCACCGTGGGCATTTACATCACTCACACCATAAAAAGGCTTCACAAACAAGTAGAGCGTGGGAAGTAAGCCCTTCTACTTCTATTTCGTTTCATGCACAAGGTGCCAAAACCTTATACAAATCAAACAGGGAAGTAATACAGGTTACTTCCTCCAATACATCTACATCCTCAAACAATTCTACTAGGACTGCAGATGACAATAAAGGGAAGAAGCATGATGTCCCACATACTCTACCTCAACCACCCCCGGTGGAGCCTAAAGCACGTGAGATACCTAAGCAGACCGGTCGTTCAGCAATGCCTCCTCAAACAAAAGAGGCATTTTTTCAATTATCTCAGTCGTTAGCAGGGTTTTATGAAACCCTCAAATCATCCTTTAAGATGTCTAATGACCCATCTGCAAGTTCCCCGGAACCCAGTATACATGTTTCCAGGGAACCATCGGTGGAGCCTCCGTCATCTCCATTAAGATGTCGCCCAACTTCACCAATTCAAAATCCAGATAAGCCAATAGATTCCATGTCTCCACAAATGTCGCCATCCTCATCTACCAGATTCCCATTGGACCCACAAGAACAACCGCAGGAACCGTATTCCCCTCCAGAGGACCTTACGTATCTGAAATTTTTAGAAAAACTTGGTATGATATTACACCTGGAGGTCCAAAAGGAGACGGATCCTAGAACAGAGACCTTGGGGCTCCTGAAAAGTTTTGATGCTCCAGGAGAACCCACGTCTCTTCCACCGCAAGACGTCCTACATAGCGTCTTACAAAAATCCTGGGAAACACCATACTCTCTGTCAGCGGTTTCAAGAAAAACAGATATCAAATTCCATATGCGAAAAACATCACCCTATTCTATGCCACAATTACCTCATGCATCAATTGTGGTCGAGTCTGCCATGCAAAGATTTAAAAAAGCAAAGACGCATACCTCCTATCCACCAGGCAAAGACAACCGATGTCTAGATGAGTTTGGCAGAAAGATGTACCACAATGCAATGTTAAACGCCCACATTATGCACCATCAATTTAATATGGTACAATATCTATATGAGTGCATACAAGCCACGAAAGTTATGCGTTCCTCGACAGCAGACCAGGTACCACCACCTCTTCATGATATGGAAGAGTGTTCTAGACACCTTCTCAGGGCGATATATGAAGGATCTGAAACATCTTCCAGGGCGTCTGCAACAACCATTGTAGCCCGCAAGATGGCATGGCTGCGTTCCAGTACAATACGGGAAGATTTGCACGAGAAACTAGCTAACCTCCCGTGTACAGGAGACAGCTTATTTGGAGAACGATTTCAGGAAACAGTGGGCAAATTAAAGGATGAAGCTCTAGCGGTTCAGTCCCTGACATCGCAACCTCAATATTCAGCTACGCGTCAATATTACGGTTCTAATCGTCGACAATCATATGCCCGAAGACCCTACAGGTCTTATCAGTCATTTCGCACACCGACGTACCCATCTTACCAGCGTCCTCAAACACAACCCCAACTCATCGTAGGGGTAAGCCACAAAACCAGAGACAGTCAACCCAACAACCGGCAGCCATGGTAAAATCAACACCATCTTTTTAATAACTCAGCCACCACCACAGCAACAAGCACCACCTGGTAGAATTCATTCTTGCCTAGCAGCCTGGGAGAGGATAGCATCCGATCAATGGGTTTTAGAGATCGTACGACACGGTTACCAACTTCAATTTACCTCAAAGCCCACATTACCTCATCTTTCCATTCTAAAGCCTCAATGGTCCCAATCACAACTCGGGGAAGAAATTGCTCTACTTCACAAACAACAAGCCATTCAACTGATTTCCCTGAAAGCCCAAAACCTAGGGTTTTATTCTTCATACATCCTCATTCTCAAGAAGTTGGGTGGCCTTCGTCCCATACTGGATGTTCGAGAGTTGAACAAATTCCTGACCAAAGAAAAATTCAAGATGGTATCATTGAAATCGATCCTACCTCTGATTCAACCCAACGATTGGATGTGTTCCAAGCATCTGAAGGATGCTTACACACACATTCCAATCCATCCATCCTTGTGGCGTTACCTATGCTTTCGCTACAAGCAACACTACCAGAACAAGGTTCTTCCCTTTGGGCTATCGGCTGCACCCAGGGTTTTCACCAAATGCATGGTAGTGGTGGTGGCTCATCTCAGACAACAGGGTATGACCATCTTTCCATATCTGGACGATTGGTTGATAATAACCTCAACACCACACGTCTTGATCAATCACCTCAGCCGAGTCATAGAGTGCTTATAGGAATTGGGGCTGGTGATCAATTTTCAGAAATCAAATCTACAGCCAACACAAAAACTACAATTCATAGGAGCATGCCTGGACACCACTCCAACCGGGCATACCTACCAAACGACAGGATAACACAAATACGTCAACTTCTCCATTTGTTGAACCACACTCAAAAACCTTCGGCGAGACAAATTTTAGTAGTCCTAGGCCACATGGCAGCAGCTATTTTCACGGTTCCAAACATCAGGCTGCACATGAGATGCCTGCAATGGGGATTAAAACGTCAATGGAAACAACACTCACAACCATTGACACACAGACTATCGCTTACATCCGAGATGAGAAAGGACATAGCATGGTGGCTCCTGGACTCCACCCTTTCCAAGGGAGCATTATTCAGCCCTCCTCCTCACAACGCAGTCTTAACCACCGACGCGTCTCGCAAGGGATGGGGTGCACATCGCGAGATTTACGAAACGCAAGGGTTATAGACAATCTCTGAGCAGACCCTGCAAATTTTATTGGAACTCAGAGCAATTCGAAATGCACTACAAGAGTTTCAAGAGCACCTGTAGGGCCGCAGGATCATGATCTACATGGACAATCAAGTGGCGATGTTTTACATCAACAAACAAGGAGGGTCCGGTTCATGGTCCCTTTGCAAGGAAACCCTGATAATCTTTGAACACGCTCACCGACATTGCATACATTTGCAAGCAACTTTCCTACCGGGAGTAGCAAATACAAGAGTGGACAGGCTAAGTCGCATCTTTCATCCTCACGAATGGGCACGCAATTCAGCCATAGCCCAAAACATCTTCATACAATGGGGGACACCATCGATAGATCTCTTTGCAACAGAAATCAACGCTCAAGTTCCCAAATACTGCTCGATAAGGCCCAGCCCGCTCAGAATGCTCAGGATGCCTTCCTCATCCCGTGGAAAACAGGCCTCCTGTATGCCTTTCCTCCCATACCTTACCAGGGCAATTCAAAAGTGCATAGCAGACAGAGCTCAACTGATACTCATAGCCCCAGCCTGGCCCAGGCAACCGTGGTACAGTTTCCTTCTCCGACTGTCCATCAAAGACCCAATTCGACTACCGAATCGTCCAGATCTCCTGTTCCAAGACCAAGGGACGCTCCTGCACCCGCTACACTCATCTCTCCATTTGACAGCATGGAGATTGAGAAGCTCCTTTTAACAGAACAGGGAGTTTCCACTTCACCACAGTTCATCTTGTTAGAATCCAGGAAACTCTCAACGAGGAAAAATTATAGCTATAAATGGAAGCGCTACTCTACCTGGTGCATTTCCAAGGGATTAACACCATTGGACTGCTCACCTGAGCTACTCATGGATTATCTTCATACACTATACACAGCTGGTCTTGCAACATCATCCATTAGAGTTCATCTTAGTGCCATAGGGGCATATCATAGACCAGTTAACAATATTCCTATATCCAATCACCCCTTACTCTCTCGTTTCATTAAGGGGTTAACTCACCTTCGTCCTCCGATCTCTAAGCCTCCATTTCCGTGGAACCTCAACATGATTCTTGAACAGCTCATGCTTTCCCCGTTTGAACCCATGGACTCCGCACATATTAAATACCTTACTTGGAAGGTTGTATTCCTGGTTGCAGTAACATTAGCGTGACGATTCAGTGAATTACAAGCCTTAGTCCACTATACTCCATATTTACAGTTTTATCACCAAAAGGTAGTTCTCAGGACTCACCTATCCTTTCTGCCAAAAGTGGTTTCTCAGTTCCATCTCAATGAAACCATAGAACTACCCATCTTTTTCCCTAAATCTCACTCAAATGATAGGGAAAAATTACTGCATACACTAGACTGCAAAAGAGCGTTAGCATACTACAAAGAAAGAACAAACTCGGACTCCCGTGTTTCTCAACTATTTGTCTCTTTCGACCAGAAAGCACCTGGACTACCAGTGGCTAAACGCACCATCTCCAGCTGGATAGCACAGTGCATCAAATTCTGCTACAACAAACAGAAATTACATCTATATTCTGCTCCTAAAGCTCACCAAGTCAGAGCAATGGTGGCCTCCTTGGCACACCTTAAAAATGTGCAACCCATAGACATTTGTAAGGCTACATGGTCATTGCTCCATATCTACATGGTCATCTACATGGTCATCGCTCCATATCTTCACATCTCACTACTGCCTTGATCAACAAGCAGCCACTGATGTGAAGGTAGGGCAAGTAATCCTGCAATCTCTATCCTCCTGTCCACGGTGACTGCCACACTACTAGGGATCATGTACGACTATACACATCACAACAACGTGATCAGGAGCTTGGGATTCCCATGACAGCATGGCTAATTCAGCCCTGCTATCAACGGGAAAAAGCAAGTTTGCTTACCAAAAACGGTGTTTCCATAGATAGCAGGATGAATTAGCCATGCTGACCCTCCCTCCTCCCTGGCAGTCACCGTCTCTTCGACTACATTACAGCTTAATCACAGACTGAGGAGAAACTGTTATTTTCCTGCACGGAAAGACACGCGCAGCCGCAGCCGCAGAGAGCAAAAATCTAGCCTCTGCTTGGTAAAGCTCCGCCTCCCAGACCTGATTGACAGATCCCATGACAGCATGGTTAATTCATCCTGCTATCTATGGAAACACCGTTTACAGTAAGCAAACTTGCTTTAATAGTCTTGTGTTTCTCAGAGAAATTAGAGATTCACAAGTTAAAAAATGCAATGGAGTAAAACCAGAACTGTCTCAACCAGCTTCTTGTCCTAGAGCTATTTGTGTTGCTGTGAAATTCTAAAGTAGAAGAGCCAGTTTTTCCAGTTCCATCTGAGCAGCATTCTTGCCTATTTGCGTCATAAAATCTACCTGTCTTTATGTTTTTCCATAGGTTGCTACACTACCAGTTAACCAGAGTGGAACCAGAGTGCTGGCACTAACTTTTAAAAAGGAGATAGAACAGCTTTGAAACTAGAACAGGGGGGAAAAACGACATGGTTCAGAGGAATGTATACTTGAAAGATACTAATGAAACAGGAGAGTTAGAGCATCCCAACAGAGAGGTTCCAAAAAAGGCAAACGTAGATCATTCTGCCTATACGTAAAAAATCACCTGAGCTAAAGATTTGCAAATTATCCCTGTCAACTGAAAAGCAGGTTGTTAATACAAACAAAAAACACACTTTGAAATGTCCATATGCCAATGCCAGAAGTCTAAGAAGTAAGATGCCCCTCGATCCAGAATCCAAAGCAATTATAAACTTTTCAAAACAAACCTCAAAACCTGGCTTTTCAAACAAGCCTTTTACAAAGAGAATGACGCAAGCAAATAAATAAGGAAAAGCAGGCATAGAGCACCCAGCACATAATCTCCAAATACTACCTGGAAATTATTTTTACCCAACAGATAATCATAATCAATAATCCGAAATGTTGAAAATCAACGCATATACTCTCCCATGAGAATTTCATCAATGAAACGTCCATGTCATAAACCATATAGTACTTAATGTTTATTTACTACCGGATACTATTGGCACCCTTTCTGTAAAGTACGATCTATTCTTTGCTATACGTGCCCTATTGTAAACCATTATGATGGTAAACAATTTAATGACGGTATAGAAAAACATTTAAATAAAAATAAAATAAATATAGCAGTAAATGATTAGATTGACATAATTGGCATCTCAGAGACCTGGTGGAAGGAAGATAACCAATGGGACAGCGCTATAGCAGGGTATAAATTATATCGCAATGATTGGGAGGATCAACTTGGTGGGGGTGTGGCACTTTGTGTCCGGGAGGATACAGAGTCCAACAGGATAAAGATCACACAAGAGACTAAATGCTCAGTAGAATCTATATGGGTAGAAATCCCATATGTGTTGGGTAAGAGTATAGTGATAGGAGTATACTACCTCCACCTGATCAAAATGGTCAGATAGATGATGAAATGCTAAGAGAAATCAGGGAAGCTAATCAATTTGGCAGTTCAGTAATAATGGAATATTTCAATTACCCCAATATGTTATGGCTGTGGACCCTTGGGCCGGGACTAGTGATGATATAACCACTGAGGGATTGCCCCCAATGGATCTCGTCTCCGGTAGGTGGAGCTGGTGAGGACAACCCGGCAGGACCTTCACCTACACCAGCCATTCCTACTCCTGTGAGCGAAGTTTTGCCACAAAAATCATTGAGCAGCTAGACTGGGTCCTCACCTTTTTATTTGGTATTCGGCCATCATCCTCATACATCCAAGCTGTACCAATCTCCATCACTTGCCCTGCAGGCAACTTAATGGGGCATGAACTCCAAAATCTATGACAGAAAAAATACCATCTCCTGGAACTTCTGGCAGAACGTTCTAAAAGACAGGCAGGCAAGAGATGCTGCCTGGCACCATCATTCTAACCTGGGAACCTGCTTTGGCTTAGCACAAAAAATATATGCCTTAAAATGCCATTGCTGAAGTTTGCCCCAAGATTTGTAGGACCATTTCGCATTGTACAGAAAGTGAGGCCAGTAGCCTACAAACTCAAGTTATCTCTGTCTCTACAGATTCATGAAGTGTTTTATGTTACACTTTCAGGATTTCCGTTCAGTGCTTCAAGCCATACTGTTTTCAAAGATCGACTACTGTAACGCTTTACTACTCGGTCTCCCCGCTTCTTCTACCAAACCTCTACAGATGCTGCAAAACGCAGCGGCCAGGATCCTTACAAACACACGGCGCAAGGACCATATCACTCCAATCTTAAAAATCTTACATCCAATATAGAATACTTTTCAAAGCTCTCACTATCATCCATAAATCCGTCTACCAGCAATCCACACTCCAACTCACCTTCCCTCTCGAACTTCATTCTTCTGCAAGGCTGATCAGAACTGCCTACAAAGGCTCACTCAAGGCCCCCCCCCCAACAAATCCTCGGTCCACAACTCCACTCACAAGAGAGCACTTTCGACTGCAGGCCCACTACATTGGAATTCACTTCCCCAAGACTTACGCCAGGAACAATGCCATCTTACATTCAGAAAGAAACTGAAAACCTGGCTGTTCGCACAAGCCTACCATTGAAGGAACCTCTTTCAACCAACACCGACTCTCACCCTCGACCTCTCCTTAATCCCTCCCCCCCTCCCCTTCTCCCTCCCCCCCCCCCCCCTCCCCTCTCCTCCTCCCTCTGGACATACCATGTTATGCCGCTAGGACAATCTCTGTTTTATGCATCACTAATATATTGTTTTCTGTTGAATTTATTTATCACTCTCCAATTGTTACAGTTTAAAATCTGTCCTGTCTTCCTTCTCCCATGTTTTACGCTCCCTGTTTAATGTAACTTTACTTTCGATCTAGATGTTAATTGGTTTCCCCCTGTTCTATTGTAAACCGGTACGATAAGACCTGGTCTTGAGTATCGGTATAGTAAAAGAAGTTAAATAATAAATAAAATAATAAATAATAATGTTTCCCTGCTGAAGCCAGCAATCATATCTTGGTCATCCAGGCTTCTACTCAAACCCATCAAAGTCACAGAGGAGGAAAATGTGCAGTGCGAGGTTGAGGAGATCGTAGACTCTCAAAGTCAGGAACCAAATCCAGTACCTTATTGCATGGAAGAATTTTGGACCTGAAGAGAACCTCTGGCATCCTGCTTCAAACCTCCAAGCCCCCCAGTTGTTACGGAATTCCCACAGACTTTTCCCCAGGAAGCCTAAGCCCAGAAGTCTGGAGAGGGGGTTTGCAGGGGGATCGTGTTATGTTTGCCAGTTGCGGGACTTGCCCACGAACAGCATCATGCACCACCATTACTCCCCAGCTCTCAGTGTGCCTTGGAAGCCACCACGCTTTCTTCCTAAGGCAGGATGCTGCCAGTGTGACACCATGCTCTCCTCCCCTGCAGGCTCCCTTAGGTGTGCTCAACATGCCATCATTTGAAGAGCCCATGATGGGAACTTGGGCTGCCGGAGCCTGCTGATGACAATATGCAGCTGGGTATATAAGGCCCAGTCATGCTCAGAAGCCTTGCCTCAGCAACGGTCTCCTGCATTATGTTGCTCCTGCATTCCTGGTTTCCTGCTTTCCTGTGTTTTCCTGGTTCTTGATTCTTTAGCCTTGCCTCATCCAGCTTTACCTCATCCAGCCCTGCCTTCTTCAGTCTTGCCTCATCCAGCCCTGCCTTCTTCAGTCTTGCCTCATCCAGCCCTGCCTCATCCAGCCCTGTCTTCTCCAGTTTTGCCTTGCCCAGCTTGTCTTGTCCAGTGTCTCCTATGTGTCTTCATATATCCTTGGCCTGACATTGGCAGCATTCCCTCCCCCCCCCCCCCCCCCCCATGCAGTGGGAAGTAGCGTGGCCCAGACGGCCGTTAGAGTTATTTGACTACTCCTCCACCCTGGCAGTGAGGAGCATAGGGCTGAAAAAGCATCAGGTTGCTTTCCATGTCCCGCTTCACCAGTGAGAAACAGCACAGCCCATGGGGCTGTGAAAAGTATCAGCCTCCTCCTTTCTCTCATCATCCCAGCAGTGAGGAGGAACAGCACAGGCCACAGGGCTGCAAGACACATTGGCCTCTTTCCCCCCACCACTCTGGTAATGAGAAGCAGTGCGGCCCATGGGGCCACAAGAAACATCGGCCTCCTCCTCCCTCACCCCACTTCTAAAGTAAGAAGCAGTGCGGCCAACAGGAGAAAAAAAATGTAGTCTCCTCCAAACTCAGCCCCTCTCTCCTCAGCAGTGAAAAGCAGCATGGCCTACGGGGTGCAAGAAGCATTGGCTCTCTTTGCATACTCTATCCCCCCAGCCCTCCCCCTCAAGTCAGAAGCAGAAGCAGCACTGCACAAATGAAGACTAGAAGAAAGCTGAAGAGTCTGATGGTCCCTGGGGGCTGAAGGAGGAGGCTGCTGCTGCTCGTGCGCCTTATGCTTCCAGAGGGGGAAAACAAAGATCATGTGTGTGTGTGTGTTTATGTCTGACTGAGCATATGAGAAAGCATGTGAGTGACTGAGCACATGAGAGTGTATGAGCAACGGCATGAGTTTGACTGCATGAGAGCATATGAGTGTGTGTATCATTAAGCATGTGAGAGAGAGAGAGCATATGAGCCTATGTGTGAGTCTCTATGTGAGAGAGTGTATGTATGAGTGATTGAGCATGTGAGAGAGCATATGAGCATGAGTGTGTGATTGAACATGTGAGAGAGTGAGCATGCTTGTGTATAATTGAGCATGAAAGAGAAAGTATCCAAGCATGTGTGTTTATGTTTGAACATGAGAAAGAGAAAGCATATGAGCGCACATGTGTGTGAGTATGTGTATAATTTAGCATGAGAAACAAAGAGAGAACGAGAATGTGTGTATGTACATAGGTAAGCATTAGAGAAAAAACAAACGAGTATGCTTGTGTGTATATAATTGAACATGTGAGAGAGAGAGAGAGTATGTGTGTGTGTGTATATGATTGAGCATATGAGAGAAAGCGCATGAGTGAATGTGTGTGTGTATGGTTATCATGTGAGAGCATGGAGAAAGTTTGTGTGCAACAACCCCCCTACCCACTGCATCTGCTAATTCATTATAAACTCAGGGCATCTGGAAATCAAAAGTTTTCATGTATGGAAAGCAAGAGATTAATTTTCCTTATAGTTTTAATTATTGGGTGTTATTTTATTTATCAGCTGTTCTGAAATATTTTATTGGCATTTTGAAAATTTTATATGAATTTTTAATTATTGGATGTTCTGTTTGTCAGGATTTTTAAAATATGTATAATTTTTATTAGTATGGTCTTAATATTATAATTTATAATTCTTGATTTTGTTTGATGTTTTATGAGGCATGATGTTTATGTTTTTCCATTGTTGCACTGCATACAGTGTCTGGCTTGTTGTGGTTTCCAGTTTACTTTTTATCTGAATGCTTATACTTACACTTTATGTCTCTTTGTTCATTATCTGGTGAGGATCTATCAATGTTCTGCATGTGTGAACAAAGTGAAGTGTTCTGCTAGCATGTAGTTTTGTGTAGGGTCTATAGTAGCTTGGCTTGTTCTGTTTTATTAATAGCAGGTGTATTGGTGTTTTAGGGGCTGGTGTAATATTTACAGGGTTGCCTTTCATAGATAGGATTGTTACTGTTTGAGTGCTGGCATGTAGTACTGATTTGGTATGGGAGGTTTTACCATATTGTAATTTAGCTTACTCATGGCTTTCTGGGGGCCAAGCCTACACCTAACATGTGTTACCATAGGCCTAATTTATTTATTTATTTATTTATTTATTGTTGCGATTCCGGGCCGCCCCCGGAATCGTCACTCACCGGCTCGCGGGCTGGCGCGGGCTCCGCGCTCCCCAGGGCTCCGGGGACACCAGAGACTGCAGGCCCGGCGTTTCTCCAGCTCGCCCGGGCCTGCAACTGCTTCTACTGCCGCTTCCCTGCCTCGTCGGTGCAGCCGGCGCCTCGCGGCGCTAAGCCCCGCCCCCTAGACGCGCGCGCGCGTCTTTCTCTGTTTTTTAAAGGGGCCAGCGCGGGAAACCTTGGGGACGCCCCTGGATGACGTCAGACGCCCCCAGGGTATTTAGCCCTGCAGCCAGATCCCAAACGTCGCCTTGCAACGAGGTTCCCAGGGTTGTTCCTGTCTTCAGTTGCTGCGTTCTGCTTGGTGTTCTTCCTTGGCTCCTGACTCGGATCGGCTGACGTCTCTCCTTGGTTTCGGACCCCGGACTGGCATTGGTATCTTCTGACCTCGGACCGGCTTACGTTGACCCTCTGGCTTCTGACCTTGGACCGGCTTACGTTGACCTTCTGGCTTCTGACCTCGGACCGGCTTACGTTGACCCTCTGGCTTCTGACCTCGGACTGGCTGACGGCGATCCATTGGTTCCTGACTCTGGTTCGGCGAGCAACGACCCTTCGGCTCTCGACCTTGGATTACAGCTGACCAGGCCCCTGCGGGCCCTCCTAAGTCCCAGCGGCCGGGTTCCTACGGGCTCCTCCTGGGGGGACTCCGGCTTCCAGGGTGAATCTCCTAAGTCCCAGCGGCTGAACTCCTACGAGCTCCTCTCGGGGGAGGATCGGCTTCCAGGGCGAAGGTTTCCTCCTCACCGAGCCAGCGCCACCATCACCTCCATCCTCGCCGGAGCCCTTGGTCGCATAGGGCCTCCAGAGTCCCGTCTACGACCGGCCATCAGTCTGTCCCTGCCGCCTCCCGGTCGGGGTCGCTGCTTCTACCACCTACAGCAGCTCTTCCTAAGGCTCCGATCGGCCCAAGGGTCCACGAATCCAACAGATTGCAAGGCCATGGACCCGGCGGATCTTGCCGGTCTAAAGGCCATTCCCGGCATTGCCCAGAAGCTGCAGCAACAGCAGTCCTGCCTGGATACGCTGATGTCGGCCGTCCAACGCCTGGCGGATCGCGTAGATGGGGCCTCCGCAGCCCACTCCGCAGCATCCACATCTATGGTCAACCCGACTTCTTCTGTCCCGGTGCAGATGCCAGCGCCCCCGAGGTACTCGAGGAATCCGAAGACATGTCGAGGGTTCCTCAACCATTGTTACATCCGGTTCGACCTCCTGCCTGCGCAATTCACCTCAGACCGGGCAAAAACGACTTACATTATTTCGCTTCTGGACGGGAAACCGTTGACTTGGGCTTCCTCCCTGTGGGAGCGCCAAGATTCCCGCTTAAATAACTTAGTTCAATTTGTCCAAGCATTCCGGAGGATCTTTGACGAACCGTCCCGGGCCTCCACAGCTGCCTCAGAGCTCCTCCAGCTGAAGCAGGGTAACCGTCCCCTTGAGGAATTTGCGATGGAATTCCAGACCCTGGCTACAGAGCTGGCCTGGGGCGAGGACAGTTTGCATGGGATCTTTCTGGAGGGTTTGTCCTCTCGGCTCCAGGATGAGCTTGCGGCACGAGATCTCCCAGACGACTTGCAGGAACTCATCGAACTCGCTGGACGTGTGGACCGGCGTATCCAGCGCCGCTTCCGAGAGCGAAGGCCCGCTCAGGGATCCTCCGTCCGGCGATCCACTCTGCCGCAAGCCCGGTCCTCTCCTCCTGCAGCCACAGCTCCAGCTACAGACGAACCCATGCAGTTGGGCCGTGGTCCCCTTTCCTCCGAGGAACGTCAACGCCGACGTGCCCAGGGACTGTGTCTATACTGTGGGGGTCAGGGGCACTTTTTGGCCCGCTGTACCGAGCGTCCGGGAAACGCCCGAACCTAGAGCTCAGCGGGGAGTTGACTCTAGGCAACATTTCACCTAGCTCCCCATGTACCGTTCCGGTACGACTCTGCCTTCCGGAGGGAGGCTTTGATACCCTTGCCTTAATCGACTCTGGGTCCGGGGGGAACTTCGTCCTCCGGGAGCTAGTTGAACAGCTACAGCTCGAGGTCTGCTCGCAAGACCCGCCTGTGCGGGTTTCCTCCATTCAAGGGAGCCCACTTCCTGGTTTAATATCCACTCGCACCAGTTCTCTGAAGCTCCAGGTTGGAGCCCTCCACCAGGAGGAAATCTCGTTTCTTATTTTAGAAAAATCCATCCACCCGGTCATCCTGGGTCTACCCTGGCTTCGGCAACACTCTCCGGTAATTGATTGGGGTACCCTCCAGATTACCTCCTGGAGTCCTGCGTGCCGTCGGCATTGCCTTCCTGCACGTCCACTGCGACCTATCGCACTCTGCACAGCTCCGTTAATGGTACCTCCACAATACCATGCCTTTCAGGATGTCTTCTCGAAAGAAAAAGCAGAGCTTCTCCCGGAGCACCGACCCTTTGACTGCGCAATCAACTTGCTACCAGGAACCACTCCGCCCCGTGGGAGAGTCTACCCTCTGTCTCTGCCTGAGACCCAAGCTATGTCAGCCTATATTAAGGAAAACCTGGACCGGGGTTTCATCAGACCGTCCAAATCCCCGGCCGGGGCCGGGTTCTTCTTTGTAGGAAAGAAAGACGGGTCTCTCCGCCCCTGTATTGATTATCGGGGCTTGAATCAAATTACTCGCCGAGACCGTTACCCGTTGCCTCTGATTCCAGAGCTCCTGGATCGCCTCCAAGGGGCCCGTGTCTTCACCAAATTGGACCTCCGAGGTGCTTACAATCTCGTTCGTATACGCCCTGGGGATGAGTGGAAGACCGCTTTTAACACCAGAGACGGCCATTACGAGTACCTTGTTATGCCATTTGGGCTTTGTAACGCCCCAGCGGTGTTCCAAAACCTTATGAACGAGGTCCTCCGTGACTTCTTATACACTTCAGTGATCGTATATCTGGACGACGTATTAATATATTCCCAGGATCTCGAGACACATCAACAACACGTGCGGCAAGTCCTGCTGAAGCTAAGGGAGAACCACTTGTACGCTAAACTGGAGAAATGCCAGTTCGAACAGGAGTCCTTACCCTTCCTGGGATATATTGTCTCCTCGACGGGCTTCCGAATGGATCCGGACAAGGTGAGCGCCATCAAGGGGTGGCCACAACCATCAGGAATAAAAGCGCTTCAGCGGTTCTTAGGATTCGCCAATTTTTACCGCCACTTCATCCCGCATTACTCCAGCCTGGTAGCTCCCCTGACGGCCCTCACGCGGAAGGGTGCGGATGCACGAATCTGGTCCCCTGCTGCGACGCAGGCTTTCCAGGATCTCAAGGAGGCGTTTCTTCAAGACACTTGTCTTCGGCACCCTAACCCTCAACGCCAGTTTATAGTAGAGGTAGATGCTTCTGCTATCGCGGTAGGGGCAGTGCTACTCCAAACCTCTCCCACTGGCAAAACCTGGCCGTGCTCATACTTCTCCCGCAAGTTTTCACCGGCCGAAAGGAATTACGGGATTGGCGACAAGGAGCTGTTGGCCATAAAATTGGCGTTCGGGGAGTGGCGTCAGTGGTTGGAGGGAGCCCAACATCCGATCATAGTATATACCGACCACAAGAACCTGCAGTACTTGTCTCATGCTCAGAGGCTCAATCCCAGACAGGCCCGCTGGTCCCTCTTTTTTAGTCGGTTCGACTTCTCGCTTCGCTACCGACCCGCAGCCAAGAATGTACGGGCAGATGCTCTATCCCGCACCACCGAGGTTGATGATACCACGGAGACCCCTCAGTATATTTTGGACCCAGCCAAAGTCCTACTGGCAGCCACAACTTTAGGGTCCGAAGGTAGGACGGTGGTCCCAGTCCGTTCACGGAGGAAGGTTCTGGCATGGGCCCACGACTCCCTGACGGCAGGCCATCCTGGGATTTCTCGAACCCTTGAATTGCTCACTGAGTTTTACTGGTGGCCACGTGTGAGGGAGGATGTCCGGCACTATGTTAACTCCTGTCCCACATGCGCTCAGCAAAAACCCCCACCGGGACGTCCGTGGGGCCTACTCCACCCGCTCCCTATTCCCGCAGAACCATGGTCCCACCTCTTCACAGACTTTGTGGTGGACTTGCCTCACTCTGAGGGGAAAACCGTAATTTGGGTCACTGTCGACCGCTTTTCTAAGATGGCACATTTCATCCCGCTGCCCAAGCTGCCCACGGCTCCTGAGCTGGCTGACCTATTCGTCCAGCATATTTTCCGGTTACATGGACTGCCCTCGCATATCGCGTCGGATCGCGGCCCTCAGTTTACGGCCAAGTACTGGCGGGCATTATGCAAGAAGTTTGGCATACAGTTGGATCTTACCACGGCTTTTCATCCCCAGGGCAACGGCCAAGTGGAGCGGACCAACCGGACACTGAAAACCTTCCTCCGAGCTTTTGTAGATGAGCTCCAAGACAACTGGGTCTCTCTCCTTCCCTGGGCGGAGTTTTCATACAACCGCCACAAGCACTCCGCTACAAGCCAGTCTCCCTTCCGGCTAGTTTATGGGAGGATCCCCAGACCTCCACTGCCGTTACCGGTACAGGTCTCTTCCCCCGCAGCACAACTAACAGCTAACCAGCTCCATCACCTTTGGATTGCCACGCAGGAGAAGCTTCGCAAAACAGCAGCCCGCTTCAAGGCGTATGCGGACCGGTCTCGGCGACCCGCCCCAGTATTCTTACCCGGGACGAGGGTATGGCTAAGCACGAAGCACATTCGATTGCGGACTCCCTCCATGAGGTTAGCACCCCGTTACATTGGACCTTTCCCGGTGGCAGAACGCGTAGGGGCGGTTTCTTACAGATTGCGGCTGCCCTCCTCGCTCAAAATCCATGATGTCTTCCACGTGTCCCTCCTCAAGCCGCTGGTGCTCTCTCATTTTCGGGCAGCTCCGCCTGTGCCCTCCAATGTTTCCTCGGATCCGGACGTCACCTACACGGTTAGGGAGGTCTTGGATGTCCGGTGCCGTCGCCACCGTTGGGAGTACCTACTGTCTTGGGAGGGTTATGGTCCTGAAGAGAACTCGTGGGAGCCCTCCGCCCACATACTCGACAAAGACCTCCTTCATCAGTTTCATTTGGCCCATCCGGATAAACCACGGCCCCCCGGGAGGGGGCGTAGGAGGGGGGGTACTGTTGCGATTCCGGGCCGCCCCCGGAATCGTCACTCACCGGCTCGCGGGCTGGCGCGGGCTCCGCGCTCCCCAGGGCTCCGGGGACACCAGAGACTGCAGGCCCGGCGTTTCTCCAGCTCGCCCGGGCCTGCAACTGCTTCTACTGCCGCTTCCCTGCCTCGTCGGTGCAGCCGGCGCCTCGCGGCGCTAAGCCCCGCCCCCTAGACGCGCGCGCGCGTCTTTCTCTGTTTTTTAAAGGGGCCAGCGCGGGAAACCTTGGGGACGCCCCTGGATGACGTCAGACGCCCCCAGGGTATTTAGCCCTGCAGCCAGATCCCAAACGTCGCCTTGCAACGAGGTTCCCAGGGTTGTTCCTGTCTTCAGTTGCTGCGTTCTGCTTGGTGTTCTTCCTTGGCTCCTGACTCGGATCGGCTGACGTCTCTCCTTGGTTTCGGACCCCGGACTGGCATTGGTATCTTCTGGCTTCTGACCTCGGACCGGCTTACGTTGACCCTCTGGCTTCTGACCTTGGACCGGCTTACGTTGACCTTCTGGCTTCTGACCTCGGACCGGCTTACGTTGACCTTCTGGCTTCTGACCTCGGACCGGCTTACGTTGACCCTCTGGCTTTTGACCTCGGACTGGCTGACGGCGATCCATTGGTTCCTGACTCTGGTTCGGCGAGCAACGACCCTTCGGCTCTCGACCTTGGATTACAGCTGACCAGGCCCCTGCGGGCCCTCCTAAGTCCCAGCGGCCGGGTTCCTACGGGCTCCTCCTGGGGGGACTCCGGCTTCCAGGGTGAATCTCCTAAGTCCCAGCGGCTGAACTCCTACGAGCTCCTCTCGGGGGAGGATCGGCTTCCAGGGCGAAGGTTTCCTCCTCACCGAGCCAGCGCCACCATCACCTCCATCCTCGCCGGAGCCCTTGGTCGCATAGGGCCTCCAGAGTCCCGTCTACGACCGGCCATCAGTCTGTCCCTGCCGCCTCCCGGTCGGGGTCGCTGCTTCTACCACCTACAGCAGCTCTTCCTAAGGCTCCGATCGGCCCAAGGGTCCACGAATCCAACATTTATTTTTATATACCGATGTTCCTGTATAATATACATATCGCACCGGTTTACAGTGAAATCAAACTGATGCCTCTTGGGCAGCTTACAATGAAACATAAAAACTAACAATAAATAACTTGGACTAATGCCATATGGGTTCCAAATGCCTTTTTACTTCTACATTTTCTGCAGGGTTTTCTGCATGCAAATATAGATATTGTTCTAAGTGATATTTTTACCCCAGAATGTCCTTCTTTATGTAAAATCTGGTATTATAAATGCATAATTTTTAATTGTGTGTGTGTGTGTGTGTGTGTGTGTCTGTGTAAGGCATGACTGGGAGGGGTCTGGCACCTGGTGGTTGGATTGGGGGTCCATGACTGCAAGTTCTGAAAGGAGCCCTGGTGCATGGCCCCCATCCCAGGACTGACACTACAATGACTGGAATAAACAAGTTGGGAGAGGATATAAAATAACTTTTGTGAATGAAGGCTCATGGGGTCAGGATCTCTGTATTGGTAATGACTGGGCTAGAAACCCAAAGGAGCAGGAGGAAACAGCTGGGTCAAAATAAAACTCAAAGCCCCCTACATTTAGCAGAGGCTCCCCTCTCGTGGTGTTGTATATGGTGTTCAGAGTGAGGGAGCTCTGTTTTATTTGGCCATAGGTGTCAAATGGACTGGCTACGAATCTGATACTCTCTTAAATACTCCTCCAGAGGATCTTCTTCTTAATCCTCTTAAAGGAATTGCATCACTGGAAACTACCTTCATCTAGAAACTTCCCTATTATATAACATGCAAAGGAGTTTATTACGATTTACCATGCCATCTAGTGGCAGTTCACTGGAACTTCACATAGTGATTTTTCCAATGTTCCCACAAAAAAGTCTTGACACTCCCTCACCCAAAATCTCTTCATAGCTACAACTCAAGACATGGACCCAATTTAAGGGGGCCAATGAAGGTAGCTATTTAGATCAGGTTGTGATGATAAAATTAAATAAAAACATACTGTTGCGACCGTTGCTGCCCGACGGCTTCACTCCGTATACTTTCCTTTTTGGCGACTCCTCCTGCTCCTCACAGACGTCTGGCTGCCGTGGCGTCGTTCTGCCATCCTCTCTGGCGTCCCCGGACTGGCTTGGGCACTGCCTCCCGCCATGCTCTCCAGGTACCTTAGGGCGCGCGCACCGCGCGGCCCTCATTCTTATTTCCTCATTGGCGCGTTCCTCAGGGGCGTCACCCTGTGATGACGTCACGCTGCCCGGATATTTAAGCCTACTGTTTATTGCTAGCCTCTGAGTTAGCAAGGGAATTCCTACGGATGGGATTCATTCTCCGTACCCAGCTATTCGGGGGCCTCTTTGTTTCTTTCAGGTTGCTATCAGGTAACCAGTACTCGCTCCTCGAGGGCCCATGTTCACTGACCCGCTGCCTGCATCTATCTCCTCTTCTACTTGGAAGAATTTGCTACCAACACCATCAGTAAGTACTACTACCATCCACTCCTCAGAGCTGTCTCCCTGGAACCAGGTACTCGCTCCTCGAGGGCCTGCCCCCGTTCCAGCGCCAGTGCCATCTCCTACGTGGAACCGCTGTGTAAGTACTTTGCCAACGAATCTCTCTACCTCCAGGGATCTGGTACTCGCTCCTCGAGGGCCAGCTCTCCCTATCTCGGGGCTTCTCCATATTTGGGACTCTGTGAATGTTCTATTGTACTCACTTTCTCAGTTCTCTCCACTATAGCACTGCTACCGGAGGAACCGCTGTTCCAGCGCCCTGGGGAATACTAGCCCAGCCAGGCTACATCTTCTACTCACTACTGCCACCTCTGGTGGCTTCTCAAACTGTCTAAATAAAGAATTATCTGTGTGTCCAGAGCTGAGCCTGACCTGTGGCCCCTCACGGGACTTCCCCCCATGGGCGTGGTCAGCTGCCACAATGTCCAAGGGTCCACCCAAATCTCACTAACTATAACACATACACATAAGACATAAGAACATAAGAAATTGCCTTGCTGGGTCAGACCAAGGGTCCATCAAGCCCAGCATCCTGTTTCCAACAGAGGCCAAACCAGGCCACAAGAACCTGGCAATTACCCAAATACTAAGAAGATCCCATGCTACTGATGCAATTAATAGCAGTGGCTATTCCCTAAGTAAACTTGATTATTAGCCGTTAATGGACTTCTCCTCCAAGAACTTATCCAAACCTTTTTTGAACCCAGCTACACTAACTGCACTAACCACAACCTCTGGCAACAAATTCCAGAGCTTTATTGTGCGTTGAGTAAAAAAGAATTTTCTCCGATTAGTCTTAAATGAGCTACTTGCTGGGGGGGGCGCTGTTCGCATCGGATGCGTGCGGACGTGTGAGCGCTCGGCTCCGACTCCCCACCCGACATAAGACCCTTGGAAACGCTTGCAAACTCCTCAAACTTGGTGACTGAGCCATTAATCAGGAGGGGAAACGTTTCTCTTCTTCTGCGCGATGTCCTCAAAGCGCAAAACGGCAGATTTAAGGCAGTTTTCTTATGAGAAACTGCCGACAGAGCCAGTTCAAGATGGTGGAGCAGCCGGAAGATTTGGCGCCAGTTGCTGACACCGCTAGCCTGGCGCTCCTAACCTGCGATGAAGCAAGGCAATGGTTCATTGAACTAAGAGCCGATCTCAAGCAGCATAGGGTGGAAATTATGGCTTCGGTAGCTGACCTTAAGGAGGACCTCGCTGCCCTTGGACACAGAGTGGATGAAGCTGAAACCCGCATAGATGGGCAAGGGGACGCCATTAACTCCCTCATTTCTCAACAGACATCTTTCACCACAACTATACTGGACTTGCAAACTAAGGTTGAAGACCTGGAGAATAGGAGCAGGCGTAATAATTTAAGGATCCGTGAAGTCCCGGAGTTACCTGAGTACACTGAGGTGGGTGATACAGCTGCTCAAATATGCACATTTCTCCTTATGCGGAACTCCGAGGGGGATCAGACATTTCTCACGCCACCAGCCGAGATCAAGTTTGAGACAGCGCACTGGGCACTTGGGCCTAGGCAGGATCAGCGGCCTAGGGATATTGTGCTGTGCTTTACTAGTTTTCCCATCAAGAAGCGAGTTTACTCAATCTCCAGGCAGATGAAGGAAATCAAATGGAACAACCACAATATTTCCATTTACCAGGACCTTTCACCAGTCAGCTAAAGAAAAGATATGAGCTCTGGGAAGTAACTGCTCAACTGCGGGAATGGAATATAAAATACCGCTGGACATATCCCTTTGGACTCACTTTTCAGATCCAGGGCATTGGCTATAAAATCACTTCGCTCGATGATGCAATTGTGGCCTTCATTAAAACTCAACTTCCAATCACGTTTCAGCCAACCAGCGCGCCGCAGATCCAGCAAAAAATGGATAGTGCACCCCGGTGGCAGAGGGCGGACAAAGGAGGCAAACGGCTTCGTCGCCAGCCGGATGCAAGATGCTCAGTGGCACAGGAGCATGGATGAAAATCTGTACTGTCCAAGTTCAGTTTTCTAATCTTTGGAGTTCCACTTAGGTGCCGTGGCGAGTTCCCATGTTTAACTTTTCTAGGTTCCAGGTTGGGGTCCTCATTGCCTAGCTGATTTTCAAGTTAATTCCTATGGGTGAGCATTGGGGGAAATCACCAAGTTTGTCTTATAAGAAGGGTTCTTGACAATTTCAGCAAATGGATTATTTCACAGGGTGGGGAAATCATTGAGTTGGGGGTTGTTCACTTCACATGAGTCGCTGCAGACCTCCCGAGCAGGAGTATCTCATGGGGGTATATTGGGATACTAATGGACTATTCTGGGGATTTACTGGAGTTCTTGGCCTAGTGAAATGTTATTTGTATTACTACTTGAGGGGAGCAGTTTCTTATAGGGAGGGTGGAGAGGGTTTGTATATTGGTTGCATCAGGGGGAGCTGGGTAAATTCTGTTCTAGATGGGGGGACCAACATGCAGTGGGAGAAACCGGGTCAGTTTGTTGACGGGATAAATGGCAATTAAACTACTGTCCCTTAATGTTAAAGGGCTTAACACACCACGAAAGCGCTCACTCTTCCAGAAGGAGCTCCAGCGCCAACAGGCTGGAATTGTCTTTGTACAAGAGACACATGTGCGGCGGCATCATGAACGGCTCCTGCATTTTTCCCAATACCCCACCATGCATTGGGCAGCTAGTACAAAAACCTCTAAATATGCAGGAGTGGGTATCATGTTTGCTTCCACCTTTGTTCATGAAGAGGTATCGCATGTGTATGATACCCAGGGCCGATACGCCTTGGTTAAAATCAGAGTGGGTAACATATCTTCACATTGCTTAATGTCTACTTTCCCAACACGCAAGGGGCCTCCTTCATAACCTTCCATGACCTTTTGCAAAAACACCTTGAAGGGGATCTCATATTGGGGGGGCGACTTTAATTTTGTTCAAAATCCCTCTCTAGATTCCAGCTCTGGGAAAACATCTGACTCACATACACGCACCCGGTGGCAAACATTCTTAGACGAATGGAGTCTAACTGACATCTGGAGATGTCTGCATTCCTGGTTATCCGCTCCTCAGAGGGCCTACCTGCCTGACTGCTACTAGACCGGCTTCTCAGGTATCTCTCTCTCTCTAGGAACCATCTACTGTGAGTGCCTGTACTGACTTCTACTATACAGACTGTATTGTGGATTCCACGCAGTGTACCCCGACCCTCAAGCCACTACCGCCTTTCTTCAGTGGAAGCCATTCAGCTTTCCTGCTCTACAGAATATCTACACACCATCTACAGGAGCCACTTTTGGGTTCCGGCATCGCTACCAGTTCTTCAACATCTACTGTACAGAAATCCTCGGCATACCCCGCTCCACGGGCCACTACCAGATCTGTATTCCTGATGTGCCTACACTCGTCAGAGGGGATCCCTGGCGTACCCTGCTCCACGGGCCACTACTGGATCTTCTCAACTGTGGTCTCACTCTGGGTAATTCCCATTGCCCAGGACTTCTCCAATTCTGTGGGCATTACTTTTTCCTTCCTTCATAATAAAGTCTCCACTTCTAGCTGTGTCCCATGCCACTGAGACTGCACCTGCTGACAGTGAGGCTCACAGGTAGGCTGGAGAGAGCAGAAATTAGCCCCGTGCCAGCTAAGAAAAGTAGGCCTCTATGTAAGGTTCTGATGTGATACTTAATAAGAGAAATCGTTTCCCAAATAATTTTTATTTTTTTAAGAAGGCTTTATGAGCTTTTTTGTTAGCAAATTCTTCAATTACAATTGACATTTTTATTTATACCTGTTAGAAATAGATATATTTAGCTTTTTTTTTTAATTTTGCCCAACAAAAGTAGGCCCCTTGAACACTGTAGGCCCTAGCCAAATGGCCATGCTGGCACCCCCTCTCTCTGGAGGAGCCCTGTGGGCAGAGACACTTCTCATCTCAGCCCAGGGTTCACATTCTCACTTAAAATTAACAGTAATAAGCTGTTCATTAGGACTGTGCACTGAAATTCAGCACACAGGGGAGATTTATCAAGCTGTGATATTTTATTGCAAGTGAGGCAAAATATTATGAGGGGTGTCCCTGCGATAATTAACCCCTCCTGACAAAATATGACAGCAGTATTGCTGTGTGATTTATGATAGTGGGACAAATGTGCGACAAAAGATTGCACGGCAAAATGTGGCCTACTCACCCAATGGCGGCTTACTTCGGCCAGGGCTGCCATTGTATTAAAGGGCCTGAGGTATTAAAATCTACTCCCCCAAAATGTGACAAATGGCCTCGCATGGGTTCTTCCAAGATCCCAGCCTCCCCATCACTTTCTAAGGCGGCAGCAACCCCAAAAATAAGAAAAAAATCAGCGTTCAAACCATGCAGCTTGGGGGAGGGTTGGGGGTTGCTGCTGCTAAGGGGGGATTATGGGAAGGAAAGGCTTTTTACTTGGAGCAGTGGCTAGATTTTGAGACAAAGGGAAGGGGTTTGAGAAGGGGAAAAGGGCATTACCATACAGTTTCAATGCTGATTTTTTTCTTATTTTTGGGGTCCCTGCCACCTCGGAAGATGGGGGGGGGGGGGGGGGGGTGTGTCTCAGGAGACTCCTGGGAGGAATTTATCACATTTTGGGGGAGTAGATTTGGGCTGCTTGGCCCTTTAATAAACAGCGTAAGGCCATAGGGATGCGCATTAGCATCCCAATGCCCCTGAGTTGTTTTATCTACACCTTTTGGATTTGCGATAAAATAATGGGGCTGACGTTTTCTAAATAGCCATGTTATTTTCTTTGCATAGAATTAAATATACAAGAGCTGCTTTGCATGGATTTGCAAAATTCATGGATGCAAAACACAATGAAAGCAGTTAATTTTAATAGGGTTTTATGCAAAAATATCACATATGTTTCGCGCACCGGCCACGGCAGACCCGCGGCTCAGCCCCCTCACCTCTTTGAAAGTAATCCAGCATCTGGTCCCTCGTCTCTGGCGGCTGTGGGCCGTCGGCTCTGTCCTCGGGTTGCCCCTGGTGCCTCCGGCTCTGCTGCAGCTCCTGATGCTCTGGTCGGGCCTCTCCACGTGGCCCGCAGAGAGACGCCGTCCCGACCAGTGCTGCACCCCTCCCTAGGCACACACGTGCGCACAGCTAGTCTTTAAATAGGGCCCGCGACGGAAACCTGGCTGCAGCCCCGGATGATGACGTCGGCAGAGCTCCAGAATGTAAGCCCGGGCTCCGCTCTCTCAAATTGCCTTTGCAACAGGTCCCCTCGCTAGTCAAGTACTCATTGCCTCTTCAGTCCTGATTGCCTTCGTTCCTGTTTCCTTGTTCCTGTGTTCCTGTTCCTTCGTCTCTCCTTTGGATTGCTGACCTGGTTTGACCTCTGCATTGCCTGACTACTCCGTTGCCTTTCTCCAGCCCCGGATCTCTGCATCGCTTGACTATGCCGTTGCTTCTCTCCGGCCCTGGATTTCTGCTTCGTCTGACCATCCTTTTGACTCTCTCCTCGTCTAGACCTCAGCCTTGCTTGCCACTGCTTCCAGATTGCCGCCAGCCCTGATCCCTGTTTGCTTACAGACGCCTCTTCAGCTTTTGTCCTGGACGTGGTTCATTCAGGCTTCGGCCTGCTCTTGCTCGGGTGCCCTCTGTCAAACTGTGTTCCTATTGGTGCCCAGGTTTCCGGGACTCCGCCTCATCCAGTACAGACTGATACCTACACTAGTTGCTGCCTCTGGGCTGACCTCGATCCGCCCATCGACGACCACTGACGGAGGCCACCTAAGTCCAGCTGGCCTCGGCACTCAGAGGCTCAACCCGCAGGGAACGAGGGCTGGTATTGGTGAAGCGCCAGCTGGCCTCCATCCATCAGCCTTCTCTGCCTGCTGACGGTGGGGACCCGTAGGATCCCTCCTACGGGTAGCGTCAGCCCCACCTCAGCCCAAGGATCCACCTCCGGCACAACAACATTATATCACAAATCTCACACAATATTCCCTCAATATGGCGGTAAACAGCATTTAACGCTCAGTAAACTCTTTTTATCGAACATTATAGCCAAAACACAGCTTTGCAAATCTAGGACATAATTTCTTAATGCTACATGCTAAAACAAAAACTTGAAATGCAGTAAGCAAATGGCATGCTAATGCACTGGGTGTTAAAAAAGCACACTAACCTAAGTTAAAGTGTGCACTCAGGCTTTTGCATTGGCTAAGCACACATTTTAACTTCGGGGAGGGCAGGAAGAGGGATTAATGTGCTCAGAAAAACAAGCTGAGATCATGTTTTGTGCACATAAATCATTCGACAGGAGATGGGTGTCGAGAGAATTCAGCACCCTGGCAGCATTTCTTCTTCTCCTTGCTCCCTCATCATATGATGTTGTATGTATGCTGTACACCTCTTTGGGTAGCTGACGCCCGGTGGAGTGATATATAAATAATAAATGAAATGAAGGGGAATAAAGAGCAGAGTCTCATGAGCATGAGCTCCAAGTTGTGATTCTTTCTGATAGTATCTGAGATGCTTTAAGCAGAGCCCAGAGCTGGCCCGAACCTCTAGAAACCCCGGAATCTGCAGTACCTGAGCCTGAGCACCTCGAATGGAAGAAGAGCCGCCCATGTCCACATGGCTGAGCAAAGTCTAGGGCCAACAATTTCCGAGTTGGGCAGCACCCCGGCTGCCAACCATCCCCCATGATGGGCAAGTAAATGTAAAAGTGGGAGCATTATACAACTATTTAAAAAGAGAGGGAGAGAAAGGAAAGATTTATGAGCACAAATCAGTTTTTGTGTGGATAAATCTGTACAGGTCCCCTGAACCACAAATTCTCGATCAGCCCGCTAGAATAACACTAGCACTGGAAACTTTACTCCATTTCTGACCAAAAGTAACATTTACAGCGTAAAGAGACTATGAGTTAAGTCAAGGCAACTCTCTTCATGGATGGAGAGGGCAGTAACAAATAAGGCATTAATTACCATGAACTTTACATAGGGTGGGGCACTAACTTGTATGCACATTGTTGTTTGCACATTTTGGGGCGGATTTTAAAAGCCCTACGCGCGCCGGACCTATTTTAAAAAGGCCCGGCAACGCGTGAAAAGCCCCGGGACATGTGTAAGTCCTGGGGCTTGCAAAAAGGGGCGGTCCGGGGGCGGGGCCAGAGGCCTCCGACACAGCGGCCATTGCCATAGCCGCTGTGTCAGAGGATTGTGTGCTGGCAGGCTGCTGGCAGGCGCAAAAGGTAAGACAAGGGTCGGGGGGGGTTAGAGTAGGCCTGGGGGGGGGAAAGGTTAGGGGAAGGGGTGGGAAGGTCAAGCTAGGGGGAAGGGAACGGGGAAGGCAGCGCGGCTCGGCGCGCGCTAGGTGCACAATTGTGCACCCCCTTGCGCGCGCCGACCCCTGATTTTATAGCTTACGCGTGCAAGTTATAAAATCAGGTGTACGTGTGCACGCCAGGTAGCGTGTGCACATGTACGCCTGCGCGTACCCTTTTAAAATCTACTCCTTTTTGTGCACAAAACTTTCTGCATCGAGAGTAGTTAGCACACAAGTAATGTGCACACGACTGCAGGTAAAACCATGTGCTCTGCTCAGCGCACTTTATTACATTGGTCCCAGAATGTTAGAAATTATTTGGAAAGGAATAGAGAATAAAATTGAAAATATGATAATGCTTCTATATATGGTGCGACTGCACCTTGAGTATTATCTGCAGTCCTGGTCACTCCATTTAAAAAAAAAATATATATATAGCAGAGCTAGAAAAGGTACCAAGAAGGGCAACAAAAATGTTAAAGGGGATGGAATGGCTCCCTTATGAAGAAAGACTGAACAGTTTAGGGCTCTTCAGCTTGCAGAAGCGATGGCTGAGAGGGGAATAGAGTTATTTACCCTTTCAAATAGTACTAAGACTAGGGGGGCAGTCCATGCAACAAACTGGTAGCAGATTTAAAACAAATTTAAGAAAGTATTTTTTCAGTCAACATACAATTAGGCTGTGGATTTTATTGTAGAGGAATGAAATGAAAGCTATTAGTATAGGTGGATTTTAAAAAGATTTGGACAAATTTGTGGAGGACAAAAGCATGGATGGTTATTAGAACATAAGAAAATGCCATACTGGGTCAGACCAAGGTTTCCATCAGGCCCAGTAACCTGTTTCCAACAGTGGCCAATCCCAGCTACAAGTACCTGGCAAGTACCCAAACACTAAGTGTATTCCATGCCACTGATACCAGTAATAGCAGTGGCTATTCTCTAAGACAACTTGATTAATAGCAGTTAATGGACTTCTCCAAGAACTTATCCAAACCTTTTTTAAACCCAGCTACACTAACTGCACTAACCACATCCTCTGGCAAGAAATTCCAGAGCTTAATTGTGCAATGAGTGAAAAATAATTTTTTCCAATTAGTTTTAAATGTGCTACTTCCTAACTTCATGGAGTGCCCCCTAGTCCTTCTAGTATCCGAAAGTGTAAATAACCGATTCACATTTATCCGTTCTAGACCTCTCATGATTTTAAAGACCTCTATCATATGCCTCCTCAGCCGTCTCTTCTCCAAGCTGAACAGCCCTAACCACTTTAGCCTTTCCTCATAGGGGAGCTGTTTCATCCCCTTTATCATTTTGGTCGCCCTTCTCTTTACCTTCTCCATCACAACTATATCTTTTTTGAGATGCAGCGACCAGAATTGTACACAGTACTCAAGGTCCAGGCTCACCATGGAACGATACAGAGGCATTATGACATTTTCCGTTTAATTCACCATTCCCTTTCTAATAATTCCTAACATTCTGTTTGCTTTATTGACTGCCGCAGCACACTGAGCCGACGATTTAAATGTATTATCTACTATGACTCCTAGATCTTTTTCCTGGGTGGTTGCTCCTAATATGGAACCTAACATTGTGTAACTACAGCATAGATTATTTTTCCCTATATGTATCACCTTGCACTTGTCCACATTAAATTTCATCTGCCATTTGGATGCCCAATCTTCCAGTCTTGCAAGGTCCTCCTGCAATTTATCACAATCCGCTTGTGATTTAACTATTCTGAATAATTTTGTATCATCTCCAAATTTGATTACCTCACTCATTGTATTCCTTTCCAGATCATTTATAAATATATTGAAAACCACTGGTCCAAGTACAGATCCCTGAGGCACTCCATTGTTTACCCTTTTCCACTGAGAAAATTTAGCATTTAATCCTACTGTCTGTTTCCTGTCTTTTAACCAGTTTGTAATCCAGATAGAATGAGATTGTGTAAGATTCATGGACCCTTGTTGCTGTGGTAAGGTTGGATCCGCCTATGGGAAAGGCCCCATAGGTCCTTACCGACAGCTGGCAGAGCTACCCAGGGGAGAGACAAGTCTGTAGCTTCACCTACAGTAACCCTTTTCCCCTTGGTTAAGCCCTTGGGTTATGGGGCCCATCAGGTCTTAGGTGAGAGTTTCTTAGGAAGCCGTGAGAGCATAGGTCCAGAGTCAGGGTCAGAGGCAGGTGGCAGGCAAGAATGGTCATTTACCAAGCTAGGGTCAGTGGCAGGCGGCAGGCAAGAATGGTCATTTACCAGGCTAGGGTCAGTGGCAGACGGCAGGCAAGAATGGTCAGTGTCCAGGCTAGGGTCAAATCCAGAAGTCAGTCAGAGAGCAGGCTTAAAGAGGAAGGAGAAGGACTGACACAGCAGGGCAGGAAGGAAGACAGAGGCAGGATAAGACTAGGCTGGGGAGATGAGGCAGGCTGGGCTGAAGAGATGAAGCAGGCTGGGATCAGGAATGCAGGAAGAAGGACTAGGGGACACTCCATGAAGTTAGCATGGGGCACATTTAAAACTAATCGGAGAAAGTTCTTTTTTACTCAACGCACAATTAAACTCTGGAATTTGTTGCCAGAGAATGTGGTTCGTGCAGTTAGTATAGCTGTGTTTAAAAAAGGATTGGATAAGTTCTTGGAGGAGAAGTCCATTACCTGCTATTAAGTTCACTTAGAGAATAGCCACTGCCATTAGCAATGGTTACATGGAATAGACTTAGTTTTTGGGTACTTGCCAGGTTCTCATGGCCTGGATTGGCCACTGTTGGAAACAGGATGCTGGGCTTGATGGACCCTTGGTCTGACCCAGTATGGCATTTTCTTATGTTCTTATGTTCTTACAATACACGGGGATGTAGGCAACCTGTTGCTGAGGTGAAGTAGAGGCTTCGGAAGGGCCCTTTTATAGGGCTACAATAGTGACATCATCAAGGGGGCGTTGTGGCCTGATTCACGCCATGGGCCCTTTAAATGTGTGAAGGGTGTGTGCGCGCATGCTGAGGGGGCATGCTAGTGGTGGTGATTTTGGTGGTGTCTTGCAGCGCTCGGGAAGGTTGGTGGCATTCACCATAGAGGAGGGACTAGGGTGTCTGGCTGTGTCAGGGTCAGTGCATAGCTCACGGGGTCTATCCACAAGCCCCGAAACGTAACAAATAACCACCTCTTTTTCTGGGAGTGAGCAACATGGAATGGATCTCCCCATTAGGGTACTCCCAAGTGACCCAGATGGGTAACTGTCAGAGATATGATGATGGGTTTGAGGGACCGTTGTTCGAACCAGCATGGCTCTTCTTAAGCTAAGCTCTTAAGTACACAGAATGCAAATGTTGTCACTTTGAGAATCCAGTTTGCAGTTAACAATAGGCTTCATAGAGGGAGGTTACATGACAATTTTCAGCTCTGTCTGTGCTCTGGGGCTGGTCTCAAATATGTAAGCCAATTCTATAGGGGTTCAAGCATTAAGCCCTTATGGGAATCGGTTCTGGGGTTTCAGATTCCTCAGCAAACTCACTCTTTATGCCTTCAGTTAAATAGAGGTGTGTCACCTTATTGAAACCGAGAAAGAGCTACAGGGTCCTAGCTCTTTAGAATCCATGCTGGCTGGACCACATTCAAGCTATAGGATTGTTTCTCACATGCACATGTATTCTTTGGTGGCAAAGGAGGCATTGCCTTCACTGATTAGCAGGTGGAATCTAGACCTTCAGATAAAGCTTGCTTCCAATGATTGTATCATTCAAAAAAAGGTTGATATGCTGTAAAAATCATGAGCTGCTATCTAGGTTATTCCACCATACATATAGGATCCCCCCTTTTCCTTTCCAAAATTGGCAATTGCAGCCCTTTGTTCTGAAAAGGGTATGGACAGATTGGTTCCCACATATACACTCTGTAACTCGTAAAACCACTTTTTCTTATAGTCTTCTATATTTCAGCTAGGTTACTGGAGGGAGATCTACTTCTTGGGCTGGCTTGTATGCAGACTGTACATAGATAATCAATTATTACACACTTAACAATAGCATTCTTTGCAAACCCCACTGCAAATGGAGGTCTAGACAAGTAAAGTGACTGATATTGTTTTATTAAAAAAGCTAATATTTGTATTCAGGAAAGAGGTGGATATCTATAACCTTATGTTAAGAACCGTGGCTCGTGGGAAGACCCCACAAGCCGCCAGACTCACCCCAATGCCACAAATGCTCTCTGTGGCCAGGATGCTTTCCAGTCCAGCCTCGTCCAGACTTATCTTGTCTTCCAGCCCAACCTGCCCAGCTTATTTTCCTTGTTGTTGTCGTCAGTGTCTCCTGTTTGTTCATGTCTACCCTCGGCTTGTTACTCTTAACCTGACCGCTTGCTTTGACCTGACTACACAGGCCTGACCTCCTGCCTGAACCTAACTACAATTGCCTGCTGCCTGGACCCAACCCCTTGCTGGACCCAACTATGCTTGCTTGCTGCCTGCCTCGACATTGGCACGCCTTTGAATTTTGTAAGCCTGCTGTTCATTCTGCTGGTTAAGGTGAAGCTCCAGATTTTCCCGATACAGGGCATGTTTGTCAGCTGCTGGCATAGGTCTCAGGGGCTTGCCCTTGAAGATGTGTCAACTGCACCACAGCACTAAGGGCTCACACACCCCATATCATAAGAACATAAGAAATTGCCATGCTGGGTTAGACCAAAGGTACAAAGGTCCATCAAGCCCAGCATCCTGTTTCCAACAGAGGCCACAAGAACCTGGCAAGTACCGAAACACTAAGAAGATCCCATGCTGCTGATGCCAGTAATAGCAGAAGCCATTCCCTAAGTCAACTTAATCAGTATCAGTGGCTGCAGCCACCACTTTCCCAACCGACTGAGTCAAAGTACCCTGTATTCTCTCCCTGCTGGGAGGCACCTCCTTGGCCTGGGCTTCTCCTTTCTGGGAATGCGGCGATCCACTCCTGGGGGATCTGGCTCGCTTTTTGCAAGAATTCCGACAAATATTTGATGAGCCCGGTTGCACCCCTTTTAAATCTTCTGAACTCCTGCAGAACATAAAAGGCTCCCGGTCTGTGGGAGAGTATGCAGTCCACTTTTACACCTTGGTTTCTGAACTCCAGTGGGGTAGTGACAGCCTGATTGCAATCTTCTGACAAGGAATTTCGGACTATGTTAAGGACTAGCTGGCTGCCCGAGACCTACCATCTACCCTGGATGAGCTAATCAGTCTAGCTTTATGAATAGACCTGAGGTTTCAGGAACTGGTCAAAAAAAGACGTGCAGCCCATCAGCCTGTCCACTTTTCTCCAACCTTTCAGAAACCGGCAACTAGTCATTCTCTTCCTTAGTCAGGCTTACCACCAGCAGAACCCATGCAAGTGGCTCGTTTCAGAATCTCAGACTACGAGACACAAAGGCATCATACACTCAATCTATACTTATACTGTGCTGCCCCAGGCATCTCACAAGGCAATGCTCAAGTAGGGAAACTCAAGGGCCTAGGCCTTGTGGGAGTAGCCACCCTAGGTCATCCTTGTATCGCTCCGCAGCTACTGATTCCAATATGCCTGTCTTGATTATTTATTTATTTATTTATTTATTAGTTTTATAAACCATCGTTCGGAAATACCATCACAACAGTTTACATATTGTAAAATAATAAAATGGTATATAAAATTAAAAAAAATTAAATGTACATAATTAAATCATAGTAGAGCAATAAAAGAATGGGCTAAAAGAATAAATAAATATATACATAAAAATCATAAAATCAAAAGAAATTACACTTTACATCATAAGGGCAAGCAGAATTATAAAATATAAGAATACATTAAAGATAAAAGAAAAAGGGCACATTGATAAGAAACTAAGAAACTCCCCTACTCCTTGGTCTTATATGTGGTTAAAACTTCGTAGAGAATTCTGTATCCTTGTGAAGATGTCCTTGTCTATGCTCTTGCCTTTCTGGACAATGGCGCTAGAGTTAGCGTTATCCATGAAGCTCTGGTTATATTATAGTGTTGAACCAGAGCTTCATGGATAACGCTAACTCTAGCGCCATTGTCCAGAAAGGCAAGAGCATAGACAAGGACATCTTCACAAGGATACAGAATTCTCTACGAAGTTTTAACCACATATAAGACCAAGGAGTAGGGGAGTTTCATAGTTTCTTATCAATGTGCCCTTTTTCTTTTATCTTTAATGTATTCTTATATTTTATAATTCTGCTTGCCCTTATGATGCCCTGCTTATAAGATCTCCTACCTGGACAGATTACCAAGAGGATAACAACAAAGAATAGATGCCCAAGGGTCTTTTTCCAAATCTTTAATTGGTGGAGACGTATGTGATTAATTAAAAGTGCCCAACTCGCGCCGAGTTTCGCCACATTCCAGTGGCTGCCTCAGGGGCTTAAATGAGAGCACATTGAATAATTATTAGTTAATTCCAACATCCGCATTACAGACGTATCTTGAATAAATAATGTAGCGCTTAAGCTTCTCCTGGTTCCATTCTCAAATGGCGCCGCATACATGTTTCTGCGTGTCAGCGTGTGCCGTCTCCACTTAGTACTGTACTAAGTGCATTGATTATCGTGGTCTCAACTTGATTACTAAGTATCAATATCTGCTTCCCTTGATCTCAGAGCTTTTTGACCGCATTCAGAGTGCAGAAATATTCACAAAGTTGGCCTCCGGGGGGACATAAAAATTTGATCTGAATCCAAGAAGGTGATGAGTGGAAGACTGCTTTTAAAACCTGTGACAGACATTATGAGTATCTAGTAATACCCTTCTGGTTGTGCAATGCCTTTGTGGTCTTCCAGTTTATGGTAAACGAGATCTTCTGGGACCTGCTCTACTCCCATGTGGTAGTTTACCTAGATGGCATGCATCTTGATCTTCTCAAAGTCATTGTCTGAGCACTGCCACCATGTGAAACAAGTCCCTCAAAGACTTTCAGGTACATTTTAAAAGGAGTGCACATGTGCCCATAAACACTCATATTGGGCATGCGAGCAAAAATAGTTAATTTTATATTGTGTGTACAAATACACGCGTTATCATTTAAAATATCTCTGCTGCGCGTACTTGCACATGTGATCTTATTGGGGGAGGGGGGGAGAGAGACTCTGTTAGACTGTCTGACACACTGTATATCTCCCACTGTAAGAGGGGCACTTTCAACTCAGGGTGGGTTTTGGGGGGGTGTTACAAGGTTCTACAGACCCTTGTGCCCTAGGCAGACCAATGTAACACCACCCCCCCAAAACTCACCCTGAGTTGAAAGTGCCCCTCTTCAGTGGGAGATATATAGTGTCAAATTGTCTCTCTCTCTCTCTCTCCTCCCCCCCCCCCCTGTATTCAGGACCCCTCTGGCTCAAAATCTTCAGACTTGCGCCTCATCAGGACCAGTAGTAAAGTTACGCATGTAACATGGCGTGCGTTGCCATGTTCACGGTGACACATGTAAGTCTTGGCCCCACCCCAGAATATCCATGCTCCTTTTCTGCCTTCTTATTCTTGACACGTGTACTTCCCGGCTTCTTAAAATTCATGTTGCTTGCGCGCGGCCCACATACACGTGTATGAGGCCATTTTTGTGCTAGCAACGCTTTTAAAATATACTGCTTGTGAGCATCACATCTACAACATCTACACAAAGTTAGAGAAATGTATCTTTTCGCGGTTTATCATTTCACATCAAGGCCTTCAGATGGATCCAGAAAAATTAAAAGCCATGTTAGAATGCCCTGGCTGATAGGCCTCAAAGCCAAACTGTTGCGTGTGCTGGCTGTGGCAGGCCTGCGGCCAGGCCCTCTTACCCTCTGCTGCCTGCTATACTGTCTGGCTCCATCTCTCTTGCGGCCATGGGCTGCCACCTGCGACCTTGAGCCTGTCCCATTGCTCCTGCCTCCGCTACGGACGTCCATGCTCCTGCCTCTGCTACTGGAGTCCATGTTCCGCGGCGGGCCTCCCCGCATAGTCCGTGGGGAGACGCCGCCATCAGGCGCCGTGCCTCTCCCTAGGCATATGTGCGTGAACTTCTTTCTCTTTTAAAGGGGCCGCAGCGGGAAACTAACCTGCGGCCCCGGGCCCAGCTACTGTTAGTTGCCTTTGCAACAGGTCTCCACATTGGTCGTGTACTTCGTTGCTTCCCTTGTGACTCCTTTGTGTTCCTGGTTCCTGTCTTGTTCGTGTTCCTGTTCCAAGTTCCAGTATTCTCCTTGTTCCTGTGTGGTTCTACGGATTGACTCCTGGACCCGACCTCTGCTTTGCCTGACCACGCTACGGATCATCTCCTGGACTTGACCTCTGCTTTGCCCGACCATGCTACTGATCTTCTTCTGGACCCGACCTCTGCTTTGTCTGACCACGCTACTGATCGTCTCCTGGACCTGACCCTTACTTTATCCGACTACGCCACTGATAATCTCCTGGACCTGACCATTGCCTTTCTCACCATTCTACCTTGCCTGCCGCCTGCCCTGACTTCTGATTATTCTACAACGCCTCTGCTATATTCAGTCTGGACTTGGCTTCTCAGGCTTTGGCCTGTTTTTACTTGAATGCCTCCTGTCTGCCTCTCGTTCCACTAGGCGCTCGGGTCTCTGGGACTCCGCCTCATCCAGATCAGACCTGCTACTCCTACCACTGCTGGCCCCTGGCTGACTTCATCCTCATCCTTCTGAAGACCTTGGACAGAGGCCCACCTAACTCCAGCTGGCCCCGGCACCCAAGAACTCAACCTGCGGGGAATGAGGGCTGGTATTGGCGAAGCTCCAGCCGGCCTCCGTCAGTCAGCCAGCTAGCTCTGCCTATTGACTGTGGGGATCCTTAGGGCTTGCCCTACGGGTAGCGCCAACTAAACCTCAGCTCAAGGGTCCACCACCTGCGCAACACAGCGCAACACAAACAACACTTTTTGGGATTCATAAACTACTACAGGCAATTTATACCTGAGTACTCCACCTTTGTGGCCCCACTTACAGCCCTCACTGGAAAGGGTGCACACACCAGAAATTGGAGCTTGAATGCAATTTGGGCCTTCAACAGCAAAAGAAGCAGTTCAACTTTGATTCATGCTTAGATCATCCAGATCCGTCTTGACCCTTCATTCTGAAGGCAGATGCCTCTACCATGGGGGTAGGTGCTGTTCTCCTATAACATAACTATAAGGATACTCTTGTGACTTGTTCCTATTTTTCAAGGAAATTCTGTCCAGCAGAGAAGAATTATACCATCAGTGATCGTGAGTTACTAGTCGTCAAGCTAGCTTGGAAGATTGACAGCATCTGCTGGAGGGGGCCAAGTACCAAATAGCCATTTATATGGATCACAAGAACCTTGAACATGTATTTATTTATTTATTTGACGTTTTTTATATACCGACATTTGTTTAGTAACATCATGTCGGTTTACAGATAATAATGTTTCGCATCGACGCTAGAAAAACAGAGATTAATGGCAGTGCTTTACAATTAATGTTCAACTTAGGAGAATGACAGTCAACAATGTTTCATAACAATGCTAAGAGAAAGCGAATAACAGAGTAATAAATGATAATGCAAACAGAGGGGGGAGTTAACTAAATAAACTAGCATTAAATGGTTAGTAACAATGATTAATTAAAGGAAACATATTTATAGAGATATTATTGGAAGTACTTTAGAGATCACAGACGAATAGTACAAAATTTACAGAACGCAGAAGAAAAGTACAAAATTTACTGAACTTAATCGTGTGGTGAATGCATGGGGGGGCAAGGAAAAAAATGAGGAAAAATGCATGGCAGATTGCAGAAGTAATAAAATCTTTAAAGGAGGGAGCATTTCAAGAGAGGGAAGTCAAGGTCGTAGGGATATGACAAGTAGCACATTGCGAAAGGGGGCTCAGAAGGGGCAGGAGTATCAGAGAAAGGAAAAGATGATGAGTTAAAAGCCGATGGAATAGAGAGGCTAGGGGAGGAAGGTGGAAATGATGTAATACTAAATTGGATACTTTATGCAAAGGCTTTTAAGAATAGCCAAGTTTTGAGTTTTTGCTTGAACTTTTTCGGGCATAATTCCTGATGAAGATCAGGAGGCATACTGTTCTAGCAAGAGGGGCCGGCTATGGCAAAGGCACGTTTTCTAGTTGTGTCGAGTCTGATAGTTTTGTGAGAGGGTGTGTGGAGTGTGGCTGCATGTTGTGCTCTAGGGGTTCTGGAGTGTTTGTGGAAATGGATGGCATTATTGAGCCAGGTCATGTTTTCAGTGTGTAGGGTCTTATAATATTAATGATAATACTTTGTAAGTGAGTCTTTGAGCAACAGGCAGCCAGTGCAAATCTTTGAGTATGGGAGTGATATGTTCTGACCTTCGTGTGTTAGTGAGGATGCGCGCAGCAGCATTTTGCAACATTTGTAGGGGTAGGATGGTGGATTTGGTTAGGCCTAATAGGAGGGCGTTACAGTAATCAATTTTAGTAAATATGAAGGTTTGAAGCACTGTACGGAAATCACATTGATATAGAAGTGGTTTTAGTATTTTTAAAGTATGCATTTTGAAGTATCCGTCTTTTATAGTATTGTTGATGTGTTTTTTAAAGTTAAGATGGTTGTCTATTGTGACTCCAAGGTTTTTGACATTCTGTGTAGAGGTGACAGAGGGGAGTAGAGTGGGTGCGGAAGATTCCGTGTTGTTGCCTTTATTAGGGGAGATTATCATAATTTCTGTTTTGTAGGGATTGATGGCCAGTTGATGCTGGTAAGGAGAGCGCTAATGTTTGTAAGGGCCGTATCCCATTTCTTGAGGGCATTGTTAAGTGAGTCAGTAATGGGGATGACGATTTGTACATCGCCAGCATAAATTAAGTACATGATGCCAAGTTCTGATAGGAGGTGACAGAGGGGGAGGATGTATATATTAAAAAGGGTAGAGGATAGGGCAGATCCTTGTGGTACTCCATGGTTTATATTATATAATTGAGATTCTTTGTTCCCAAAGTTGACTTTGTATTGCCTACCTTGAAGGTAGGATTCAAACCAGCGCAAGGGGGTATCAGCTATACCAATTTCTCTGAGTCAGGTAATGAGGATATTGTGGTTTATGGTGTCAAATGCTGCCGATATGTCGAGCATGGCTATAAGATACGAGTGCCCTTTGTCAAGCCCGGTGAGGATGGAGTTGGTGAGTGAGATTAGAAGGGTTTCCATGCTAAGATGCTTACGAAAGCCAAATTGTGTGGGTGAGAGAAATTCATGCTTTTCCAGGTGATCTGTAAGCTGTGTGTTTACAATTTTTTGAAGAATTTTTGCTAGGAAAGGTAGATTGGAGATGGGACGGTAATTAGTAAGGTTGGAGGGCTCAGCTTTGGGTTTTTTTAGTATGAGTTTGATGATGGCTTGTTTCATTGTGGTGGGAACTTCACCAAAGGTAAGAGAGCAATTGATAATGTTGGCAATGTGGGGTGCAATTATTTCTGGGATAGATATGAGGAGTTTTGTAGGTATGGTGTAACTTGGGTGTGTGGCTGGTTTCATTTTTTTAATGGTGTTTTCAATTTCTAAGGAGCCGGTGAGTTCAAAGGAGTTGAAGGTAGCATGTGGGATATGGGGAATAGATTTGGTTGGGAGGTTGTTGCTAGGAAAACGTGTCATGATTTTTGCTATCTTCTCATGAAAGTATTTGGCTAGTTCTTCACTTCTATTTTCGGCATCCTTATCAGGGCAGGGTGTAGTGTTGGATTTTGTCAATTCGGCTACATATGTAAAGAGCGCGTTTGAATTATACTGCAAATCGTGAATTCTTTTGGAGTGGTAGTCCTTTTTTGCATTGTGGGTTTGTTCACAGTATTTGCTTAAGGTTGCTCTGTATGTGTTGCGTCGTGTGAGAGAGGGGTCACTACGCCAGTCTCTCTCTAGTTTTCTAAGGGTGCATTTAAGCATTTTTAGTTCGGGAGTGTACCATGGTTTTTTTGTTGTGTTGGGGGGCTTGATTTTCTTTGAGCATAGAGGGCATATCTTGTTTGCAACAGTATTGGTAATAGAGTGCCATGATGCGAGTGCAGTGTTAGTGTCCGAAAGGTTAAAGTTGTGCAGTTCCTTCTTGAGAGCATTGGTAAGGTCATCTTTAGAGCATAGTTTGCGAACCTGTATAGTTCTACTTTCTGAGAGTTTGGGTGATGTGTTTAGTTGGAGGGTGAGGGTGGTGTGAATAAGGTAGTGGTCTGACCAGGGTACAGGTGAGCAGGCAGGGGGTGGTGGTGGCGTTAATGGAGTCATTAATGAATATCAGGTCTAGGGTATGGCCTGCTTGTTGTGTAGGGCTAGATAAAATTTGTGTGTATCCCATAGCCTTTAGGGCTATTAGAAAAGTTTCAAAAGCAGGTGAGAGTGGTAGTGCCTCAACATGTAAGTTGAAGTCACCTAGAATAATAGCTGGTGTGTCAATCTTGATGTTTTGAGTGATATATTCGATGAGGGGAGAGGGATTTTTTTCAAGGATGCCTGGGGGGATGTAAGCAAGACAGATTTGTAGGTGGGGTGATTTAAAAAGCCCGATTTCAAATTTCGAAGTAATTTGTACAGGATATGAAGTTAATTTTAATTCTTTTTTTAGCAGCGAGCAGCAGCTCGCCCCCCTTTTCTTTGGGTCTAGGGATAGAGTAGATGTCATAAGCATTGCTGGGCAGTTGGTTTAGTAGGACAGAGTCGGTATCCTTCAGCCAAGTTTCAGTTATAGCGCAGATGTCTGGTTTATCATCAAGTAATAAATCATGTAATATGGTGGGGTTTTTTGTAATGGATTGAGCATTGAATAAGATAATGGCTAAGGTCATGAGGCCTAGGAATTGTGTGAGAGGTGTGAGCATGATTGGGATGAGTTGTCTATTTAAATGCTGAAGTTTGTTGGGTGTCTGCGTGAAGGGTTGGTATTTGTGTTTGAGAATGTGGATAGGGTTGCCATCTTGGATTGGACGAATGATGATTTGATGGGGAAAATTACTAGGAAGCAATGGGGTATAGGAGGGTTGAGAGAATGATGATAAGGGGGGAAGAGGAAAAGATTGCAGGGGGAAGACAGGGAAGGGTAAACCTGAATGCGGGGAACACAGCGGGGCAACGCTAAGGGGCACGACAAGAGATGCCTGGTGCGAGACACCAGGGTAGTAGATACTGGCTTTACGGGGCTTCCACCGCCGAACGTGAGGTCAGCCGGGTGGGCGGTTCAATGTTGTCGTGCAGCGCAGTGGTTTGATGGCCTTAGGCTCGGGGCTCGGGCTTGGACCCCGATGGGTCACCCGTGCTGATTGCAATGAGCCTGGTGGGAGTGTGGAGCGTGATGCGGGCAGGATGGCAGGGATGTCGATCCGGCACAAAAAGGGCAGAGAAAGGCTTGCCTGGAGCTTTAAACAGCTTCCACCGCCGGATGTGAGGTCAGCTGGGTGGGCGGTTCAATGTCGTCGTGCGGCGCGGTGGTTCGACGGCCTTAGGCTTGGGGCTCGGGCTCGGACCCCGATGGGTCACCCATGCCAATTGCAACGAGCCTGGTGGGAGCGTGGAGCGCGATGCATGCAGGACGGCAGGGATGTCGATCCGGCACAAAAAGGGCAGAGAAAGGCTTGCCTGGAGCTTTAAACAGCTTCCACCGCCGGATGTGGGGTCAGCCAGGTGGGCGGTTCAATGTCGTCGTGCGGCGCGGTGGTTCAACGGCCTTAGGCTCGGGGCTCCTACCTCAACCACAGCCAGGTGGGTGGTTCAATGTCGTCGTGCAGCGCGGTGGTTCGACGGCCTTAGACTCGGGGCTCGGGCTCAGACCCCGATGGGTCACCCGTGCCGATTGCAACGAGCCTGTTGGGAGCGTGGAGCGTGATGCGGGCAGGACGGCAGGGACGTCGATCCGGCGCAAAAAGGGCAGAGAAAGGCTTGCCTGAAGCTTTAAACAGCTTCCACCGCCGGATGTGAGGTCAGCCAGGTGGGCGGTTCAATGTCGTTGTGCGGCGCGGTGGTTCAACGGCCTTAGGCTCGGGGCTCCTACCTCAACCACAGGCTCAAAGATGAAATCCCAGGGAAACCTGCTGGTCTCTATTTTTCAATCAATTTGACTTCAAGCTGAGTACTGACCAGTTGTCAAGAATCATCGAGCAGATGCTCTCTCCTGGTTATTCGAAACTGAGGGGACCCTGGAACCCCCACAGCACATTATTGACCCAGCCAAAACTGTGGTCACTGCCATCTTCACAGATCCTCCTGGCAAGAGGGTGGTACCCCGATACCTACATCAGAAGGCTCTTGAGTAGGCTCACGATTCCCATCTATCTGGTCACCCTGACATTACAATTATAATCAATGTGACATTGTTGGTAGCTGCAGATGAAGACCAACATTCAACATTACGTAGAGTCCTGCCCTACATGTGCCATGCATAAAAGTGTCAGAGCACAATGTGGATGTTGCTACAACTATTGCCAGTCCCCATGGAACCCTGGACCCATGTGGTCACAGATTTTGTCTGTGACCTTCCCCTGTCTGGTGGCAATACCACCATTTGGGTGGTTGTGGATAGAATCTCAAAGGTGGTGCATTTCATTTCCCTACCTGGACTCCCAACTGCACCTGAATTAGCTAAACTCTTCATACCACACATCTTCTGCCTGCATGGGCTACTACTTCATTTCCTCTCAGATCAAGGGGTTCAGGCCTCTGCCGAAAATTTGGAATAACTTTGGATTTCACTTCCGCATACCATCCTCAGGGCAACAGACAAATCGAATGGGTGAATCAAAGCCTCAGGGCATTCCTACAGGCTTACTTTAATCTACATCAAAATAACTAGGCCTCTCCGAGTACGCAGACCGCTTCCTATCTTAGACAATTACCCAGCAGCCAACCTGACGTGACAGGAGCTTTGGAAAAAAACTTATCTTCTCCTAGACAAAACAGTAGAACATTCTAAGGAGCAAGCTGACAGGAAATGCAATCCTGAACTTTAGCTCCACCCAGGAAGTGTAATCTGGCTTAGCATCAAGAATCTGAGACTCAAGTGCCCTCTATGAAGTTTGCTCCATGGTTCATAGGGCCCTTTCCTATTGACCATCAACTGGGCCCTGTAGTGTACAAGCTCAGATTACCACTGTCCTTAAGGGTTCATGAAGTATTCTACATCTCATTGTTAAAATTTGCCAATTTCTCTTGGCCACTCAGACTGTCCCTCCAGGCCACTGAAATTTATTATTATTTATTTCTTTTTTATTAAAAATATTTATAAAACACCTATAGTATCAAGATATGCTAGGTGGCTTCCAATCAACATAAACATTGTAAAAACATAACATAAGAAACAAAACAAATAGAAACAGTTAAAAACAAATATTACATACCAGCAAGCCCAACCCTTAAATAAATGCTTCCTCAAATAAATAAGCCTTAAGCTGTTCCCTGAATAACTTTACATCTTGCATGGACCTGATGTCTGAGGGCACTGCATTCCAAATAGGAAGACATTCAATTCAAGGTCTGGGAGATTTTAGACTCTCGAAGAGTTTGTAACCAATTGCAGTATCTTATATTCTGGAAAAACTATGATCCTGAAGAAAACCCTTGGGAGCCGTTCTCCAATCTACAAGTCCCCCAATTTGTAGCAGAATTCCACAAAAGATTCCCCAAGAAAGCCAGACCCAGAAGATTGGGGAGAAGCTTAGGAGGGGTGTACTGTTAAGAAGTGCTGCTCGCAGGAAGGCCCCATGAACTGCCAGACTCACCTTGATGCTGCAATGCTCTCCTGCGGCTGGGATGCCACGCTCCCTCGAGCACCACCGAATGTGACATGGCAGGCTGTCTTGTCCCAGAGCTCCGGGCCTCTCCTCTTCCTAGGTGTTTGTGCATGCCCAACTCACCACAGGATAAAAGGCCCACAGCGGGAAAGTTGCCTTGGCGCCTCCTGATGACATAATTGCCTGCTCCCTATATAAGGCTCTCTCAGGAGCAGAAGATGCCTCAGCAATGGGTCTCTTGCATCCATGTGCCTGGTTCCTGTTTCCTTGTCCAACCTTGTCTTGCCTTCGAGTCCAGCTTCATTCAGCCTTGCCTTGCAGTTCAGACTTGACTTCTATCCCAGCCTTTCCAGGCTGTCTTCCTTGTTGTCATCATCAGTGTCTCCTGAATGTTCATGTCCACCCTTGACTTGTTGCTCTGGACTTGACCTCTTGGTTTAACCTGACTACAATTGCCTGTCCTCTTGACTTGACCTCTTGCCCGAAGCCGACTATGATTGCCTGGCACCTGGACATGACCCCTCACCGGGACTCGACTATCCTTGCTCACTGCCCATTCCGACATTGGCTCTCCTCTGACTTCTGGTGTACCACTCTGCTTCTGGTGTACCACTGGACTCTATCAACCTTGCCCTAGGGATTCGCCTAAGCCTGCTAGCCACCAGAATCCAAGGGCTCAACCTGCGGAAGAGACAGCAGATAAAGGTGAAGCTCCCTACTGTCCCAATACAGGGCGCATTCGTCAGCTGCCGGTGTGGGCTTCAGAGACTTACTCTCGAGGCTGTGTCAACTGTGCCCCAGCACTAAGAGCTCACACACCCCATATCCATCACACCTTACTTGGTCCACTTATTGCAATGGGTGCAGAAAGGATATTTAACTGGACCTGTTAATTATTTCTTATTTTGTTTTATTCTGAATTTTTTGCTGTTCTTTTCTGTATATTAGAGATGTGAATCGTGTCCTCGATCGTCTTAACGATCGATTTCGGCTGGGAGGGGGAGGGAATCGTATTGTTGCCGTTTGGGGGGGGGTAAATATCGTTAAATCGTGAGCCGGCACATTAAAACCTCCTAAAACCCACCCCCGACCCTTTAAATTAAATCTCCCACCCTCCCGAACCCCCCCCAAATGACTTAAATAACCTGGGTGTCCAGCGGCGGTCCGGAACGGGCTCCTGCTATTGAATCTTGTTGTCTTCAGCCGGCGCCATTTTCCAAAATGGCGCCGAAAAATGGCGGCGGCCATAGAACAACACGATTCCACGGCAGGAGGTCCTTCCGGACCCCCGCTGGACTTTTGGCAAGTCTTGTGGGGGTCAGGAGGCCCCCCCCCAAGCTGGCCAAAAGTTCCTGGAGGTCCAGCGGGGGTCAGGGAACGATTTCCCGCCGCGAATCGTTTCCCGTACGGAAAATGGCGCCGGCAGGAGATCGACTGCAGGAGGTCGTTCAGCGAACCCAACGACCTCCTGCAGTCGATCTCCTGCCGGCGCCATTTTCCGTACGGGAAACGATTCGCGGCGGGAAATCGTTCCCTGACCCCCGCTGGACCTCCAGGAACTTTTGGCCAGCTTGGGGGGGGCCTCCTGACCCCCACAAGACTTGCCAAAAGTCCAGCGGGGGTCCGGAAGGACCTCCTGCCGTGGAATCGTGTTGTTCTATGGCCGCCGCCATTTTTCGGCGCCATTTTGGAAAATGGCGCCGGCTGAAGACAACAAGATTCAATAGCAGGAGCCCGTTCCGGACCGCTGCCGTTCCGGACCGCCGCTGGACACCCAGGTTATTTAAGTCATTGGGGGGGGGGGTTCGGGAGGGTGGGAGATTTAATTTAAAGGGTCGGGGGTGGGTTTTAGGGGGTTTTAGTGTGCCGGCTCACGATTCTAACGATTTATAACGATAAATCGTTAGAATCTCTATTGTATTGTGTTCCATAACGGTTTAAGACGATATTAAAATTATCGGACGATAATTTTAATCGTCGAAAAACGATTCACATCCCTACTGTATATATTGTTTGTGTGTCTGAAAAAAATGAGGCAGATATTGAGCCACTGTGAGATCATCTAGTTAGCTGGATAAACTTATCCGGCTAACTTAGCCCATTTATTCAGCAGCCTGGCCATGCTGCTGAATATATCCAGCTATCTTAAAGTTAGCCAGATAAGTTTATCCGGCTAACTTTAGGACAGCTCTATAAGCCAACCAGACTTAGCTGAATATCTGAGTTGGTTAGATAACTTATCTGGTTAAGTCTGCTCCTCCTGGAAAGTCCTTGCCTCACCTGCCATTTAGCCAGATAACTATCTAGGTGGCGGCCGTTCAATGGGTCTGGATATTCAGCTGCTGCGACTTAGCTGGATAAATCCTAACTTATCCAACTAACAGGCCGATACAGTACAGTGCACTCTGACGGAGCGCACTGTTAGCCGGCATTTGGACACGCATTTTGGATGTGCTAGCTTTACCCCTTATTCAGTAAGGGGTAATAGAGCGTCCATAACGCGCGTCCAACCCCCCCGAACCTAATAGCGCCCGCAATATGCAAATGCATGTTGATGGCCCTTTTAGGTATTCCCACGCGATTCAGAAAGCAAAATGTGCAGTCAAGCCGCACATTTTGCTTTCAGAAATTAGCGCCTACCCAAAGCAGTAAAAACTGCTTTTCTGCGCACCCTCTGACTTAATATCATGGTGCTATTAAGTCGGAGGTCCCGAAAGTTTAAAAAAGTAAAAAATAAAAAAATAAAAAAATTGAAAATGGGCCCGCGGCTGGAGGATCGAAAACTGGATGCTCAATTTTGCCAGCATCTGGTTTCTGAACCCGTGGCTGTCAGCGGGCTCGAGAACAGACGCTGGCAAAATTGAGCGTCGGCTGTCAAATCCGCTGACAGCCGCCGCTTCCGTCAAAAAAGAGGCACTAGGGATGCGGAAGTGTCCCTAGCGCCTCTTTTTACCGCCGGGCCTAATTTTAATAAATGAAAATACTGAATCGCGCACACAGGAGAGTGGCCTGTGCGCTCGCCCGCTCTCCCACGTTTTTACTGTATCGGCCTGTTTGTAGCCCTGAATATCGCCCTCAATAAGTTTACAAAAAAAGAATACATTATTTGTTACAATAGGATCTACATATACATGTTAAGGTATTTCTCATAGTTTTGAGATGATGTCATCATGCAAAACCCGAGGTTGGCACTGTTTTTTAGGAGAGTGTCAAAATGCTGTGAGTACAGTCATGTGCAAAAATGTAGGCACCCTAGGTGAAAAGAAGCTGACATATCTACTACATTGTACAAAGTGAAACACACATCTTTCTGCAAATTTGAATGCATAATTTTTTATTTGAATTTTTTTTAAAGATTCAAAATAAAAGAACAGTGCATATGGTATGTGCAAAGTTTGTGCACCCTGTCAGTCAGTACTATGTAATACATCCTTTGGCAAAATAACTTCTTCCAAACGTTTCCTGTTATGTAGCCAGCTAAGAATCTTTCTATTCCTGCTTTTGAATCTTTTTTCCACTATTCCTTGCAGAACTCTTTTAGTTCAGGCATATTCTTACATGTATTGCATGTTTGAGATCTCCCCACAGATTTTTAATAATATTCAAGTCTGAGGACTGTGAAGGCCATTCCAAAACGTTCATCCTTTTTCCTAAGAGCTCCTCGGTTGTCTTTGAGGTATGTTTTGCATCATTGTTTTGCTGAAATATCCAACTTCTTTTCAGCTTCAATTTCTTCACTGACTATGGGACATTAGCTATTAGGATATGTTGATATTTAGTTGAATCCATTCTTCCTTTCGCCTGCACAATATTTCCTGTTTTTCTTGCTGCCACGTATGCTTAACAGTTGGCAAGGTGTTGTTTTCTTCAAATGATTCACCCTTCCGTCTCCAAATGTATCTGTGGACTCGTGGATAACTACTCCAATGGCAACTAAACTATTCCGGTCAGTTCCAGTGATCTGTGGGTTCTGTTTGTTAGGATTAGTTGGTAAGTGGGCCGTGGGCTCTGGGCCAAAGTGAGAGGTGGTACCGTCCACAGGGAGGAGCCCCATGAGCCTCACTGTCGGGAGGCGAGGTCTTAGCTGACGTCAGACACAGAAACAGTCTAGAGTCTTTATTAAAGAGATAGAAGCACTACCCGCGGAGCAGGGGGTGCCAGAGAGGAGGTCTCACAGAACCAGAGACACAGGGTTGGTGGAATGGGGGTACCCAGAGGGAATACCTCTGTAGAGTTGGTAATGGTCCGCAGAGAGGGGTATACTGATGAGGTCTTCAGTAGAGATGGTAGAGGTCAGCAGAGCAGGGAACGCAAGTGAGGTCCTCGTTAGTGTTGGTAAAGGCCCGCAGAGCGGGTACGTCCGAAGGAGTCCTCCATAGAGATGGTAATGGTCCACAGAGCGGGGTACACCAGGGAGGTCCTTGGTAGAACAAGAAGTGCTCCGCAGAGCAGAGTACTCATGAAAGAGCAGTGATGGTTCCAGGGAAGCCCCGGGGAATGGGGCAGGCAGAGTCCAGGTGTTAAGACTCTCTGAGGAGCGGATAGCCAGGATGAGAAGAGGGCCCCCCCGAGGAGCGGATACCCGAGATGTCCACGCTGGGAAGCAGGAACTGGAACGCAGGGTCCTCAGGAAGCGAGGCGGATTTAGCAAAGATGGATCTCTTTGCCAAGTTGTCCATAGGCAGGGCCAGCTGGTTTAAATATCCTGGAGGGATGATGTCATCTGGAGGCGACGCCCCCGAGGTTCCTGCCATGACGTGGTTAAGACTGGCCTGTGTGCGCGCACCTAGAGGAACCCGATGGCAAGATGGCGGTCGGCGGCATCCATGCTGACCCGAGAGGCCTGGGAGCGGTAGGCAGGTCGTCAGCAGCTGGCGGAGGCTGCCAATCTACCCCATGGAGTCAGAGAAGCAAAGAAGGAGGTGAGCAAGAGTGGTCGCAGACAGGCGTAACACTGTTTTTGCAGATCTGACCAATTTTTGGGCAGTTCTAAGAGAGATTTTTCTTGAACTTCCAGATCTGACCCTGACCTCAACAGTTCCATGTATGTTTCATTTTTTATGCCTTTTTTATTTTATTAATATTCTGCTTTTCAGCACTTCTTAACAATGTTTCTCACAGTTGAAATTGCTGGCTGGAAGCATTTAGCAAACTTTATATAGCCTTCCCCTGCTTTGTGTAAATTCACTTCATTTTCAAATGCTCAGACAACTGCTTAGAGGAGCCTATCCTTGTTGACTAGACAAAAGAATAATCAGTGTCAGATTATTTTTAAATGTCTTCACCTGACTAAATGAAGGCCTGAGTCAATCAACATTATGTACCTTAACAACTTTAAAAAAAATAGTAATGAATCAACTTGGTGACCAAACGTTTGTAAATGCCAAATTCCCTTGATTATTATCAGTTTGTTAAAATCAGCAATTAACCATTACCAAAAGATATGTTTAATTGTATAGCACATGGAAACTGTGTTAGCTACTGTTCACTTTGAGATTAATTGAAGCATACAATTTAACCAGGGGTGCCTACATTTTTGCACACGATTGAATCTCCAAATGTTGAAACTGACTCTGAATGAATACACTCTGTCCACCGATAATTGAGAAAACCACCAGGGGAATCTTACCTCTACCCAGCACACTGGTCTCTGTCTGGCACAGATGCCAGACCATAAGCATTTTTAAACTTGTGAACCAACTTTGCTAATTTCACTGTACTATTTCTTTTCCACTTTATTGCTCTTCCAAGTAAAATTACGTAAAACTATTTCTGATCACATTTCTGATGCAATAGGTGCAAAATTTCTTTTTTTTTCCTTCAAATATGTTGGCCTGGAATACAGGATTACAGCACACACTTTACTTTGAACTGAGTCCTGGAGCCACAGGAAGATAAAAGTGGGTTTCCCAAGGTCAGAGGGCCTGATGTAATAAGGGAAGCGTTAAAACTATGTACTGAATTCAGCGCAGTTTCTTAATGAGCTAACAAAACAATTTTTTAACCCTGATGCAGTAAGCTAATGGTATGCTAATGCATGGGAGTTAAAACGTTTACTGATTTGCAAATGTGCGCACGAACCCAGTACCCATAGGTAGGAGTTTGGGGGTTGAGGCAGGGAAACTGGAACCACAGTGTAAAAGAGGAGGGTGGCAGTTAGAGGAGGTAAACTGAGAGGATTCTGAAAGAAGAGGGAGGTCCAGGTGGAGGAAAGAGGCATTCAGGGGAGGGAGGGAGGAAAGGAGTGCATGACACTGGGACGATAGAGAAAGTAGCAAGCTGTGGAGCTGCAGAAAGATATAGATATAAACATGGAGGATAGATAACAGATATGCTACAGAAACTGCAGGAAGATGGGAAAATATGTTTTAAATGAGAGGGAATGGGGAGACAGAGAAAGTAAGAGAAGACCAAGAGCAAGCAGATACAGTGGGACATCATGCTCCTAACACAAAAGCTGGAAAATTGTTTGAGTTTTGTGAAAGTTTCTGTGCTAAATAGGCTTTGGCAGCACTATATTTAGGCAAAGGCAACATGGGCATAGAGCAGTGATGGCGAACTCGAGTCCTTGAGTGCCACAAACAGGCCAGGTTTTCAGGATATCCAAAATGAATATGCATGAGATAGATTTGCATACAGTGGATATGATACAGACTTTTAAATACCTATCAGGTATAATAATGCACAAGAATCAAACCTTTTCTGATGGAAAGCAAGCTGTAGAACTAAGGGTCATGATATGAAAATCCAAGTGTTTGACTCAGGAGTAATGTCAGGAAATATTTCTTCATGGAGAGGGTGGTGGATGTGTAGAATGCCCTCCTGGAAAAGGTGAAGACAAGGACGGTAATGAAATTCAAAAGAGTGTGGGGATCATCATAGATGATCCCTATTGGCTAAAGGATAGAAATGAAGAAATGGGATAACTTGTGGTACATTTTGGTGCAAACTGCACAGAGCAGCAGTTACAACTCTAAAGGGAAGGCATGGGGATAACCTGCAGAGCAGCAGTTACAACGTAAAACTGTTTGCTGGGAAGACTGGATGGATCATTTTCATCTGCTGCTATTATATGACCCTCCTAGGGATCCTTTGTTTAGATCCCATAAACAGTACCAGCGCGTCCCAATAGGTGAACCAGGCAGTTGCCTAGAGTGGCAGCCATTAGGAGGTGGCAAAGAGCAGCCATGTGGGGCCACAAGTAGAGCCCATCCCACTCACGGCCAAGAGAAGCAGAGACTCGGCAGGCCGTGAGCAGAGCCTATCCCACTTGTGGCCGAGGAAAGCAGTACTCAGAGGGACATGAGCTTCGCCCATCCTGCTTGCAGCCAAGAGAAGCAGAGCCTCAGCAGGCCACGAGCAGCGCCTGTGTGTGTGAGAAGGATTGTGTGTGTAGGAGAGAGCAATGGTGTTAGTGAGAGAGAAGGAAGGAGCCTGTTGTAAGGGGGTGTGTGTGAATGAGACAAGGAACCTAAGTGTGTGTAAGAGAGAGGGCCTGTCTGAGTGAATGAGGTCAGGGCTGGAGCTGGGGCCTGGACCAAGGGGTAAGAGGCAGCAGATGCAAGGCAGAAGGTTTGCCTAGGGCATCTAATACCCTTGCTCCAGCCCTGCCCATAAATAATAAATATAGTTTTAGCCCTATGCAAACCTCCTCTGCCCCCTCTTCCTTGCAGAAAATTGAACAATCTATGCCCGTGGATGGTTGGCACTCTCTAGAGAAGTCTCTGCACCTAACAAGGGAAGCTTCTTCTAGGTAGGGGAAGAGGATATCCGCTTTTGAGGCTGGGGCCGGGAAGGCGAGCCAAGTACAGGACAAGGGAGGGCCGGTGGTATCCCCTCCTACACGTTAGTATCCCTGTCTGGCCATTCTGTAATCCAACCGCACTGTGTAGGGCAGTCACATCAGCTGAATTGAACCAGCAGTTCCAGGGTTGTAGGGAAGTGCCAAATGCCCTATGGAGAAGCACAAAATTCAGATTGCCAGTAGCGGCTCTAATTGCTCTGTTCCGGCTTGTTGTTTACTGTGCATAGAAAATAAAGTTTGCTGGATCCTGTCTGAATCCTTCCACCCCACCACCTAACCTAACCCAAGGCCTCAGGAGCAGGAAGAGGAGAGGAATCCAAACGCGCAACAAGTCAATACCATACCGCCCCTCCCCCCCTTTCAATCCGGAACACCACCGAGCCGAGCCAAGAGCCGAGTCGGCAGCAATATTTGAGGACCGAAGATCGCCAGCGCCCGGCGCGCAGGTGAGCGTCTGCCAGCCGCGCCCACCGCTCTGCGGCTCCCCGGCTCCCCAATCCCCCTGGGGCAGAGGTGAGCCGAGCGCGCCGGGGCCAATCAAAGTGTGGGCGTGGAGGGACGGGAGGGCGCTGATTGGCCGCCAGCGAGGGACGTTAGTGAGCCGGCTTTCGACGCGCTGACACTGGGGGAGGTGCCCGGGGGTAGGGAGGCAGCACCGACCCAGCACGCTCCCCCGCTCCTGTTATAAGCAGCAGGAGCCCTGAACGGTAACGGGAAAGAGTGACGGTGGGGGGCGATTTTTGTTTCCAGTTTTATCTTAAGCTGCTGGAGCATCCCCGTTGCAGGAAAGTCCGTGACGATGCTGAGGGCAAGCGATGTAGCCGCGGCGCCAGCCAATAGCGAGCCCTGCCTCTATTTGCCCCCGGCCGCCCTGCGCCCCGAGGCCCACGTCCCAGACCTGGATGCCTACTGGAGCATGTACACCAAGTCGCTGGAGCATCCCGAAGGTGAGTAGCGCCCTGTGCCGGGCCGGGTTTATCGCTCCCTGGGATGAATGGGGGGAGGGAAGCCTCTCTACGTTGTGCAGAACCAGGACGTTGGCTTTGCAAGCATTGCTTGCTATTTAGTACCGATATCGTTGCAGCTCACCCGGTATTTGGGATCCCTTATTTACTGCTGTCACCCTGCCCTTACGTGTCCTGTCATTTCTTTGATCTCTCTCCATTTCCTCTCCTAGAGTTCTGGCTGGACGTTGCCCGGGACTTTCACTGGCAGAGCTTGCCTACGGGGAAACTGTTTGACTACAATTTTGACATAACGAAAGGCAATGTCTATGTGCAGTTCATGAAGGGAGCCAAAACCAACGTTTGCTACAACTTGCTTGACAGAAATGTGAGAGAGAAAAACCTGGGGGACAAGACTGCTTTGCTATGGTAATGTTTTTTAAGTAAAAAAAAAAAAAAAGTATTCAAGTTTATGGTTGCTGTAATTATGAATCAGAGTATCGATGTGTACAAAACCACGTGTCACAGAAACAGGTTTCCGGAAGTTGTACGGTGTTTTGGGTTTAAACTAATATAATGTAGAGTTACCAAATACCAGAAATCTAATCTTTATTCAGACTTGTCCTAGAAACACAAATCTTTGAAAGACAACCTGTAATTTAAGATTGTCATTTTGTTTTCTCTTGCTTTAACTGGGATTATTCTTTGAGAGAATGTCCTCCTTCTCTAGTAATCCAGGTGACATTTGCACAAGTCGTTTGCAGGTACAAACTGACTTTTATTTGACCAGAAGAACATTTTAATAACTCTAACTGAAGTTATTGTGTAAACAAAACTGGGGAAGAATTTCTTGTATTGTTACAAATGTGGACATTTTTTCTTTTCTTTTTTTTTTAAATGGAATTTATTTTTATTAAGCATTTAGTACCTGCTCTTCCTCTGTTCATGGGGGAGTACAGTAAAAAGTAAGTAACACAAGATATAACAAAATAAAATCACTAAAACTTTAAAATAAAAAACAATAAAAAATAAATATAAAACAATTGAGATTACTTTAATTTAGTGGATGAATCTGTTTCCAGTCCAAGTATGTAACTCAAGGGAGGCCAGGGATAATTCATGTCTTGTCTGTTTGGCTGGGGAAAGCTTTCTTAAGTGTGCTTTTAAAGCTTTTCAGAAAAGATTTTTTTGGTAAGGTTCCTCAGGTCATATGTAAGGGAGTTCCATAATAGTGGATCTGCATGAGACTGTGCGTTTCTGTGTTTTTCAGCTGGATTACTCTAGGGGAAGGAACATCAAGAACTAGTTGGGTAGAAGGTCTTAATGATCTAATAGGAGTGTGGATTTTAAGGATAGATATGATCCAAGGAGAAGGAATATTGTGGATAGTGGAATGTATAGTTGTAGCTAACTTGGTGTCTGAAAACATATTGGTGTTTCACTTTTTGGTGGTTTATGGTGTAAACAAGCACAGTTTTGTTTTGTTTTTGTGTAGTTTACAGTATAAACATAATGAGGACAGTTTCACAATGTATCTTGCTAACTATAGATTTAGCCAGTTAGATCTGTTTGAAACCTGTCATGCAGCTGAGTAATTAAATATAACCTTTTACTTTCATAACCACCAACAGCTGCTATTGGTAGCATTCAGAACTTGGTACTGGAGTTGGGAAGAGGTAAGGCAATGATGGGCAGGCATTTGGTCCCAAGGGCCACATTTAGAGCAGAGTGGGGGTGACAACAAAGAACCCCCCCAGGAAATCTGAGGGAGGAGCCATGGGGTTCCCTCTGCAGGTCGGATTAGTCACTCCTGGCCATGCCACCTTCTGCTTTTACTGTTGTGAGCTGGGTCCCAACTCACTATAGACTGGATTAAAATATTGTCAGATGAATATGGCCCTAGAGCTGCAGTTTCCCTACTGAAGGGGAGGGAAGGAGGATGTGTGATGGACTGGGGGAGAGGAATTGGGGTTGGCTATACATTGCTGTGCCCCAAAGGTGGGGGTCTGTGAACTAGAAGGAGAAAGAGGAGCAGGGGCATCACTAGGCATAGATACATGGGGACCTGTTTCCCAAATCTAGACAACAGAGTAAGGACTCCACTATGCTCTCCTGATGGGGCTGTAGCCTAGCCTGATGTCCCACCACTATCTGCAGGCAGAGGAGCAGCGTTTAGTGTCAGCCACAGGGCTGGGGTAAGGGTATTAGGCTCCCTAAGCAAACCATCAATCTTCTGCCCTCCCCCTTACACACCTGCCTATCAGTGGCAGCACAGGTACAGCATTCCCTTCTCAGCATCCACCTCTCACACTTGCCCTCCGACCCCCTTCTCCAGTGTCCAGCATCTTTTCTTACTAATCCCTTGTCCTGCATCTCTGCACTCTTCTCCCCTAGCATCTTCCTTTCTCCCCTTTACTTCCTGCTTAGTACACCAGCATTGACCTAATCTTTGTCCCCTTGCAGTGTCCAGCATCCTCTGTCCACCTGCCCAGCACACCTCTCTTCACAACTTCCCCACCCAGCTAGCTTCCTCTACCTTTATTACCTTCTGTCTTGTGATACTATGCCTTAAAAGTGGGTAGATGCCTCTTGAAAATTTCTAGGGAATTTGCTGTCCTCCAAAATGTTGGTGCCTAGTTTGCCTAATGGAAGAACCATCTCTGGTGTTGCAATATGAGCCATATGGATCCTTACTAATACAGGGTTTTGAGGGAAGAATTGCCACAGAGGTTGTTGGCTTGACAGAGATCCGGCTAATTTTGCTCCAGCTATATTATATTCTGCTAGGTTGCAGCAGAAAATTTAGCCTACACTTAGCAGCAGTGTTTTTGGTTTTTTTTTTTGGCTCCAGCTGTCCCTCCCTCCCAAGCTCCTATAATATTTGCCAAGGAAACAACCCTGTGGTAATCCCAGTCCTCCTCCTCACCCCAAGATCTCTGGGGATCCATTCGGCTCATGCTATGAGATTAGGTATGTTTTTGAGGTTCATAGTTTGGGACTACCTGTGCTATTTTATTTGTGTCTATAAACTGCCAATACTGAAGCCCTAGGCAGTGAACAAAAAAATACATAATTTTAAAAACAAAAAGATGACAAACCAAAAGACTTCAACTCAGAATCAGTTCATCCAGGAATCTCATCAACGCCAAACCAGACATATATCACAGCAAATGGATTTTTAATATACTTTAAATGTTTTAGTACAGTTTAACATAACATATAACTCATAAGGAAGCGAGTTCCATAGCGCTGGGTCTGGCACGGAAAAAGCTTGCTCTCTAGTCTCTGCTAAACAGGTGTGACACACAGTGGGAACTTCTAGTGTGCTTCTTTGGGATGAGCATAGACACTTGAGGGCATTCACCACTCGTGGACAGGAGTCAAATGCTAGTAACTTATGCACCAGCATTGTGATCTTATAAGCGACTCCTTTGGACCAGGAGCTCCCTGAGCACTAGGGAAATATGTTCTCTCTTTGGTCAGAACTGCAGTGTTCTGTAGAAGTTATAATGCTCTTAGTGTTGTGGTTGGAAGGCCGATAGTATAAAAGGGGTACAATAATCCAGTAACTGCATAATTGAAGCCTGGACAACCAAGTGAAAATCAGCCAGCCATAATCGAGGTTTTAAACCTTTGTAAAAACCTGAAGATGTCTGCCTTAACTTGAATATTAAATCAGGGCAGAGTTGATGATTGCACCCAGGCTCCTTGTAATCTGCCCCAAAGTACTACAGCTATTCTTGATTATTTGACATAACTGGTATGTTTATTATACAAATCCATACACCTATGTTGATCTTTAAAGAGAGGAAATAGCATATTTTACCTATGCATTTCCTTTGTGCTTTTCAAGGTATTGAACTTCCTGGAAAATTTTACTCTTGATTATATTTTGCATGTTTAGTATCAGCGATGTAATAAAAGTAATTCTATATGTGATTAGGCACATTTATAACTTCTTCAATAAGGGTGACAGTCCTTGTGCTTCCTTGGGTCTTAAAGTTTGCAATTTGAATCCTGTTGTAGCCATTTTTGTCTTTTAGTTAGTTCTTGCTTTAAGCTGCACTTAAAAGCTCCTATAATTTACAAGCCTGTCTGCAGTTGTATTTCCAGAAGAGGAGAGAAGATTTGTACTGGCACGGTCTGCAACAGCTTTAAATAAAAATAGCTTCTAATACCACTAGAATGTTTGGCTCTGTTTTATAGTGTCAAAGACTTTTGGAGCTCTCATGATCATAGGGGCCTCTAATTTTTAGCATGGGATCAGCTTTTTGTGTGGTGGCAATCTCCACACAAAACAGTTTTTGTTCCAGTGGTGTAGAAATGACATTGGGGCATTGTGCTCTTGTACACAGCTTCTGTATCTGTGCTATGTTGGCTGGAACAACTGTACTATCCATCCTTTTTTTTTTTTTAAATAACACCTGAGGAAAGCAGATGGGAATAAAAGATGTAGACTTCCAAGCAGGCAGTTTTGAGCCTTTCCTGGTAGGAAAAGTTGATCCTTTCTCTTAGAACGTGTAATTGTAATTCTTATGCTAAATGACATTTACTTACAGAAAATTTAATTAAAAGAAAAAAAAGGCCTGCAAAAGGCCCTGCTGTCCAGTTATATGCAGCAGCTCATTTCTCAACTGCACTCTGGATTGTGCCCAAGAAAAGATTGCACACTTTTATTTGAGATGTAGAACTTTCCAGCACTGCTCCTGGAATTGGGGTGATGTGATGCAATAGGACTATCGGTTAATTGTAATTAATGTCCCAAAGGCAGAAGCTCTTCAAAGCAGGTTTCCCCTCACAGGTGATGTCCCAAATACACAAAAACTTTGGCCTTTCAAAATATTTTTGCTGCTGCAAAAGTATTAACATTTAGTTGCAAATAAGAGAAGAAAACAATTCAGCCCTAAAAAGGATAGAAGTAACAATCCTCAGTAAAGCCCATAGAGAGAACCAAGTAACATAGACTAAAAAGCTGCGGCGGGTGGGGGGGGGGGGAACCAGCTATATCGGGGAAAACAAAGCACAAAAAAGCTCTGAAGGCAGGAGTCATGCAAAAGTATTGCAGGCAGCCCCTGCCCATGCTGTGTTGCGTGACAGCCAACGATCTTTCATATTAAGGAGCGCGCAATGTACAGGACCTAAAATGCTGGATCACAGATGCCGAAACGCCTCTTGGTGTGGTCTGTTGCGCTTCCATCCTGTGGTAGCATGTAGAGTTGTTCCTTACATTTTGACTGTCCATGTTCCGAGGATCTTTGGCCTTGTAGACGCTGTATTCCCCCTGAGGGTGCATATTGCTAAAATAGGATCCTATGCATCCTTCATGGGAGAAAAGAACTTCTAATTTGGAAGTCCTCTCTCTTTCTGTGCTTTGGGACTTGGTATGTGGCAGCAGATCCCTTGTTCTCTTCCTGACTCACTGCAGAGCTTAGTGCTTCTCTAGGCTGCTATAACAAAACAGGAGTTAAAAAAAAAAAAACCTGCTAAAATTCAGTGCACATTTTCTTTACATGTGCATTTAAATAAGTTAACTCCTGATGCAGCAAGCAAATGGTATGCAAATACGTTAGAAGTGCACTAAGATAAATTGTGTGCTAAAATGGAAGTTAATCTTTTTTTACATTGGTGGTAGTAAAGTTAAAGTGCAGTAACTTTTTTTTTTACTACTGTCTTTCTAGGATCTAGGCTTGTAGGTCCTGGGTTTGGCTACCCCGGTGCCTAGGCTGTGTGGGGGTGGGGTGGTGGTGGGGTGTTGACTTGCACCTCTGATCGAGGAGTTAACTTGCATATCTGGAGCTAGTGTTAGCCTATGGTACTCTGCCAGCATGATCTTGGACCTGAGTGCAGGGCTCCCACGCTCAGGAATTCATGCCTGTTTTTTATATACAAAACTTATTTAAAACCAAGAAAGAAGAGTGGACAGACTGATTGTATTTCAAAGCATGCCCATGTTGAAAGTTGATACCCAAACTTTATATGATGGTCCTTTAAGAATTGTTTGAATGCTGTATTAGAATGAAAAAAAAAAAATTGTACAAATTTTTTTTTTTTTTTTTTTTTTTTTACTTTTGACAATAACATATAGTAACACTAACACAAGAAATGTGAACTTACTCCACCTCTGACCTGGGTGTTAAGTTAATGCAAGAAATTTTAATAAAATGTGAGCTAAGCAGTCGGGGCTTTAACACCTGTAATAGCTAATCCCTTCATGTAAATGGAATTTGCATTGAGGTGTACTAATTTTTAGTACACATTAGTGCCGCTAACCTTATTAAACTTGATTAAATGTTTTGTGTGTGTACAAAAAAGTGCATTAATCTTAGCCTACCTTATTACATCTGCCTAGAAGAGATCTCCCCAGGAAGACAGAGTGGTTGAGTCCGCAACACCTGACATTTGCTCCCAAATCACTGAAAGTGACTTTTTTTTTTTTTAATTTGTATAGGTTGTTTCATTAGTTCATTGCAGCCTGACTTTTTATGTTTAGGTTGAAATGTTCATCCAGAAAAGATGAGGGCAGGTACAAGAACCAGGATCTGGTAGTACAATACACTAACACCCACTGCAGTCTGCTTCTATGCTGGCTACACTATCTTCAGTATTGCAGAATGTACCGGAATAATCTGCATCTGGCAAAGGTCACTAAGATTCTTGCAGACTGCCAGCTTGGCACAGTATCTTCCACTGTTCATAGCTTATTAGTGTCGGTGAAATTCAAAAATAAAGACAGCATTTTGATTAAGATGGATGTATAGTTTGCAAAATGGAGATGACATTGCTAAAAATGTTTACCTATTGACTCCATGGAATCATTTGACGCCTGTTTTCGAGGTATATAACACTTCTTTGTGGGATATATTCTGGAGAAATCCAATTTTTTTTTCTCCCCACTTAAAGCAGTAGTTATGCAAACAATTTTTTTCTGGTCTCTCTTTCTCAACAAAGCTGTACAAGATGGGTTACAGAAACAGAATATTGAGAACATAAAACACACAAGCATAGCAAGACAATGTATCTTTAAAAAAAAAAAAAAAAAAGACTAAAATATGTGGTAAATCAGTCGCTGACCAGCAGTGCTTCAAATGTGAGCCTTTAAAATTTATTTTTTTTTCTTGAAAACCATGTCAGATTCTTGAAGAGAAAGTGGTAAGCTGTCAGTTAGCACAGGGCCTACAAATGTAAGTGCCCATGAAGGGGGCTGCAGCCCACCACTTCATAGGAGTAACCAGTGATCGACCCATCCTCCTGTAAAGCTTTTAAAAACCAGCATGTAAAACATGAAACTCAGCCCTCACTACTGTGGGAAGCAAATATATTGATACTGAACCAGGTGTAATGTGCTTCTGCTTTCTGATCCATCAGTAGGCAAACCACTACATTCCACACTGTCTGTGAGCCGTTCAGCATGGGGTGTTCTTGTTTTCTTTTTTTTGATAAACTATTAAAAAAAAAAAAAAAAAAAAGAGCCATACATAAACCACATATTGAAGATGAAAGGCATTCCTCTGGAGTCTTACTAACGAAAGCTTAAAAAGTTGCCTTTAAAAATGCTCTAATGTGGGACTGAAAACAAATTTGGGTAAAACTGTGTTGATAGTCCATGTCAGAGGCTCAAGCCTCTTTATGTAGATGTGCCTACAAATTGTTTCATGTCGGTTTCCATTACTTAAAATCAGTACTTGTATGGTGAAAAACTTGCCAGACTAGTGCGACTCCTGAGCTACACGCGCAATTCTCAGAATAAGCCAGCTGTCTCCCATTGAAGCAGGAGCAGACATGGGCTCCGGGGGAAACCCTCCTGCTCCTGTGTGAAACACGATCTGGAAGCTTTATCTTTTGCTTTAGCAGGCTGGCTGTAGGTTGGCTTGCAAGCAGCAGTTGTGTGAGCCAATGCCTTGTTCCAAGAGATGATTCAGCCTGCTGAGATAAACCTAGCATGGTAATATAGCAAATGACCGTAGGAAACAAGCAATGTCCCTATCCAGTCTGGCCAGCTAGTCCCGTCCACATTGCAAGGGTAAACGCCAGCCATGGAAGCTTTACTGTCTGGAAGAGAACCTTTTTATCCAGTCAGTTTTATTTTTTATTTTTTCTTCCTCCTTGGTGTAAGGGTGTATGTATAAAACAATTTTGTTTTGTGCTGATTATTTTAGTTTTTTCCTTAGCATATGCTATTTGTAAATTTTCATTTAAGAAACCTCATGTCCCTGCTACTTGGCTTGCTACTTTCCTGGCTAGATGAGCATACAACATTCCATACTTAGCCAACACTGCTTCCCCCTCCCCGCCATGTCTTGCATTCACGCTTTTGTGCCTTGGTTTTTGAAGGGGGCAGATCTAGCTGAAACAAAACCATGTGGAATCTAGACTGCATTTCTGGATTTGAGTGAAAAACACAAACCTAACTTCCAGTAGATAAAATTGTGAGTGGTCAAGGAATGAATATCTTGGTCACTGATTATCTCAATTGTCAAAAGCCCATCCACCCAGAGGTTGGTCTTCTAATACAGTCTTGCTGGGGTACATAATTGGTAACAAGATAACTTTCGACTTCTTTATTAGGTTAAAGGAATTCTCTGTCAAATCAAATGAACAAGATTACTATTCAGTGTAACAACTGTGGAGCTTTTATCTTGAATTTGTAAGTTTGCCCCATTTTTGTCCACTATTTGCCTTAATACAAATGAAGTTAGTTAATTCAGCTTTACGGTGAGCTGTAATAAAAAAGGAACTAGCTACTACCAAGGAAGTCTTACCCACTTTACATCATTCAGGAATCTTTCCCCCACATAGCACAAGAGTCAGAAACCCAGAAACAAAAGTTGGCTCAGGTAGGATAAGACCTATGACCCAAAGACACCCATTCTTCAATTGTACAGCCCAGGTGCCCACCTCCCCTCGCGCAGAGCATCCAGAAACCCAAAAATAAATGGATTACAGTAGGTTCTGGTAGGATAAGACCTGTGATGCAGAGACACCCACTCTCTCAAGTGATACAAGTACAAAATACCTTCTCTGTATTGGAAAATGAAGAGTCTCTAGCAATGGAGACTTATGTGAGATCAGAAAGGAAAGAAGCCCAATGCGCACAGAAATTTCATAATACAACCAAAAACCATAAGAAAAAGCTCATTGTGCTAGGAGACTGTCATCAGTATAGTTAAATGCCTTTCAGGATCCTCAGCTGGTAGAAATGCTAATCATTTAATCAATGCAATTAACGAAGAAAGTAAGGACTCTGAAGCTGACCTTATCATCCGCCTTGGAACCAATGACCTTGCTAGAAACATCCAAGCCATACAGAGATTTCCAGACTCTGGGGAAGCGGATTAGGCACATGTTCAAGATTATTGCCTTTTCAGAAGTGTTTCCTGTTATGGAAAGGGGAAAGAGGCTAAGCCATATAAAAAATTTCAATTTATGGCTCAAAACCTGGTGTAAGGAAGAAAGTTTTGGATATATTGGGGGCTGTGTATGGAACAGTAACAGGTTCTATGTCAAAGATGGCTTACATCTGTCTGTGGCAGGAAAGGATCCAAAATGAAAAATTAAAATAGTATACCATAAGGCATTTAAACTAGAGGCCGGAGGTGGCAAAAGGACATTGAAATTTCTCCCCCCAACATCTCCACTTCTTGGAGATGTTTGGGGAGATATTTAACAAAAATCAGCTGAAAAGGGCAGAAAAGATTTCAAAGGAGAGAAACTGGGAAAACTATGAGCACAAATGCCTGTAATCTGAGCAATACAATTCCAGACCTGCAGGCCCTAATGGTAGAAGTGGACCTGGACATTGTTACTGTTAGAGACATGGTTCACTGAGTCTCATGATTGGGATATGGCCGTCTCTTGCTTTAACTAATTTATGAAGGACAGAGAGAACAGAAAAGATAGGAGTAGCTTTTTGTTAGAAATCAATATCCAAGCAACTGAAATGCAGGGGACTTGGGGTAGGGAAGAAGCATTATGGGTTGTCCTAAAAAAAATGATGGTGCTTCCATTTATATCATGTGGTCTACAGGCCTACGACTCAAACTGAAAAACTGCACAGAGATCTGATTTGAAGATGTCCAAAAGGAAAGACGAGAGAAGTGTTGCTAGTTGGAGACTTTAATATGCAAGATGTGGATTGGCGTATCCCTTCTGCGGAATCTACAAAAAGTAGAGCGATAGTGGATGCTATTGAAGGGGCTCTGTTCAAACAAATGATAATGGAACCCACGAGGGAGGGTGTGATACTTTAACTTGGTGCTCTCAAATGTGAGTAGATGCCCATTTGAGCATCAGTGATCATTTGACAGGATACAGAGAAGTCTCACAAAGACCAGAGTTTTGAATTTCCCCAATATTTATCAAAATGGGAATATTCTTAGAGGACGAACAAAGACTGGGAGAAAATAGGCAAGGTGGAACAGTGGGCCAGATTGAAAGGAGCTATTTACAAAGGCAAAAAAATCTGTATGATAGAAAAGTACAAAAGTAAGAAAAGAAACTGATCTAGTTCTCAAAGGAAGTCGCTGAAAAAATAAAGGCAAAAAGAACAGCATTCAAGAAGTACCTGAATGTAATCCACTTTGAAGCACTGAAAAAAGTGCAAAAAGTGGAATATAAATCCCAAAAAGAAGAACACAGGGAACAATACCTGGTGAAACTGAGGGAGACTAAGAGAAAACAGAAAGCAAAAGGTCAAGCAGAAAGGATTGCCAAAGAGGTAAAGCTAAGTGACATTTTTTCAGATATCAGAGAAAGAAGGATGGTGAAATTGAAAGATAAGGAACAATGTGTGGAGAGAGATGAAAAATTGCAGAAATATTAAATACTTTGGTGTTCACTAAAGAAGACCCTGGAGAAGGACCATTGTTGGTAGACAAGATTGTGGATGGGGTAGACAAAACTCCATTTATGGAACAATGTATGGGAAGAGCTAGGCAAACAAAGTGGACAAGGCCATGGGGCTGGATGAGGTACATCTCAGGATACTGAGGGAGCTCAGATGTGCTGGCATGTCTGTTGAAGGACCTGTTCAATAGATCCCTGGAAAATGAAGTGGTGCCACAGAATTGGAGAAGAGCAATAGTGGTTCCACTTCACAAGAGTGGTAACAAAGGAGACTGGAAACTACAGGTTGGTTAGCCTCACATCAGTGGTGGGAAAATTAATGGAGATGCTGCTGAAGGAAAGAATAGTGAACTATCTATAGTCTAGTTGGTTGCTGGACCCGAGGCAGCATGGATTCACTAGGGTGCCTAGAGAATTGGATTGAGGAAGAGCACTCTGATCTACTTGAATTTCAGCAAAGCTTTTGATATGGTCCCATACAAGAGGCTTGTGAATGAAATGAGAAGCTTGGGAGTGAGCATCAAGGTAGTTGCATGGATTACAAACTGGACCAGTTTAGCGTGTAATAATAAATGGAACCTACTCTAAGAGAGCTGTGTTAAGTGGAGTTCCACAGGTGTCTGTGCTAGGACTGGCTCTGTTCAATATGTTTTGAGCGACATTTCGGAAGGGATTGAAGGTAAAGATTTTGTCTCTGTTTGCGGGCGATACTAAGATCTGCAATACAGTGAACACACCTGAAGGAGTAGTGAGAATGAAGAGGTGATTTATGAAAGCTTGAAGTGTGGTCAAAGACATGGCAGCTGGGATTAAATACCAAGAAGTGCATCTGGGGTGCATTAATCCAGAAGAGCCGTATGTGGAAGGGGGGAGGGGGGGGAGGGAAGACTGTTCACGGACCAAGAGAGGGATCTTGGAGTGATGGTGTCTGGAGATCTGAAGATGGCAAAGCAATGTGACAAGGCAATAGCTAAAGCCAGAAGAATGCTGGGCTGCATAGAGGAATAACCAGTAAGAAAAAAGTGCTAATACCCTTGTACAGGTCCTTGGTGAGGCCTCACCTGGAGTATTGTATTCAGTTCTGGAGCTTGCATCATAAAAAGGATAGAGACAGGATGGAGGCGGTCCAGAAAAGGGTAACGAAAATGGTGTGGGGTCTGTATTGGGAGACTTATGAGGAGAGGCTAAAGGATCTGAATATGAATACCCTGGAAGAGAGGAGATGCAGGGGAGATATGATACAGACCTTCAAATACTTAAAAGGTTTTAATGATGTATGGACTTTTTGTTCTTTTTTGTTGGAAAGAAAACAGAACTGGTGGTCACAAAAAGAAACGCCAGGGTGGGGGGCAACTCGGAACCAACGTTAGGAAATATTTCTTCACAGAGAGGGTGGTGGAGGCCTGGAATGCCCTTCTCGAGGAGGTGGTGAAGACAAAAAACAGTCAAAGAATTCAAAGGGGCATGGGATAAACACTGTGGATCTCTAAAGGCTAGAGGATGGAAATGAGATAAACATTTAGGGGAGTGAATGGGTTGAGGCAGAAGGGGTTGAAACCTATAGGCGGGGGAGACCAGTAGTCTAACACCACTGTGGCCTACTGTGTGTGGTGTATGGGAGAAAAGATAACCTCTATGACAGAGTCCTCAGAAAGCCAAATCTCCTTCAAGGTAAGATGAAGAATGAGAGAGTCTATATTCATGACACCTCTAACTTCTTGGATATAGTGGGCATTCCACAGAGCATAAGAAATGGTGAAGGGGAATAGTAGTAAGATTAGAGGGGGTAATGGTTTGATATGTAGTGATGGGGTGAAAGTTGCCTTGGAGGGCCAGGATTGGGATGGATATCCCTGGCTGAGAGGAGGAGCAGGATAATAGGCAGAAGTGTGATGACAAAGATGAGATGCTGACGGAGAGAGTGGCGATGGCTGGATGAGAGAGAAAACATTTGAAGTTCAGGAATAGTGGACAATGCAGATGAAAGAATGGCAGGTGAAGTAAAGAATGTAGGGCATGTGGAGGGTGGACTTGGCATTAGTAGTTTGCAGCAGGGAATAAGATTGGGGAAGATTAGCATTAGGAAGAAAAGATGTAGTGGAGCCATAGGAAATAATGGCCTGCAATGTGCCTAGTACCTAGCAGGGTGGGAGCAGCTCAGGCCTGAGGTGGGTTGTGGTGACTTCTGGAGTCTGCCACTGAGGCAGCTGGGCTGCAACCTCCCGACACGACTACTGGCTGTAGCAATTTGACATGCTACAGCTCATGGTTACCACTTTAGAAACTGCTATGCTCCTACTTCCTGAGCAGTGCTTGCACAATGTGGTCTGAAGTCAGAGCATTTTATAACAGCAGAGGTTGTGGGGATGGGATGTTGCTGCTTTGAAGGGGGGGTGAGAAGCTGTAAGCTAGGAAGAAAGGGGGTGAGTGACCATGGGAGTGAGTACCTGTTGAGTGGGTAGGAGGCGAGGCTGTCAGGAGAGAAAAATCTGACAAGTGATTTCTTCTCTTCCTGCCCTCTGGATACGCTGACTCATCAATATCAGATCTTGACCTCGGTGCTGCAGGTTTTACACAATTGTAATTGCAAATGTACTGTGTGCTTTTCGAGTTCAACAGTAGGCAGTCTGATAAGGAGAGCATGAGTATGCCCTGGTCATGCAGGTATCGTCACGTCTGTCTGCCACGAAGGCTTATGTTTGGCAACATATGATGATGAAAGTGACAGCTGTGCTGCTGATGGCTGCAATTGCGTGCAGTGGATCAGGTGAAGCTGTTAGGTAACCAGTTCCAGTCTGTGCGTGTGTGTGTGTGTGTGTGTGTGCGCACTGTTACACCGCTTTACTGCGTTCAAGTAGTAGTATAAGAGCGGCTCACACAAGTTGGTGGAAGACATTTTTAACGTACATTTATTTTCCATTTCAAACTTCCCGGCACATGGATGTGCCAATTTTATATCTGTATATGTGAGTGCTGAATTGTGCATGTAATGGGGGGGTGGATTTTATAACATGATAGGCCCTATTCCCAGTTCCCTCCCACTGGGAGAGAACTTCCAAACCCCCCCCCCCCCCCCAACTAGCCTAAATTTGTTTTTGATACTTAACCCGCTCTGCCGATCCGATTCCGGCGCGTGCTTCAGTGGGACAGTGCCTAAGGGCGCTGTCCTGCCCACACCCCCAGAACACCTCTTTTTTTTAAACAAGCCGTTCTTCGGCACATACCGGGAGATAGGCGCATAGCCATGGGCCTCTGAAATGCCCGCGGTGCGCGCCTCAGCCACACACACGCCTCCCGGTAATACTCGTGCGTACGGCTTTTAAAATCGGGCTGTTAGGACTATGTAAAAGAGAGTTGAGCTTGTAAATTAAGTGACTTGTCAGCTACATAGGCAGTGTATTCAACATTCATAAATTTGGCTGCATTAAAGCGGCATATTTGGGGGGTGGGTGGGTGTTGTAAATCTATTTTGCACTAACTTTTCTAAAAAGTGTATGTGTAACTGATATGCCATCATTTTTGAATTGGATAAAGTGTGTGCTCTTTGTGCACATTTTTGATCTGTTACTGGTACTAGAAAGTGTGTGGAGTTTTTTTGTTTTTTTTTCCCTACACCCAGCAGCTTCTTTCTGCTGCTTTTGGGTTTCCATCTCAAACAGAACCATGGCTAGAATCTGGCATTATGAGCATTCATTCTCAACTATACATAGATTTTTTTTTTTTCCCATATTTTTTATATGCTCTTCTCTTCCCTCCACCGACCCAGGGCCAGTGCTTCCATTAGGCAAACTAGGCAGGTGCCTTAAGATCTAAAATTTTGGGGGTGGCAAAATCCCACCAGCACAAGGCCCAGAAGGGGAAAACGTATACTGCCAAAGGAGGGAGTGCTGAGCTGGAACTGCCACTAATAGGTAAGTTGGAGACTGGGGGGGGGTGCATGACCGAAGCTTTGCCTAGGGCGCTAAATACTCTTGCACTGGCTCTGCCCCCAGTGTACCTAGACTAGTTATCGCAGTGACAGGCCTCGGTCAGTGGCCATGAACCAGGGCGCTCTCCAGAATGCTGTAATAGTAAGCCCTGGATCTGGCCATTAGGTGTCGCACTTAAGCAATGATCACACCACCTCTGGGGGCTGTGAACATTGCTTCTGCAGAATTCTCAACTTGAATTGATCTTGTTGGTGGTGCTTATTTCTCCTTTTTTTTTTTTTTTGTACAGGCTTTCATGACTTAATATAACTAAACAATTTTTCTGTTTGTCACTGGGCATAAAGCTTGCCTCTCTACTCCTTTAAAGTCATTTCAAAGCATATCAAAACTGGATTCCCTGTTATACAGGAAATATTAAATTGCTTTTCCCATATTATGTATAACCCTGTCCCCTAAGATTTCATTCATAATCTTGTGGGTTTCTTTTATTTTTTTGCGGATTTTCCAAGCATACAGGCCGATACAGTACAGTGAGCTCCGGTGGAGTGCACTGTTAACCTGTAGTTGGACGCACAGGTGGCTTTGACTTTTTATTAACCTTAATACTTGAAGCATGTTTTATGTCTTTTAGTATTTATTGGTTTAATATTTATGGCTTCTGACATTATTTTATTAGGATATCTTTTATTTTTAGTTGTTAAATTTTATCTCCTATTATCGTTTGTAATTTTCTTTTATTGTATTTTATTATTATGTTAACCGCTGTGAAGGCTATGCCGAGACAACGGTATATAAGTACCAATAAACCTTAAATCTTTACCCCTTATTCAGTGAGGGGTAATAGTGCATCGAAAACGCGCGTCCAACCCCCCCCCCCCCCCCCCGAACCTAATAGCACCCGCAACATGCAAATGCATGTTGATGGCCCTATTAGTCATTCCCAAGCAATACAGAAAGTAAAATGTGCAGCCAAGCTGCACATTTTACTTTCAGAAATTAGTGCCTACCCAAAGGTAGGCGTTAATTTCTGCCGGCACCAGGAAAGTGCACAGAAAAGCAGTAAAAACTGCTTTTTTGTGCACCCTCCGACTTAATATCATGGCATATTAAATCGGAGGTCCCGAAAGTTTAAAAAAAAAAAAATTGAAATCGGCTCGCGGGTTGAAAACCGGGCGCTCAATTTTGCCAGCGTCCGGTTTCTGAACCCATGGCTCTCAGCGGGCTCGAGAACCAATGCCAGCAAAATTGAGCGGCTGTCAAACCCGCTGACAGCCGCCGCTCCTGTCCAAAAAAGAGGCGCTAGGGACGCGCTAGTGTCCCTAGCGCCTCTTTTTACCACCGGCCCTAATTTAAATATTTTAGTTTACTGAATCGCACGCACAGGACACTGATTAGATCAGGGCATGGTCCTACTAAGTAACATTGTCTGTCTATCTTGGCCTCTTTCATGCTATCCCCCACCCGCTAATCTCTGAATAGGAGTCTTGAGAGTGGGAGAAGAGTTAAGGTCTCTACTCATGGGATTAAGTCTTCAAATGTCTACCAGTCCCAATTGTTTGAGATTCTTCCATGGTTCATTATAGTTGACCCCCCCCCCCCCCTGCTGCCCTTAAATTATCCTCTCCAGGATCTAGTCTTAAATCAAAGAACATTAACAGCTATGATGCTGTCTGCAGTAAAAGAGGAAAGCTGCATCACTAAAACCACAATTCTCTGGGCTCTATCTGGTGCATATACAACACATTAAGTGAGATCTCTGGCCCATTTAGTAAAACATTTACATCTAAATCTACCCTTTTTCATCTGTTATCTTCTTAATTTCCAAGCTTTTATCTGATAGGCAGTCAGTGTTCCCACCCCTGCTATTCAGCCCCTTATCTAAAGCCAGAACTTTGTCCAGCTTTTTTTCTGGACTTTTCAGAATCTTTTTGTCTGTCATGCTGAGAGGTTTCCTGCATCCCCAGATAACCTATTGACACCACACCTCATCCCCCAGTAGATACTTTATTAGGAGAGCTCAGGCCCATAACATTTTAAATGTTAGCCATTGTACCTGTTAGTCCAGTGGATAGTAGAGATGTGCATCGTGCCGGCAATCATTTCTGCTTTCGTTTTCATAAAATCGTGGGAAATTTCATATCTCCCGTGGTTCGGTATTTTTTTTTTTTTCGTGGTGAATCGCTTCCGGGTTGGTGCACGCTAACTCCTGTTAGTGCGCACTAAACCGAAAAATGATTTTTCCCGAAAATTTGTGGAAAATGTGATCGTTTATCATGTTTTACCGATACATGACGAATTAGGAAATATCGTACAATTTCCTAATTCGTCACAAAACGAATGCACATCCCTAGTGGATAGCTAAATGGATCCCATATATTGCATTCTTCATGAATTTGGGAGCATCGGGCTTCAGAAAGGATGGAAAGCAAGTCAGTTCGTTTTGAAGTCCTAAAAACAGAAGCACACACAACTGCAATACAGTCAAAGCAATTATACCTGCTTTCAACAAACATTTGAGCTGGGCCCCTATCCTGCCTCTCAGCTTAGGGGAACATAGGGAAGACTTAAGAAGTATTAACTCTCTTTTTTTTTATGCCCTCAATAGGCATTTTTCGTAGTAGCAAGAAAGTACCAACAAATATATTTTGAAGTTTAAAAATTCAAAGTACTGTAGACAAAGTTTGCCCATTCCACCCTCCTGTGCAAATCTTATTCTCCTTAGGCCAATATAATTCAGGATGTACATCACGTATACTGTTTGGCCTCTGCCTCCCATTCTGTTCCACAACCCTAACCAATGCTGGCTTACTGAGCTCTGCAACAAATCATAACCCGTGACTACTCCTGGGGGAATTCTGTGCACACAAACTTAAAATTCTGCAAAGTTTATATTGGTCAAAATAACACAATTTACATGACAGTCTAAGTAATTGCTTTATAAATTAATACAGAAAAGTTATTACTTTAAATATGTTGAGCAGAATTTCCCTAGAAATTCACTAAGTGTATCCCTTCCACTCACTCTCTCTACTCCCCTGGCCACTTTGCCCTCTCAGGCCCCCAACTCTTACACCTGCCAGTATCTATCCCCTCCACCTCTAGGCTCAACCCCTTCCACTGCCAGAGTTTGACCCCGTTTTCAGTACTGCCCCTTATACAGACTTCCTCTGTCCCTCCCTCTTTCTAGTACACATACACACTCTCTCTCACACAGGCTCCCTCACTCTCTCACACACCCACACAAGCTCCTGTTCTCTGTCACACATACAGTCGCGCTCTCTCTCTCTCTCACCCCTTCACACAGGCCAGCACCCTCACATACACACTACCCTTTTTCATACAATGAGCTCCCAATCTCTTTGACACATACACACTCCTTCACAATCTCCTCATATAGGCTCCCTCTCCTCTCTCATTCACACACATTCACTCTCACCGGGGCCTTCAATTTTGCCGTGAACGGTGCGCCGGAGTCTCCTCTGCCATTTTTCTGAGCAGAATTTGGTAATTCTGTGCAAATTCTGCACTCCGTAGTAGTGCAGAATTTCCCCAGGACTACCCGTGATTCATTCCCTTAGCTTCCTAATGTGATCTCCTCTAAATTCAACCACACCAAGCCAGAGGGGTGTAGTTTTTAAAATAGGTTTTAGTAAAGAACAGTTATCTGCTTAGTCCCCCCACTATATCCATGGGGTGCCCCAGCCAGCATCATATAGCTTCAATTGCAAATATACAATCTTGATATAAGGCCTCTGTTGGAAACAGGATGCTGGGCTTGATGGACCCTTGGTCTGACCCAGCATGGCAATTTCTTATGTTCTTAAGGGTGAATGTGTATCTTCTGAATCAGAATATCAGAAAACAATGATGCCTCTTCTGAACACCCCCCCCCATGAACAAAAGAACAAGCCATGGGATATTAATGCCTTGTTGCCTGTCTCGAATGTCCACTATCTCCAAGTTAGGCAACCACCATTCTTACGCCTATATCTAGAAAACGTTATATACTGTTTTGTTATGCAGGACTTAAATTAAAAAAATTACACTTCTAAAATTTATTTTTTAGAATTTTTATATGCAATTTAGGCTCTTTCCAAATTTCTTCTTGAATTTTCACTTTTTTTTTTTTTTTTGTGCAGGAACCACTCCGTCATCATTTCAGGGCAGGAAATCAAAAACAGCACTTATCTGAAGCTAGGGAGAATACTACCTCTCTTATCTTTCATGTTCCCTGCCTGATTTCAGATTCTTGATGCCAGATGCTGCCAGCATTTTGACATGAATTGTCTGCATCAGGGGCTAGAGAGAGTGTGTTGCGCTTGTAAAATTATTTAAGCCCTGCACAACAAAATGGTATATAAAGATTTCTAGGTACAGCTGTAGTAATTGTGGTTGCCTAATTTGGAGATACCAGACTTTAGAGAGCCCACAAAGCATTAATATCCCATTGCTTGTTCTTTTGTGAATCAGAATATTAGGACTACCATCCCACTGACCAAATGGACCAGTTCAGTTTTCACTCTGTGGCTTACTTTTTTCATGCCGATACACAGCAATGTCTGAATCTTGTTGTTAAACAGATTCCCTGACAAGATATGCCCTGCTGGATCAGACAAAGGTCCATGAAGGCCAGCATCCTATCTCCCAAACGTAGCTGGTCCAGGTCACAAGTACCCAGCAGATCTCAAAAACTTGATCCATTTCTTGTTGCTCACTACTGATGATGAGCAGTGGCTTTCCCTAGGTTACCTGGTTAAGAATTGTGTTTGCATTTTTACCTTTTTTGAAATTGTCCAAACCTCACTTTGACCACATCTCGGCAACAGATTCCACAGCTTGACTCTGTGCTGCGTGAAAATACTTCCTAGGATTTTTATTTTAAATCTGGTGTCGTCTTCTTTTGCATAGGAAAGGTTAAATAACAGACCGCTATTTACCTGTTCCATTCCACTCGTGATTTTTATAGACTTCCTTTATGCCCTCTCGGCCATCCAAGCTGAGAGACCTAACCTGTTTAGCCTCCTTTCATAAGGGAGCAGTTCCATGCCTTTTATCTTTTGTAGTTTTTATAGTTCTACCATACACTGGAGGATTTTAAAGCAAGGTCCACAATGCTACAGATACACCATGTTGGAACCCAGCTTTGAGACTCTTTCCTTATGTGCATCACTTTGCATTTGTCCACATTAAACTTTATCTGCCATTTTAGATGTCCAGCCTCCTAGTCTTGCAAGGTCTCTCTGGGATTCCTCACCATCTGCTATTGTTTTAATAATAAATAACTGTCATCTAGAGGAGTGGCCTAGTGGTTAGAGTAGCAGGCTAAGAGTCAGTTCAAATCTCATTGTCATTCCATGTGAACCCTCCATTGCTTCAGGTACAAACTTAGTCATTCATCAAAAACATCACAGCGTTAATGCATGTGATAATGTGTTAACGACAATGCATACAATAATCATGTAACCGCTCAGCACAAAGGCATATTTTTTCAAGGGGCTGGATTAGGGAGGGGTTTGGGTGGGATTAATTAAAATGAGGGATAGTATCGTACATTTTTAATGCCGGAAATAACTACACCTTGTTTCCTGGCATTAAGCTCTGCAATATGCCTGAAATGGCCATAATGCAATTCATGATACAGATTGCAAATTGCATTTTGGCCATTTCTGGGTTTGAGTGGAGTAGAGAGAGAGCCTCTGGGGAGGCCTTCACAGTATTCAACTATTTATATCCCTGTAGGAGGGCAAGGTGAGGTGTTGGTGGTTGTTTAGGGGCTGCTTGAACATTGTAGAAATCTCATCTTTGTGAGACATTCCTTGCTCCAAATGAGGTCAAATCTTCAGAGGCATACTATGCTGTTCATACGTCTCAATCTGCATATAAAACTGGCCCCAAAACCAACACCTCACCTTGAGCTATTAGCTGGCCCTCCTGTAAGATATAAATAGTTGACTACCTGTCACACCCCGCAGTACACTAGCTAATCAAAGCATTGTTAGCGCGTGGTGCAGTAATTCTAAAATGACCATAAACGCGCCCCTTTTTCTTACAGTGGGTGTTACCCATGTGATTGATATAGCATTTTGATGAATCTAGGGGTAAGTAGTTCAAAATCATAGAGCGATTGCCTTTGTCTAAAGCATTCTTTAGACAAGACACAAGGTTTCAGGACTCTGAAGGTGCTTGTCCTCAATGAAGCTGAGAATCATTGTATAGCAAAGAATGGAAAACTGCATACTGGATATCTTATTACATTTACATAATCTCAAAGGAATTTAGAAAGTGCCTTCATATTGCTCTAAGCTGCTAACCTGAAAAATGCTAAGGAGGTGCAAGCCTACCTAACATAAGCAGGGTGAACATTGGTAGAAATGTGCCTCAGTTAACTCGTCTCCTACTTAGCATTAAGAGGTATTTGATCTTATAGGAACAAAAAGATCATAACCATTTGAAAGATTTGGTAAAAATAAAGTACTAAATCTTCAAGTTTTGCATGTGTGAAATCATGGTTTAAGGTAGGTATTCCAAATAGATGAAGTAGATGCCTATGGAACTTTCCACAACACAAGATAAGTATCAAGTTGCGTTAGATGGCTAGAATTAGATCTGGTTGTGATTTTTCAGTATTGTTGGATGTTTGTATCACCCATGAAGACTACAGCATCAGTTTTGGTATCTAGTGCAATACTCTGAAGCTTGACATATCATACTGATGAAAATTAGTCCTGTGTACACAAACACTTGGGTACCTGAAATCCTATTTAAGTATACAACTGCTTGTCTTTTTGAGGGATATCTACTGATCTGTTCCTTACCATTTATGGCTTTTATTTTTTATTTCTAGGGAAGGCAATGAGCCCACTGACAGCACTACTATTTCATACAGCCAACTGTTAAAACAAGTCTGCAAATTTTCCAATGTCTTAAAGAAGCTAGGTATGAACTGCACTTCTATCCTGTCTTTCCTGTCAGTGTGGGTATAAGGACTTTTGGTGGGGAGAATCTTTTGTTTGTATGGTGTGTTCTGTTCTCAGCCCTGATGTCCTAGCTTGGGAGCCTACACAAAGGTAAACTTCGTTTTTTTGTTGTTTTTTTTTAGTTTCCAAACTTCAGAACTCGGGTCTTAATACCAAACATTTTATTGAATGATAGACACTCACTGGGAATAGTATGATATTGAAGATAACTACACAGACAACAGACCTGATACAGCTGTGATGCAAGACTGAGAGTTCAGTCAAAGGCAGAAAATTGCATCTGTAGTAGAAACTAGTTGCCAGTAAATAGTGGAAACTAAATGAGAGAAGGCCAGGAAGAAAGGAGAAGTGATCCTTCTAGGAGCTTGCAGAGGAGAGATGCAAACGTGTCAAGAGCCAGTTCCAAACAACTTTCAGCAGGAAGCAAGGTCTCCCAGGGATTCCAAGGGGCAAAAGACCAATGGGAAGAAGCAAGAGAATAGAGGGGGAACAAACAAAAACAGAGCCAATCAGAAGCTCAGCAACATTTAAACAATAACCACAGGCATGCTCCACAACATGCATAGAATCTAAGCTGTGCAATTCTATTGTTTTAGAGCATAGAGGGAGGCAGCATAATAAATATATATATACATACACTGCAGAGGCAGAACAGATGTGGTTTTTTTTTTTTTGTTTTTAGTGTGGTGCATTTAGTATGATTATTACTATTCCATTCTGAATTTTAAGCAAATTGTAAATATCATGCTAATGTTATGGTTATTATGATTATCATAAAGGGAACGAGCTGGCACTTATCAATGATAGTCTATTTATAAGGATAGTATTTGTTCTGCTAGATGTTTCAAGGCTTTTCTGCATCAGAAAACAAATGTGTGAAAAAATCTCTCCAGCTTCTTTCTAAACTACAGAAAATTCAATAGAGTTCTACATTACAATGACATCTCATCTCATGTCGCATCTCTTGATTGCTTGGATTCCTCTAGAAGCAAGCATAGTATTAGATTTAAAATTATGCCACAGCCACAATAGTCAGTTGTGAAGATCTGAAGGAAATAACCCTATTGACCTTTAGTATATGCACCAACCAAAGTATATTTTGGACACATGCTGTGTTAAAACTTGAGCAGACACACAATACAGGTAAAATCATTGGTAGCTATCCTGTGCTTAACATCCTTATTGCTTATTCAAAGCAAGAACAACTTTTATTTTACATTTGGTACATGAATATGGAAATTGAATGGCTCCATATTCTTTTCTTCTGTTTTTATTTTTTAATGCGATATGTTAAATACAGATGACATCTTTGTCAACTAACTTTTTCTTTTATAATTGTATTGAATCAAATTTGAATATACAAATACTCACAATAAACCTTGATGTCATTTCCATAATACATAATGTTTTATGAAGCTTATACAAAATCCATTGCAGTCTTATAAAAAAAAAAATTTAGATCACTTATACCTTCCTCACCTCCCCCTGCTACACTTTTTTTTTTCTTATAATTTCTTCCACATCCCTCTTAATGTCTGCCAGATTTCTTGCAACCAGAGATGTGATGTAGCACCTTGCTTAGAGAAATGCATAAAAGTAAGAATTGGGAAGATTCTATTTTTACTTTCTCTTCAGTGGTTAGTAATATAATAATCTCACTTACCAGTTTGCTCAAATTATGGATAGCCTTATAAAACTAACTTTTGCAACTGTTCAGGGAATTCTTTATTGCTGATTAACATTGTAAAAGGAGACAATTGTACCTTTCTCTCTCCACCATCTCTATGCCAGCCGAGAATTCATGATCATTGCCATATTTCCTAGCATGTAGCCAGATGGACTCAGGACCAATGGGTTATGTGCTCCCCTGCTAGCAGATGGAGACTGAGTCAGGTTTCAAAGCTGATGTCACCTTAGATACACCCCTGCAGTGACCTCGGTCATTCAGTATCTCTCAGTTTTCTAGCAGATGTGGATTTTCTAGCCCTACACCAGCATTGGTGGTTTAGTAGGATTGCAGTACTAATTAGAAGAAGGAAAATTCACCTTTAAATTGGAGATTTCAAACCCCTCTCTCCTGCAGTGATACCTAAAGGTCCCTTCCCAGTTGAGAATTCCTGAGGTGATTTCTGAGATCCCTCAGAAGTGTGATTTGGTCTGGTAGCCGGTTCCTGGCGTGAACTTTGCTGCTGAAGCAGCTGAAAGGCAGTGGGTGCAGGAAGCAGAGCACAGCTGTGACTGCCAAAGCCCTCTGCCCCCACAGACAGAGACAGTCTCTGTGCTCAGCCGGTAAGCGCTGAGCCGAGGTAAGTAAAAGAACTCTTCCGATTCAGCGCTTCGGTAAATCTTTCCTCCGGTCTCCTTGCTTGGCGCGCCGTACCGACAAAGTTCCCAATCCCATTTAGAGCAAGGGAAGGGGGTTTCCGAGTGGGTTGAGCGGCCTCCCTGATGGGCTAGGCCCCACTTCAGGCTCTGACACTCCATGTGGCAGGCCATGGCGGCACCATTTCCCCCCACAGACCGTTGGTACGCGCAGTGCGGGTCAGCCCTGTTGTACTAATACCTGCACGTATACGCTCGTGCACAACCAGAAGCGTACATTCGCGCTTACACTTAAGCGCATCGGATCTGTGTGCACCCAATTCAAGCGCTGGCCGGCTGAATGCACAAGTTACAATTTATTATGGCTCCGGCAGCAAAGAAGCACAAGCAACACTTTGTGCTGCCTGCCATTAGGGCTACACAGTATGACCTGGAATCTTTCCTGTGTCAGCACTGTGAGGAGGCCCAGGGAAGGTTGGACCAGAACATCTCCAAGCCCGGTCCCTCCCATTCGGAAGATGGGTCAGCCACAATTTTATCCTGGAGCACCCCAGATCTGAGTAATCCTGGGGCTGCGTCTGCCTCATGAGAGGGCAATTCTGTGGTGCCTACCCCAGTTCTCCCTGGGCTAGGCATTGACCCGGCGTCCTTTTCTTGGCTAGAAACTGTTTGTTTTTCAAGGCCTTAAAGCCTTCGTACAAGCACAGTCAGCTCTTGCCCCTGCCCAGACCAAGCCCCGGCCAGGAAAGCTTCACTCTATCAGCATGCCTAGTCTCACCAAGGGTATCCCTGATGGGTGCCCGGACACCACGGATGACAAAAGGGATGCAGACTCATTGGAGGAGGGGAAAATCCCTCCAGGCTTGGAGCCATAACCAGACCATGTCACGGTTTTTCCACAGAGATGAATTGCCGGCCCTGGTTTCCCAGATCCTGAAAAGTCTGGGAGTGTCCGCACGGACCCTATGACTGAACCAAAGAAGAATCCCATCCTGGTGTCTCTATGGAAAGCCTCTTGCTATTTTCCGATGCTGGAAGCCATCCAGGAGTTGATTGACCTGGAATGGGAAACCCTGAAAGCCAGCTTTAAAGGAGGTCTGGCATTGAAGGCCCTTTACCCTCTGGACCCGACTGCCAGAGAACACCACCTGCATTTCCCCAAAGTGGATGCCTTGGTCTGTGCTGTTTTTGAAGTGAACAACTATCTCAGAGAAGGGAGGAGCGGCCTTGAAGGATGCACATGACAGGCCGTTGGAATCCTTCCTTAAGCAAGCCTTTGATGCAACAGCAATGGCACTTTAGATTGCTTCCTGTTGTGCCTTGGTGGCTCTCTCATGCCTGCTTCTCTTGAGAGAGGCAGATGGCTCAGGGAGGCGAGGGCGATGGCTCCAGAGAGGCGATGGAGCCCACCTTGGCCTTTGTAGCAGATGCAAGCTCTGATTTAGTCCGTAGTTCGGTCAGAGGAGTAGCCTCAGTGGTGGTGGCTAGAAAACAACTATGGCCGCAGATGCGACCTCTAAGGCAAAGCTTACAGAGTTGCTCTTTAAGGGATCCCTCCTATTCGGAAGCGAATTGGAAAAGTTAGCCAGTAAGTGGGGGTGAATCTCCAGTGCCTCAGCTACCAGAAAATAAGAGAGAGGTTGCAGCGTCCCTAACCTATGAGGGGTCAGACCAGGGGATCCCAGCGCTTTCGGCCCTACAGAAACTCATCTTTTCAGACATCTCTACCCTTTGGGAGGTCTCTGTCCTTTCGGAGCTGACAACCTAAAAGAGGGACTGGTTCGAGCTCTAGTTCAGCCCGAAATTCCTAATGAAGTTTTTTTCTGACCCATCCACAGGACAAGGAGATAGGGGGTCGACTATCCCTCTTCTATCAGAGGTGGTCGAGATCACGTTGGACAAATTAGTACTGGATATCATGTGAGAATTCTTTCTGGAATTTCGCAGCATCCCTTAGGACATGTTCATGTCACTTTGCCACTTCCAGCACAAGAAACTGGTAGTGGAATCTACGTTAAGGCTCCTCAGTTTAGGGCTATAACTCCAGTACCTACACCCAGGAAAATATGGGGTGTTAATCCATCTATTTCATCGTGCCCATCCTGAACTTTCAAGAGTGTCAGTCGTCTTCTGCGGATAATTCACTTCCTCATGGAAACTCTTCATCCTGTCATAATGGCCATACAACTGGGAGAATTCTTAACCTATCTTCATATTCTAGTCCGTCAAGACCACCAGCGTTTCCTACACTTTGTGGTACTGGACTGCCATTATCAGTTCCAGGCATTGCCCTTCAGTCTGGTAACCGCTCCCAGAACATTCACCAAAATTATGATGGTCATGGCGGCGGCACTGAGGAAAGAAGGGATCCTGGTGTACCCTTACTTAGACAACTGGCTGATCTGCTCGAAGTCATTGGAAGAGATCCTCAAAGTGACCAGCAGGGTCAGGTCCCTGCTTCAGGAACTTGGTTGGGTCATGAACATGGAAAAAAGCAGCCTCTAGCCCTCCCAGTCCTTAGAGTACCTGGGAGTCCGATTCGACACTAAGCAGGACAATCTTCCTATCTCCCTCAAAGATAAGGAAACTGATGTGCCACATGTGTCTGACTATCAGAATGCGCCCCAGGGTGTGGAGCTATCTCCAGGTCCTCAGCCTGATGGAATCAACCCAGGAGGTAGTATCATGGGCGAAGGCACACATGCGGCCACTCCAACACTCCCTGCTGTCACGTTGGAACCCACTGTCTCAAGACTACTCGATTCGCCTCAACCTACCAGTGGAAGTATGTTCTTGGCTCCAGTGGTAGCTACAGGAAGTTCATCTAAGCAAGGGTGTACGCCTGTCCCTACCGAACTGGCTAGAGCTCACTACTGATGCGAGCCTCCAAGGGTGGGGAGCTCAATGACAGGAATTGACAACCCAGGGGCAATGGACCAAGGAAGAAGCATGCTGGAACATAAACCGTCTGGAAGCCTGAGCTGTCAGATTAGTGTGTCTGCAATTCAGCCACAGACTGCAGGGCCAGGCGGTCCACGCGATGTCAGACAACTCAACGGTAGCCTACATCAACCACCAAGGAGGAACCAAAAACCACCAAGAGTCTCTGGAAATAGACCCCATTATGGAATGGGCGGAGATAAATCTACAAGGGATCTCTGCTTCCAACATCACGGGAAAAGACAACGTCAAGAGACTTTCTCAGCAGGGAAAGTCTGGATCCAGGGGAATGGGCATTGACCAGAGCCTTCAGCTCCTAGTAAAACTGGGGCCTCCCTTCCATCAAACTACTGGCCACATCTCACAATGCAAAGGTCCCCCAATTCTTCAGTCGCAGAAGAGATCAGCGCTCCCAAGGGATCGATGCCCTTGTCCAGACCTGACCAGAGGGGGACTTGCTGTATGTCTTCCACACCCCCCTTGGCCTCTGCTGGGCAAGGTCATTCGCAAGATTGAATGCCACAGAGGATTACTCCTTTTGGTGGCCCTGGATTTGCCCAGATGCCTGTGCTATGCAGATGTGGAGGCTTCTGGTGGAGAGCCCCATATGCCTCCCCCTGCACAGAGACCTTCTCCTCAATCAAGGGCCGATCCTTCACGAGGACCCAACTCTGTTTTGTCTTGCGCTCTGGCCCTTGAGAGGGCTCGCCTGATGAAGTGTGGATATTTGGCGGCATTTGATAAGTCCCTCATGAGAGGCTTCTAAGAAAAGTGAAAAGTCATGGGTTAGGAGGCAGTGTACTTTTGTGGATTACAAACCTGGTTAAAAGACAGGAAACGGAGTAGGATTAGGGTAAACAGTGGAGTGCCTCAGGGATCTGTACTTGGACCGGTGCTTTTCAATATATTTATAAATGATCTGGAAAGGAATACGACGAGTGAGGTAATCAAATTTGCGGATGATACAAAATTATTCAGAGTAGTTAAATCACAAGCGGATTGCGATACATTACAGAAGGACCTTGCAAGACTGGAAGATTGGGCATCCAAATGGCAGATGAAATTTAATGTGGACAAGTGCAAGGTGTTGCATATAGGGAAAAATAACCCTTGCTGCAGTTACACGATGTTAGGTTCCATATTAGGAGCTACCACTCAGGAAAAAGATTTAGGCATCATAGTGGATAATACTTTGAAATCGTCGCTCAGTGTGCTGCAGCAGTCAAAAAAAGCAAACAGAATGTTAGGAATTATTAGGAAGGGAATGGTTAATAAAATGGAAAATGTCATAATGCCTCTGTATCGCTCCATAGTGGGAAAATTGACCTACATTTGACAGTGGGATACTGATAGAAAAGGGTTGGTTTCAACTGGTTAAGATTGAAAGAGAAGTGTTTGAGGCAAATAAGTCGTCATGTGCTAGGGGCTGTTAAGATTTGCGGCCCATAGTTAGCTCAATGAGCCATGGCACTCACCCTTGATGCCACCCAGTCTTAGCACTGCAGGAATGCTGCCTGATCCAGCTGCCCATGCCACCATGACCAGCCTCTGCCTTAGGCTTGTATGTAGCCCCAAAGTGGCTCCTCTAGATGACTACCTCCTGGCATATGTAAACCCAAGCTCCATAGCAGTTCCTACCTCAGCAACAGGTCTCTGGATATGCCTTGCTAGTTAGTGCGTGTTGCCTTGTTCTGTGTTCCTGCACTCCAGCCCTGCCCTTGTCTCCTGCCTTTCTCGAGAGTCCCTTCCTTGGCTGGTCCTGTTCCTATCCATCTTGCCTAGTCTTCCCTAAACCTGACTTCCTTGGTTCTGGACTTTGATCATTCTCACCTGCTTCCTGGACCCGACCTTTGATTTGGACTTGACCCTGCTTTGTCTGCGGCCTGTCCCAACCTCCGGTCTGCCTGCTAGTTCTCATCTGTTGCCTGCCCTGACCTTTGCCCGCTTTGAACTTTCATTCTTGCCACCGCCCTAGGGACCTACCTAAGACCTGCTGGCTGCTACAACCCAAGGTGTCAACCTGCGAGGAAGGCAGCTGGTATGGACTAAGCTCCAGCCAGTCTCACACAGGGCATGTCCACTAGGTGGGCCTAGCAGGTTTGCCCGCTAGGCTGTGCCAACTACCCCTCAGCACAAAGGGTCCAACACAGATGTGTTTCAGGGGTGGTGTAGAAGGAGGCACATATTGTTTGAATTATTCCATGAAGAATTCATTGAAGTCTTTAGCTGTAGCACAGTCTGTGGTGGTGGTAGGAGTTTGGACTAGTTGAAAACTTTTTCCTGGGTGATTCTTTGTTCTAGTTTGGAACTGTAACTCTATTTTGCTTGTCAAATTGTGATTTTTATATTTCTTTGTGTTCTTGCATCAAGTAGGTTAGTCTCTACTCTTTGCTTGCACCACTTACGTTCAATTTGGTGGGATTTATGAAATCGGGGGCAGTTCTTAGGAGGTTTAGTATTAGGTTTGTGGGGATCTAGGGCCTCAAACAGTGGTGAATTTTTCATGCTATTGTTGAACTAGATCTGATGACTGCTCAATGTTAAGTTTCTGGTATATTGAGGAGGTCAAATAGACTGAGTTACAGAGGACCAGTTTCTGGTAGGAAGTTTGAGTTAAGTGTTGGACAAATTTAATTTAAGATTAGGAAGATGGCATGTATTTGAGCGGGAGACTGGTTTCAGTGTTGTGCTAGGGTCTGTTAATGCTGGGGGATTGGCATATCTGATCAAGAGCATGACTGGATTGTGGATGGGAACTTTGATAAGCTGAGTGAGGCTGAGGTCTTCCATGTTGCATTGATAGCTGATGGTGATACCTTTCAGAGAAGCCTTGGTGTGGTAACTGAGGTCTCCTAGGATTAGGAGTTTGTGGGTAGCAGTGGTTAGGTTGCATATGAGGTTTGGAAAGTGTGAGAAAGGAGTCTGGTAGATTCTCTGGGCAGTAGATTAAGGAAAGTTCTGGTCCCTGATCTTAAAATATTGAGAATGAGGCAGTCGAAATTGGCAGTGTTTGGATATAACTTGTTCTAGGGCCAAGGGTTGATGAGATGATAGCAACAGCCCATGAGTCTGTATGTGGTGTATTTAGTATCCTGGTGGGCAAGGGTGATGGTATCTCCTTCACCTATCCAGGTCTCTGAGGCACATGATATGTGGCTTGTATTCTTGAATTAGGTCTGGGGCACAGTGGGCATTGCTATTTGTGGATCTTGCAATGAGGAGGCCAAGCTGAAGTGAAGTTGAATTGATTTTGTTTAGATTGTGACAGAGTTAGTGGGCTGCAGAGGTGGTTTTTATTCAAGCATATTAAAGGTATAAATTCTAGTCTTACTTATATATTTCTGGGGAAATATCTTTTATAAAGGTAGCTTCCTCTAAGTGGGAAGAAGTGCATTCAGATCAGGAGAAGAAGCAAATAAAATAGGTTTCTTCTGATTTGGAAGGAAAGGAAGCACTACTGTAGAATAGCTTCACTTGATTGGGAGAGGAAGCATCTTCTGTAAAATTTAGCTTTATTTGAATGAGGGGGAGAAGTGTATTTCATACCGTGGAATGACTTCTGCTTGGGAGAGGAAGCATAATCAGAATAGCGGAGTTTGTTTTTTCTCTTGATTGGCTCTGGGTACTTTTTTTTTTTTTTTTTTTAAACTTGTCCATGAAGGGACTGGACCCGCTGAAGGCAGATTCCTTAAAGGGTCCATCTTCTGCTGGTGATCTCAGTGAAGGGATATCTGCTCAGAGGCAACACTGGCCAGCCCCAGATAGTCCTCTGGTGCGTCAGTGGTGGTGAGAGGGAGGGATTCCCTTGGTAAATGTTGGTGGGGTCACCCTGCCACCTATTGCTTCTGTAGTTGAATGCTGCCTGACACACCATGTAGCTTCCATGCTCTCTCCTTTCTCTCGGCACAACTTACAATGTGAATATGCTCAGTCCATCCCTCATGCAAACCATGATCTCTCTGAATAGGTGGTGACTGGAAAGTACCAAGTGACTAGCCTAGGGTTACAAATGTACAGTTGTGCAGTGGGTTGTGGGTTTTTTTTTGTTTTTTTTTTAACCAATAAGGTGATTCCTTTAGATCTTCACAATAATTGTCTGGCTATTTTGGCTGTGGTGGAATTTTTAATATAGTACAGTGCTTGTTCATAGGAAAATCGTAATAATCAAGAGAAGTGAAGTGGGATGACACTTGATCTTGCCACGTTTAGAGAGACAAGCTGGAGACTCCGTGGAGAGTGATTTTATTCTTCTGCAAAAGAAAAGAAAGGAGTTTGAGCTGCAGTAGGAAACATTACTCTCCACAGTACTGGCTATGGACAATAGGGCAAAATGCATGATTTTTCTCATGCAGTAAAACTAAGTTCCCTTCTGGTGCGCTTTGGACACTGTTCCCTCAAAGCAGTGCCTATTTTGGGCCCTGTTTGGAAGTACATCAGTGTTCATGTAGCATTGGCGTAAGAGCTCTAGTGCGGCAGTGGGTACTGTGTGTTCCCTCCCCCTGCCCTTTTCTGTTAGGATTTTATTTTCTTCTTGAGGAGGTGGTAGTGACTGAAGTGTCCTGGAAAGTTCATCTTGCTTATCCACGCCCGACATGCCATCGAAGGCCATCTGCTGCGGTGTGCTGCTTCTCATCTGAGGCATGTGCAGGTATTGCCCAGATGGTGCAGCAAGCTATAAATGAAGAGAAAATAGGAGACTGGCATAAAGCCAAAGCAGTGAACAGAATCGGGGAAACGTGCAGCAGTACTTCTGCACTGGCTGGTTAGGTTCTTTGTTTTTCCCTCATTTTAGTTTACTGTAGTTTAACTTTGTGTGTTGAGCAGTAAATTGTTAGAGTAATGCATACACATGAAGATCAGCATGTGTGGGCTTTTTATTTGTGCTGCCCAGCTTGCTGGAGGTATTTAGGAAGACGACTTTTCAGAGCTGCTTGGCTGAAGGTTGCTGTCCTCCACCTGCCTAAGAGTAGGGGGCGGGCTTCCACAGTGTGCGTGGCGCTAGGCGGGACGGGGAGAGGGTGTGTCGGGGGGGGGGGGGGTTTGTAGCATTCGATTTCCGGACTTGCATGTGGTGTTCCCCAGGCAATTTTCAAAGTCTAACTAGTTATGTAGTTTCCCTTCTGAAAAGGAGGTTCCCCCACTGATTTTTACAGCTGTGTGATCTGTTCGGTCCAATTTTCAATCCATGTTTCTCTCAGCAAGGAAAAAGTAACATCGGCATCTAGCAGGCTCTGACCAGAACCAACCCTCCACCCACTGTCTCCTATCACTGAGCCCAGGAGCCAGCTCATAAAGCACGTTAATTATTTACTGCTAATATTAAGAACCAGCTGTTTTGTTTTTCTTTTTTACAGCATAGTTAATGTGATTCTTAAGGGACAGGTGCAGCAGCATCACTGGAAGTGCTGATCCTTTTTAAAGCAATGGCTTGGGATAATTGGGAAAATGGGCAGCTCTTGTTGCCAGGTTTCGGTACCCAGCAGCTTGTGAAGCTGATCTCCAGCTGTTTTTACCACCTAAAAATTTCACAATATTTACCAATAATTCAGAATAGATAGATGGGCAGTAGTATCATGTCTTCTCCCCCCACCGTTGCCTTTAGCTGCCCTCTCTGTTTCCATACTCTGGTCAGGATTTGCCTAATGCTAGCTCTGTCCCACTCATTAGGCCTTCATTAAAGGGGCCAGCCTGGGGTGTGACAGATGGTAGTTTATGTAAGAGTGGCTTTGTCAGCTTGATTCTAGGTATAGCTAGAAAAATAACAAAGAAAAGGTCATCTGGGCTTTTACATGCAGTAATTTGTTGGAACGTAGCATGTGAGCTGTAGGATTCCTATTGCGAGATACTAAGTCTGCAAATGAGTGCATCAGGCATATAAGTTAAAAACGCAAGATCAGAAAGTTTATACTGCAGTGGAAAAGCAGTGATACCAATGGGTGGCCTGTGATTGATTTTTTATTAGAATTAGAGACTCTTTAAGTTCTTTAAAATTTCCCACTATACTATAGCAACTTGGGCAAAAAAACCTCGTTGGAGTTGGGGGGGTGGGTGTAAATGATTGCATGCATGGCTCTCTTCAATGAAAACTTTGTGGTACATAACCCTCCCCCTCAATTCCAAATTTTTTTTTCCAAGCTTGTAATGGATTGCTATTCCTAAAGTCATAACACATGAGATTAATTTTTCAATGGCAAACAATATGTTGTCAGAACCTTCAAACCTGTTTACAGGCTCTGGATAGACAACTTTTACAGTAGCTCATTCCCCCCTCCTCCTCTCCCCCTTAAACTACAGCAACTGTAGATTTGCAGCCATCTGAGTTGGCTGTTAACACCAAAAACATTTTTTATTTGAGACTGCAAGTGTTCTGCAATGTGCTCAGATGAGGCATTCTGTTGGTATGGTTGGTTGGTGACAGTCCATAATGTAAAATTGGCCAAGTTCCTAAAGAGCGATGTGTTTTTATCTCTTTCCAGGCGTAGGGAAAGGAGACAGAGTCGCTATCTACCTGCCCATGACCCCTGAGCTGGTGTATGCCATGCTGGCGTGTGCGAGAATAGGAGCCGTTCACTCAATTGTGGTAAGTACCTGGGGTAAACCGCTTTTCTCCTTTAAGATGCCTCTAATTCAGGTACTTTGCACTTTAATTGAATGGTGCAGATGCTGTTTAGTATACATGGTGTACCCAAGCAGAGGCCACGTTCTGGCAACTGCAAAAAGAACTACAATGGAAGTGGTACAGGCAAGTGCTCAAGGTAATCTGCTGCCTGAGGCAAGGGGGATGAGATGCTGCTCCCAGTTCTCCTTCCCCGCGAGGTATGGCACGAGTCAAATCGTCGAGATGGGTGAGGGGGTAGGGTCCCCTTGGAGTCTGGCCCTGTCAGTTGTTTGTCATTCTACAGAAGGGGGAAAGCAGGGGTCCGAGTTTCCAGAGTGTCGGTGGTAATATTTCTAGGAGGCTGGCAATCCTGCCAAGCTCCCCAGGAGCCCTGTGACCTGCCTCCCAGCACATCCCCTGGAGTAGTGGGAGATGAGTGAATGGTGGGCTCTGTGCGTGGTGGACTCCAGGTAAGTGCAATTGTATTAGGAGCCCTAGGTGAATCATAGAGCCTAGTCTGTCCCTTCCCAGCCCTCACCACACACACAATTACATCGAGTGTTTTACATGTGATAGTTTTCAGAAGTAAACTTATGAATGTCCTTTTTCATGCAAAATCTATTTTTTTATGAGCATTGCTGTTGTGCCAACCAGAAAACCCTGAAGACACTTAGTACCTAATATGTTAAGCCTATTGTAAAGTGCATTTGTTGGCTTGGCCATCAAAACCATAACTAAGCTGAATTACAGACCAAAAGAGCTTTAAATGTCAGCACTCAACTAAAGCAATCCTACCTAAGAAAAGGTAACGCTGCAAATATTATATCAGGCTCTAAAACATTAATACACCTCCTATTAGCAAACTACTATCCCTGCAAATTTTTTTTTTTATTATTTATTCTGGTGCAATATAAAAACTTAACTGAAGAAACTGCAATTTTTTTTCCTAAAAAAAAAATTGTTGGGTGGAAAGGGGGCATTAATAATTAAGATAATGGCTCTCAATAGACTTGGGTCATAAGGTACCTAATACAAAATTACCCCTACCTCCCTTATGACTCTCTATATGCTTAGGTTTATTGCTAAATGTGAGCAGATGATTTAAGAGGGAGTGTTGTATTTAAGTGGTTTTAGTTTGTGTACCCTCCACCCACACACTGGTGGGGCAGCACTGAGGGTTAGTCACAGAAGAAACTGGCGGCCCACAGCTAGGGAGTCCTCTCCCAACTGGAGAGTTTTATTTAAAATATTTATAGCCCACATGATACAATAAAACTTGCTTTAAGCAGATAACCAAATCAACGTAAATACAGGCAAAGTAAATGAGTATCCACAGTATAAATGAAGATAAGATTATAGTAACAGAACTGCAAGCTGACAGATATTCAAGAGAAAGCAAGTTAGCTTACCTATAAATGGGGTTCTCTGACAACAGCAAGACGAATGCGCCGTCTGAGGAAGGGTGGCTATACAGCTGGGGGGAAAGTAAGGAGACTTAAGTGCACTCCTCTTAAATTGAAATAAGAGTAGGAATACTGTACATGTGCTAAAATGTATCTAGACCAATGAGAGAGGTACCCTAGGAATGCAACCAAAAGAGGAAGCCATGGCGATGCAGAGTTGGCAAGCAGTTAACTTGGAGTCTGTAGCATTAAGGGTTTCTCAGAATGCTGATGGCAGGACCTGTGGTTCTTTCAGGGGCTGAGAGCGGCCACCACCGTAGCAGGGCAGCTTGTGTGTCGTACACAAAGTGCATCACCAAGTCGTCTCAAGTTCAAATGGGGGCTGAAACGAGAAATAATGGTGGCAGCCTTCCACAGTTTAAGGCTTTCATCAGGCTAAGTTTGATGTGCGGCGTATCTGTCCCCAAAAAGGATATCTAAATGTTAGTGACTCTTTTTTTTTTTTTTTTTGTTCTTGTTTCTAAGATAATTCAGCAAAATTCCTTGTGGCCTAACTTTAATTTGCTTTTCCTTAGACAGCTTAGAGCAGATTTGATAGTTGTGCAACTCCATCAACAGACCCTCCAGATACCTTGCCAAGAATCCTTCTCTCCAAGGAATGGGTTCTTTGAATGTGATGGCTCTTAAATGTGTTCTTGGTGACGATTAGTCATAGATACAAGGGCCTTATTCAATAACGATATCCAAAGGCACAATGGAGAAAATTAATTTTTTAATAAGGCACTAAAAGGGCAATAATCAAAACTGCCTGTATTGGTGCATACTCTGTTTGCACCAATAATCCAAAGTAAGTCTCTGCACGGGCTTCTTTATTGCCCCCTGAAAAACGACTCCGAGACTGCACAGATTATCTGTGGGTAATCTTCCCTTTTTATCTTTTTTTTTTTTTTTTTTTCTTTTGAATAATCCAACCTACAGGTATAGTCCTCCTGGTCCCCCAGAACACCTCTACACTTTATGGTAAAACGTGTGCACTGTTTAACACAGGTTGGGCAGTATTCAAAGTTCCCACTTCACGGGTAAAATGCAGGGCTTTCAGTCATGACATGTCGAAAGTATCCCTTGATGTGCGCATCTGGTCAGGTTGCTTGTGACATTAACTGAACAATTTCTTTAATCTTGTCTGCATTCTTGTGTGGTCTTAGTCCTCAGTCTTGTGAAAATGTTTACATGCTGCTTCTCAGCAATTTTTAGACCCCTTGCTTCCATGGAACATTTGAGTGCTAGTTGGGCCTCGCTGCACAGCACAGGGTAGCGATATTGTTTCAAAAACCAAAAGTATTCAAATTAGCTAAAACACAAGCAGCTTTCCACACTGAGGAGTGGGGCACCGGAATAGCAGATGAAATCTAATGTGGACAAGTACCAAGTGATGCACAGAGCAAACAAAAGAATCCCAGCTGCAGGTTCACAATGCTGGGGTCCGTATCGCCCCCTCGAGAAAAGAATCTAGGCATCACCTGAGGACAATACATTGAACTCAGCTCATTGCATGGCAATAACAAAGCAAACAAAAGTGAATATCATAATTCCTCTGTATTGATCCATGGTGTGACTGCACCTTGAGTATTGTGAGTTCTGGTCACTTCATCTCAAAAGGGATATAGCAAATCTGAGGAAGGTGCAGAGAAGGACAACACAAATAAGGGGTGGAATGGCTCCTTTTATGAAGAGGCTGAACAGGTTGGGGTTATGATGACTTATAAAATCATGAGTGGGGTGGAACAAGTTATACCCTATCAAATAATAGTTTCATGGTGTGTCCCCTCCCTCCAGCCACTAAGCACTAACAGAAGTCTAGGTTAACATTGCTTCCGTCAAAGCGCAATTAAGCCGTGGAATTTGTTGCAATAGGATGTGATCAAGGTTACTAGTGTAATAGATTTTTAAAAAGGCTGTGGTGGTTTTCTGGAGGGCAGGTCCATTTAAAAGTCAGGTTGGCATGGGGATCACCACCTCTTATGTCTGGCCAGGGCCTGCCAATTTTAGGGAATTTTTTTTTTTTTTTAATTTTTAGTTTTACCTTTTTTGATTTGAGCATATTTTTCTCTGCTGTTTTCCCTATATGCATCACCTTGCACTTGTGCACATTAAATTTCATCTGCCATTTGGATGCCCAATCTTCCAGCCTCGCAAGGTCTTCCTGCAATTTCTCACAATCTGCTTGTGATTTAACTACTCTGAACAATTTTATCTGCAAATTTGATTACCTCACTCATTGTATTCCTTTCCAGATCATTTATAAATATATTGAAAAATAAGAGTCCCAATACAGATCCCTGAGGCACTCCACTGTTTACTCTTTCCACTGAGAAAACTGATCATTTAATTCTACAGTTTCCTATGGTGTTTTTTTTTTTTGAACCTCACAGAACATTACAAACCTAGCACTGGCATCATACCAGTTTGTAATCCACAAAAGGACATCACTCTTATCCCATAACTCTCTAGTTTTCTTAGAAGCCTCTCATCAGGAAGTTTGTCAAACGCCTTCTGAAAATCCAAATACACCACATCTACCAGTTCACCTTTACTCACATGTGTAACCCCTTCAAAAAAGTAGTAGACTTGTGAGGCAAATAAAATATTAATTATAAAAAAAAAAGACTTGAGTAAATCCAAGCTGACTGTGTTCCATTAAACAATGTCTTTCTATATGTTCTGTGATTTTTGTTCTTTAGAATGGTTTCCACTGGATTTTCTTATTTAGTTTGCAGGATTTTCCTCGGAATCTTTGTGTGACAGAATCTTGGATTCCCAGTGTGGTGTTCTCATTACAGCAGGTATTTGTTTTTTATATTTTAAAATTGAACTGCTTCCCTGGCTCATCAGGGTTGCTCAAAACAGTGTATTATAAAATCATCACCTTAATCCCAAAGTTAATAATACAGTGCCTTGGATTAGTGTGTTATACGCACGCAAGCTTTGCTTTTGGTTAATAGAGGGCTTCTAGAGGTCCCATTCTTTTGAACTGTCCACATGGTGGAGCATCTTCTGTGGCAGGTCTGCTGTTCTGGAATATTCTTTCTACCCACTTACTGTCCATGTTGGAGCCCACGCTTTTTTTTTTTTTTTTTTTTTTAAGAAAGCATTTAAAAACCCTTTCTAGGATGGCTTTTTGGGATGATGCTGGGCAGCACTAGGCTATTAATTTCAGGAATTCACCTTGTGGTTCATTAGTAGTTTAGCAGGAATCTGTTTTCAGTTCTTTCTGTTTTGTATAATCAGACTTTGGTTTTATGACTTTTTTTTTCTTTTGAGGGGTTTAATTTTATGTAATTTGACATTTTATTTCTTAGACTATTTCTTTTTCTGTCCACCTCGAACTATGGAGTATGCAGAATATGTTTTTTAAATAAATGTACCTTGGCCACGTGTATTGCTAAGCTTTCCTGGGCTGTAACAGTCTTGTGTGGGGGTTTTTTTTGTCTGATTTTAGATGGTGTATTCAGAGGAGAAAAACCAATAAACCTGAAGGAGATTGCAGATGAAGCACTGGAGAAGACCAGAGAAAAGTATACTTTGATTTTGTTTCCTCTTCCACTGCTGTATATCTTAGAATCTGTCTGTAAATCTAAAATAATCAAACATTTGCTACTTGACAAAACAGATACTTACTCTGATATATTTTCATGCCATACTCTGACAGGGTTACAGATGGTCAGTGCAGTATTTGTAACTGGTCATCAATTTTCCTAATTAGTAAAGTGATAACCAATCCTTAGAAATGACGGCAGATGAAGACCAAACGGCCCATCCAGTCTGCCCAGCAAGCTTTCACACTTATCATAATGACCTTTGGTACTTAAAGTAGCTGCAGCCAATCCTCAGAGCCACAAGGGGGTCACTGCAGTTTATGGCCTGTATCTATGAAAGGATATGGGAGAGAAATGGGGAAAATGTTGATAGCTATGCATAATACCATACCTTCTTTTTCATGAGAAAGCTGTCATGGGGGAGGATAGATAAACAGTTGCCTTTTCATCTTCATGTAAAATGTAGTTTAACATACATTTGAAGCCTGTGTGAAATAGAACCAGGTGCTCCATAGTTGTTAGTTTTTTTTTTTTTTTGTTTGTTTTTTTGGGAGGGGGGAGGTTGTCTTGTTTATGCAGTGAAATGAGACTGTTGGGTGTGTTCAGCACCTGAATGGATGTGTGTGGCAGAGCTTCCACAAACTAGGTTCAGAGATCCTGTGTGTCAAAAGACCCCTGGAGTAGGGGAGGCCAACTCTGGTCCTCGAGCCACAAACAGGTCTAGTATTCAGCAATCAACAATGAATTGCATGAGAGATTTGCATACAACTTCATGCATATTCATTATGGATATGCTAAATACTAGGCATGTTTGTGGTTCTTGAGGACTGGAGTTGGCCACCTCTGCCCTAGAGATTTAGCATTAAGAACAGCTGTCAAGTAACACCTTTACACCACACATAACATCCACTTAAGGTCAACCCTGTGGACACTTCGAGGGACCTGAGAAGCATTGCCCAGGTCTGCCTGCTCCTCTGCACATGCTGTTACACTTGCAGCCTCCTATTTACCAACTGGGTTCCTCCTGCCTTTTGGCAAGTACCTTGCCATAAAGCTATCCCCTGGTGGATTCTAGGGACACGGAGACCCCACACCACTCATAAGAACATGCCATACTGGGTCAGACCAAGGGTCCATCAAGCCCAGCATCCTGTTTCCAACAGTGGCCAAACCTGGCAAGTACCCAAAATGCATCTACAGACAAAACATATTTTTTAAATGCTGATATCAGTCACTCTTAGGACAAAGCTAACAAACTAAAATGTTTAACAAATAGTAAGAGCAGTGAACAGAAAAAATGTAATTTGTAAACAAGTTAAAAACGATTCATAAAATAATGCTAGGTCAAGAGAACATTGTACAAATCTCATCTTCTTATTTTCATCACTCCAAATCAAATCACATAAAATCTTTACTGATGGTAACTATGCTGCTTGTACCTCTGTGCATGTAAAACTGCCCCCAAAAACAGCCTACCACCAAAACCTCACCCTGAGTTCATAATGCCCCCTCTTACAGTGGTATAAAAAGTTGACTAATGTGTGCCTTCCCAGAGGCTCTCTTCCCCTCTCAAAATGGAATTTGCGATATTTATCGCAAATCCTGGTTCGGCCGTAACACAGCTATCGCAGGCATAACGCCTGGAAAAAAGGTGATTATTTTTGGCGTTGAATCCCACAATAGCCTGTGTTACATTCACACGCAACATTAAGCACCTCTCATTTTCATTTACTTTGCCCAAACTCCTCCCACTTGACTAAATTTTTCAAATTTGTATACGCATCTTGCGATGCATTATGGTGTTATCGCAGGCGATAGGGCCCTAAAACTTGTGATAAGGCCCCAATGTGATTTGAAAAATAACCTCTTTGATTAGCTCAACCTAACTTTAAAGGGACAAAGATTATTGTCAGGTTTTGGTAAAATGGAAATTTTAACATCTCTAGGAAAAATAGACAACATTGGGTAGAAAAGATTCGTCAGCTATTTAATACGGATGTGCAGTTTCAAAAATTTCATTATTTGTTTCAGGGTGGAGGTTTCTTTTTTTGTTCAGTTTTTGAAACTGAAAACATAAAACCAGGGGTGGCCAACTCTGGTCCTAGAGAGCCACCAACAGGCCAGGGTTTCAGGATATCTACAATGAATATGCACTGCTTCCATTGTGTGCATTTCTATCTCATGTATATTCATTGTGGATATCCTGAAAACCTGGCTTGTTTGCGGCTGTTAAGGACTGAAGTTGGCCACCCCTGCATTAAACACTCCCTCCCAGCCCCCCCAAAAATACTAAAAAATAAAAAAAGCACAAAATACAGGCCTTTAGCACTCTTGGCTGGCCTTCCTGGGCCAAAACTCCCCCCCATTTTGGGTCAGCGCTGAGGCCTGGGCACTGGTTGGGGCCTAGCCATGGAGCCTGCATGAAGCAGGCTGGGTCTGGGTCATTGAAAATTGCTCCAGCATTGAAACTGACAAGAGAAATGCCCAATTGCTCCTGCTCATTCCCAGTATTTGAAAAATGGCACTGTCCATGTGGGACCAATGTGATGTCACTTTGGCACTACCTTCCAATGTGGTCTGCGCCATTTTACTTCCAGCTGCTTGAGTGATGGCACTTTAAAAGCACTGGGACATGGGTGGGAGCGATTGGGCATCACTCCTTCCTGTTTCAGTGCTGGAGCCAGAAAGGGGTAAGAGGGGGGCCGGGTGGGAGCTCCCTGGGGCTAGGCCTTGGCACCAGGCCATCAGAAGCTTCTTTAAATGCAACAAATACACCCAAAAACTTTCAGGTATTTTCATTGGATGCTTTTTTTTTTTTTTTTTTTTGCCTATTGAGTGTGATAATTTTGGCACCACAGCTGTCATTTTTGTTTGTAATTGTGCTCTGTGGCAATGCTGCACAATTACAAACTTGATTTCTAGGCCAGATCTTTCACTCCCCAGTTCAACCAGACCGGACTATGAAGAAGAAACCGACAAAGACTACCAGCTGGATTTAGGTCCCATGACTGCACGGTTCCAGAAGGAGCCCTGGTGCATGGCCCCCAGTTGAGGACTGTTGCTCTAATGACCAGACTGAAACGAATTGTGAGGGGATACAGAACCAGAGGAAAATAATCCCTGTTCTTTTTGTGAATGAAGGCTCATGTTGCCAGATCCCAGCCCTGGTCCTAACTGAGTTTGGAAGCCCAAAGAAGCAGGAGGACACTACCAGGTCAGGATCCCCCCCCCCCTCCCTCGCAGAAAAACAGCAAAGCAGCAAATCTATGGAAATGAAAGCTATAGAGAGCTGTGACACCTCAGCAAGAACTGGCTCAGAAGGATGGACCAGCCCTAATGTTTGCATTAGAACGTTTTTGTGACTTTGCCTCGTTTTTTTATAAATGAATGTCAGTAGTTTTCAGATTATGTATTGACAGCATTCCTTTAAATTTTATTTATTTATTTTTTTTTTTTACTGCTGTCCAAATTTTTGTTCCGGTCATTGCTGCGACTTCCTTCAATCCTTCATTGTGGGGGAGGGGTCATGGATCAGGCCTGCAACCATGGGCACTAACCCTTGCCACTAGCTGCCATCATTTGCATGATTGATTCTCCCCCCCCCCCCCCCCCCCCCCCGACTCTGCAAACACTGTTTCTGCTGCATCTCCAGCCCTGGCCAATCCTGGATGTGGAAGGCCTGAACTAAGATTTCAACCCAGGTCCCTCAGCACGGCTGTGCACAGTTCTGCTATTGACCCACTGGGCCAGCCCCATTCCTCTTGGTTATTTGGGTTAAAAGACTTTGCTGATGAAGAGTTCTTTAAACCTAGTAGCATTGATCTGTAAGTTAAGTCGTGTGGTGTATGCTGGACATGGTTGCATAGATAACCTGTGTGCTAGAGCTGTGTGTCTCAAACCTGTCCTGGGGGATCCCCTAGCCAGTCTGGTTTCAGCACATCTACAATGAAGAGGCACGAGAGAGATTGGAATATCCTGGAGACGGTGCAACTCCATCTCGTGCCTATTCATAGTGGATTTGCTGGCCAGGGAAGTACTCCAGGACTGGTTTAAACCACTGTATTAGAAGAAAAATCATGCATGCATCCTGTGGACTGCTTTCTGCAGTTAATGTTTAAAAAGAGTACGGAGTTGTTGGAAGTGCAATGGTCTGGTCACCAATACCAGTTCAACATTTGTATTAAACTTTATCTGGAAAAGTGCATGTTAAATCCTGTCCCTCTAACTTCAGATTCTCCACCTGTGTCTTTTAGTAAACTGGGGGAAGCTAGAATTTTGAACTGATAGCCCCGTGCCCCTAAAGCCATAAGCAAGAAGCTGGCTTGCTTTTACCTTTAGCTGGATCAACCTGACAGAATATTGCTCGCCACCATTCAGCGCTTGAACCTTACCTGATAAGTGGATGGGAACCAGGTGTGCCCCGGATTTGCTTTTATCTAAATCCCAACAGTATAAATTTAGGAGGCAATTTTGTGACCATCCACTTTGTCAGAGAGTCAGAGGGCACTCTCAACCCTTTTGAAAATGTATCCCAAGAAAATTACCCCCATGCATTTGCAGCTGCTAAAATTGTACGGGTACTTGGGGGGGGGGGGGTTTCCTTTTATCTGACAGAAATTTCGCACCTGCTTTTGCAAATGCAAAAGTGTGCTTAATTACAAACTCCTCCTCAGCCCTGCCCCTGACTGAAACCTTGTCATACTGTGGGTAAAAAGTGTATGCGCTCACCTACCCTGTGACAGACTCTTATGCACATATAGGTCGGGCAATTTTCTAATCGTCCATTTGAAAATTACCCTTTTTTTTTTTGTTTGGGCTGCTAAAATGCTAGCTGTACCATGCTAAATTTGAACTGGAACAATGTGGGAGTTGGTTTAAGCAAGCGTCACAAGCAGCCTGTGAACTTATTCTTCTTCTTGCTGTGGTCCTCCTTAGGGGACAGTTTTCTGTGAAGAATTGCATCGTGGTCAGGCATATTGGTGATGATGACAACAACAATCGAAAGAAAACAAAGATCCAGGTACTGAGGTTTTTGTTTGTTTTATTGGAGGGGTTTTGGCCTGGCAGTTTGCTCTTTCTTCTTTGGACTTGAAGCCTAATCGTAGCCATTCTTTTTTGAGCTATGGTACCATAAGCCTTAATTTGCAACTACCCAGTGACTTTTTTTTTTTTTTCTCCCCTCCTACCTATTTTTATGTCCCCTTCCAACTCCCTTAGCCCAGTGCTTGCCCTTGGCGTGGGGCTTTTTCTGGAACCCTATCATCATGTGCCCTAAACCTGGCTACCAGGTATCACTGTTGCACGATAATTGGGTCTCCCTCCTCCTAGTTGGGGTTTTCAAAACTTTTTAGCCAATAAGACCCCATTTTAGTACCTGAAAATTCATATTACCCAAGAGGATAGCCAAAACAAATTAGGGATACGCTCCCTCTCTCCAACAATCGCTCCACCTAATCTCTCTCAGCCACCGCCTCCTCTCAACCACCATCCCCTCCAGAGACCTTCTTCTCTTTTAATCTCCACCCCATCCCCTATCCCTTTCTCTCACATCCCCCCCAGTTGATCTCCTCTCACCCCCCAGCAAATATTACCTCCTCCAGACAATCTTTCGTTCTCCCTTTCTAACTCTCCACAGCCAGGCCCTTTCCAGCGGATCCAATCCTCGAACCCTTCCTGCATCTTAATCCCTTTCTTTAAATATCCCCCCCTGGGCCAGGTCCAGCAGTATTTTCCTTTGGGCCCTAAGGCTAAACCATTGAACCAAACTGATGAGAAGAGAGGGCAACACTTTTCTCTTGGAGATTCCATGCAATGCCAATGCAAGTCTGTTCCAGATTGCAGGTGATTGACCAGTGAGGCATAATGCGTTATACTCTGGGATGTGGCTCGGTGGTGATCAGCCCATTAACAGTTGGACTGTCGCGGAGCAAAGAGTGCAGTTTAAACATCACAAGCCATGTCTAATTTTCTGATAACTGCCAGGATAGAAAAGAGATTTTTCACCATTATACTGAAACAAATGATGGGCCCCAAAGACCTTGTGTCCACAGTGGCTTTCTGCAGTTCAGATTCACTATAGTAAAGCTTTTAAAATGTAAAATATCCATTCTGTAGAACATTGCTGGTCCCTGTTTGTTCTCATCTCTGACCTGGAGGATCATTTTATGATATTGGAATATTGTGAGAACTACAGCAAATGAGAGCCACTGTTGAAATGTCAAAGCTATATAGAATTGAGGAATTTCATGTTCTTTAATATCTCTGTTGGTGGTGGGACATTTGTCCATGATGGATACACTGTAAGATATATACACCATTATCCTGTGGTGATAGCCTCAATATAAAAAAATTGAGTTCAAGAAATACCTGAATATATTCTCACTGAGCACATTTGAAATTGTGTACTGTCCTCAGTTTGTATTATAAGGTCTTTGTCTGTGGAGCCAGCTTCCATTATTTTTTAAAATGTTGTGCTGGGTTTTTTTATTTAATTTTTTTTTCTTTGAGCATTTCTGTTTTATAATCTGCCATCAAGAGTCCAATGTGTGAAATAGTTAACCCCATTGCATTGTGCGGTATAGCTTGTACGGTCGGTGAGAAGACCTTTCCCAGTGACTAGACTTATAAAGCAGCTACATTGCCTGAACATATGATAAAACACCCTTGATCATCCTGTATCTCTGAACGTTGCCATCCTGAGATCCCCAGTTTTAAAACAGGCTGTGGCTCTGAGGGTGGGGGGTGAGGGTGGGAGTTGATGTTGGACTGATGAAAGTGACAGAGAAATAGAAATATTTTGTCACCTTATTACTCCATCACATCAATCCTTCTCCTTTCCTCCACGCTATCATTATAATATATTCTGACTCCCTTTAGCTTCTGGCAATGTCCATGTATTACACCGACCCACTCATTCCGTTTGGACCTGAGGGATGGGGCGCTAGCTCTCAAAAGATCTTAAAATCAGGACTATTTAACTTAATTCATCTGACCTACCCCCATCCCTAGGCCGTCTATTTTTAACTGAGTAAATGTATGCATGCTACACATGTTTAGCTAAACTTTCCGTCCGAGGGAACCAATCTCTAACCAGCTAGTGCCTGAAGTTAGTTGGTTTATCCAGCTAACTTTAGGATTACTCTACAGCACAACCAGAGTTAGCCAGATAACTTATCTGGCTAATACTGAATATTGGAGTTGGCTGGATAACTTACCTGGCTAACATAACTCTGCCTCAGAACGCCTGTATGTTAGCTGGATAAGTGGCAAAAATATTCAAAAGTCTGTATTTAGCTGAATAATTCAAATTATCCAGCTAAATGCTGAATATGGACCACTCAGTTTTACATTTGGAGAAATGAACCCTTGTGACCTACATATCCTCTCAAAGCTCAGATCAAGAGCTACCAACTGCAAAACTATCTCTTTTTATGTTTGTACCTTTCTTAAAGGGAAGTTTTTTAAAGGGGAGAGGCTCTGAAGTTTGTGCCTGAAGCACATTTTATGGACACATGCTTTTTGTTCATTTGGGGAGGATGCAGCCATGTTTGCTGTATTTGAATACATTGGGAGAGATGCCTGAGGGGAAATAACCTTCGAAACACATATATCCCCTGAAGGGATGAAAGAACAGAGTACACACAAAAGAAAAAAAGGAAAGGCTGAGAGAAATTACATATTGTGGAGTAGAATTAATTGAATTGATATAAAGATAACTAGCAAATCAATAAGCCAAGTGGCTTATTGTTGTGATCTCACACCTGCAAGAGTTTGATTTCAATTTAATTTGACTGTAATGTTTTAGTAATGATAGCTGCTTCATTTCCAAATACATACTTCAAACACATAATCAGTGCGTCAGGAAGAAAAGATAAAGTTGGGAAAACGTTATTTTGCTAAACTCTCTGCTTGATACCACTAGCCAAAATGATGTGCCATTAGTTAATTGGCACTTGGCTGCTGTGGTCTTGCTTCCAGTCTGTATACACAGGAGGCCATCTGCCATGTTTCACAGCTGATCAGGAGCTCTGGCTACACTTCCAGGGAAGCAGACCATCCTTCACCCAAGCATTTCGTGCTCTTCAATTCTACATGACCTAGCATTATCTCTTACCTATGGATTTTGACTGCTCTTCCCAAGGAGCAGGGAGGACTAGTCAAATTCAGGCAGTCAGAATTCAGAAAACGGGAGCATTCATTTGGGTCGTGATTTTTTTAAATTTATTTTGTTGACCCAACAGTTTCCTCCTTTTGAGCTTGCATCTGAGGTTGGAGCCAGTGTTTTAGAATCCTGGCACCATGGACCTTTTAAATGTGCAAATACCAGGGGATTGTTCCCATATTTTTACGCTACCCTTTGCCCTCCAACCTCCCACCATACCAAATCTAGTCCTTGGTGTTGGCCCTGGACCCCTGTAATCATGCTTCCTAAATCTAGCCACTAGGGGTCATCCCTGAGTGACTCTAGACCCAGCTGATGCTGGGACCTTCTGTGTGGAGTGCTGAGTCAGCAGAAACTCCAACTGCTCCCTCTCTGTATTTGAATCCAGGGTGGGTCAACTACCCTTTCCAGCTCTACGGGCTGGAGGGAAGTCTGCACTAAGATCAGTCCTTGGCACTGGCCCATCACAATAGCAGCAGCAGCAGTCTTCCCTTCCTCCATGGGCTTCTACATCATCTCTGCAGTACATTTGAGTGATCCTCAGACTGCAGGTCTGCTTCACCACAGTGTACAGTGTTATGGCCTGAGGTAGGGGGCTTAGACCCATTCACTGAATTTTAATTAAAACATTAAACCACTTTCTCTTTCTCACCACTAATTATGAGCACTTTTAAACTTTAACTTTGATTCTTTTTTACTGGGCATATAATGTAAAACATGCTTGAAACTCACTTTTCTAGGTGAAATATGTATTGTAGAAATCCTAAGTAATGTAAAAGCTTTGGAGGCGTGCATGATTTTGAGGAGTTGGCTTCCATGCTCAGGGTGCCGTTTAAACAGAGGATAAACCTCGGTGATCAGAGCATCAGTTCCTCAGTGACAGACTGAATAACATTTTTTGCCCAACTTTCTGAAGAGAAGTGTGGTTTTTTTTTTTGGTTTTTTTTTTAAATAAAAGCTGAAAGCTGATGAATTTAATGTGGCACTTGTTGCTGCTTCCTGTCGTGTTCCCACCTCTGCTGCCAGTTGGCAGTCTGCAGAAAAGGCAGAAGAAAAATGGCAGAAAAAAATTAGATTCTATTAGTATGCTATAGAATTTATTTTTTTTTTTTCTTATTGCCAAAAAAAGGTTTCCTCCTTTGGAAGGCGTGGACCATAAGGTTGCATGGTTAGTCCATCTTTACCCCCGCGACAGTAAAATTCCCCAAAGCCAATTTTTACGTATGTTGGATGGATGGTTCTTAAGAGCTTTATGCTGTTGGTGCGAGAGCACTGACCTTTGCGCACATGTCAGATGATGTGAAATGACAAGATGTGAAGGTTTGGTTCCAAACACCAGTATAGAAAATGTCTATAAATAAATAAAAATAAGAGAGAAATGAGACCGCACAGAAAACAGAATTTAAGGCTTTGTTGCCTTTCTACAAAAGTAGACTATATTTACCACAAAGAATGTTGCCCAGTAGCGTCCCTTTGGACTGCAGGGGTCCATATTTATATTTAAAAAAAAAAAAAAAGAAAAGCTTCAGGCCTCCTGTGTACAGAAGGAACACAATTCTGAGCTTCCTAGAGATAAGAGAGGAGGTGGTTGAGAGCAGAGTGGCTTTCTGGTCTCCTCCCCATGCCAGAGGAATCTGGTGAACGTTCAAGGCTTCAGACTTCTCCCCTTCCCCTGGCTTCTTTCATTTGGGAGCCATGGCCTTAGAATCTACCAACAAGGAGAGCGATTATGAAGCCTCGTGTAGGACAGCAAACTATTTTTCAAACGGAAAACTGCTCCTTAAAACTGTCTGGTGGCTACAAATGTGTGTGCAGAGAATTGAAAAGGCGGTCTCTTCATGCCCTTGGCCCTCTTTCTCTGCAGGTGATATGTGCCCTGGGCACATGGCACTGTCAGGTGTGGATGAAGCTTGTTTTATATAAATCAGTATACAAAACAATAGCATGATTATGCAAGTAGACTGAAACTACTGAATAGTAGATCTCATTGTATGACCCTCCCATATAAATGTAATTTTTGTCTTTATGTAAACACTAATTTTTGTAGATGAATTGTTTTGGTCCCTGCGAATAGCATGGATATTTTGACCTGCACTGAGGGAGGCAATCAAAACATGTTCTTTACACAGGTAAACATACATTCATTCACCCTAAAAAGCTTTGATTATTGCCCTCAGGGTGTTCAGACTGGGAAAAGCAATAGCCCTAGAGAACTGGATACGTTGGTAGGCTGCAGCATTCATCTGGAACCTTCTAGTTGGGCAGGTTCTTGTAAAGTCATTACCCTGACTCCAGGGTAGTTACCTTGTACGCTGAGACTTGACTGCAGATGGTGTGAAGTTTGGATCTTAATAGAAGGGAAGGAAAGAGTATACATGCTACTGGAACTGCTGTGTTCCTATACTGAACTGCAGCTTGATCCAGCTCATTGGACCAAATGTAAATAGTTGTACATATATTCTTGCCACTTTATCCAAGTAAAGACTTTTTTTCCCCCCTTTGGGACCCACAGATCCAGCATGAATGGTCTAATTTGAAGGTAATCCTTGTGCATGTATCTTTTTCTTCACAAGAGGGACTTCCCTTTCAGAAAAGTATTCTGTACTACTTTTATGTAATATAGGAGCTGGGGGTTACAAGAACATGCTTTTCAACATCGCTAGTCTGTGGGTGCAATAAACGTGATGCTGAGAACTCTGTAAGCTTAATGGCCAGTCTACTAGCTGCCTGGCCTTTCCACCGGTAAGTAATGGCTGTCATAGCTGTGATGTTTGTCTGTCTCTCCAGGAGACAGTGTCCTCCTGACAAGGGTCTGTTAAAATCATTCTTTTTATTCATACCCAGAACTTATCACAGGTTTTCCCTTCTGTCCTGCAGTTACCATGGAATGCAGATGTCGACATATGGTGGCACGAGCTGATGCTGGATGCCAGTGAGGAGTGTGAACCCGAGTGGCTGGATGCAGAAGACCCGCTCTTCATCCTGTACACAAGTGGTTCTACTGGAAAGCCAAAAGTAAATATGAACTAGTGAAAAGGGTTTGATGCATGTCTGGCACACAAACTGTTTTTAGAAAATATTGTGGGGAGCAAGCATGTTTCAAAAATCTCAGTATACTATGTGCAAGTATTCAATCTTTGAAAATATAGAAAAATTATTTTATATTAGAGGATGAAGCTGAACAAGGTCAGCAAACCTCCGTCTGTCAAATAGCTATTTCTCTCCAGTGCAGTGCATTACAATATGTGCTCCAATCATCTTAAGATGCAAACGACTCCAATGTTCTACTGTACATATCCTAAAAGCCCTACTTGTCTTACCCACACACCTTTTTGCACCGACGGATTGCATACTCTACAAAAAGTGGGTGCAATTAGTAAAAAAAAAATCTTAAGGCATTCTATCAATCTGTTATGGGATCCAGTCGTCAACATAAGGGGTAACCAGAACAATGTCCACACTTAATGTCCCACCAATTTAGACCCTAAGAGTCCGTTGTTCCATATCTTGTTTGGGCAAAGATGTTACATGTTTGTTTTCTTTTAAATAAGTCTTATTTCAATTTCCAAGGCTTGTCACAAAATGTAACATTTAAAGCTTTTAGTCCAAGGCGATTGTTTTGCCAAGGGGTTGTGTTGGGAGGAACCAAGAAGAAAATTGATTTTGAGGTTTTAGTAACATTTAAGTAATCAAGTGATATCCGAGTGTATTGTGAGCAATCTTCACAATTCTTCACACGAATGCCAGTATTACATTTTAAGTGGGTTTTGTTTTTTAAACTGGCATTTCATCAAAATGGAGTTTATCCCAGAACAAAACTGACAGCATTTTTAGTAGTGGTACCTCCCGCAGCATCACACTCAACAGCTCGATTCTCTGGATCGTCTTGATTTGAGCACAGAGCCCAGATGTAGAGGACAAGACACTGGTGGGACAGAGTTGGGAGGAGTGGTGAGAAACCTCAGCTCCAGCTGAGTCAAGCCCTTCTTTGCTCTGTGCAGCAATAAGCTTCCCCTCCCTCGGGGACTGCCAAACCTTTCTCCAGGATGGCTTCCATTCACTGTTGGGATAATGACATTGAGGTTACAGTAGGTGGAAACTAGCTTAGCTTTCCTTTTTGGAGATAGCTCAGGCTAAAAAATAAAAGAACTGCAGCAAAACTATTATAGGAGTCATGTCATCTTAGCTCTCCCCCATATCACATTTCACATGCTGTTCACTAACTGAATGAAATGCAGAGAATGCAATCACTTAAAAAAAAAAAATTGGCTAGCTTTAGCATGTGTGCTAGATGTTTGCATGCAGGCTAGTAGAACATAACACCTGAGCATTAACGTTTTGCTTGTGGCACTATTTATACCACCTTTGCACTATTTTTTTGCATGTGTGGTACGGCTTTTTTTTTTTTTTTTCAGTTGCTCCCCTCTTCTACCAAAGAAATAATAAATTGGAGGCTCATTGATTGTGCTCAGTGCAGAGAGAAGATAGGAACTGGACCCGGGCAGGAAGGATTTGATTGGAGGGGAAGAAGCGATTGAATAGTTGGCCTTGCTTTGTCTTGTGCTTTTGTTTCCCTGCCTGTTTGTTTTCTGGTGTGCTTGCAAGGATGCCTGTTGGTCTCTAGTTTTGTAACAGAGAAGTGACACTAGAGGACCTGGAAGGATGGGAGAGTCTGGGTGCATGGATGTACTAGGAGTATGACAGCTGAGCATGCTGAAGTGAGGAAAGGTAGGAGGGGAGAGGTCATGTTTGCCATGAAAAACAGTGGCGTGCAGGAGGTGCTGAAGAGGGAGGAGGTGGTGCAGCAGCAAAGTAGCCAGCTCATGAAAGGAGGAGGGAATTGTCCAGCAGGTACAGGAGGAGGACTAGGGAAAAGGGTATAATAGGAACTGGCAGGGAGGCCCCCACAGCACCAACCTGGAACGTAAGTACAGCATGAGGAGGAGGTGGGACCAAATGCCAGTGCCATAGATCCAAAGGCAAGCTTGCAGATGCTCAAGTACAGTCAAGATAAGAACATGGAGAATGTTCTAGATTAGAGCATCCTGATTGCAGTGATTCAACATGGAAGTCTTTAGCCACATAGCAGTGCATCAGGGAAACCCTAGTGGAACATGGCTGCAGCTTCCAAATGTTATCCAGCACCAAGGCTGGTAGATATACCAGCAGGGAGGTGACACCAGAGAAACAGAAGGCAGCAATGCTTCATCTTATTGGCTGAATAGACTTGAGGAAAGGTTGTATGGCATGGGATCAGAAGTCATTTTTGACCTTGGAGAAATGCTGGATACCACTGCTGAAGTGCATGACAAAACAGGTGAATAACTTACTATCCCAAAACAAGGTCCAATGTCCAGAGAGTTGCCCATCTTGAAATGTAGTTAGCCTTGGACTGTCGTCATGCTTGTAGTGCCCAGTAGGGGAACAACCTTGAAAGGGTGAGGCAAGTGTTAGTGGAACAAGTGGAATACACATGCTTTAACTACTATACTTAAACCTGCTTCTTGCTTGGAGTACTGTTGCTTCAGCCAGGATCACAAAAGAGACTGAATACAGCTGTCTCGGGGAATTAGAGGAAGATACTAAGCCTCTCTAATAGCCCCATGTTGCCTGCTTTACTAAGGCTTGTCTCCTCTTCTATATCGGGGGGGGAACATAGTGAATCAAGTCTATATTGCACATGACAGCCCTTGAACATCACCTATAGCTTCAATACAGAGTCAGCAGCAGAGTTCCTCTTATCAAAAGCATATGCATCAGTGTAAGGTGCCACCAGCTTATGGCTCATATTTCCTCCCATCATAGCTATTCCACACCAGGCTCTCCATTGCTACCTTGATAGATTCATCTTGCATGGACTGTGGGGAGTCATGTCATGTCATATAATTTCTGTTGTACTGGGTCAGACCAAAGGTCCAAGCCCACATCCTGTTTCAGAAAGTGGCCAATCTAGGCCACAAGAATAGATCAATCCTTGCTCTTGCTCAAGAATTAAGCAGTAGCTTTCCCAAGTCCACATGGATAATGGTGGCTTATAACCTTTTTTTCTTCCAGGAACTAGTATAAACCCTTTTTAAACCAGCTATACCAACTGCTTTCACCATATCCTCCAACAAATATCTATTCTACCCCACTCACAATTTTATAGACCTCTGTCATATCTCTTCTCAGCCATCTCTTTTCCAGGTTGAAGAATCCTAACCTGTTCAGCCTTTCCTCATAGGGGAACTGTAACCTATTTATCATTTTGGTCACCCTTCTCTTTATCTTTCTAGTTCTGCTTTATCCCAGGACAAGCAGGATGCTAGTCCTCACATATGGGTTACATTACTGACGGAGCCCTATTGCGGGAAAACTTCTGTCAAAGTTTCTAGAAACTTTTGACTGGCACTGTGAGGCCACTGAGCATGCCCAGCATGCCATGATATTCTCTGCCACAGGGGTCTCACTCTAGTCTTTGTTTTTCCGCGCTGCCATAAGCATCGCAGAGATAGGAGCCCGCGAGTTTACTCACTATATTCTGACTGAAAGTCATTTTTTTTGTAACTATTTCTCCCATACGGGATCTCACTCTCTCTTTTCTCACCGGCCGGTGACATTTTCACTGTTTTTGCATCGAGTAAAACAAGAATTTTTTCTCTTCATAGAGATTTCCCCATCTTTATCGACTACCATCGATATTATCATGGCTTCCGGATTCAAAAAATGTCCGGTTTGCAGTAGGAACATGTCTCTCACGGATCCACACCTTGAATGTGTGCTCTGTTTGGGAGACAAACATGATATTTCTTCCTGCCCACAGTGTGCAGAAATGACTCCTAAAGGACGTAAACTTCGTCAAGAAAAAATGGAGCACCTTTTCCAACTCCAACTTATTCCTTCTCCTTCGTCGTCAAAATCGTCCCCAGCAGGAGTGACAAAAAAAGTCCTGCTGAAGAAACTTCTCCAGACGGATCTGGAGACAAAACATCACCAACACAGTTGACTGCATCGATAAGGTCGGTAACTGAATCGCGGCCTAAACACAAGCATCGACACCACCATGCCCCGATGTCACATTTAGTACCTTCCCAAGGGGAACAGAGTGCAGTGGCAAAAACATAACGAAGCATCGCCGCGGTCAGGGCCTGCATCGACGGAACCCGTGCAGCCTTCACCTATTTCTCCATCGGCGCCTACCGTTCCATCAGTGCCACAGGACTTGGCACTGCTAATCAAACAAGCAGTAATGCAAGCCTTTACAAGAACAAATTCCAGCGACCGTGCCGATGCCAGCGATGATGCCGGTGATGTCATCGACCCCGGTGACATCACCGATGCCGGTAACATTACCGATGACTATGCCATTATCGGCACCGATGACATCAATGATACCGGTAACAGTACCGACGATGATGCCATCAACGATACCAGTGATATCACCGATGCCGGGACCAATCCCCATGCCAGGGGAAGCCCCGATGCTAGTGGAAACATCGATTCCACAGATGACTTCGATGACATTATCGATGCCAACGTCTGTACCTTTGTCCCTAACAAGTACAACACCGATGTCTATGGCTCTTTCAACTCCAGCACCGATGCCACTGTTCACTCTAGCACCGATGCCAGGAAAACAAGACAGAGTATCTACTGTGCCTTCAAAGACATCGAAGACACTGGTGGTTGCATCAAGGCCGAAGCCTCCATCAACAGTACCACTCCTTCCTGGGGCTCCAGGACAACCAGTGTCAACACTCCACCATATCCTTATGAAAAGATATCAGGAATTACTGGATTCTCTACCTTTTAATCCAAGGGAGGAAGATCCAGAGGATGTACTTCATGAAGATCCTTTACCAGGACCTCCCCCACCAAGGACTTAGTCAACTCCACAACAAACCCAAGATTGACACTTGGAGTGACACGGACACAGATACATCATCGGAGGATTTCATGTCCGAGCCATCACCACCTGATCCCAGAAAGAAATCTCCAGAAGATTTCACTTTCACCACTTTCGTTCAAGAAATGGCAGATTCCATTCCCTTTAATTTAGTGACAGAGCAGGATTCCAGACATCAAACCTTAGAGGTACTTCAGTTTGTTGACCCTCCAAAACAGATAGTAATTCCAGTGCATGATGTTCTCTTGCAATTACAGCATCGTATATGGGAACATCCCTGCTTCGTTCCAGCAGTGAATAAGAGAATGGATAGTACATACCTAGTACAATCCACTCCCGGGTATCAAGTCTCAGCTCCCTCACCACTCAGTCGTGGTAGAATCAGCACAGAAGAAATCTAAAAAGATAAGAACACATTCCTCCAATCCCCTAGGTAAAGACCACTGTCTTTTGGATTCCCTGGGTCGTAAAGTGTTTCAAGGGGCCATGTTGAACTCAAGGATTTCTTCCTACCAGCTCTATATGACCCAATACCAGCGGAATTTATGGAAGCAAATCCAAGAATTTGTTCCTTCTCTCCCCACTCAACATCAGGAGGCTGCCCAGGCCATAATCCACAAGGGTCTGGAGGCCAGGAAACATGAGGTCCGTGCAGCCTGACGGCTTTGAAACAGCTTCAAGGGTAGCTGCATCAGTGCCAGGAGATGGGCATGGCTTAAGGCCTCAGACCTTAGACCAGAGGTCCAGGACAAATTAGTGGATCTACCTTGCCTGGGAGACAACCATTTTGGATCTAAAGTCCAGGATGCAGTGGCTCAACTCAAGGAGCACACTGTGAAACACTGAGACAGCTTTCCTCCCTCCCACAAGATCCCCCTACACACTCTGGGCGTAGGCCCCAACGAAAGGACACGAGAAGGCCTTTTTACAGGCAGCGAAGATACAATCCTCCTATCTCTCGTGCCAGGCCTTCCCGAACTCGACAGAGGCCGCAAACAAGACAACCAAGAACAACAAGGACCCAGCCTGCTACACAGACAGGACCTGCTGCTGGTTTTTGAAACCAAATCCAGAGAACTCAGCTACCTCTCCAATCCTCAGCCAGAACTTCCGGTAGGAGGCCGGATATCCAAATTTTACAACAATTGGATACCAATAACATCAGACCAATGGGTTCTGTCAATATCTCGAGGTTATCAACTCAATTTCCTCTCAACCCCCACAGATTTTCCTCCAAGATATTTCCATCTCCCAGAAAATCACATGCTTCAACTACAAATAGAATTATCCACCCTTCTGAAAGCCAGGGCTTTAGAACCAGTGCCCAGGTCTCAGCAGGGCAGAGGATTCTATTCCCGGTATTTCCTCATTTCAAAGAAAACTGGAGGCCTACATCCCATCCTAGACCTCAGAAATCTCAACAAATTTCTGAAGAAGGGAAAAAATTCAGGATGGTTTTGCTAGGCACCATGCTTCCTCTTCTTCAAACAGGAGATTGGCTTTTTTCTCTGGATCTTCAAGACGCTTACGTTCACATTACAATATTCCCTCCTCATCGCAAGTACCTGCATTTCATGGTGGGGCATCAATATTTCCAATACAGAGTACTGCCATTCGGTCTTGCCTCTGCTCCCAGAGTGTTCACAAAATGTCTGGCAGTAATAGCAGCACACTTGCACAAACAAAGTGTCCATGTGTTTCCATACTTAGATGACTGGCTCATCAGAAGTCAGTCTCTACAAGGAGCTCTCGCTTCTCTCAAACAATTACTGTCCTCCATTCGATGGGATTTCTCATAAATTATCAAAAGTCCCATCTGCTCCATCTCACCTGCTTCAATTCATAGGAGCAGAATTGAACACTATCCTCTCAAGGGCTTTTCTACCCAATGATCGAGCAGAAACACTGTCCCTGTTGGCAAAGTCGATTCACTCAAAGAAACTAGCAACAGCTTATCAGTTTCTCACCTTGCTAGGCCACATGGCCTCCACAGTTTACGTCACTCCTACGGCACGACTAGCCATGCGGGTAACTCAATGGACTTTAAGATCTCAATGGATCCAAGCCATTCAACCACTGCATTTTCCAATTCAAGTAACCCACCAGCTACGTTCCTCTCTACTTTGGTGGATGAACAAGGACAATTTGCACAAGGGCCTACCTTTCCAGCAACCTGTTCCACAGATAATGTTAGCTACAGATGTATCCACCTTAGGTTGGGGAGCTCACATAGACAATCTCCAAACCCAGGGTACTTGGACAAAACTCGAAGCAACATTTCAAATCAATTTCCTGGAGCTTCGAGCTATACTTTATGCACTGCATGCGTTCAGACTGCCTTTCACACAAGATTGTTCTAATCCAAACAGACAACACAGTTGCCATGTGGTACATCAACAAACAGGGAAGTACGGGCTCATATCTCCTTTGTCAAGAAGCTGCACAGATTTGGGGCTGGGCCCTGAAACACTCAATGTTCCTCCGGGCCACTTATCTGGCAGGCATTCACAATGTAGTGGCAGATCGACTCAGTCGTCAGTTCCAACCACACGAATGGTCCCTGGATCTCTCAGTAGCGACCAGGATATTTCAGCATTGGGGACAACCAACAATAGACCTCTTTGCGTCACATCTGAATCACAAAGTGGACAAATTCTGTTCTCTTCACAAACAGAAAACCCAGCCAGCCAAGGACGCCTTTGCTCGCCCTTGGAACTCAGGCCTTCTATACGCGTATCCTCCAATACCGCTCATAACCAAAACTCTAGTGAAGCTACAACAGGACAAGGGGTCCATGATACTCGTAGACCCGTGTGGTTTCCCACACTTCTAGACCTCTCAGTCAGGGATCCAATTCATCTGGGAGTTGCTCCCACTCTCATAACTCAGGATCGGGGTTGGTTGCGCCATCCCAACATTCAATCCCTATACCTGACAGCATGGATGTTGAAAGCTTGATTTTACAACCACTCAATATTTCAGCCAATGTATCTCAAGTGCTATAGCTTCACGTAAACCTTCCACACAGAAAAATTATTCTTCCAAATGGAAGAGATTCACTCTCTGGTGCAGCCAAAAGAATATTGATCCTTTCACTTGCCCCACTACTTCTCTACTAGACTATTTATACCATCTTTCAGAATCTGGTCTCCAGACTTCATCTGTAAGAGTACATTTAAGTGCAATCTCAGCTTACCATAACAAGATGGGAGATGCACCTATATCCACACAACCTCTTGTCAGTAGGTTTATGAGAGGTTTAACTCAAATTAGACCACCAATTCGGCCTCCAGTCACAGAATGGGACCTGAATTTGGTTTTAGCAAGGCTAATGCGTTCTCCTTTCGAACCCATAGATTCCTGTGATCTTAAATTTCTCACATGGAATACTATCTTCTTCATAGCCATTACATCAGCTGGAAGGGTTAGTGAGTTACAAGCACTTGTCTCGTACTCACCCTATACAAAGTTCCTACATGACAGTGGTTCTCCGTACACATCCAAAATTCCTTCCCAAGGTAGTTACGGAATTCCACTTGAACCAATCCATAGTTTTACCTACATTTTTTCCAAGGCCTCAGTCTCACCAAGGAGAAAGTGCCTTACATACCTTGGACTGCAAACGTGCACTATCTTTTTACTTAAACCGCACTGCAGTCCACAGGACATCCAAACAAACCGGGTAAAGCAGTGGGTAAACATACTCTCTCCAATTGGCTAGCAGATTGCATACAGTTTTGCTATGAAAAAGCAGGCCTTCCTCTCCAAGGGCGAGTAAAGGCACATTCAGTAAGAGCAATGTCAACCTCAGTAGCACACTATCGTTCAGTGCCAATCCTTGACATATGTAAAGCAGCAACATGGAATTCTCTTCACACCTTTGCAGCTCATTACTGTTTTGGACAAAGAAGGACAACAAGATTCATCCTATGGACAATCTGTTTTAAGGAACTTGTTTCCAGTTTAATCCCAACTCCTTCTACATCCAACCTGCTGTAATCTTCGGCTGATTCATTTTCAACAACAATACTTCACTGTTGCTTCACTACAAAATGACTCAGCCTCTAGCTTGCTAATCACCCATATGTGAGGACTAGCATCCTGCTTGTCCTGGGATAAAGCAAAATTGCTTACCTTGTAATACATCCCAGGACAGTAGGATGTAGGTCTCATGAAAGCCACCCGCCACCCTGTGGAGTTGGGTCTCATACCTTATATTTTATTTTTATTGCTACACTACGAGACTAGAGTGAGCCCCTGTGGCAGAGAATATCATGGCATGCTGGGCATGCTCAGTGGCCTCACAGTGCCAGTCAGAAGTTTCTAGAAACTTTGACAGAAGTTTTCCCACAATAGGGCTCTGTCAGTGACTTCACCCATATATGAGGACTACATCCTGCTGTCCTGGGATAACACCTATTACAAGGTAAGCAATTTTGCTATATCTTTTTTGAGATGAGGTGACCAGGTGCTTGCTGGTCATCAGTTAGTGTTGGACCAACAGCACCTACACAACAGTTAGTAAAGACCTCAAGTCTCTTGGAAAGAAGATGACTTTCCAGACCCATCTGATGGAGGTGGTGTGAAGTCTATGGAAAAATGTGATAAAGGCAGTGAACAAACTGTCAATGGACCATTTGCTCCTAACCAGACTGATAATATCCTCTTCAGCCTCAGCATATCACCATCATGGAAATGCCAGACAAGGATGTGTTTTAGGAGGTTTTCAAAACCTTGCTAGAGTCCACAAGCAGATCCTGCAGGAGCCCATCTATGAGAGGTGGATGGCCTGTAGCTGCCCATCCAGTGGGGACAGATTCAACCCATTGCACCCCATAGTTGAAGAGCCAACAGAATATGAGGATGCCTCATGCCTAATTGATGGACTGTGTCTCCTGCACTTTGACTGACCTGTCTTCAAATGGCAGATCCCCTCAATGGTCTGCCTTGTGTACCATCTTCTAGTAGTCATTTTGTCTTATGTGCGCTCTACCTCACCTGTTTTTCAGTTGCCTTTTGTGCTGCCTGTATCATTTTGCAACAGTGTTGCTATATAGTTTAATATGAGTATGTTTCGTTTGGAAAAAAAATCAAATTTTGCTTTTGAGGGGATTGAGTGTTAGGACCTTTCTTATAAGTCTTTCCTGAGATAATTGAAGATGCATAAAAGGATATAAAACTTGGAGTAGAGCAAAAGAGGAGAAGTTGCCTTCCCTTGCTGGCTCTTCCCAATCTTCTCCCATTCTTTGGATCCTACTACCTGCTATACTCAAGACCTCATGCCTCTTATTATCCCCTTCCTCTCCATCCTCTCAAACCAATACTAGCCTCCCCTCCTTCCACCTGAGGTCCAGTCCTTGATTACTTTATCTACCCAACAAGGTAGCTAGGAGGCATTGTTTCTAGTGGAAGGTTATTCTAGACCTTTACATCCAAGGGTGCAACCAACATTTACTCTCCCTTGCTGTCTCTGTTCTCTTGTCTCCTCTCACCTCCTCTTTCTCCTTCCTATCTTTCTTGCTCCTCTTTTTTTATCCATTTCTGTTCTCCTTGCTTGTTGTCTCCCATTTTCTCCAACAAACTGCCGCCTCCCAGCAGGAGGTATGTGCAATCTGTACCTAATGTTCAGAATGGGTGACACGTTTTTTGGGCCATAGCATGTGGTTTAGAGACTAGAGTGTGATAATTTGTGAAAGTTTATGCATTCATTTTCATCTCATTATTATGCTCATTAACATGTACCTGAAAGTTTACTGTCCATTCACTAAAGTGTTAATGGGAGCCTTAGTGCGTGTGCTCAGGTGTTATTGAACAGGATGCCATGGATCATATCCTACAGGCTGTCACTAACATATAGTAAATCGGCCCCTTTTATGATCACAGCTGAGAAGTCACAACACAAATAGCAACAGAGTACTGATGGTATTTACTTGTATTGTCTGTCAGCACTATAAATAAGTGACTAAGTACAGTATTAAAATTAGAAAGGAATATTAAACTGCAAAACTCATTGTCCCTGTTATTTTAGCCTCTGCTTTTCGAAGGTTAGTATTATAGAAGCTGTGAATTTTCTGCCTAACTTTGACCATTTGTTTCTGCAGCCGTCTCCTTGTATTTTTCCTTATGATTATTCTCTGTTGCTCGCACTAGGCTGCACCTGTGACCCATCTTATTCCTTTCTTTATTCAGGGTGTGGTGCACACTGTTGCAGGCTATCTCCTGTACACAGCCTTAACATTTAAATATGTGTTTGACCACCATGAGCGTGATGTGTACTGGTGCACGGCTGACATTGGGTGGATCACTGGCCACTCCTACGTTGTATATGGGCCTCTGGCTAATGGTGCCACAAGTTTAATGGTAAGTATTTTGTTGCATGATTGTGTGTAGTTTATCTTAGAAACAAAGGTCTTATTGTTTATCCAGTGGTATGTGGAGAATGAATTTTGCTGTATATATTGCTTTAGGCTTTTTAAGTTAATTTTTGTCCATAGGTAAGTAATGTTCTATTTGTGGATGAGCAAACAGAAAATGATCTGGAGATGGCTGCCTGATAAGCATTGGGGATTGCTACCATGTTTTTATGGAGATAAGAATTTAAAGCATATAAATGTATAAAATAATTAAAGGTGTTAGCACTAGCAAAATAGCATTTTAGAATCTTGTTTCAGCATGGTTGACCTTTGAATCCTTTTGAATTTAGATCCTTAAAATAACCTTCTTAAAAAAAAAAAAAAAATTCTAAGTTGCCTTTTTAATTTAAGTTTGAAGGCATTCCTTTGTATCCTCATGCGGGAAGATTTTGGGAAGTGATTGAGAAATATAAAGTGACAAAATTCTATACTGCGCCCACTGCCATTCGCCTGCTAATGAAATACGGAGAAGAACCAGTGAAGAAGTGAGTGGCTTGTTTTTTTTTGTGTCCCATTCTAGTTTGGGTTTATCTGTGCTTTATACACCTAGCACCTTCAGATATCTCCACTTTTCTCTATGGGGAACTGACTGAATATCTGAGAGACACATAGTATGTCACATACACACCTGCCCCCGATATATAGAACCACAAAACAATGAAGGTAGACATTTATAGACCCAACCTGAGAATTTATACAAGGGGATGCTTTTATAGGAGGTTTTCAGATAGCATGGTTTCCTTTTTCAGATGTGGAAGGAAATTGAAGTGACTTATTTTGATCTTGAAAGCTTGTGTACCACATCCCTAGTAATTCTTAGGATGGTCCAGTGAAAGCTATTACAAACTGCAAATTGTCCTTTTTATTCCCCTAGTACTAATTTGGCTACTAGAATTCTTTTGCTGCTTCTATAGTTGGAATTTTTGGCATTTTCTTTGTCTAGAAACTAGTGGCCTCACAGACATGACACTGCTTTATCCTCCCTGCTTTGCACAGTTCAGGATTGCAACACATCTCAAACTGATAGCAGCTTGAGGTGTCTGATATTGCACAGCAATACTGTAGTCTGAAATAAATCATTGTCTTCCATAATTTAAAGTGGAGAAGAGAGAGCACTACTTAAAGGCTGGGAATCAGAGTGATAATTTAGCAGTAAGACTAATGAGGCTGCCTCTTTTTTTTTTTTTTTTTTTTTTGCTTTAAAATGTGGGTTGAAAGCACCACATAACATCTAATATTGAATCTCACATTACAGAATTTTTTTAAATGTTTTGTAGTATAAACAAATTGCAGTCTACTGTGGTTTCTATTTAGCAACACCTAGTGAATATTGATGTAACCCAGGGCATCTTTTTGGGTTGCCAGAAAGCCCTGGGACATGTTGTGATATTGCAGTTAGTGAGAAATAAATAATTAGGGGAGGATCTATTTGTGGGTACTGTAATGGATGTCCCACTCAGAGGTTTTATAGCAGAGCTCCACCAAGGGCTCTCGGGCAGTCTAAGTTTGCAGTTCAAAAAGAAGGCTGGAGACGTTTGCCTTAGTTATATTTTTGGCCTGCTTGGGATGCCTCGGGACAGGTCATGGGATGCACTGCTGTACTCTTCTCACAAGGTGCAGAGTAGTTGTCCTGGGAATATTTTGGCGGCTGGACATTTACTTGGTAGGAGCCTAGCTGGACACTTGGGGGCCTTTTCTGGGATATGGGGAATCCTGTGTTCAGGATGCCCAGGGATAGGGAAGGCCTGCCCCAGAAGTGGTGGTGACCTGTTGCAAGAGGCAGCTCCAGTGTTATTTTCTTTTTGGGAACCAGAAGAAGTTATTTCCAAGATCTGGGAGGAAGTGATTTTCTGCCCCTCTTCCTATCCATCCAAGGACCTGTGAATTTGCAGTTCCATCCAGGATCCCTCCCAGAAGGGATCCCCATCAAGTTACAAGTAAGGAACTACTAACTGTGAGGACACTCATCCGGAGTCTTCAAGGCCCTGGGGAGAGAGGATTTACTCTCTCTGTGCAGAGACCGTTTAGCCACCTTGGTAGGGGTTTTCCTGATCATCTAAGGGTAACCTAGGAGTACCATTTTCTAAATCCGGGAGGATGGAAAGTTCCCTCACCTACTTAAGACTCCTGCACAAATAGAGGATACAAGAATTGTAAAGGAGAATCGAGAAGACTGTAGTGCTGGAAGCATATTTATTCTGCCATTATTCAATCAGTGTTTGCAGTAAAGACTTTGTTTTGGACACTAATCCGGTAGCTGCAGCATGTTTGGGCACACAGTAGAAATTTCCCTCTCCCAGGGAAATTTCCGGAAGGGAATTAGTTACACCTGTATTAGGACCTGAAAGGACCTTCCTACCTCCAAGCCAAAGGATCCACGCCCTGGTGAAAAGGGGCACAGAAAAACGCTAGCAGGGTCTTTGCCCTGAAGAGACCACAGATAAGTTTATGGCCGCAGCCATGCAGGATAGGCACACCGGGGTGGGTTACATTGATATCATTTGGTCCTTTACATTTTCAGGAAGAATCAGACAGAAAAAGGGGGTGAGTTACCGTAATTGGAATCTGTTATGGTGGTGATCATGTCTGTTTAAATATGTCTTTTGATTATAATGCCTCTGACGGGTTTTTTGTTTTTTTTTAATAATTTTTAGGTTTTCCATTACTTCTAGAGAAGTACTTCTAAATTTTTATAGTGCTTCTAGCATCTGGTTTGGAGGGAATCTTTCTGTGCATTAGTGATACAAACTGACCATGTCAAAGATGCACTATATCCAAGCTCCGGAGAATCATGATCTATGTCACTAGTCCAAGAACTATTACAGTAGAAACCAGGGGGCTGGGTGGGGATAGAGGTGGATGTAAGCCCAAAAGGGCAAAAGCCCATGGGAGCCATGATTGAAAGACCATAGTGTCAAAGGTTAGGGCTCCCCTTAATCAGTTTGTGGATGTGCAGACCGAAGCGGGTAGAAATGGATGTGTAGATGGAGGAAAAACATATGGTTGATCTTAATTTGGAAATGGCATGCTAGGATACTTTCTATGTGTTGTCCAGTCTGGTGGTGAAGAAATTAGCAGTCCACCTTTATATGAAAATGAAGTTGTCATTAATTTTAACTTATTTGCTTATTCATTTTTCATAGAACTGTAGAAATAGTCATTGCTAACTTTCCCAACCTTTACATTATTTTGAAGTGCTTGTACTCTGTGTTTTCATGGCGTCTGTGACATTGCTGTAATTATTTTTTCCTTCAAAGGTATGACCTCCGTTCCCTGAAAGTGTTGGGTACAGTGGGGGAGCCTATAAATCCAGAAGCATGGTTGTGGTATTACAATGTCATTGGTCAGAAGAGATGTCCCATCGTTGACACATTCTGGCAGACTGAGACTGTGAGTACAATAGTTATTTTGTTTCATCCATCCTTAAACATTTTTGTTTTTGAGCGTGCTATACTCTGCACATGATAGACTGTAGGAAGGAAAATAAAGCAACCCTTTTTACCAGAAAGAAAATGGGTCTGCTGTAGCAAGACATGGCACCACTGCAAAACATACAGAAGTATTGGCACCAATGCCTGAATATTGCTTGAGCAAATTACTGCCCCAGGCTATTGTCTTGCCATTTAACCATGTCTGTCTGATTATTTTTTTTTTCCTTTTTATTGTAGCTTGGTTATGAAAAGTGGTTTTTAAGCTAGTGTTGGGATGCACGCAGTATAGAATTTATTGAAACACTTCGATAAAAACCAGTGATTCTCAGCAGACAAAAATCTATTTTTAATTATTTTTTTTTTCCAGTAAAACAGTAGTATATGAAGTCTGTCATATTTGTTTTTCTACCCAGTGAGGCTGATATTTTAAAAGGATGAAAAACAGATAACTAATCCAGCTAAAGTTAGCTGGATAAGTTATCCAGCAGGGTAAATCATCTCACTTTATATCCCCAAATAGGTTTAAAGTTATCCAGCTAACTAACTGGCTCTCTTTAAATATTCCTACCTAGGTTTAAAGTTATCCAACTTTAGGCTTAAGTGGGGATAATCAAAATCATAGAGCTGGTTAAATGGGGAGTTTTCTGCAAGTAAGGAAAAAAAAAAGCCTTGTGGGCCTGATTCCCAACCCAAAGGCACAAATATTGGGCCTAAAAGAGTAGATTGGTATGGGCCAGTCATATCCCCCTCCCCCCAGTTACTGAAAACAGTACCTCCAGCTCTTCCTCTTGTCTTTGTTTTTTTTTTTTCCCCCCCTTCCCACCCCGTGATACCCTGCCAAACACCTCTGGCTGCTGGGATCATGGTAGACTCAAACTGATCCCAGCAGCTTCCAGCGTTACTGTATTTTGCGTGGTTATTTATTTATTTTGTTTTTGCTTTTAACAGCAGATTTCTACTTAACTGGCTATATTCTTTTGAATATAGTTAGACACGTTTTCCTGGAACATGTTCCCAAATAACTTGTAAACCTGCTTATCGCCGTGTTTAGAGTTGGCCAAATAACTTATTCGGCTAACTCTACTCCACCCCAGAATGCTTACAAACACCCCTTATTTATTCAGCAAACTTTTAGCTGCATAATAACTTATCCAACTAAAATTTGGCTGGATAATTCCTGCTGGTATTCAGACTTTGGCATTTATCTGGATAACTCAGAGTGGATAAATGCCTCTTGAGCATTGGCTCTCAGCATGCTTTTAGATAGTCAGGAGTTGCAGAATCTGTCACGTAAGCTGGGGACATAGTTGGTGCTATTTTCTTAGTTGTTGTAGCTACGTAATATAAGAAAAAGGAACCATGAGAGAGTCTCGCCTATATTGCAAGCATTTTTTTTTTTTTTTTGGACAAAGTACAAAACGTTTGGTGCTGTGATCTGGGCTAAGCAGAATGTTAGCGGCGTGTTTGCAGTTGAATATTGCCTACTGGCATTCTGAAAAGTCTGTGCTTCCAGGTACTGGGAAATGTACCATCCAGGTTCTGAAGCAAGAAAGCCTCGCATTCTTTTCATGTAAACTGTTCTGATTTATTATTTTTTTGTTTAACTTTTCAGGGAGGCCACGTGCTGACTCCTCTACCAGCTGCCACTCCTTTAAAACCAGGATCAGCGGTGAGTAGCTTGAAGTCAGGTAGCTCAAAGGTATAATTTGGGGGCCCGAGCTAACTGCACAGTCTCAGAATAGTGATTCAGTGCCATTTTTGATTTAATAGATACAAACCACATGCAAAGGAAATGGATATTCCTCCACTTTCCTTTTTATATTCTCTGGTATTGTGGCATAACTGTTGAAAAATTAACCACTTCATAGACTCTTAATTGGCAACATCCGTGCAGAAAGCCCATGGATTCCTATTCAGTTTCTCCTGTCCGCCCAATCTGTGTCTGAAGTTTGGTCAAACATAATTGTAAGATCTTTAGCTCAAGGACACTTTAACCTTATTAAATAGTAGGAGTGGAAATTGCTATTGAATGGGCACAAAAAAATAGAGCACGTGGCATAAATCAACAATCAGCAGACATTTAAAGCCACAGGAGAGCCAGGATTCAATGGCTTTACAGAGGATTTCAAGGGGTGTGGATTCAAGAGAAAACAGAAAACTGGCAGTGTGCCATCATTGTTCCTATCTGGAAGAAAAAAGGCAGCAGATTGATTTCTACCTAATGTAGAATTTCCTTAAGTTTTTTATGTAGGGAAGATGTAGGCTAAAATCCAAGAATAGAACAATTGTCAGAATCTCAAATAAGTTTCAGGAAAAAACAAACTTGTAACAAAGCCATCTTTACACTCAGACAACTGTTGTAAAGATACATAAAATACAATAAGTCTGAAGGTGGCCTGGAGACTGGGAGAAATCGTTTGACCATGGTGTCTATTTAACTCAATCTTGGCAGAGTACAGAGTAAAGTGTGACCGTGTATACAAAGACAGGTAGGTAGTTAAACGTTTTAGGTACCAGCTGTGTGCCAGGACTGCATATTGTCATCTTCTGCTCTTGATCACTTACATTTGATAAGATCTGTTTTAAAGGAGTTAAAAAAAAAAAACCAAAAAAAAAACAACAAACCCTTTGGAGATGCTACAGTTAATGAAAGTCTTTGTAGACCAGGTAGCTCTGATAGCAGAAAGTGAACAAATTCAGGTCCATTTGAACAAATTGAGTTTACTGAGGGTAATTTTACATACATGCACGAGTAGGTGTGCCTAAAGCTATGCACTTTTTTTGTATAACTTGCACAGTGAGAGTCCTACAGTTCATAAAATACCACATCGCCCTGAAAGTGCATACATATGTTATGTGTATGCATTTTCTTTTTAAATGTAGGTATCTGCATAGTTTACACAGCTATTTTATAAAAATAGACACATACAATTTATTTAAATTTGTAAAAACATCATACACATATGAAATAACCCTCAGTTTATGCCAGAGACAGGTATTTTATAAAGTTGACTGTGCGCACATCTTTCTTATGAAAATGCTTTTGCTTCCCAACACCAGTTTAGAGACCTTCACCAGTTCCCCCCCCCCCCCCCCTTATCCTCTGCACACGAACTGCAGACAAAAAAAGTCTGATTTAATTTTGGCAACCTGATTAGCAGATGGGAGTATGCATGCCCATTTTGATATTTATGCATATTTTCTTCCAAATTCTGCCCCATATCAGTACTTTTTCTGTGCGCATACTTTTCTGCATGGCACATACTCCTGCTCTTCTGACGGCTTGCTTCCTACACACAGAGGCTATTAGGCATATACAAGCAATGATAACAGGTTTTTATTCACCGTCGGGAGTTATAACCCCGGAGAGGCCTATTATGGAGGCAGATAAGGAGCAAATTTCTCCTCCATCAGGCGAAGTGACTCTTAGTCCCGGGGCTCCAACAGTACCAACTCCCTCTCTGACTACTGGCTATATCATTGAACCTGGCTCTCCAGACATACGGAAGTCGATGTTACTGGAAAGTCCTATTGAGGAGGTACAAGGTATAAAGCCAGTTTGTGTGAATGTGCTCGAAGGAGCAGCTGGTCCATCAGAGGGAGAGCACAATGTCGGGGAAAATTTAAGGAAACCCGACGGGAGATCCAAAATTGCTGGAGAACTCATTTCTTCCCCAGACATCGGGAACTCTGACAGACAAGAAAATATTGTGCATAATGTTTTGTCCTCAACCCCTATTTGTACATTGTCACCTCCTAAACAGGTTTCCCTAGAAATGCTATGGCAAGCAATAACAGCCCTACAGACTAACATTACAAATTTAAATGTGAATATTAAAGAGATGCAAAATGTGATATTAAATATAAACCCTTTAGTTACTAGCAATAGTCTTACATTAGCAAGAGTTGAAGAACTAAATTCGGTAAAAAATGTACAGGCCAGTATTATCAAAGGTGAAAATATAATAACCAAAAAAGTAGAATCTTTGGAAAATGAGGTACGATACTTAAACCTTAGGATAATAAATTTTCCTAAGTGTAAATTAATTTCATCAAGAGAACAATTAAAGAATTATTTTTTGAATGTTCTTTCTCTATCATCTCAAGATCTACCTTCTATTGCTAAAGCTTATTTCATAGGTCAGAGTAACCGAAATGGAGATATAAAACAAGATCGGCAGGAGTTAACTTTAAATGTCACAGAACTGATTGAGACATCTCTTAGTGCCCAAGTGGAGGAAAGGGGTACCCTTGTGGTAAAATTTTCTCGGTCCGAGGACAGAGATAAAATTCTTAAGCTTTATATGTTAAATAGGACCTCTCTCTACTAGGACCAGAGGATCTGGATTTATCCAGACATAGCAAGGGAAACCCAAGTCAGGCGGAAAAAATTTATTACCCTAGCAAATATTGCTAAAACTTTTGGGATACGAACGGTAATAAGGTTTCCTTGTAAATGTGTGATGTGGGTGAAGGAGAAAAAATACATATATTATGATCCTTCCGATTTGGAAAAATTCTTAGAAGAGCAGAGGGCTCGTGGGGATGAGGATAGAAATATTAGCCAGCAATAACTGTTTGGTTTGGTAAATTAGCCTGACAATACTTCTGTTATTATGTAATTGTATTAACTTTCCTCAGAATTTATGCTCATTAGTAGCTCCCCAATATTGTTTGGTAATTGGAAAGGGGCGATTTGATTTATGAAATGGTATTTGTGTTTTAGGATATTATTAGAATTAGGTTAACCCCTTTCCTCAAAAATAATTTCATTGTATGAAATTATAATAAATGTTTTGATTTTATTTTGTGAATTAAAATCAGAAATAAAGAATTGAAAAGAAAAAAAAAAAACCCATTCTTATCAAGACAAGGAATGTCTGAGAGATGTGTTGGCAAGAGACAATCCCGAGAGCAGGACTCTAGGAATGATGGAGGGGTGAGAGTTTCTCCTTGCCACAGCCAGGAGCAGTGTGTGATCGGACAAGAAGCTAAAACCATAGCTAGGAGGTTGGCAGTTAGAGCTGTGGTTGACCAGAGAACTGCTTGGGTGCATGCTAGAAGAAACCAGTGCTGCTGGAAGCAAGAGGAGCCAAGGGAGCAGAGAGCTGACACTGTGTGCAAGCAAGGGAAGCCCAGTGTTACTGGAATCCAGTCAGAAAGCCAAGGAGCCTGGACTGCAAACCCTAACACTAAGTAACTCACTGGAACTGAGTACACTGTGGGAAGCTGGTGCTCTGATTCTGTTAATTTTAAAGTCCTGGAACCCAGTGCAGAGACAGTTTACCTGACTGCAGTCAAAATCAGCAGGATAGTTTTCCCATTTAGCAGAGTATTGAGTAGCAATGGCAAGTAGAATTTTATATAAATTTCTGCATAGGATTTATTGAACAAAACTGTATAACACTTTAGAAATGGACTTTTGCTGTGTTTGATATACCTCTGCTGGCCTATATTTGCCTCAAATCTGTTGCACCAATATTCAGTGCCAAAAATAGACTCTAACATCAATCCATGAAATAGAAAGTAATAGGAATGAGCAGTCTAAGAATGGCACTAGGAGTGACATCAAGAAAATCAGAAGTGAAGAAATTCAGCATAGAATAGACTGTATCAAAATGCATGATTTGGCCACCTTTTCATAAGAGAACCCTTGGAGTTGTCCTAAAAAGCATACATATAATGCCAAAAGGGACGGGAGGTGAGGGAGACCACATGGAAGACAAATAGAAAATACCAAGGGAACATTTAATCAATATCAAATAGACATTGTAGAAACAACCATATCAAGTGTGGTTGTTTTGTTTTTTAAATTTATGCTTGACCTCCACTCCCAAAGGGGTAGAAGATGAAGGCACATCTTATATAGTGTTTTTATACATATCTGAATAACCCTCTCACCCTTCAAGAACAGAGTTTAGGCAAACTGTCCGTGCAACAAGAGGAAGCATGTATTGCTGATGCCCGTGTCTTATACTTTGTATGGCTAAACAGAGGATTTTAGGTTCCACTACTACTAATCTGGCACAGTTTGCAAGTATTATAAAACTTAAAGGGAAAGGAATCCTCCTCCTACATAGTGTGGTTTTGTTTTTTACTTGCCAGCTGTATAAGGTATCTAATAACGATGTGAGAATCCACAAAACTATGCCCAAATCTAAACAGACTTCAGTAACCTAAATATCCCCAAACAATACCAAACGATGATGGTTAACTGGTAATTGTGTTAAACTTTTTCATGTTCTATTACAAACTTTTCAATTTTATATGAATATGTAGGACTGACACTACAACAGCTCGTAGCAAAAGAGCGGAGCATGAGCTTAAGTCCACTTTAATTTATTGAAATGAAAAATAAACTTAAAAAAAAAAATCCAATATCTGTATCATCAAATATCTCGTCTTCATCCTAAATGTAAATCCCAAGTGAGCAAAAAAGTCTTAAATACTTAGCTTTCCAGTTGCTTAATCCTCCAACCCTGACATGAATTCATGTTTAGAAAAAAAAATCTGTTTCAGGAGGCTCAGCCTTTATATGTGATCATGAGAAGTCTGTAGAGAGTGACGACATCCATTCAATATAACGTCTTACAGACAGACATTATCCAGGCATGAATAATCAAAAGAATTGAATCTCTGGGCTCTGGGGTACGCAGAAAAGAAGAAAAGTTCTAAAGCAAAGGGAAAACCAAATCCAGAGGAGAGAAGGGTGGAAAATCTTTCTCCTCCTAAACAAAAGGCCTTCTCTTGGAGCCATGCTGGCCTAAGCAGGGATAACTAAAAATCCACACCCTAAGATGGTGGCAGTGGTTTACATACCCGGGAGGCTCACCATTTCTCTCCTGCATGGGGGAGCAAACACTCAAACAATAATGCTAGGTCTCTTTGCCACCCTCCAAGATGAATCATTCCTTTTAGGTAGGGTCCTGTAGGGTTCTCTACACCTTATAAGTCCCTTGATTAACTTTTTTTTTTTTTTTTTTTTCAAAATCTAGAAATGAGACCATTTGTATTCCTTTTTATTTCTGCAGATTAATAATGGACAAATTCCGATGTAAAGTTTAAGTATCACAAAAACCTATACCTTTGGTAAGGTAGCTAGGTTGTCCAATGGTTGTTTTCATTAGATAGCATGGATGGCTATCTGACTCGTGCAATAGTTTCTATTTCATACTTTATGTTCTGCCTTTTTTCCCAAAAAAGGGAGAATGAATTCTTTTTCCTATATATTTTTGGTATTCAAAACGCCTGTACCTTTATAACTAAGGTAATGCCCAGAAAATTAATATCCACTATCCTCCTGCGACTTTGTGTACACTCAATGAAGAGAGGAATATTGTTCAAACCAGAGAGTTCACCATCCCCCACCTCAGTGTGCCTGCATCAGAAAATCCTACGTTCACTGAGGCATGATAGACAAGCGTTATGTGCCCAGAAATAAAACAGAGGCAGGCATAAGAAGGCTGACCCTCTTGTAAAGCAACGAGCCATTTTATTTTTCTCTTTATAGTTGCTGCTGCGTATGTCTGGCATGTATGACGAGTGGTTTTAAGAACGGTTGCGTGATCTAATTAAGAATGCTTCTGGTTTTCCCAGACTTTGCCATTTTTTGGAGTTCTTCCAGCTGTATTAAATGAGCAAGGAGAAGAGCTGCAAGGAGAAGCTGAAGGCTATTTAGTAAGCAATCCATTTCCTTTCTTTTGACAGTCGGTGGCATAATGTGTTTCATAGAGCTGAGAGAGCAGTAGTAGCTGCATCGAGCTTGGAGAAGGGGAACTCTGTTTACTCAACAGACAGATGCGCTCTGTAACTTATTCCCCTGATTACCATTAGTTCATCACATAGAAACTGCAACATTCAAAAACAGGATACAGAGAAACTCGTATCTTTACATGTATACACTCCATTGCATACAATTTGCCAGCAATGAATTCCTTATTTGCCTTGAAATGTCATGCTTTTTACTGTAATAACCCTCTAATTTCTGACCCAATCTACCTCACTGCAGTATATCTCGATATAATCTACCTAATGATAATGTAAACTCTCCCCAATTATCCACCTAACCTCTTTCTGTAATCTGCCTTGATCCCTCAGCTTCTGACAGTCATCACGTTATAATCTGCTTTGAGGTAGCTGACCAGCCGCAAAAGGCGGAATAGAAATTCAAAATTATTGAACCAGCAGAACCAATTATTCAGAGAAAATGTTTTATATGAGCATTCAAGACCTCATCAGTTCATTTTTCCAATGTGGCCAGGGTCCTGTGAGCTTTTGCAAGTATATGTATCAGTTACCTCCAGCAGAGCAGTCTGGTCTGAGTCCAAAAATGCTTCATTGCTTGTTACTTTCTCCTGTTTCAGGTTTTCAAGCGACCGTGGCCATCAATAATGCGGACAGTCTATGGCAACCATGAGCGCTTCGAAAACACTTACTTCAAAAGGTTTCCCGGTTATTATGTGGCAGGAGATGGTAAGATGGTGAATACCTTCCTTTACCTATGTTCTGTAAAGCAAGCTTCTAAAGTACCAGTGCTGCTGCTGCTACTAATTTCTATAGCACTAACTACACACAGCTAACAATCTAGTCACAACAAATCTACAGGACAAAAAAGGCTTTGGGAATTTCATTTAAAACCAATAAGGCTGTGGGCAGGAGAATCGGGGTGAAAATTTAGAGGGTAGGATTTTACTCTGGATTTGAATAAGGCACATGAAGCACCAACGCAGGAAGTCTGTTTCAAGCATTCAGAAGAGTAAAAAGTACAGAGTAAGGAGCTGGTGGTAGGAGAGTAAGTGCCTGATGAGTGGAGTTCATGAGTGGTGTAGGGAGAGGGTAGTGTGGAGCTGCAGAATGAATGTCGTTCAGTGGTGTGCATTCAGGGCCTTCAAGAGACTCTGTGAATCCCCAGCCCTCAACCCTTTTAATTTTATTTTTCCAGCCGCGTTGCCACTTGTCTGTGTGCAGGCTATGGCCTATAGGAACAGCAGCCTATGGCTGCTTGCAGGCTAAATGCATCCCGTCCCTTACATGCACACCGGAGGGGGAGGGGCCAGGGCTGATAAGGCAAGTACTAGTCTGAGCTGCGGAAAGGGATTCTCATGGTCACGGTGACGGAACTAGTCTGCAGCAGATGCAGGTCAGGCCCAATGTAATTGCACCATTTGCATGAGATGCAGAGCAGCACAGGATGGGGCAGAAGGGACCTTGCTTTGGCAAATCTGCTCAAAGCAAGGTCCCGCCTTCTACCTTGTGCAAGTGCGGGACCAGGACAACTGGGAGTTGCTGGCTTGAAGTTGTGCCTGTGGCCCTGCCCTGTATGGATGAGAGAGTTGGTCAGCTGCTGGAAGACTCAACAGAGAGAGGATAAGGAGAGTCAAGTGAAGGATATAAGTGAGGCTGTTCCAATATGAAATTGCATAGTTTGTATGTGATTATAGAGCAGAACAGGATGGGGCAGAAGTCAGGACCTTGAAATCTGCTCAAAGCAAGGTCCTGTATTCTACCTCATGCGAAAAGCAGAGTCGGTGCTAGTGTGAGATGACTGGGAGCTGCTGGCTGAAGCAGTGAAGTTGTCAATGGCCCTGTGCAGATTGGAGAGCTGGTCACCTGGATAGGGAGAATCAGGAGGATAGAAGTGGCTGGACTCAGCTGACTAGATTCCAATATGAAATTGCACCGTTTGCACGAGATGCAGAGCAGTACAGCAAAACATCAGCCAGGGACAGGTTAAAGAAAACCTACCAGTGGCAGTGTTTAAATGTTAAGGTCATTGAGAGTCTGAGTATGGGAGCCTTCCAGAGTCTTTCAGACTCTGACTTAACACAGAGGGAGAGGGAGCAAGACTCCTGGGGATGGTATGAGAGGGGACTGGGCAGCAAGATCACTAGGGACTGGGAGGTCGGGGAGGGTGGTTAAGCTTTCTGTGACTGGACTGCTACATGGGTGAGAGAGAATGTGTGTGTGTGAATTTTGTACAGCTTCCCCTCCCCAATCCACAACAGCCTCAGAGTGGCTGCAAATCAAAACACCGCAGGTACGAAGAGCAGGAGACTTTTTAAAAATCCTTATTAGTTTCATTATTTCATGTTTGTGTGCTGTTTGAAACATTTCCCAAAGTACCAATATAACATTTCAAAACATTTTTTGAGGTTTTAATAATTTGATATTCTATTCATCAGTTAAATTTTCTTTTGAGTATGGCATGGCAGATCAGATTCAAACTTATTTAACAGTGCAGACTCCAAATGTAAACAGATTGGCATATGAATAAAATGTTAATTCAAAAAAAAATAATTTTTTTTCTGTTTTTAGTATGGTTTTACTTTTAAGATTGTTTTATATTTTTTTTTGTTTCTTTCATCTTATTTTGCTTTTGGTAAGGATGTCTTTATGTTGTCTGTGATCCAGGTGAGGGATTCTGCTAGTGTATAGTTTCCGTGTAGGGGACTATAGCAGCCAGTCTTGTTCTGTTTCCAATAGTAGATGTATTGGTCTATGTCCAGGTTTAATATTTGCAGTGTTACTCTTTCCTAGTTAGGGTTGTTGCTGTTTTGAGTCCTAGGAATTAGTGTTTTAATATGGTAGATTTGTTTATTGGGGTAAACTGTATTCTTGGTAGACTGTAATACTTAATAGCTCCAATAAAAGCTAGTATCCAAAAATACTGTACATGAGTTATTGAGACAATATAGGTCCAGTCTTTAGATCTGAATGTCTCTGATCTGACATCTGAAGAAGAGACTTGTATAGTTTTAAACTCTTTTGTACAATATTTTTATGTACATGTATCCTTTATTTTCCAGGTATTTTTGTTTTCTAAATAGGAGGTACATTGGGGTGTTAGAGCCTGATGTAATATTTGCAGTGTTGCCTTTTCATAGGTAAGGTTGTAGTTTGAGTGCTGGCAGTTAGTGCTATTTTTGGTATAGGACTTTTACTATATTGTAATTGCTTATTCATGGCTTTAAGGGCCAAGCCCACACCCATTACAATTACATGTTACAATAGGCCTAATGCCATATGGGTTTCATATGGTTTTTGTCTCTAGGGGAGAGGGGGTTGAGGGAGCGAGACTGCTGTAGACTAGGGGGGAGGGTGGGTGGGTGGCATGTATGAGAGGGGGACTAAGGGAGCAAAACTGAATCCCTTGCTATAAATGTCACCACACATCTCTGATGCAGTTACAGAGTGAGTAAGATGAACTTGAACTGTATACAGAAATGGATAGGGAGCCAATGGAATGATTTGAAGAGGGGTCATATGAGTTGACCATCGTTGGCAAAGATAAGTCATGCAGCTGATTTTGAATAGTTTGTAGTGGAGAAGAGAGATGGTTCACTGGGAGTTCTGAGGAGCAGGTTGCAGTAGTAAAAGTTGGAAGTGATGTGAATATTGATAAGCTTGGTATATATATATATATATATTTTTTATTTTTTTTTTTTTTAAAGATATCCAGGTAAGTGGTAGGTTGTCACAGCCACAAGTCCAAATTATCTGATATTCAGCTAAGTTAGCTGGATATCTCAGCCCCTCCCTGGAATGTTCCTGGAACACCCCTTTAGCTACACAGTAGCCGGATAACTACTTATCTGGTTATAATTTAACCGGATAAGTAACTGAAAAATTCCACATTTGCCTTTTTAGACAGAACTTTTTGAGATCAGTCTACATGGCTTTTGAATATGGACCTCGTTAAGTTTTTAAAGTGTTAGGCGGCAATGTTGGGATTGATTCCTGATGAAATTTCTGTATAGAGATGTGGATCTGGATATTCTCAGCAAAAAGATGATACTGAAAGCCATAGGAGATCAGAATGAGTATAGAAAGAGAAGAGGGCCCAGGACCCAGTCCTGAGGCACGCAGACTAATAGTGGGGATAGCGGTGGAGGAGAATCCACCAAAAGACACTAATGTACAATAGGCGAGGTAAGAAGAGATCTAAGCAGAACGGAGTCCCAAAATCCAAATGAGGAGAGATTTTCAGAGGAAGAGGTTTTATTAAAGGATTTTGACTTTGGCCATGAGTAAGTCACTGGACATTTTGGCAAGGGTTGTTTTTGTGGAATGTAGAGTACAAGAACCAGATTGGCATGGATTGAGAATGAATTGAGATGAAAACAAGACAGCAGCGGTGAATACTACAATCAAGTAGTTTGGATGTGAAAGGAAGGGGGGAGATGATAGCAGGGAAGGTAGGTTCAAGTGAGGGTTTTTGTGGTGTGGTGTGATCAAAGCATGTTTGAAGGCAATAGGAGCAGTTGCATTGGAAAGTGATAGATGAAAATGCAAAAGCAGGAATGACTGCAAGGGAAATAGAGCTGAGAGTTAGAGGAACAAGTAATGAGTTTAAGGAGAGAAAATGGGCAGTTTCCTCTTCTGTGATTTCAGAAAAGGAAGAGAGGTTGGAATGGGAGAGGAATGAAGAGGTGAAGGAGTAGGAGGAAGTGGCATGGTGAAGAACTCTAGCTTAATCTTGTGAACCTTGTCAGGGAAATCAGCCATATTCTGGGTGGAGAGTGAAAGGGAGATGAGAGACAGAGGCAGGAAAGAGTATCAGATGTGGATCAGCAGTGGACCAATCTAAAAGGAGCAATCACCAAGGCAACTGCTCTATATGTTAGAAATGTAAAGAAAAGCAAAAGAAAACTGAAACCTATCTGGTTCTCAATGGAGGTGGCTGACAAAATTAAAGCTAAAAGAACAGCATTCAAGAAATATAAAGGATCCCAAAGGGAGGAGCACAAAGAAGAATATTTGTATCAACTGAGGGAGACAAAGAAATTAATCAAGTTGGCAAAGAGTCAAGCGGAAGAGAGGATTGCCAAGGAGATAAAAAATGGTGACAAAACATTCTTCAGATACATCAGCGAAAAGAGAAAGGTCCAAAGTGGTATAGTGAAATTGAAAGGTGGTAATGATCAATGTGTAGAGAGAGACGAAGAAATGGCAGAAATATTAAACGAATACTTCAGCTCTGTGTTCACTAAAGAAGACCCTGGAGAAGGACCATCTCTAAACAACAAGAAACTGGAGGGAAGGGGAATAGATGAAAATCCTTTTACAGTAGAAAATGTGTGGGAAGAACTAAAGAACCTGAAAGTGGACAAAGCCATGGGGCCTGATGGGATTCATCCAAGGATATTGAGGGAGCTCAGAGATGTTCTGGCGGGTCCGCTGTGTGACCTGTTCAATAGATCCCTAGAAACGGGAGTGGTGCCGAGTGATTGGAGAAGAGCGGTGGTGGTCCCGCTTCACAAGAGTGGGAACAGGGAAGAGGCAGGCAACTACAGACCGGTTAGCCTCACTTCGGTGGTGGGAAAAGTAATGGAGTCACTGCTGAAAGAGAGAATAGTCAACTATCTACAGTCTGGAGAATTGATGGACCAGAGGCAGCATGGATTCACCAGGGGAAGATCCTGTCAGACAAATTTGATTGACTTTTTTGACTGGGTAACCAAGGAATTGGATCAAGGAAGAGCACTAGATGTCATCTACTTGGATTTCAGCAAAGCTTTTGATACGGTTCCGCACAGGAGACTGGTGAATAAAACGAGAAGCTTGGGAGTGAGTGCCGATGTGGTGACCTGGATTGCAAATTGGTTGACGGACAGAAAACAATGTGTGATGGTAAATGGAGCCTTCTCTGAAGAGAGAGCGGTTTTAAGTGGTGTGCCGCAAGGATCGGTGTTGGGACCGGTCCTGTTCAATATCTTTGTGAGCGACATTGCAGACGGGATAGAAGGTAAGGTTTGTCTTTTTGCGGATGACACTAAGATCTGCAACAGAGTGGACACGCCGGAAGGAGTGGAGAGAATGAGACGGGATCTAAGGAAACTGGAAGAGTGGTCGAAGATATGGCAGCTGAGATTCAATGCCAAGAAGTGCAAAGTCATGCATATGGGGAGTGGAAATCCGAATGAACTGTACTCGATGGGGGGGGGAAAGGCTGATGTGCACGGAGCAGGAGAGGGACCTTGGGGTGATAGTGTCTAATGATGTGAAGACAGCGAAACAATGCGACAAGGCGATAGCAAAAGCCAGAAGAATGCTGGGCTGCATAGAGAGAGGAATATCAAGTAAGAAAAGGGAAGTGATTATTCCCTTGTACAGGTCCTGGTGAGGCCTCACCTGGAGTACTGTGTTCAGTTCTGGAGACCGTATCTACAAAAAGACAAAGACAAGATGGAAGCAGTACAGAGAAGGGCGACCAGGAAGGTGGAGGATCTTCATAGGATGACGTACGAGGAGAGATTGAAGAATCTAAATATGTACACCCTGGAGGAGAGGAGGAGCAGAGGTGATATGATACAGACTTTCAGATACTTGAAAGGTTTTAATGATCCAAAAACAACGACAAACCTCTTCCGTAGGAAAATAATCAGCAGAACCAGGGGTCACGATTTGAGGCTCCAGGGAGGAAGATTCAGAACCAATGTCAGGAAGTATTTCTTCACGGAGAGGGTGGTGGATGCCTGGAATGCCCTTCCGGAGGAAGTGGTGAAGACCAGAACTGTGAAAGACTTCAAAGGGGCGTGGGATAAACACTGCGGATCCATAAAGTCAAGAGGCCGCCAATGAAGAGTGGGTGACTCGCCAGAATGATGGCTATTGACACAATACCCTTATTAAATAAACATACACATGCTTACTGTGACTCCTACATCGCTCTAAGCTTCAACAGCAAGAGGTAATGGAAAAAAAAGGATTTGCACTCATAAAGAGGGGAGTATTTGGCTTGTTACAGCGGTTACTACCCCAAACCAAATATGCCTGATACTTCACTTTCAATGCATATACAGCATAGCTCTCTGCTTCAATGACAGGGGAGAAGAATAACTGATACTTCACACATCCAGCAGAGCTCTCTGCTACAACGGCAAAGGAGAAGAAAAAGGGTTCGCACTCAAAACGCGGGGAGTAGCTGGCTTGTTACGGCAGTTACTACCCCAAACCAAATGTGCCTGATACTTCACTTTCCATGCATATCCAGCATGGTTCTCTGCTGCATCGGCATGGGAGAAAGACTGATACATCACGCATTTCCAGCATAGCTCTCTGCTTCAACGGCAGGGGGAAAAAAAAAAACCAAAAACAAAAACAAAAAACTGATGCTTCACGCATATCCTGCATAGCTTCAACGACAGGGGTGAAGAAAAAAAAGGATTCGCAATCACAAAGCGAGGAGTAGCTGGCTTGTTACGGCGGTTACTACCCCAACCAAATGTGCCTGATACTTCACTTTCAATGCATATCCAGCATGGCTCTCTGCTTCTACAGCAGGGGAGAAGAAAAAAAAAAACCAACAAGAGCTGTACAACATAGTCTAGGTAAAACAAATAAGCATGGGTGTAGCTTGCTTATCGCGGCGGTTACTGCCCCTACTACCCCTAACTAATCAAGCTAGATATTTCACTTGCATGCAGCTCCATCACTGCTCTCTACATTAATGGTGGGGGTGGAAGGGGAATAGAACAAGGAGCTAAGAGTAACAGATAAGAATGAGAGAAAAAATGTGTGAGGTTTGCTGGGCAGACTGGATGGGCCATTCGGTCTTCTTCTGCCGTCATTTCTATGTTTCTATGTTTCTATGCTAGTCTTTATTAGTAAAAATAATAGAATGGAAGGAGCTGAACATGAATCTGAAATGTATGAAGTCGGTTTGGGCATGTAGTTTTAGCCAGAGACACTGCAGTACGGGCACAAGAGCATAGGAAGCATGTTCTGGAGGTGAGCCTTGGAATGCCTTGATGGGGAGGGGCAAGAATGACCATGGCAGAGGAGAGTAGTGTTATAAGAAGGAACTCTTAGCTAATCAGCATTTTCTTACTCTTTGTAATCAAAATTTATGAAACAAGATACTAGAGCCTTTTCTACATTAGGCCCTCAGTTATGGTACAGTTTATCAATTGACATCCATGAAGAGCATGACCAAAGTTCAGGAAAGAGGTGGAAGCTGTCCTTATTTGAACAAGCCTTCTTGGATTAGGGTCATAAGTTATTTAGACATTTTATATACTGTCGTTACAAATAAAGATCACCGGTTTACAAAAGTAATATTCATACTATAAAGCAACACAACAGGGTTTAATATAAATCTAATGAGATGTTCTAATAAATATTAACTAAAAGTTTGACATTAGTCTAATAGTATAGGAGTTATAACTTAGCAATTTTCTCATGATAGTCAGTACTTTTGTCTTAATGAGAGAATGTAAATATCTTATCTTTTGTCCTTGTTGTAGTTTTCTTCATTCTGATAAGCCAAGTTTTCAGCTCATGTTTAAATCTTTCTTTCTGGCATTAGACATAATGTCTCAGGTGGAGAATTCCAAAGCTTTGGATCTGCTATGGAAAATGCATGATCTTACTTGCATCAGATGTGTACTCCGTATTGTAGGCACAGTCAGTAGTCCTTTATTTTGAGATCTTAGTGTTTGCTGAGGTGTGTCTAGTTGTAGTGTCATGCCTGTCAGACTGGTGTTACTGGAGTGGATGATTTTGAATATTACAGTTAATACTTTATAATAGATTTGGGATTTTACTGGTAGCCAGTGCAGTGATATCAGTGAGGGAGTGATATGATCAAATTTCCTTGTTCCTAATAAGTCTTGCTGAGGCATTTTGTAATTGTAATGGTTTTAAGAGACCTGCTGGAAGGCCAAATAGGGAGTTACAGTAGTCTGTCTGAAAAAATTAGTTTGTAACACAGTACGGAAGTCCTCGATAGTTAAAGGTTTCAGCCAATGTAATATACGCAGCTTGGCATAGCCTGCATTAATTATTGTATTTATGTGCGTATTCATAGAAAGGTTTTCATCTACCTGGATACCTAAGTTCCGTACTTGGTCTGAGGGAGTATTATGAAAATTACCCAGGTCTAGATGTGGAGGTTTAACTGTAGAAGGATTTCTGCTTAACTAAATGATTTCAGTTTTTTCAGTATTTAATGTTTAAATTGAGAGTTCTTGCTGTATCGCTTTCATATAGGTTGAGAATGTCAATGCCATTTTTTCAAATGATCTGGAGAATGGGATAGAAAACTGTGTTATCAGCGTACAAGAAGTTAATTCCTAAATCCACCAGAAATTTAAAGATGGAGCTTATAGACTGAATCTTGAGGGACACCTGTATCAATATGGGAAGGTATCAGATATGTGATTGTCCAATTTGACTTGGAATGCCATTTTAGATAGAAAGGAAGAGAACCAACTGAGAACACTACCATCAATCCCAATATTGTTCAGTTGATGGCATAACAGGATATGGTCCACCATGTCGAAGGCAACTGTTAAATCTATTGGTACAAGAAAATAAGATTCATCAGCATCAAAGCCACGTACAACAGTCCATTAATGAGATGAGTAAAGTCTCAGTTGAGCGGTGTTTTTTAAATCCAAATTGGTCTGAGTAGAGAATATCTTGGTCTTCTGAATGGTTTACAAGTTGAGATAATACTGCCTTTTCAAGTACTTTTGAGAGAGAAGACAAATTGGATATTGGATTATAGTTGTCCCAATCGTCAATTCTACCAGTTTTTTGTTTTTTAGGATTGGTTTTATCACAGCTTATTTTGCCCCATAGGGAACAAATCTTTCTGAGAGAGAGTGATTAAGGTTGTGATTGTCGGAGTGATAACGCTGTGTACTTGTTTCAAGGAACTAGCTGGAATTGAGTCACGTGGGAGAATAGCAGGATTTATTTTTGTAATAATTTTGACTAATTTTGAGATTAGTTACTCTGAATGTGGTCCATTTAGTCAGACCATGTGTTTCATCAGGTGCTTTTGTTGGCAAGCAGATGGGGAATTGTGTTTTCAACCTATTGATTTTATCCAATAATAGTGCACGGTATTTTGTTAGAGATCTATATTTTCTTGGGAATTCAGAAGATTGGCATTTCTGCCAGTTTCTCAAATTTTCTAAGGGTCTGCTTAGTGCATCTTAAATCATCATTGTACCATGGTTTCTTTTGTTTAGAGGTATTCCTTTCTATTTTAATAGTTTTTGTCTGGATTGGACTTAGGTTTTCAGCTATGTCATTGACAATCTGGTCCCAGGAGGCATTAGCTTGATTTAATTCCAGTAGCTATTTTTTTTTTTTTTTCTGAAGGTAAAAGTTTGATTATTAGTTATATTTTTAAGAGTTGGGTTGAGGAATGTTATTTCCACTTTTTATTGGTGATCTGACTAGAGCAATATAGGGTGGGAGGTATTGATCAGACAGTTGTTGTTGGCAAATATTAGGTCTAGAATATGTCCTGCTTTGAGTAGCTTTAGAAACAAATTGTGTTTATCCCAATACTTGCATTGTCTCTAAAAACACTGCGGTTCTAGGTGTTCTATCCACATGTAGGTTAAAGTCTCCTACAATTATGGCAGCGTCTGGTGATGGATACACCTTAGCGAATAATTTGATTAGAGGTGAGCAGACTTTTTGTAGTATTCCTGGGGGAAAATAGATCATTCCTATACTTAGTTGAGGTGATTTTAGAAATGCCACCTCGTAGGGAGGGTTTATCTCTATTTTGTAAGGTTCTAGCTTAAGTCTTTTTTTTATTTATTAATTTTTTACTAATTATTAATAAACCCCCACCTTTTCGCTTAGGTCTAGGAAAATGAAGTTGGGGTGTGAAATTTTGGTTTACGAGCACATTATCCTTGTCATTCAGCCAGGTTTCAGAAATGCAAAAAATAGTAGGATTTAAATCCTCTAACACAGTGGTTCTCAACCAGTGTGTCGCCAAGCACACGCAGGTGTGTCGCCACACTTCCCGGTCCCCTGCTGACCCAGTTGCTCCCCCTACCCGAGCAAGACAGGTCCTACACACAGGCTTAAAATGCTGAAAGCCCGGGCGGAACGGCATTCTCTCTTCTTCCCGCCCCCCCCCCCTTCCCACGGCCTGGAAGAGGAAGTGGTGAGCAGTGGGTGCGTGCGCGGGAAGAAGAGACCTTGCTACTGCGCTCGGCATCGGCCCAAAGAAAAGAAGAGAGGCGCGGTCTGAAGAATGAGCAGCGTGGTTCAGAGAAAAACGAATATTGTCAACCCCCGAGGCCGATGGGACTCCTTGTCCCCGAGGGCAGAAAATGAAGGAGGTTAGGGTTGGGAGGAGGCTGCTGCTGCTGCTAGTTCGGGGGGGGGGGGGGGGGGGGGGGAGTGAGTGAATGAGCAAGCATGTGTGTTTGAGATCCTGTGTGTGTGTGTGTGTGTGTGTGTGAGACAGCATGTATGTGAATGATTGAGAGCTTGTACATGTGAAAGAGAGTATGTCTGTGATTGAGAGCTGGTTTAGGTGAGTGAGTATGTGATTGAGAGCCTGTGTGTGAGAGAAAAGGACAGCATGTATGTGTGTGATTTCAGGCTTACACACATAGGCTTTCAAAGATAGACAGCATGTGTGTAAATGTGTAATTAAGAGCCTATATAAGTGAGAGAGAAAAGCATGTGTATATGTGAGTGACTGAGAGCCAGTGAGTGAGAGAGAGAGGAGAAAGTTGCAAGCAAACCATCCCCCCTCCTGCTAATTCAAAACAATCTCAGGGCACCTGGAATCAAACATTCCCAGGTATGCAGAGCAAAACATTTTTATATCCTTATTTTTTCATTACTGGGTCTTTGTGTCTGCTATTTTAAAATATTTTATTGGTATCTAGAAATTTTTGACATGTTTTTAATTATTGGATATTCCATTCATCCGCTGTTTTTTGAAATAATCTGTTCTTTTTGTTAGTATGATTTTTCTGCTATTGATTTTATATTTCTTGATTTGTTTTATAAGTGATGTTTCTTTTTTTTTCCTTTGTTACACTGCATACAGAGACTCTGGCTTGTTGCGGTTTCTAATTCAGTTTTTGTCTGCATGCTTCTAGTTATGCGTTTTGGTCTCTTTATTCTTTCTTAGTTGAGGGTCAGCACATGTGATTCAGATGAGGTTCTCTGCTGGGGTGTAGTTTGTGTAGGGCTCTATAGCAGCCTGACTTGGTCCGTTTTCCTAATAGGAGATGTATTGTCTTAAGGCCTGGTGTAATATTTTCAGTGTTGCCTTTTCTTAGGTAAGGTGGTTACTATTAAGTGCTGGAAATTGGTGCTGTTTTGGTGTGGGATGTTTACAGTTTATGCAATTTCTGTTAAGATACAATATGTATCTTTTCCTTGTCATTCTTAACAATAAAAATAATACTGGACCTTTATTTTTTATTTCCGCCGTAAATTGTAATGAGCAGTGTGTCACACATGTGAACGTGGTCTGTCAGGTGTGTCACGATGGGGAAAAAGGTTGAGAACCACTGCTCTAACAGGTCATTTATCAGAGGGATTTTTTTTTTTTTTTTTTTTTTAACAGAGACTGAACTTTTAATAAGAGTAGTGTAAACATAAAGCAGGAAGGTATAATGGAGAGTTGTTTACTTATCATGGTGAAGACCAACTTTGCGATTTTTCTTTGCTTCTTTCTTGGGATACTCCTTAGCTCTCCATATATGCCCCATCCTTAAATAAGTTCGATGAAGTGTGTCTGATCCATGATTGTAGCACAACTGGTCCTCACTTCCAGGTGCGCACAAAGGGGCAAGCTCCTTTCTCGAGCTCCGTGCATGCGCCTAATGGAGGTGCCTACAGTGTTGCACTATCGTGTTAAAGCTCCTTCAGTGGTAGGCAAGCTGTGGGCGGACGCAGCCTTGAGGGCACTGGTGTCTCCCTCCTCTCTCCATAGGGGGTGTGGGCGGGAGCGTCCTTCGTTGATTGACCTGCCGGTGCCTGTGTTTCATCCCGCTGGAGGAGAAAGCTGGTGTCGGGGGCAGGCAAGTTCAGTACCAGCCATGCTGGACCACGTCGCCACTGCGTTGAAGCTTCTTTGCTTGTGGGGGCAGCGCAGCCTTGAAGCTCCTTCAGTGTTGGTACTGGGAGAGTAGCAATCACTGCAGGAATCTTATTTGTTTTATATTGTATTTTATGTATTCTGTTTTGTATATTATCTGATTTGTAGCATTGAACAATTTTGGAACTTGTGGAATATAAAAATATACTGCCTTGTTAACAAACCTTAATTATGTAAGTGGAGGAGAGGAGAAATGTCACTGTAGTGGAGAATATACAAGGGTCAGTAACTTGGAGATTCCTGAAGGTGGTGACTGGATAAGACACTGGAGGAGAGTACTTAAGTGTGAAAGTTATCAGATGATGGTTGGGGAGGTGGGGGAAGGGAACTGCGGGAAAGTCTGAGAGAGTAGTTGGAAGAAAGGTCCAAGTCAAAGAAGTAGCCATGCTGGTGAACAATGGACATAGAGCTGAGTTGGAAGTCAAATGAGGTTAAGGCAAAGAGCTTTGAGGCAGAGTCAAGAGAGGTCATCAGCATGCGAGTTAGTCCCCAAGAAAGAGGGAAGATGATTCAAAGGAAAAAGAAAGCCAAGAGTTACTGAGGGGAGTTGGGGGGGGGGGGGGGGAGATTTGACAGGGAATCAATAAATGACTACCCAGAGAGGTTGTGGGGTGAACAGGCAGATGGAATGAGCTTTGAAAAAAAGGAGTGGGAAAGAAGGTGGAAGAAAGGGTTGAAACTTGCAAGAGGGGATATGAAGCAGTTTGACACCACTTTTGTAGCCAGTTGAGCCTAGTGTGTGAGAGAAATGAGAACTGCCATGACAAAGGCCAGCAAATGAGGCCCAGTCCTCAGGGGAGCAGAAAATCTGTCAAGACAAGAAGATGAATGTGAGAGAGGTCTTGAATGTAGGTAAGATTGTTGGGAACATGATGGAGGGATCAGGAGGATAAGATTGTACGGGTAACATTTTGATATGCACAAAGTGGCTAAGAGTTGCTTTAGAGGGTCAGGATTCGGATCAATATCCCCCAGTGAAGAGGAGGAGCAGGAGAATATAGAAAAGGGGTGGCAGTGTGATGAAGATGAAATGCTTGTGGGGAGATGGCTGAATGAGAGGAAAACTTTTGAGGCTCAAACGGTGAACAGGGCAGAATACCGAATGGCTGAGATGAAGACCTGAGAACAAGGACAGTGGGCTTGATGTTTATTGTGGATTGCAGTAGGGGATGGGTCCCTGTAGGAAGGGCTTCCATTAACCTCCTTTTATCGCCAAAACAATATGCAAATATTCCAAAAGGCCTGGACAGCACATCTAGTCATTGTAGTTTAAGGTTCTTTTTATGGTGCCCTGACTCAAAAGAGAAGAAAAATAATCGGCCACTTCAGAAGCATTATTGAGAGCGCATTCACTACTGGGTCTTTTTTAATTGTTAAAATGTTGATCTTTCCTAAGAGTGCAAAGCAATGTACAATCTCCAAAACATCAAATTTGTAACGTTCATTTTTTAATTTAAAAGAAAACTTGTTAAAACAGACTAAAAATTTGAGCGGTAGTGCTACTTTTTATTGAGCTAACAAAAGCTCCAAAATTCTTGAGGCAATATTCTGCTGCAAAGGTGATATTCATAGCTGATGTGTCCGTGGCATTTCAGTTACATGTTAAAGGGATGAAGAAAAGTGGCCCAGAGTTTGTAGACTAGCACTTCCAGATAAGTCTGTTTTACTAATTGTTAAAACTAAGATAATGATGTTCCAACAATTTAGTTGTTGGAAAATATTTTTATTGGGTAATGAGACATAAATACTCTTTCTACATAGGCTTGTACCTAGTGCACCAAACACCTTTCTGTGATCTGATTCTCCCTTTAAGGACTGTAACACACTTGTAAGTGGAGGTTGGGGGCTATATACTAAGCATTTTCCCCAAAGTCACACAATGGAGGGGAAACTCCTTTCATACACCTGGCCCATATTTGGTTAGAGTGAAACCAGATTTAGCTAATAAATATGGTGGTTCTGATAAAATATTTAGTGGCCTGACCTGGCATCCTCTGTTCTGTCTCCACTTCTGTTGAATAGCTTATCTGGGCTGAGCTTTCAGTTTGGAATGTTTTTAGATGGCATCCGTTTTGGTGGCTTCTCTGCCAAATGATGGAGAAAGAATTGAGATAGGACTAGGAGATGTCACATCTGGGAGTATGGCATTTATATTCTGCCTTTCATGACACTTCAAAGCAGATTGTATTCAGGTACAGCCAGAGAGGGCACACAATCTGTACCTGAGGCAATGGGAGGTGAAGCGACTTGGCCAAGTCACAAGGAGCAGAAGCAGGATTTGAACCCTGGTTTGCAGCCTGCTCTCTAACCACTAAGCTGTTCCTGCTAGTGTCAGTTTATTTTTAAGTAGTTATTTTCTCTGTGCTCCATAGCTGCTCAGTTTTGAACACCCAGCTCTGCCTTCATAAGCACCAGAAACCTTCATTTGCAGGCCTACCGGAGTTTTTCCCTCATCTTCTCCTCCCATCTAGTTCTAGCAGTGATGGCACTCATTGGTTCCTCTTCACAGCACATAAAAATAGTTTGCCCCAGTTTGTTGCTGTACAGCAGTGCTTACTACTAGACTCCTTCCTTTCTGAGGGGCTGTGGATCTAGTGCCAAGCTGAACCAGCTGAGGATGAGGAGTCTGGTCCAAAATTAAACCTAGGTCTCCTGTGTGGCAGGGCACTACGCTGCTGCTGAGGAATCGGGCCACCACCAGTCCATTCATTTAGTTTTTTAAAATGTGCCCAAGATGATTGTATTTGCTTTCCCATCCTACCTTGCATGAGTGCTTCATGGCATAATTACTCTTTTTGTGAATCTGAGAGCACTATTGCTTCAAAAGTTGCAAATGTCGTCATTTTATTTAGTTTGAGATTAAAACATGTCTTTGTCTAAATTGAATTTTCTGATAAGTAAGAGGAAAACGAACAGAGTGCATCCTGGATTCTTTCCTACTGCTAGACTTTTTTAGCTGCTGGCATAAATATGCTAGGGCTTGTGCAGTGTACTAGGGTTAGGATGTGAGATTTCCACCAATGGAACACAGTCCATATCGGGGTGGGGTGGATTGTCCTTTCGGGGCTTCAGACATGCCCTAGTGGGCCTGTCAGGCTAGTCATGTGACTCGTGTTTATAGCAGCGGTCCCAGGCCGGCAGAGCCACTTTGATGGATGTCTGTCAGGCCCCACAGCAACTCTTCTGGTAGAATGGGAGCCTCCCCTGAGGCTCTCTGCTCAGTTCTTTACTTCTGTTTTTGTGTGACTGGAGCCGCGGCTCCATGGGCCTGCACCTCGGGAAATTTATTTTTTCTTCTTTTCCCCATTGCTGATCCTCCTCCTTCCCCCGTCACCATGGCAGCAGGAAATGCTCCCACCGCCTCCCTTCACACCTGCCCTACCCCTGTCTGTCTCATCTGCAGGAGGCCTCTCCTTGATCTCTGCTGCTGGCTGGGCTGCCTCCCCCTTAAATTGGGGCCCTGGCAAAAACATAACCTTTCCCCAAATCCCTCCCTGCATCAGGGCCGCCTTGTCTACCTCTTTCCAGGTCAGGATTATCAGCAGGATCCCTGCATAGATTCCCCCTGATTACCAATGTAAGTAACAATGTTTTGTTGTATATTTAGGAGGCGGGGTGGGGGGGAGTGAGTGAGAGTGTGGGGGCAGGTGTGTGAGGGAGTGTGTATCAGCATTTGCAAGGGAACATATACCTGTGATGGGAATGTTTGATTGTATTTTAGCTGTCAGCACATGCAGTGGAAGCGTGTGTGTTTTCAGCTGGGTGTGCGATGGAAGTGTGTGTTTCGACTGGTTGTGCCAGCGTGCTTGAAGGAGCGTGTGTGCCAGAGCATGCGTGTCAGACCGTGAGGGAGCTAACCCCCCCCACCTCCACTAAATCCACAACAATCTCAGAATGACTGGAAATTAAAAGTTCCCAAGTATATAAAGCAGGGGATTTTTAGTTGTTGGTTTTAATTATTGGGAGTTACTTGATGTCTGCTGTGTTAAAATATTTTTGGGCCGATGCAATAAGATAGGAGTTAAAATGGGTGCTCATATTGAGCACCCATTTTCCTAGTGTGCGCCCAGCCACATCCCCTAGGTGCCCGATGCAATATGTAAACGAGGGGTTGCATAAAAAAGGACGTGCTGGGGAAAAATTGTACATCCCTAGCGCTCCAAATCATTGGGCACCCACAATTTCAGCAGGCACTCAATACGAGTGTCAGGTTTTTATCCTCCTCCTCTGGATGCTCATAGCTGAGCGCCCCTTGCTATTGTGCATGTAAATTGTACGTGTACGATGTGCGTCCAGAATTTTTTTTTTTTTTTTTTTTTTAAACAAGCCCATATACCTTTTATGCTAAATTTACTGCTTGCGGTGTTTAAAGTGTCAACAGTACTAACAAGGAGGAACCACAGTGGACCGTATTTGTCAATCCACGAGTCAAGGGCTCACGAGATAACACCACCTCCGGGGTTGGAATTAAATTTGCTTCGTTAAAGTATGCGTGGGGGTGCCCAGCGGTGTTTTTGGATTGGAGGGGTAATATTTAATAACCTCATCTACATGGAATTTACATGTGACTAGTGCTATTGCCCTCACATTTGTTTGGGTGCTCTAATCCCTTTATTGCATCAGGTGTTAGTCTAGTGAGTCAACCTCATGTAAACCTGAGCACTAGGCTGGGCACACGTCATTGCATCGGCCCTTTTGTTGGTGTTCGGGGAAATTAAATTGTTTTTTAAATTATTGGATGTTGTGTTTGTCAGCTGTTTTTTGAAATATTTATTCTTTTTATTATAGCTTCACTTATATATCTTGATTTCATTGTTTGTTTTATAAGGAATGGTGATTTTGTTTTTTCATTAATGCACTGCATATAGGGCTGGATTTTAAATGCCCTGCGCGCGTAAATCCAGCCGGATTTATGTGCGCAGGGCCCTCGCGTGCACTGGCGGCCTATTTTGCATAGGCCGCCAGTGCACGCAGAGCCCCGGGATGCGCATAAGTCCTGGGGCTTCGTAAAAGGGGCATGTCGGGGGCATTCCCTAAATGATGCGGCGTTTCGGGGGTGTGACGCGGCGTTTCGGGGGCGGGCCCGGGGGCGTGGTCGAGGCCTCCGGACCAGCCCCCGGGTCGGGTGATGGCGCGCCAGCAGCCCGCTGGCGCGTGCAGATTTACGTCTGCTTTCAGCAGGCTTAAATCTGCTAACAAAGGTAAGGGGGGGTTTAGATAGGGCCGGGGGGGGGGGGGGGTTAGGTAGGGGAAGGTGCGGGGAGGACGAAGGAAAGTTCCCTCCGAGGCCGCTCCAAAATCGGAGCGGCCTCGGAGGGAACAGGCAGCGCGCGCTGGGCTCGGCGCGCGCAGGTTGCACAAATGTGCATCCCCTTGCGTGCGCCGACCCCGGATTTTATAAGATACCCGTGGCTACGCGCGTATCTTATAAAATCCAGCGTACTTTTGTTCGCGCACCAGGCACGAACAAAAGTACGCGCTCGCGCAATTTTATAAAATCCGGCCTATAGGGTCTGACTTGTTGACGTTACCAGTTCACATTTCTATTTCTATATTGTTTTAAGAAGGATGATTGAACTGACTCGGTGGTCCTTGCCTACCACAGCAGGACACAGACAGGCTTGCTGATGCCTTATTTTTGATCTTGGATCTGAGGTTAACATTGCTGACCTTTCTGGATTTCATTATCACTGGGACCCCATTTTTTTTTCATTATTGTTCTTAAAATGCTACACATCTTACAAATTCTGCCAGGGGTATTTAAACTTATGAGCACAACTGGTATATATGAGAAATGTAACCAACCTAGGAGGAGGAAGGGCAGCAACTGATTGCTTGGAATCAAGGGGGCCTGCCGCTGTGTTGCTCACTTCTTGTCTGGGGTGTGCTCTATTACTTAAGTTATTTAGAAAAAGGTGAAATTTTATGTTGGACATCTTTTGGTCGAGTTCTGCCAGGCACCAGGTCACATGATAAACCTCTGACATGCTTTTGGGAACTGTTGAAACATATGCTGCAGGGACCCCAAGGGAGCCAGGTGTCCCATGGGCCGGTTTTGAAAAAAAAAAAAAAAAATCCCCCGGCCTGATATTTTCCTGCAATCTGCACCGGTCCATATTCAAAACCAGACTTCTGTGCATTGATCTTTGTCCTGTTGACTCGCATTTTACTTGAGCTAATGCGGTCCATAAAAATATTTTACATGACTGAGAGGAAAGTTGGTTGCAGTTGCGGAGGAGAGCGACATTTCTTTTGCCATGTGGATCATTTGCTCTGCTCTTTTGCAAGTATGGTTTACTGTCGAGGCCCTTAGTTTGCCGCGATGTCGCAACAGGTTGCGTGAAAGCTCTCTGGCTGCAGAATTGATAGATTGCTCTGGCCTGTAAGTGTTGAAGCCAGCCCATCGGTGATGGCTGCTGCTGAGGTCAGCTCCTTGGTGGCAGCATCCACTTCTGCTCCTCCCAATTCTGGGCGAGTGGAGGAAGAAAAGATATTAGCCAAATGAGGCTGAAGGTGTGCAGGCAGGCAAGAAGAGGTATCTTGGGGAGGGAGAACCCTCCATGAGAGAGGATGGGGAAGAGAATGAAGGAAATGAGGTGAAAGAATGAAAAGTAAAAACTACAAAAAGGTCATACACAAGGAACATAGGAAAAACATTTTAACAAAATACATCTTGCTTGTGAAACGTAAACTGTATGCAAACCTGCTACAGAAATTTTGAACTCGTGCAGCTGCAGGAAGCTGGGGGCTGTGCATAGATTGTAGTTGCCTCCTCACAGTTCTCCTTTCCCTTTGACTTGCAGGCTGCAGAAGGGATTCAGATGGCTACTACTGGATCACCGGCAGGATTGACGACATGCTTAATGTTTCAGGTGCAGTAGGCTGGCTTTATTTTCTTTTTCTTGACATCCCCTAGTCTTGCACATCTTCACTTAGTTTTAGGGCTTAATTCACTCACTAAACTTTTTTTTCCCTATAGACACACAATGGAAGAAAAGCCTGAGTAATCAAAACATTATTTAAACTTTCCTTATTTGTATGTTGTGTTTTTTCATTTGGCAATTTTTTTTTTTTTTTGAGGAGACCTGGGTATCTGTTTGAAGCTATGAAATACGAGTTGGGCAAGCTGACTAGGTCTGCCACTTAGTGTGCCACTAGGGACTGGGGAAGACTCCCGGATTCTAGTCCCGGTGCTGCTGTTCTGCAAACATTGCTTGTAACTCTTCTATAGCACTACTCAATGTATGCGGCAGACTGCAGCTTACTAAGGGGCCCCTAAATTTAACGCATGCCTTACAGTACCTGAATGTAAGTCTGCTTTGAAGTGCCTGCCTGAAAAAGTAGACGATATCAAATGAAATAAAGTGGGCTTTAATACCTGATGTACTAACCTTTCATAAAATTAAGAAAACTAGGGTCCATGGTATATTTTCTGTGGTGATGGCTACTGCGGGCACAGGAACCCTGTTACCATAGGATCTGGACAATCTCTTCACTAACTTGCCCATATGGCAAGGTCCAGTTAGCACGGGAGAAAAACCCATTGCAGCCCAGATTCTTCACTTCCCTCCCCATCCTCTCACCTGTGGTCCAGTCTTCAGCATACAATCCACCCCACCCTCTGGCTCAATCTTCTGCAAACACCACCCCTCCTCTCCCCACCCAAGACCTGATGTTCACCAAACATCACAACCCCCACCCCCCCCCCACTAGAGAGGGCTAGCTGGAGAAGAGATGTTGGCCATTGCCCTTTTAAAATGGCTTTCTTAAGTGCATCACACCCTGATTCGCTCGCTTTCCTTTGTGAGGGATAAATGTAGGCTGTTGTGAAAGAGGATGCAAACAGAATGGAGGCAGATGAAAGGAAATGTGACTTAGGAAAAAAAAAAGTTTGACCTTCCAGTTTTCCTGCTGCTGCTTCTTTGCCATAGTCCCAGAAGATGCTAGGCTCTGAGCTGGACACCCACCCGTGTGCCTGCATTCAGAACTACCCAGTGTTTTACCTCCTCCATCCAAGCGGCACTCAGCCAGGTCCCTTAGAGCCTGCTCCCCCTGTATCTGCAGTCTGAATGATGACAGACTTCCCCTGGGAATGGCAAATGTTGCCTCCACGGCACTGGTCAACCCAAGGAGCAGAAGCTGTCTTCAGGAGTCTCTTGCATGGCAGCTTGTGCTAGCAGTGAGCCATCCAGACATCCCAACTTGTACTTAGCATGATCACAGGACACACATGCTTCCCAGTTTTAATGAAGACAGATATAGATATATCTATGACTTTCCTGGAAGAGGCTAATTAATATTTATTCAGAAATGATAGAATCATGGCGTGGGAAGAAATGAGTCTCAAATGAAATGGGAAATGGTTTGTAATAAGTGCACTTGCAACTTTGTGTTGATGCCTGTTTTGGATTGCTTGTACACAGTTCTGCCTTCGGGGTTCCTTTACATTTTCTTTAGTTTTTTTTCTCATTCTTACTGCGACCCTCCCCTCAAGAGAGCATTACTAGATAAGAGGCACCCCCTTCACCCTGTCTCATTAAAAACCTCTTTGTAAACAGGTCACCTGCTCAGCACCTCGGAGGTGGAGTCTGCCCTGACGAAGCACCCAGCAGTGGCAGAGGCTGCGGTGGTGAGCTGCCCCATGCAGTGAAGGGGGAGAGCATCTACTGCTTTGTTACCTTGAAAGATGGGAGGAAGTTTACTGAGACTCTGAGTGCAGAGCTGAAAAAGCAAGGTATTGCATACTTGTGTTCTGTTTCTCCACTTTGTGAACAGAATCCTGCAGTAGATTGGAATTTTTGTTAAAGTTATTGGAAAGATAGTCAATGCATTGGCTCGACTTAAAAAAAATAAAACAAAAAAAAAAGCACGCATGCATCTTAATTTAAAAAGAAATAAACATTTTGTGGGATGTGGTCACCTCAAGGTCCATATTGAAACGTATTTTACCAGATAAACTAAGAAGTTATCAGACTAAATGAACTTCCCCGTGTATCCAGCTAAATTCTAGCCTGTTGACCATTTAGCCAGCTAGAATTTGGCTGTATAAGTCGGGGGCATTCCAGGGATGGTCCATTTTGGGGAGGAGCTGAGTTAGCTAGATAACTTACCTAGCTAACGGGCCGATTCAGTAAAGTCCGCGGGAGAGCGGGCAAACGCCCGCTCTCCCGGCGCGCGCACAGGCCACTCGCCTGTGTGCGCGATTCAGTATTTAAATGAGGCCCGGCGGTAGAAACGGGCAAAAGGAGGCGCTAGGGACACTAGCGCGTCCCTAGCGCCTCCTTTTGGCCCAGAGCGGTGGCTGTCAGCAGGTTTGACAGCAGACGCTCAATTTTGCCGGCATCGGTTCTCGAGCCCGCTGACAGCTACAGGCTTGGAAACCAGACGCCGGCAAAATTGAGCGTCCGGTTTTCGACCTGACAGCCGCCGGACGACTTCAAAATTTTTTTTTTTTACTTTTTTTACCCTTCGGAACCTCCGACTTAATATCGCCATGATATTAAGTTGGAGGGTGCACAGAAAAGCAGTTAATTCATCCATAATCACCCGGTAGCAGATAATGTTCGCAAAGTTGACCTACTAAGGTGGGTACGTAAAGAGCACATTCCTACTGTATTGCTTTCTCTGCATCAATAGACAACATTTGATGAGGTGCACTGGTCCTTTTTTTTTTATGCTGAAACAAAAATGCAGTTTGGCCCTTTTTTTTTTTTTTCTTCAATGAATTTGGGAAGTTGTATGATCACTGAAAGTCCAGGTGAAGGTCAATGGAGGCTTTGGGGATTGTTTTGAGATAGATCAAGGTACGCAGCAAGGTTGCCCCTTATCCCCTTTACTGTTTTCCAAAAATACATCTTCCTTGTTTGGTGAGAATTAATATTTTGCCTGATTTTTCTAAGTTTGTTTTTTAATTAGGGCTAGTGAAAGACCTTTTTGGAGCTTAAACACAAGCTCCAAAAAGGAGCTTGTAGGTCTTTTTTTTTTAATTTAAAGTTTATTTAACATATTATAATAATGTAACATTGTTCAACTACACTTGTATATGTTGAACAATGTTGTATTATTATATGTTCAATAAACTTTTTTTTTTTAACTGACCCTTATTTCTTAATGATTAGAATTGCAGCATCAATGGCTTTTCCCAAAGATTCCATGTTTGTCCCTGTGTAAAAACATTTGTTTGGGGGGCGCTGTTCGCGGCGTATGCGGGTGCACGTGTGACGGCTCAGCTCCGCGAACCCTCCCGCCAAAAGACCTCAAAACTTGCTGTTTTCTGTTTTAAAACTCGGCGAAAATCACCGAAAAAGTGGGAGCGTACCTCGGGTTGTGAGGAGGGATGGCCAGCAAGCGCAAATTGACCGATCTGAGGCAATTTTCTTATGATAAGCAGTCGGGGGATGCAGGGCAAGATGGCGCCGCGGCAGAGAGCCCCGATCCGCGCGACCAGGGAGCGGATGCCGAGCAGCCCGTGGATGCTGGCCTGACAACCTCGCAGATTGATTCCGTGGAGGTTCTTACCCGCTCTGAAGCCCGTAATTGGTTTTTAGAAATTAGGGCCGATCTTAAGCAACATCGGGACGCGCTAATGGCGTCCATGGCAGATTTGAAGGAGGACCTGGCTGCCCTGGGGAATAGGGTGGACGAGGCTGAGACTAGGCTTGATGGCCATGGAGAGTCTATCAATTCCCTGATATCACAGAACACAATTTACTCCTCGGACCTACTGACCCTGCAAAATAAGGTAGAGGATCTTGAAAACAGAAGCCGGCGCAATAATCTGCGTATTAGAGGCGTGCCAGAGCTTCCAGAATATGCAGGGGCAGCGGAGACTGCAGTCCAAATCTGTGCTTTTATTCTACAACAAGCACCGGAGGGGGAGGTGTCGGACCCCACCAGTGGAGCTGCTATACAATTTGAAAGAGCGCACAGAGCGCTGGGGCCTAGAGTGGATCAGAGGCCCAGGGATCTAGTGCTGTGCTTTACCAGCTTTCCTCTCAAGGAAAAGATCTACAATACAGCCAGGAATTTGAAAGAACTCAAATGGCAAAATCATCATATAGCTATATTCCAGGACTTATCACCAGTCACCCTGAAGAAAAGATTTGAGCTGCGGGAAGTTACAGCGCAGCTGCGCGAACGGAACATCCGCTATCGATGGACATATCCCTTTGGGCTCTCCTTTCAGGTCCAGGGTGCGGGTTATAAAATTACTTCCTTAGAAGAAGCTCCAGGAGTATTCACCAAGGCTCAGCTACCGGTCCACTTCCAACATTCAACTCCAAGACACCCACAACCTCGGAGGGATGAGGCACCCCGTTGGCAGAGGGCAGAAAAAGGAGGACGAAGACTGAGGAGACAGCCGGGTCTGAATGGCGCCGCTGCGCCAGACAAGGGATGACTTTTCCAACTCCTCTCCATTTGTTAGACAGTATTGGATTTTTTCATCTTACTCGAAGGAGGGTGAGGTACCTGAAGCCGCTTTATTTGGTCTGCAGGGAATCCTATGCGGCTCTCATGGGTCCCGTTTTTTGTTTTTTTTTCCAGCCCATGGGTTCTGCGTTGTATTGTTATTACTGAGTTCATGTTATATTTTGGTCTTTTAATGTTTATCATTTGCTTCTGGTTCATTAGGCGGGGGGGGGCAGCTGTGGGGGGTAGGGCACGCCTCGCATGCACTACAGCAGTCCTCCAATGGTAGAGTATCCCTACACGCGGGAGTGGGATACTATTGGATTTTTTGGGGATCACACTGGTATTTTATGGTCACTTGAAGTGGTGGGGGTAGCTGCATCTGCGGGTGGTTACGAGTGTTGGATGGGGGAGGGGCCCTTTTTCGACGGGAAGATATCAAATTATGGATCTGCATGGTTCCAGATGATGGAGGTTAGCGCGGGGGGTAGTAGACCCCTCCCATTTGATGAGGAGTATGGCAACTAAATTGTTATCTCTCAATGTAAAGGGGATCAATACTCCACGTAAGCGTACCCTATTACAGCGGGAAGTCCTGCGGCAAGGAGCGGGTATAGTCTTTATCCAAGAAACGCACGTTCGGAAACATCACCAAAAGTTATTGCACTTTCCGCAGTACCCTGATGCACTATGGGCAGCCAGTACAAAAACTTCTAAATATGCTGGGGTGGGTATACTTTTCGCGTCCTCTTTTGCGCATGAGGAGCTGTTTCATATTTGTGATCCACAGGGGAGATTTGTGTTGGTCAAGATACGTGTGGGCAAGCAGGTTTTTACACTGGTCAATGTATATTTTCCTAATGCTCATAAAACTCAATTCATTCGGGAGCTCCGAGATTTACTGCACAGGCAGGTAGAAGGGGAACTTATCATAGGGGGAGACTTCAATTTTGTTCAGGTACCCTTGTTAGATTCCAGTTCAGGGAAGATTTCTGACCCCCAATCCAGGCACAGATGGAGTGAGATTATGGAGGACTGGAGCCTCGTGGATGTCTGGAGGGCTAGATACCCAAAATCCAGGGCCTATACTTTCTACTCACATACCCATAGCACATACACACGAATCGACTGTTTCTTCATATCCAAGACATTACTGAACTCCATTATCCAAACTGACATTGACAACATCACCTGGTCGGATCATGCACCGGTTTGGCTGATGTGTAATTTTAGAGATATGGACAAGGGATTTAGACCTTGGCGTCTCAATGACTGCCTGCTTAAAGACGCTGCCTTTATAGGTCAGCTGGACACCACGTTGAAAGATTACTTTCAGACTAACCAAACGGAGGATATGTCTCCGCTGGTGGTGTGGGAATGTTCCAAGGCAGTGGTCCGGGGGGTATGTATCGCCCGGGCTGCGCATTGTAATCGGGAGAGGGAGCGTCAAAGGCGAGCTTGGCTGCAGGAATTGACTAAACTGACCCAAGCTCATAGTAGAACCCAGTCAGATGTTACCTACCGACAGATTTTAACCCTTAAAGACAAATTACGGGCCTTGGATGATGCAGTAGTCAGTCACCAATTAATGCTTCTCAAACATCAGTTTTATGAGGGGGGGAACAAGGCGGGAAAGTATCTAGCTAGGCAGTTAAAAGTGGCTCAATCTAGGACGTCCATACCCAAGATACAGAAGGCCACAGGGAATGTGCTCACCGTGTCCGAGGAAATTAGGGAGGCCTTCACTACCTTTTACTCCACCCTGTACACGCAGGACTCCAATATTAGGGAGGCGGAAATAGAGCGTTACTTAAGTACGGTCCAGTTGCCGGTACTTAGCGAGCATTGGCAACATATGTTAGATAAACCTTTAGAAGTCGGGGAGGTTCTGGCTGCTATCAAGCAACTTAAACCTGGCAAAGCCCCCGGATTAGATGGCTTCACGGGAGGGTACTATCGTAAATTTGCTTCCCACCTAGCTGGCCCAATGACAGAGGCTTTTAACTCTCTCCTTGAGGGTAAAACCTTAACGACCGAATCCAACACCGCTGGAATCACCGTTCTGGCGAAACCAGGGAGGGACCCTACTAAATGTAGCTCGTACCGCCCCATTTCGCTAATCAATATTGATTTGAAAATACTGGCCAGAGTCTTAGCGGCTAGGCTTAATGGGGTGCTTCCAGAATTGATTCATAATGACCAAGTGGGGTTTGTCCCGGGTCGCTTAGCGGCAGACAATGTACGGCGGATAGTAAACCTTGTCGATTTAGTACAACAGCAGCAAATACCAGCGGTGCTGTTAGCGCTCGATGCCGAAAAAGCATTTGACCTTGTCCATTGGGGATTTTTGTTTAAAGTCTTGGGCAAAATGGGCTTTGGGAATGCTTTTACGATGTGGCTACGGAAGCTTTACGAGGCTCCCATGGCCAGGGTTAAGGTGAATGGTGGCTATGGTCCTCCCTTTGCTATTCAGCGGGGAACGAGGCAGGGTTGCCCATTGTCACCTCTGCTATTCGCCTTGTTCCTCGAACCCTTTGCTACTAGGATACGTGAGGCCGGGAATATTAAAGGGATCTGGGGTGGCAACGTTCAATCTAAAATATCACTCTTTGCCGATGATGTTATGATGACTCTCTCTGACCCTGAAGCCTCACTGCAAGGGGTAATGGTAGAGTTACAGGGCTTCTCGGCGGTTTCCGGGATGCGCATCAATTATAACAAATCGGAAATACTCAATTTGACCCTTTCGTCTAATGAAGTGCATGACCTTAAAAGCCAATTTCCTTTTCTGTGGGCTCCCGCCTTTTTGAAATATCTTGGGGTTAAGATTGGGCCACACGTCCGCCAATTGTTTCCTCTAAATTATACTCCCCTGGTGACCACTATTCGAGAGAACTTAAGAAGATGGGATCGACAGATATTCTCCTGGATGGTCGTTTGGCCATTATTAAAATGAATGTCCTCCCTCGCTTCCTGTACTTCTTCACCACTATCCCTCTGTTTACCCTCTACCTTGCTCAAACAATGGCAACAGCTAATCTGTGGCTTTATTTGGCGGAAACGCCCCCCTAGGGTGGCGAGGTCTATTTTGTATTTACCTAAAACTAGGGGAGGTTTACATCTACCTAACTTACTATGGTATTACTATGCAGCCCAGTTACGCGCCCTGGTGGCCCTTCATAGATCTAGGGATATCCCTCAGTGGGTGAGACTCGAGCAAGGGTTGATAGGCTCTTTTCCTGTTATGGCGTTGCCATGGCAACCTAGTGCCACGTGGGACAAATTCAACTATTACCCATTTGCTTTACGTACTACCTTGCAGATATGGCACCGTTGGAAATCTAAATTGGTGGGCCCTGAACACTACTCCTTGTTAACCCACATATTTACTAATACTGTAGTGCCCAGCTCAGAGCGCTCCGCAGGCCATGCAGAGTGGCGGAGGTCTGGGGTCACACGCTTGGAACATATGCTACAACAGGGTAAGGTGCTCTCCAGACCGCAACTCAGCGATATGCACCCCGGTAGCACTTTGGATTTTCTATTGTATGCTAGGATATCGTCCTTCCTTCATACTGGTATACGTAGGGGCACCTTGAGGTCTAAAAACACTCTATTTGAAACTCTTTGTCAGCATGCCTCGTTCATGAAGGGGATTATATCCAAAGTCTATACATTGTTTAATAATATAACGCAGGTGGGCCACAAATATAGGGCATTATGGGATTTGGACTTCCCGGGATGCTTGGAGGACGAGGACTGGGATATTATCTATAATAACGCTGGAAAATGTTCGATATCTGCGGGTCTTCAAGAGAATTGCTACAAAATGCTTTATCGCTGGCATTATACACCTCAAGCTTTACACAGATTTTACCCTCATATATCAGACTGCTGCTGGAGAGGTTGTGGGGCCCAGGGTACATATCTACATATATGGTGGTCCTGTCCCAGAATTCAGGGTTACTGGCAGGGGTTGTTTCAATGGATCTCACAGATGTTGGATGTGCCTTGCGTGGCACAGCCCTGGCATGTCTTATTAGGCGCGCCTATACCTGAACAAAGTACAACAACTCAGAAGTTGGTTTTACAAATTTTTATTGCAGCTCGGACAGAGTTGGCTATACTATGGAAACAAACACTGATTCCTACTCTTGCGGCGGTACAGCATCGCCTTTTCTCACTATATCAACTGGGCAGACTTACTGCTGTTCACCAGAATCGTTTACCTTCTTTTCAGGCTATCTGGGGCCCTTACCAAAAAATGGCTTTGCTGATCATACTAACACCTGAGGCTTATTGTTCCCCGCAGCGTCCAGCTCACTCGCTAGATGAAGGTGCCAGTTATTGTCTACCACGTAACCACATATTATAGTTTTTGAAAGTCGCTTACCAGTGTGGGGTGGGGGGGGGGGGTGGGGGGGGGGTTTCTAAGGTTCATATGCTTCTTATGTTTATTCGGGGCATTGGCCTTCGCAGTTTAATTTCCAAATGCAATTTGCTACTGTTTATGCTGCTGTAACTTTCTTGACTTTTAGCAATGCTGTACTGCACTGGCATGGTTATTTCGCTATTGTTTGTTATTCATTCTAATGTACCACCTGTTTTGTCATTCTGGTATTTTGCTGGTAGCCTGTAAATTGCATATTGTTGTTTCTTGAGGTCTGCAAATAAAACAGAATTATATATAAAAAAACAAAAAAACATTTGTTTGAACTTTTGGATCACTTATTTAGTTTAATACAGCCATTTAGCATCTTTCTCCAACCCCCACCTTACATTTGGGCTGAGGTTGTACTATGGAGTGTGTTATTTGGAAGATTTTCTTTGTTTTGCATATGGGAAGTTATTTCTGTACATTGTGATATTTGTAAATGCGGTATACTAGTGTATCTGTTAAACTGCAATATAAAAATAAGGGGATCTTGCCCCTTCTAAAATTTTAATGTGAGACTTTGTTTCTACAGAATATTAACCAGCAATTAAGGAAAGTGTGTTTTTTCTAGTATTGTCTTTTCACTTTTTATCATTTTCCTATTGCAGTTCGGGAACAAATTGGGCCTATTGCTACCCCAGACTTCATTCAGAATGCACCCGGGTTACCGAAAACACGCTCAGGTAATTGCTGACCATGCCTTATCTCAGAAAATGTACCAGGAGTGGAGGTAATGCAAGGAATTTTGTAAGCAGTCACTGCTAATCTGATCTTGAATAGCACCACAAAAAAAAATCTGAATTGCACTAATTATGCCTTCCTCCTCATTCTCTTGCCTAGTTTATCAAATATTGCCCAAAAGTGCCTTTCCTCTGATCCTGCTGGCTCTTCGGAGTGTGAGTGGATGGTGCTCTCATGCCTTGCCTTAAAGTGAGGATGCCAGAGGGCTCCATCCTTGTTCACTCTCTGTACACTTGGTGCTCATATCATTATCTCATTATTATGTGCTCTCTCTGCTGAGGATGGCACTCAAATCTTTGTCCTTTTCCTGCGGTTATACTCTCTCTGGTCTCTGGTATCTTTGTGTCTCTGAGTAATCTCTCAACATCCTGGTTGATTTTTGTCAAATTTAACACCTTAGAGTGGCAAAAGGGGAGCAAAGGGAATGCAGATTCTGTTGCACATTTTGGTTTTTACTTGGTTTCACAGGCTTAGTTATCCTTGATTCTCACACTTCTTCCATATTCATAGTGCAGTGATTACCAAGAATCGTCACTTTCACATCTTTAAAATTTGCTGGTCCCTAACATGTGGTTCATGTTTTGGTCATTTCTTGCATAGATTCCTGTAATTTCCCACAGATATGTGTTCTCCATTTTGCCACTCAAGTTCCACCCCTCACTTTCACTTTCTCTCACCTCGTTCCTTAAGACTGTAGGGCCCTCCCTCACCGCCTCAGTCAGTCTTCCTTGATCAAGACATCTGAAATCTAGGCTACAAGCTCACTTCCGCACTTTGGCTTTCATATTGGTTTCTATCTCTGTGTTGCTGCCACTTGTAATATTGCTTCAAGAATTATATCTAGGTAAGGGTAATTAAGTATTTAGAATACTTATGTCAGCAAGCACAGCTCAAACAGAAGTCTTTCCTTACAAAATATTGTAAATCACTGATTTTTGTCCCTTTATATCTGGCACTTTTTTTAAAATATCTATACAAGAAAAGATCCATTGGATGTGAAATGTATTTGAAAGCAACTTTAGTCTCAACTGCAAATTTAGGGCCTGATTTTTTTTTTTTTTTTTTTTCAAAATCATTTACACGTTTAAAACTTGGGTTTACATGTGCAAATGCACTTTACCCGTGTAAATGGGTTTTTGAAAATTGCTAGATATACGCTACTGAATGGTCAATAGGTTTTACTCAGTAAGTGCACTTTAACGGGTAGATTTTAAGAAATGTGCTTGTGGGGAAAATGGGGGTTATGCGCATGGTCGGGCCGTGTGCATCTTCAAAGGGGGCCGGCCACACACGTTACCCCCGTTTTATTGCGCCGAAAGGCCGCGGGCCCAGATAAAGGGGCGGTCTGGGGGGCAGGGCTGGAGGCGGCTGGTACAGCAGTCATTTGCCGCTGTTACCGAGGAAAGGACGCCAGCGCATGCAAGTTGCCATTGGAACAGTAAACAACAAAAAAAAATAATATATAAAGGTAGAGGTAAGGGAGGTTAGGGTAGGGGACAGTGAAGAGTGCGCACGTATTAAAATCTTACCCCTAAGCACGCAAATGGGCTTTAGAAAATTGCTCTGATGGTCTTACATTTACATGTGCAACTTCTTTGAAAATGACCTCCTTAGTTTTGATATTGACTGCCTTGATCTGGTTGTGTAGCTTTTTGCTGTTTCATAGGGAGGCCTATGCATTCCACAGTGGCATCTTTACTGAGTCCTTCATTGGAAAACGCTACTTTAATAGACTACTCTTCTGGTCTTTGATTCAAGGCCCATCTAGTCTACCCATTTTTTCCCTCCTGCAAAATTGTAGTCTTTGCCTGATCTCTCTGACTCGATTGCTTATCTTATACTTTCTTGAAGTCCAGTACTGCTTTGCTCCAGGCCAGTAGGAGGCTTTTTCCATACACTCTTTTCTGTGAAGACCTATTTTCTTAAGAGACTCTTGAATTACCCCTTTCAGCCTTATAAATTGTAAATTCTTGCGGTTTTTAATGTCACCTTAACTTACAGATAATGAGCTTTTTTTTTTTTTAATTTAAATATATCCTGCAATTTCTTCCTGCTCCTTATTGGGATTCCGCTCAGTCTGCAGTAGGGATAAAATCTTGTGCCATGAACTTTGCAACTTTCCAGTGATTTTTCTTCCATTTATCACTCCCCCCCCAATGTTTCTAGTCCAGTCAGTGCCCTGACCTCTTCTGGGCTGGAGTCCATGTACCGGGCTGCTTCTGAAACGCTGCAATCATGGGGCTCTAAATCCAGCCACTAGACTTATTTTTATTTATGATTTCGATTCAGTAGTCGTTTATCAAAAAAAATGTTCATAGCATAACTCTTAAGCAGGACCACGAGTCCTTCCCTGTGGGGTGTGGGGGGCTGTGAACGCTGCCTCTGAGGTGGGAGTCAAATGCCGCTCCCTCCGAGAGGCAGTGTGCAGTGCTGCCATTGAGCTGCTTCTATGCTTCTAGTTGAATTGAGGCCTCAATTTTTTTTTAATATTTCTCAAATCAGATAAATAGCCAAATATCTGGAGATTGTCAGCCAGCATCAATCTTTTTTCCCCCATACTGAAAATGATGCATTTTACCTTGGCTCTGGCATTCTCACTCATTGCTTATCCTGCAGAAATGTATTTCTGTGCATATATTTTTGTATAGCTCTAAAATTTGGGGAACAGAACCCCAAAAACAAAACAAGAGGTGAGCAAACCAGCAAATCGATACCCAAGCTGAACCGAGCAGTCTAGTTTGGCTATATATAAAATTAAACCTGAGGCAAGCTAAATTTTAGTACAGAAAAAAAAATCAGCTGGCAATTGAGACCAAAACTGAAACCATTCACAGAAGCACAAGAAATTCAGATCCCGGTTGGGCTGCCACCAATCACCTCACCCACTTTCCTTGGCATTGCTGCTGAGCTGGCCAGTGAGAGAAATGGTGTGGGCACCACTGTCCTTCTCTGCTGCCGCTGCGAGCCAAAGTTACCTTCTTTGAGAGTTTAAACTACACATTTGTACCTTGTCTTGAACAAATTTTGGTCCTGGGAAACAGAGTAGGAGGATTCACCTTGAGGTGCTACTGCCCCCTCCTGTCTGCTGGTAGGAGCAGGGAGTGAAAGGCATGACTATCAGCGGATTTGTGTGGGGGGAGAGATGAAAGAGGGATTTGACTTGGGAATGAGAGGGGATTGGCAAAGGCATGTCAGAAAGGGAGATTGGTGCTGGGGGGGGGGGGGGAGGTGTGAGAGGACACCAGGGATTGGAAGAGGAAAGAGAGAGGACTGGGGAATGTGACAGGACGGCAAGCTGGGGGAAGGGACGTCTCTTTTGTCCTGCAATTCTGTCCCCTCAATCCTCCTTGTATTTCTGGATTCTTTCTTCTTGTGCCTATTCCCCCTGGATTAATAGCTGAGATCTTTCACCTATCCAAAAAGAAAAATATATAAATTATGTAGAGACACAGGCAAGGATGGATGGAAACTACTTAACCTTCTAATGTAAAATAAATGAGCATGTTGATATGCAAATGTAGCCCAGCATTCTTTCAAATTTGTAAAACTTGCTGCAGAATCTGCCCATGAGCTGCTTTAGAAAACCGCTAGCTGTGGCTTTAATCAGCTTTCCTGACAGTCATACTTGGACTTGAGTGCTATACACAACAGAATACTCGTATAAGAGTTGTCATGTTCCCCCTAAATCCACAAAACTCATAAGGCCTATAAATCAATAGGGAGAACCTAGGATTCGTGACCTTTTGAAAAAGACACAATGTGTGATACCCAAACGAATAATTTTGCAATTGTGTGAAGCGGACCACATAAACTAACCCTTCCAGTATTACAGACCTGGTTTAAAGTCCCTGGTGATCATGTTTATCTTCTTCTCTTTGACCCAGCATCAGTGTCATCCTGCTTTGAGCTTCCAGGTCAGTTGTAACTGGCGTCTACTGGGATTCCAGTACCGTGAGCCTTCGTATGTGGCTAGCTGGAATACTTCCCCTTCTCCCTCCCACCACCTGGCTGCTTTTATGCAGTGCTTAACCAGGGGCCAGACCATGGTTCCCTCTGGAACAAGGGGGTGTACACCCTGAGTGAACCATCCTTGGCTTCTTTTGCAATGATCTCATAGAAGGACCCATAGGTCTTGAAAGCTAGTCACAAAAATATTGTTAGTCCAGTAAGAAGGTATTGCCTACAACACGTTTGACATTTTATTTCTGTTCAATTTATAGTTGAAACATGAAACAAAAAAAAAAAAGTTAGGCCTTTGTCAGAGAAAGCTCTTGTGAGGTACAGTTCAAGTATTGGACTCAGAAGAAAACAGTTACAAAGGTTTATTTCATTCATTTTCTAACAGGTTAAAATAATGCGACGCGTCCTGAGGCATATAGCCCGAATGAGAAAGATCTGGGAGATGTGTCCACGCTTGCAGATCCAAAGGTGGTTGAAATTCTCTTCAGCCAGAGGTGTGAGGCTGCAGCTTGAAGCCCTTTCAGTCATGTCTTCCTGCACACAGACCAAGCTCCATGGGAAAACAGTCTGATGCCGCGTTCGTTTTTCAAAAGTTGAGTGGCCAAGCACTTGATCTCGGAGCAGTCTGGTACAGAGCAGTCATCAAGTGATGTAGTATTCCACTATGTCTTTGCTTTGGTGTAGACGGGTCTTTTCATTAAGTCAGATTCCCTGCCTAAGCTGGGTTTGACAGTGATGTGTGCTTATAAGCTATGATTTTATCTAAAATGTTTTATTAAAAAAAAAAAATCTCATATCTTAAAATTGAGGGAGGCTTAAGATAGTCTTGCTGTCTGGCTTTTATCCCAAGAGACTAGTTGTAATAGTGAGATTGGGTCGTCTGTATATGGCTGCAGTGTGACTTCCAGCCTCCTGGTTAAAAATGTATTTTTACACACCCAATTACTGCAAAGAGGAGAGATCCTTTCCATACCCAGTGGTATCATGGCAGTAGTATTTATGTGCTCTAGTTGTCTTATTTCAGGCTGCAGAAAGAGTACCTCTTGAACACATCAGTGGTTTCCACTGTGTGGCACCTAGGAATTTTTAAAAACAAAAAAACCCCCCTCTTACCTGTGACCTGAGCTTGTGCACTCACACTCCGGTTTTGTGAAGGTCTCAGCTGCAAGAGTGGCTTTTATCTCCAAAGAGACTTGTGGCTCTAGCGCCAGAGTATTTGTAGCTTTTGAAGTATAATAGGAAAATCAAAACACATGGTGAAGGAAGTTCATGTTAACGCTAAAGGGACCCTAAATCCTTTAATATCGGTGTGTGTCCTGCAACGTCAGAGCAAGATCTGTTAAATTCCTGGAATAACTGGTTTTATCTTTAAATGTTCTGCAAGATTTTTAATACCCTTGTCTGATTTCTGTATAGGAGAAACTCTTATCTGGCATTTTCAGAATGCACTATAAGAAAATGTATGTTGCCAACCCAATGTTCTGGCTAAATGTTTTTATATCTAAAATGCTAATAAATTACAAAATTTAAAAAGGGATAGTTTTTTTTGTGTCTTTTTTAATCATGTCATATCGATGCATATCTTTAATGGCTGGTTTTGTCTCCCCCAAAGACATCTCAAAAGTCAAATGCAATTAAATATGGAGAAACATCTCTGAATGGTTCAGAAAAGTGCAAAACTGTATATATTCATTATGTTTGCATTATCTGCTAGCAGAAATGCCATAGCAAGAAACATCTAAATTATATACAATGCTCAGTACAAATGACCATACAAATTCTCACAATGCTGTCAAATGGGGCTTTTGGGCTAGGCAGTTAGATTTTACTTGAAAATTACTATTTTTTTTACCTTTATTTTGAGTTTTTCTAATTGCATTGGCATTTTGATAAATACCACCTTAAGTAAAAAAAAAATCTAAAGATTGGGGTACCATCTACAAGTTGCTGACTTGCAATATACTTGCCGGACCTGTGACTTTCAGGCACTGCTTAATTTGAAAGCTGGCAACATATTTTCATGATATCAATATTTTTTTTGACCTAGCAGTTTTCTCCTCCTTTGGCCTTCCAGCTCAGTTGGAGCTCTCCTTTATTGGGTTCCAGTGTGAATGAAGGGCTCATGGCAATTTTGCTGGGGGGGGGGTTTCTCCTACCTTACAAGGCCCCACTTAACCGAGTCACTGCAGCAAGAGTTGTCTGCTTCCCTGGCTGTGCTGGTACTCGGGTAGGAGCTGGGTGGTTGCAATAAGAGGGGGCCTGACATGCCTGGATTAAACCTGGAGCAAACTCAACTGGGGTTTGATCTAGACAAGGCTAGAAACAGAACTGGCATGGAGTTAGAAGCTGGGATAGGACAGATACAGAGTAAAGAAGCTGAAAGGCTTGGGGCCTGGAGCGTGAGATAAAGAGAAGGGAATATGAGATTTTTGGCTGGAATGATTGACATCACAACTCTTGTGGAATCCATGTTTAAGATTTATCTCTGCTCCTGCCTTGTGGAATTCAAAGTCCTAAAACACAATCAGCTATTTCAAGCAGTGTTGGTTAATAGTACTCACAGCTGAGTCTAGTGCAGCGTCAGAATATCTGGGCATATATACCATGGGTAACTAGACATTCAACAGGTCCACCAAAAGGTTTAACAGGTCAGGATATCAAGGCTCAGATTCACAGACTTCCTAATCTGGATTCCATGAGCAGGTTAAGCAGCCTCCGGTTGCCTGGGAGCAAAGTGTTTGCAGCAATCCCCTTTTGAAATCCCACAGAAATAATTCACATCCTCAGTGGAGGGATCTGTAGATCAAGGCTTCAGATTGCATGCGAGCCCTTTTAGCTTGCTTAACTTTCAATTTACAGAGCTTCATAGGTACAACACTGATCTCTAATCCTTGCAAGGTCAAGGCTGGCCAGAGCATTGTGTCCTTACTACAGTTCTTGACCATGTGCCCCAGTGCACAGCACCCTTCCAGAACCAGCTACACATGTACCCTTGGTCCAGCCAGTAGATGTCGCCATTGCATGCTGGTCTAGAGTCTCCTCCTTCCCCAAGGGCTGGGAATACTTGACTCTGCAGCATCTTTGGTCCTAGCTGACCTGCAAAAAAGAACACCTTATCAGGAATCAAATCCAGGTACTCCACATGGTAGTGTACAGCAGTGCCACTAGGCCAGCCTTCCATCAATTGGGTAGAATTTTTCTTATGGTATAAGGAAGTATCTTGTGCTATATTCTAATCACCATGTGAAAATGCTCTAGATGTTGTATTCCACCTCATGGAAATAAGTCTGCAGCAGGTTTCCCCTCTCCTACTGCTATGGATCAATGGGGAATGTTTTCTATTTGTATTAACACTGTATACCATAATTCAGTCTGGGAAAAAAAGTTTACATCTTTTCTAAAATATGCCACAAAAATCTATTTTTGTTATATTCCATTCCATGATTATTTAATGAGCAAGTTCTAAGTGATATCTTTTTATTGGAATAACCCAATACATTTGAAAGCTATGCTACCTTCTTCGGGTCCGTGAAGAGAGTGCAGTTAATACTGGGTTTTAATAGTATAGTCCGCAAGGCCTGTTTGTCTACAGCAGGGGTCGGGAACCCATGGCTCGCGAGCCAGATATGGCTCTTTTGATGGCTGCATCTGGCTCGCAGACAAATCTAAATCAGTGTGTCGCCACACTTTCCAGTCCCCCGCTGACCCAGCTGCTCCCCCGTCCTCCTCCGCCCGGCTTAAAATGCTGTCAGCCCGGGCGGAACGCAGAATAGCTGAGTCCAGCGGCACCGGCATGCTCTCTTCTTCCCCCCCCCCCCCGCCCCCGAGCGGAAGTGGTAGCATCGGGTGCGCGGGAAGAAGAGACCACGCTAGTGTGGTCAGCGTCGGTCCGACAAAAAGAAGACTGTGCAGCGCGGCTCGGAGGAAAATAAAGAAGAGCTTCAACCGCGGCCGAAGGGACTCCTCCTCCGCGAGGGCTGAAAATGAAGGAGGTTAGCGTTGGGAGGAGGCTGCTGCTGCCGCGAGTTCCCGGGGTGGGGGAGAGAGAGAGTGAATGAGCGAGCAAGCATGTGTGTTTGAGATCCTGTGTGTGTGAGTGAGAGATTGCATGTATGTGAATGATTGAGAGCCTGTATATGTGAAAGAGAGTATGTCTGTGATTGAGAGCCTGCCTGTGAGAGAGAGAGCATGAATGTAAGTTTACCATTGGGAACCTGTATGTGTAAGTTTGTGATTGAAAACCTGTTTGTGTGAAAGAGTATGTGTGTATGATTGAGATCCTTTGTGTGTGAGAGAGATCATGTGTATGTATGATTAAGAGCCTGTGTGTATAAGTAAGAGAGAGCATGTGTGTCTGTGTGTGATTGCTGGTTTAGGTGATGGAGCATGTGAGTATGTGATTGAGAGCCTGTGTGTAAATGAGAGAAAGAGAGGACATGTTTGTAAGCATGTGAATGAGAGTCTGTGTGTGAGAGAAAAAGACAGCATGTATTTATGTGATTGAAAGCCTGTGTGTGTGTGTAAGCGTGAAAAGATAGACAGTATGTGTGTAAATGTGTAAGAGCCTATATAAGTGAGAGAGAAAAAGCATGTGTATATGTGAGTGACTGAGAGCATGTGTGTATAGGTGTGTAATTGAGAGCCAGTGTGAGAGAGAGCACTGGTATGTGACTGAGAGAGGAGAAAGTTCCAAGCAAACCACCCCTCCTCCTGCTAATTCAGAACAATCTCAGGACACCTGGATATCAAACGTTCCCAGGTATGCAGAGCAAAAAATTTTTGTATCCTTATTATTTTTCATTACTGGGTCTTTGTGTCTGCTATTTTGAAATATTTTGTTGGTGTCTGGAAATTTTTTATGAGTTTTTAATTATTGGATATTCCACTCATCAGCTGTTTCAAAATATGTTCTTTTTGTTAGTACAGTTTTACTGCTGATTTTATATTTCTTGATTTGTTTTATAAGGATGGGTGATGTTTCTTTTTTCCTTTGTTACACTGCATACAGAGACTCTGGCTTGTTGCAGTTTCCAATTCAGTTTTTTCTGCATGCTTCTAGTTATGCGTTTTGGTCTCTTTATTCTATGTTAGGTGAGGGTCAGCACGTGATTCAGGTGAGGTTTTCTGCTGGCGTGTAGTTTCTGTGTAGGACTCTATAGCAGCCTGACTTGGTCCGTTTTCCTAATAGGAGATGTATTGGTGTCTTAAGGCCTGGTGTAATATTTTCAGAGACTTATTGTACTTTAAAAGTGTGATCTTACATAAAATGCACACATTTACTTGTATTTAGTTTTTTAAACATATTGTATGGCTCTCATGGAATTACATTTTAAAATATGTGGCGTTCATGGCTCTCTCAGCCAAAAAGGTTCCTGACCCCTGGTCTATAGGCACCATTACAATTCAGTAAAGGTGGGTGGAGTGGTTTGATAAGTGACATTACAGTGCAAAAGGCTTTTATCTGATAATAGCTGAAAAAGCCAATGCCTTTAAGTACTTTTGTGTTTGTTTCAAAGTGTTCATCTTAATTTCAAATGTTTTGTGGTCATGTATATCCTAAAATTTCTTTAAGCACCCTGATTGTGAGTTTTATTAAGGGAGTGATGTCCCTTTGAGAAATGTTCACCTACTGAACTATCACTCTGTTCTTCTCTGTAATGTTACTTTATATTCAGATTTATTCCTGTCCTTAATTTTTCTCATTTCACTGATAAAGGATCCCTCTCCATATTTTTGCATTGAATTCTGTGTACACTACATTCTTAAAAAAATGAATGAGCCAATTATTTTGAATCTTTCCCATGCAGGTACTGTAGGTTAGGGCTGTTCAGCTTGGAGAAGAGATTGCTGAAGGGGGTTTTGACAGAGGTCTATAAAATCATGAGCACTAGAACGGGTGAATGTGAGTTGGTTATTTACTCTTCAGATAATAGGACTGGAGGCACTCAATTAAGGTAGCAAGTAGCACATTCAAAATCTAAAATTTCTTTTACACTCTATGCACAATTAAGCTCTGGAATTCATTGCCAGAGGATGTAATTAGGGCAGTTATTGCAGCAGGTTTAAAAAACAATTTGGCTAAATTCCTGGCGGAGAATTCCATAAACTGCTATTAAACAAGTTGACTTAGGGATAGCCAATGCTATTACTGGCATCAGTAGCATGGGATCTATTTAATATTTTGGGACTTGCCAGGTGATTGTAACCTGGATTGGCCACTGTTTGAAACAGGAGGCTGGGCTTAATGGACCCTTAGTTTGACCCAATATGGCAACTTTTAATGTTTTTATGTTATAATAGATGGTTTACTGGTTCCTTAGAGGAACCAAGCCCTCATGAGTGCTATCAATAGTCCCATCACAATCAGGAAACAAATTAGCTCATGCAAACTTTTGTATCACCCTCCATGCAGTGTTACTGGATATAAATCAGGCATGTAGACAAGAATGGCCATCAGCAGAAATATCTGGTGACAGGATTGCTTCTCTAGTCTCCTACCATCTTCTAGAAGAGACCAGTACCAAATTAATTCTACTGGAAACAAGAAGGGTAGAATAGGAGTAAAGGGGGTATTAGTAATTTTTCAAGTGTCATCTTTTCCTTGTTAGTACTAATACCTCAAGCCATTCCTGCACATTTACTCTGTCAGGATTCACAAGTAAGAACTGAGGTCAAGTACGCAAGAATTGCCATCTGCTGGGTGACACCAACGGTCCCATTAAGGCTAGCATCCTGTCTCTTAACAGTGACCAATCCAGGTCACAAGTACCTTGCAGATCCCATACAGTAGATCTATTTCTTGTTACTCCCAGATAAAGCAATAGCTATCTTTTCTTAGCATCCAGTCAGATGAATCCAGATCAAGTGGGTTATGCACCTCTACCAGCAGATGGAGATGGAGAAACTGAGATCACTGTATATACCTGCAGTGACATCAGCCTGCCAGTATTCTCAGTCTCCAGCAGATGGTGGACATGCATTTCTGCAGTGAGGATTGCTTTGATTTGAAAAGGAGAAATAAGAAAAAAATGTATTCACCCACTCTCCTGTGGTTATTCCAAATGGTCCCTCCCCCAGTTGAGCATTCCTAAGGTGGACCTTCCATGTTCCCCCCTCAGAGGTGTGCCTTGGTCCAGTAGCCATCAGTTGGTGCAGGAAGCCAAGCACAGCAGTGATGGCACATGCCCTCTCCCCTTGCAGCCAGAGACTGTCTCCTTTCTCTGCCAGGTAAGGCTGAGTTCAGGTAAGTTTATGTATTTAAAAAAATAAAATAAATTTAGGCAGAGGAGGGGGTTTTGGCGTAGGGCTTCCTCTTTCTCCTGGTCTCCTGTTCGGCACACCATTCCAATGCTCGTCCCACTCCATGGGAGGTCAAGGGACATGGACAGCCTGGAGGGTTGAGCATCCTCTGTAAGCTAGGCCCCACTCTGAAGTTTTGTTGCTGCATGCAGCATGGAAGGCCTCCCCGGCATTTTGCGCTCTTTCTATAGGGTGCTTTCTACAGGATTGTCCGGTGTATGCATCTAGCTGTGCGTCCAACTTGTGCATCCAGTTTTTGGATGCTTAGTCAGGCCTAGTGGTCTGTGCATCCAAGTTAAGTGCGCCCTAAGTGGCCACATGCTTACTTGGTGCACAAGTTGAGCATTTGTGTGCGTTTAAGCTTTTTACGGCAGCTATCCTTGGACGCCTAGGCATTGGGATGCCTAGACGTTAATTGCCTAGGTTTTGGATGCCTAATTTTTGGACACCTATGTTGGATGCCTAAATTTTGGGTGTTTAAAAAAACAAATAGCTAGATGCACACCTCTGGTCGCTGCTCAGCGCTCTGTTAACCTAATGGCGTTTATACCTAAGAAAGCTAAGTGCTTTCTCTTTGCACTGCTTGTCATATTCAGGCATCTCAGCCAGGAGTGCCCGCTAACCTGTGCCAGTGCTGTTTGGAGGATCATGGAGAATTATCTTCCTCTGATTTCACTAAGCCTGGTTCTTCCCAGCAGGAAGAAGGTCTGGGTAAAGATGATTCAGCTGGAGCACCTGATTTTTGGAACTCCCCTATCTGGTTCTTCAGCAGGGGAAGGTAGCTCAGTGAGTATGCCTCGGGTACCTCCTGGTATGGATACTTCTACTTTTTCATGGGTAGAATTTTTCCAGGGATTGCAATCCTTTCTTCAGGCACAGTCCTCAGCCCTTTCCAATGCTCCCAGAGCAGAGTCACAAGTAGGAACTTTGCCTGGACCTACTTTTAAGCGCCAGGATATTCCCAGAGCGGCAGCGGGACTGCCTGATAGGAGATCTGGATGGCACAGATGATGCTGATCCTGACTCTTGAGGATGGTGAAATTCCTCCAGGATTACAACCGTATAGGACTATGGGGCCAATGCAATAATCTTCGCAGAAAGCGGGCGCTGACTTCAGCGCCCGCTTTAATGCACGCATGGCGCCTGCAAGGGGGGGCATCATGCAATATGTAAATTAGGGTGTCACACTAGGAAGGAGGCGCTAGGGTCGCTTGTGCGACCTTAGCGCCTCCTTGCTAATGCGACCCGCTGTGGCTGCTGGTTATGAAGACCAATGCAGGTAAACTCTGCGTCTGTTTTCGTAACCTGCCTGTATGCCAGTAATGAAAATGGCCGTCAAGTTTATCGGCGGCCATTTTCATTACTGGCAGACGGCCGGTTATAAAAACAGACACTGAATTTACCGGCATCAGTCTTCAAAACTTGGCAGTCTGCCGGGTTTTTTTTTTTTTACTTTAAAGAAAAGTACAGAAAAGCAATTTTTTCTGCTTTTCTGTACTTCTTTTACCTGCACTCAGTTATTTAATACCTGCTCCAGGCAGGCATTAATAGCTGAGCGATAAATGTGTGTATTACATTCACTCCGCGTCCGCAGGTTAAATAGGTGCTAATCCCCCTATTGCATTGGGGGTGGATTAGCGCCTAATTAACCCATGTCGGAGTGTGGGTTATACAGTGCGCTTGGTTGAGCACACTGTATTGCATCGGCCCTTATGTTACAGTTCTTTCACAGAGATTAACTGCCAGCTCTGATCTCCCAGACCTTGAAAATGCTCGGGGTTACTGGGACAGATTCTGTGTCTGAGCCAAAGAAAAATCCCATTTTGGTTTCCTTGCATAAAGCCTCTTATTTTTTCCCTGTGATTGTTCTTGAATGGGGCACCCCAGAAGCTAGTTTCAAAGGGGGTCGGGTTTTGGAAGGCCTATACCCTTTGGAACCAGTGGTAAGAGAATGTTTACGTTTCTGAAAGTAGATGCACTTGTGAGTGCAGTCTCCAAGCAGATCACTATTCCTGGAAAGGATGCTCATGATAGGATTGAGGCTATCCTTAAGCAAGCATTTGAAGTAGTTTCAATGACCTTGCAGATCACTTCTTGTTCCTTGATGGTTCACTCTTGTTTGCTTCTCTTCCAGGAGGTTGATGACTCTGGTGTGAACTCTAGGGCAGTTATAGAACCATCTGCTGCCTTCTTGGCAGATGCAGACTGTGATTTGGTCCGCACTTCAGCCAGAGGGGCGGCTTTGATTAATAGTGGCCAGGTTTCAATTGTGGCTGAGAATCGGTCAGCCAATGCGACCTCCAAGTCTAAGCTCACCAAATTGCTCTTTAAAGGCTCGCTCTTATTTGGGAGCAAGTTGGCCAGTAAATGGGGAGAATCACCAGTTCCTTGTTTGCCAGAGGATACGAAGCAGATGCCATGCTTCCTTAATATGAGAGGTCGTGCTAGAGGATCCAAGCTTTTTCGACCCTATAGAGAAGTGACCTTTTAGAGGACTTGACCCACCCCTAGGAACAGGAGATAGGGGGACACCTCTCTTTTAGCAGAGGTGGGTTGAAAACACATCAGATCATTGGGTCCTGGAAGTGATACGAGAAGGATATGCGATGGAGTTTCGCAGTGTTCCTTGGGACGTGTTCATGGAGATTGTCACTCCCCACAGAAGAAGCAGGCAGTGGAGGATAATTGGCAAGGCTCCTCAATCTGAGGACTGTGGTCCCAGTGCCCACATCTCTAGAAAATATGGGGCGATATTCCATTTATTTCGTTATGTCCAAGAAGGAGGGTTCAATCCTGGATCTTAAAGGCATAAACAGTCATCTGCGAGTGAAGCATTTTCGCATGGAAACATTACGCTCGGTAATATTGGCCATGCAGTCGGAGGAATTTCTGACCTCTCTCTGTCTGTCTGAAGCTACGCCTCTGTCTGAGGCGTAGCTTCAGATTCCCATCTGAATAGAACATCGCTTTCTGTGGTTTGCAGTGCTGGGATGCCGTTTTCAGTTTCAGATGCTGACCTTTGGTTTGGCCACCGCTCTCAGGACCTTTTCCAAGGTAATAGTGGTAGATGTGGCGGAGTTGAGAGAGGATGGTAGTATTTGAACAACTGGCTGATTTGAGACAAATGCTGGACAAGAGCTGCCTGTGTCTCACAAGATGATTTCCCTGTTGCAGGAACTTAGCTGAGTGATAAATCTGGCTGAGAGCAGACTTCAACCTGCTCAGTTGCTGGAATACCTTGGGGTTTGGTTTTACATGAAGCAGGACAAGGTTTTCCTGCTGGAAGCTAGAGTTCAAAAGTTGCTGTCACAGCTCTGTGTGATGAACACTTTGCATCTGACAATATGGCCCTGTCTGAAAGTACTTGGCGTATTGGTGGTGACCCTGGAGGTGGTACTGTGGAAGAGGGTGCATATGTGTCCTCTTCCGCACTCCCTGCTTTCTCAGTGGAACCCGCAATCTCAGGATTATTTGATTCGGTGCTACCTACTGATGGAGATCTCCTCCCTTCTGCAGTGGAGGCTACAAGCAGATTATCTAAGGAAGGGAGTTTCCCTAACGTCACCAGACTGGCTGGCTAGTACTCATGACAGATAGAAACATAGAAATGACGGCAGAAGAAGACCAAACGGCCCATCCAGTCTGCCCAGCAAGCTATGTACTTTTTTTTTTTTTTTTCACATACTTGTTACTCTTGGCTTTTAGTACCTTTTAGTTCTATTTCCCTTCCACCCCACCATTAATGCAGAGAGCATTGCTGGAACTGCATCCAAGTGAATATCTAGCTTAATTAGGGGTAGTAACCACCGCAATAAGCAAGCTACACCCATGCCTCTATCCACCCAGACTATGCAATTCGGACCTTGTTGGTTGTTGTCCATATACAGATCCTCTTTTCTACATTCCCCTGCCGTTGTATCAGAGAGCTATGCATTGAAAGAGAAGTGTTAGACTTTCTCCCCTGCTGTTGAAGCAGAGTGCTATGCTGGATATGTATTGAAAGCAAAGTATCGGCTTATTTGGTTTTGGGGAAGTAACTGCTGTAACAAGCAAGCTACATCTCGCTTTATTGTGAATGTAAAACCTTTTTTTCTTTTTTTTTTCTTCCACATTTCCTCTTGCTGTTGAAGCCCAGAGCAGTGCTGGAGTCTCACCAACCGTGTGCATGTACATCGAACAAGGGCATTATCTCCAGGTAGTAGCCCTCATTCTCGCGAGCCACGTTAACAATCAACAAATATTGAACAAGCCTAATAATTACCCACCCCTCTTTTTTTTTGGAGACGGCAGCCCTCCATCCTTCCGCTCCATGAAGGTAGTATACCATTAGCATCCCACTCCGTGAATGCCACTCCAGCCTTCCGCTCCGTGAAGGTGGAACACCGACCACTGGCATCCCGCTCCGTGAATGCCTTTGTGGCTACTGCCACTCCGTGCAGTGTTCTGCCGCCTCCTCCCACCCCTGGCCTTGCGGGCCAGGTTATTGCTTATGCCAGGCCTTCATTGGGCCACCCCCCATGCTTAGCATATATCCATCCCCACGCTTTCCCCCTATGCAAAGTCCTTGGTTCTCCGCTCCTCCCCTTCCCCCGACACCAAAACTTCCCTCCTATGCAGCGACAAATCTCCTTATGCACCGGTGAGGACCCTGCGTCCGCTACTTTTCGTGGCTGTGACAACTCCCCCCCCCCCCCCCCCCAAAAAAAAAAAAAGTCCTATAATTTGGGCTTCAAGGGCTGCTGCTTCTCCCTCTTGCTACAACAGGTCTAAGGCGATCTCTAGCTCAGCCTTTCTGCGCACTTCGGCGGCGGCTGTGGCAGCAGCGGCTTACTGTTGTTGTTTTCTAAGCCCTTCTATCTTGAGGGCTGCTGCTTGTTCGGCATAGTGTATGCGAGCCTCCACAATTGGGGAGCTCATTGTCAGGAGCTTTCAGCGCAAGGGTGCTGGAATGTAGAAGAGTGTGTCTGGAGCATCAATCGACTGGAAGCCAGGGTGGTCTGGTTGGCACATTTGCAGTTCAGCGGCAGGCTGCAGGGTCGATTGGCCGGATAATGTCGAACAATGAATGCATCGACTGCAGCTTACATCAATCGGCAGGGAGGGACCAAGAGCCAATAAGTGTCACAGGAAATAGATCAACTTATGGAATGGGCAGAAGTGCATCTCCAGATCTCAGCCTCGCTCATAGCAGGAAAAGAAAATGTAAGAGCAGGCTTTCTCAGCAGGCAAAGTCTGAACCCAGGAGACTAGACATTGTCCAAGGAGGCGTTTCAGTTGCAGGAGAGATCCAAAGTCATTGGGGATCAGATGTCTTGGTGCAGGAGTGGCCAGAAGACAAGTTGCTGTATGCCTTCCCTCCATGGCCCATGTTAGGCAGATTAGTTTGAAGGATTGAGTGCTACAGAGAGGGATGGTGCTCTTGGTTGCTCCAGATTGGCCCAGGAGACCATGGTATACGGATCTGCATGACTCCTGGTGGAATCCCCCCTGTGGCCTCTGGAACATAGGGATCTGTTGTGGCAGGGACCTGTGCTTCACAAAGATCAGACTCTATTTTGTCCTACAGATATGGCCCTTGAAAGGACTCGCTTGATGAAACATGGATACTCTGCAGCAGTGATTTCACCTTGCTAAGAGCTAGAAAGGTCTCCACTTCCTTGGCCTATGTGCAAGTTTGGCGAGTGTTTGAGGCCAGTGTGATGATAAAGATACTGTTCCTTGTTTGGTCAAGATCCTGTTTGATTTTGGAATTTTTGCAGGGTGGCTTGAAGAAAGGCTTGGCCCTCAATTCCTTAAAGGTACAAGTTGTGGCTCTCTCCCGTTTCAGGGAGCAAGTGAATGCTGGTTCCTTGTCTGTTCATCCTGATGTGGCCCGTTTCTTGAAAGGAGTGAAACATCTTCGTCATCCTTTACGGTTTCCAGTACAATTAGGGAGTCTTTATTTGCTGTTAGAATTCTTAGTGGGTTCTATGTTTAAGCTGATGCATAAGCTGTCCTTGCAGTTACTGACTTTGAAAACAGTGTTTCTGGTAGCAATTCGTTCTGCGTGTAGTTTCTGAGCTGCAGACCTTATTTTGGCAGGAGTCATTCCTCTGTGTGGCTCCATGGGTGGTACAGTTCCTTCCTTTTTACCGAAGGTGGTCACTGACTTTCAATTGAATCAGCCCATCTCCCTGCCGTCTCTGGATAGAGCTAGAGAGAGATTTAGAGGAGTATCGTCTGTTGCAACCCTTGGATGTCAAGAGAAATATTGTTAGGTATCTAGAGGTTCCTAAACCTTTATGGAAGACGGATCGCTTGTTTGTCCTTCTCAGCAGTACTTGGCAGGGGGAGCCTGCCTCGTGGACTATGATAGCTGGCTGGATTAAGGAGGTAGTCATGACTGCATACATTGATGCTGGAAAGCAGTTACCTAGTCAGGTCAGGGCTCATTCCACTAGGACTCGGAGTATCATGGACGGAAGTGAAATTGTCTCCCATTGACATTTGCCAAGCTGCAACATGGTCCTCCTTACGCACCTTTTCCAGGTATTATCATCTGGATGTTCAGGCCCAGGATGACAGTCTTTGCGGGTGCAGTTTTGACTGGCTCGCAGGCAGCCTCCAACCCTATTTGGGAGTAGCTTGGGTACATCCCATTGGTTCTGGATTCATCTGTCTGGATGCTAAGAGATGAGAAATGACTCCTTACCTGGTAATTTCCTTTTCTTTAGGACAGTCTGATGAATCCAGCTTCCCTTCCTTGGCTGCCGAATGATTGTATGATGGTCCTCCTGCATGGCCATGTGTTACAGGAATTACTGGTAAGTATTAGTCCAGTCCCTAGACTAGTGTTTAATACATTTTTGTCTGAGCTCAGTGTTGCCTGTTGACTAAGTATTGATTTGGTTATCAGTTTTTAATCAAGTTTTGTTAGTCTGTCCACAGTTGCTTTTGAAGAGAATACCTGCAGGCTGATGTCACTGCAGGGGTATATATACTAAAGATGTGCACTGGGTAAAATTTTTGTTTCGGGATTCAGATTTGGCCCGCTGCAGGAAATTTCGTTTTCCCGCGGTTCAGGCTTTTTTTTTTTTTCGGGGACCCTCGATTTTCAGGTTAGCACGCGCTAACAGGCGTTAAGGCACACTAACCCAAAAAACTAATTTTTCCAACAATTTTTTTTAAATCTGTGAGCTTTGTGCCAGTTCTCAAAGCAGAAGCATGCATATACTTTCACTGTGAAACCTTCCTTTAGGCACAAGGTATGTGCTGTTGCTTGTATCTGCTTTCTCTGCAGGTAGAATTATTTTTTTTTCTGTAAAAATAAAATAAATACAGAGTGAAAAATGCAGTCTGTGCATACTTTCCATCCCCTGGCCTAAACTCACCCCTTGGAGTGCCTCCCTTCAATGCAGGTAAATGTCTGGATGTTGTAAAAATGCACAAGAGTTTAGCAGCATGAGGGTCAGCTGATTTAACGTGGGGTGAAAATTTGTTTCAATCCCAGAAATTGCATTGAAAACTGGCCTCAGAAGGCAAATAGAATGCTGTTGCAGGGAGAGAAGTATGCTGCTATTGCAGACAAACCAAGTGACCTTAATGGGCACTATGATCTCAAACCAAAGATCCTTGCCTTAATTCTCCATTTACAGACCATAATGGGAGTCTGGCTGCACCTGTGCCAGAATGAAGGTAACAAATTGCTGTGCAGTAGTAATTTATTATTCTTTCAGACAATTTTGCAAGAGAGGCTCTTGTTCTGGCCTGGGCTATATTTCATACATTGTGCTAAAAGTTCATGATGCATCCCTGATGTGGTGTATGCCTCATACAGATGATTAACTAGGTCTCTGGTATAACCGATGCAGTGCATGAGCAGACTGTTCAGCTTGTGCCTAGTTTCCCTTCTCTCTGTAAAATGGTGCAATCATTTGCTCAGGGTCAATCAGCCCTACAGAACAATGCTGGGATTCCTTAACTTGTGCACGTCGTAGCTTCTGGGCATCCCGCACCTCCCCCCCCCCCCCCCCCCCCTTGACCCTTGACCACACAGAGGCAAAGTAATGTAACACTGGGCAACAATGAAAGTGTTACTGGCCTAAAAAGGTCCTACTCTGTAGTATCTTGATGTGCTGAACACGAATATGACCATGAAAAGTTTTTATTGGTTCTCGTTTTGAAGATATTTAATATAGTTCACTTTCTATGTTTAGTCATGTAAATGTATCCAGTAGGACTGTAAATAAGCCCAGAATGATGTAATATTGCATCATATTGCATAATACCATCATGCACACATCATCCAGAGTTTATTACATCATTTTCTGATGCAATGCAGTTCTACTGCCATGCTGCTGCTGAGTAAGCTGACGTCAGCAGTGTACTATATGAAGCCCAGTCAGAAAGGGTGAGCATTTGAAATATTCATGCTGGCTGACTACTGCTGGACACTCTGCAGAGATGCTCCCGAACAGGTGTACAAGAGACAAGCAAAGAAATCTAAGATGTAGTCTATGACTTCATTTTTCAAACAGTATTAACCGTAGGTCTCCTACTATTGGCATACAATTCAAGATGTAATTATATTATTGCATATTATAAAAAAACTAGAGCCAATTTTGCATTTTCACAGTCACATTCATGTTTAGCACAAGGAAATTTATAAGAATTGACTAATTTCATTTCAGTAACATGACTTTTGTGAAAATGTGTTGCCCAGTGTAATTAATTCTCTTTAATTGAGTGGAAGAAACGGCCACAGCCAACTGACATTAATTTAAACATCAGCAACCAGCAATATTTTTTAAAACAAGCTTAACATTCGCAATTAAAGCTCTATGCCCCCACCGGTAAAACTGCATCTTATTACCCACCCCACCATTAGTTTGAGGCGGCAGCCTTCCGCTCCGTGAAGGTGGTACACCAACCACTGGCATCCCGCTCCGTGAATGCCCCTGTGGCCACTGCCGCTCCATGCAGTATGCTGCCGCCTCCCTCCTACCACCCCTGGCCTTGCGGGCTGCGCTTATTTATTTATTTATTTATTTATTTATGCCAGGCCTTCACTGGTTCACCCCAGACCGTCCCTCATCTCAGTCTGCGCCATGTTTTGCGTATAACCATCCTCAAACTTTTCCTTATGCAAAATCATCCTCAAACTTTTTCCTTACGCAAAATCATTGTTGCTCAAACTCATTGGTGCTCAAACATCCCCTTATGCCACGAAACATCCCCCTATATACCGGTGAGGGCCCTGCCATGGTAGGAAACAGTAACCTTACTTGTTCCCTAAAAGCAGACCTCCCCCCCTTCCCTATCCCACCCTTTTATGTCCTGAGATGCCTTCCTGTCTCATTGGCTCCTGGCAGGAGTTTAAATCAGCCAAGGTACCCCATTGGCCACCTGTCCCCCCTCCCCCACTTACTGGCTGCAGCACGCCTGCCCAGTTATGCGGCCCTCACCTCGAGAGGCCGGGCCTCCTATTACACTGTATCTTAGGTACTTGGGACTAAAAAGGCCGAATCAGCCAATCGGATTGTTTAATGTAGTACTTCTCAGCCTAATCCTTGTTGCACACCTAACCAGTTAGGTTTTCAGGATATCCACAATGATTATGCATATGAGAGAGTTGCATGCACTGCCTCCATTGTGTTTCTTAATCCGAGGACTGGCTTGAGAAGTACTGTTTATTTGATTAATGCACCAGAACAGATGCCAATCCATCTTGTGAGATCGCTGAAGCCGAGTAAGGCGAGCGTAGAATCCGCCAGTGCAATGAAACACATTTTACTACATTTGCTGGAAAAAGTATAGCAATCGCACCCCTCCTTGACGGCCCAGTTCAACCCTTTCCCTAACCCAGAGGTTCCCAAACCTGTCCTGGGGGGACCCCCAGCCAGATTGATTTTCTGGATATCGGCAGTGCATATGTATTCTGACTGCCAGACTGATTTTCTGGATATCGGCAGTGCATATGTATTCTGACTGGCTGGGGGTCTCCCAGGACAGGTTTGGGAACCTCTGCTTTAGAGAACTGCTTTCCTTCTCTTCTCCCCCCTTCCCCCCCAATATGTTTACATAGTTTCATTTCTTTTCAAAAGAAAACTGGCAGAAAATTTGGTCAGATATTAAAATACAATTCTACATACTCTAAATAAGCCTGCGCATCACCAATGTGATCCTAATATTAACTGTAAAAGAGTATGAAAATAAGCTCCCTAAACCCATGGTATTCACTCCCAGCCTCGAGGGCCACAAACCAGCTTGGGTTTTTAGGATATCCCTAATGAATTTGCATGAGAGAGGTTTGCATACAGTGGAGGCAAAGTGCATGCAAATCTGTCATGCACATTCATTAGAGAGAGCCTGAAAACCCAACCTGGTTGCAGCTCTTCAGGGCTGGCAGTGAATACCGTGCTGTAAACTAAGGTTTCAGTGTAGCAATCCTGGGTGCAGCTCCAGGAACATGTTGTATTGTTCACCCACCGTATTGGATTTTATTTATGAAATTGCCTCATTCACAGGGCATTTCACTTTGTTTCCTAGTATGTATGTTATGGCAAATTTGTGATTTTGCAACACAATTATAATTGGAGTACTTGAGATGCACTGGTAGGTTACATAATGTTAGATTATTCACATACAGGACAGCAATACTATTTGCTATTGAGTTTAAGACTGGTGAAATATAGCTATAATAATGTCAAAGCTCAGGAGGTGAGCTATTAGTGTGGTTTATGTGATTTCCTCCTCCCCTAGCACATTCTTTCATCCAGTTTCAGTGTAAAAGCCCTGCCTGCTGCTCTTTATCAGGTAAAGAGATTCAATCACATTCCTGCTATATCTGGTTTCTGAAAGCTTGCGAGTCAGCACTGTCCTAGACTGTCTCATGAAATAAAATTCTGCTGCTTTCTTAGATTAGGTGTTCAATTATTTCTGCTTTCAGGCTTTTACTTTCCAGTATCTTTCAGTGATATTGATTTGGAAAACATTTATCTAGTGGGTTGCCATGGCAAACATTTCATTAAACAGTAAGAACACACCTCAAATATGAACCATAAACTAAAGAAACGATGTGCAACTATATAAATCTTAAGCAAATTGTATGTTTCTCAACGCAGAGGACTAGGGATGCGAGTTGTGTGCTTGTGCTTTAATCTGCTGCCTGGTGCCACTTAATGCTTTGAAGTATTGTGAGAAGATCGCTTAGTGAAGATAAATTGGGATGTTTATCTTTGAGATTGTTATATTTATGCTTTAGGAGAATCTCTTTGCAATGGGTAAGGGATTGAGAGCATACATGCTCCCTTCTGATACTGCTTGCAGCCCATTGCATGGCAAGAGGCAGCAAATTAAAGCACAAGCACATGACTCGCATACCTGGTCCTCTGCGTTGAAACATACATTTTTCTTAATTTATATAGTTGCACTCATTTTTTCCTTTTTTTTTTGTGGTTCACTTTGTTTTGCCAGCACTGTAACTCCACCTCACAGGTCTCCATTTGTATTTGCATTCTGAGAACATCTGATCAAGTATTGCACTTGTTTATTTTTTTGCAAAAATGGAGTAAATCAAATATTTTTGTGGCACCTTGCACTATTTGCCAGTTATGTAATCTAAGGCTTTTTTTTTTTTTAAAGACTCCAAGCTCTGCACAGGGCAGGAAGGTGTAGAATTTTCAAGTGGCTCTAGATCTTCAGGGTAGGCTGATCTAGTCCTGGTTATACCCCATTGCATGCTGGGACTTAGTCTTGCTTTTCTTAGGGAATGTAATAGGGAAATCAGAATAAGTGTCTGCATGTAGGGGTGTAAAACCAGGACTGGATCAACCTGTCCTAAACATCTGGAGCCAATTGGCAACACTAGGCAGGGGAGCCTGATTCCTTGGGGGAACCGGCTAGTGCAGTGGTTCCCAACCCTGTCGTGGGGACCAGGTTTGCAGGACTCCAGTCCTCCAGTGCCACAATGAGGGCAAGCTTTCAGGATATCCATAATGAATATGCATGAAATAGATTTGCATGCATTACCTTCACTGTATGCAAATCTCTCATGCATATTCATTCTGGATATCCTGAAAACTTGCCCTGTTTGTGGCACTTGGACTGCTGTTCGCTATCCCTGCTCTAGGCCTTTAAGAGTACCAGTTTTGCTGGGATGGGGAAGTACCTTTAGGAAAGCACCAACCAACTGGATAGATCTAGGATGGAGGTTCTCAAAGCTGGCCTGGGGGATCCCCACCCAGGCAGGGTTACAGGATATCCACAATGAATATGCATGAGCTTGATTTAAATACACTGCCTTCAGGTCATGTTTGGGAACCACTGATCTAGGGCAAGTAAAAGGACAGTGGACTAAACTAACCAAAACCAGTGTGAGGGTAACAAATCTTTGTTAGGAAATAAAAACATGAAGACAAAGTAAGGACAAATGGCCTTAGCATTCAGTAAGAATATGAGATCGCATAAAGAGGAGGAGGATGAAAAATATTATCTGGCAAATGTGAAAGGAAAGCAGGGAAGATTAGCCCAATTACAGAGACACAAGGAGAGGAAAAAATAGGTAATTCAGTAGAACAAAGTGACAAGACTTTTGAGATATGTCAGTGCAAAGAAGTAGAGCAGAGGTGGAATTGTAAAAATAAGGTGCAAAAAGAGGAATATGTGGAAGACTACAAAGGGAAAGCAGAACTACCAAATGAATAGTAAGGAAGGGTCAAAGATATCCCTGTTAGGTGGCAGGGATGGCCAACTTCAGACCTCAACTGCCACAAACAGACCTGGTTTTTAGGATATCCACAATGAAATGGGCACATGAGAGATATGCCATGCACTGCTGCCATTTTCTGTAAATATATCTCATACACAGTCATTGTGGATATCCTGAAAATCAGGCCTATGTGTGGCGCTGGAGGACTAGAGTTGGCTCTATATCGGATAGGATTCAGAGGTCGAAACAAGTCCCTGATCTTAAGCTAGTGCAACAATGAGCCAAGGTGCTGATAAAAGAGCAGAAGGATGTTCTGCTGCATGGAGACAGGCACGAAAAAGGAAGTGATAAAGCTTCTGTCCAGGTTATTGGCAAGGCCTCACCTGCAGTCCTGTGTTCAGCTCTAGAAGAGGTATCTCAAAAAGGATAGGGAGAAGATAGAAGCAAGCCTGAGGGGCAACCAAAATGGGGTGGGACCTTCACCAAAATTCCTATGGTGGGAGACATAAGGACCTAAAAATGTTATACCCTGGAATGGAGGAGAGACGATATGATACAGACATTTAAATACTTGAAAGGTATTTGAAATGCACAAGAGACAAACCTTTTCCAGTGTAAAGAAAGCTGTAGACCTAGGGCTTATGCTATGAAATTCCAAGAGGGATAGATTCAGGCTCAATGTTAGAAAATATATTTTTACAGAAAGGGTGGTGAATACCTGGAATGTCCTCTTAGAGCAGGTTGTGAAGACAAAAATGGTGATGAAATTCAAAAGAGCAAGGGCTAAAGCTAGGATTGCTAGCGGCAAGAGGCTTGAAATGAAGAACCAGAGTAACCTGTTGTAATTTTGGTGTGGGGGTAACCTTGCAGGGAGCAGCAGGTACAAGCCTGAACACCTTGCTGCGCCCACCAGATGAACCATTTTTCTGACAACTCACTAATCAAACCACCAACCCTAGACCTAGGAGTCACTAATATTACTCACTACGATCAAATACGTAATTTAGGATTACAGATCAATGAGAACTTCACTATGAAAAAGCATATACGCAAATTAATCAAAACAGGGTACTCCAAGCTAGGAATATTACATGGACTGAAATCTTTAACAACTCAAGATTTCTGTATTCTCTTACAAACACTTGTGTTTTCAGATTACTGCAACTCTTCTACTAGGCCTACCATTGAGTCTATTAAAACCTCTACAGCTACTTCAAAATGCCTCTGCAAGCCTATTACTAGGAACAAGGCAATTTGAACACATCACCCCCTCGCTGAGTGAACTGCACTGGTTTCCTATACAATCCAGAATTCACGATAAAGTCTTAGCTCTAATTTTCAACATCATCAACAACATTATCCCAAGTTTATTAGGAGTGACAATTCAGAGCTACACACCTCAGAGAGATCTAAAGTTACAAAATAAAGGTCAGCTTATGGTACCTTCAACTCAGAAACAAGCCTACCATCAATAAGAGACCAAATGTTTTCCAGAGTAGGACCCAAGTTGTGGAACTACCTTTCAGAGTCAATTCATCAAATAACAGATAAAGCATTTTTAGTTCCTGTTTGAAATTCTTTTTAACTTAAAAGACCAATAATCTGATAACATCTACATCAGTATCAGAGATAATATTAATGGAGCAAACAATAAGCAATGAATGATATGATGTACGTTGTTAGTATGTTTAGAATATGTATCCCTGTTAGGTCATCCATGAAAATGCATGAATATGAACTAGAATAGCATGAATACAAACTAGAATATATAGTAACTAGTGTAATTTCCTAAAATACTTATGATAATGAATTAAAAGATGTATACAATGTGGTGTCAAACTAGAAATTGAATGTTAACACACAGTATGTAATTCTTGATCATGAATATGGATGTGGATCTTGTAAACTGTTGTGATTTACTTTTGGAATGATGGTATATAAAATGCTGAAATAAATAAATGTTACTATATAACTTATAGCGGAGAGAATGCACATGAAGCTAAGAAAACCAAAAATAGTCAAGGCAATGTGAGTAGAAGGGAGACATCATACTGTTATGGTTTTGAGGTGTTGGAGTGGATTCTTGGGTACTGCGGTGATGGCCACTCCCAGAGGGAGGAGCCCCATGAGGAGCCGCAGTACTAGGCTAGACGCTATACACGCAGACACAGAGAATTTGTATTTATTATACAGCTTGATGGTACTGTCCGGGGAGCGGACAGCAATGAGGTAACCCAGTAGAAGTAGTCCAGGGGTCCTCAGCCCAGGAGGCCAGTCCCACACTGGAGTAGATGATGGGCAACACAGGGTAGCCGAGGAAGGTCCCGGATGAAGACTCCAAGTGCTGAAGCTGAAGGTGAGACAGGCTGACAGCGTTAGTACTCACTGAGGTAGATAGCTGTATTGATGAAGATCCTGGCATGCAGAAGTAGTTCAGCAGTAGGCACCAGAGTAGAGAGAGCAGGCCCTCAAGGAGCAAGTACCCAATGTCCCAGATAGGTACCTGAAAGAGAGCATAAGGATCCCCAAGGAGTGGGTACCCAGATTAGCGATGAATTACCCTGATGGGCAGAGAGAGGACTTCCTGCAGCAGAGCAGCTTAGACCGGAGGCAATCCAATCCTTGCTAACTCGGTTTGTTAGCAAACGAAGGGCAGGCTAACCAGGATGTGATGTTGTCACTCGGAGGGGACGCCTCCGAGGTTCCCGCCATGAAGTGGATAAAGACGTGGGTGGCGTGCGCACCCTAAGAGGCCCTCAAGAATATCATGGCGAACACCATCGCCGTTGCTGTTCCGGGGATGCCGGAGCAAGCGGCATGAAGACGCGGCAGCAGCCATCTTCCCAAGGCTTGAGGAAACAGAAGGAAGAAAAGTGAGGCACAGAGGTCAAAGCCGTCTGAGACTGATGGATGCAACACGTACGACATTAAAGGAGCATTGAATTCTCACAGCTTCAGTGACAATTCTGTTCAATTAATCTTTGGAAACCTGAGTGGGTCCGGAGGACTGGAGACAAGCAGGCATCTCTGTTTCTGGGGCTGTGGAAGCATCTGTATTGAATAAGCAGATTATAAGACTAAGTAATAAAATAAATATGGAAATACAGAGGAGGCTGGTAACTACAGCCTAGTTCATCTGACCTCAGTGGTGGGTAAATTAATGGAGTCACTACAAAAGGAAAGGAGAACGGGGTATGGGTGTTGTTGACCATAAGTAAATTTACAGTTAGTGTAAAAAAAAAAGTCCATACAAATAATTTCATATCAGTAAAATTTCATGAGTGACAGGGTCTGTCTCCAGGGGCATGGGCTCAGACTGTGCAATACTCAGGAGTTGGGGGGGGACTATATCTTGGTGCATAAAGTGATGAATATCAGCATAGTATGTCCAGTTGTGTACAACATGACAACAGTAAAATGTGTGTCCATAAAGTTAGGCTATCAATAAAAATCTGTCAGGCTCTCAATTAAAAACATTTTTATGAGCTGACAACAATCCAGATGGAATATCTTGAATCCAAAAGGTTATAAGATCGAAGGAAGTCTGTTTGTTTTTTTACCAGAAGAGCATGTCAAATAAATCAAATCAATTTCTATGAATAAGTGATGAAGGAATTAGATTGGCAAAGGGCAATAAATATGGCAGAGTTAGATTTCAATAAAGCTTTTCACACTTTCCCACACAGAAGGTTCATAACCCGTGGATGGGTCTCAAGGTGGTTGACTGGGCTAGAAACTGGTTGAGTGAAAGACAGAGGGTAGTGGTCAGAGTTCACTTCAAAGGCTGAGATAGTATAATAAAATTACCTTAGGGGCACGTTCTGTTCACTAAATTTCATAAGTGATGGCAAGGGATTAATAGGAAACATTTTTCTTTTCCAGTTGATACTAATCTCTATAACAGAGTAGACACTCTTAATGGAGTAGACAAAATAAGGAGCACTCTAAGGAAGCTTGAGGAGTGGTTACGAACTTGGTGATTATGATTCAATGTACAAAATGTATCACAGAAATACAAACACGCAGCACATGGTTGGGGGAGGGGGGTTATGAAATACTGATATGCATCAAACAGGAGAGAGAGATCTCAATTTGATTAAATCTGATGATCTCAAGGTTTTCAAAAGTGTGACAAACAGTGGCTGGAATTAGAGAAATATTTAGTGTACATAGGAATATGTACTACCAATAGAAAGAAGGAAGTGGCAATGTCTTTATATAAATCACTGGTGAGATTTCAGCTAAAGGATTATGACCATAGCTAGAGGCTGTACCTCAGAAAGAGAATATAGATAGATTAGAAATAGTTTGGACAATAACTATTGTGGACACGGGGCTAGTGGACCCTTGGGCCAACCTGCAGGAGACTTGGGAAGAACTTCACTGGTCTCGACTGAACGGGCCGGGAGGCAGACTTCAGGCAGGCGGGTAGAAGCGGTTTCACCCTGGAAGCTGGTACTCCCCCGGGAGAGGCCCTTGGGAGTCCAGCCGCTGGGACTTAGGAGATTCACCCTGGAAGTCGGAGCCCCCCCGGGAGGAACCCGTAGGGGCCCGACCGCTGGGACTTAGGCGAGGCAGTCACTGGCGAGGAAACGGGCAGGAATCCGACTTAGGCTGTAGACAGGCAGGAACATGGCTAGGGCTGTAGACAGGCTGGAACTTGCCTTGGGCTATAGACAGGCTGGAACCTGGCTTGGGCTGTAGGCTGGCAGGAACCCGGCTTGGGCTGAAGACAGGCTGGAACCCGGCTTGGGCTGAAGACAGGCTGGCAGACAGGAACCGGCAGGCAGGCAGGCAGGAACAGAGTAGTCAAACCGCTGGCTGACTCTGGAGCTCAAGGCAACGGGGGACCGAAGGAACCTTGTTGCAAGGCACTGGTCGGGTGCCCGCGGTGGCCTTAAATAGGCCACGGCATCTGACGTCAGACTCGGGGCGGAGCCACCCTCCGGTGGGAAACTGTCTAGAAAGCACCTAGAGGCAGGCCCGCAATGGCGTCTCCCCCGCAGGGACGCCCAGATCCTGAGTCTGCTTTGTTCCCAGCCGGCAGGAACCTTTGAGGTAAGGACTGGGACGTGAGCTTCACGGACCGGACCGCAACAATAACTACAAAAATTGTGCAGAATTTGCACCATAAGGCCTATCAAATGAGACTTAAGAACCTAAAAACATATTACCTAGAGCACTGTTTCTCAACCCTCTTCTGGAGGCACACCTATCCAATCAGGTTGTCAGGATATCCATAAAGAATATGCATGAGATAGATTTGTATACATTGGACCTTCAGTGTGTGCAAATCTATCTCATGCATATTCATTATGGTAATCCTGAAAATTCAACTGGATAGCTGTGCCTCCAGGAGAGGGTTGGGAAACACTAACCTAGAGGAGTAAAGAGAGAGGTTATGATAGGAAGATTAAAATCCCATCAAAAGAGGAAAGCATGTTTAGAGGAAAGAAAAGTCTATAACAAGCGGTCTTACTATGAGGTTCCAAAGGGACAAACTCCAGTTGTAAGGTGAGAAAATGTTTCTTTCCAAGCAGGATAGATGATACATTGAACAGCCTCCCAGTGGAGGCAAAAACAGTACCAGAATTCAAGAATGCATGGGATAAGCACAGCAGATTATTATTTGAGAGGAAGTGCCAGTAAAGTTGGAGATGAATGGATGGGGATGGGGGGAGGGGAGCCTCTATGGTATTGCAATAGGAAGGAAAAACTGGATAATCTAGCTGGACCTTACAGTCCTTTTCTATTATCATATTCTGGCTTTCCATGTTGGCCTGTGGGGCAGGGTTTCTCAGCCCAGTCTTTGGGGCACACCCTGCCAGTCAGTTTTCAGGATATCCACAATGAATATGCACGAGAGATTTACATGCACTGCCTCTATTGTGTGCACATCTCATGCATATTCACTGCGGATATGCTGAAAATCTGGCTACGTGTGTTCCCAGGACTGGGTTGAGGACCCTTGCCTTAGGATCAGATTTAATGATCAGGCAAATTATAGAGCAAAAATGCAAAAAGCCAGTAAGTTGCTTTGTTTACACTGCTCTGGAAACCCCCCCCAATGCAGCTTATGCTCAAAGGCTTTAATTTCCTTCTACTTCTGGAAGGGTAAAACATAAAATTGGTAAGCAAAAGAGTTTAAGAAAAGCACTTTTGTTACTAAATGTTAAGTTTAAGAGCTGGGCAAAAGTCTTACAGTACTTTCTGCTTAAGTTGTTGCTTACACATGTTTATTTCTGTGAAATTTTGACCTGCAGTCTACTTACACTATTCATATCCTACTTTTTGTCCTAGCCTTCCACCTTTAGCTCAGGTTACCCCTCCTGCACTGCAATATGCAGTATTTGCACCAGGTACTGTGCCTGATTCCCTTTACTAGTGATTAAATTGCTGTCTTTCAGGAGATAGCCTGAAATAAGAGACTTTTACTGTCAATCAATCATCTCCTGTCATTGCTTTTCACTAAGCAACACGCGGTGTTTGTTGTGCAAACTTATTATCATTCATTCCCTCCATATCTCATTTAAAAAATCACCTTAATTGGCAAAGAATAAATTGTAGTATGACAGTAAATCACTTAACATCTAAAAAGGTCATCTCCTGCTACTTGCATCAATTCAAAACCAACTCTAACTTTTTCAATTTAATTAGCAAAGCTATAACATCTCTTATATTAGTTAAACCAGATCACAATATTTTGCCTTACGCAAAAAGTTTTAAAAAATAAGCAAAAATCCACAATATTAATACATAAATTTGCAAAAACATTTTAAAATATACAATACACACATTATTACAATGTTACCTATACACCTTACTAATCTTGTGCACATAAAAATACAAAATTACCATGTGTGCAGATATGTTATTATACAGACTTCTTTGTTAGGACTCACCACCCGTGACTGTCTTCCATGCAGCAAACCCTCCAGTCTCCAGCTTCTGTGGCTGAACGAAATGCCCCATTACGTACTCGCATCAGGGCCCCACCAATACATGCTATAGGTGCGTGCATGCACAAGTTTACGCATATTATGCGTGCGTTGACAGACATTCAGGAGTCGCCTGGAGATGACATCACCCACCTGCCGGCATTTACAGCTCACTTCTCCTGGCATTCTTTGCCTCAGCAACAGGTCTTCTGAGAGACCTGTTCCTCTGTACTTCTTGCCTTTTGTCTTGTTCTTGCTCTCTGTTGGCCTGCCTGTGTCTTATCTGCGCTTCCTCCTTGTTCACGTCCATGCCTAGCCTTGCCTGTCATGTTTCTCATTGTCCTGTCTGTTTTCTATTATCAGCCCGACCCTTGATCTAGTCTGTCCTTGGCTTGCTCTTCTGGATTCTGACCTTGGTTTGAATTTGGGCATCCTGGATTGCTGCCTGGACCTGACCCCCTGCTTGGACCCATTGCCTGCTCTCTGCTGCCTGCCTCAACCCTTGGCCTCTCCCTGGATCATGCTGTCTGCCGCCCGCCTTGCTTTGACTTTGGCTTTCACTTCCTTGATGACTCCAAGGACTCCCCTATGACCTGCTGGCATCAGAACCCAAGGGCTCAACCTGCGGGGGAACAGTTGGTAAAGGCAATGACGCAGCTCCCTGCCTCGGGGTACATCATAAGAACATAAGATGCCATACTGGGTCAGACCAAGGGTCCATCAAGCCCACTATTCTATCTCCAACAGTGGCCAATCCAAATCACAAGTACCTGGCAAGTACCCTACTCTTAATATATTGAGGTGTTTGGTGGATTCTTAGGGGCAACAGTGATAGTGACTCCCACGGGAAGGAGCCCCGTAGGGAACTGTGGCACCAGGCTAGACTCAGATGCACAAACACAGAGAATGTATCTTTATTATGCCGCTTGTATGGTTCACTAGAGGTGGCAGTAGAGAGTGGATTAGATAGCAACAGTCTGTGATCCTCGGCGGAGGAGACCCGCCCCGCAATGGTGGTAGAAGGCCCCGAATCAGATATCCAGTGAGGCGCTGTAGGAGAGACAGACTGGAAGATGTTATTACACACTCCCTTGTAGTGAGTAGATAGAGTTCCCAATAAGCAGTAGAGAGAGGATAGGTAGCAACAGTCTGTGATCCTCGGCAGAGGAGTCCCGTTCCACAATGGTGGTGTAGGGCCCGATGCAGATAGACAACGAGGAGCTGTAGATGAACAGACTGGGAGAAGTAGTGCTCACTCTCTGTAGCTGATAGGTAGTGTTCCAGCAGGAAGAAGAATTGGTAGCAGGCACCAGGATAGAAACTCAGGTCCTCGAAAAGCGAGTACCTGGATTCAGGATAGGCACCTGGAAATAAGCAAAGGGCCCCCGAGGAGCGGGTACCCAAATTAGTAGAACCCCGTAGGGTGAAGGTGGCTTCCAGCAGCAGCAGAAGCGTCAGAACAGCTTCAGACCGGAACGAATCCAATCTGTTGCTAACTCGGCGAGAGTCAGCAAAGGGCAACCTTTTGTAGTCAGAAGCAGTGACGTCACTCGAGGGGGACGCCCCCGAGGTTCATGCCAACACTGCTACAAGACATGAGTCGTGTGTGCGCGTGCCCTAGGAGACCTCAGGTCAACATGGCGGGATGCCGCACCAAAGCCACTCCAAGGACACCTGAGGGTGTGGCAAGGAGACGCTTTGGATGCCATTCTCCCGAAGCTGGTGGAGAAGGCTGAAATAGAGGTGAGGCATGTCGGGCGAAGCCATCTGAAACAGACGGACGCAACACCTACATTAAATAGATTCCATGCTACTAACGCTGGGAGCAAGCAGTTGCTATTCCCTATTGATTAATAGCAGTTTATGGACTTCTTCTCCAGGAACTTATCCAAAACGTTTTTAAACCCAGCTACACTAGTTGCCTTAACCTTATCCTCTGGCGATGCATTCCAGAGCTTAATTGTGCATTGAGTGAAAAACAATTTTCTCTGATTTGTTTTAAATGTGTTACTAGCTAACTTCATGGAGTGCCCCCTAGTCCTTGCATTATCCAAAAGAATAAATAACTGTTTCACATTTACCCGTTCAAGTCCTTTCATGATTTTATAGACCTCTGTCTCTTCTCCAAGCTGAGCAACCCTAACCTCTTTAACCTTTCCTCACAGGGAAGCCATTCCATCCCCTTTATCATTTTGGTTGCCCTTCTCTGTACTTTCTCCTGTGAAACTATATCTATTTTGGGATGAGGTGATCAGAACTGCACATGGTATTCAAGGTGCTGTCTAACTATTGAGTGATAAAGAGGCATTATGACATCTTCCATTTTATTTACCATTCCCTCCTAAAAATTCCTAATATTCTGTTTGCTTTTTTGAATTCCACAGTAACTGAGCTGATGATTTCAATGTACTATCACTATGATTCTCAAATCTTTTTCTTGGCTGGTAATGCCAAAAATGAAACCTAACAACGTGTAGCTACAGCATGGGTTATTTTTCCCTATATGCATACTCTTCACTTGTCCACATTATATTTCATTTGCCATATGGATGTCTAATCTTCCAGTTTCAGAAATTAATGAAGCAGCTACCTCTCCTGAATCAATCACACAACAAAGGAGAGAGGAGAATAAACTCACTCAATACATCTAGCAAACAATTTTTAACAAGACTATTTTACTCAAAGTGAATTACCCAACAAATGACAATATCATACGAGATTATTGCTCAAATGGTATAATCTGCAGCCTCTCACCGCGCAATGGGTCGCAGGCTGTCGTCAGCTCACAGAGCTTCCTTTTTGTAATCATTTACCGTCATTTGTCCACCCACCAGTTACCTTTATTTAAACCATTTCCTTAACCATCTAAATTTCCAAAATTTTTAAATATTCAATCTTACTTAGAACGAAACGTTCTTTAAATATCGAATTCAAAAAATAGAATACTTAGCCGTAAATCTTTTCAATCAAGCACTACAGTGCATTGCTGCTGAATTAAACCGTCCCAACATGAATCATGTTTCAACTGAAGTGTCAGTCTTCTTCAGGGGAAATGTGAACTCTCAATTCAGGCCAATATATTCTGTATACCCCGGACCATGCTTAAAGGTCTCTCTCTTGAATATTTAAAAATTTAAAAATTTTGGAAATTTAGATGGTTAAGGAAATGGTTTAAATAAAGGTAACTGGTGGGTGGACAAATGACGGTAAATGATTACAAAAAGGAAGCTCTGTGAGCTGACGACAGCCTGCGACCCATTGCGCGGTGAGAGGCTGCAGATTATACCATTTGAACAATAATCTCGTATGATATTGTCATTTGTTGGGTAATTCACTTTGAGTAAAATAGTCTTGTTAAAAATTGTTTGCTAGATGTATTGAGTGAGTTTATTCTCCTCTCTCCTTTGTTGTGTGATGTAATCTTCCAGTTTTGCAGGTCCTCCTGCAATTTATCACAATCTGAACGTGAATTAACTACTCTGAATAATTTTGTGTCATCTGCAAATTTGATCATCTCACTCGTCGTACCTCTTTTCAGATCATTTATAAATATATTAAAAAGCACCAGTCCAAGTACAAATCCCTGAGGCACTCCACTGTTCACCTTAGAGGCCAAAGTATGAAATATTTCTTCACAGAGAGGGTGGGGGATGCCTGGAATGCACCTCCGGAAGAGGTGGTAACGACAAAAACAGTAAACAACTTCAAAAGGGCATGGGATACGTCTAGAGGATGTGAATGAAGAGTGGGTGGCTCACGGGAATGACGGCTACTACCTGGAGATAATACCCTTATTCAATAAACATACACACGGTTAATGCGACTCCAACATTGCTCTAAGCTTCAGCAGCAATGAGGAAATGTGGAAAAAAGGATTTGCATTCACAAAAATGCGGGGAATAGCTTGCTTGTTACGGCAGTTACTACCCCAAACCAAATAAGCCTGATACTTCACTTTCAATGCATATAAAGCATAGCTTTCTGCTTCAACAGTAGGGGAGAAAGTCTGACACTTCACGCATATTCAGCATGGCTCTCTGCTTCAACGGCAGGGGGGAATGAAGAAACGTAGATCTATATTCAGGCAACAACCAACAAGGACTGAATTACATAGTCTGGATAAACAGATAAGCATGGGTGTAGCTTGCTTATTGCAGTGGTTAACTAATTAAACTAATTAACTAAACTAATTAACTAATTAAACTATTTCACTTAGATGCAGTTCCAACACTGCTCTCTACATTAATGGCAGGGGTGGAAGGGAAATAGAATAAAAAAGGTTACTAAGAGCAGGGCCGGTGCAAGGGGATTTGGCACCCTAGGCGAGCCTTCTCCCTTGTGCCCCCCCCCCCGGTCTCGGCCCCGACCCTTACCTCATTCTCGATCACGCCCGCTGACTGGGGTTTTCTGAGTCGCGAGCAGGTTGGGCACTGCTTGCGGCCTGCCAAACTCCACTCCTCTTTGCCACCACTTGCGGCCCCATGTGGCTCACACCCAGTGGCGCACCAAGGGTCTCCAGTGCCCGGGGGCCAATGCATTTGTGTGCCTCTCCAGCATCCCCCCTTAATCCTTCTTGTACTAATGCTTAAGGTCACAGAAAATCAGTGGTGTCTCCAGACAGAAGAATTGGGGGGGGGGGGGAGCCAAAATGACATTTCTTCATCTCACCCACCTCTATAGCATGGATCCTGCTTTAAAATTGGTTATTAAAAAAAAGTGTTAATAAAAAAGTCCAAAGGGTCCTCTGCGTTATTTTAAAAAGTTGGCCAGTTTCACACTATAAAATTATGTTGATAGCCTCATTCAACTAATTCTATATGGCTATGAGAGTGAAGTCTGGAATTTATAGGAAAGGACAGACTGTCAATATAAATCCTGCACCTCCAGTTCTGTAACTCTGTGCATCCACTGAAATTCCCCCAAACAATGGAGCTTGGATGTTTCCCTTACAGCTCATCATACTGAAAGATATTTTCAAATTCTGGTGTCACTTCACAGTAACAGCAGCACAAACACCTTCCACTACCAGACACATTGTGAACTAACACAAAACACCACAAAAAAAGACACTCAAAATCTATACTGCAGTCCCATCATAACATAACAGTAATAACACCAAGGACTCAAACAACAATAACCCTACCTGTGAATAAGCAAGGGTAAATATTACACTGGGTCCTAGAATACCAATACTCCACCTACTGAGGAAACAAAACAAACCCGATTGCTATAGATCTCTATACAGACACTATATGATAGCAGAATCTCTCATCATGGTCACACACACAGAGCAGAGACAGACCCTCACCAAATACAGAATACAAAATAAAGGAGCACAAATTAGAAAAAACTAAAATGGAAACCCCAAGAAGCCAAACTCTGTGTATTAACAATGGAAAAACAGAACCACCATTCCTCATAAAACAAATAAAATCAAGAAACATAAAGCATCAGTTATAATAGTAAAACCATACTAATAAAATAATATTTTAAAACTACTGATAAATAGAATTTCTATTAATTAAAATCATATACATTTTTTACAATTTCCTAAAGCCAATAAAATATTTCAAAACAGCACATATATCAAATAACACACAATAATTAAAACTAATAAGGATTTTAAAAAGCCCCTGCTGTCCATACATGGGAGCTCTTGATTGAGGTTATCCTCTCTCTCTCACACATACTCACATGTCCATTCTCTCTCACACATACACTGTCACATACATACACATTCATGCTGTTATACCCAACCATAACCTCTCGCTCTCACAGACACTGACACACTCAGGCTCTAAGGCACTCTCTCCCCCTCCACACCCCCCCCCCACACACAAACTCTTACTCCCCTGGATTTTCTCATACACACTCATGCTCTCACTGGCTCCCTCACATACACACAAACACACACTCCCAGGCAAGCTTCCAATCGTTCTCACACAAACACACACACACAGGCAAGCTCCCAGTCATTCTCACACTGACCCCCAGGCGGGCTCCCATTCATTTTCACACCACTCCCTCCCCATCCCCCAGGCATGCACACATTCATTCTCACACCCAGACCCCCAGGCAGGCACCAATTTATTCTCACACACACACACACACACACACACACACACACACACACACACACACACAGCACAAACAGGCAGGCATCTATTCTCACACATACAAACCCCAGGAAGACACCCATTCATTCTCATACACAGACACACCCTCAGGCAGGCACCCATGCATTCACACACATACACCGCCAGGCAAACTCCCATTCATACACATGCACACACTAAAGGCAGAGACCCCCTCTCTTTCGTTTGCCAGCAACCTCAGAGCCTCTCTCATTCCTCTGCTGCCACTGTCACTGTTGCTGTATGGCTATTGCGGAGGTGCGGATTGCTGCTATTGGCACTGAAGCCCATTCTGCTGCCTCCTCTGTGCAGGCCCCATGGGCTTCTAGTTCCTCTATGCTGATCTCGTACATTGTGAGATCCGCATAGAGAAAGTGCTACTCTTGCACATTCCCAAAGATTACATGGTCCAATCAGTAAAAAATAATTTATTTTTTTTTACATTTGCTGTTTGATCTTAGTTTTCTAATCAGTTGGTCACAGGCTTTTTTTTTTTTTCCACCTTCCCTTTCTTATTTTTTTGCCAATTCCTTTTATAACATATTTCTTTTCTCTCCATCTGTCTTCTTCCCTCAAACACACAGTCAGGTTCTCATTCTCACATGCTTTCTCTCTCTCTCACACACACACATACACAGGCACTCACTCTCACATGCTCTCTCTCATACAATCATGTATACACAGTCTCTCTCTTGCACATGCTGTCTAACTCTCACTCCCACATGCTGTCTTGCTCAAGCACAGGCTCTCATTGTCACATGCTCTCTCTCATACAATCATTCATACACACAGTCTCTCACTGGCACATGCTGTCTGACTCTCGCACACAGGCTCTCTCACTCCCACATGCTGTCTTGCTCAAGCACAGGCTCTCACTGTCACATGCTGTCTCTCTCACACACACACAGAGGCTCTCACATGCTGTCTCTGCAAACATTCAGGTCCTCACTCCCACACACAGTCTCTCAACTCATCTCATACACGCACACATACACACTGTACAAACCCTCAATCTTTCTCTCACCACTGGGCCTCCTCTTCACGGGCCGCTGCAGGATGGGCTCTGCAGCGGCCCCGGACTTCGAGCCGCGCTGCTCCTCTTCTGTACGCGGCTGATGCTCCTCCTCTTTCCTGCCCGCGCGGCTCCGGCAACATTTTTCTTCCGGGGCCGCGCGGGCAGGAAGGAGGAGAAGCTCCTGCATTGGCTGATGCTCCTCCTCCTTCCTGCCCGCGCGGCTCCGGCAACATTTTTCTTCCGGGGCCGCGCGGGCAGGAAGGAGGAGAAGCTCCTGCATTGGCTGATGCTCCTCCTCCTTCCTGCCCGCGCGGCTCCGGCAACATTTTTCTTCCGGGGCCGCGCGGGCAGGAAGGAGCTGGAGCACCAGCATGTTTAGACGCGATTGTTTTCTTCCGGCCGTGGTGACTTGAGCTCCACCACGGCCCCGCCGATCTTCTTGCTGTGTGTATCCGGCACACAGCATAGCAGTAGTTCACCGCTCAGCCGCTATTGGGATGGCGTCCACCGGCGGCCATTGGCCATCAGCGGCTCGGCGCCCCCTAATGCTCAGCGCTCTAGGCGATCGCCTAGTGCTTCCACCGGCCCTGACTAAGAGCCAAGAGTAACAAATAAGTATGAGAGAAAAAAAAAGTGTGAAAGCTTGCTGGGCAGACTGGATGGACCTTTTGGTCTTCTTCTGCCGTCATTTCTATGTTTCTATGTTTTTCCACTGTGAAACCTGATCATTTAATCCTACTCTGTTTCCTGTCTATATCCACAAAGGCCATTGCCTCCTATCCCCTGACATTTTAGTTTTCTTAGAAGCCTCTCATGAGGGACTTTGTCAAATGCCTTCTGAAAATCGAAATACACCACATCTACTGGTTCACCTTTGTCCACATGTTTATTCACCCCTTCAAAAAAAAAAATGTAGCAGCTTTGTGACAAGACTTCCCTTGGGTAAATCTTGTTGCTTCCGTCAGTCCTAGACGGCTTCGCCTCATTTGCCTCACCTTGTTCACAGCTCCTCCCACTTACCTTGGGAATATGGCTACCACCGCATCTGCAAGCCGCTCTCTCTGGCGTCCCCGGTATGGCTATGGTGCTGCCTCCTGCCTATGTTCCACCCAAGGCCCTACTAGGGTGTGCGCGCACACGTCACCCACGTCTTTATTCCAGTATTGGCATGAACCTCGGGGACGTTCCCCTCAAGTGATGTCACGCCATCCAGGTATATAGCCTGTATTCAATTTCTAGCTCACTGAGTTAGCAAAGACTCTGATTCGTCCTGTCTAAGCTACTCTGCCACTTCCGTGCTGCCGCTGGAAGCTCTCTGTCTGCTCTTCGGGGTATTGACTAACTTGGGTACCTGCTCCTCGGCTTTATTCCGGGTGCCTTACAGGGATCAGGTACTTGCTCCTCGAGGGCCTGCTCTCCCTACCTCGGTGCCCGTACCATCTACTTCAGCCTGGTGGAATCGCATACCTACAGCTACCATCTAGTGAGTAATCTAACTCTCAGTCTGTCTCCTCCACAGCATTGCCTTACTGGGAAACCTTCACCAGAATTCCTCTATACCAACGGGGTGGGAAGGGTCCCGAGACTGCTACATCCAGACTACCTCACTACTGCCACCTCTGGTGGTACACCTCAAGCTGTACAATAAAAGATCTAATTCTATGTTTGTGCATCCTTAGTCTAGCCCAGTACTGTGGCTCCTCTCGGGGGTCCTCCCCGTAGGCATGGTCATCTGCCACAGTACCCAAGAATCCACCCAAACATCGTTCAAAAATAACAAATCCATGCCGGCTATGTCTCATTAGATCATGTCTATCTATATGTTCTGTGATTTTATTCTTTATAATACTTTCCACAATTTTTCCCAGCACTCAAGTCCGGTGTCTGTCCGGTCGTATCATCTACTATTCAGCACAAGGGTCCACTTCCCACAACATTCTTATTGCTTTTCCTTAACTTTTCAATATTTATTTATTTATTTATTTATTTATTGTTATACCGAGTTTCATGATAGGCATCACATCAACCCGGTTTACAAATAACAAGGAGTGTAAAGCATAACGTAACGTAAAAAACAATATTTTCAATAAGAACCTTGAACTTTAAATACAGTGAATCAGAAAAAGGGAGAGGGAAAGTTACAAAATCTTTAAAATCATGTGATTCTTCTTCTTCAAAATAATGAAATTCTCACCGTAGTTTGGATCTGGATTTTCTTTTGATTTTGCAGTGTTCCTTCTTCCAAATTTTGCTTATTCCCAGCACAGATTGTATTTAGTTAAATGGCTGCATCAGGGTAACTTTCCTCCTTAAACTCTGCAGACTCTATACTACAAATACTACTCTGTAAATCACAAAAAAGAGCTACATTATTAATACAGGAAAAAAATCTTTTAATAGAAGTTTTAATAGCAAATTTTATGATTTCATTTTGGCATCTCAAAGAACTACCTTACTATCAGCACAGATCTGAAGAAACCAATTTCCCAGCAAATTCATTAAGAAAGACTCTCTTCAAAAGCCAAATTCAAGGTTGATGAAAAGCATGCAAGTCTAAAACAGATAGCTGTTCTGCTACATCTCTCAAATACTGTATAAGGTTATCTTAATGTTTCAAATGTAAAACTGTCTTAATAGACCCTGGCATCTTATACTGCCTTCCTTTCTCTTTCTACAAAATATTAAACTTAGCAACACTGACTAAAAAAACACTCTGCACCTTTCACCAAGCAAGAATCTTATGGCTTTAACAGAGGTGCCAATAGATAACCGGTAACATGTTAGAGGAAAGATGAAAGATGTTGGGGAAGGGGGGGAGTTGTTGGTGAGGGGGCAGGGGTGAGAGATGGGAGAGATGTTGGTGAGGGGGCAGGGGTGTGGAGGAGAGATGGGGAGATGAAGGGAGAGATGGGGAGAAGAGGGAAGAGGAGATGGGTGAGGCAGTGAGAGGGGGAGGGAGAGAGGATAGATGGGAAAGGGTGATGTGCAGGAGGTGGGGAGAGGAAGGGGAAGGGGATAGAAATGGGTAAGAGATGGTGGAAGAGGGAGGGATAATGCGAAGAGTATGCGGGAAAGAGGGGGAGATGGGGAGGGGAGAGGAGAGGGAGATGAGGGTGAGGATATGAGGAGGAGAGGGAGATGGGTCATGAGAGGAGAGGGGGAGAGATAGGGTAAGGGAAAGGGTGATGAGGCTAAGAGCAGAGAGGTTGAAAGGAGAGAGGAGGGAGGATGAGAGGAGGGGATAGGTAGGGATGGGGTAGAGGAAGTGGGGAGAGAGGGTTAGGGGGATGAGGCTGAGAGGGAAGAGGGAAGGTGGAGAGGAGTAGGAGAAGATGGGTCAGTAGGGTCGGGGAGGGGTTAAGGGGGAGAGGGGAGATTGCTGGTGAGGTCTGGGGTAGAGAGGAGGAGGAAGAAGGAAAGAGTGAGAGGGGAGAGGGCAAGAGTGGGAAGGGAGAGGTGAAGAGGGGAGATTGGAGTGAGGGGAAAGGAAAGGAGGGCAGAGGAAAAAAGGGGGAGAGCAGAAAATAGAAGAGAAGTGGGAGAGAGGGGAGACAGGTGGATAGGAGGGGCAGGGGTGAGAGATGGATAGGCAGAGGAGAGACAGGGCAAGGGAGAGAGGTGGAGGGCAAGGGAGAGAGGTGGATGGGAAGGGAGAGGACTGAGGAGCAAGATTGTAGCAGAGACAAGGAGCAGAGAGAGAGAGGTGAGATGGGAGAGTGTAGCAGAGAGGGGAGGAGAAGAGGGGGAAAAGGGTAGGAGAGGGGTGGGAGCAAGCAGTAGAGGAGGGGGAGAGGGGCAGGGGTGATGGGAGAGAAAGGGGATAGGGAGCAGGAGAGGTTGGGGGATGGGGAAGAGATGAGGAAAGGGATGAAGAGGGGGATAGGGGTAGGTGTGAGGAGAGAAGGGGAGAATGGGGGCAGAATTGGAAAGAGAAAAGGGGAAGAAAGGGGAGAAGAGGGGAAGTTGGATAGGAGAGAAGGGGAGGGAGATGAATGGAGAGGGAGTTAGGGGAGACAGGGTAGAGGGGAAAAAGGGCAAGGTGGAGGAATTGAAGAGGGAGATGGAAGGGAGGGAATGAAAGGAGTGGAAAGGGGTAGGGGAGGAGGGGAGAGGGGGAGGAGTGAAGGAAAGCTGTAGGAGAGGGAGGGGAAGGGGAGTGGTGAATAAGGTGTGAGGGAGAAGGAAGGGTGAGAATGTAAAATGACAGGGAAGAAGGAAGGTAGGAGGGTAGAAGGACGATGTGAGAAAAGATGGGGGAGGAGGGATGAAGAGGGGGAGAAGGAAAGGCTGGGGAGGGAGGGGGGATAGAATGGTGGAAGATAAATGGGAGATAGCAGAAAAGGTAAGGTGAGAAAAGGTAAGGTGAGGTATGCAGGTAGGAGTTTTATGTTGCAATAATCTCACCTTGGTTTTGTTGCTTGAGTTCCATTCCAGAATCTTCAAGTCCTTCAGTCTCCTGAAGGACCTGAGGAAGCGGGTGGGGGGGCCGAAGGCCGCCTCGCCCCCCCTTAACTAAAAAGGAAAAAAAAGGAAAAGGGGAACTTCTTGTCTCCGGCGCCCTCTAGCGAGGGCACCGGAGACAGACAGCAAATAAGGGGAGGGGGGCCTCAAAACAAAAACCACAGATCATTTTGTGGCCTAATACCCACTCACCTGCGGTCAACTTACCTGTGGAGGCACAGGTGTGAACTACTGCACCCGGTGCCCCCTAATCTTGGTCTCTGTCTCTTCCACATGTCAGGGAAGGGGGATGTACATTCCTGCCGCACCTGATGCCGCTCTCCAGTCTGGAGCCTCTGTCGTTCCCCTCGATGGCGAGCGTGGGGGGAAGAAAAAAGGGTGAGGGGGGCCCTAATCCATCTTCTGAGCGGGGAAGGGGGATTGGGGAGGATAGTATGGTGGAAGATAAATGGAAGATGGCAGAAAAGGTAAGGTGAGGTAGGCAGGTAGGAGTTCTATGTTGCAATAATCTCACCTTGGTTCTGTTGCTAGAGTTCAGTTCCAGAATCTTCAGGTCCTTCAGTCTCCTGAGAGCCAGAGCCAGCAGAGATGCTCACTGCTTGCTGCCCTCCTGTGAAATGCCACTGAGCCCAGGCAGCTCTGCCTTTTATAAGCCTCCTGCTGTCATCATGACCTCATTAGCAGGTGGGATTCCATTTGAGACTGGAGGGAGGAGGGGGAGGAGCCTATATTAACATTGGGAAAGGGGGCGGGGCAGCCAAAGGCCACCCTGCCTCCTTAAAGAAAAAAGGGGAGAAATAAAACAGAGGGGAATTCTGTCCTCTGGCACCCTCTAGTGAGGGCACCAGAGACCAAATAATAATAAAGCAAGGGAAGGGGGGAGGGGGGCCTTAAAAGAATGAGGCCAGAGGTCTCCCCGTGGGCTAAACCTACTCCTCATCCCTTACCTCATAGCTCTCGCACTTCACCTTGGTTCTGTTGCTTGAGTTCAGTTCCAGAATCTTCAGGTCCTTCAGTCTCCTGAGAGCCAGCAGAGATGCTCACTGCTTGCTGTCCTGCTGTGAAATGCCACTGAGCCCAGGCAGCTCTGCCTTTTATAAGCCTCCTGCTGTCATTATGATCTCATTAGCAGGTGGGAGAGACCATTTGAGACTGATGGAGGGAGGAAGGGGAGGAGAGTTGGCAGAGGAGGAAGAACTGAGTTCATTTCAGTAGCAATTACTTCAAATAATGAAATAAATAATACCTGAAATATCCCATCTTTGGTTCCCTGATCCTCTCAGTACAGGGTTTTCTCTTTCTTTCTCTCTCTCTGACCTCAGCTTCTCCCTGACTTGTAACTCCAGGTCTGCACAGCCCAGGCTCACTGCTCCCATTCCAATGCAGAGATGGGTTTACTGATGACAAACCAGAAATCTGATCTTGTTAGCAAGACCTGAACTTTCTGATTAACATTGGAACAGTAAGACATGAATCTGAGGGGGAAGCCGCTAGCCATACCACTGATGCTGCTACTACTAACCATGTCTATAGTACTGCTTGATAGATGTAGCCCTTCATCTGAGCCCCTGTAATTTGCTCTTAAAGAAAAAAAAACAAAACCCCATCACTCCTACCCCTCACTACAGACTTTGGTTTCAGCAGCGATCCTCACAGCACAGTAAGCATGTGGACCAAGTCTGCACTCACAGGCCTCAGTCCCTCTGGACTTTTGTGTGGGAAGCGGGGCCTGTGAATAAAGCCTTAGAGGTCCATATTCAAAGCCTAGCTGATTAGGTAAGTTAGCTGTTTAAACGTATCTTGGATATTCAACGGCACAATATACCCAGATAACGTTTGAGTTAGCCAGATAAGTTTATTCAGAGAACTTTAGACCTGCCAGATAAGTCTCAAAATCACTACTTCTCCAACTAAGTTAGACAGATACGTAGCTCCTCCTAGTTAGGGTCCTGTCCCACCTACCATTTTAGCCAGATAGTTATTTGGCTAGCTGGCAGCTACTGAATGTAGCTGGATATTCAAATGCTGCCACTTAGCTGGATAACCTGGAATTTAACTGGCTAAGTGGTGATGAATATTGGGCTCTTAGTCCCTGCCCTCACTGTGCTGTAAGGATTACTGCTGGAGCCATAGATTTGCCAGGGTGGAGGATTAGAAGGGCCTGGCATTGCATCAGTGCCTTGGGGTGCTAGTGGACAAAATCCATCCTTGATTCTCTCTGACAGGAGCAAGGAGCAGGTGCCTTTACAGCAGGATTATCCAACATGTGGTCTACTAGCAGTTTCCATCTTGTGCCAATACTGCAAACATTAAAAAAATTCACAGGACCCCGCTTCCTGGATGCTGTTCTTGTATGTGAGATCAGCAGGAAGAGGCCCACAAGTTTTTGAACTGCTGGTGCTGCCTCCCCCTCCCTTAAAAATGAGAGGATGTCTGGTGCAGACTCAACAGTAGCTGAGCTGGAGCCAGAAATGAAGAAGGTGGCAGATGCGTGCCAGAGCATCACTGCCAGAAATGGAGCCCAGAATGCTATCACCATTGCTAGAAGAGGGAAACCCAGCCTGCTGCTGTTAGCAGAAATGGGGAGCCCAGAGCATCTGGGTGAAGGGACAGCAGGGAGCTGCTGAGGGTGAGAAAAAGTGAGGGGAGATCCTGCTGATGGCAGGGGAGAATGGCGATGCTGGGAGTGGGGTGGATGAGGCAGAAGGTTTTCTATTTTGTTTGTAAATCTTTTCATAATTTCCAGGTATTCACCTTTGTGACCAGCACTGCACATTGGGCTATTTTTAGAGAACTCCCTGCAATGACTCCCAGGTCTCTTTCCTGAGTGGTAATGGCCAGGCCTGATTGTGTATGAAAAACTGGCATTGTGTATTACTTTGCACAGATCTATACATTGCAAATGTTGCATTCGGCACTTACCTCCAGCCCCCAAGCCCAGTGGAAACGGTGTTGACAGCAGGGAAGGCCTTGAAAAGCTTGCGTGGCAGGCTGCTGGGTCCAACATCCCCTCCGACGCTGTCCCTTGCACACATTGCTGGCCCTTGGCATGTGCGCACATCACTTTGGGGGATTTAAAGGGGCCATGGAGGGAAAGTCTCCGTGGCCCCTGCTGATGATGTCATCAAGGCTGCCATATTTAAGGAAAGCTCCCCTGCAGCAGGATGCCTCGGCATTCGGCAATGGGTCGACTACCTTCAGTAGAGCAAGTTGCCTTAGTGTGTTCCTGGTCTTCATTCCTGTGTTCCTGGCCATTGTCTTGGCAACCCAGGTCTTCATTCCTGAGTTCTTTGTCTTCATGCTGTGGTCAGTCTTCAGTTTTTCAATGTCTCTTCCTGCCCGTTTGTGCTGTTCCTTGCCTACCTGCCTGCCTTTCCGTCCTGTATTCCCTCGGGGGGATCTCTGGTTCTGACATTGGTTTGCTTGACTCTTTGACTATGACTGAACTCCGCCTGCCACTGACCACTGACTGATTCTTGAGTACTATTGAACTCCGCCTGCCACTGGCAAGGGAAGAGTTCAGTAACCCACAATCCTATGAGAGCACTGAGAGGAGAAGATCACCTTGCTGGTGGATGAAAAGAATTGGTAAGTACTGCTTGATAAAAGTATTGGGGAGAAGTAAATTATTGGGATATATTATTTAGTGTGCTTGGGTGCCTGTACTGAACAGATAGTCAGAAAGGCTGACAAAAGCAAGAAGTTTGTGTGTTTTCTATTTCCCACCCTCCCGTAGCTCATCCTTTAATTTATAGGCAGCTGACACTTTCACACTAAAAAAAAAATAATCTAAAAAAATTAATTAATTAATTAATTAATTAATCCACCTTTTAATTTTAATTTAGAAATTCCCCACACCTTATCAAGAGTTTAATTATTCCCGTGTAGATCAAGAGGGGGGCCTCCCAGTCTTTTGCATTGAGTATCAGATGTATAATTTTTTAACCACTTGTGAGAAATTGTACGTGTGCATGCGATGCAAAGAGCTCCTGTCTCTCAGAGAACGAGTCTGATCTCTGGAGGCTAGAGTGGCAGACCTGGAGGAGCTGAGGAAAACAGAGAGGTATATAGATGAGACCTTCAGGGACATAGTAGCCAAGTCGCAACTCCAGTCTGGCAGCCTTGGTGCTACCTTGGTGGAGGTAGGTCTCATGATCAGACAGCATAAACCTGGTGCAGCAGGAAATGATCCTGTAGCAAGGACCTGCTCTCCAGGTGGTACATTATCCTCTCGCACCAAGGATGTGTCTCCCAAGGCTACTGCCCAGGAGGGAAGGGTTAGGTCGGTAATCATAGTTGCTGATTTGATTCTTAGGAATGTAGATAGCTGGGTGGCAAGTGGGCATGAGAATCTCTTGGTAACTTGCCTACCCGATGCGAAGGTGGCAGACCTCCCGCATCACCTAGATATGATTTTAGTCAGTGCTGGGGAGGAACCGTATATCATGGTACATGTGGGAGGGTGGTTCAGCCAAAGTTAGGCCCTTAGGTAGAAAACTGAAATCCAAAACCTCCAGGGTAGCATTCTCTGAAATGCTCCCTGTTCCATGTGCAGGTGCCCAGAGGCAGGCAGGGCTCCGGAGTCTCAATGCATGGATGAGACGATGGTGCAAGGAAGAGACATTCAGTTTTGGAAGGAACTGGAGAATCTTTTGGGGAAGGGGGAATCTTTTCTGAAGGGATGGACTCCACCTTAACCAAGGTGGAACCAGGCTGCTGGCGCTAACTTTTAAAAAGGAGATAGAGCAGCTTTTAAACTAAATCAAAAGTGAAAGCTGACAGTTGCTCTGCAGGGAGGTATCTTTGAAGGATACTAAGGAAGCATTAGAGTTAGGGCATCCCAACAGAGAGGTTCCAATAATAAGAAATGTAGTCCAAGTGCCTATAATTAAAAACTCACCCGAGCTAAAAGATTCCAATTTATCCCTGTCAACTGAAAAGCCGAATGTTAATACAAACAAAAAACACACTTTGAAATGTGTGTATGCAAATGCCAGAAGTCTAAGAAGAAAGATGGGAGAATTAGAGTGTTTAGCAGTGAATGATGATATAGATTAAATTGGCATCTCAGAGACATGGTGGAAAGGGGTTAACCAATGACAGAGAGGAGCATCTTGATGGCTGGGTGGTGCTTTATGTCTGGGAAGGCATAGAGTCCAACAGGATAAAGATACTGCAAGAGACTAAATGCACAATTTTTATGGGTAGAAATCCATGTGTGTTGGGGAAGAGTATAGTGATAGGAGTATACTTCCATCCACCTGGCCAAGATGGTGAGACGGACAGTAAAATACTAAGAAAAATTAGGGAAGCTAACCAAATTGGTAGTGCAGTAATAATGAGAGATTTCAATTACCCCAAATCAGACATGTTAGAGAAACAAAGTTCCTGGTTGGAATAAATGACAGTTTTATGGAGCAATTGGTTCAGGAACTGACAAGAGAGGGAGCAATTTTAGATCTAATTCTCAATGGAGTGCATGATTTGGTGAAAGAGGTAATGGTGGTGGGGCCGCTTGGCAATAGTGATCAACATATGATCAAATTTGAATTTATAACTGGAAGGGGTATAGTAGTAAATCCATGGCTCTAGCACTAAACGTTCAAAAGGCAAACTTTGATAAAATGAGAAAAATAGTGTAGATAAGATCTAAAATAGTATATAGAAATAAATTAAATACAAAAGTTTACCTGTGTCTGAAAATGGAGCAGAGCTTCAGAGGTGTTGGGTTTTCTTTTGGGGAAAAGAGTGGAGCTGTGTCTTGCTTACAGTGGCACTTGTTAATAAAAAAAAAACAAACAAACAAAACTAAACAAAACAGGAGAGCAGTGCTGGTCTTGTGCTGATCTCAGTTTAAACTGAGACATGTTTGGATTGTTTGTTGGTTTTTTTTTTCAGCAGGGTGGCATCTGCATTAGTGCAGACAACAGAGATTTTCTTTTTTGGTTTGTTTACGTTTGTCACTGCTTCAGGCCTGATGAGAGTGGGGGCAGGGAGCATAGTCAAGCCCAGAGCAGGCTGCCAGGACAGGAAATGGGAAGAGTGAAGAGAGAGAGATTGTGGGCAGTTCAGGGGGGCTGCTGGTGCTGACAGCCTTCAGGGTGGCTCGGGAGCAGAAGAGAGTGAAGGGAGGCCTGCACAGGAGGGATCAGCTGATAGGCAGTGATCAGCTGAGCAGGGTCACTGTCTCTGCCCATGGCCTTCCCCTTCTGTGTGAGAAGCCTCAGAGATGACAGGAAAGACCAGCTTCTGGAGTCAGGAGGGTCAGAGAGCTCTTAGGTGAGTTTTTGTTTTTATGAAGGGAGGAATTCTGTCCAGCTTAGGTGGGCTGAGGTTCTGATACAGGCCGCAGAAAAGACAGGTTACGTGATGTCATTAATGATGTCATCAGGGAACCGATCTTAAGTGGGGGGAGCATATTAATTTTAAGTAAAAGAAAGAAAATTAAGAATGTATTAAAATAAATGATATTGGTAGCCTGAAATAGAGATTTAAGCCACTTGAAGGAGATAAGTCCAGGATAATATGTATACTTATAATGTTTGGGTGAAGGTTAGAAGTGTAAGAAGGAATTAAGATACTAGGGAGGTAAAGAGAAAATATGTAAAATATTTTTATTACAGTTAGGAAAGTTATAATAGTCTGATAAAGTAAAATGAATAAATTAATAGTCTAATTGGAATAGTCTGAACACCCCCATGTAGGATAGTATCATCTAAAACAACTTTGAAAAATAAGGGGGTAACTAAGTAGTGATATCAGTAGCTTCCTTGGTTACAAGTAACAAGGTGTGCACAAGTACACTAGTTTGAGCCTTAGCACTGAATTAAAGTAGCAAATAAGAAGGGATTTTATTAATAAACAATCTATTAAAATGTTTCTGAAATTGAAATTAATAAACCCAAGTAGAAATGAACATGAGGGGAAAGACAGAACATATATAGTGAGCAGAGCTGTGCACTATTTAGAGCAATGACATCAGCAGGAGAATGAATCTTAGGATCTAAGAAAAGAAAGAGACGGTTAGAGAAACAGTGAGTTGAGAGGTAGAAGTGTAATAGTACAGAGGTGCTGTCATGATTCTCTGTACTTTAGGCCTAGTTTTCAGTATAAAACATCGTGAAATAATGAAAGAACTTGCACTATAAATAGAATGAATGAAAGTATGTATGTGTTTGTATGAGGGTTCCTGTTAAGATAAGGTAGGCACAATAAACTATTAAGTAATTAAAAATTGCTGTATAGCGTTCTAAAACAGCATTTAATAGACTAAATATACTGTTTGAGTGAATAGAATTTTTTTTATTTTTTTTTAAGAGATGGAATGGCAATAAAATTGAGCATTATAAAGTGTATTACATTTTAGTGACAAGAGCTGCAATGGCAGTCACTGTGGAGAAGCTATCACTATAATAGCTCAATTCCATACATGCAGATACAAATTATATATGGAAATATTGTATGACGAAGTAAAATTGTATCCAAAGAAGTTGTATCTATATCCAATGAATAATTTAAGAAGGAACACATAGGTGTGGAAGAATATCAAAAGGAAAGAGAGTTGTATGAATGTATTTATAGTGAAGTGTTCTTTTAATTATAAAAGAGAAAAAAAGAAGAAGAAAAGATAGGGCAAACCAATTATCTTTTGATTTAATTTTAGCTAGTTAAACAGTAACAAGTAGTTCTGTCAAAAACAGAATACACAGGTGAACACACACATATATATTTTAGTTACAGAAGATCCAGGAGCAGTTTCAGGGAGTTAGTATTTGTTATTAGTTTATTTAAAGTATAAGTTAGTAGGTACAAGAAAGAAGAAACAGCATACAGAGAAAAAGAAGAGAAAAGAAGACTAAGGGACGAGAGAAAGACAAGATTATCATCTGGCCAGCAACGAAAAGAAGAAGAAAAAAACAGATAAGTTTAATAATAGAACTTACAACTTCTATTGCCAGGCCTGAGCAGATTGTTTTACATGTGCACTTGAGAACAATTACAAACTATAAGTAAGAAAAGACACTAAATACAAAAGGAAAGAATAGACTATAACAAAAATAAAGTTTATTAACCTGAATACAACAAGGAGAAGAGATACTGGACTTAAATAAGAGAAAGAAAAGAAAAGAGAATACAAAGAATCAATTTTCTTTTATTTAAAAGAAATGATATAAGAAACATTAAAGTTAATATTTAAGAAAGAATAAGGACTGAAATATCTGATAAATAGATGCGTTGGAAGTAGCTGGAATATATTATTTTATGATTGCTTGTTTACAGTTATTAATCTGTGATAGGGAAAAGAAAAAGAAATATATTTTAAGGTTTGTTAAGAGAATTGTTATTTGAATATTCACAATAGTATTAAGAAATAGTACGATTTCATTAAAAAAGTATTTTTAAATAAAATTCTTTAAAAAATATATACAATATCTTATTTATCCTTGCCTCCCCTCTTAACCGGCAAGAGACTGCACCGGGTGGGTAGTAGCAATTAGAATCCCTACTGAACCCCCCTTCTGAAAAGAGACCCAGTAGGGAGGAAGGCCTTAAACAGCACCCCTGTAGGGCAACACCTGAGAGCTTGCTGCCTTGTACATATTTCACGACTACATTACTGATACCATCAACCTCGGTCACGACAGCAATCTTCTACCCTGCAGGGGCGGCGGTTTTATATTAGTTTAAAAAAATTGAAAGGTGCAGCTATAAAGGTAAAAAGTATACAACAGGCATGGACATTGTTAAAAAAAACAAAACACATCCTAGAAGTACAGTCCATATATATTCCACGCATTAAGAAGGGTGGAAGGAAGGTCAAACGATTGCCAGCATGACATCCTCCCACGATGTGATTTTAGGAAATGATTTTAGTAAGTTGTTATGGTTATTCTCCACTCTCTCCTCTTAACTTTGTTCCTTTATCTCTCCTTCAGTCTTTACTCGCTCCCGGCCCTCCTCTTCTTCCCTTCTTGCCTGCTCCCTTCTCCCCGCTCCCCGTTCAATGTAACTTTCCTTTCTTTGAGTTAATTGTAAACCAGCGTGATGTGTTCTATGAATGTTGGTATATTAAAAGTTCATAAATAAATAAATGACTAAAAGGCTAGGAAAAAGAGGTTATTTTAGCCAAAAGTGCTTCATTCAAAAATTCAAAGAAAGATCCATGAGAAGAAAATAGGATTATGCATAAGCACTGGCAAGTTAAATGTAATACATTGATAAGACAGGCTAAGAGAGAATTTGGAAAGAAGTTGGCCATAGAGGCAAAACCTCACAATAAAAACTTTAAAAAATATATCCGAAGCAGAAAGCCTGCAAGAGAGTCAGTTGGACCATTAGATCAGTGATTTTCAACCAGTGTGCCGCGGTACACTAGTGTGCCGCGACACATGGTCGGGTGTGCCGCGGGGAAAGTTCCCCAAACTATAGTGCCCCCTGTGCAGGGCCGGCGGAAGCACTAGGCGAACTAGGCGGTCGCCTAGGCTAGGGCGCCAGCTTCCCGGGGGCGGCACTGCCCCGGTAAAATTAAGAGAGCCGCGCTTTCAAGCATGTGAGTCCTTTGCTGTCAGCCCGGGCGGAACGCGGCAGGACAGCTGGAGTCAGCGGCACCGGGCGTGCTCTCTTCTTCCCGCCCCCCCCCCCCCCCCCGTGGTCCGGAAGAGGAAGTGGAGAGCATCGGGTGCCTGCGCGGGAAGAAGAGACCACGCTAGTGTGGTCTCTTCTTCCGCGCAGGCACCCGATGCTCTCCACTTCCTCTTCCGGGGGGGAGGAGAAGAGAGCACGCCAGGCACGACTGGAGTCAGCCGGGTGCCTGCGCGGGAGTCTTCCCGCGCAGGCACCCGATGCGCTCCACTTCCTCTTCCGGGCCGCGGGAAGAAGAGAGCATGCCGGTGCCTGCGCGGGAAGAAGAGGCCACGCTAGTGTCCGACGGGAAGAAGACTGCAGCGCGGCTCGGAGGAAAATGGAGTTTCAACCGCGGCCGATGGGACTCCGCCTCCGCGAGGGCTGAAAATGAAGAGGTTAGCGTTGGGAGGAGGCTGCTGCTGCTGCTAGTTCCCGGGGTGGGGGAGAGAGATAGTGAATGAACGAGCAAGCATGTGTGTTTGAGATCCTGTGTGTGTGAGTGAGAGATTGCATGTATGTGAATGATTGAGAGCCTGTGTATGTGAAAGAGAGTATGTCTGTGATTGAGAGCCTGCCTGTGAGAGAGAGAGCATGAATGAATGTAAGTTTACCATTGGGAACCTGTATGTGTAAGTTTGTTGAAAGAGTATGTGTGTATGATTGAGATCCTTTGTGTGTGAGAGAAATCATGTGTATGTATGATTAAGAGCCTGTGTGTATAAGTAAGAGAGAGATCATGTGTGTCTGTGTCTGATTGACAGCTGGTTTAGGTGATGGAGCATGTGAGTATGTGATTGAGAGCCTGTGTGTAAATGAGAGAAAGAGAGGACATGTTTGTAAGCATGTGAATGAGAGTCTGTGTGTGAGAGAAAAAGACAGCATGTATTTATGTGATTGAAAGCCTGTGTGTGTGTGTGTGTAAGCGTGAAAAGATAGACAGCATGTGTGTAAATGTGTAATTAAGAGCCTATATGAGAGAGAAAAAACATGTATATATGTGAGTACTGAGAGCATGTGTGTATAGGTGTGTCATTGAGAGCCAGTGTGAGAGAGAGCGCTGGTATGTGACTGAGAGAGGAGAAAGTTCCAAGCAAACCACCCCACCTCCTGCTAATTCAGAACAATCTCAGGACACCTGGATATCAAATGTTCCCAGGTATGCAGAGCAAAAAAATTTTTGTATCCTTATTATTTTTCATTACTGGGTCTTTGTGTCTGCTATTTTTAAATATTTTGTTGGTATCTGGAAATGTTTTATATGAGTTTTTAATTATTGGATATTCCACTCATCAGCTGTTTCGAAATATGTTCTTTTTGTTAGTACAGTTTTACTGCTGATGATTTTATATTTCTTGATTTGTTTTATAAGGATGGGTGATGTTTCTTTTTTCCTTTGTTACACTGCATACAGAGACTCTGGCTTGTTGCAGTTTCCAATTCAGTTTTTTCTGCATGCTTCTTGTTATGCGTTTTGGTCTCTTTATTCTATGTTAGGTGAGGGACAGCACGTGATTCAGGTGAGGTTTTCTGCTGGCGTGTTGTTTCTGTGTAGGACTCTATAGCAGCCTGACTTGGTCCGTTTTCCTAAAAGGAGATGTATTGGTGTCTTAAGGCCTGGTGTAATATTTTCAGAGACTTATTGTACTTTAAAAGTGTGATCTTACATAAAATGCACACATTTACTTGTATTTAGTTTTTTAAACATATTGTATGGCTCTCATGGAATTACATTTTAAAATATGTGGCGTTTATGGCTCTCTCAGCCAAAAAGGTTCCTGACCCCTGGTATAGAGCTTAGCCACTACTGCTGCTTCTGGTGTGTACTACAGCCTGCATGGAAGAAGAGTAAGAGAGCTGCTGGAGGGGGTAAGTAAAGATGGCTTTTTAAGTTCATTTTTCTTGATTGACTGCCATTTTAATTATTTAATATTATGTGATGTGTCTGCTTTTTTTGTTTGAGCAACAAGTATAGCTTTGGTTATGTTTATTTTATATATTTTTATTTATTTATTTATAAAAGAGTTTCTATACCGTCGATAAGACAAATCATCTCAATGGTTTACATGGCATAAAAATGTCAAATATGTGTTCTGTTATAAATACAGACTTCGTTATTTTCATTAATGCACAATGTAAGTTAATTGTGTGTGGAGGCAGGGGGGGGGGGGGGCGGCATAGCTGACGTTTCGCCTAGGGCGCCTAATACCCTTGCACCGGCCCTGCCCCTGTGTTTTGTTCCCCTACGATGCGCAGTCACGCTTCCTACAGTGTAGGAGCCGTGTACAATAACACATGCGCGAGCTTTGAATGCTCGCGCGACTTAATGACATCACCGAGCTGGTACTTGTACTCTGGCCTCATGACCATAGTATTTCTCATTGTACCCCTTTATATTGCAGTATATGCTTGGCAGAGGTCCTTTAAGTGTGGCAGATAATGTAATACTCTTCTATTTTAGTGTGTGGCTGCGCACACTATCTCAGCAGTGATGGAGAAGTATTTGAGAATGGAAAAGGCAAATGCCGAACAGGACCCTGGACACAATTCTGACCTAGATGAAGGCCCTAGTATGAGAGGTCGACAAAAGAAAAAAGACAAGACGGTGAGCTCAAGGCAATACAGTGAAAGCTATCTTTCATTTGGATTTACTTTCACTGGGGATGCGACAGCACCAACACCACTGTGCTTGGTGTGTGGTGAGAAGCTATCCAATAGCGCCATGGTGCCAAGCAAGCTTAAACGCCATCTCCAAACGAAACACTCTTCCGTTCAAAACAAGCCGATGGAGTATTTTGTACGCTTACGTACAAACAATGAGAAAGAAGCAACTTTTTTGAGAAAAAGCACACAGGTAAATGAGAGAGCCCTCAAAGCTAGCTACCTTGTTGCTGAACTCATAGCTAAATCAAAAAAGTCTCACACTGTGGCAGAAACATTAATACTACCAGCTTGTAAAGCTATTGTAAATGAGATGCTTGGCCCTGACGCAGCCAAAGAGATAGCTAAAGTGCCTCTCTCTGATAACACAATTTCCAGACGGATTGATGACATGTCTGCTGACATTGAAACAGTTGTTTTGGAAAAGGTGCGCATCAGTAAGAAATTTGCCTTGCAACTTGATGAGTCGACGGATATCAGTGGACATTGTCAGCTGTTTGCCAATGTGCGTTTTGTGGATGGAGAAGCCATTAGAGAAAACTTCCTATTTTGCAAGGCACTGCCAGAAAAATCAACAGGAGAGGTAATATTCCAGGTCACATCGGAATATCTTGATAAAAGTGGGCTTACATGGGAAAACTGCACAGGTGTCTGCACTGATGGAGCCGCAGCCATGGTCGGGCGCATCAAAGGCTTTGTAAGTAGGGTTAAAGAAAGAAACCCAGATGTTCTTGTTACCCACTGTTTCTTGCACCGTGAGGCCCTCGTTGCAAAGACCTTACCAGCAGATCTAGTTCCTGTGTTGGATGATGTTGTGCGCATAGTGAACTTTGTGAAGATGCGACCTTTGCGATGTCGCTTATTTGAGTCTTTGTGTACAGAAATGGAAGCGGAACATAAAATCTTATTGCTCCACACGGAGGTCCGGTGGCTGTCACGCGGCAAAGTGCTGGCCCGTGTGTATGAGTTGCGAGAGGAACTTAAAATATTTCTGACAAACGAGAGGTCCGATTTTTCAAAGCTGCTTGCAAGTGATGAGTGGTGTACAAAGCTGGCATACCTGGCTGATATATTTCAATATCTGAATGAACTGAACACACGGATGCAAGGCCGAAATGAAAACCTGCTTACAAGCACTGATAAAATGAACGGATTCCGTTTAAAGGTGCAGCTCTGGCAACAACATGTTCAGGGTGGCAACCTTCAGATGTTCCCGCTCACTGAGAAACTGCATGATGGCAACACTGCTGCAATGTGCGAGGTGATTGGCAGACATTTGAAAACTCTTGAGGAGAAATTGTCGTTTTATTTCTCTTCAGCCTTCACAGAATGCCTTGACTGGGTTAGGGACCCATACAGTTCATTATCCGTTGCTGGAAAGGACATGACTTTAAAGGAGCAAGAGGAACTCATTGAACTGAAGCAAGATCGCGGTTTAAAGCTAAACTTTGCTGATCTTCCTTTAGACAGTTTTTGGTTATCTGTTGCCAAGGAGTTCCCCATTCTGGCCAACAAAGCTATTTTGACATTGCTCCCATTTTCAACCACATATCTATGTGAGCTGGGCTTCTCAAGCTTGACTGCCATAAAAACTAAAAACAGGGAGAGACTGAGAACTGTTGAGGAAGAGCTTCGTGTGTGTCTTTCCACCATTCCTGCCAGGATATCCCTTTTGTGTTCATCGAAACAGGCCCAGGTTTCACACTGAATGAGTATAGATACATTTAGAATCTATATTTTTAAACATATGTATAATATGTACTGTTTTAGTGTCATTTTGTGCCATTTTGATTGGTGGTGTGCCCCGGGATTTTTTAAGTGTAAAAAGTGTGCCGCGGCTCAAAAAAGGTTGAAAATCACTGCATTAGATGATTGAAGGGTTTAAGGGGCACTTAGGGAGGTTAAGGAAATTGCAGAACGATTAAACAATTTCTTTGCTTCGGTGTTTACTGAAGAGGATGTTGGGGAGATACCTGTTCTGGAGATGGTTTTCAAGGGTGATGATTCAGATGAATTGAACCAAATCATGGTAAACCTGGAAGATGTGGTAGGCTAGATTGACAATCTGAAGAGTAGTAATTCACCTGGACCAGATGGTAATCACTCCAGGGATCTGAAAGACATTTCAAACCTATTTCAATTAATTTGTAACCTATCATTAAAATCATCCATTGTACTTGAAGACTGGAAGATGGCCAATATAATCCTGATATTTAAAAAGGGCTCCAGGGGTGATTTGGGAAACTATAGACCGGTGAGCCTGAATTCAGTGCTGGAAAAAAATCATAGAAACTGTTATAAAGAATAAAATCACAAAACATTTTGATCTGTTAACACCCTCTTGACTAACCTGGCGGGACCCCCCTCACGTTCTTGTTTCCTGGTTCCTCCACCTGGGAAAGAAGGTGTTAGTGGGTGGGATTTCCCTCCCTTCACCCCAGGAAACAAATGGGACTGTGAACAAGGCTGGCAGAATGTACAAATATATACAGGTTTATTAGACTATACAAGCATGTACATTTCTACAGGACTATGTACATGACTAATAGGATGTCAAACAGCACTCTTAACTACTCGTGGTTAATAGTCTCAGTTTACACAACTATATACATTTCTACAAGGTAGAAAGAACTCTTAGTATTTGGAACATTGGGGTTGTTGGCCCCCACAGTAGGCCACCAAATAGAAGGGAAGGGACCTCTTGCATTCCCGCTTACTCAAGTATTATTATTATCCTCCCCACTTTATCCCAAGTCTTACCCATGTGAAAAGATGCAACTGGGCTAGTGGACAGTGCTAGCCTGAGGGTGGGGTCCATTGTATCTAAACCGTCTCCTTCTGCTTCGCTGAAAGGTCTGTGCTAATGCTGGGGTCCATGCCCTCCTTGGGGACCTGACTCCACCTCCTGGACTGCCGCCAGGGTCCCCTTGCTCAAGGGGGACTACTCCATTTCCAGATCTGCTGCTGGGGTCCATGCCCTCCTGTGAGACCTGACTCCACCTCCTGGACTGCTGCTGGTGTCCCTTCACTCAATGGGGGAGGGGGGGGGGGAACCACTCCACCTCCCAGCATGCTGCTTTCCTTCAGATCTCCTCTCTCTGCAGGAAGGTTTTCCCTGGCTTGTATTTACAGCTTTACTAGGCTCATGGTTGTTTCAGAGTTCAGTGGTTCTGGCCCTCCCCAGTCTCAGCTTTCAGCAATTTAACTCTGCTAAGCTCTTGGCTAGTCATGTGCTGTTTCCCAGCCTGGCTTTTGCTTTATCTGTTGCCTAATCCTGTATGGGTTACCTCTCAGCCAAAAGGCCAAGATCCAGGCTGGACCACAGAGAGAGACTATGTGAATACTCCTCTATCCTGCCTGGCCAATCCCCCTGTTGTCTGGGATCTCGGTACCCATGTGTCTGAATACTCTTGTTAGTCAGGGTGAAATTTTGTTTGTTTCCTAGGACTGTTTCCCATATATGTATCTCATAAATCCCCTTCCCAGTCATAGTTCTGTTATTTAGGAGTTTGAATCCTCAGATTTTTTAGTGATATTTCCTACAAAATTACCAGCAGAAGTCCAGGGGGCTGTGATTTGCAAATCTCCTAACTGAATATCTGACTAATCTATTCAATGGTCAGTTAAGTACTCTCACACTAAGTGGTCTGACATCCTTTTCAATTTCATTCTGTGTTTCCTGGGCTGGTGGCTCATGTTACACAGCTGCATTATCCTCCCCTTTTCTTTTCTGCTACCTTTCACTTAAAAGGTAGCATACTCAAACCTCCATCTCTTGTGAGGGAGCGGTTCAGATAGACACAGTTTAATGGGAAACAGACAGCATAGATTTACCCAAGGGAAGTCTTGCCTCACAAATATCCTTGAAGGGGTCAATACACATGTGGACAAAAGTGAAGCAGTAGATGTGATATATTTGGATTTTCAGAAAGCATTCGACAAAGTCCCTCATTAGAGGCTTCTAAGAAAACTAAAAAGTCAAGGGATAAGAGGCAATGTCCTTTTGTGGATTGCAAGCTAGTTAAAAGACAGAAAACAGAGAGTAGGATTAAATGATCTATTTTTACAGTGGAAAAAGGTAAACAGTGGAGTGTCTCAGGGATCTGTACTTGGACCAGTGCTTTTTAATATATTTATAAATGATCTGGAAAGGGATATGATGAGTGAGGTGAACAAATTTGCGGATGACACAAAACTAAGCAGAGAAGTTAAATCTCAAACGGATTGTGATAAATTGTAGGAGGACCTTGCGAGACTGGACGATTGGTCTTCCAAATGGCAGATGAAATTTAACGTGAACAAGTGCAAAATGATTCATATAGGGAAAAATAACCCTTGCTGTAGTTTCACAATGTAACTTAGGAGTTACCACCCAGGAAAGAGATCTAGGCATCATAGTGGATAATACATTGAATTCCTCGGCTCAGTGTGCTGTGGCAATCCTAAAAGCAAACAGAATGTTAGGAATTATTCAGAAGGGAATGGCAAGTAAAATGATGGATGCCATAATGCCTCTTATCACTCCATGGTGAGACAGCATCCTGAATATTGTGTGCAATTCTGGTCACTGCATCTCAAAAAAGATACAGCTGCACTGGAGAAGGTGCAGAGAAGGGTGATCAAAATAAGGGGCATGGAATGGCTCCCTTATGTGGAAAGGCTAAAGAGATTAGGGTTGTTCAGTTTGGAGAAGAGACGACGGAGGGGGGATATGATAGAGGTCTGCAAAATCATGAAAGGACTTGAACAAGTTGAGGCTGTATTAGTGTAAGGAGGGGGTGTTAGGAAGGTTGGAGTAGGAATTCAAATTGCGGGCTCAGGATTGGTTGGGAGGAGGCGGCGCTGACGCGATGTTCTGTGTTAGCCAGCATTGATCGGGTCAGCGTTAGGAGAGAGGTGCTCGGCTCACGTCCCTCCCTCCCTCCCTCCCTGTTTTTTAGGCAGGAGTGTGATGTGTTTGTCGCAGTTGGAGGTGGAAACCCGAGCCCAAGGGGTTATTGGAAGAATGTGGGGTTAAAAGGGGAAAAGGGGGGGCCAGCTCGTCTGGCGGGGGGGCTGCTACACGAGATGGCCAGCAGGTTGAGGGGCTAAAGCTCGAGGCCAAAGTTGCCCTCGCTGGTAGCGAGGCGGGGCAAGCAGATGGGGGTGCGGGGGGGGGGGGGGGGGGGTTGGCTTTACCACTGGGGCGAGGTGGTAAAGGATCCCGAGGGAGGTGGGGGAAGCAAGGGGGGTGGAGGGGGGCGGAGGGGGTTGTTGTTATTGTTAACGTTTTGATGTTAGTTGATTGTTCGGGCTCGGGTTAGGTTAATAAACTGCGGCCTGTTATAATGCCAAAAGGAATCATGTCATGTTTCATTTGGGGGAAAAGGGGTTTGAGCCGAGCGCATGTCTTGACTCCCTTGTGTTCCTACTTCTTATCATTTCTAGAGTTTCACAAAATGTTTACAGCACTGTACAGATAGTGGCAAAATAAAAATCAGTTTGGGGTGAGGGTTGGAGCATCCCCTCCCTTCCACTGGTGTCTCAGTCTCCCTGCCTGCTCCTCCTTGCCTTAGTGCTGGGCCTGTGGCTCCTGGTTAGCCATAGCCCTATACACAACAGGCTCCTCCTCTCCCCACACTCCTGGCTGATCCACTCGCCCACTTTCTAAACACTTTTTCTCTGCTTAGTCTCTCACTAGATTTCTCCATTTGCTACAAGTTCAACATGTCTTGTCAGTCATACACTTCTTTGCAGCTGGTCACTTTTCTAACCCAATCTCTCTTATTTATTTAACAGTTTTTAAATACCCGCTACTTCCAGCTCATGTCCAGCGTGGGATACAATAAAACATTCATAAAATCCGGAAAAATTCATACTATAATTAAAACTCAGAATTAAATAATGTTTTAGCAGTTTTCTATTTTATGAACAGGATTTATCACTTATCCCACTTTTGATGACATTGCCAGGCCTGGTTTCATTTTTAGTGCATGAAACAGCAAACCCTCCCTTTAGCTCCTCTCCCCACCCAGTCACCTCTCCGCAAATGCCATACCTGGGCACTTCTGGGTTGTGGTCACCTTGAGATTCTCACGTCTCTATTTCCACTCCTCTCCAGGATTGATTCCAACACGTCCTACCCCAGGACCATACCTGGCAACGTTTGTGTTCTGTGTTATGTATGTGGACCCTTGAGCCAGTTGAAGGTAGATGGAATTACTAAAGGACAATCCCTTTGTATTGCCTCCAGCCGGAATGCGGACAATACTAATAGCTTAGACAGGAACTTCACCTTACTAGCTCACGCTCCCCGCAGGTTGTACCTTTGGGTACCAGAGCCAGTAGAACTTACCAGAAAGTCTTTTAGCAGAAAAAGTGTCCAGGAAAGATCTAAGTCAGATTGATGATATTAGGGATAATAAGTAGTCTGATGATCCAGGCAAACGGTTAAGCATAAATCACTGAGGTAGCTATGACTCCAGATGTAACCATAGAAAGTTGAACTTTATTCTTTTAAAAACTCAGCCAAATATACAGTCCAGAGAAATATAGGCTTTCTGAGACCACAGGCAATAAGACTGAAGGGAAAACCACATCAGAACAAAATAATAAAAACAAGAATCCACCGGAGAAAACCCTGACCGTTGCTTACTCTAAGCAGAATCGTTGCCAAAGCAACCAGAGACGGTGACAACAGCCTTACCCAGCCCCCTCGTGATGATGTCATCTGGAACGTGACGTCATCAGCTGCTGCTCGCACATGCGTCCAATAAAGAAGGTCCACAGGCCACCGCTAACACCCGCCGGCACCCCCCTTCCCGGAGCGAGTGTCGCGAGGGCTCGAGCCACGCCACCCGCCTTGAAGGAGCAACAATCCGCCGCGACTAGGCCCGCGACCAGCATTAACATTCTGGTCACCCTGAGATTACTGTCGTTTAGCTGGAAGTGAATGCATATCAACTTTCTCCCTCCCTTCCCTCACTAATTCATGTTCTCTCTCCCAGCCTTCCTCCCTCCTATAAATCACAGCTCCCCAATCTTCCCTCAGCTGAATCCCATGTTCATGAATGTCTGTTCCAGCTCCTGTCTTCCCAGCTTCTCCCCACATGCTGCCTCAGGCTTACTGAGGAAGGGGAAGAAAGTGATATTAGAGCAGACACTACAAAGCAAAAAACAATTGCTGTGCGCAGTTCTCCAGCCCTTCACCTTTTGTTCCCTAGAGGAAGGGGAGGGGAGTGAGGTTGGAGAGAAGACTGCAAAGCAGAAAACAATTGCTCTTCTCCCGTCTCCACCCCCTTCCCTCCTGTTGCCTGCATTCTTCCTGAAGGGGAGGGGCTGGTACAGTAAAAAGAGAACCAGGAGCTTTTCTAGAGTTTCCATGGGTCACTGCAAATCAATATTTCTAAGCGGTTCCCAGGATCACATTCATAAAATCATAAGACAAGAAAAACATAAAACAAGAAAACAAGGTATGAATAAAGTAACAACACAGTGAGCTTACTTATTTATTTATTTAAAAGTGCTTATTTTCTGCGCCCTCCAAAGTTCGGGGCGGGTTACAAGTAAAACATACATAATAACATAAAATAAGGACGATATATAGGCAGCATAAATATAAAATAATAAAAATAACCTTGTGAAGATAAGGATCAAATAAAGGTAAAATCCCGTTCGTGGAGGATCAGAGATGGGAGAGAATAAATGAAATGGTCAGGACATGCATAAATCTGGGAAGGCCTATAAAAAGAGGTGATGCTTGAGAGCTTTTTTAAAGTCTTTCTTACTGGAAATTAATCTTATGTCAGGAGGTAACATATTCCAGAGGATAGGGCCTGCGATAGAAAATGCCCGTTCCCTTATTATGGTTAAAACAAACATTGCTTATCTGCACATTCTGCCATTATGCAATTTAAGCTATATCAGTGCTACCAACATTTTTTTCTTAGATGACCAATAAAAACTGTTTTAAATCAGCTTCAATCCAATAAACACCATTGCCCATAAAAGAAAAACTAAACCATCTTAAAACAGGATCTATATAAACTAATTCTCAACTTGCCAGTTTAACAGCCAATGACCCCTGTTCAAATGTTTGTTTTTTTTAATTAAAAGCCTGTTGAAAAAGAAAGCCCTTGACTAATTTCCTAAATTTTAATGAGGACGATTCTTCTGTTATAGGTCTTGGCAAAAGGTTCCAAAGTTCAGGACCTTGTATATAAAAAAGTCATTCTCTTGATTCATCCAATTTAATGCCTTAAAGATGGCATGTCTAATAAAATCTGTGATTCTGATATCAAGGACCTAGAAGGACTGTGAAACTTCAAACAGGCGTTAAAACTGGCAGGCACAAGGCCGCAAAGACCTTTAAAACCCAGCATCAATGTAAATTTGACCCACCAACTGACTGGTAATTATACTAATTAATGATATTTTTATTGGCGTTTGGAGTCCCAGAAACTATTCTAGCGGCTGAGTTCTGGACACATTGTAATGCTCTGAGAATGGTTCCTATGTACGCCCAGGACTCTTCCCCCTTCCTAGGCATAGGTACATAGGGCTTGGGCAAGGAATCTCTCAGCAGAGAATAGCTCTTTGCTTCCTACTGCAGCCCTGCTGCCATCCCAGGAAGACTGCAGGGAATATGGGGTGGGTGTTAGGAATGGAGGCAGAGGCTGGATCAGACTGTGTTGAGAAAAAAAAAAGAACTACCGCTGCCTAATCCAGCCCCTGCCATCCTGTTTCTCCTCCTCCCAGGCAGCCTGCAGATGGACAAGCCAGTATCGAGGGTCCAGGCAGACTAGCCCACTAGGGTATGCCTGAGTGCCCGATAGGGCAATCCACCCCTACACATAAAAGAGGGAGTCCCTTCTCCATGAGCCTTACAGTCTAGCCAAGACAGAAAGACAAGAGAAATAAGCGGCTGCAGAAACTTTGTGCATAGAAAGAATAGTTAACATCAGTAATGTGGTTTAAGATTTCAAAGCAGTCTCAAAAAGGTGGGTTTTTAGGTGGAACTTGAATATGGCTAGTGAGGGGGTTATGATGCACCAGTTCAGATGGGCTATTCCAAGCATTTGGTGGAACTGTGGAGTTGAATACTGGTGATGGAGGAGAAGCCCACCGATAAGAGCAGCTTGCCCAATGAATGGCCTTCAGGAGGAAGGAAGTACAGGAGATAAGAGAAGAGAAATAATGAGGAGCTGCAGAGTGAATACACTTGTACATGAGTAATAGCAAACGTGGATGGGGTTATATGGGTACAGCGACTTTGATGAAAGATAAGTTTCATAGCTGAATTTTGGATAGATTACAGTGGAGAGAGATTGAAAAGCCATGTTTTCAGACTTATTTTGAATAGTTTGAAAATCTCACATAATTCTCACAGCATTGCCGCAAGTATTCTTGAAAAGCAAGGTCAATGGCTAAGTAATAAGGAAACTTCCAAGACCAGTGCGAGGTTCTACTTGCCAAACCAGTTAATGTAAGCCAGATAGGGATGTGTTCAGAAATCTTTATATTCCCTATGCCTGTGTTTTCCACTTGAGAGAGGCTATATCTAGAGCATAAAACATAGTCTATCCTTGACAAAGTGGAATGAGCACTGGACAGGTGAGTGAAATCTTTCTCCAAAGGGTGAAAGATTTGCCAGGAATCCACAAGATGTTGTTCAGAGAGCAAAAAGGGAATACCTTTCCTGGAACCCAGAAATATACCCTTCGAAGAAAAGGATTTTTCCAGTTCAGGATCCACCACAATGTTAAAGTCACCCCCTATTATTACAGACCCCTCCCGAAGAGACAGTAACTTCTGAATAATTTTAAGAAAAAAATTGTGATTACAAGTGTACAGAGCATTAAGGTTACAAAAAATAGACTGTGTCCCTCCCATCTCCACCACCAAGATCACAAAACGTCCTTGCGGGTCTTTAAACTCCTGAAGGACTTGTAGGCTCAGAGGCGCATAAGTCCCAGGGCTTTCCTAGAGGCACATTCGTATGCATTAAAATTGCCACCCCAGTAGATCTAGTAGAAGCAGAAGCATAAACAACCTGTCCCACCCAATCTCATTTGAGCTTTGGTGTTCTATATCAGTAAGATGCGTTTCCTGGAAAAATCCTATGTCCGCTGACTATTTTTTCAAAGCTTCTAAAACTTTGTAATGTTTAATAGGGGTTCCAATACCACAAACGTTCCAGGACACTAACTGCGATTTACCCATTAGGAAATATAAAGAAAGAAAAGACCCCAAGGAGAAACAGGAATAACAGTAAAAGTGGACACCTCCCCAGCTAAGGCATCCACTAGAGTCTAAACCAGCCCTTCCCCGCTGTGCTCCAGTCAGATTTGCCCCTAAGAAATGCCACTGAAAAAAAAACTATGAAACCCTCCCACCCCATGATCCCCCTCGAACCCCCAAACAATCACCAGCAAAAGAAAGGTCACTCAAATAGCCATACACTTCCCAACCTGCCACAATCCACCCCCACATTTTCCAAAACCATGATTTGATTTAACTCCCCAAGGGAGAAAATGAGGAAATGAAAGAAACACAAGAATCCTTCTTTCCCCACCCGCTAAGCTAGAATCAACACCCTAGCAATGTTTCTGTAAAGCGAGAGAACTCTGTGCTCCCAGTGCAGAGTTCAGCCAGTTTCTGGCATCCACTAAGCAGTGAAAAAGTCAGACAAAAAAAAAAACAACCCAACATAAAATGCTTGGCCAGTCCATATCAAAAGTCCACCAGAAAAAAACAAACAAACGCCGAAACAGGGGCTCCTTAAAGAGGGAAGAGAAAAAAAAACTGGTAACAAAGCTAAAATTAAGCCACTGTAAGAGACATAGGAAGTGAAAGAGTTCTGAAAGGGCAGAAAGAGTAGCTCTCTCTCCCTCCAGGCAATCAACTAACTTTGTGGCTTCCGCTGCCAAATGAAGCCATTGGACACCTCCAGTAGCTGTACCCGAAGTCTGGCAGGATACATGAGTGCGAGCTGTAGTCACAGTTTATGAAGGTGTGTACAGGCGGGGGAGAATTTTTTCCGAAGAGTTGACAGCTTAGCCGAGTAATCCTAGAATACCAAAACAAATTTGTTGTCATAGTGTTAAAAACTTTGAAACTTACCCCGCTTGGTTTCCTCCCCAGAGATAGCCAGTGATGAAACAGACTTTCAGTTTCAAAACATAACATTTATTAAGTAGCTTAAAGATCTTATAAGTAATGGCAGTATCTGTTTATTTCATGCATGCGTACAAAGTTAAGATAGCGGAAATGATAAGGAAATCAGATTAGGTTTTCCTTATGAAGTAAACGGAGCCCATCTTACAGAATATACTGTTTCATGAGCAACGCCAATTTACTCAACGTTTTAAATTTGCCTTAGTCTTTTTATACACTGTTAAACATGGCTCGCATATGCTTACCCCTCCCCTCACTCATCCCCTACGTTTGCTGGTAATTTTCCTTCATGTGCCTCTCAAACATCACACATTCTGCTTACTCAGTACTTCCTTTGTCTCTTGTAACTTTCTTGGCACCTTCCTTATCAGGAATTCACTCTGCACTTTCATGCCATTCTCAGCCTTGGGCTGACAATTACATTTTTTCCTCTTTAGGCCTTTTTATTCCAGTTACTAGTCAACATGAGGCAGATTTCTTAAAGCAATAATTTAACCTAATTCTTCATTTCCCTCTTGATGATTGGAGACAATCACCACACTCAGTGCCATGCGACTGTGTTGCGACCGTCAGTCTACGATGGCTTCGCCACACCTACTTTACTCTTCTTGTGGCTCCTCCCGCTCACCTCGGACTACTGGCTGCCTCGGTATCTGTCTGCTGACCTCTCCAGCGTCCCCGGACTGGCTTTGGTGCTGCTTCCCGCCATGCTCCTCCAAGGTACCATAGGGCGCGCGCGCACACCACCCTCATCTTTATTTCCTCATTGGCGCGAACCTCAGGGGCGTCCCCCTGAGATGACGTCACACTGCCCGGATATTTAAGCCTATCTCTTTTGCTAGCTAATCGAGTTAGAAACAACTTGGATTACTATGGATGGGATTCACTCTCCGTACCGAAGCTACTCTGCCACTCCAGTGTTTTCTGGAACCCTTACTGCTAACGGGGTACCCGCTCCTCGGGGGCCTCTTCTGCTTCTTTCAGGTGCTATCAGGAAACCGTACTCTCTCCTCGAGGGCCCATGTTCCCTGAGTCGCTGCCTGCACCTACTGTCCTTTCTACTTGGAAGACTTCACTAACAGTATCCATCTGTGAGTACAACTACTATCTATTCCACAGTACTGCTTTCCTGGAACCAGGTACTTGCTCCTTGAGGGCCTGCCCTCTGTTCCAGTGCCAGACCTCTCGTCTAGTGGAACCGCTGTGTGAGTACAATACCACTGAGTCTCCCTGCTCTAAGGGATCAGGTACTTGCTCCTCGAGGGCCTGCTCTCCCTATCTCAGAGCTTCACCTATTCTACCTGGGACTCTGTATATTTCTCACTGTATACTCATAACTCTCAGTCTCTTTCCACTACAGCACAGCCAAGCAGAGGATCCGCTGTTCCAGCGTCCTGTGGGATACTTGCCCAGCCGGGCTCAACATCTACTACTCACTACTGCCACCTCTGGTGGTTTCTAAAACTGTTTAAATAAAGATTCAATCTGTGTTTGTGTGCCCAGAGTCTAGCTTGACACCGTAGTCCCTCAGGGGAATGTGGTCAGCTGCCACAGTGTCCAAGGATCCACCCAAACACCAATAACCATAACAGACTGTCTTAAGTTGTCAGAGGGCGTACTCTGATCTTACCCGTCATTGTCAACATGACTCCTCCTGAGGAGGTCCTTTTCTAGGGAAGCTGTTGCATCAAGGGAAGCATAGAGGTTCTGTGTCATACAGTCAACATGGATTTACCTAAGGGAAGTCTTGCCTAACAAACTTGCTTCATTTTTTTGAAGGGGTTAATAAACATGTGGATAAAGGTGAACCGATGTAGTGTATTTGGATTTTCAGAAGGCGTTTGACAAAGTCCCTCATGAGAGGCTTCTATGAAAACTAAAAAGTCATGGGATAGGAGGCGATGTCCTTTTGTGGATTACAAACTGGTTAAAAGACAGGAAACAGAGAGTAGGACTAAATGGTCAATTTTCTCAGTGGAAAAGGGTAAACAGTGGAGTGCCTCAGGGATCTGTACTTGGACCGGTGCTTTTCAATATATATATCAATGATCTGGAAAGGAATACGACGAGTGACGTTATCAAATTTGCGGATGATACAAAATTATTCAGAGTAGTTAAATCACAAGCAGACTGTGATACATTACAGGAGGACCTTGCAAGACTGGAAGATTGGGCATCCAAATGGCAGATGAAATTTAATGTGGACAAGTGCAAGGTGTTGCATATAGGGAAAAATAACCCTTGCTGTAGTTACACGATGTTAGATTCCATATTAGGCGCTACCACCCAAGAAAGAGATCTAGGCGTCATAGTAGATAATACACTGAAATCGTCAGCTCAGTGTGCTGCAGCAGTCAAAAAAACAAATAAAATGTTAGGAATTATTAGGAAGCGAATGGTTAATAAAACGGAAAATGTCATAATGCCTCTATATCGCTCCATGGTGAGACCACACCTTGAATACTGTGTACAATTCTGGTCGCCGTATCTCAAAAAAGATATAGTTGCAAAGGAGAAGGTACAGAGAAGGGCAACCAAAATGATAAAGGGGATGGAACAGCTCCCCTATGAGGAAAGGCTGAAGAGGTTAGGGCTTTTCAGCTTGGAGAAGAGACGGCTGAGGGGGGATATAATAGAGGTGTTTAAGATCATGAGAGGTCTTGAACGAGTAGATGTGACTCGGTTATTTACACTTTCAAATAATAGAAGGACTAGGGGGCATTCCATGAAGTTAGCAAGTAGCACATTTAAGACTAATCGGAGAAAATTCTTTTTCACTCAACGCACAATAAAGCTTTGGAATTTGTTGCCAGATGATGTGGTTAGTGCAGTTAGTGTAGCTGGGTTCAAAAAAGGTTTGGATAAGCTCTTGGAAGAGAAGTCCATTAACTGCTATTAATCAAGTTTACTTAGGGGTAGATTTTGAAATAGCGCGAATTGGCCTACTTTTGCTGGCGCATCAGGCGCAAGCAAAAGTAAGCTGGATTTTAGTAGATACGCGCGGAGCCGCGCGTATCTGCTAAAAACCTGGATCGGCGCGCGCAAGGCTATTGATTTTGTATAGCTGGCGCGCGCCGAGCCGCGCAGCCTACCCCCGTTCCCTCCGAGGCCGCTCCGAAATCGGAGCGGCCTCGGAGGGAACTTCCTTTTGCCCTCCCCTCACCTTCCCCTCCCTTCCCCTACCTAACCCACCCACCCGGCCCTGTCTAAGCCCCCCCCTTACCTTTGCCAGCGGACCTCTTGCGCGCCGGGACGCGACCTGGGGGTGGGTATGGAGGGCGCGGCCACGCCCCCGGACCGCCCCGGGCCGTAGCCACGCTCCCGTACCCGCCCCCAAAATGCTGCCGACACGCCCCGACGACCGGGCCCGCCCCCGACACGCCCCTGACACGCCCCCCTCGGAGAACCCCGGGACTTACGCGAGTCCCGGGGCTCTGCGCGCGCCGGTAGGCCTATGTAAAATAGGCTCACCGGCGCGCAGGGCCCTGCTCGCCTAAATCCGCCCGGATTTGGGTGGATTTAGGCGAGCAGGGCTCTGAAAATCCGCCCCTTAGGGAATAGCCACTGCTATTAATTGCATCAGTTCATCAACAAACCTCTTCCCTTTAATAATAATTCTGTAACAGATACCAATGCAAGGGACACTTGTGTGCTGGTATTGCTTATGTACGGCGGTTCTTATTCAAGGACAGCCAATTTTGTGGATGTCCTTCTCTGTAGCCCCGTCTATTGATCTTTATTATCCAAAATTCAATGCAGATTCTTTTATTCTTTTATTTTTCTATTTTTCTAAAAAATCCCCTTATTTCCCCGTTTTATGAGGCGACCCGCTATGTGGTTGTCAATACTTATCGAGGCTTCCGTCTCAGGTGCTTCTCGCGGGGATCGCGTCTGCTTGCCCGACATGGGCCATGTTTCGGCACTCTTGTAGGCGCCATCCACGAGTAGAAACACGGTCAACATAACATCGGAGATGTAATTGCTGTTGAGTACCTGATTAGGACACAGCACAACCCCCCCCGTAGCCCCTGAAGCAGGCACAAGAGTGCCGAAACATGGCCCATGTCGGGCAAGCAGACGCGATCCCCGCGAGAAGCACCTGAGACGGAAGCCTCGATAAGTATTGACAACCACATAGCGGGTCGCCTCATAAAACGGGGAAATAAGGGGATTTTTTAGAAAAATAGAAAAATAAAAGAATAAAAGAATCTGCATTGAATTTTGGATAATAAAGATCAATAGACGGGGCTACAGAGAAGGACATCCACAAAATTGGCTGTCCTTGAATAAGAGCCGCCGTACATAAGCAATACCAGCACACAAGTGTCCCTTGCATTGGTATCTGCTACAGAATTAATTGCATCAGTAGCATGGGATCTTCTAGGTGTTTGGGTAATTGCCAGGTTCTTGTGGCCTGGTTTGTCCTCTGTTGGAAACAGGATGCTGGGCTTGATGGACCCTTGGTCTGACCCAGCATGGCAATTTCTTATGTTCTTATGTTTTTAAAAAGGGCTCCAGTGGTGATCCGGGAAACTACAGACCGGTTAGCCTGACTTCAGTGCCAGGAACAATAGTGGAAAGTGTTCTAAGATCAAAATCACAGAACATATAGAAAGACATGGTTTATTGGAATAAATTCAGCATGGCTTTACCCAAGGCAAGTCTTGCCTCACAAATCTGCTTCACTTTTTTGAAGGAGTTAATAAACATGTGGATAAAGGTGAACCGGTAGATGTATTGTACTTGGATTTTCAGAAGGCGTTTGATAAAGTTCCTCATGAGAGGCTTCTAGGAAAAGTAAAAACTCATGGGATAGGTGTTAATGTCTTTTCGTGGATTACAAACTGGCTAAAAGACAGGAAACAGAGACAGGGGCGGATTGAGGGAAAATAGTGGCCCGGGGGATTTTTCTCCATACTGGCCCATGGGTACCCAATTACATATACAATATAATTTACATATATAATTTACATATTTAATTTACATATATATGTACACATCCCTATATTTCAGCATGCTACTCCCGTATCAACACAGTACTATTTGCCAAAACTCAAAGAATAACAAACCCATCTATGAAAAAGAATACCACAAATATTACACCAGAATCTAAAATATCAATACACCTCCTATCAGGAAAACAGAACAGGCCAAGCTACTACAGATCCCTACAGAGAAACCACATGCTAAAAGAATGCTTCCTCTCAGTCTTTGCATGCAGAACACAAACTCTCACCAAATACAGAATAAAGCCACATAAAGTATAAATAGAAATGTGCAGACAAAAACTAAACTGTAAAACGTATCATGCCAGACTCTATACAGTGCAACAATGGAAAAACAAAAATGTCACCATTCCTCAATCAATAAAATCAAGATATATAAATCATGACTCATAATTATAAAATCATACTAATAAAATAATTTCAAAACAGCTGATGAATAGAATATCCAATAATTAAAGACTCAAGGAAATTTTGAAACCTTTACCAAACACCAATAAAATATTTCAAACAACAGACACATCACATACTACCCAATAATTAAAATGGTAATCAAGAAAAATGAACCTAAAAAGCCACCTTTACTTACCCTCTCCAGCAGTTCTCCTACTCCTTTCCCTTGCAGGCGATGCCAGAAGCAGCAGTAGCTGCTGAAGCTGTCCTCATGATCCTCTTCCTTAGGGACCACAACCAATCTCTTCTCTCTCTCACTCACACACACACCAGTCATACCCTCAAGACCAGTTTCTGTCTCTCACACACCAATCATCTCCCCAACCAGTCTCTCTCTCTCTCACTCACACACGGGCACACACATACCAGTCATCTCCCTGATCAGTCTCACACATACACACGTCACCTCTCTGGCCAGTCTCTCTCAATCACACAATGCTCTCGCTCTCTCTTACTTACACAAAGGCTTTCAATCATACACATGCTCTCTCTATTTCACTTACACGCAAGCTCTCAATTACACACATGTTCTATCTCACAGCCACAAGCTAGCCAAAAACATGCTCCATATCTCTTGCACACACACACTGACACACCTAAGCACTCTCCCTGTCTCACATACACATTACACTCACAGAAGCACCTTGCTTTCAGACTTGCATTTTTCACTTTTACTAAAAGTGAAAGTGATGATCCCAACCATTAAATAAGAAAACCACATTCCTATCAGAAGGCAAAATGACACCCTTCCTTCAGGTTCTGTCCTCCCAAGGGACAGCCACCCATACCGTACAGCTTCTCTTGTTTTGCGCTTTCAGGCAATAAAGCAAGTGTCTTTCTTCAAACTATCAGTCATATGATTATTCATGTGGGAGATATGGAACCGAAAGACATCCTTAGTCAACTTCCCTTTTAAATGGGAAGATTCCAGTCTTAGTCATTTAAAAATATACATTTTCTAAAGGCTTAAAAAAATAGCAAAACCATTTCAGATTGGAACTATTCTAGTCTTCATGCTTAAATTATGCTAAAAAAAGAAAAACAACCCACCTGGCATTAGTATCTTAAATTTGTGATTTTGCTGAGATGAACATTTTAAATAGTTTAATTTTTTTTTTTCTTTAGTATTTGTCTCTACCCACTTTGCGAGGGATGCTTAACATTCAGTAATTTAATCTTTCATCCAACTTTTCAAAAGTTGCACTATTCTCATACATACACACACACACACACACACACAAGCACCGTTCCTTTCTCACATACACACAGAAGCACCCTTCCGATCCAAGGTTTAACAGCTGGTCTCCGGTGGCGGTTCACTTCTTCGGCCCCCGCCGGCCTCAGTTTTAATTTCTTCGGCCCTCTTGGTCTCCGGCGGGGGCTGAAGAAATTAAATGAAGATGGGAACCTTCCAGCCAGCCCCCCCGGAGAAATTAAAATCGCCGGCGGAGGCCGAAGAAAAGAAGATAGGCGCTGCCCAGCCCCCCGCTTGAGGCTGGTTGGGAGGCGCCCATCTTCTTAGCTTCAGCCTCCGCCGCCGCCGGCCTCAATTTTAATTTGTTCGGCCCCCGCCGGCCTTCGGGGGCCGGCTGTCTCCGGCGGGGGCCGAAGAAGTTAAAATCGAGGCCGGCGGAGGCCGAAGAAAAGAAGATGGGCGCCTCCCAGCCAGCCTCAAGCGGGGGGCTGGGCAGCGCCTATCTTCTTTTCTTCGGCCTCCGCCAGCGATTTTAATTTCTCCGGGTGGGCTGGCTGGGAGGTGCCCATCTTCTTTTCTTCGGCCGCCGGCGATTTTAATTTCTCCGGGGGGGGGGGGGGCTGGCTGGGAGGTTCCCATCTTCATTTCTTCGGCCCACGCTGGCTGATCTTCTTTTCTTCGGCCCCCGCCGGCCTCGATTTGTATTTCTTCGGCCCCTGCCGGCTTGGCAGGGGCTGACTGGAAGGCGCTGAGGCTGGGCTTAGGAAGAGCCACGCGGTCGAGACCACGTGACAAGGTAGACCGGCCCACCGGGGGATGCCCGATCCCCCGATAGGTCAATCCGCCCCTGTTACATATACAGGCATTGCATCTTATCCTTTATACACAAACATGATTACAACTAAGAATACAGAAAGAGGAAGCCAAAAGTTATAGTAGTGCTGTAAAGTTACAGCTACAAGCAGTGCCAGTATGTGCTGTGAACGCAACGGCCCCAGACAGTCCATGTTGAAAGAGTGCACTGAAAGGGGACAGCCTAAGGGCCACAGCAGCAAAGTTCAGCATGTAGGCAGCAGGAGAGCAAGCAAACTGCTCAGCATGTAGGCAGCAGGGAGCAGGACTAGGACTGCAGAGTGCTGCATCACCACCACAGGAACAGCACAAGACCCAGCAGCATGGAGGCAGGAGGCCCAGGATGACACACAGCAGCATGGAGCCAGCACTTGTAGGAGATGAGAAGAGATGACAGGATCCTGCAGCATGGAGCCAGCACTTGCAGGAGATGAGAAGAGATGACACCCCGCAGCATGGAGCCAGCACTTGCAGGAGATGAGAAGAGATGACAGGATCCTGCAGCATGGAGCCAGCCCTTGCAGGAGATGAGAAGAGATGACAGGATCCTGCAGCATGGAGCCAGCACTTGCAGGAGATGAGAAGAGATGACACCCCGCAGCATGGAGCCAGCACTTGCAGGAGATGAGAAGAGATGACAGGATCCTGCAGCATGGAGCCAGCACTTGCAGGAGATGAGAAGAGATGACAGGATCCTGCAGCATGGAGCCAGCACTTGCAGGAGATGAGAAGAGATGACACCCCGCAGCATGGAGCCAGCACTTGCAGGAGATGAGAAGACACCCGCACCATGGAGCCTGCACTTGCAGGAGATGAGAAGAGATGACACCCCGCAGCATGGAGCCTGCACTTGCAGGAGATGAGAAAAAACGACAGGATCCTGCAGCATGGAGCCAGCACTTGCAGGAGATGAGAAGAGATGACACCTGCAGTATGGAGCAGGAGATGGAAGAGCTTCACAAGAGAAGAGATTGTAGGCTACTTAAAGTAGGCCCTACACTATGGAACACAATGCCTCTAGAGATCAGATTACAAAGAGATCTCAAAACCTTTATGAAAAGCTTAAAAACAAGCCTTTTTAAACAAACATTTTCTAAAGAGACGGGAGAATAGAAAATATACAGGAATAGGCAGAAGAGCACTAGCACACAGCACTATTCTCGAAATGTGCATGATAATACTAATAACTCTATTTCACAACTAACGTAATAGTAAAACACAGAGACTGTGAATTTTACCTGTGACTAGTACATTACAGGTACACATGGTCAGGACCTACATCACTAAACAATCGATTGTCTTTTATGATATATTGTAACTAAACCTATTTGGCACCTGTTAGAATGTACTATTGTATGCATTCACCTTCTTTAATTTATGTGCCTACATGTAAACCGTTGCGATGGTATATAGCTTAGCGATGATATAGAAAAGATTTTAAATAAATAAATATAAATAAATAAATAGGCCCGGAGGCTGATGGATGACTTGTTAGTGAGTGCACTGCTTGAAAATGCTTGACATAACACCATCTATTGTGCGTGACGGCACAGCAGCTCTGTAGTGAGCACACGCTGAGCTGGTTTCTTCCATCTAGACAGCACAGCAACTCTGTGAAGAGCCTGTCCCTATCTTCTTTCAAACATTGTCTTCTTGCCCCTTACGGGACATTTTCTGCCTTCTTTCAAGGCCCCTTGCCATGCTGTGGCTTCCCACTTTTGGGGGGGGGGGGGGGGGGGATTTGCGTCATTACATTTGTTAGGTTGCTGATGACTGCAGCTATTGAGTTTGCATTTTGTGTGCTGGCTGCCATGCTTTGCTGCAGGATCCTGTTTGGTTGCTGAACAGATCTTCTCAGGCCCCTTAGCTCTCCCTGCAACTGCCTGACTTCTCCTCTACAGATGGCTGCTGCAGGTGCTGGGGCTGGTTCCGGTCCTGGTGGCGGTGTGGGTGCTGTTGCGGTGGCTGTGATGGTGGCGGTGGGCCTGATGGTGGGAGTGGCCACGATGGTGGCGGTGTTGGTGCCGGTGGCGTCTCAGGGTTCAAGCTGGGCATAGGTGGGCTTGTGCCCACCATGTGGCCTATTGATGGTGAGTCCGTGGGCTGCTGTGGCATGCTGCTTCCTCCTAAATGCTCATCAGAAGGTTGCCACTCCAAATTGCCTGCCTCTATGAATGTGTCCAGATCGAGGTCCACATTAAGTGGGCTTCTGGAGCCTAGGTGCTGGAGCAAGAACATCGGCTGTGATTGCTCGGCCTGCTCCTGCTCCTCCTCCTCTTCCTCTCACTGTGTCTCAGCGTCCATTTGTAATGGCCTCTGGAACATAGCTATTGAGCGGCTGGTCCCAGGGGCATCCCAGCTGGGTCCTGGGCATTCCTGGCTGGGACCAACAGCTTGCTGTTTGAGAGCTGTGAGAACAGAGAACAAACAAAACAGAAGACATAAATATATATACCAGCAAGTATGGTTTATTTCTTTGGCATCAGAAGTGCACTTTGGTTCTTTGCAAAGTGATCAACTAATGCCAATTTATGGGGCCTATTTACTAAAGGTTTTTTCCCATTCCGTGTCTATGGAAAAAGCACCTAATAAAAGCCCCCCTATATCTGCACCTGTTGTGGTCTTCCCATTTATGTGTGAGGTTTAACTTTCCGGCGGCAGCTCATGTGGTGTCTAGCTGCTCATCCATGCCCTCAAACACATCCAGTCCCAGCCTTTCAATCAGTCGCTGCTCCATTTCGGTGACTACTATGGGACAGGGGGCCCCTCCTCCAGTCTGTCGTGTATATTTTGATCTCGCTGCAAGCTTGGCCTTCAGCTGGGCTTTCACGTCCTGGTACCGATGGGTGACCTGCTCCCCTCTTCTTTGCGCTCCGCTGTGGTGGCTGATGGCCTGGGCAATGTTTCGCCATATTTGCCATTTCGCTACCTTTGAGGCCTTGGCTGTGCAGTTTCCGAATAACATGGCATAATGCTGCAGGACACCAGCGATGAGAAGCTCATTCTCTGCCGCACTGAACTTTATGGCCCGCTGTCTCTGCCGTGGTGCCTCCTGGCTGCCTGAAGGGGATGCCAATTCCTCTCCTGGAGAGGTGTCCTCCCTGCCCTCACTTTCTGTCCCGCTCTCCTCTCACCTCCCTTCTCCCCCCCACCTCACTCTGACCTACCAACTCTCTTGTCCCTCTGCCCTCTCTTTCTATCCCTATGCTGCCCTACTCCTCCCACCACTCTTTCCTGCCTAATCTCTTCCCCCTCCCCCCTTCCTATCCTTTCCCTCCTGCCTTGCTCTACTTCTCCCCCTGCCCCCTGCCCCCTACTCCCAGCCCTCCTTCCCTTGGCACTCCTACTCTCCTCCTCCCACCTCTGCCTCCTTCTCCCATTCCTATCCTCACACCTCTTCTCTTCTCTCCTCTCTTCCTAGACCTATCATGCTCCATGCTGTCAGCACACAAACACACACACACATACCTCAGCACTAACACACTTCTCACTACTCACACACACTCCTCTTCCGCTCCTCATTAACATACACACACTCCTCCTCCGCTCCTCCTCCACTCTTCAGAAAAAAACAAACTGGACTTACTCACTTTCACTCCCACAAATATCACAAAAGACAAAGATAAAGAAAAACAGATGACAACACAAAACAGCACAACTCAATCAGAAATCGCAAATAATGTACCACAACTCCTCTAACAGCACTAACCTCCTTTCCTCTCACTACAACGCCTGACACACCCTCAAAGAAGGAGGTGCAGGAAGTCAGTATTGATACTGGGGAAAAAATAACGAGCACCGTGATTTATTTATTTATTTTGCAACTTTTTTATACCGACATATCGGTTTACAACGAACTAAGAGAAATACAGCGAACAGGGGGGGCATGACGACAGCAAAGGGGGATAAACAAGGCAAAAGGCATAACGTAAGGGTGATTCAATGGGTGCAAATAACAAATATAAAGAATATAATATGGTGCATAGTAGAAACAGAATATAAGCTAACACAGAGATAACATAAAATAATTGACATAATGATGATGACATAGTGGGGAGATCGAAAGGAGGACTAGAAGCCCTATGCTGGGAATGCCTGTTTAAAGAGCCAGGTCTTGAGCTTTTTCCTAAATTTGTACAGGCAGGGCTCAGTGCGGAGTTCAGTGGAGAGAGCATTCCAATGGGTGGGTTCTGCAACAGAAAGGACTCGCTCTCTCGTGGTGGTAAGATGAGCATTCTTGAGGGAGGGGGTGTGGAGGATAGCTTTGTGGGTTGTTCTAGTGGGGTGGTTGTGGACGATGAAATGCAGTGGCTCCTCAAGCCAATTGGAATTGTGAGTGTATAAAGTTTTGTGGATAATGGTGAGAGTTTTGAAGAGGATACGTGAGGGTATGGGGAGCCAATGAAGTCCTTTGAGGACAGGTGTAATATGGTCGGATTTACTGGTATTAGTGAGGGTTCTAGCTACCGCATTCTGTAGCATTTGAAGTGGTTTGATAGTGGCATATGGGAGGCCCAGAAGTAGGGAATTGCAATAGTCCATTTTTGGGCAGATGGTTGCTTGTATGACAGTGCGGAGGTCATGTGCATAGAGTAAGGGTTTGAGTTTCTTCATAACGTGGAGCTTGTAGAAACCTTCTTTTAGAACTGTGCTGATGTGCTTTTTGAAATTCAGTTGATGATCAATCATGACACCAAGGTCACATACAAAAAACGGAGTGGAAGTCGAATTGGACAAAGGGATACTTGAAAGGGCTAGCCTAGGATTCTGTGGGTTTGAGATGATGAGCATCTCTGTTTTTGGAGTGTTGAGTGATAAGTGGAGATTTGTGAGGGTAGTTATGGAGGAGAGGCATTTCTCCCAAAATGTTAATGACTTGGTGATGGATTCTTGTATGGGTATGAGGACATGGACATCATCCACATATATATGGGGAGGAAGAATAGCCTAGTGGTTAGAGCAGTGGGCTATGAATCAGGAGACCAGGGTTCAAGTCCTGCTGTCACTCCTTGTGACCTGGGCAAGTCACTTTATCCTCCATTGCCTCAGGTACAACAACTTAGATTGTAAGCCCTCTGGGGATAGGGAAATACCTACAGTACCTGAATGTAAACCAATGTGATATCTCAGATCAAATGTCAGTATATAAAAATAATAAATAAATGAACAATTTGAGGCCTAGGTCAGAAAGGAGATGGCAGAGGGGTAATAAGTATATATTGAAGAGAGTGAAGATCCTTGTGGGATGCCTTGGGCAAGGGGGTTATATGGGAGGATTCAGAATTTCCTATTTTTACAGTGTATTGCCTGTTGGATAGGTAGGATGAGGCAACGTGCACCTTGATGATGCAGCGCTGCATGTGATAACGCAGTGGTGCCTGTGATATTTATCTGTGCGATGCGGCAGGTCGTCCGTCCATTTGAATAAACATGCCCCTTTTGTTTATCGCACGCACTATTTGCGCGATAAACATAGCATTTTGATGAATCTAGACCTAGGTTAGCTGGATAACTGTAGACCTTCCTCAGAGCAGGACTCAAATTATCCGGCTTCGCGTGGCTGGATAACTTTAGACTTAACTGGCTGTGTTCAAAGGAATACAGCCATTTAAGTGCCAGGAAGACAAGACAAAACAAAACAAAAATCTCATGGGCCTAGCAGCTCAAAACAAAGCCTCTTCCACCCAAGCAATAAAAAAAGGGCCCAGCCTCCACCCCCAAATCCCTCTGATACCAATTATTTAACAAATTGAAGGATCTAGGCTGGCCTCCCACCCCTCCCCCACTGGCTCCTCAGTTCCATCAAAATGTTGAAGAATGTCAGCCCTCCTGTGCCCCCCTCACTCCACTCCCCCAAATTAAACACACCTCGGGGATTGCCTTTCTGTAACCCAGCTAAAGGTATATCTGCAAGTACTTTTAGCCAGACCGAGAAGAAGGCAATATTCAGATAGGTCTATTTCCCTGGATCAATGGCTTTGCAAATTGGCCTTTTAGCTTCTATGGTAAAATTGAACTTCTCTGAGAGGTGATTCATTTCCTTTCTATAAAAACTGAAATAACATCGGCAGCTGCATCCAATCAAAGAAGTGTTTTCTTGGTTTTCAGGGTCTGACTTTTATTTACCCAAATACTGCATATTTCTTTCTTTTTTTTTTAATTTATATTTTTATTAAAGCAGGTAATAGGAAACATGCAACATTATATATATATATATATATATATATATATATCTGTATATCAAAAAATAAACAACCTGATAACATTGCTATGATCTTGAACAAGCATTTGTGTATTAACCCCCAGTGTCCCCTCCTCCCTCCCTCCCTCCCTAAGGTATAATGCTATTATTATCTAACATGGGACAAATCATGTCGATTTATGAACAGTAAGCTTCAGACATTAACCTCATCCACTCCCCTTGCCATATCACTCTGCATTAACCAAACATGTAGGGGGGTTCCATAGTTTCTGATGTCTTTGGTTGGAATGCTAAGGTTGTGTAATCCTTGTTTGAAAGGACCAAAGTTTAGTCAAGTGCGCCCTAGCTGCTATAATTATGAGACATGTGAGTTTCCCCTTCTCAGATGATACATCCAAAGGTAGAGTCAAAAGGACAGTCTTGGGGGTCAGAGATATCCTTTCACCAATGACTATCTGTATTATTTGGGTGATGGATTCCCAAAAGACAGCTATTCGAGGGCAAGCCCACCACATATGGTAGAAAGTGCCTGTCTGTCCACACCCCTTCCAACACCAGGGGTCACTGGTCGGATCAAATTTGTGCATGCATTCAGGAGTATAGTACCACCTTAAAAGTATTTTATAACTATTCTCTCCCAAGGAAGTATAAGGAGAATTCATTTTTGTGCATATGAAAATAGAGTCCCAGGTTTCCTTGGATAATATTTTTCCTAAATCTGTCTCCCAGGCCTTCATATATGCCAGTTTTTCCGAAGGGTCTTTATTAATAAAGTTATAGACCTGAGAGATCGCTCTTTTAAGAGTGTCTGCCTGGTCACACCAATTTTCCAATTGGGTCTTGCCCATAGCCAGATCTCGTCCAATGTGTTCCCCCTGGAGAAAGTCGCGAATTTGGAGGTACGGAAAGATATCTCTCGGTTGTTAATGATTCTTCTCTTGCAAAATGGGGAAGGCAATCACCTCCCCCTTGTCCCACAACTGCCCTACACATCCTATGCCGTGTTCTGCCCAAGTTTTGAAGGCTTTTGTGGGAAATAGAGTATTAGTATAGGCATTAGAACTGTAAAAATGTCTCCGATTTCCCACCAGTGAGCGTCTCCATTTCTCTCAGAGGCTGCCATGTTCTTCTAGGTTGCCAAACTAAGGACTTGAGTGGCATCTTTCCTACCAACGTTTGTTCTATATCTACCCATTGTTTTTGTTCACCTTTCCGAAGCCAATCAAAAATAGCTCGTAGTTGTGCGGCCATGAAGTACCAGCTCAGGTTTGGGACCCCTAGTCCTCCCCTCAGCTTGGGCCTATACATGACTGCTTGTGAAACCCTTGGTGGTCTCCATCTCCAAATATAGGAAAAAATCTTTTGCTGCCATCTCTTAAGTATAGTGGTAGGGATGTGAATCGGTAGTGCCTGAAATAAATAGCCCAAGAGAGGTAGAACATTCATTTTTACGGAAGATATTCTACCAAACCAGGATAAATATAGTTCAGACATATATCCAAATCTTGAAAAATATTTTGTATGAATGGGGGATAATTTAATTGATAAAACTCGGTAGAGTTGTTGCTAATGTAAACCCCTAGGTATTTAATTTTCTTGTTGGCCCATCTAAAATGAAAAGAGGACTTTAGTATATTTAACTCTCTAATTGGAACCGAGACATTTAAAATTTCAGATTTTTCCACATTCAGTGTGAAGCCAGACACCCCTCCAAATTTCTATAGCTCAGCCAGAGCTTCATGCAAAGACTGGGCCGGGCTTGTCAGGGTAAACAATATGTCATTGGCGAACATTGACATTTTATAATATCGCTCGTCTACTGTGACCCCCTCGAATCTTCCTATTATTTCGGACCTGAGTGGCTAGGGGTTCAAGAAAAAGCGTAAACAATAATGGAGATAGAGGGCCGCCCTGTCTTGTGCCTCTATTTATCGTAAATGTCTCTGTATATGTCCCATTGATTTTCACTCTAGCCTTTGGTTCAGAGTATAATTACTACAACCAATTGAGAAAGTATGGGCCGAAATTCATTGCTTTCAAAGTGCGAAAAAGGAACTGCCAATGCACCATATCGAAGACTTTTTCCTGCGTTCACTGATAATAGGACAGCCGGGGTTGCCTGTTCTCTGGCCCTCTCAATGAGATCTACAATTTTGCGGATATTATCAGTAGCCATTCTGCCAGGAATGAATCCGGCTTGATCCGTATGGACTATTCTGGCTATGATCTTATTTAGTTGGGTCGCTATAATTTTTGCTAGGAGCTTAAGGTCCACATTTATAAGAAGAGTGGGTGACTCGCCAGAATGATGGCTACTGCCTGGAGACAATACCTTTATTCAATAAACATACACATGGTTACTGTGACTCCAACATCGCTCTAAGCTTCAACAGCAAGAGGAAATGTGGAAAAAAGGATTTGCACTCACAAAGACGGGAGTAGCTGGCTTGTTACGGCAGTTACTATCCCAAACCAAATAAGCCTGATACTTCACTTTCAATGCATATCCAGCATAGTTCTCTGCTTCAACGGCAGGGGAGAAGAAAAACTGATACTTCACGCATATCCAGCATAGCTCTCCGCTTCAACGGCAGGGGAGAAGAAAAAAAAAAAAAGGGTTCGCACTCACAAAGCGGGGAGTAGCTGGCTTGTTACGGCGGTTACTACCCCAAACCAAATGTGCCTGATACTTCACTTTCGATGCATATCCAGCATAGCTCTCTGCTTCAACGGCAGGGGAGAAGAAATAGCCACTGCCATTAGCAATGGTTACATGGAATAGACTTAGTTTTTGGGTACTTGCCAGGTTCTTATGGCCTGGATTGGCCACTGTTGGAAACAGGATGCTGGGCTTGATGGACCCTTGGTCTGACCCAGTATGGCATTTTCTTATGTTCTTATGTTCTTAAGCTCTCTGCTTCAACGGCAGGGGAAAAGAAAAACTGATACTTCACGCATATCCAGCATAGCTTCAACGGCAGGGGAGAAGAAAAAAGGATTCGTACTCACAAAGTGGGGAGTAGCTGGCTTGTTACGGCGGTTACTACCCCAAACCAAATGTGCCTGATACTTCACTTTCGATGCATATCCAGCATAGCTCTCTGCTTCAACGGCAGGGGAGAAGAAAAACAACCAATAAGGGCTGTATAACATAGTCTGGGAAAAAACAAATGAGCATGGGTGTAGCTTGCTTATTGCGGCGGTTACTACCCCTAACTAATCAAGCTAGATATTTCACTTGGATGCAGCTCCATCACTGCTCTCTACATTAATGGTGGGGGAGGAAGGTGAAATAGAACCAAGAGCTAAGAGAAACAGATAAGTATGAGAGAAAAAATGTGTGAAGCTTGCTGGGCAGCCTGGATGGGCCGTTTGGTCTTCTTCTGCCGTCATTTCTATGTTTCTATGTTTCTATAAGAGAAATGGAATGTTACGTCTCACATTTCTTTAAATCCCTCCCGGGTTTTCCCAGAATAGTAATACCGGCAACATTCGCCCCTGGCCCCAATGAATGCCCCTCTCTTAATGAATTAAATAGCGTGTTCAGAGAAGTCATCAGCAATGGTGCAAATTTTTTGTAGAATTGTGGGGTGTATCCATCTAAACTAGGGGCCTTGTTGGCCTTCAATCACTTAATTGCTTGCTGGATTTCCAGAAGAGAAATTTCCCTATCCATATATTCTTTTTCCTCCTCTGTGAGGGTAGTGAGGTTAGCTTCTTCCAAATATAGGTCAATTGGGCCTCAGAAATGGTGGGGTTCGCTGAGTAGAGCGCCCTGTAAAATTGTTGGAACCTATGCTGGATATCTGAGCTTTCAATCACTGTGATCTGATTTTGCATCAACTTTTGTTTTAGATATCTTGCCAAGAGTCTCCCTGACCTATTGCCCCACTCAAATTTTTCCTGTGTGACCAGTGACAATTTGGCAACAAGTTCTGCATCCGCCAGGACCTGCAGTTCATCCCTGGCTTTCTGTAGTTTCGCATACATACCCTTAGATAACATCTGCTTGTGGGTCGCTGAGAGTATTTTTATTTCATCAACCAATTTTTGTTTTGCCCTCTATTTTTTTTAACATATACTCCTCGGGAGATGAGACATCCCCTCACCACTGCCTTCAGACAATCCCATACTATGGCAGGATTTCCTTCATTAGTAGCTAGATAGCCGGAGATAGCCTCCTGCAAGTGTTTACAAAATGTATCATCTGCGATAAGGGTATCATTTAATTTCCATGGTCGAAACCTGGCCTCAGCTTTGAGGTATCCTTCCTCCATGCCAAAAGGTGCGTAGTCAGACCATGTAATAGAATCAATATAAATCCTCTTAACCCTCCCAGCTATCATCCTATCCACTAAGAAGTAATCTATTCGTGAATAAGATTGATGTGGAATGGAGAAGAAGGTATAATTTCTAATTTGTGGGTTTCTTTGTCGCCATATGTCGGTTAGGTGCCATTTTTTAATAAGAGATTGTAGTCTCTTTCTAGGAGGGCTGGTACCCATACTGCTCCCTCCTGAGTTGTCCAGCTGGAGGCAAAGGGTCAAATTAAAATCACCTGTTATTATTAAGTTGCCGTCACCTTCCCTATCTAGTAGTTGGTCAATCTGTTCGAAAAAGGCCTTCTGGTAAGCGTTTGGAGCATAAATGTTCAATAATGTATATAATTTCCCTTGCTGTTCAAATTTAACCAGTACGAATCTGCCATGATCATCTTCCACATGTTTACATATTTTATAGTCCTGCCCCTGTTTAAATAATATACTCACTCCTGTATATTTGCTCGCCTTGCATGCAGCAAATCGATGAGCAAATACAGGCTAAGTGAGAAGATGCTCATAACAGCGCCTCAGGTGCATTTCTTGCAGACATATAATCGTGGCTGCACTAGATTGAAGATCCTGTTTAAGAAGGTGCCTTTTACACTGGGTGTTAAGACCCTTTACATTCATTGAGAGAAATTGTAATACCATTATACATGTACAGTGAATAATAAAAGCGCTTTCCCTAGTGATATAAGACTCTCATTGAAACGTGCGTGGACCTTTCCGTCGCAGCCCCCTCCCGTATCACTCCCGACCAACCACCCCCTCGCTTGGCTGTAGTACTGAGGCCCATTTGTATTGTTCCTACCGCTGATAACCATATACCGCCCATCCTTCACTCCCTCCCAACACCTTCCCATTTCCCGCTCCTCCCTCCCTCTTCCCCTTCCCCATTGTAATTGCCATGTTTTCATGGCCTTCCTGCTGGAGCAGAGGAGGTCGGTGTGCATCCTAGGTCAACGGACTCCCCTCCTGGTCCCTATGACTGCACATAATATGCATTCCCATCCCCACCCTGTATCTAATGACATTCCCCTGGCTTATAGATGGCAAAAATAAACAAAGTTCTCATGAGACATCCTTCCTTGCAAACTGTGTTTCTGTCAATCCACTTTTTCGAATTATTACTGCCAGTTCGCTAAAATAAACAGTGGCCTTGTCCTCTGGTTACCAAATCACCCTGGGCCTTCCATAGCGAATTGTGAAGCCCCGGTGTTCCAACAAAGCCTCCGACCTCCCTTTTCAACACGTTGCCAGTACGGCGTCTCGGTCTGTCGCGTGGTGCTGCTGTTACTGTGGCCTTAATCCGGAGACCTTCTGACTTCAAAATGGCTGCCGCTTCGGCGAGAGAGGTGGCTTTGGAAGTGATTCCCCGGATGGACATGGAAATCCCTATTGGAAACAGCCATCGGTAACATATGTTTTCTTGTCTCAGAATCGTAGTAATAGGTTGGTATTCCTGGCGGCGCCTGAGAGTTCTCGGAGACAGGTCCACAAACACTGAAATTGAATGTGTCTCCCAGTCCCACGCCTGCTGCTTTCTTGCCGACAATAGGACCTTTTCTTTAACTGGGTATCTTAGAAAGCAGGCTATGATATCCCGTGGCTAGTTGCCCTGTCTGGGTCCCAGGGTACGGTGCGCCCTTTCAATCTCAATCTGCGGGCTTTTGTCTACTGTATCCCTCTCTCCTGCTTGCGCTAGGAAAAAAGTACAGAGAGACTTGACCACCATGTGGCAATCACTATATGCCTCCGTTTCGGGGACTCCTCGGAAACGCAGGTTGCATCTGCGATTTCTATTTTCTAAGTTCTCTATTTTAAGAAGCATATCCGCCTCAGATTTAGACAGCTTATTGCATTGGGACTGCATTTTATCAACCTTGTCTGCTTGGGCGTACAGCCATGTGTCGCAGTTGTCCACTCTTCAGCCTATCTTCGCCATTTCTTCTCTAGCTCCGACAATTTTTCCAACATTTCATGCTTATTTGCTTTTAAATCTTTGCGAAGATCAGTGAACCATTGGCGAAATTCGTCTCTAGTAAGTACCGAGGAGGATTGAAGAACCGGGTCAGCGTATTGTATATCCGCATCGCTATCTGGTAGGCCCGCCATCTCGGTTTCTTCTCCCTCTAGTAGGCCATCTGAGTCCGCTCTGCCTTTAAAGTAGGAATAACGGCTGAGATCAGTGCCTTTTCTCTTAGACGTCATGAAGGTGGATATCGAGGGATGTCTCAGGTCTTTTAATCTCCACTTATAGGAGGGGATGGAAGGCGATTCTCTCAATTGTTTGTTCGGGGTGCTCGGGAGCTCCCTATTCAAGCAGCCATCTCTCCCCGTGATGTCACCGCCTCCTCAATAATGCATATTTCTTTGTATGTCTTGCACTGGTTAATGTATACCACATCAGTAGAGGAACATGAATAGGATTTTTTTTATTGGATTTTTTAAATTCCAAATAGCACTTACTTTCTGCTTATATGCTCTGCTCTCCAGTTAGAAATTGTTTAACCTTTCCTTTTTTCTAACAGCCTAGTTCCACATTCCCTGTTATAATGTAACTTTTGCTTTCATTGTTAACTGGTTCACCCCCTAGTTTATTGTAAACCGGTACGATAAGACCTGGTCTTGAGCATCGGTATATTAAAAAGAATGTAAATAAATAAATAAATAAATAAATAAATAAATGTAAATGTAAATGTAGCAGCTCGGGCTGCTTCTAGTTACTGTTTCTACATTTACAGTTTTCCTTTTAAGCAATAAGCCACTCAGGCTGAGTTACCCTATAGTGTTCTTTCTGCCCTTCTCCAAAATGTCACTGATCTTATTACTGTGTAATAGCACGGCCTATGAGTCTACCTTACTCTGAAAGGAGAAAGAAAGAAAATCAATGAGTTTTGTTTTTCAGGGGAACTGATGCCACTTTGTTGATAAAGAACCTGACCTTTTCTTGATTCAGGTTTGGGAGGTGTTTTTTCTAAAACAGTCCCTCAGGTGATCTCATTCTCCATTAATGTCTGACCAAAATACCATCGGAAAAGGCATGGCATCAATAATTGATGACCAATGCACTATGCTACCCTCAAGCCCTGGCTCTTCATGCCTTCAGCTGTGACTTTCACAGAATATCCTCAAGGGAGCAGAACATTTGTCAGTGTCAGAAACTAGTTTTGAGAATGAACGTCCCTGCATGAAGATTGTGCAAAAGGGCTGATCTTGCACTGACGCAATGGGGGAAATATCTCTCTCAAAAGCTACTCGCAAACACAGAGCTCGATGTATGAAAATGTGAGCCAAATTTTAGCACACACTTTCTTTACTTGCACAGTAAAAATTGAGTTATTCCTGATGCAATAAGCTAATGTCATGCTAATGCACTGGGAGCACTAACTGAAAAATGTGCGCAACAGACATGCTTAGCGTGTATAAAATATGATTTATGCACATAAAACATATTTTGTGTGCAAGGTGTCTGTGCATAAAACGAAGATTTTTTTTATTTAAAAAAATGTGTTAGATGCTTCCCTAAGGGTGTTACAGTAATACAAAAGTAATATTAAAGGGCAACATATCTGCCTCACATTGCAATTAAACATTTGTGCAAATAAATAGTGAGTACAAAGCATATTCTCTGCACATAAAACATGCTTTATGTACAGACAACTTGACAGTGCACAAATCATGTTTTATGTACATACATTTTGAGTACAGGACCCTCACCTCATAAAGTTTGGGTTTGGCCCCATAGACTAACATTAACCTGAATAACTTTGTTACAGCTGTCATCAGGAGTTTAATTTTCAATGTTAAGAAACCATGATTTAAGCCTATGCACCTCTCTGCATCGGGGAGTAATAGCTAACACTTTATTTATTATTTGGATTTATTACCTGCCTTATAAAGTGACTTTTACAAAGCCGCACATGTGCATATGTTTGCCGGCTTGCACCCAGGGATGTGGCCATTTATAACATAGGCGTGCATGTGCACACATGGTACAAAATAGGCTGAATGTGTGCACATGTGCAGGCAATTTAAATTACGCCTCTGCCTATGTGTGCAAATGCTGTTTCTACCTCATCAGTGGAAGAATTTGAGTAGACTTGCGCCGATTCAATTACCAGTTTTCCCAGTTTATTCCCAGTTCTCCCAGGTAAGGGATAGGACTTCCAAACCCCCCACTAGTTAAATAGCTTCCCTTTTATCCTGTTAACTCTGACCTTTAGAACTCCGCTCACCTCTTTATTTTTTTTTTTTTTTGTTTTCTGACTTACACGCCATCCATAGCAGAAATAAAGTTACATGGCAGGAAATCCTGGTGTGCACTTGTGCGCGTCAGTATTTACCAGTTGGTTTAATTGAGAAATCCAGGTACACCATGGTACACCCAGATCATGCACGTATTGCTCCTTTTTTGAGAAAATGTTTTGTGTGCACAGTGGGAGATATGTGCATACATGAGCACTTTTTAAAATCCACGTGGCATGCACTGTGCCAACTTGTACATGTATTTCCTGGTTCTGACATGCACCGGGCTTTTAAAATTCACCTTTTATTAAATAGGAAAATTCACCCAAAACAGATTACAATGTAATAGCAAACAATTTCAGGTTTAACATATTAATAGCAGCATATAATTATATGTCATCAGCAGCTTAATAGTATGAAGGTGCACATCAAGGATTAAACTCTAAATATATCAAGATGCTGACTAAGCTTGAACAGCATCTCACAGAATAATAGTGACTAATTTAAAAATAAATTCACAATAAATAACACCTCAGTACACAATAGGTTGTAGCGGCAGCGTGTTCAAGGCACTTAAGGTGATGCCAGACTTTTTCTCCTAGTCAATATAGCAGCTTTCTAGGGTGGGGGGAGATGTGGGCTTGGCGTTTAAAGGCCTGATAAAAGATCCAGGGTTTTATTTGCTTCCTGAAGTGGGAGTTAGACATCCATTTGGAAGAGAGTTCCACAGGGAAGGAGCTGCTCTTGAGAAGGATTGGCTGTAGGTATCTGCTCTTCAGATTTCTTTTGTTGATGGCGTTGTTATAGAGGGTCCAAGTGAGGATCTTGGTGGTGTAGAGCAGTGGTTCTCAACCTTTTTCCCATCATGACACGCATGAGAGCCAACACTCACATGTATGATACACTGCTCATTACAATCCACAGTGGAAATAAAAAAAATAAAGGTCCAGTATTATTTTTATTGTTAAGAATGGCACAAGGAAACGATAAGTACTCTGCCCGAACAGAAACTGCAAAAATAATAAACATCCCATATCAAAACAACACCAATTTCCAGCACTCAAACAGTAACCACCTTATAAGGCAAAACTGAAAATATTACAACAGGCTTTAAAATTCCCATACTCCTATTAGGAAAACAGGCCAAGCCAGGCTGCTATAGAGCCCTATGCAGAAACTACATGCCAGCAGATGACCTCACCTCAGTCACATGTGCAGATCCTCACCTAAAAAAGAATAAAGAGACCATAAAGCATAAATAGAAACTTGCAGACCAAAACTGAACTGGAAACTGCATCAAGCCAGAGACTGTATGCAGTGCAACAAAGGAAACAGAGAAACATCCCCAGTTCTCATAAAACAAATCAAGAAATATAAAATCAATAGCAGTAAAACCATGCTAATAAAAAGAACAGATTATTTAAAAACAGCTGATGAATGGAATATCCAATAATTAAAAACTCATATTAAAAATTTCTAGACACCAATAAAATATTTCAAAACAGCAAACACAAAGACCCAATAATTAAAAATAATAAGGATAAAAAAGGCTCTGCTCTCCATACCTGGGAACATTGGATTTCTAGGTGCCCTGAGATTGTTGTGAATTAGCAGGAGGAGGGGAGGAGGGGGGTCCTGCTTTCTCCTCTCTCTCAGTCACACACAAGCTCTCTCTCTCTCACACAGGCTCTCAATCACACACTTACTTATATGCTCTCTCTCTTTCTCTCACTTACCCACAGGCTCTCAGTCTCACACACACACACATGCTCTCTCTTACCCACACAGGCTCGCTCTCTCTCCCACTTATATACACAGGCTCTTAATCATACATACACATGCTCTCTCTCACTTGCACATGCAGGCTCTCAATCACACACTTACATGCTGTGTCTCTCTCTCAGATACAAAGGATCTCAATCACACACACACACACACACACACACAAACGCACATGCACCCAGGCTCTCAATCAAACATACACATGCTCTCTTTCACACAAACAGCTTCTCAATCACACAGTTGCACACATGTGCTCTCTCTCTCTCACACACACATTTATTTTTTTATTTATTTTTATTTTAGATTTTTATATTCTGCTTTTCGGCACTTCAAAGTGGATTACATTCAGGTAGCATAGGTACCGGAATCATACAGGCTCTCAATCACACACTTACATACAAGGTGTCTCTCACACACACACAGACATATACACATACACACACAGTCTCAAACACACATGCTCACTCACTCACTCTCTCTCTCTCCCGCCAAAAACAACTGGTGGCAGTAGCAGTCTCCTCCTCTTCCAGCTATTGTTTCTCGAGAAAGAAGTCCCACTGGCCATGGGGGCTGACGATGCTCCTCTTTTTTTCTCCAGGACATGCTGCTCTTTTCCTTCAGACCGATGCTGCATGCACTTGTAACTTAGCATGGTCTCTTCTTCCTGCAAGCACGGCCACTGCACACCACTTCCTCTTCTGGGCCGTGGTGGCATGAAGAAGGGACCATGCTGCCAATGCCACTGACTGAGTGCTTCTTCCAGCCCTCCTGCTGCATTCTGCCCAGGCTATCAGCATTTCATGCCTGGACGGAGAAAGAATTTATTTATCGCTAGGGCAGGGGGAACAGCTGGGCGAGCAGGGGACTGGGCAGTGTGGTGACACACCTGCATGGGTTTGGTGTTGAGAACCACTGGTCTAAATAGTATGTATAAGGGCAGTCTCTCTTTCAAGTAGATAGGTCCATCTTCCCTTAGAGCCTTGAAAATCAGTGTCAGGTTTGGTAACCAGTGTAATTTGTGTAGGACTGGTATGGTATGGTGGAGTTAACTTGAGTTTGTGGACGGCCTTATCTGTTAGACCCCTTGTATAGTGCATTGTAGGAGTTACAGCAAAGTGCCATAGCTTTCTTACTCTCCCAGATCTCTATCACACTTGAGCATGAAACGTCAGCCTTGGAGGTCAGTGTTCTCCAGTGGGGAGGAGGTTAAGCCTCCTGGCCCCTAGGTATGGTAACCAGGCTACACAATTACTCTCACTCTTTTCTCACTACTCACAGGTACTCACAGTAGAGGAGTGATCAATCCAAAAGAACACACTTGAATGAAGACTCAGAGTCCAGGAGAGGTGTTCATCTCACAAAAAGGTTAACTTAAAAAAGTAATATCCAAGCTAGGATTCCAAAAACCTTAAATAAGATGAGAAAAATACAAATCAAAATTAAGCATGTTTCTTTGTTCATGGTGCCTTTTTTGATGACCCTTCTTCTCTCAAATGTGAGCTGGTACAAAATACCCTCCCCATTAAGGGCAAAAAAGTTATCCTCCACTGCCAACATATACCAGTGGGTGATGGAAAAAATCCCCTGGTTTCAAAATTAGATGGTTTCTCCAACACACATCTCAAAACTCTCACAACTCCAATTTGTCTTCCACTTTGTAGTTAACGGAGCACAAGGTACAAAAACAGGGGTTAAGCCCTTCCTTCCGGGGTGGGGGGAGGGGGGTCCTCCCTCATGGACAGGAACTGGTCCAGAATAGTGTATATCTGCAGAGCAAAAGTTTAGTTTAGTTTTTTCTCTTGTAGGGACACCCACTGAGTTACCGGTAATACTCTTTTGTTGATGTGTTATAGTCAATATGATTCTGCTCTAATGTTGCCTATAGACAAAGGGGTAGATTTTGAAAAACTGCGCGATCGCGTACTTTTGTTTGCGCAGCAGGCGCAAACAAAAGTACGCTGGATTTTATAAGATACGCGCGTAGCCGCACGTATCTTCTAAAATCCTGGATCGGCACGCGCAAGGCTGCCGATTTTGGGCAGCCGGCGCGCGCTGAGCCGCGCAGCCTGCCTCTGTTCCCTCTGAGGCCGCTCCGAAATCGGAGCGGCCTCAGAGGGAACGCTCTTTCGCCCTCCCCTCACCTTCCCCTCCCTTCCTCTACCTAACCCACCCCCCCAGCCCTATCTAAACCCCCCCCTACCTTTATCCATGGATATACGCCTCCTGGAGGGAGACGTAAATCCACGCGCGCCAGCAGGCTGCTGGCGCGCCGAGACCGGACCCGGGGGCGGTTCCGGAAGGCGTGGCCACGACCCCGGAACACCCCGGGCCGAAATGCCGCGTCATCGGGTCCTGCCCCCGACACGCCCCCTTCCAAAAACCCAGGGACCTACGCGCGTCCCGGGGCTCTGCGCGCGCCGGCGGCCTACGGAAAATAGGCGCGCCGGCACGCAAGGCCCTGCTTGCGTAAATCCGCCCGGATTTACGCGAGCAGGGCTTTTAAAATCCGCCCGTTTACTTTCTGTATCCCGCGCGCATACCTAATAGGGCCATCAACATGCATTTGCAACAGGAAAATTAACAAGGAATAAACAATAAATGTTAGTTATATACTTGTTATGAACCCTGCCCACAGGTCTCCCTGCGGGCAGTGGCTGGAAACCGCTCCCTCCTTCATTGTGGCCCTGAGCCGCCGCCGGCACCTTTGATCTTCGTGACCCGAGCGCCACCGCCGGGGTTCCATCTTGTGGCAAGAAGCCGCTGACGAGTCCTCTTCGCGGCCTAGTGCCGCCACTGGGACGCCTCTGGCCGGAGGCCGCCACTTTCTGTAGTCCTGCTCCACTCCCTGGACCCTCCTCTAGGCACCGGCGCGCACCTCTCTTCTGTATTTAAAGGGCCAGCGGCGGGAAAAGTCCGCGGCCCCACCGGAAGCCAGCCTTCACTCCACTTCCTGCTTCAGCCCTATAAAAGGGCTCAGTTCCTGTTCCTCGGGGCCTTTGGATCCAGAATCCACAGTTGTCTGAGCTCCTCTTCGGATCAAGGTCCTCGTGGTCTTCACTTGTCTAGATGGCTCTTTGCTCCATGTTCCTGATTTCCTCATCATGGTGTTCCTGATCTTGTCCATCAGAGTTCCTTCGTTGCCTGTTCCATGTCCTGATGTTCCAGATGTTCCTTCGTCCTGATGTCTAGAAGTCCTGATGTTCGGTGGTTCCATTCCTGAGAGTCCTGATGTTCCAGATGTTCCATGTTCCTGATGTCCTGGTCCTGATGTCTTCGTCTTCGCCTCTGCAACCAGTTCCCAGTTTCTCTGCGTCCACCTTTCCTGGCGTGCCACCATCGTGGTCCGTGACCAGCTCATGGGGGGCTGTGTAGGGTGCCTCGTGGCACATTGCCTCCTTCTCGTCTGCAGCGCAAGCCTACGGAAGACTTCTGTTTTTAATGCCTTGCTTCTGAGAATCCTGAGTCTTGAATCCTGTCCCGGTCTTCAGAGTCCCTTGTGCCTGCTTCCGTCCATGCCCAAGACTCTGCCAGAACCTGCTCCGCTCCAGCGTGGTCTGTGACCAGCCACAGATGGCCCCGGTGCAGGCCTCTACTGAATCTTCGACATGTTCCAGTCTCAAGTTCCACTACTTCCCCTGGAGTCTGCTTTGCGCTTAGCGTGGTCTGCGACCAGCTATGGGCAGCTGTGTAGGGCGCGCTCCAATGCAGTTCTCACCCAGTGCTTTCGCCTGAGTCCTGAATCCTTGCCTGAGACTTGCAAGTAACCTGAAACCTTGTCCGAGTCTTCTGAGTAACCTGAATTCTTGTCCGAGTCCTCTGAGTATCCTGATTCTTCATCCAAGTCTTCCAAGTTCCTGTCTTGTCTTGTTCCTGCCCTCAGCCTCTGTCTGGCCTCACGCACTCGTTGTTCCCAAGCGGCGGGTCCGGAAGGACTACCGAGTGGCTGGAGGGCTACTCTTATGTCCAGCATTGCATTGCTGGGTCACACTGGTGCATGTAGGTTCAGTGGAGGACTGACCCTGCTTTGTTCCTGCTCTGAAGTTCCATGCCTTAGTTCCAGTCCTGCTTGTTCCTGCTCTGCCCATGCTTGCATGCTCTCACCTCCCGTGGTGTGCCTTGGGGCACCTCCCTGAGTCATGCCAAGGTCCAGGGGCTCACGCTCTCCCATGATCTAGTGACCACACTTCCGCGCTCTCAACATCAGCCTTAGGCCGCGCCTGCATCAGGACCCGCAGGCCTCGCAGTCGCAACAGAGTCATGTGGCTCAAAGCATGACATTCAGGCCCCAGCAGCAGAAGAGGAGATCATGGCCCGAGGCACTGCAAGGATATCATCCTGCTTCTGTTTCATGACAGAAGGGTTAGTGAGAGGATGGTGGTGGTAGTGGGAGGGAGGACAGAAGGAAAGTAATGTGCCAACCTACTGTCATATCTCCCATAAACTTCAGTATTCCACTGCAATCTGGCCAGCCCCAACCAAGGCAAGGGCCAAATTTTGCAGCTTTTATCATGGCTTTTATCATGGCCATGTGGATAAAGGTGAACCGGTAGATGTAGTGTATTTGGATTTTCAGAAGGCGTTTGACAAAGTCCCTCATGAGAGGCTTCTACGTAAACTAAAAAGTCATGGGATAGGAGGCGATGTCCTTTCGTGGATTACAAACTGGTTAAAAGACAGGAAACAGAGAGTAGGATTAAATGGTCAATTTTCTCAGTGGAAAAGGGTAAACAGTGGAGTGCCTCAGGGATCTGTACTTGGACCGGTGCTTTTCAATATATATATAAATGATCTGGAAAGGAATACGACGAGTGAGGTTATCAAATTTGCAGATGATACAAAATTATTTAGAGTAGTTAAATCACAAGCAGACTGTGATACATTGCAGGAGGACCTTGCAAGACTTGAAGATTGGGCATCCAAATGGCAGATGAAATTTAATGTGGACAAGTGCAAGGTGTTGCATATAGGGAAAAATAACCGTTGCTGTAGTTACACGATGTTAGGTTCCATATTAGGAGCTACCACCCAGGAAAAAGATCTAGGCATCATAGTGGATAATACTTTAAAATCGTCGGTTCAGTGTGCTGCAGCAGTCAAAAAAGCAAATAGAATGTTAGGAATTATTAGGAAGGGAATGGTTAATAGAACGGAAAATGTCATAATGCCTCTATATCGCTCCATGGTGAGACCACACCTTGAATACTGTGTACAATTCTGGTCGCCGCATCTCAAAAAAGATATAGTTGCGATGGAGAAGGTACAGAGAAGGGCAACCAAAATGATAAAGGGGATGGAAGAGCTTCCCTAAGAGGATAGGCTGAAGAGATTAGGGCTGTTTAGCTTGGAGAAGAGATGGCTGAGGGGGGATATGATAGAGGTCTTTAAGATCATGAGAGGTCTTGAACGAGTAGATGTGAATCGGTTATTTTCACTTTCAAATAATAGAAGGACTAGGGGGCATTCCATGAAGTTAGCAAGTAGCATATTTAAGACTAATCGGAGAAAATTCTTTTTCACTCAATGCACAATAAATCTCTGGAATTTGTTGCCAGAGGATGTGGTTAGTGTAGCTGGGTTCAAAAAAGGTTTGGATAAGTTCTTGGAGGAGAAGTCCATTAATGGCTATTAATCAAGTTTACTTAGGGAATAGCCACTGCTATTAATTGCATCAGTAGCCTGGGATCTTCTTAGTGTTTGGGTAATTGCCAGGTTCTTGTGGCCTGGTTTGGCCTCTGTTGGAAACAGGATGCTGGGCTTCATGGACCCTTGGTCTGACCCAGCATGGCAATTTCATGGAATCAAAGAAGTCTAGGGGCCTTGGACATGGGTAGGGTTCTGCCTGGTTCAGATGTCTCTGATGAAATAGATGCTACTCCACTGCACCTTGGCAAGCTGTGCCTGTATGCAGATATGGCACCAAGTGTACAGGTAGGGGATAACCTGCTAATTGTAAGTTGTCTAGGAACACATTTTGTAATTGTGTGCAAAGAAGTGCAGCAGCCACTTAAATCCCACATTCTCTACAATCTGCACGTGCTGGTCATTGAGGGCAATCATTTCCTCAGTGCACCATATCATCAGCTTTTATTTATTTATTAGGTTTTGTATACCGTCACTAAGACAGACCGTCGTAATGGTTCACAACATATTAAAATAAACATCAATTTAAACCTTAATACAGTCCTAAAAGTCATTTCATATAAAATACATAAAAGTAGACCTAAAACACTAAAAAAACTTATTAAAAATCAACTCATAAAATATAAGCAAAAAATAAAAGTTACATAACACAAAAAAACAAGCTACACTAAAATACAGGTAAACAAGTATTAAAGACAAAATAAAACAGTTAAAGCATAAATAAAAGGTAATCCATGTTTTTAAATTGCGCTTAAACTGTTTAAAATTATTCTCAAGTCTGAGATTTGTTGGGAGCGTGTTCCAAATTTTAGGTCCTGCCAGTGGTAAAGCTTGCTCTCTAACCTGATTCAGATGGGCCGAGTGAACAGAAGGTAACATAAGTAAACCTTTATTTGCCAAGCGCAAATTTCTTTGCAGTACATGCAGTCTAATGGAGGCATTAAGCCAGTCTACCTGATCAACATGAATCAATTTGTGCAAAATGCAAATCGTTTTAAATTTCACTCGTGAGTCTATGGGTAGCCAGTGAAGGTCAACCAGAGTTGGAGTAATATGCTCGGTTTTCTTTTTTCCAGTTAAAATTCTTGCTGCTACATTTTGGAGGACCTGGAGAGGCCGAATAGCGGGTAGTCCTAATAGAAAGGAATTGCAAGCTTTGATGCTGCCTGCCTTTTACTATGGCAGAGTGAAGTGGTAAAACATCCCATCTGCTCCATGGTGGCTTGCTACTGATGCTTGCCTGTCACTTCATTGGTGGAAGGGGAAACAGACTCTCCCTTTTCTCTGACTTTCTTGCTGCAGCTGCTTTGAATAGAAGAGAGGGTTCCCAGACTTGGCAGACTAGTATTGGTGTTCTCCCCTGAATCAAGCTGTAATGAGTGTTCTTTTTTTTTCATATGATGCAGCATACCATTGTTTTGTAATATGGGTAATATCTTTCCTCTATTGATGGTCTTATGACTGAATGCATTCTACAAAATGCTGATACTCCCCAGCCCTAAAGGGCTTTTGCACCTCTGATATCTTTCAGGATCCTCTCTCACTTTCTGGATTTTTGCATGTTGCTGCCGGGTCAGGAGCTGGGTTTGATCAGGAGGGAAAAGGCCAGGGGCACCTATCATGTTTTCTAATATCTGCTCAACCTGGGTGATGCTCTTTATCCTGACAATATGACTTGCTACCTCCAATGGCTGCTCGCTGGATAGCACATTAGTAACTAGATTCGCCAAAACATTTTCAGGTACTAGATTTTTAATATCCTCTAACTCTGAAAAGCTGAGATATACATCAGAATCACTAGTAAGTAGCGATCCTGTACTGCTTTTGGTTTCTCTGCTCCCAATAACACTGACCCTCCCCATTGCTGATCTCACTCTTAATTGACTCTGCCCTCCATACCTACTGCACTACGGTGGAGGAAGAGATGAGAGCAGGCAACTGCTCTTCCATCTTTTTACCTGACCCTACCTCTGTAATGATTTTCCCCCTTGCTAAAATAACCTCTTCATCTTCATTGGGGGACTAGAGTATTGAGTGCAATTCTGGTCACCATATCTCAAAAAACATATAGCAGAATTATAAAAGATACAGAGTAGGAAAACAAAAATGATAAAGGGGATGGAACAATTCCCCTGTGAGGAAAGGAGGTTAGGGCTCTTCAGTGTGGAGAAGAGGTGGCTGAGGGGAGATGTGATTGAGGTCTATAAAATTATGAATGGAGAGGAATGGGTAAACACAAATCAGTTGTCTACTCTTTCAAAAAGTACAAAGACTAGGGGACATGCAATGAAGTTACATTTAAGACAAATAGAAAATATTTTTTAACTCAGTGCATAATTGGACTCTAGAATTCATTGCCAGAGGATGTGGTAAAAGCTGTTAGTGTAGCTGGGTTTAAAAAAGGTTTGGGCAAGTTCCTGGAAGAAAATTCCATAAACCATTATTAAGATTGACTTGGGGAAATGCACTGTTTATCCCTGGGATAAGCAGAATGGAATCTATTTGTGATCCTGCCAGGTTATCATGGCCTGGACTGGTCACTGTTGGATATAGGATCCTGGGCTTGATTGACTTTGGTCTGACCCAGTACAAGAAATCTTATGTTCTTATATTTGTAGATGACACAAAATTGTTTCATGTCATTCAAACTGCAGCAGATTGTGAGGAACTGCAAAATGACCTTGAGAGACTAGGGAACTTGGCATCTAAATGCCAGATGCAATTTAATGTGGATAAATGCAAAGTAATGCATGTAGAGAAAAATAATCCCAGCTGCAGGTACAAGATGCTGGGTTCCATGTAAGGAGCTACCCCCCAGGAAAAGGACCTTGTAGTCCACGTGAACTATATCTTGAAATCTTTGGCTCAGTATTCAGCGGTGGCCAGTGTTGTGTTCGGTGGTCCACAGCCATGTGCTGTGGACTGATGTTCTTGACTCCAGCCCTGACCCATTGGTAAGCTCCCCTGATGCCATGGCAGGCCTTCCTGTAATCCACTCAGCTGACCTCTGTGTCTGACTAGGCCCTGACTCCAGTAGGGGCTGCCCCTAAGTGTGCGCATGCCTGAAGAGCCCCAATTTAAAGGGCCTAATGAGGAGTGTGCCTGAACAGAAAACCAACATGGAGAAAGGAAACTGACCCAGAATCCTTGGTTTTCTTAGCCTGCCTTAGCTGTATGAACTCTAAGTGATTTATTGATAATGACTTGCAGAATTCTCAGGACATCTGGACAGGCAGTCAAGCTGGCTCCATAAGGTGATGCCTAATCAGAGGGTCACACAAAGCAGAAACCAACGGCAGGAACTTCAGGCTACATTGTCACAATAAGAGGCACTATTCTCAGGAGTGTCTGTAAACACAACTTCAGATGTGTTAATTGCCCTGACCAGCAAGATTCTAACAGAACAAAGGACTATCTAGAGAGTGATGGTAAATGGGCCCCACCTGGGAGAAGTAATCAGAGCAGTTTTAGGATAATCACATCATGCTGTTGACATGACAACCAATGTAAATTATTCTCTAAGGCAGTCATGCACTCGAGAATCTTCTACCCTTGTACAATATTGTATGTTATCTATAAAAGAAGGATCACTTCCTGTATACAGAGTGATGCTGGTCAGTTTGTCAGAGAAAGGGCATCCATCATCCAACATCTCCCAAGAATACATATACTGATCAATAAAACAAAATTATACTTTCTACAAAGTCTAAGTGTTCTTGTATCCCTGGATATAAGTGTAGGTTGCGCTTAACATTTTGGCAGGAGATTCCCCATGGCGCTGCCTGATAATGTCAGGAGCCCAGGCCTATTAAGGGCCTCCTCTACAGCAGCTACCTTGCCTCGGCACAGGTTGACTAACTCCAGGTAGAACTAATTGCCTCAGTATGTTCCAGGTTTCCTGATTTTGTTCCTGAGTCTCTGCTCATGTTCCTACATTCCTGGTCTGTGTTCATGAGTTTATGTCTGGTCCCTAGTTTGTCTTCTCTTCTACATGGTCAGTCTTCATTTCTTGTCTCCGTTCCTTGTCTTCTTCTTCATAGTCAGTCTGCAGTCCTGTTCCTAAGCCTTCCGCCTTCTTTGTTCCTGGCCTCCTGCCTGCCTTTCCTGCCCGGCTCCTTTCGGTTGGATTTCTGGTTTTGACTTCGGCTTGCTTCTCAACCTTGATTTAACTCTGCCTGCCACTGACCACTGCCTGGACCTTGACCTTAATTGAACTCCGCCTGCCATAGACCATTGCCTGAACCTAGACTCTGCTGAATGCCGCCTGCTCTGATCACGGCCTGTCTCTGGCTCCGCTGGTTTTCAGCCTGCCCCGGATATTGGCCTGTGATTCGACGATTACAATGAATCTTCATCTCCATTGCAGAGGCCCATGCCTAAATCCTGCTGGCCCCAGCACCCAAGGGCTCAACCTAAGGGGAACGAGGGCTGGTATAGGTAAAGCTCCAGTTGTGCCTCTGCCACAGCCAGTTCCGCCAGCTGACGGTGGGGCCCTGCAGAGCTCCTGCTTGCAGGTTGCGTCAACTCCACCTCAGTTCAAAGGTCCACATCTGCAACAGTTAGAAGGGCAAATTGAATTTTAGAAATTATTTGGAAAGTAATCGAGAATAAAACTGAGAATATCATAATGACTTTGTATATAGATCAATCGTGCAACCACACCTTGAGTATTGTGTGCAGTTCTGGTCACCCCATCTCAAAATAGACAGAGCAATCCTAGAAAAGGTACAGAGAAGAGCAACAAAATAATAAAGGGGATGGAAATCTCCTTTACAAAGAAAAGATGAGCAGATTAGAGTTCTTTAGTTTGGAGAAGAGACAACTGAGAAAAATATGATTGAGATTTATGAAATCATGAGTGGGATGGAATGGGTAAACAGGGAATAGTTATTTATCCTTTCCAACAATGTAGGACTTGATATTCAGCGCTGGCTAGGTAAGTAACTTAGCCAGACATAACTTATTCAGCTAAGTTACAAAGGATATTCAGCGGTATGGCTATGCTGTTGAATATCTGCAGTCAAGGCTTTACTGAGCTGGATAAGTTAAATCCGGCTAAGTTAGAGCAGCTCTATGGCTGATATGAACAAATATTGCTACTTCTCCAGTTAAGTTAGCTGGACAAGTAGTGCCACCCAGAGCCACCCACGGCTAAAAGATAGCCGGATAAGTAATTTATCCTGCTATCTAGTGGCTGCTGATTTTCAGTGGAGCGCTAGATAGCCGGATAAGTTCTAATCGGGCTATCCAGCACTAAATGCACTTTCAAAATTCGGTCCACTAGAACTAGGGGACACTCCATGAAACTAGCACCTGGCAGCTTTAAAACAAATCATAGGATGTATTTTTTTATTCAGTGCACAATAAAGCTATAGAATCTGTTGCCAGAAGATATAGTCAAGGCAACTAATCAAACGGGCCGATACAGTAAAGTGCGCTCCGGTATAGCGCACTGTTAGCTTGCGTTTGGCCGTGCGTTTTCGATGCGCTATTTTTACCCCTTATACAGTATTTTTACCCCTTATACAGTAAGGGGTAATAGTGTGTTGAAAATGCGCGGCCAACCCTCCTGAAACTAATAGCACCCGCAACAAGCAAATGCATGTTGATGGGCCTATTAGTCATTCCCTGCAATACAGAAAGCAAAATGTGCAGCCAAGCCGCACATTTTACTTTCAGAAATTGCCCAAAGGCAGGCGTTAATTTCGATCGGCACTGGGAAAGTGTACAGAAAAGCAGAAAAAACTGCTTTTCTATACACCCTCCGACTTAATATCATAGCCCCAAAAATAAAAAAATAAAAATTTAAAAAATAAAATTTAAAATCTGCCCGCGACCCACGGGTTGGAAGATGGACGCTCAATTTAGCTGGCATCCGTTTTCCGAACCCCTGGCTGTCAGCGGGTTCGAGAACCAATGCCGGTAAAATTGAGCGTCGGCTGTCAAACTCGCTGACAGCCGCCGCTTCTGTCAAAAAGGAGGCACTAGGGACGCACTAGTGTCCCTAGCGCCTCCTTTTACTGCGGGCCCTCATTAGCATATTTTTTTTTACTGAATCGTGTGCCCAGGAGAGTGGCCTGGGCGTGCGTTGGGAGAGCAGGCGCTCACCGGCTCTCTCGCGGGTTTTTCTGTATCGGCCCAATAGTGAGGTTCAAAAAAGGATTGTTCAAGTTCCTAAAAGAAAAGTTCATTAGCAGTCATTAGCCAGGTAGATTTGGGAAGGCCAGCATTTATCTCTGGAAATGAGATTCAAGAAATAGATCAACTATTGAGGATCTGCTGGGTACTTGTGACTTGGACTGGCTCCTGTCAGAGACAGAATGCTGGGCATGATGGGCCTTGGTCTGACCCAGTATAGCACTTCTTATATTTTATGACTTCTCGTATAAGAATTATCTGTGCTACTTGTGCTGTTTCTAGTTTACTGTACAGGAGGAACAGGATTTGCCCTTCAACCCATTCCTCCCAGCATATCTAACCTTTGTTGGCACAGGCAATGGCATGGTGAAAATGTATACAGATGACCAGTGGCACTGGCTGGGGTCTCTAGAATTACAATACACCCAGTTGTGTGGACTCACACACACACACATACAGAGCAGTCACTTTTATTTTGAAATAAAACACAAACTATTGTTCTATGTGCACCGTGCTTTCACTAACTGACACACACAAATGTCGAGAGAAAGAACAGCCTGCAGTGTTGTACTTCCAGTCAGACTAAGTGAAAACATATAACTCTCTATCTCCTGTTGATACTGTAACCCTAACTGAGACATCAGTGTGTCTCATACTGATAAGAAGCAACAGAAGCCTAAGCCTACCTTTCTTTTGTCTAAATTGTTTTTAGAAATTTTTTCTTTCACTCTGCAAAACAAAGCTACAGAAATGAGCTCCTTTCTCACTGAGCTGCAAGAGAGAGATGGTCCTAATGATGATTGTGCTGGGTTGTTTTTAGTTTCAGGTTTAAAAAAAATGAGCAAGTCATTGTCAAGCCATGCAGCTGCCAGCTGGAATAGGCTGGTTGAAAAAGTGCTTGATCTTGATTGATCTTCTTCCTTCCTTCCTTCCTTCCTCCTTCCTTCCTAACCCTGCTCCATTTTTTTCTGACTTACATTCAGTAAAGAAAAAAAAACAAACCCTGCAGTTTTGCTTGCACAAAATACTCTTTCATGTATCCAAAAAAACAACTATAAATGAAATTTTTCATTGCTTTCAGAGCCACCATCCATTCATAACATAGTAATGATGGCAGAAAAGTACCAAATGCTCAATCCAGACTGCCCAGCAAGCTTCTTATGGTGATATCTGCCGCACCATGCAAGTTACCCCCATGTTTCTCTTAAGAGTAGCAACTGCCGCTTCGTGCAGTTATCCCCAAGCCCCTTTTAATTCTTAGACTGTTCAAATCAAGGCAAGTAAAATGTAATCAAGACTCAATATTGTTTATTACATATATGAATACATGCTGGGTCCCTTCTAGATTATGAGACATTATGAGTTTTTGCATGCATCGGATGGCTGATTAGCCAGTTGATGATCTGAGTATCCAGTTTATAGCCAGAAATGGATAGCCATGAGAAGCATAATCAAAAGTGGGTCACAACCACTCATTCATCATCTCTGGCTGCTAAGCATTGTTTGTATGTTGCAACTACTGTCTGTGTTGTTTTCCAGCTCACAGGCGGCCCTCTCAAGCCGGCACTTCCACCTGAAGCCGCCGATGCCCAACCTTGCTTCGAGGTGGGGACGCTGCTGCCATGATGTCTCCTAGTTCTCCCGAGGTGTGCGCTCACAGTGCGCACCTGGTCATAAAAGCCCCATAGCAGGAAATGCTTCCAGTGACATCGTAAGATGACATCACAAGGCTGGGTATTTAAACCCCAGCAGTGCAACAGACCAATGCCTCAGCAACGGGTCACCTGCATTCCGCAGAGTGAGTTGCTGCTTCTGGAGTTCCTGAATCTGCCTTCCTGATCCTGCTTGCCAGAACCTACCTGCCTCTTCTCTCCTAGCCCTGCCTGTCTCATCTCTCCAAGCCCAGTATGCCTTGTCACTCCTGCTCAGCCTGCCTCGTCTTTCCCAGTGTCTTCCACACCTGCCCTCAGACTGACTACCGGATTTGACCATAGTCTGAACTCTGACCATGCTTGCAAGCCTTCTGCCATTAATCTTAGCCTGAACCCTGACTATTCTCGTCAGCCACATGCCTCTGATCTCAGCCAGGACCTCAATCATCCTCGACTGCCACTTGCCACTAACCGGGACTTACGTCATTACCAATTCCTACGAGACTCATGCCTAAGTCCTGCTGGCCCCCATAACCCGAGGGCCTAACTTAAGGGGAAAGGGACTGGTATAGGTGAAGCCCCAGTCCAGTCTCTAACCAGGTTAGTCCCTGACGGGGAGGATCTACATGGCCTTCCCTGTAGGTTGAGCCAACCTCCCCACAGCAACAAGGGTCTACGCACTTTGCAGTCTGGTTGGTGATATAACTTTAAAAAGGACTATCTTTGCAGAATACTGAGAAATCTGTGTAATTATGATTTTCTTGCATATTGCATTAATTACAGAAATCCTGGTTTGGCCTAGTCTTTATTGCATTTTTGCCTAGTACTTGCCTTTGACACATTTATGCATGTATGTACATTAATCACCTAAACACTATAGCTCAAATTTCCCACATGTAGTAGATGACAGGTGTTTTTTGTTTTGTTTTGTTTGTATAGATGAATAGATATGAGCAGTGTGGGTGGGTGAGATGAACCCTACCTGGATTTGATTTTGTTTCTACTTTCACTATAGATAAAATCCATGAGAATGCTCTTTAGCTGCTATTGTAACAAGTACTTAGCATTTTTCTCTAATCTGCCCATTTATTCATTTGGCTTAACACAAATGCAAATTATGTACTTACCAGTGCAAATGGCTTGTTAAAAGCTTTTTTTTGAAAGATCAGAAAAAAAATGTGGTCTACCCAACATATTTTAAAGCAGAAAATGACAACAGGATAGCAAAGATTTGCTGTAACAAAATTTTCATCATTATGACTTCATATTTGTTCACTATTGCTTATTGATGCTAATATTAAATTCTACTCATTAAATACCTAAGAGCTATATTTTGTTACATGAATACATGCTGCACAAGAAAATGCACAAAGCATCCATTCCTGTTATGTACATTTCATTGTCTATAATGCCAAATTATAAAAAAATGTTATTTTAAGTGCTTAAAGATTTTCTTTAAGACAGATCCTCCAACAGGGGAATCACTCAGCCAATCTGGTTTTCAGGATACTCACAATAAATACAGTTGTGCTCACAAGTTTACATACCCCTTGTTATTTTTAATGTGTTTGAAATTAAACTATTATGCATCACAGAAGAGCACAATCATCTTACATCGTGGATGTTTTATATACCTCCCTTTAAAAAGAAAGATATACAAAATCAAGAAGCTCAGATTCTGGTGCCAAATGAACCATCACTGTTAAATCTTACGGAAATTTTAAAGACTTCGCAAGAGAAGCAAATAATTCCAGCAACTTTGGTGGTATCCTTCCTCTTAGAATGTATTTTAGAAATCGATTGGCTACGTTTTTGAACTTAAGGGTAAGTGTTTTTCCTGATTTATTCAGGGTTACACAAAAAAATAAGATAATTTTTGACATTAAATGTTGCGGTCCTGCCCGCGAGGAACGCGGGGCAGGCTCCTTACCGCTACGCGGCCAGTCGGGCCGCTGTCGCTGTCCTCTTCGCGGCGGGTGTGCCACCATCGCCACCGAGAGCTATCCCATGTGGCTGGGACAGCTGCTGCCGCTCCTGCTCTTCCCCGATGCGATGCACTCGATGCCGGGGTCTTCAGCCGGCAGGGAGGCCGTCCCTGCTGGTGCCTGCTACAGTCTGGGTCCTCGCCCGGCAGGGATGCCGTCCCTGCCGGTGCCTACAGCCCTTCTTCTGCTTCCTGCTTCTGTCTTCGCGGCTGGGAGCCGCTCGTGCAGCCTGCCACCTCTTCAGCCTCAGGGCAGGGCTGCTCCGCTGCCTGCCTGGCTTCCTCATGCCTTCCACGTGGCTGAGGACGCCACCTGCGGATCTGCTTCTCTTCTCTCCAGCTTCCTTAGGCACGGGCGCGCGCCTCTCGTCTGTTTTTCAAGGGCCAGCCAGGTGTGGCCCTCTGCTGATCCCTCCCTGGGCGTTGTCCTCTTCAGCCCTACAAAAGGGCTCAGCGTTCATTCCAGCTTTGCCTTCGCAAGGAGTTGGTCACTCCTGGGATCCTGCTGACCTTTGCTCCAGGAGTCAACCTTGTTCCAGCACTTCTTCAAGGTCCTGTGTTTCCTGTTCTTCGTTGGAGCTCTTCGTCTTGTCCAGATGTCCACCTGCTGTTCCTGTAAGCTACGTTCCAGTCCAGATGTCTGCCTGTTGTTCGTGTTCCAAGTCTAAGGTCTATCTTTTGATCCAGTATCCGTGTTCCAGTCCAGATGTTGTTTCTCCTGATCCTGTTGTCCGTGTTCCTCTTCAGTTGTCCTGAAACCCTGGCAAGCCATGTCGTGGTCCACGACCAGCCCCACGGGTGGGCTGAGTAGGGCGCTTCATGATGCCAGCCTTGTACCTCGTTCCTGAATCTTCTGAAAGCCAAGTACCTCGTTCCTGAGTCTTCTGAAAGCCTAGTACCCCGCGGCAAGCCATATCGTGGTCCGTGACTTGCCCCACGGGCGGGCTGAGTAGGGCACTTCATGATGCAAGCCTTGTACCTCGTTCCTGAGTCTTCTGAAAGCCTGGTACCCTGCGGCAAGCCATGTCGTGGTCCGCGACCAGCCCCACGGGTGAGCTGAGTAGGGCGCTTCATGATGCAAGCCTTGTACCTCGTTCCTGAGTCTTTGTCTATTCCTGAGTCTACGTCTGTGCATCCTAGTACCTCGTTCCTGAAGTCTACATCTGTGCATCCAAGTACCTCGTCCCTGAGTCTTGTCTGAATCTTCATGTTCTGGTCTTCGCTGCCCTGGCCTCCATCCGGCCTGCCGCTTCTTGCCGTACCCTGCGGCACGTCCGAAAGGGCTTGGAACAGTTGGAGGACTGTTCATAAGACCATCATTGCGTTGTTTGTCTTCCGAAGTGTGCAGGTCCGGAGGAGGGTCAGTATCTCCAGTCTTCTGTCCAGCCTCGCTCCTGTCCAGCCCATGCTCTGGCATGCCTTGCCTACCGCGGCACCTCTTCGGAGTTCCTCTGGGGTCGAGCCGTGGCCCAAGAACACACATCTCTTGGTAAGTGGGACCGCTCTCCTAGCGCTCCACAACAATTAAAGCCTAGAGTGACTGAGTTAGGAGCATTATATTTACTTAAATTCCCTTGTAAGTGTGTAGTAAAGTATCAAGATACTACATACTTTTTCTTCACTCCCAACCAGCTCTCTCCATTTTTGTCAAATAAAATTACCCCTTTGGTAATTGTCCCCTTTTTTCCTTACCAATTAGGACAGAATAGCCTTGCTATAGGTACCAATCCCGAATGAAGTATTTAAATGCCCTTCATATTAGACTGTAGGTTTTCTTTTTGATTAATGCTGTTTAGCTTACTGTGCAGAGGGGTAGAGGCCCCAATTTTGAGGACTAATTAAGAGAAAGAATTCTATTTTTATCTTTTCTTCTGTATTAAAATTCAGAGTTTGATCTGATCAGAACATTCGAAGTGTAATTACTTTCTCTGCATTTCAAGTCAAGATGTATAAATGCTTGTAATGGTTTTGTGAAATTCAATAAAATAAAAAAAGAATAGCACAATCATTAAACTATAACAATAAGGGAAATAATAAAATGGTCCTGTTCAAAACTTTACATACTCTTACTTCTTAATATCATATATTGCCCCCTTTTGCATTGCAGTCTTTTGTGATAGTTGTGAATGTGGTAAAGCTGCCCATTCCTCTTGGCAAAAAGCCTCTAGATCTTGTAAATTCTTTGGTTGTCTAACATGAACTGCATGTTTTAGTTCTCCCCAAAGTGACTCAATGATGTTGGGGTCAGGAGACTGTGATGGCCACTCCAGAACCTTCACTTTCTTCTGCTGTACCCGCTGAAGGGTTGACTTGGCCTTATGTTTCGGATCATTGTCATATTAGAGTGTGCCCATGTGCAGCTTCATGGCTGATGAATGCAAGTTCTCCTCCAGTATTTTCTGATAAGATGCTGCATTCATTCTGCCATCAAGTTTGACTAAATTCCCTGTGCCACTATAGCTCACACAAAACAGTAGAGATCCACCTCCATGATTCATGGTAGAGATTGTGTGCTCATCATAGCATTTATGGTTGTGAACATAAAGTTAAATTTTGGTCTCATCACTCCAAATAATTTTGTTTCAGAAGTTTTAAGGCTTCTCTAAGAACATAAGAAATTTCCATGCTGGGTCAGACCAAGGGTCCATCAAGCACAGCATCCTGTTTCCAACAGAGGCCAAACCAGGCCACAAGAACCTGCAATTACCCAGGTACTGTGGCATATTGTAAGTGGGCTATTTTGTGGCGTTTGGTGCAGCAATGGCTTTTTTTTGGCAACTTTTCCATGCAGCCCATTTTTGTTCAAGTATCTCCTTATTGTGCATGCTGAAACACCCACACTACTTTGTTTTAGAGAAGCCTGTATTTCAGTAGAAGTTGCTTGTGGGCTTTTCTTTGCGTCTTGACAAATTTTCCTGGTAGTTGTGTCTGAAATATTTCTTGGCCTTCCTAGGTATTAACAGAACCCATATAGGTCAATATTCAATAAGCCAGTTAACGTCAAACTAGTCAACTAATTATAAACGGTCAAAAAAGAGATGGAATTATCAAACCAGAAAAAGTTGTCCGTCTACGTATAAATATATGGGAATATCCAGCTAGAAATAAAGACGGGTAATTCTATATATGAATATCGTTTCTTATCCGGATACCTTAGATGTGCAGTTCGGTAGCGATATTTGTAGTTCTCCAGATAACATAGATATCCATATAAGTGCAAATATCGCTACAGAGCCACATATCTAAGGTATCCGGAAAACTACAAATATTGTTACTTAGGTGGATACCTTACATACAGGCCGATACAGTACAGTGTGCTCCGATGGAGCGCACTGTTAGCCTGCTCTTGGATGCACGTTTACCCTTACCCCTTATTCAGTAAGGGGAGGAAAACGCGCGTCCAACCCACGGCACCTACTAGCGCCCTCAACATGCAAATGCATGTTGACGGCCCTATTAGGTATGCGCGCGCGATTCAGAAAGAAAAATGTGCAGCCAAGCCGCACATTTTACTTTCAGAAATTAGCGCCGACCTTTGGGTCGGCGCTAATTTCTTCCAGCACCAGGAAAGTGCACAGAAAAGCAGTAAAAACTACTTTTCTGTGCACCCTCTGACTTAATATCATAGCGATATTAAGTCGGAGGTCCAGAAGAGTAAAAAAAGTAAAAAAAAAAAAATAATAATAATTTATTTATTATTTATTTATTTCGGATTTTTATATACCGGCATTCAAGACAGCAGTCACATCATGCTGGTTCACATAAAACGAGAGTGCATAATAAACATAAACTAGAACATTGGTGCGGAAAAGGCAGTTACATGTAACAGGGTAGCTAGAACTTGGTGAAGAAGGAAGAGAAAGGACAGTTATTAATTAATAATGGCTAACGCTAGTAGAGATAGCTAACAATAGTGTAAATGACAATGGGGGTTGAGGTTGGGGTGTTGAATCAGATGGAGTCTGAGAATGCTTGTGTGAACAACCAGGTCTTTAGTCTTTTCTTGAAGGTTGAGAGGCAGGGTTCCAGTCTAAGATCTGGGGGGATGGAGTTCCATAAGGGTGGACTGGCTGTAGAGAAGGCCCGATCTCTTAACGTGATGAGTCTGGTAGTTTTGGAAGGCGGTACCTGAAACGATCCCTTGTATGCATCTCTTGTCGGTCTTGATGATTTATGTAGTCGGAGAGGGATCTGAAGGTCGATAGGAGCCAGTTGATGGATGTTTTTGTATGTGGTGAGTATGGTCTTGTATATTATTCTGAAATGGATGGGTAACCAGTGAAGGTCCTTTAGGATAGGGGTTATGTGATCCCTTCTCCTAGTATTTGTCAGTATTCGAGCAGCTGCATTTTGCACCATCTGAAGTGGTTTGGTGTAAGAGGAAGGAAGACCAAGTAGGATGGTGTTACAATAGTCTAATTTTGAGAAAATGATTGCTTGTACAATTGTTCTGAAATCTTGGGCGTGGAAAAGCGGTCTTATTCTTTTCAGCACTTTTCAGCCTGTGGCTGTCGGGCTGAAAACTGGACGCTCAATTTTGCCGGCATCCGGTTTCCGAGCCTGTGCTGTCAGCGGGCTCGAGAACCGATGCCAGCAAAATTGAGCGTCGGCTGTCAAACCTGCTGACGGCCGCCGCTTCTGTCCAAAAAGAGGCGCTAGGGACGCGCTAGTGTCCCTAGCGCCTCTTTTTACCGCCGGGCCTAATTTAAATAAATTAACTTACTGTATCGCGCGCACAGGAGAGTGTTCTGTGCGCGCGCTGGGAGGTCGGGCGCTCGCCCGCTCTCCCGCGTTTTTTACTGTATCGGCCCGAATCTCGGATAAGTAATGATAATCACCACCTAGCTGGATACTATAGTAATCACATGGTACAGCCTTTGCACGAAATCATGCCCTCTTTTGGCAGCTCAGTCATAATCCAAAATGGCTGCTAAAAGCAGGTGCCACATTTTTGAGGAAAATAAGGAGAGGCTAAATAATCTCATTCTTCCTCAAACAGGATGTCTTGTATCCTCCAGCCCCAACCAGGGGAAACTTGCATGGGAGGACAACTCTGTGAGCTATTATCCGAAGGACTTTTAATATGTAAGAATCTATGTATTTATGTACGTGTGTATATGTAACATACCGACTGTAAAAATCTTTCTTCCAAGGAGTGTATTGTTTACAATGATTTACAGGGTGATTGTCTTTATCTCAGGAGGGTAATGCTGAGTGGTAAGACTTCCTGTTGCCAGGGGTTATATTGAGGAGGTTTGCAGAGGTGGATTGTTTGCCAGTTCTGTAAGAGAAGAAAAAGAAGCTACATGAGGGAGTATAGGAATGGAAAGTTATATTTAGAGGTGTTCTGGAAATGTTGAATGTGATAAATAATTTTGCCCATAACATAAAGCTCATATAATATTGTTTCCTCCAGGCAAACATGTACCCCCAGAATACGGAACAATTAAAAGCAAAGTTCTGGCAGATTCAGAGGCAGGAGCCTGGCCTAATCCAGCAAATCAGAGATGAGCTGGAAGCTTAGGAGGGTAAGTGTTCACATGCTTCAATATGGTTGCTAGCAGAAAACGAAATCTTGCCATATGAAGACTTCATTTTGGAAGATCTAATTGCATTGCAGTATCTTCCTAACACCCATACAGACCAGGCCTGATCATACAACATACTAGTTAGAGATATACGTGTCCTATTTGCTACTCTCATAATATGGGCAGGTTATTTCACACATTTTTTTATTTGGCTCCTTTTTGTCATCCTTTTTTTTCATGTAAAATTTTATTGCTCACTTTACATACATGCACTAGCAAGGCAATCTCAAACAAAGAACTCCGTGTCTGGCATTTTATACAACTTATCACTTATATTAAGTGCAAGTACTGTAACTTTCATCTCGCCACAAAGGAACAGCATTCTATACCAACCAAGTACCATATAATCGCAAGGTACATGCATGTTAAGCATACTCACCCAATTATGACAATTCTAAAGATTTTAACAGCCTCTGCCCTCTACTATCCCCCCCCCCCCCATCCCCGCTTTGCTTGCCAATGGGACGTCTAGATGTAGCTATCTAAATTGTCATGAGTTGAGTATTTCTCTAACTTATTAGGTTACCCCTTACTTTTAACGATCAACTCTTGATGCTGTTCTCTTCCAGCCTTTATAAACCATCCACACTTTATCAAACTTATGTGTTGATTTGTTTTTATAAACAGAGATCTCAGATAATATATATATATTTCTCTACCTTTTGTTGCACATCTTAAAGGGAAGGTATCTGTGAGGATTTCCACTTCCTTGCAATTTCATTTCTCGTGGCAGTAAAGACATATCGTGCCAGACTGTTTTCGCCTTTTTGTCATTCTGACTTCAGCTTATAGACCCATCAGACTTATCTTCTTCACTACAGTACCTATGACTAGGGCTGGCACAACCATTAGATGGGACTAGGTAGTCGCCTAGGGCAGTGTCAGTGGGCAGGGTGCCACCAGAGTACACAAGGATGCCATTTTCATAATGTGAAAGAAGGGGAGACTACAGTCACGGAGTGCTCACTAGGCTTGTGCAACGATAGAGAGAGAGAGAACTGTAAGAGGGTGACCATAACTCTATATATCTAACACTGTCAGAGGGCACATTCAACTCAGGGTAGGATAGGGGGGGGGGGGGGGGCGGCGGTGTTACATTGATCTCCCTAGGACGTTACATACCCTTGCACTGGCCCTGGCTATGACAATGTTATTTGTAGCAGGAATTGAGCAAGCAGCATGAGACTTTACCTGTAAGCTGCTAAGCTTTTTAGTATGCATCACTAATGACCCATGGTTAAATATATATATGCAGTGTGTAGATTTATTTGCTGCTTTTACTCATTTCTTCAGGTTACTGTGCAGGTTAACTATCATGTGCATTGTACTGACTAATGAGCTTCCTTGTTTAATTACTGTTAGGTCAAACCTATGCTTATTCATAGTGTATGTGCAAACCATGACAATTATGACTTGGTTTGCATATTGAGGGTTCCTGTAATTTTCTTTCCTCATGTTGCTAAGATGTTAGAAGACATTATGAGTGTGTCTAGATTCTAATGACATGTGTACTCTTGAACTCATGTTTGGTCTGTGCAACACTGTATGCAAGGGATTATAATGTGTGTTTTTTTTATTGGGGGGGTTCCATATTTTTCAGAAAATGGTACACCAGCTCAGGAGGAGGGAGGGAGATAGCAGCAGCCACCATGCCAGGAAGGGGAAAGGAGGGAAGAAGGGCAAGGTGCCAATTCCCTCAAGAGGGCCAACCCCATCAAAGGTCATGGCCTTCACAAGAAGACTCCTGGTCACCCAGAGAAGACAGCTGGAGCAGGCCCTGGAGGAACTCCGGCATCTGCAGTGTGCACATTCCATGCTTGTCCATGAGCACATGGGATGGAAGTGCCAGCACAGATCCCTACACAGAGATGTGCGGGTTTTGAGGGCAGAGATACGGGCCCTCAGGAGCTCTGTGCAACAACTTGTGGCCCATCTCTTTGCCACCTAAGAGCCACTGTTTGCTAAATGGTGTAGGCCCAAGTTGATACTGAAAATAGTTTTTGTACTTTTGTTAATATAATATAAATATTCTTGTTAACAAAGTACCTTGGGTTGCCTCTTTATTTGCCATTGTTCACTGACCAACATTCACATATACAGCCATGTTAAAAGTCATACATTTGAGGATGATGTGTCCAGCACTTAGATATGTGTCCCATCCTCTCGAAACCTTGTGCAAGGATCAGAACAAAAGGATGATCACTATGAAAGAAGTGTGGAGTCAGCTTGTAGAAAAGTTGAGGTGAAGAGATTTCCTATGGAAGAAGAGAGAAGACATGCTTATGAGAGTCCAAACAACCACTACAAGTACACTGGAATAGTTCATGGTACATACTATCTCTGCACATCTCACCAGACTTAAAGCTAGTACAACAATTCACCACACATGTCTCAGATAGTCCTCACGAACTGGGAGACACGAATCTATGGCCAAGCCATGGAACAGAATAATGCACATGGCTAATCACCCACTTGACAACAACTTGTACATTCTTAAAGCTACCAGAGAGCTGAGGGTGGGGTCAGCACAGGGAATATAAGGAAATAGTAGGAAGGATGGCCCAGCCTGGATGCTGGAAATAAAACCTGAACATGAGAACATATCTACCCACATTCACAATTTTTCAACTCCATGCTATGGTACTACATGCAGACACTTTTACTACCACTATCATCCATAAAGTGTTTTCCTTTTTCTCAGCCATGCAGTACCTATCTCCTGAGTAAAGCTCGACAGTGCAGCTCGACAGTGCACAGGGCATAAGTAAATCTGTAAGTGCACAACCTGTTAAGTGAGAGAGAGTTTACATGAGAGGACTTTATTTAAACACACTCTCTCACCACATGACAAAAAAGATACCCACCCCAGCTTTACAAAATCCATGGCAAGCAGCTAAATATTTTCCGTGCAGTTGGGATCTGTGTCCACTCAGTAGACATAAATGGTACAGGGCATTGTACACCTCCAAAGAGCCACACATTGCAATATAGAAGAAAATCATCCAGGCATAACTATTTGAGACATATTACATATCAGCTGACTTTTAGGTGAGGACTCTGTAAAGCATAGGTTACTTGTAATGCAGTTAGGTTTTGGCAAAACTATATAACAATATATGGTTACTTGGGGGGGGGGGGGCGGGGGCTTCATAATAATAAGCGAAAACCATGAATGTTATCTATCACTGCCACTCACTTTGCCATGTAAAAAGGAACATAAGAACATAAGAAGTTGACATACTGGGTCAGACCAAGAGTCTATCAAACCCAGCATCTTGTTTCCAACAGTGGCCAATACAGGCTACAAGTACCTGGCAAGTATCCAAACACTAAGTAGGTCCAATGCTACTGATGCCAGTAATAGCAGTGGCTATTCTCTAAGATAACTTGATTAAAAGCAGTTAATGGGCTTCTCCTCCATGAACTTATTGTTACGAGCACAGTCTCCGGCAGCTGTTATGACCCGAGGGCGTGGAGGCCTTTGGATACTGTTATAGGCACAGGGGCGCGGTCATCTCTTAAGCAGGTGGTGTGAGCCCTTGGGCCACGGCATGACTCAGGGAGGAGCCCCAAGACACACTGCGGGAGGTGAGCTGGTGCGAGCATGGGTAGCAAGGAACAGGACATGGCGGAAGCGGAGTCAAGGAAGCTGAAGGTCTGCCCTCTACCGGACCTGCATGCCTCAGGATGACCAAACACAATGTTGATCAGTGAACAGTCCTCCGACCATTCCAAGCCCTTTCGGACCTGCTGCAGGTTACGGCAAGAGGCGGCAGGCCGGACAGAGGACGAGGGCAGACGGAGTCCTTGGAACATGGAAGACTCTGGACGCAGACATAGAACTTAGAAGACTCTGGATGAAGACCTTGGAAGACTCTGGACGTAAACGATGAGCTGGAAAGGTACAGACAATGGCACTGTCTCTCAGGGTGCCCTACCCAGCCCACCGACACGGGCGGACCCCATGGCCTGATGCAGACTACCCTGTCCCACTGTGCGCCCTACACAACCTAAAAGGCTGGTTGCGAACCACGCGGAGAGCGGGACAAGCGCAGGTTGGGAACCCGACCCGACGAGGCTCCAATGACCGGAAACAGGATCCGGACAGAATGGAACTACCTTCAGGATGGCCATCTGGATACCTCGAGGAGCTAGAAGGTCAAGAGGCTTGAAGCAACTCTGAGTGCTAGGAAGACTCAGACAAGGACTTGGAACAGGTGACAGAGGAGTGGGACCTTGAAACATCAGGAACTGGAACATCAGGGCGTGCGACATCAGGACATCTGGACTTGACGCAACAATGAAGAACAGGACCTCAGAACATCAGAACATGGAACATCAAGAAGCAAAGAAGGAGCTCCAATGGAGGACAAGACTAGGGACAAGACACTGAACAGGAAGCCATCTAAACAAAAGAAGACCACGGAAGAGCTAGACTGACGAAGGAGCACAGACGACTGTGAGACTCGATCCGAAGGCACTGGAAGAAGTCAGGCAGGGCTCTTAAATAGGGCTGAAGCAGGAAATGAAGACCAGCTGGAAACCGGTGGGGCCAGGAGCACTTCCTGCTACTAGCCCTTTAAATTCTCAGAAGAGCAGAGCCTGAAGAGCAGGACCTCGGACAGCGGCGCCCAGCCGCACAGAAGCACAGAGGCATCAGGGGCAGCCTCCAGGCTGCATGAAGGCACGACAAAGATGGCAGAAGGGTAGGCCCTGGCAAGGGCAGCCACCCTGCCGAGGAAGGACCCCGGCAGTGGCTCCCCGCCACGAAGGAAGGGCAGCAGCGGCGTACCTCCAGCCGCGGAAGGGCGGCAGACGCCTGGCGGTCTCCAGACCACATGGGTGAAGGCCAATGCGACTTAGACCGGGGTGGAGCGGCAGGCTCAGCGGCTCCCCGCTGCGGGATGGCAAGGCGACGGCCTGAAGGTGAGAGGCCTGCTCGTGGAGAGAAGCTCCACGGGCAGGAATCATAACACTTATCTAAACCTTTTTTAAACCCAGCTACACTAACTGCACTAACCACATCCTCTGGCAACAAATTCCAGAGTTAAATTGTGCGTTGAGTGAAAAAGAATTTTCTCCAATTAGTTTTAAATGTGCTATTTGCTAACTTCATGGAGTGCCCCCTAGTCCTTCTATTATCCAAAAGAGTAAATAACCGATTCACATTTATCCGTTCTAGACCTCTCATGATTTTAAAAGCCTCTATCATATCCCCCCTCAGCCGTCTCTTCTCCAAGCTGAACAGCCCTAACCACTTTAGCCTTTCCTTGATGAGGAGCTGTTTCATCCCCTTTATCATTTTGGTTGCCCTTCTCTTTACCTTCTCCATCGCAACTATATCTTTTTTAAGATGTGCTGACCAGAATTGTACACAGTACTCAAGGTGCGGCTGAGGGGGGATATGATAGAGGTGTTTAAAATCATGATAGGTCTAGAACGGGTAGATGTGAATCAGTTATTTACTCTTTCGGATAATAGAAAGACTAGGGGGCACTCCATGAAGTTAGCATGTGGCACATTTAAAACTAATCGGAAAAAAGTTCTTTTTTACTCAACGCACAATTAAACTCTGGAATTTGTTGCCAGAGGATGTGGTTAGTGCAGTTAGTATAGCTTTGTTTAAAAAAGGATTGGATAAGTTCTTGGAGAAGTCCATTATCTGCTATTAATTAAGTTGACTTAGAAAATAGCCACTGCTATTACTAGCAACAGTAACATGGAATAGATTTAGTTTTTGGGTACTTGCCAGGTTCTTATGGCCTGGATTGGCCACTGTTGGAAACAGGATGCTGGGCTTGATGAACCCTTGGTCTGACCCAGTATGGCATGTTCTTAAATTTTTTTATTTGGGAGCTCTGACTTACCTAGGAGCCCAAGCCCTTGTTATTTCTCCTGTCTCAAAGGCCTCTGCCAGTCCAGACTCTGCAAGAATGAAAGCATCATGGCAGGATTCTGGATATTTGGCCAAGACGTCTATGATTATGCCCTTGGCATTAAAAATGACTTGCATATTAATTGAGTGAAAACCTTTCCTGTTCCTATAGGCTCTTTCCTGTTGCATTGGAGACCTTAATGCCACATGTGTGCAATCAATAACACCAGTCACTGATAGAAAATCCGCTATGTCATAGAAACCCCTCATATTTTCTTCTCTCTACTGACTTGCATTTGGAAAGGATATGTAACCATTCATTCTTTGGCACAGAGCATGAATACATTGGTTTATACAACGAGAAGTGGCTGACTGAGTTATGGTAGTAGTATCATTCTAAATCACACAGCTGAAAGGTGGAGCTATCTTTATGCCTCCCTCCAATAGATGAGGGTTTACAAATTTGCATGAGACACACATTTGCATACAATGGAGGCAGTGCATAGAAATATTTCAAGCATGTTTATTATGAATATTCCAAAAACTAGGGTGGCTGAATGGTCTGCTCTGACAGAATCCTGGAACCCATCTCTTGAATCTCCTGCAGTCAAAGGAGCAGCCTGATATTCTCACTGGCATGCAGTGCTGCTCTGTGACCTGTTAGCAGGTCTAAAAACAACTGTGAGAGGGAAAACATTATTATTAGATTTTTATATGGCATTGACAGTATATGTAGTATTATAGAATATAAACCTAAGTAAGTCAACATAGGGATACAGTAAATATTTTATCCAGTGTTCCCTGTAAAATGTGCAAGATACCACTGACAACAGTCTAAACCCTGGCTATTCAGCCATCTTGCAGTTTAAACCATGTGAGTCTATGGGGGCTCAATATGTTTCAAACTGCAAGACAACTGGAGCGCACCCAGCAGGTAACTGGCATTGGCAGGCCCCTGCACATCTCGGAGGGATCATTGCAAACAACTAGAGTAAGTACATTATGAAGTGCATGAAGCACTTAGATTGAAAGCTCTTCCAAACAGAATACTGTATATAGTGAGTGGATAGAAATGGAGACATACAAGAGATAAGAGGGAGTCATCAGTGCATGAATGGTATGGTGGTGCCTCAGAGAAATGGTGGTAGAGATTTTCTGTAGCTAGTACATGGAATACCTTTCTGAAGAAGTCTATCTTCCAGAGGGATTTGAAAGTGGTGCGAGAGGCAGGGTAGTATATTGTCTTAGGAAGGCTGAGTTCCATAGCTCAAGTACAATAACATTTCTACATATTTTTCTATACCAGGATTTTGTGTTATTTCTACACAGACCTGTTCTGTTATAAAGCAATGAAAAGAAAACTTCCAGGAAGCCTGGCGGAGAGCACGAGGTGTGAGAAAGGCTTTGGTTCTGAGATTTTTTTGTATGAATGTGTTACAGTGAAAGAAACAGATAAATTAGCTAGCGGATTTTACTTATGACTCATTGGGAGCTCCAACGTTCTGTAGCAATCTGGCATTTGTTAGGGAGGCGGAGAAGGTAAGAAGGTGAAGATGAAATGAGGTGACCCAGGGGACAGAGAGGAGAGAGAACCAGGTTTTCAGGCTGTGAGAGGAGGCATAACAAGATGTAAAAGCTGAGATATATGTGTTTGGGGTAAGGAGGGGATACCAAAATAAAGGGGTTAAGAGAGAAGGGTGAATTGAATTAGCAAACTGATAGAGAACCAGTGGAAACCTTTGGTTGGCTGATGAATGGGGAATAAAGGTGCATATTTGCAGGAGAGGAAAATGACTTTTGCTGCTGCTTACTGAACAGGTTGCAAGGCGGATGATAAGAAGGCCAGAGGAAAAAAAAAGAGATTACAGAAGTCAAGGTGACAAAATGTTAAACAAAGACAGTAACTTTCAAACCGGCGCACATTTGCACGTGTGCAGCAGTCCACACCCAGGGACATGGCTATTTTATAACTTGCCCTTATATGCACACATGTTATAAAATAGCCTGGCCATGTGTGCACATGCTTGGGCACATGCTTGGGCACATGCATGTGCCCAAGCATGTGCCCACATGCAGAAGTGGGCACATGCTTGGGCATGCAAATCCCGCTTCTTCTGCAGAAGTCAGGGGATTTTAAAAGGGGCTCACACCCACGCCATTCCCAATTTACCAGTTTATCCACCAGTTTGCCCAGTTAATAGATAGGTCCTCCAAACCACCCACCCCCCACCCCCTGGTTTGATAGCCTACATTCTCCTCGGTTATCCTAGTCCCTTTAAACCCCTCAGAAATGCTTGATTCTTTTATTTTATAACTTACACATCATCCATTGCAGAAGTAAAGTTACGGGGCAGGGGACCTCAGCTCGCACCAGGGCACGTACGTATTTACAGGCCAGGCTCTGAAATGCCCAGACCCTTCCCCTTTTTGGAAATCTTTGAGATGTGTACGCCACAGCATATAGACGCGGTTATGGGCACTTTTTAAAATATGGTCGGCACGCGCAAGCCCAACTTCTTGCAGCCTCTAATTTTGGTGCGTGCCAGGTTTTTAAAATTCACCTTAAAAGTGTGTAGTAAACTATTTACCGCATATGCCACCAATTGTGAGAAATCTATTAGAAGCTCCAAAATTTCAATAATTCATTTCTGCAGTAGACAGTTCCTGGGCTTGAAGATGAAAGCAGTAAGCCACACTTTTTTTGAGAATCGGGATGTTATCAGTTAATTTGATCACAGCAACAGACTGAGACACATATAGTAAATGGGAATTCCCTTTTCTGTCCCTCTACCAACAAAATTGTGGGTTGAAGGGGGTTTAGCTTATAAAAAAAAGAAATAGCGCACCCATTTCTAGTTGGAGCTATCCTATTGAGACAAGACACAGGGCAGCATCATGAGGCAAAGTTGAGGAGAAACAGGAAGAGGAAAGTGAGCTGAGAAGCAATATCTAAGAGAAGAAAGGGTGCGAGAATACAAAGAAGGAAGAGAGGAGAAAAGACAGATGGGGGAAATGTAAGGGAAGAATACAGACAATGAAGAAAGGAGAAAGAAGAGACACAATGAAGGGAAGGGAAAGAAAAGTGTATATGCAATACACAATTTTCAGATTAACAATTAAATCCCACCTCACCCCTGTGATCAGACAGCAGTCTCTGCTGCTCCTACCTCTCCCCAGGTGGACTGCCTGGGTGGCACTGGTGACACCTGTTGGCCCCTGGGCCATCTCCTCCAAGATGCACTTTTAGGACCACTGGTTGCCAAGCAGGGACCCCCACAGTAGTGGCAACTGCTTTCCTTTCTTCCCTCCCTGGGCTTGTGCAGGCTGCCCCCATGGTGTACCCAAGTCTGATTGGCCCCATTGAGTAGGGTGGGGGTAGGCACACCGCATGTTAAATTTCTGTCATGCCAAACCTGCCGTGCAGTCAGTGCACTTGCATTTAACTAAAGCCCTGGACCAGGTACTAAATCTTTGACTGTGAGAGACCTCACTAAACTTAGCTCCTGTTACCACACTGCAAGCAAACAGCAGGATAATTACAAAGGTCATTATCAGACTAGTGATATGTTTTGCATATGCAATGACATTCAGTTTTAGTGCATCTGCATGTGTGCTAGATGCGCTTGGTTTGGGCTCCCTAAATACTGTATTACATAAGGCCTGGTTTCCTAACGCTTCTCTCCCTTCTGTGTCAATGGGAAACAAACTTAATAAATCAGACCCAGAAAGAGATAAAAGCCTCAAATGAATCAGAATATTAATGCTTTTAGTACAGAGGCCTTTTTATTTTGTATCTGGGCATCCAGTCTGCGTTTGAAGGCGATGTATTTCCTACTTCCACCAGATGGCAGGATAGCCTATGGGAAATAAACATGGGTATAAATCCTGGGAGTAGGGGTTTCCCATTTTTCCATTTTATTGTTTCTCCTTACTCATTTCCTGTGCTGCCTCATCACTGATACCAGCTGGCACGGACCATTTTTAAGACTTCTATTTTTATGTGGGGGTGCTCACGGGATAAATCCAAGTGAAATCCAGGAAGCGTGCTAGCAGAGAACTTAACAAAAAAAAAAGTCATAATCTGAAAAAATGTTCTTTATAACGCGGGGTCATTTTGTGGCTAAAGTGGAGGAGGAGCTCTAAAAATATGCTAAACGCTTTGTAATTTAAGTGTTTTATACACTTTTCATTTTGTTTAAAAAGCAGTTGAGCCCAGCAGTTGTCCCTGCTCCTGCAGTCACCTGCCCAGGTTTTAATGGCTTTCTTGAAGGAGCAGGGACAATAATAGGAAATCAGGGCTATGCTAATTCTGTGATCTTTGACTTTAGAATATATATAAAGAAATCTTGGTATTGTGAAGAGCTAAGACACACTAAACAAACCCTGGGAAAACCTGAACAGCAATGGCGGACATGCCAATCTACGAAATCCCTAGAAATCTACAAATCCCTATTAACAAAATACCTTGAGGAAATCAATAAAGCAAAAAAAGACTATTACACTAAACAGATTCATGGTGAGATATTTAATTCCAAATTACTCTTCAAAACAGTTAAAAACTTAATCAAAGACCCATCTTCCTGCATTTCAAATAACGGCGACTTTTCAAAGAACTCCTGCAAGGAATATGCCACTTCTTTCTTAGATAAAATCAATAAACACACTATTCTCCACCTGCTTACTAACGAAAGAACCTGAAGAAAAACATGGGCAAGCAAAATGGAACAGATTCAGCACAGTATTTAAACTTGAAATTTACCAAATTATCACAAAACTTCATCCACTGGACCCAATCTTTGCAAGTTCCCTGAAAACAGTACACAGTGTAATTACTCTAACAATCACAACCATGATCAACCATTCGCTATCAGAAAGATTGGTCCCCAGTAGGGCAAAACAAGCTGTGATTAAATCAATTCCAAAAAATAAAGCTGGCAGAATTGATGATTGGGACAATTATCGACCAATATCCAACCTGCCTTTCTTTGCTAAACTCACAGAAAAAGCAGTGTTATCACAATTAGAAAGCTACCTAGAAGACAATAATATTCTATACCCTAATTCGGATTCAGAAAAGATCGCTCTTCAGAAACCCTACTCATTTTCTTATCCGACAGTGTACTACAGGGGTTGGACAATGATGAATCCTATATCCTGGTACAAATTGATCTAACTGTAGCCTTTGACACCGTAGACCACACTCTGCTATGCCATCAGTTGAGAAAAATTGGAATAGACAGAAATGTTATCAAATGGCTCTTGTCTTTCCTAGCAGATAGATCATTCCATGTCAAACTGGAGAATCACATATCTGACACCTTCCCAGTCAACACAGGTGTCCCCCAGGGGTCAGCACTCTCAGCTACACTATTCAACATTTATATGCTACCACTATGTACATTACTAGCGGAACTAGGAATCAAATTCTTCCTTTATGCAGATGACATACAATTCTACATCCCATTCAACAAATTATTTGAAAAAATGACCTCGACTCTGTCAACATACATGAAGGCAATACAGCAAAGACTAACTCAGCTAAAACTAACATTAAACATAAAAAAACTGAAATTGTGTGGTCAAGGAGAAATTTCACAATAATCAAACTGCCAACCCTAGACTTAGGAAACTTTAACATTACACCCTCAGATCAAGTACAGGACCTAGGAATACAGATTTTTCAATGAAAATGCATGTATGCAAACTAATTAAAACAGGACACTCCAAACTGAGAATATTTCATCGGCTGAAACCTTAACAATAGAGGACTTCCGCACTTGTCTTACAAACACTAATATTTTCAAACATAGATTACTGCAATTCCCTATTACTAGGCCTACCCTCAGGACTATTAAAACCACTACAATTACTACAAAATGCCTAAGCTAGACTGTTACTAGGGACAAGGAATGACCACATCACCCCCTCGCTGATAGCACTGCACTGGCTTCCTGTACAATCTAGAATTCATTATAAAGTATTGACTCTAATTTTTAATATTATCAACAGCATTAACCCATGCCTAATTGGAGTGACACTTCAACCATACACACCGCAGAGAGCCCTAAGATCACAAAACAAAGGACTTCTAAAGGTGCCTACAACACGGAGCACACATCTAACGCAAATAAGAGACTGAATGTTTTCCATAGTAGGCCCCAGGTTATGGAATTCTCTTCCAGAATCACTACATCTGATAACAGAAAGAAAGAGTTTCAAAAGGGAACTGAAAACATGGCTCTTTAGAAATGTATATGATCTAAACTAAAATACCAATATGCCGATAACGTCACTGTCAGAACTTTAGATCAGTGGTTCTCGACTTTTTTTCCACTATGATACACCTGATAGATGATGCTCACTTGTGTGACACTGCACATTAAATTATGCAGCTGAAGTTTAAAAATTCTAAATATTATTTTATTGTTAAATATGATACAATATTCTTTAATTTCAAAAATAGGTAAAAAATAGGTATTAAATTTGATTAATTTCACAAAAGTTTGAATCTTCACTTACTTTATAAGTGAGAAATCTGGGACTGATGTTCTGATTTAAGGTGGAACAGTGAACAAAGTCTCGTGAATTTCACTGTCAACCTTAACTTTCTGAACTTTTCTGGAGTTTACACAGAGCAAAGCAAGGATTTAACATAGAACACAGTAACATAGTATTGTCGGCAGAAAAAGACCAAATGGTCCACCCATTTGCCCAGCAAGCTTCCCATGGCAGTAACTGCCGCTCCGTGCAGGTTACCCCCATGCTTTATATTAAGGATAATAATACTTACAAGCAAAACCAAGCAACTGTCAAACCCATAACAAAATTACTGCAACATTTTTTACCAGGTGAGCAGCCTTCCTGATAATTCAGACAATGCTGCTTAAACGTTCCTTGCTTTTGGACTTGGCCGTAGAAGCTTTATCCCCAATGTCAGTGTATCAGTACTCAGATCATAAAATGTTTTCCTTTTCAACTTGCCTTACAAAAAAAATATTCAAATTCTGGTATCCCCTCAGTAACAGCACTTAAAAATCCCTCCCCTTTGTGAAATAACATGAAAACCTGCAAAAAAAAAAAAAAGACCCTTAGAAGCTATAAAACAAACCTGCCATACCATTACAGCACTAACATCCAGGACTCAAACAGCAACAACAACCCTACCTATGAAAACACAGCACTGCATATACAGAACACAATACGCTTCCTGTTGGAAAACCAAACCAAAAGATCCCTACACAGAACCTACACGCTAGTCAGCAGAATCCCTCACCTCTGTCACACATGCAGAGCGCAGACTGACCCTTACCTATTACAGAACAAAGGAACAGAAATTAAAAACAGAAGTATGCAAATACTGAAATCCTGAGAAACCAGACTCTCTGGGGCAACTTTCAAACTGTGTGCAGAAGTATAAAGTCCACAAAGAGTTTACACCAATTTCCAAAGGGAAAATAAAATATTCCCTTTGGAAAATGAGTTGGAAGAAGTGCGTGCACAGACTTGCACCTCCTATTTCGTTTGGGTACTTTTTAGACTAAAAAACATAGGTGTTCCCTGCTGTGCACGTTCCTCAAGCAGCAGGCACATGGGGATGTTTCAGGAAGCATAAGCTTACTATAATAAAACTTTTGGTGATGCGCCTCCCACCTGTTGGTGACACACCAGTGTGTCCCGACACATTGGTTGAGAACCACTGCTTTAGATAATGTTAGTAAATTCAGCAAAGTATTGAATGATGTAAAGTATAACAAGACAATATACTGAGTATTAGGGATGTGCATTCGTTCAGGACGAATTAGGCAATTTCAACGTTAGTGAGCACTAAACTAAAATTCGGGTCGACCCCCGAATTTCAAAGGCCCGAACTGCGGGAAATACGATATTTCCCACGGCAGACCGAAAACATTTGGTTTGGGCTTTGCACATCCCTACTGAGTATGACATGAAGGATAATGAAATGAAAACTATAGGTTACAATCCTCCTTCATTACACCCTAGTTAACTTGTACCTGATGCGGATATGTTGACCTAGAATAGGTATTTACTGTTGTGATGTACCAGATTATGTATGAATATGACCTACAGTAGGTATTCGCTGTTGTTTTGGACTAGAATATGAATGTTGACCCAGAATGGGAATGTTGATCCAGAATCTGAATGCTGATTTTGTAAACCGTTGTGATCTTTTATTTTGGAATGATGGTATATAAATCGCCTGAGTAAGTAAGTAAATAAATAAATATGATTTTCCTTTTAAAGTTATTTTATATATTTAGTAAATGTGTACATGGCACCAAAAGAATGCTGGATATCATAGACTGCTGCTTTAAAGATATGTTGTTATAATGGAAGTTGCTGTTGTGCTCGGTGGACGGGAGCACCAGGGGGCGCTCCTAAGCATGGGACAAGATGTGTGCCCCTGCGGTGAGTCTATCCCTCTGGGTGGACACGAGGAATCTGGAGGGCCGGAGCCTCCTGCATGCCCCAGAATGACCACCAATGCTATGGTGGTCTCTGAACGGTCCTCCAACCGTTCCCAGCCCTTTCGGATCTGCCGCAGGGAGCAGCAGAGGTGGCAGGCCGGACAGAGGTCAGGTTAGCTGAAGGCCTTGGAACAGACAAGACCTTGGAACTTGGAACAGACGAGACGAGGTCTTGGAATTTGGAACAGACGAGTCTAGTCTTGGAACTTGGAACAGACGAGACGGGTCTTGGAACTTGGAACTTGGAACAGAGAGACGGGTCTTGGAATTTGGAACATGGAACAGACGAAACGGGTCTTGGAATTTGGAAAAGACGAGACGTGCGAACACAGTCCCTCAGGTGCCCTACACAGCCCGTAGGGCCACGGACCACGAGGGGAGCGGGCATGCTCAGGACGAGACACAAGGAAGGGTTGAGCAACCGCCAGGATCCTCTGAGGTCAGAACAGGAGAACTTGAGGATCGGAGCCTCAACAATAAAAACAGGAACCTCCAGGGGCAAGGATATTCGGAACCTGGGTCATCAGGAGTGGAACATCAGGATACTGCAGATATCATCAGGATCAAAGACGAAGACGTCAGGGAAGCCAGGCAGGAACAAGCCAGAGAAGTCCTAGGGAGGACTGATCCCTTGCCAAGGTGAAGACAGACTGAGCAAAGAGTCCTTAAGTAGGCAGAAGAGGCAACTCCCTGGGAGGAGCTCCATAAGGGCCACAGCTGTGCTGGCCCTTTAAATCCAGGAGGAAGCCAAGGGCCTGCCCATAAGAGGAAGGGGCAGAACCTTGGACAGCGGCCATGCTGCCGCTGTGCAGAGGAGAGCAGGCCTCAGGGCAGGCCCCGACGTCGGCAGCGGCCTCAGCTGCCCAGGAGAGGTCCGGGGGTGGCACAGCCAGACAGGAAACCTTGAGGGATGCGGTCTCCAGGCTGTGGCATCAGTTGGTGGCATCGGCGGCCTCCCAGGCCATGAAGGAAGGCCCGGCACGGCTCCTGCCGTGCCAGCAAGATAGCAGCTGGACTGCAGAGGTTCCTGGTGACAGCGGCTCTTGCCACCAGGAAAGTCCGGGGATGCGGCCTACTGTGCTGTGCTTGCTCCCTCAGGTCCAGTCTGGGTTCCGAGTCATTGCGTTAAGCCGTGGAGAGATTGCGTGACACCAAGGCCTGCAGAATCCGATTCCAAACTTCTCCCTGAGTCTTCACAACCCCCAGAAGGACCGGGATTGGGCTCCTCGCCAGCACCATCAGATGACTTGGGGACAAATTAAGGCACTATCCAGCCAATCCACACAGCTCCTGGAACAGCAGGGACTTGTAAAAACTCCAGAGAACATTTTGCTTGCTGCATTTTCTTGCTTGAACGCCAATTCATTGACAATTGTGATGTGCATCTTCTTATTCTGTATTCTCCCTCCCGCCATGGCGATCTCTGAACAAGGACTATGGCAATCCAATATGTACATTACCGCTGCACAGACTTTATCACAACTATTGAACCAAACAGATTGCTAGGTTTGCATGCACATGCCAACCCATTCCAGAGGAGGACTATTGATGCATGCAGTTCCTTTTAACCTATCAGGATGGACTACATACCCGTGGGTCAATGGGGTCTTTATAAACTCACCAGTCAATTACACGGTGATGCATTTGGGTAGTAGGGTACAAGAGAACACTGCCTTTTGTTGGGAACATAATAATGACAGTAGCTCAGGGTAGGGAAATACCCATATTGCAATCAAACATTCATCCTGCAACACAACATGTCTAGAAAAAACTCCTTCCTTAATGTAACCATCACTGAACACCTGCACAATTTCACAACATCTCCTGGCTCCCTGACTTGGCAGGTCTCAGAAAGACAATTCTCATTGTATTACTTTGTATTGTTATTTTAATATGTTGCTGCTGCTGTATTCAATGCTTGCCCAATCTTGCTAACATACTTTTACCTAAATCGCAATGTAAAGATTTCCTTTAAAATATAAGGGAAAGGATGAGATGTGGAGATGTAGGCTTTTTCTCTTTGGTTGGCAAGCCACAAAAGCTGAATCTGTCTGCATCAACACTTCTCAGTATTTGCTTATCTGAACAGACACTGAGCCTGTTTGTGTCTGCATTCCTCAAGCTTTTGCCTTTTACATACAGACCTTGCTCTTAGCACAAAAGCACAGAATGCCTGCTTTCTCTCACAAAAATAGTAACATGAGTTAATCATAATAATCCGTAGTAGCTATGTCTCCGAGAGTATTGTTGTTATCAAGGATGTGATTGTATACACAAAGAATATGTAACGCAGGAGAATAAAAGGGCCTGCCTGGAGTAACTTCAGGATGGCTTCCTGGTTTCCTGAGAATCCTGAGAATAACTTATGTGCTCCCCGTTGTAATGCCTGTTGTGCCCAGACGTGTAATAAAGAGTTTAGCATTTGTAAAGTCTCATTATATGCCCTCTGGTTCTGGGGATTATTATTCTGCACCAAGTGCAGTTTAGCTTGACCTAGCTGCACTTCTAAAGGGATAATATTCCTGATCATGGCTTTTGACTTTGCTATCAAGTAGGAAGTTATCTCCCCTCTCATGACCGCTTTACTGGTTTCCCAATAAAGGATCGGGTCCCCCTTATGATCATGATTATGACTTTCATATTCTCGCCATCTAGCCTGTAGAAAGGCCTGAAAAGTTCTATCCTCAGCAAGATGACTGGGAAACCTCCATAGTTTGGGAGTGCGCTCACCACTACCTGCTGTGACATTTAGCCACACTGGGGCATGGTCAGAGATGGAGATGGAGCCGATTGTTGCCCGTGGTACTTTAGGGAACAAATTAGCAGATACCAATAGGTAATCTATCCGAGATATGGTTGTGTGGGCCCTAGAAACATGGGTATAATCCCTCTCAGTGGGATTGAGGATATGCCAAATGTAGTTCCTTGCATAGGTAAGCAATACCCCTATCCATTCGGATATGGAGCCGTACCTTAGGCTGAGGGGTATCCATGCTCGACTCATGCACGCACTTAAAGTCTCCCATCATAAAGAGGGGTCCTTTCATAACCAAACTCTGGAAAAAAGCATGCTTGTATGCGTTTGGGGCATTCGCGGAGCACAGGGTAGCCTCTCTTCCTTGCAATTTGCCTATAAGTATGAGAATACGACCTTATGCATCCAAAAGTTGATGCAACAGCTCAAAGCATAATTTTTTATGTATTAAGATCACAGTGCCAGCTTTACGCCCCATGGCTGGAGTATAGAAACAATGACCCACCCAACTGCATTTGAGTTTCTGACTTTCCAGCGCTGACAGATGTGTTTCCTGTACACCCACTACATCTACCTTGTGGCGCTGAAGAGCACTAAGAATTTTTTTTCTCTTTATCGGAGTACCTAATCCTCCCACATTCCAAGAACAGTATTGCAAGGAATCTATCCTGGAGAGTCTAGGTATGCAATCCTCTGAAAGCTCCTAATATATCGCTGGCTGACGGGCCTCCCAGCCTGGACCCCCGGCCTAATGGTTTCCCAGACCTCCATATGTGCTAACACAAAATTAAGCATGTCTTTTAAAACAATGCGCCATTTACGAAGTGAATCACCCCCTAGTACCTCCCTATAACGCTTCCCCACCCTTTCCCTCAGATTCTCCTTTGAAAGTCCCCCCCAACCCTTATATCCCTTTACCTTCAGTCTACCCCAGCTACCCCTACCCCCCAATCTCCACCCGAGTCCCTGAAAAATCGGGGCCTGAGGTCCGTATGAGATGCGCTCAGGTGCTGCCGCTCCCAGCTGTATTAAACTGGCATCACACTTAGAGTGAGAGAAAAAACATGAAACAATCATGAACATCATTTGTCAAAAAACAAACAAACCCTGCATCTCCACAAGGAAAGCTATTCAAGAAATCATAACGTTCAGTGGAGTATCTTGTGATCTTTATAAGACCCGGATTGACTGCGATAGCCATACAATTCCAATAGGATAACAGAGAAAGAAAAAGAGGCCCTTCCACACCTATCTTCAGCGTGGGTCCTCCAGATTGGCAATCCAGTCTGTCACTTTAGCCGGAGTATCAAAGTTAAATACTTTGCCATCCTTCCAAATTTTTAGAGTGGCAGGAAACTGTAGGGCAAAGCGGATGTTCTTGTTAAACAACTCATTACAGGAGTGGGAGAATTGCTTTCGCTTGGCCGCCACCGATGCAGAGAAATCTTGGAAGATCACTATTTTGTGGTTTTGATATTTAAAATCCTTGGTCTTGCAAAAGGCAGACAGTATCATGGGGCACTGTGCCCAATCCAAAAATCTTGCAATTACCAGTCTCGGCCTGTTATCCGTATCTCTCTGGGGGCCTAACCTATGCAGCCTGGGTAGCTGCAGCTCTCTCGGTAACCATTCTTCCAAAGTGGTTTTCAAGTCACTATTAGGGATAGCTTCAGGAAGCCCCAGAAATTTGAGATTATTTCGTCGGGCGCGATTTTCTAGATCCTCCATTTTACTTTCAGCCACTGTTAAAGATTTCTCCACTTCTGCAAGCCGTGAGTTGAGCGCCACGAGATCCGACCTTCGGCAATATCTATGCGGTGCCCAATGTCCCCTAAGGATTCCTTCAGGGCTGTAAAAGTTTCAGGTTATTTATTTATTTATTTATTTTAGTTTTTTCTATACCGGCATTCGTGAGAGCATCACATCATGCCGGTTTACAGTAAACAGGGGAGTGATAAAAGGTATAGTGAACGAAATAAATAACAGGTGCTGAACAAAAAACAGTTACAGTTACAATACAACAGGGATAAGTACAACTTGGAGCATAGAAAAAATGATAGGAAAATTAACATAATATATTAACCAAAATTTGACGAGGTACATTTACAAAGATTTGACAAGGTACATTTACAAAAGATTATGGTATTTGCTAGGTCTTGCCCATTTGAACTTATTGTAGTTTTTTACATGAGGGTAGTGATAGGAAGAAATGGTTTTCTGCATATGGGTAGTGATTGGAAGATGGTTAGAGGAGAGTTATGATTTAATCCGAGTCTGGGAAGGCTTTTTTGAATAGCCACGTTTTGAGTCTTTTCCTGAAAGTTGGGAGGCAAGGTTCCTGCCGTAGCTCCGGTCGGATGGAGTTCCAAAGAGGAGGTCCTGCCGTGGAGAAAGCCCTGTCTCTGAAGGTTATATGAAGGGAGGTTTTGGAATGAGGTACCTGAAGAGATTCCTTATAGTACTCCCTTATGGGTCTGGAGGATGTGTGTTTTTTGAAAGGGATTTGTAGGTTGAGCGGAGCGATTTGTTGGATAGCTTTGTATATTGTGGTGATGGACTTATATAATATTCTATAATGAATTGGCAGCCAGTGTAGGTCTTTGAGGATTGGGGAGATGTGATCTCTTCTCCGTGTATTTGTCAGTATTCTGGCTGCCGTGTTTTGCACCATCTGAAGAGGTTTAGTATGCGATGATGGGAGACCTAGTAGTAAAGAGTTGCAATAGTCTAACTTAGAGAAGATTATTGCTTGTAAGATTGTCCTGTAGTCATGGTTGTGGAACAGTGGTTTTATTCTTTTTAGGACATACAGTTTATGAAAGCAGTCCTTGGTGGTTTGGTTTATAAAAGCTTTTAGGTTTAGCCAATTATCAATGATCGCTCCCAGATCTCTCACTTGGGCTGTTTGTAAGTTTGCTGATAGGTTTGTGGGGATGTAGCCGTTCTCTGTGGATATGAGAAGGAGTTCCGTTTTTGAGGAATTTAGGATTAAATTCAGACTGGAGAGGAGGGAGTTAATTTCTCGAAGGCATGTTTCCCATAGATCTAGGGTTTTTTTTATGGTTTCTTTGATGGGGATCACAATCTGGACATCGTCGGCGTAAAGATAGTATTTTAGGTTCAGGTTGGTTAGTAATTGGCAGAGAGGGAGAAGGTAGATGTTAAAGAGAGTAGGTGAGAGGGATGAGCCTTGCGGGACTCCTAGAGATGAAGGGTAGCGCTTAGATTCTTTGTTGTGTATTTTGACCTTGTAGCCTCTGTTTTTCAAGAATGAATTGAACCAGGCCAATGCGGTGCCTGTTATGCCGATGTTCGATAGTTGGTTAAGGAGCATTGCATGGTTGACAGTGTCAAAGGCGGCTGAGAGGTCCAAGAGGATCAATAGATAGGCCTGGCCTTTGTCAAGGCCCATGATGAGGTAATCTGTCAAGGAAATAAGAAGTGATTCGGTGCTTAATGATTTCCCGAAGCCATATTGAGAGGGGAAAAGAATTTTGTGATCCTCAAGGTAGTCTGATAATTTAGTGTTAACTAGTTTTTCTATGACCTTGGCAATGAAAGGGAGGTTGGAGATTGGGCGAAAGTTGGTGGGGTCTTCTGGATCTAGGTTTGGTTTTTTCAGGAGCGGTTTGATGGAAGCCATTTTAAGGTCGTCTGGATAGATTCCTTGGGATAAGGAGCAGTTGATAATGTCTGCCAGGGCTTTGGAGATGGTGTCTGGAATAAGAAGAAGTAGTTTGGATGGGATATGGTCAAAAGGGTGAGACGAGGGTTTCATTTTTTTCAGTACTCTTAGGATATCTGAAGTTGTGATAGGTTCGAACGAGTTGAGAGAGATGTTTTTGTTAGGGTGTAGATAGGTACTGTAAGGGGAAGAGGTATTAGAAGGTTAGTGATTTTGTTGCTGAAGAAGAGGGCCAGCTCTTCTGCTTTTTCTTGGGCTTTGTTAAGCGGTATGTCCGGTGCTTGGATTTGAGTAAGTTGGAGACGTAGGCGAACAGGGCTTTAGCATCAAAAATCATGTGATGGATCTTATGAGCGTAGAAGTCTCTTTTAGTTTTTAACATGGAGCTTTTGTAGCGAGGAGGGCAAGTTTGTAGGCGGAGAGGGAGGACACTGTAGGTGCTTTGCGCCATTTGCTTTCATTCCGTCTAAGGGCGAGTTTTAGATTTTGAAGTTCTTCATTAAACCAAGGTTGTCTTTTAGGATGGTTGTGTTTGAGTTTTTTAGTTGTCAGAGGACAGAGTTTGTTTGCTGCCGCTTCTGTTATATTATGCCATGAATGAAGGGTTGAATTCGGAGTGGAAACGTCTAAGAGGGGGAGTTCTAAGACTAGGTGATTGTGGAGGTCATCGGAGGCGCATGATTTCCTGTAAGTGAATTGTTGTTGAGGGGCGTGATTGCTGTTTCTTTGTGCCAGAGAGATGGTGGTTGAGATTAGGGCGTGATCTGACCAGGGTACTGGTTCGCAGACCGGTTGTGTTGAGTTAGAGATGCCCGAGTTAATGAAGATGAGGTCTAAGGTATGACCTGCTCTATGGATGGGTTTCTTGATAATCTGCTTGAAGCCTAAGGCTGACATGGCAGTAAGGAGTGTTTCGCCGTTGGTAGAAAGAGAGGGGTCGTCGACATGTAAGTTGAAATCTCCAAGTATTATTGCTGGGGAATCCAAATTTAGGTAAGAGGCTGTTAGTTCTAGAAAGGGTGAGGCGTCCGAGTCGAGAAGGCCTGGGGGGGCATAGACAAGGAGGATTTGAAGATAGTCTGATTTGAAGAGGCCTGTTTCAAGTTTGGTAGGTGAGTTGACTGGGTATTGAGTGAGACTCAGATCTTTTTTGGCAGCAAGAAGTATACCCCCTCCTCTTCTTTTCTGTCGGGGAATAGAGAAGAAATCGTAAGTATGCGTTGGTAATTGATTAATTAGTGCAGTGTCTGTAGGTTTGAGCCAAGTTTCATTTATGGCGCAGAGGTCTGGGTTTGCATCAAGAAGAAGGTCGTTGAGTATAAGGATTTTCTTAGTGAGGGATTGGGCGTTAAATAGAAATAGAGAGAATAGAGTTAGGCCTAGCAATTGTGTAATGGGAGAGACCATGATGGGAATGAGGGCTTTGTAGGTGTGTGGACGGGTAGTCATGAGAGGTTTACCAGCAAAAATGTTCCTCCTATGATAGAGAGTTGGAATAGGGAGACTATGAAGCATGGTGGCCAGGTGTGACCAGAGAACTGTTTGTTGAAGAGCAGAGTTTGATTTCTGAGGTGAGGGTAGGAAGAGTACTGGATGCGGTCGAATGAGAGCTAGTGCCTGTTCAGGTAAGTATTGGAGGCTGTAGTAGGAATGCTTCAAAGAAGTTTGTAAGACTGAAGAGTGAATGAATGGTGAAGTTTGGTTGACGTTTGCTTGTAGATTGGAAGGTGGAGGGATGAATGGTGAGATGGGAGCTGGAAGAAGTTTGGTTGAGTGTTGTAGGCTGTGAGAGCTCCAGCGGATGTAAATTCGTCAGTTATGCTGACGAATTTAGGTTCTAGACCTGCTATTACCGCTTCTGTTAAGCGCGCCACCATCGAGTCGTCTAGGCCCCCGCCTTCCGGACCGCATCGGCTGTCAGCCATTTTGAGCTCCGTGTCACTATTTTTAAGTTTGTCCTTTCGCACTAATTTAGATGCCATCTCCAGCAGCGGTGATTACCTGGTTATGATCGGTAAAGCCAAAGCCTTCCTCCTTTTTTCTTTGGTAGTAAATATCTTTAATTTTAGCACTGATATTTTGGCTTTTGGGAGGGGTAGCAGCCGGAGCTCTGAGGGACGTGACTCACTCGGCTCACCGCATCACGTGACCTCGCAGAGCAATGATTTTAAAATCTACCTGATAATTTTTAATTGTGTGTGCATATGTGGGTGGGTTTTTAAAGTTCACCTATGACATTTAATACCCTTGCAGTGGCCATGGGCTCCAGAGGAGAGGGGGGTGGACTCGGGTAGGGAGGAATTTCAGATTGAAAATTTAGATTACTGGAGGGATATGAATGAACTGGGGGCTGGGGGGGGGGGGGGCGGGAGGGGGCAGCACAGTAATTGTTCATACAGGACAACAAAAAAGCTAGCACCAGCCCTGTCTTCATTCTCCTATTAACTTCCACCCACTCACTCACCCCACACCTTCCTTGCTTTCCCATCTACTTGTCACCTCATCTTCCTCTCTCCTGCATCCACATGCCCCCACTCTTCTCTTTCCAGTACTCATCCCCTCCTCTCGCCCTCCTCTCCTCTCCTACTCATTCAGCCCTGTCACACTGCTCCCTCCCACACTCACTCACTCACTCACTCTCTTCTCTCTCCTTTCCCATCCACTCACCTTCACCTTCACCCTTCTCTCTACTTTCCCAACCATTCACTCCTTATCCTCCTATTCTACCCTTCCCCACTTTCTCCTTTTCTTCTTCTCTCTCACTCTCAGTCTTCTTTGCTTATTTACTTACCAACCCCCTCTGGTTGTAACACTCATTTTCTGCTTCTGCTTCCTTCAATGAACCAGTAACTATTCATTCTCTTCTGCTGGCAGGGCCTAGGAACCCTGCCAACCAGCCTGATCCTGGTATTGACTCCTCCTGCTGCTCTCTATCTGCATCCTTTTTCACCTGTACATGCTTGGAAAACTGTAGGTGTAACTTTCTTGTTACCTATGTAACTTCTTGCATATGTGCATATGAGAAAGTAGATAGTTCAGGGGTAGCCAATCCTCAAGAGCCACAAACAGGTCTGCTTTTCGTGCATAGCCACAATGAATATGCATGAGGTAAATTTACATGTACTGCTTCTATTGTTTGTACATTTATCTAATGCATATTTATTGTGGCTATCCTGAAAACCAGGTCTGTTTGTGGCTCTTGAGAACCAAAGTTGGCCACCCCTGAACTAGTGGTACTATAGTATTTATTATAACCCTAGCATATATTAAAGCATAAAATTAGAAACTATGGCAGGGATGCTGAACTCGAGTCCTCAAGTGCCACAAACAGGCGAAGTTTTCAGGATATCCACAATGAAGATGCATGAGAAAGATTTGCACGCACTGCCTCCACTGTATACAAATCTATCTCATGCATATTCATTGTGGAGATCCTGAAAAACTGATCTGTTTGTGGCACTCAAGGACTTGAGTTCACCATCACTGACCTATAGCAAGCCAGCTCCGCACAGAAGCATCTTTTCATACCTAGCTAACTTACAGGCCGATACAGTACAGTGCGCTCCGACGGAGCACACTGTTAGCCGGCATTTGGACGCACGTTTTGGTCGCGCTATTACCCCTTACTGAATAAGGGGTAAAGCTAGTGCGTCCAAAATGAACCTAATAGCGCCCGCAACATGCAAATGCATCTTGATGGCCCTATTAGGTATTCCAGCGTGATTCAGAAAGCAAAATGTGCAGGCAAGCCACATATTTTGCTTTCAGAAATTAGCGCCTACCCAAAGGTAGGCGCTAATTTCTCCGGGCACCGGGAAAGTGCACAGAAAAGCAGTAAAAACTGCTTTTCTGTGCACCCTCTGACTTAATATCATGGCGATATTAAGTCGGAGGTCCCGAAAAAGTAAAAAATAAAAAATAAAAAAATTTAAAATGGGCCCGGGGCTGACGGGTCGAAAACCAGACACTCAATTTTGCCGGCGTCCGGTTTCCGAACCCATGGCTGTCAGCGGGCTCGAGAACCGACGCCGGCAAAATTGAGAGTCGGCTGTCAAACCCGCTGACAGCTACCACTTCCGTCAAAAAAGAGGCGCTAGGGACGCGGTAGTGTCCCTAGCGCCTCTTTTTACCGCCGGGCCGAATTTTAATAAATTAAAATACTAATCGCCTGCACAGGAGAGTGGCTTGTGCACGCACCGGGAGAGCGGGTGCTCGCCCGCTCTCCCGCGTTTTTACTGTATCGACCCGTAAATGAACAGGAGTCATCTCTCACCCAAGCCACTCTGTTTTCTACTTTGGCCAGAAGCAAGGAATCAGGAATACTGATGAGAAGTCAGTAGTTGGTTGCTGTTAGTGCTGTTGTTGATGCATTCTCTGATGCTGCTGTACTGCATATTGTTTCCCATACACACATTATTATAAACCTTTGTTTCACAGCTGTACTATTCCAGGCTGGAGTCTTCACAAGAACATAAGATTTGGCAACAGGGGCCAATCCAGGTCACAAGTACCTGGCAGGATCCCAAGGGCTAGATAGATTCCAAGCTGCTTATCCCAGGGATAAAACATGCATTTCTGCAACTGCCCTTAATAATGGTTTATGGACTTTTCCTCCAGGAAAACCGTTTTTAAAGTGCATCTACACTAATAGCTTTCACCAAAGCTTAATTATGCATTGAGTAAAAAAATATTTGCTCTTATTAGTTTTAAATGAATTACCTAGTAACTTTATTGTGTGTTTCCTAGCCTTTATACATTTTGAAAGAGTAAACAATTGATTAACGTTTACTTGTTCCAATTCACTCATTTTGGGGTAGATTTTCAAAGCAGTGCGCAGCCATCTATGTGGGCGCTGTTCTAGGCACATGCATGTTATAAAATCCGATGGCAGGATATTGGATATTAAAATCAGCGCATGCATGTGCGGGCTGCACATGTTGGGGGGGGGGGGGGCGGCAAATTTTTGTAAAATACGCCCAGTGACACAATCGGACCTTCCCTTCCCCCTACCTACACTTTCTCCCTATTCCCCTCTCCTCCTCACCTCTTAAACCTAACCTACCTTTCCCTAAATTTTTTATTTTATTACTTACTGCTCCTCTGGAGCAGAAGCAAGTTACGATCGCCAGCCAGCTGCAGGCACGCGCTTCCCAGGAAAAGCGGTTAATGGCTGCTGTCCCGGACAGCCTCTGTCCCACCCCCCTGCCCCTCCCCGTCCAGACCACACCCCCAGCCAGCCGCTTTTTCAGGGTCTGGCACTATGCATGTATCGGGACATAATTGTGTGGCCGAGCCCTTTTGAAAATATGAGCGGTGCACGAAGGGCCCAGTCACGTGCGTAAGTCCCAATTTTTACGCACATGGTCCTTTGAAAATTCGCCCATATTTTATAAACCTCTATCATATCTCCCCTCAGCCATCTCTCCTCCAAGCTGAAGAATCCTAACCTCTATAGCCTTTTCTCATAGGGAAATCATTCCATCCCCTTTATCATTTTGGTCGCCCTTCTCTGTATCTTTTCTTTTTTGAGATGTGACCAGAACTGTACATATACTCAAGATGAGGTCGCACCATAGAATAAGACAGAGGAGTTATGATATTCTCTGTTTTATTCTCCATTCCTTTCCTAATAATCCCTAGAATTCTATTTGCTTTCTTGGCTACTGCTGCACAGTGAGTAGAAGATTTGAACGTATTATTAACAATGACACCTAGATCATTTTCCTGAATCGTGACTCCTAATGTGGAACCTTGCATTGTATAGCTATAATTTGTGTTATTCTTCCCAAAGTGCATTACTTTGCACTTGTCCACATTAAATCTCATTTGCCATTTGCATGCCCAGTCTCCCAGTTTTGCAAGGTCCTTTTGCAATTTCTCACAATCCTATTGTGATTTAACAACTTTGAATAATTTTGTGTCATTGGCAAATTTGATCACCTCACTTGTTTTCTCATTTCCAGGTCATTTATAAATATATTAAAAAGCAGCGGTCCCAGAACAGATCCCTGGGGCACCCACTATTCACCTTTCTATATTGGGAAAATTTACATGTTAAGACTGGCTACTTGAAGGACGCTCCCGTGAGCCACCTCACTCACCCCCGATTCTGACTCAAAGCCTCAGTGGCATGGACTCTGCCTTCTCCTGCCTCAGCTACTCAGTGCAGCTTGGACACTTCCAGCCCTCGCTCCTTATGGCACCTCCCTAGGCATGCGTGTACCCAACTCCAACACTCTTAAAGAGGCCTTGGTGGGAACTTGCTATGGTGCCCTCTGATGACATAATCGGGCTCCTCTTATTTAAGACCCCTTCTGAGGGGCAGAAGATACCTCAGGAACAGATCCTCTTGTGTGCCTTGTGTCCCAGTGCATGTTGCTAGTTCATCTTCTTGTTCTTGCCTTGTCTCAGCCTTCTCCTTTCCTCGTCTTTGCCTTGCCCGTGCCTTGCCCTTGTCTTGCCTTGTTTGTGCTTTGTCTTGTCTCTCTTAATCTTTGTTTTCTCTTCCCACAGTTTGACTTTCTGGTTCTGACCCCGACTTGGATTCCAACCCTGCTTTGCCTGCTGCCTGCCCTGACCACTGACCTGCCTCTCGTCTCTGCTGTTTGCCTCCCTCACCTCTGGCCTGCCCCTTGCCTCTGCTGTCTGCTGCCTGCCCCGACCCTTTGGTTGGACTTGGACACTCTGTTCTTCTGGATCGCTCTAGATTCCCACCTAAGACCTGCCAGCTGCCAGAACCTAAGGGCTCAACCTGCGGGGGAGGTGGTGGTATAGGCGAAGCTCCAGCTGGTCCTACCTAAGGGCTTCTCTGCAAACTGTCAGTGCGAGTCTGGTGGGTTCACCCACTAGGCAGTGCCAAATGCACCATAGCACACTCTTCCAGTTAGTGTTACAGGTTGCTGAGGCCATGGACCAGGTGGTCCTGGCTGCTCTGCAGGTCATTCCCAGCATGGCCCAATGGATCCAGCAGCAGCAAAATGTTCTAGACCAAGTCACCAGGACAGACTGGTGGCTCACCTGGACACGCTCCCAGCCCCATGACCAGCTGCTCCTCCACCAGCACCAACCCCAGATCGACCAAGGCACCTTGGAGATCTCCCAGTAGGGTCCCCCCTGCCAGATGTACTGCTTAGGCCTGCTCTAACCCTCAAGTGTCCTGGGTCAAGTGACCATCATTGACAAGCCTGGGTTACCCCCTTAGAACTCGATCTATGCTAATGTGTTCAGTACGCAACAAGCAAAGAATACCACCCCACAGTGCCTATGACTGCGCCATAGACGTGCTTCCCAGCAAGCTCCCACCCAGAGGCTCCTACTCACTATCCACTCCAGAAATGGAAGCCATAAGCAAATACATGTCATGCCTGTGGACCCTTGAGCTGCAATGAAGGTGGAATTTCCACGGAGGGCAAGGCCCCAGTGATCCGTCATTGTTGGGAGGCAGTACAGATGGGGAGGACCCAACTGGAGCTTTGCCTATACCAGCCCACATTCCCCTCAGATTGAGCCCTTGGGTGCCGGGGCCGGCAGAACCTAGGTGCAAGTCACTCCCAAAGAGGTTCCGGAAGGAGGCAAGGCAGCATCAGGCAGACTGGGTCGAGGCTGGAAGCAGGCAGGCAGGCGTGACCAGGGACGGACTGGAGGTCAGGGCAGGCAGCGAAGAAGCAGAGTCTAAAAGCCAAGCAGAAGTCAAAACCAGGAAGTCAGTCCAAGGATGGGTGCAGGAGTGGAGACGGAACGAAGATACAGGAACAAGAAGACGAACAGAGACACAGGATCAGGAACACGAACTGGACCACAGGATCAGGAACACTGGCTGGAAGCAGGAACTAGCAACCAAGGAGCAGGAACTGTTGCCAAGGCAGGGTGCAGATGTCTGAACTGGGTTTAAGTAGCCTGGCTCAGTGACATCATTTCCTGGGCCTGCGGAGAAGTTTCCCGCCATGGCCCCTTTAAGGGGAGAAGCGAGGTGTACGCATGTGCCTAAGGGGACACAAGGAAGGAAGGAGTTGGCGGCATCCAGGGCCGCGTGGGCAGGCCGTTGCTGGAGTGCTTGGGAATGAGCCGTCGGGAAGGAGCATTGGTGCGGGCGTCTGAGGGAGGTAAGGGGGCCCGGACTCGGAGGCCCGCAGCCAGGAACCCCAACAATACATTAAAGAGAATTTAGACAGGGCTTTTTTTTCACTCTTCATCAGCTCTGCTGGAGCTGGCTTTTTCTTTGTGGGGAAGAAGGACGAGTCCCTACACCGCTGTGTTGATTATTGGGGTCTTAACTCCATTACTAAGAAGAATCGCTATCCACTTCCCAATCTTGGAGCTCTTTGATTGCCTGCACAGTGCCCAGGTCTTTACGAAGTTGGACCTTCGGGGAGCCTACAATTTAATCAGGATTTATGAAGGTAATGAATGGAAAACTGCCTTTAACACTTGCAATGGACATTACGAGTATTTATTGATGCTCTTCGGGTTGTGCAACATTCCCCACTGTGTTTCAATTCATGGTCAATGAGATCTTTTGTGACCTCCTTTACACCCATGTCATAGTCTAACTGGATAATATCTTAGTCTTCTCCAAGTCCCTGAACATCAAGCTCATGTCAAGCAAGTCCTTCAAAATCTCTGTGAACACCACCTCTATGCTAAGCTGGAGAAGTGTGCCTTTGAACAGGAAGAACTTTCATTTTTGGGGTACATAATCTCTGCCCAGGGCCTCTGTATGGATCCAGACAAGTTAAAGACCATCTTGGAGTGGCCTCGCCTTGTTGGTCTCAAGACACCACAACATTTTTTGGGCTTCGCCAACTACTATAGGCAATTTATTCCTAACTACTCCTTATTAGTGCTCTGCTCACAGCCTTGACTAAGAAGGGATCAGATACCAAAAACAGGACCATCGCTGCCATTCAAGCCTTTGAACAACTCAAAGAAGAATTCACCTGGGATCCAAGCCTACACCATCCATATCCAACCAAACCCTTCATCCTGGAGGTAGATGTATCCACCCTCAGGGTGGGTGCTATCCTCCTGCAGCATAATTGCAAAGGCATGCTTGTGAACTGCTCCTACTTCTTGAGGAAATTCTCTGCAATGGAGAAAAATGATACCATAGGAGACTGTGAATTGCTAATGGTCAAGCTAGCTTTGGAAGGGTAGTCACATTTGCTGGAAGGAGCCAAGCACCAAGTGACCATTTATACAGACCATAAGAACCTCAAACACCTTTGACAAGCCTAGAGATTAAACCCCAGGCAAGCCTGCCAGTCTCTGTTTTTCAATAGTTTTGATGTCAAGTTGTGGTATCGACCCGCTGAAAAGCATCATTGAGCTAATGTGTTCTCCCAATCCTTGGTCACTGAAGGAACCTTGAAACCTCCGTAACACATCATCGACCTGGGCAATATTGTGATTGGGCCACTTTTACTGCTCCCCTGGGGAAGACAGTAGTGCCTTGCTGTATACGACAAAAGGTTCTCAAATTGGCACATGACTTTCGACTCTCTGGTAATCCTGGCATCACCCAAACATTGGAATTAATTGTGCAGCACTACTGGTGCTCTCAAATGAAGACCAGCATTCTGCCCTACATGTGCCATGCAGAAAAGTGTCAAAGCATGACCATGGGGGTTGTTACAGCTGCTGCCAGCCCCCATGAAACCCTGGACCCATGTGGCCATAGACTTTGTCTGTGACTTTCCCCTTTCCGGTGCAAATACCATCTTATGAATGGTTCTGGATAGATTCTCTAAGATGGCACACTTCATTCCTCTCCCCAGCCTTCTGTCTGCACCAGAGCTGGCCAAACTCTTTGTATAACATATCTTTCGGCTGCACAAATTACCCTGCCATATCCTCCCGGACCAAGAGGTCCAGTTTACCACCTGTTATTGGAAAGCCTTATGCCAAAATCCTTATACCGATTTTTGGGAATCAGTCACCAACTTTCAAGCCCCCAATTAGTACATGAATTTCAATGGAAGGTCCCCAGGAAGCCCAAGCCCAGAAGACTGGGGATGGGGCTTTGGAGAGGGGTTACTGATAAGGCTGGCTGTGCACAGAATGCTCCCGTGGGCTGCCTCACTCATCCCTGACTGTTGTGTTTGTGGCATAGTGGACCCTTGGTCGCAATGGAGATGACTCTGCCCACGGGGAGGGGCCCCATGGGGAGCCACTGCGATAGGCTAAATGCAGAGAGTGGACACTTGTAGATGGAAAGCTTTATTGTACTGCTGTAGATAGATGGTATGAGGCAGGAAGGAAAGGCACTGGAATCCGGTAAGGTGCCAATACGTTCTGACAGTCTCAGATAGCAGACACAGTATGGATACAGGCTTTATTGTACTGCTGTAGATAGATGGTGAAAGCAGGAAGGTAAGGCACTGATCCAAGAAGTGCCAGTACGTTCAACAGGCTCAGATGTGATCTCATCCAGATGTTCACGATAGGCGGGAACCTGCAGTGTGGGTAACGCCATGGCTGGTGGGTGGAGCTGGAGCACCGGATCGTAGAGGTACTCACAGGAATGATGGCATCTTCCTGATGGTGGAAAATTGGGACCAAAGGTCCGTGGTGCAGGATATAATGGCTGGTAGGCCCTCGAGGAGCGAGTACCCGATGGTCCAATATCCTGAAATGTAGAAGAGAGAGAAAGACCCCCGAGGAGCGGTTGTCTTAGTTAGAGAGGACCCCGAAGGGTAGTTGGAAGCGAGAGACTCCCAAGGAGCAGGTATCTAGAGCTTCTACAGGAGCGAGGCCCTTGGAGTGAAAGAGCATCTAAGCATGCAGCTTAAAGCGGTCAGAGTAGCTAAAACCGAAGTCCTTGCTAACTCAAGGTGGTAGCGGAAGCGGAGGCTAGATATACCTGGAGGTACTGACTTCATGCGGTGGGGCCATCCCCGAGGTTCCCACCATAATGTGTATTTGAGTGTAGGAGATGTGCACGCTCATGCCCTAGGAGGCCACGGGAGTGAGCATGGCGGATGGGGACGCCCATGCTGGTTTGGAAACACCAAGACCCTTTGCACTCGGCATCGGAGGCAGCCATCTTGCCCAAAGAGAGTGAAAGAGGAGAAAAAGAGATAAGGCAGAGCGGTCGCAGCTGTCTGCGACTGACAGACTGACAACACTGACAACACTGACACTGAATTGAAGCCACAGTGGCACAGATGCTACCTCCTATCAGCTTCTGCCACTCAGCGCGGCATGGATGCTGCCAGCCCTCGCTCCCAATGGCTCTCCATAGGCATGAGTGCACCCAATTTCAGCACTCTTAAAGGGTCCATGGTGCCCTCTGATAGCATCATTAGACCTCTCCTATTTAAGAACCCTTCTGAGAAGCAGATGATACCTCAGTAACAGGTACCCTGGTGGGCCTTGTGTCCCAGTGCATGTTGCTAGGTCATCTCCTTGTTCTTGCCTTGTCTCAGCCTTGTCCTTTCCTCTCTTTGCCTTGCCTTGCCTTGCCCTTGTCTTGTCTGTCTGGTTCTTTGTTTCCTCTTTCCAGAGCTTGACTTCTTGGTTCTGAGCCCGGCTTGGATTCAGATTCTGCTTTGTCTGCAGCCTGCCCCGACCACTGGCCTGCCTCTCGCCTCTGTTGTCTGCTGCCTGCCCCGACCCTTTGCTTGGACTCGGACTTTCTGTTCTTCTGTATCATTCTAGAGACTCAACTAAGACCTGCCAGCTGCCAGAACCTATGGGCTCAATCTGCTGGGGAGATGGCTGGTATAGGCAAAGCTCCAGCTGATCCAACCTAAGGGCTTCTCTGCCAGTTGTCAGTTGCCAGTTGTCAGTGCGAGTCTGGTGGGTTCACTCACTAGGTGATGCCAATCTCACCACAGCACAAAGGGTCCATGCTTCCAGTCAATGTTACTGTTGCAGAGGAGGAGTTGATGCAACCTACAGGGAGGAGCTCTGCAGGACCCCACTGTCAGCAGGTGAAGCTGGCTGAACAGAGGCCCAGCTGGAGGTTCACTAATACCAGCCTTCATTCTCCTTAGGTTGAGCCCTCGGGTGCTGGGGCCAGCTGGACTTAGGCGCGGGAATCTGTGGAGGTGAAGATCCATCATGTGGAAGATGTTATGGGCCAGCACAGAGGAAATCAGAGTCAGGTCAAGCAGAGGTCAGGGCAGGCAGCAGGCAATCAGAGTCGGTTCAGGCTGTGGTCAAGGCGGGCAGAGTTCTCTCATTGTTGAGGTTCAGGCAGAAGTCGACCAGGAGGAGTTCAGTCAACAATGGTAAACCGGCGATGGTCAGAGGCAGGCAGAGGTCAAGCAGCATCAAATTCCAATCCGAGGTCAAGCCAAAAGTCCAATCCAAGGGGGACAAGGAACGAAGAGAAGGCTGAGGGGCCACAGGAGCGAGAAGGGACACTGAAGCCAGATGAGGAAAAGTGACCAGGAAGACAAGAACTCAAGATGAACCAGACAGCCAATGGAACCAGGACCAAGATACAGGAATTCAAGAACACAGCAGGAATCAGTGTTGTGTCCGTCGGTCTCAGACGGCTTCGACCTCTGTGCCTCACCTTTCTTCCTTCTCTCTCCTCAAGCCTTGGGAAGTTGGCTGCTGCCGCATCTTCATGCCTCTCTCTCTGGCGCCCCCAGAATGGCAATGATGACAGTGTTCGCCATGATTTTCCTGAGGGCCTCCTAGGGTGCGCGTGCGCACGCCACCCATGTCTTTATCCACGTTATGGCGGGAACCTCAGGAGCGTCCCCTCCGAGTGACGTCATCACATCCTGGTATTTAGCCTGCCCTTCATTTGCTAACAAACTGAGTTAGCAAGGATTGGATTGGATTGGAATGCCTCCGGTCTTGCTGCTCTGCCGCTTCCTTGCTGCCGCAGGAAGTCCTCTCTCTGCCCTTCGGGGTAATTCATTGCTAACCTGGGTACCCGCTCCTCGGGGGCCCTTATACTCTCTTTCAGGTACCTATCTGGGATATCAGGTACTCGCTCCTCGAGGGCCTACTGTCCCTACTCTGGTGCCTACTACTGAACTACTTCTGCCTGCCAGGATCTTCATCGATACAGCTATCTACTTCAGTGAGTACTAACCCTGTCAGTCTGTCTCACCTTCAGCTTCAGCGCTCGGAGTCGTCATCTGGGACCTTCCTCTGCTACCCTGCGCTGCCTATCATCTACTCGAGTGAGGGACTGGTCTCCTCTGCTGAGGACCCCTGGACTACTTCTACTGGGTTACCTCACTGCTGTCCGCTCCCCGGGCAGTACCATCAAGCTGTATAATAAATACAAATTCTCTGTGTCTGCGTGTATAGAGTCTAGCCTAGTACTGCTGTTCCTAATGGGGCTCCTCCCCGTGGGAGTGGCCATCACCGCAGTACCCAAGAATCCACTCCAACACCTCAAAACCATAACAATCACGAACAGAAGTCAGGAAAATGCTGAGGCAATGCACTTCTCTGAAGAGATGACCTATTGCTGAGGCAGGGAGTGGAAGGAGAGACCGCCTTAAGTAGGAAGGGAGCCCTGATGTCATCAGTCGTGGGGAAGTTCCCTCCATGGGCCCTTTAAATTGCAGGAAGTCAGGATTTAGCATGCTGATGTGGGAGTTGTGGGAAATCTCCTCCCACGGAAGGAGAGTGACCCAGCTGTCTTGAAGGTCATTTGCATAGGATCTAAGAAAGCCTTTCAATGTCTGATTGGTCAGTTCATACTGGCCATTAGCTTAGGGTGGTATACAGAAGAAGCACCAATACTTGGCTGTAAACTGAGCCCCATGGTCAGAGACAATATGATTTGGCAAGGCCATGCAGGTGGAAGATGTGGTGTATGAATAGTCGGGCCAGCTCTGGGGCCTTGGAAAGGACAGGAAGCAAGGTAAAATGAGCCATTTTTGAGAACCGGTCAACTACGACCCAAATGGTTGTGCAGCCATTTGAGAGAGGAAAGTCCACCTCAAAGTTGGTAGACAAATGGATCCAGGGTTCCCTGGGAGCTGGCAACGACTGTATCAACCCCCAGGGTTGTCCCACCAAAGATTTCTGCTGTGTGCAGGTAGAACAGGAGTCCACAAGGGCCTGGACACCTCTCTCCATCAGGGGCCACCAGTAGACTTGCTGGAGCATGCAAGAGTTTTTTTAAAATAATAGAAACATGAGATTACATGTTTCTATTATTCCAATAATTAAAACTAATAAAGATTTTAAAAATCTCCTGCTTTCCTACCTGGGATCTTTTGATTTCCGATCACCCTGAGATTATCACGCATTAGGGGAGGTAGGGCCACATAAACTATCTTCTCTCTCCCTCACACACAAACACATACTAACACATTCATTCTTTCAGACATTCCATTTCTCATATACATGTCAAATCTTTCACACACACTCCCTCTCTTTCACATACACAGGCTTTCTCTTCCTCATACACATACTAGTGTGCACGTGCCTGTGAGAGCCAGTTTTTATTTATTTATTTATTTATTTAGACATTTTATATACCTTCGTTCCATGTATACATCACAAAGGTTTACAAAGTAACATTCACAGTTATAACTCTACAGATAAACAATGATTGGTTACAGAGGAGGTATTCATAGACAGGCATTAATATTTAATATTTGTGACACATAGGCTCTCATAGGAACAGACTCACACACATAGGTTCTCACAGACACACAATATACACACAAAGTCTCTAAACACACACACACACACAGCCTCTTACACATACAGGCTCTCACACAGACACACAAGCTCTCACACAGGCATACACACACAGGTACACAAGATCTCACACAGACATGCACATAGGCTCTCACATATACAGGGTCTTGTACAGAAATATACACATAACCACAGGCTCTCACATAGACACACATTCTCACACAGACATACACACAGGCACAATATCTCACACAGGATCTCACACATACAGGCTCTCATACAGACATGTACATACACCCACAGGCTCTCACACAAACACACATATATGATCATAAAATCTCACACAGACACACACGCCTGCACACAGGTTCTCTCAGACATATACACATACCTACAAGCTCTTACACAGATATACACACACAGAAACCCACAAGGCCTGCTCTTCACTTCGGGCCGCACCCCGCCAGCCTCCTCTTCACTCATGGCCCCGGCAGCCGCTTCTTCATTTCGGACTGTGGCGGGATGGCGTCTGCCACGGCCTAGGTGGCCCCTTCGTTTCAGGCATTGGCAGGATGGGGTCCACCATGGCTCTACTGGCCTCCTTTTAACTTCGGGCCATGGTGGAATGGGGCCTGCCATGGCTCAGCCAGGCTTCCTGCACTGGGAGGGGGATGCGTTGTATGCACCTACAGGAAAAGTTGTGCACAAGCGCACATGTGCAGCTTAGAGCTGCACGCGTGCGAGAGTGCAGAAATTTTCCCGCATATGCGTGCAGCTTAGAGGGAACATTAGTGATAGTGTTCTGGGGGGAGAGCCAGGGAAGATGTGATAGCTTCCAAAGTTGGTGGTGCACAGCACACCCCATTTTAAAGTTGGTGGTGCCCATGCACCACTGTGAACTATGGATGCTATGCCCATGCTTCCGAAAGTCAGGCTTTGGTGTTAGCTCCTTTTTGAGTGAATACCGTGAGTGGAGCCACAATTGGGGAGTAGTTAGAAATTAAATGCCAGTAATTGTTGGCAAAGCATAGGAATCTTACAAGGCACAAAGACCGGAAGGTTGTGGCCAGTCTTGGATGCACCCGACCTTATCTGGTCTACATGGAAGCACTTGCTAGATATGATGTATCCTAGGAAAGGAAGACTCTTTCTTGAAAAGGCATTTCTCCAGCTTTGCATACAGTTTATTATCTTGTAGTCTCTGGAGGACTAGGCAAACATCTGGGTGGTGGGAGTTGACATCCTTAGATAAGATGAGAGTATCATCAAGGTACACGACGACACAGATGTAGAGGAGGTCTCTGAAGATCTCATTCATCATTTTATGAAATATGACGGGGGCATTACATTAACCAAAGGGCTTTACTAGATACTCATAGTGCCCATCTTAAGTATTGAATGCTGTCTTCCATTCATCTCCCTGTTTGATCCAAATTAGATTGTAGGCCCTATGAAGGTCCAACTTTGTAAATACTCTAGATCCCTGGAGATGGTCAAACAATTCAGAAATGAGTGGTAAAGGGTACCGTTACTTTTTCAACCCTCTATAGTTGATGCATGGACGTAATAAGCCATTAGAGATGTGAATCGTGTCCTCGATCGTCTTAACGATCGATTTCGGCTGGGAGGGGGAGGGAATCGTATTGTTGCCGTTTGGGGGGGTAAAATATCGTGAAAAATCGTAAAAAATCGAAAAAACGTAAAATCGCAAAACCGGCACATTAAAACCCCCTAAAACCCACCCCCGACCCTTTAAATTAAATCCCCCACCCTCCCGAACCCCCCCCCCAAATGACTTAAATAACCTGCGGGTCCAGCGGCGGTCCGGAACGGCAGCGGTCCGGAACGGGCTCCTGCTACTGAATCTTGTTGTCTTCAGCCGGCGCCATTTTCCAAAATGGCGCCGAAAAATGGCGGCGGCCATAGACGAACACGATTGGACGGCAGGAGGTCCTTCCGGACCCCCGCTGGACTTTTGGCAAGTCTTGTGGGGGTCAGGAGGCCCCCCCCAAGCTGGCCAAAAGTTCCTGGAGGTCCAGCGGGGGTCAGGGAGCGATTTCCCGCCGCGAATCGTTTTCGTACGGAAAATGGCGCCGGCAGGAGATCGACTGCAGGAGGTCGTTCAGCGAGGGTTCCGGCGCCTCGCTGAACGACCTCCTGCAGTCGATCTCCTGCCGGCGCCATTTTCCGTACGAAAACGATTCACATCCCTATAAGCCATCCTCTTTTGAGATGAAGAAGAAACCTGCCCTGGCAGAAGAAGTGGAGGGCCTGATGGAACCCTGGTCAATATTTTCTTTGATGTATTCTGACATCGCTTTAGTCTCTGGGGTGGATAAAGGATATAGTCTCCCATGAGGTTCGGTGTTAGGGTAGCATATTGATGGCACAGTAGGGAGGTGAATCGGGCTTCGGACGATTGAAAATATCGTCGATATTTTCAAAATCGTCAGAAATCGGGTGCTCCTCCGAAACGATAGGAAAACCCCACGATATTGATCATGGGGGTTCTCATATCGTTTTGGGGGAGGGTGGGAAAAACAGCACACAAAAATAACCCCTAAACCCACCCCGACCCTTTAAAACTAATCCCTTTGCTTCCCCCACCCTCCCGACCCCCCCAAAAACATTTTACAGGTACCTGGTGGTCCAGTGGGGGTCCCAGGAGCGATCTCCCGCTCCTGGGCCGTCGGCTGCCACTAATCAAAATGGCACCGATGGCCCTTTGCCCTTACCATGTGACAGGATATCCGTGCCATTGGCTGGCCCCTGTCACATGGTAGGAGCACTGGATGGCCCACGCCAAGGGTTTTGTAGCTTGGGTAATCCAGCCAGGGAGCAGCTTCCCGTGAATTGAGGAGATGACAAGGGGTGTCTTTCTGGTAACCATGGGAAGCTGCAAGTGGTTGATGAGGGCTTTCATTATGAAATTCCTTCCGGTGCCAGAGTCTACCAAGGCCTGGGTGGAAATTCTTGGTTATTCACAGCGATAGTCATTGGGAGCATTAGTTGAGGAGCAGGAGTCATGAAGCCTAGGATCACCTCCACACTAGTTTCCCAGCTTCAATGGACAGTGTGCCAGCTGGTGCCTGGTCCCAGCGCAGTAGAAGCCTAGCTCCAGGTGACATCAGTGGAGCCTTTATTCAGGGATGAGGTGCCCCTGGCAGAGCTGCATTGGTTCCTCTATGCGTGCTTGGGCTGGTGCTGCCATTGAAACAGGAGAAAGGGGATGCTGAAATCAAGGAGCTAGCATGATGGGCCCATTGCTGGAGGTGATAGTCGATTCTCCTGGCTAAATCAATAAGACCATCCAGGGATTCTGGGAGCTCAAGACTGGCCAACTCATCCTTAACCCGCAAAGACAGCCCCTCCATGAATACACCAAGGAGACTGTCCTCTCCCCGGTTTAGCTCCGTAACCATGGTTCGAAATTCTATAGCATAGTCCATCAGCATTTGGGAAACCTGGCTTAAGTGTAGGAGGTCTGAACCCACCATAGCCAGCTGGCTGGCTTTGTCAAAGATGAGCTTGAAGACCTTGACAAATTGCTGAAGATCCTGGAGAAGAGGATCCATTCACACCCATAATGAGAAGGCCAAGGCCTTACCATCAGCAGGGAGAGCATTAAGGTTGCCTTGATAGAGTCATTGGGAAACAATGCTGGCTGGAGAGAGAAGTGCATGAAACATTGGTTCAAGTAACCTCGGTACTGCTTTGGGTCCCTAGCATACCGGGTCAACGTAAGTAGCCAAATCATGGAAGGATTAGGTTCACCTGGGGGGAGGTGTGACAGCTGTTGGAAGCGAGGAGGCGGCCAACACTACCACTGCATCCAGGCTGGCACTGAGTCACTCCATGGAGCTCGCCAGGTGCTTAAAAAACTGTGGCTGCTTCTGGATCTTCTATGCTAGGCCAGAATTGCCTGAAGGCCTGAGCCGTCTGCTAGATCCAAGGTCTCGGCAATCATTGTGGAAGTGGTCCCTTAGGCTGAGGTGGAATTGGTGCAACCCACAGGGAGGAGCCCTGCAGGTCCCCATCATCGGAAGGCGGAGCTGGCTGGAGCAGAAACCAAACTGGAGCTTGACCAATACCAGCCCTCATTCCCCTTAGGTTGAGCACTCGGCTGCCAGGGCAGGCTGGACTTAGGTATGGGCCTCTGTGGAGATGAAGATCTGTCGTGTAGATGAGGTTTCAGGCCTGCACGGTGAAGAAAGCTTCAGGATGAGCAGCGTTCAGGACAGGTAGCAGACTAACAGAGACAGTTTCAGGCTGGGGTCAGAGATGGGTGGAGTTCACTCAGTGACGTGGTTCAGGCAGTGGTCAGATTAGGCAGAGTTCAAGCAGTAACGGTAAGCAGGCAGTGGTCAGATGCAGGCCAAGGTCAAGCAGCATTGAGGTCCGATCCGAGATCTAGCCAGAAGTCCAATCCAAATCAATTTCAGAAGTCCAATCCAAAGTCAAAGCCAGAAGTCCAATCCAATGAGATGAGGAATGAAGAGGAGGAGGGAGGAGCAGGGAAAAGGAGGGAGGAGCAGGGAGGAGGAGGAACGGCAGGAGCAAGATGGGATGCTGAAGACAGACGAAGGGAAGACTGACCATGAAGATAAAAGAGACTGCCAAGTGACTAGATACACAACAGAATCAGGAAAGCAGAGGCAAATCACTTCTCCAATGGAATCAACCTATTGCTGAGGTGTTGTCCAGGCAGGCTCTTTATACAGGAGGACCTGTATAAAGGGCGCTGCTGTGGGAAGGTTGCCAGGATGGTCCCAGCCACTAGTATGGACTAGGGATGTGAATCGTGTGATCGATCGTCTTAACGATCGATTTTGGCTGGGGGGGGGGGGAGGGAAATCTGATCATCATGGTTTTTTTTGTTAAAAAATCATAAATCGGGGGAGGGCGGGAAAACCGGCACACCAAAACAACCCTAAAACCCATCCCAAACCTTTAAAACAAATCCCCCACCCTCCCGAACCCCCCCAAAATGTTTTAAATTACCTGGGATCCAGTGGGGGGGTCCCGGCGCGATCTCCCGCTCTCGGGCCACGGCTGCGTTAATAGAAATGGCGCCGGTAGCCCTTTGCCCTTACCATATGACAGGGCAAAGGTAGCGCCGGCGCCATTTTGGTTCCTGTCACCCGACGTCACAAGTGCAGGAGATCGCTCCCGGACCCCCGCTGGACCCCCAGGGACTTTTGGCCAGCTTGGGGGGGCCTCTTGACCCCCACAAGACTTGCCAAAAGTCCAGCGGGGGTCCGGGAGCGACCTCCTGCAGTCGGGCCGTATTGCCAATATTCAAAATGGCGCCGGTGCTACTTTTGCCCTCACTATGTCAAGTCTTGTGGGGGTCAGGAGGACCCCCAAGCTGGCCAAAAGTCCCTGGGGGTCCAGCGGGGGTCCGGGAGCGATCTCCTGCACTCGTGACGTCGGGTGACAGGAACCAAAATGGCGCCGGCGCTACCTTTGCCCTGTCATATGGTAAGGGCAAAGGGCCACCGGCGCCATTTCTATTAACGCAGCCGTGGCCCGAGAGCGGGAGATCACGCCGGGACACCCCCCCCCCACTGGACCCCAGGTAATTTAAAACACTTTGGGGGGGGGGGGGGTTTAGGGTTGTTTTGGTATGCCGGTTTTCCCGCCCTCCCCCCTCCCCTGATTTACGATTTTTTGACGATAAATCGGGGGAATTGCTATTGTATCGCGGCTCTAACGATTTTTGACAATTTAAAATATATCTGACGATTGTTTTAAATCGTCAAAAAATGATTCACATCCCTAGTATGGACCCACGGTCCACAGAGCACAACAATGGCTTTGTTATCTCTAAGTGCCCCTTTCCTTTTATTGTTCCAATTAGCAGTGGAAATTCTTTGATCCATGTCTGGCTGAGCTCTTTCAGCAGGTGGTTATCACCTTCAAGAAACTGGGGCGAAATGTCTTTGCAAGCATTTATTTTTATTTATTTATTATTTTTTATATACTGACATTTGATCTGAGATATCAAATCAGTTTACATTCAGGTATTTTCCCTATCCCCAGAGGGCTTACAATCTAAGTTTTTTTGTACCTGAGGCAATGGAGGGTAAAGTGACTTGCCCAAGGTCACAAGGAAGGATAGTGGGACTCAAACGCTGGTCTCCTGGTTCGTAGCCCACTGCTCTAACCACTAGGCTATTCCTCTTCCCTGTGGGAGAATATCTCTCTTGCTCATGAATACACTGTCCTTGATTTAATCATATAGCTTGTTAGCATTTTGGAGGAAGTATCTTTTTGCAGGTGGTTATTAAATCTCCATGTTCCATGTCAAATGTCCTTGAAGCTGCTAAGCATAAGGTCTTTCTTCAGTGGGAAAGTGTAACTGTGTACATGATGTCATTCAGAAGTCTTTTTTCTATACCGGCTCAAAGCAGGGAATAGTCCAACAATTCTTGACCTTACTTAACTCTCACTGACTAGGCCTCATGCTAATGCTTATTTCTATCCCAGCTCTGCATTAACCTTAACACCTTCTTTTCTGTTAGATTGGAGAATGGGTATTTCCACCCCTTTCTCAATAACTGCTAATTCTTTCCTTTTGTTTCTACTCATTATTGGTGATTATTAGTAAATCCACTGTGCTTCCACCCTTGCCAGACACTCTGTGGCAGATTTTCAAAGGGTTATGCGTGTAAGTTACGTGCGTAACCCCGAAAACTTGCTCCTGCACGCGGCAAGCTTATTTTGCATAGGCTTGGCGACGCGCGCAAGCCCCAGGACGTGCGTATGTCCCAGGGCTTTGAAAAAGGGGCGGCAAGGGGGCAGGGCCGTGGGTGGGGCGCCGGTCTGGAGCGGTCCGGGGGCGGTCCCGAGGCCTCCGGGACAGCAGCCATGCTGGGGGATGGTGTGCCGGCAGCTGGCCGACGCGCGCAAGTTATTTCAGAGCGGCCTCGGAGGGAACTGGGAAAGCCATCGGGGCTCCCCTAGGGCTCGGCGCGTGCAAGGTGCACAAGTGTGCACCCCCTTGCGCGTGCCAACCCCGGATTTTATAACATGCGCGCAGCTGTGTTCATATGTTATAACATCGGGTGTACATTTGTTCGTGCCGGGTAGCGCGTACAAATGTACCCCATGCGTGCAGATTATAAAATCTGCCCCTCTGCGTTCTAACATCAGGAAAATGGAATCCTAAATCTTAATTAAAAGAAACATTTGCATAAAAATAAAAAAACAAACTAAAACTATTGCAACATAAACTAAAATGTAAATAATATGAAAATACAGTATATAGTAACATAGTAATTGGCAGCAGATAAGAAGCTCCTGGCTTACCTGGTCTGCCTAGTTGCCTTGCCAGCGGTGTCACAGCAGAGCTGCTTAATCTCTGGTCATTTCCCTGTCTTCTCCCTACTGCTACCCTCTGTACCTGTCCAGAATATGTATTTGTTATACCAAATACCAATAGCGATTGCTTACTGTTTTTACTGGCCTGTGTAGACTTATTCCATCTAATGTGCTATTTTAAGGGTATGATCTCAGTGAATAAATGTAATCTTCCTCTTCTTATCCATTATCAAAGCTGCTTAGCTAATTTCTCATTCACAGTGTCTGATTGTGCAATTTATTATATGCAATTGGTTGTTGGCACAAGCAATGCAATATATTGTATCCAAATTCTATCAACTTCTCAATGATTTTGCCTTGTCAGCACACATTGGTTTGACTTCTATAATTCATTGGACAATTGCAGGCACCTTCTGCTGGTTAATCATAGAAAGAGAGAATATGATGGCAGATAAGGATCGTAAGGCCCAAATTTTATGACGAATTTTGCTTTCTGTTGCATTGCCTTAGGCAGAGCTGTGGTTGTTTGAAGGAATTAAAATTGAGACTACAAATTTTTACTTCTGAGCACTTTTTTCAGTTTTCAAAGCTTTGCCTTTAACTTCATTTGAAAACTCAGGCTAATGCAATACTATGAACTGCGGCCAACGCACGCCTCAACACGCAACTGGACTCGTGTTCATAACCCCCTGATGCAAAATGGGGATCAGCACATCCGAAGCACGTGTTCATTCGAGCGCGTAGCTAACAGCGCTCATCACATGTAAAGTAGATGTAGATGAGGCTATTAGCTAATCCCCCCCCCCCCCCCCCCGATGCAAAGAATTTCCTGCGTGGCCAATGCGCCTTTGCAATTCAACAAATTTTATGTCAGCCCAGGGCTGGCGTAAAGGTCTGCCATGCTCAAGGGCTCATTGTTAAAACACCCAAATTCCTGCTTTCTGTGATCCCTCCTACTAGTATCGTTGTGATACTAAGTAGGAGGGACCCACAGAAAGCAGAATCGGTGAAAGAAAATATTCACAAAAAAAAAAAATTTCTGGGCGCCCAACATACATGGTCCAGGCCGAGTGCTGGTAGCGAGAGAAAACGGACACTTGTATTGAGCGTCCGTCTCCTAACCAGCACTGACAGCCACCTTTCTTGGGCGCCCAATGCCGAGGAGATGCTAGGGATGCACAATTTCTCCTAATGCCTCCTAATTTAAATATTAAATTGGGCACCCGGGAGAGGTGGATCGGTGCGCGATATGAAAGCGGGCACTCAATCATGAGCTCCCGTTTCGCGCACACCAAATATTGCATCGGCCTGAAGGAGCATTAAAAAAAAAAAAAAATCTTTGTGTGTAACATCAAACATTGCACTCTGATGTTCATAAAGGGTTGCCAGAGGCCTGCTTCCAGCTCTCCTACTTTCCAAGTTCAGGACTCCAGCTCTCCAAAGGCCTGCCCCAAAACGGTTGCATTTCTTCACATAGAAAGTGGCTGTTTTAGCTTTGCTAATTTCACACCTCTTTGCCTCATGATTAGCTGCTGAATGTGCAAAATCTTTTAGGTGTGCTGAGATTCTGTTGCTACGGCATCATCTAAAAAAAGAAATCTCAGCTTTGCTCAGGTCTCAAAGAACTGTCAGGACTCAATTGCTGCTTTTATAGGATGTAATTATTGCTAATATTTTTGCAGAAATATTGGTTGGCAGTCTGTGACCTATATTCTTAAACAAGAAAGTATTTTGGGAACTGTCACAGGGATGCATGAGGTTGTTAAGGTGCTCCTGCATCGTAGTCATTACACTTCATCTGGTTGAAAAACATTCTGCTCTAAAATCATTTTAGTGCATTTGCTGAAATATAAAAGCACATATAGTTTCAGCTTTGTCCGTCTAGCCATCTGACTGTGACACTGACATGACAGATAGGGAGTAGCTGCAGGATGGCAAAACCAAACGGAGTAGCGGTGGAAACATTGCTGCTGGGAGAACAGGTCCTGCCAGTCAAAATCAGAAGATTGACGGCCGATGTGAATGGCTCTTCCTCTGCTGCAGCTTGTCTGTGCCAAAGTCTCTTCTCCGTCTGCCATCTGTGCGGTCCGACTGTGTTGATTGCAGTGCAACAATCAGGAGGGAGAGGTATTGAGGGGGAAAAGAGTAAAAGGGGTGGTGGGGGGGGAGGAACTAGGGAAGGAGGAGAGAAGACAAGTGGGAGTGTGGAAGAAAGAGCCAGTGTGAGTGAGAGGAGAGGGAGGGAAAGGATAAGAACATAAGACTTGCCATGATGTATCAGACCAAAGGTCCATCAAGCCCAGTATCCTATTTCCAATAATGTCCAATCCAAGTCACAAGTACCTGGCAAGTACCCAAACATTGAATAGATCCCATGCTACTAATGCCAGCAACAAGCAGTGGCTATTCCCTATTGATTAGTAGCAGTTTATGGACTTCTCCTTCAGGGGCCGATGCAATATGCCGAGTGCACTCTTAACGAGCAGTAAGATAGGCGCTAATCAATCCCCTAATGCAATAAGGAGATTAGCGCCTATTTAACGCACGTCTAACGCAAAGTGAATGAGATAGCGCTCATCACATGCAAATGCATGTGATGAGCGCTATTACTCATTCACTCCCAATGCAAAAAGATAAATGTGCGTCTCAGACGCACATTTATTGCTCAGATCTTAACGCCTGCTTGGAGCAGGCGTTAATAGCTGAGCACATTGAAAAGAAGTATAGAAAAGCAGAAAAAACTGCTTTTCTGTACTTCTTTTTTAAATTAAAAAAAATTAATAAAATAACTCGGCAGACTGCCGAGTTATGAAGACTGACGCCGGTAAACTCGGCCTCGGTTTTCATAACCAGCCGTCTGCCAGTAATGAAAACTAACCTGTTTTCATTACTGGCAGACGGCTGGTTATGAAAACCGAGGCCGAGTTTACCGGCGTCAGTCTTCATAAGTCGACAGTCTGTCAGTAATGAAAATGACCGCCGATAAACTTGGGTCCATTTTCATTACTAGCAGAGAGGAGCCGCGGGGGTCGTGCTAGGAAGGAGGTGCTAAGGTCGCGACCCTAGAGCCTCCTTCCTAGCGCGACCCCCTAATTTAAATATTGCATGGCACCCCCCCTTTGGGGCAACATGCACGCGTTAAGAGAGCGGGCACTGACCTTTCAGCACCCGCTTTCTACTCGCTTTTATTGCATTGGCCCCTCAGTAACTTATCCAAACCTTTTTTAAACCCAGCTACACTAACTGCCTTAAACACATCCTCTGGCAACAAATTCCAGAGCTTAATTTTGCATTGAATGATAAAGAATTTTCTCTGATTTGTTTTAAATGTGCTACCTGCTAAGTTCATGTAGTACCTCAGTCCTTGCGTTACCCGAAAGAGTAAATAACCATTTCACATTTACCCATTCAAGTCCTTTCGTGATTTTGTAGACCTCTATCATATCCCTCTTCAGCCGTCTCTTCTCCAAGCTGAACAGCCCTAACCTCTTTATCCTTTCCTTATAGGGGAGCCATTTCACGTTCTTTATTATTTTGGTCACCCTTCTCTGTACTTTTTCAAGTGCAACTATATCTTTTTTGAGATGCAGTGACAAGAACTGCACACAGAATTCAAGGTGCGGTCTAACCATTGAACGATATAGAGGCATTATGACATCCTCCATTTTGCCATTCCCTTCCTATTAATTCCTAACATTCTGTTAGATTTTTTGAACGCCACAGCACACTGAGTAGACAATTTCAATGTAATATCAACTATAATGCCCAAATCTTTTTCCTGGGTGGTAACTCCTAAAATGGAACCTAACATTGTGTAGCTACAGCAAGGGTTATTTTTCCCTATATGCAACACCTTGCACCTGTCCACATTAATTTTCATCTGTAATATGGACACCCAATATGCCAGTCTCGCAAGGTCCTCCTGCAATTTATCACAATCCGCTTGTGATTTAAATACTCTGTATAATTTTGTGTCATCTGCAAATTTGATCACCTCACTCATCGTACCTCTTTCCATATCATTTATAAATATATTCAAAAATATCGGTCCAAATACAGATTCTTGAGGCACTCCAATGTTTACCTTTTTCCACTTTGAAAACAGACTATTAAATCCTACTTTCTGTATCCTGTTTTTTAAGCAGTTTGCAATCCACAAAAGGACACCACTTCCTATCCCATGACTTTTTAGTTTTCTTAGAAGTCTCTCATGAGTGACTTTGTCAAATACCTTCTGAAAATATAAATACACTACATCTATCGGTTCACCTTTATTTATATGTTTATTCACCCCTTCAAAAAAATGTAGTAGATTTGTGAGACAAGACTTCCCTTGGATAAATCCATGCTGGCTATGTCCTATTAAATTATGTCTATCTATATGTTCTGTGATTTTATTCTTTATATTAGTTTCCACAATTTTTCCTGGCACTAAAGTCAGGCTCACCGGTCTATAGTTTTCCAGATCACCTCTGGAGCCCTTTTTATATATCAGGGTTACATTGGCCACCTTCCAGTCTTCAGGTACAATGGATGATTTTAATGATAAGTTACAAATTACTTGTAATAGGTCTGAGATTTCATTTTTTAGTTCTTTCAGAACCCTAGGATGTATACCATCCAGTTCAGGTGATTTGCTATTCTTCAGTTTGTCAATCTGGCCTACTACATTTTCCAGATTCACTGTGATTTCGATCAGTTCATCTAAATCATCATCCATGAAAACTGTCTCCCCAACATTCTCCTCAGTAAACACCAAAGCAAAGAATTAATTTAGTTTTTCTGTGTTAGCCTTATCTTCCCTAAGTGCCCCTTTAACCCCTCGATCATTTAACATTTCAACCAACTTCCTCACAGGCTTCCTACTTTGGATATTTTTAATTATAAGTTTTTGCCTCTAGGACCAGCTTCTTTTCAATTTCTCTTTTAGCCTGTTTTATCAATGTTTTTCATTTAACTTGCTAATGTTAATGCTTTTTCCTATTTTTTCTGATGGATCCTTCTTCCAATTTTTTATTGAAGATCTTTGTACTTTTAGAAACAGTAAACAACTGATTAACGTTTACTCATTCCATTGCACTCATTATTTTGTAAACCTCGATCATATCTCCCCTCAGACATCTTTTCACCAAGCTGGAGTCCTAACCTCTTTAGCTTTTCTTCATAGAGAAATTGTTCAATCAACTTTATCATTTTGATTGCCCTTCTCTATACCTTTTTTGTATTTGCTATATCTTTTTTTAGGTTTGATGACCAGAACTGCACACAATACTCTAGATGAGGTCTCACCATGGAGCAATACAGAGGCATTATAATATTCTCTGTTTTATTCTCCATTCCTTTCCTAATTATCCCTAGCATTCTATTTGCTTTCTTGGCTGCTGCTGCACACTGAGCAGAATATTTCAATGTATTATCAACGATGATACCTAGATCCTTTTCCTGAGGGGGGGGGGGGGAACTTGAGAGAAAGTGGAGTGCACATCCCCCATCCTGCCACACAATCCCCCCTCCCAAATACAGCCCCAAAATGCCCCTAGCCCCACATACACACAGAACACTCCCCCCTCAAACACACCTACTGTATGTTCACTTGTAATCTGCACTGAACAATGCATTGGAAATAATGGAATGTAAAGGTTTTAAAATAAATAAAAATAAACTTGCCCAAGGTCACATAGAGAGTCAGCTGAAGAGCTGAGTCATAACCTCATGTCTCAGGACATTTCCTGAAACATAATCCAATGGGCTAACCATTAGAGCACTCTTTCTCTTTTCACAGATGTACTTTTGTAAGTAGCCTTATTATAGCTGCTGTTATCATTCATAATTTAATAATATATAAACTAACATTGTTTCTTTTTTTGTTGTTATTTTAATTGTATTTTGAGCTCAGCAGTTTCCTCTTACTTCTTGGACTCCTTTGCAAAAACGGAACCAGCCTCTATTAAGCAATAATGCTATGAACCTTCATTTGCAACTAAGCTAGCTGATCTCTGAAAAAGAGGAAATCTACTGCAACACCTTAGCATTCAGTCCCAGCAATTTATATCAATCCAAAAGAATGGAGCAATCAGCTAAATCAAAGGCTGAAGATAGGTCCAACCAAATTAGCAGCACTTTTCCCTTGTTGCTGTAGAGTTATTAACAAATTAGAAAGAAAGATATATTTTGAAAAAATATATAGCTACAAATATTATAGTTGGAACATTTGATTAAGAACATGCCATACTGGGGCAGACCAAGGGTCCATCAAGCCCAGCATCCTGTTTCACAACAGTGGCCAATCCAGGCCATACAAACCTGGCAAGTACCCAAAAACTAAGTCTATTCCATGTTACCTTTGCTAGTAATAGCAGTGGCTATTTTCTAAGTCAACTTAATTAATAGTAGGTAATGGTCTTCTCCTCCAATAACTTATCCAATCCTTTTTTAAACACAGCTATACTAACTGCACTAACCACATCTTCTGGCAACAAATTCCAGAGTTTAATTGTGCATTGAGTGAAAAATAACTTTCTCCGATTAGTTTTAAATGTGCCACATGCTAACTTCATGGAGTGCCCCCTAGTTTTTCTATTATCTGAAAGAGTAAATAACCGATTCACATCTACCCATTCTAGACCTCTCATGATTTTAAACACCTCTATCATATCCCCCCTCAGCAGTCTCTTCTCCAAGCCGAAAAGTCCTAACCTCTTTAGTCTTTCCTCATAGGGGAGCTGTTCCATTCCCCTTATCATTTTGGTAGCCCTTCTCTGTACCTTCTCCATCGCAATTATATCTTTTTTGAGATGCGGCGACCAGAATTGTACACAGTATTCAAGGTGCGGTCTCACGATGGAGCGATACAGAGGCATTACAACATTTTCCATTTTAATTACCATTCCCTTTCTAATAATTCCCAACATTCTGTTTGCTTTTTTGACTGCCGCAGCACACTGAATCGATGATTTCAATGTGTTATCCATTATGATGCCTAGACCTCTTTCTTGGGTTGTAGCACCTAATATGGAACCTAACATTGTGTAACTATAGCATGGGTTATTTTTCCCTATATGCATCACCTTGCACTTATCCACATTAAATTTCATCTGCCAATTGGATGCCCAATTTTCCAGTCTCACAAGGTCTTCCTGCAATTTATCACAATCTGCTTGTGATTTAACTACTCTGAACAATTTTGTATCATCTGCAAATTTGATTATCTCACTCGTCGTATTTCTTTCCAGATCATTTATAAATATATTGAAAAGTAAGGGTCCCAATACAGATCCCTGAGGCACTCCACTGCCCACTCCCTTCCACTGAGAAAATTGTCCATTTAATCCTACTCTCTGTTTCCTGTCTTTTAGCTAGTTTGCAATCCACGAAAAGATTGGGAGGGATTAGATATCAGATTGCATTTTTCCATGCTGTTCATAACACACTATGACCATTGTTCACTATTTTTACTAATGGATTTGACACCATTTCATCTATGTTATTACATTACAGCAAAATATCAGATTGCTTCTGACTCTGTTACTTGTTCTTTTTCTCTTATTGAAATAGGATTGTATTGATTATTTGTCAGGTCACATAGATATGCTGGGAGGGATAATAATTGCATATCTAGATTTGAATTAGTTTCGGGTTATGATTATTTTACATTTATTTTAATATTGACTTATAATTGTTTGGTTAGTGGTCCTGCATTTGGGACTTCAATGTGATATTGTATTATTACAGTCTGTGATTTTATTGTTAATACCTGTACTTATAGGTTTACTAAATATTTTGCATATGTGTTATTTTTCTTTTGTTATCGTTGCCCTCAAAAGCTGATGTCTTGGGAATTTGTCAGGGTAAAAGCTCTAACAATAATTGTCAGAACTTTTTTCCTTTTTGCTCTAATATACTGTATGATAATTTTACATGATTAAAATCAAAGGATGTACATTATTATGCATGCTATCTGGCTTTGAAAAATCTTCTCCTCTGAATGTAATTTTTAGCTGTTTCTGCTGTATGCATGCTTTGCATACATTCTGCTGTATGCATGCTTTGCAAACCTCAGATAAGGATTGCATGGGTGCAATCCTTATCTGAGGTTCAATGCCACAACTTATGTTTCAAGAACGTGAGAGTGAATGAACACTAACATCCCCTTAGGGCCAAAATAAAAATCAAACTGAAAAGGGGTTTCTTAAGTATCTAATTTGTTTTTGCAGCAAGCTGACTGATCTAATAAAAGACAGTCTTAATGTAGCTATTAAAGCAAATTTATGCTCTTGTAAATTTCTCCAGCAGGATTTTCAATGAATCCTAATAGTTCATTGCTAGAAGGCTGTTTGACTGCAGAACACCAGAGTCATAGGAGTAGTGTAAATTCCATTGCAATCAATAACCATTTTCAAATCTTGTTTATTTGTTTCTGTTATTTGTGGTGATGTGTAATATACAATATGGGGTAGATTTTAAAAAATGCACACGCGCGTCCATGTGCACACGATTCCTGGTGCGTGCCCTTGTCACGCCAATTTTAAAACATGTACGCGCCGGCATGAGAATGTTATAAAATCTGGTGGCCACGCGCACATGTGCGCCAGATTTTACAATCTGCTCACACATGTGTTTTAATAACTACGTCAGTCCCCTCTCTTTACCCCTTCCCATCAATTTTCCTCTGAGGAACCATTTTTGTCCATTTACTTATCTGATCTCCCCTTGATCCCCTCCTCAAGATCTTTATGCAACCTTCTATTCAGCATAGACGTTTATTTTACTGCCCTGTAAATATTCCACAAGCGTCGCTCTGGAACGACCAAGAGGTTCCGTACCTTTGTACTTTAGCTCACCGTATCTCGTTCTTTAGTACTCTACAATAATATATTTTATAAGTTTTTTTTGTTTTTTGTTTTTTTTAGTATTTTTAGAATATCATGTATTATAAGTTCCTCGTATTTTAACATATAGTTGTTTTACATATAATTGTTTACTGTTCCTTGTAAGGGCTCTGCCTAATTGTTCCAAGGCTCTGCCTAATTGTTATTGGTTATATGTAAACTGATACGATGTGCAAACGGCTTTGGTATAGAAGAAATTCTAAATAAATAAAATAAATAAATGTGCGGGCGACGTTTGCAGGGGGCGTACATTTTTGCAAATGATGCACGGCAACGTAATCGGGCCTTCCCCAGTTCCCTCCCAGTCCGCTAGAGCGGACTAGGAGGAACTTCCCTAAACCCCTGCCTAACCTTCCTTCCCCTTCCCCTCTCCTCCCCGACCCCTATACTAACTAGAAGTAGCTTTTTTTTTTCTAACTTATCTGCTCCTTTGGAGCAGAAGTATGTTACTTGCGCCGGCTGTCTGTCTGCGTGCGCTTCCCCAGCGGCTGGCTGCTGTCCCAGCTGGCCTCCGTCTCGCCCCTCTCCACCCAGACCATGCCCCCCTGCCCGCCCCTTTTTCAGGGCCCAGCACTTGTGAGCATATCGGCACTTCCGCATTTGGCCGGGCCCTTTTGAAAATGTGCGCCCCGGCCACGCGCATAAGTACCAATTTCTACACGTGCCGGGCATTTAAAATTTGCCCATATATGCATTAAATAAATAAATATACACATAAATATTAATTATTTATTCCACAAATGGTTTTAACCTCTTCAGGTTGTCTGACAGCACTTTGACAGAGATAAATCTCCTACTCCCCAGGAGTTCCATGCAGGGCAATAATTTACAGCTTCCTGCCCAAGCATCTTCTGTCTAAGCTCTCTTTGTGTACTTAAATCTGATCCCTCTGCCTCATAGGTAATGTTTCTATACATTCTTAATGTAACAGGTGAATCAGAAGACAAGGATTAGAGAAACATGTAGTGGTTAGAGCAGTGGGCTATGACCTAGGAAACCAGCGTTTGAATCCTGATGTTGCTCCTTGTGACCTTGGGCAAGTCACTTTACCCTCTGTTGCCTCAGGTACAAAATTAGATTATAAATCCTGTGGGGATAGGGAAATACCTACAGTACCTGAATGTAATCTGCTTTGATGAACACTTTAGGTGCTGAAAAGTGGAATATAAAAATCTAACTAAATAAATAAGACAATAAAAAGGATATTTTTGGTGCATATGAACTTGAATCCAGGGTAGTGCCCAGGACTACCATGAGGCTGAGGAATTGGGGAAAGACAGATGGAGGAATCCCCCCAACTTGTTCCAACAGGAGCTGACCATTCTTGCACAATTTTATTTAGATGCATTAAGGTGAATTTTAGGAAATTCTGTTTATTGAGCAAAAGGTGGTTAACAAATAATGCACCAGCAGTAACAGCAGTAGCAACAATACAAGAAAAACACAAAAGGAGCATGACAAAATAGTTCAAAAGTTCTCCAAACACCTTTGACCCATTCTCCCCCCCCTAAACCATGAATTTAAACAGGTAATGTGTTTACAATCAAGCTATATAATCTCACCAATAGCGATTTAAGATATGGATCCTAAATTTGTAGAAAGGTTAATCGCCTCTTTGTACAGCTGCAGGCAACTGCTAATTTTTCCATCAACAATAAGGAATGCATGCGATTGCACCACATTTCTAGACTAGGCAGGCGCTCACTCATCCACTGAGATAAAATACATTTTTTAATCAGTTTGCCTTCCGGACAAATAATAACAAATTAGCAGATGCTATAGTATGTTCATCCAGAATATCTTATAGACACATCTTACAACCTGCCCATTTTGAGATATGTCCAAAACATCCACCCAAAATTTCTGAATAGATGGGCAAGTCCAAAAACAATGATATAGGGTACCTTCCAGTGCTCCACTTTTAGAACAATTCTTTTCCAGAGTGATATGAGCTCTAAAAGCTCTCACAGGAGAAAATATAACCTATGCAGTATTTTAAAATGCATCTCACATATATCTGCACTTTCAATCAATTTATTTATTCTTCCCAGGGCAAACCGTAAATCATCTTCTTCCAAAATGTAGTTTAGATCTTTAGACCATTTCATCATGACCACAGTATGAGGGTCTGAAATCCACTCTCCCAACATGTTCCCATATAATTTGGACAATATTCCTTTCCTCGAGAGGGGACAGATAACATCAATCTCAAAATTGCCTGCCAAGAAACAGCCGTTGTCCTCTTGTAATTATGATTCAATCTAATGGCATAACTGTAAATAGGCATACAAATCTTTATTATTAAGATCATATTTCCCTTTTAAATCTTGAAAAGTTAAAACCCCTTGTCTATTATCTAATAAGACATTGTCGAGCTTCTTTAACCCACACAACTCCCACTGCCTGAAAATCTTGTTATCGGACCCCGCTGGAAATGCAACATTTCTTCTAATAGGCAAAAAAACAAAGACCTTAGCTGATACCCTATATTTGGTCCTCATCCAACGTCATGTTTTTAGAATAGGTAAAACCAAGCGTTTCTTTGGCAACAGCATAGGTAATGCAGAAGTTTTGGCATGAAGAAGGTAGGATAATGAGATAGGCTTGACCACATTCTGATCAAGCTCCAAATCCGTCACAGAATTGGAGTCTCCTAACCAATCTCTAATCACCCTAGCCAAACAGGCAACATTATATAATCACAGATTAGGAAGCTTTAACCCACCATCCCACATTTCTAATTGAAGCTGACAGCCGCACATGTGGTTTCCTCTAGTTCCATATGATTTCAGATACCATTTTATTCCAAACATTGTCTCTTTTCAGCAATCATAATGATAAGGTTTGCAAGACATAGAGCCATTTGGGTAATCTTAATTAACTGAATTTTGCTGAGCCATGAAAGTGGGAAATGCTGCCAACTAGTCAACAATTTTCTCATCCCAGTCAACAAAGGAAGCACATTGACGTGATATAGGGGTTGCACATTGCATGGTATCCGAATATCTAAATATACTAATTCCCTATCTGCCCACTTCAATGGGAATTCTCCCACCCAATTATTCTGTAGACGACCTGTCACATCCACCATAGTTTTTCCCCCTATTAATACGTAATCCCAAAAAAGAGGTAAATTCGTACATTATGGACAATAATCGACCTAAAGAGCCTAACGACTGAGACAATGCCACCAACAAATTATCCGCAAATAGTGCAGTTTTAACTTCCGTAGAGCTCACCTGTACACCAGCTAACTCAGCAAAAGCTAATAAACATTTAGCCAATGGTTCCATAGCAAGAATAAATAAAAAGGGAGAGAGCGGGCAACCCTGTCTGGTACCACGCTGAAGGGGGAAAAAATCAGAAACAGGCCATTTACAGTTACCGCTACTAAGAGAGACTGCTACAATAAACACACCATGTCACAAAGAATCCAATAAACTATAGAGAAGCAATACTTGCCATAAATATTCCCAATCCAAATGATCAAATACTTTTTCTATATCAAAACTGCCTAACGCTGGGTTAGCAGTCCCCTGTTGTCCAATATTAAGCTGACTAGTATTTTCCTCACATTCATGGCTGCCGTTCCTTCCAGTGACAATTCCCACTTGTTCAGGAGATATCAACTTTGGTAGTAGCTGCACCAACCTTTTGGCTAACACTTTGGCATAAATTTTAACATCAGTATTTAACAGAGATATAGTCCTATAAGAGGCTAGGTTTTCCAATGCACGCCCTTTTTTTTTTAGGAATAACCATAATGAAGACCTCCTGCAATGTACACGGCATCCGCTCCCTCTATACCATGTTTAAACAGCAGCGTGTTGTTGAGCATGAAGGCCGGAGGATTCTGTTCTTCCCGGACTACTCCCCGGTGATAACAGGGGATATTTGAAGGTTAAGAATCTTAAAATAACTCAGTCGTAAAGCCATCAGGACTAGGTGTCTTATGGGCCTTAACGGTTTTGATAACCTCAATTATTCCTCCAGTGGCAATAGGTCTATTAAGACACCCTAATTCATCTTCTACTAAGCAAGAAAATTGCAACCCCTCACAAAAGGAAGCGAAGGTGGCAGAGGTTTGATACCCTCCCGAGTATAATTTAGCATAAAATTGTTGTAAGGAGGGAGGTCACGTGATGCAGTGAGAGCAGACGGACGCTTCTTAGCCTGCTCTGGGGCCCCACTCCCCATACCACAATCCATTGCCCTCTCTCGACCTCGGAACTGAGTCGGCATCTACCAGCCGTACTAGCCAGCTTTTCTCCTACAAGTTGTGCTTTGTGGCAGCCAGGCAATCTCACCTAATGGCGAGTAAACCACCACGGAATGACAAGCTGAAGACAGGAGCAGGATCCAACATGGCAGCCCTGCCCATCCCGCCGGCGCCAGCACCTGAACTATCTGCAGACTCAGGCTCCCTCGCGGCCACGATCCTCGGCTCGATGGACGAGAAGCTAAATAAGCTACACTCGCACTTTAACGACTTACAAACCTTACTGTCGGACCATACGAACCGGCTGGCCGAGGCGGAGACGAGGGTGGAGACCGCGGAGGATTGCATCCAGGCTTTGGAGTTGGAGCTGCAGGCGGCACAGGCAGCCCTAGCCAAGCATGACAGCAAATTAGAGAACTTGGAGAATCGCTCCCGCCAGAGCATTCTCCGTATCATAGGCCTCCCAGAGTTGCTCACGGACAAGGACATCCTCTCATTCTTTGAAACATGGCTGCCGCAAGCCTTTGACTTGCTCTCCCTCGCGAATCTCCGAGTGGAACAGGCGCACCGCGTGGGCAACCAGCCCACGGACCCCAACCGCCCACACCCTATTTTGGCCAAGATTTTGAACTACCATCACAAAGAAGAGATCCTGTGATTATTTAAACAGCAGCGTGTTATTCAGCATGAAGGCCGGAGGATTCTGTTCTTCCCGGACTACTCCCCGGTGATTTCCATCTAGACACGGGCCTTCACCAACATTTGCTCCACCTTAGTACGCAACCAGATTCTCTTCACCCTGCAATACCCAGCACAGCTCCGGGCAACATAGGACAACCAAATTAATTTTTTTGACTCGCCGTCTGAAGCCCAGACCTTCTTTCAAACTAGACTGAAAGACCTGGAAGCCCAGCCCAAGCCTGCTCCTTGACTGGTTTTTCTTCTTTTTTTTCTCTTCTTCTTTGCTTTGGATCAGGGATCGCGAGCCTGTCTATGAACATGGCTATGGAACTGTTTTGAATAGCTATGGCTTTGCCCTGAAATGCTTTGAGAGAGGGAGGCCCGCCAATTTGTTTTGACTAGTATGAGGGGAGTGGGGCCCTAGTGCATCCCTTCAGTGACCTCCCGGGTGCACCTTTGCGCCCCTCGTTTGTTTGTTTGTACATTGTATTTGGGAGGGGGGTATGGGAGGGTGGGATGGGATGCGGGAGAGGTGGGAGGGGAGATGAGGGAGGGCATAGGCCTACGGATGGAATAGATAAATGGAAGGTTTTATTGCTCGGGTTATGTTGGGCATGGCTTGGGCTGCTAGAGGTGGGTGTGGGCCTAGGCTATGGGGCCCTGCTCCGCGGGCTGTTTGGTATTGCTTTCTCATCAGGTACTGCCCTTTGGCTTATGAACCAATGACTCCTCCTACATGCTGCGTTACCTGGAATGAATGTGGGTTGGCAGTGTCACCAAAAGCTTTAAAGTTCTACAAGCCTTACAGAATTTCCCTTGTGATGGCACCTCTCTGTCTCCTCACTAGAGCTCTTCACGAAGAAGAGGTGGAACTCCTCATTCTGGAAAAGTCTATTCATCCAGTGGTCTTGGGACTGCCCTGGCTCCAGCATCACTCCCCTCAGTTTGACTGGGGAACCCTTCAACTTTACTGAGTGGAGCCCCACCTACCATCAGACCTGCCTGAAGAAGGTGGCACCTCCTCCTGTAATCCCTGTGGTGGTATCCACCTCTGGCCTTCAGTCTCCGTATGCAGAGGAGCGTCGGAGAGCAGGCTGTGGTCAGGACAGGCGGCGAACGAGAACCAATGGTCAGACAAGCAAGAGTCAAATTAGGAGACAGTCCAAGGATGGTCATGCGAAGCAGGGGTCAAGACAGAAGTCAAACCGAGACGTGGTCAGGCAAAGCAGGGGACAAGCCAGAAGTCAATCTGAGACATGGTCAGGCAAAGCAGGGGTCAAGCCAGAATTCAATCCGAGACATGGTCAGGCAAAGCAGAGGTCAAGCCAGAAGTCAGTCCGAGATGTGGAAGCAAGGATTGGATACAGGAGCAGGAACCAGGAACAAGGACCAGAACAGGAACCAGGAACGGAGACAGGATCAGGATCCAGGAATGGAGACAGGATCAGGTACTAGCAACGAACACACGAGGAACTTGGAGACCTGTTGCCAAGGCATGAAAGCACTGGCTGGGCCCGGCCTTATATACCAGGACCCAGTGACATCATCATCCGGGGCCGCGGGGTAGATTCCCGCCGCGGCCCCTTTAAAAGCCAAGGAGGTGCACGCACGTGCACCTAGGGGGCGGCGTGGCACTGGATGGCGGCGGCTCCCTGTGGACCATGCGGAGAGGGCCACCGAGGAACTGAGGAGTCTGCAGAGGAGCTGGGAGGGAGGTCGAACCAGAGGCAGGAGCTGGCAGTCAGGGGAGCGTGAGCCCGGATGCGGGCCTGCCGCGGGCAGCACACGCAATGCCCCCCTCTTGGAGGCCTGGGCTTGTCCGGATGGGTACGGTAGAAGCGAAGAAGGAGACCTTTGTCCAGGATATTATTGGCAGGTTCCCATGAATTTTCCTCTGGGCCATACTCCTCCCATGACAGGAGGTATTCCCAGCGGCGTCCTCTACGGCGGGCATCAAGAACTTCTTGGACCTGGTATCCGATTCAGCAACTACTTGGGATGGCACAGGTGCCTTATGAGAAGGCCACGTGAGGACCACAGGCTTCAATAGTGACACGTGGAAGGAGTTGTGAATGCCGAGAGTTGGAAGTAGTTGAAGCTGATAGGTGACAGATCCTATATGTTGGGTAACAGGGAACGGTCCAATGTATCTGGGTGCAAATCTCTGCGACGGAAATTTAAGAAAGATGTAGCTGGAACTCAGCCAGACTTTTTGACCAGGTTGGAATTCTGGAGCAGGACGATGGTGGGCATCCGTGGTCCTCTTAGCCTGAGTCACAGCTTGACGCAAACGGAGATTAGTTTGCATCCAGAGAGCTTTGAGGGCGTCAGTGGTGGCCTGAGCTGCAGGTGAGGGCACGGAAAGTGAGATCAGTAATGGCAACCGGGTTGACTGCCAGAGACGATGGAGAACGGTGAAACTCCAGTAGCTGCTGCAATGTAGGAGTTGTGGGAATACTCCACCCACAGAAGTAATTCCGCCCAGTTATCCTGACTGTCATTGGTATAGGCGCAGAGAAAGCTCTTTAGCGAGCGGTTCATCCGCTCAGCTTGGCCATTGGCTTGTGGATGGTAGGCTGATGGAAATGCCAAATTTACTGCATAGAGCGTGCCAATAGTGAGCGACGAACTGGGGACCTCTATCAGAGGCTATGTCCATGGGGAGACCATGCAGTTGGAACATGTGCTGGAAGAAAAGACATGCCAGCTCCGGGGCTGAAGGTACGCCAGGCAATGGGACGAAATGGGCCAGGAAAACCGATCCACAATGACCCAAATGACGATGTTTCCTCCAGAAGGTGGTAGATCCACAACAAAGTCTGTGGATAAATGAGTCCACGGTTCCTCTGGAGCAGGAAGTGGTTGAAGAAGGCCCCAAGTTTGACCCACCAGGGGCTTTTGCTGAGCACACATGGAGCAAGAGTCTACATAGGCTCGAGTATCGGTAACCATGGTTGGCCACCAATAGAATCAATGCAGAAGGGAGAGAGTCTGGGCGCATCCTGGATGACCGGCGATCTTGGAATCATGCACCCAACGAAGGACCTTCTCTTGAAGCCGGCGAGGTACCACAGTCTTCTTGGCTGGGACTGGAACAGATGCAGATAAGCAGATACAAGCAGGATTAATAATATGACCAGGTTCTTCAGTAACGTCATCAGGTTTGAAAGAGTGAGACAGGGCATCCGCCCGGAGGTTTTTCTCCACAGGACGATATCATAATTCAAAGTTAAATTTGCAGAAGAACAATGCCCAGTGGACCTGGCGAGCGTTGAGACGCTGGGCGAGACTAAGATGCTCAAGATTTTTGTGGTCAGTGAAAATGGTGAACTTATGCTGAGTGCCCTCCAACCAGGGGCGCCACTCTTCCAGAGCAAGTTTAATCACCAGTAACTCCCTATCACCGATGCTGTAGTTTTGCTCAGCTGGTGAGAATTTGCAGGAATAGAAGGAACAGGGAGAAGGGTCCCCTGAGTTGAGTATTGGTTTAGAACCACCCCAGCCCCAATGGCAGAGGCATCAACTTCGACCACGAAGGGGTGATTCAGGTCAGGGTGACGTAAGCATGGCCCTGAGAGGGAATTAGTGTAACTGGGTTTTAAAAAGGTTTGGATAAGTTCCTAGAGGAAAAAGCCATAAACTGCTCTTAATCAGTAATAAATAGTAGCTTGAGATCTATTTAATGTTTGGGTACATGCCAAGTACTTATGACTTAGATTGGCCACTGTTGTAAACAGGATGCTGGGCTTCCTGTTTGGCCAGTATGGCATATCTTATGTTCTAATGGTAAGCGATTTATGAAACGCCTGCTTTCCTAGAAACTGGAGCTGCGGTGGCAGTAACATGTCCCTACCCATTCCCGTTTTAACTTATCATGCTCCTCCATCAAAAGATGGGTCTCTTGTAAACAGGGCTATCATTATGCCTGGCTTCCGCAATGCTGTCAGAATTTTTAATCTGCTTAACAGGGGATCCAACCCCCGCCACATTCCAACTTATAATATTATTAGCCAGAAAGTATTACCATTAGAATACTCAAGCTAAAAGTCATTCTATGCCAGGGAAAGTGCCTCCCAGCTAGAGCACCTCCCCAAAATTACTATTGAATAGCGTAGCCTTCCCCCTCCCAGCCCAATAACTATTACCCACACTTGCCCAAACTCTCCCTTCCCATTTCATCCCAATCCCAAACCCCAATGGCTAATACTTCTTTCAATACACACATATATGCAAGCACACTAACTAGATGCATTCTGCTGCCGCCCCCCCAACATTCAGTAGCCACAATCACACATGCATTCCCCTGTCCAAACACCTCCTTTCAAGTGTGGATAGTATATTTTTTTTCCATGCAAGAAAATTAGCTCAACTGAGACACAACCATAAATCTGTAAATAACAGCAAGTAATGTAAACCATCAACAATGATTGTCCTTAAGATCAGTGACAACAAGGAATGGTATAAAGTCCAGACATCTTATCTCGCTGTGGTCATGCTTCTCCCAATCGGGGACCATGATGTGGAGCAAAAGGTTTAGTCCAAGAACCGCATCAGAGAAAAAAAAATAATTAGAAAGAAAGCAGTCTCCTTCTTAATCAGGTCTCACAAAAATAACTATGTTCCACCGCAAACATCCTAGTGAGATAGAGCGGCAACAAAACTGTGCCCGATTGCAAAGAAAAGCTTCAAAACAAAACTTCCAAACCACTTGCAGCAGAACATCCGACTGAGATCTTGAAAACAGTCATCGTAATTCTGTGAAAGGTTAAGAAGCTGTTGGATCACAAGACAAAGGAGATCTCAACTTGAAAGATATGGAACAGCAACTAAGAGGTAAAGAAACACAAAAATTATCCTCAATAAAAGGAGGGCCCTCCATGTTGGATCATTTAGCGCCAGAAATTCTTTAACTGTCGTTGGTCTGTCAAACTTCTTTTGTTGACCTTCTCATTGAAAATGTAAAGTAGCCGGAAAGGAAAGTACAAACTTAATTTTCTTCTTGGCCAAGAAAGAACAAAAGGATGCCATATCACGGCATTTAGCTGTCACCTTTGCTGAATAGTCACTGAAGAGAAGCACTTTTGTGCCTTCATATCGGAGGTCTTACAATTTCCTGTAGACTTTTAAAAAACGGAGCTTGTCAGTGAAATCTAGGAATCACATAATTATGGGGCAGGGTTGGTCACTCAAATTACCCTGGGGCCCAATGCAGAGTGCTATCTCAAACCGAATTCGGCGGACATTAAGAACTTAAGAAATTGCCATGCTGGGTCAGACCAAGGGTCCATCAAGCCCAGCATCCTGTTTCCAACAGAGGCCAAACCAGGCCACAAGAACCTGGCAATTACCCAAACACTAAGAAGATCCTATGCTACTGATGTAGTTAATAGCAGTGGCTATTCCCTAAGGGGTAGATTTTTTAAAAAAGCGCGTTCGCGTACTTTTGTTGGCGCACCAGGCGCAAACAAATGTATGCTGGATTTTATAAGATACGCGTGTAGCCGCACGTATCTTATAAAATCCTGGATCGGCGCGCGCAAGGCTGCCGATTTTTGGCAGCCAGCGCGCGCCGAGCCGCGCAGCCTGCCTCCGTTCCCTCCGAGGCCGCTCCGAAATTGGAGCGGCCTCGGAGGGAACTTTCTTTCAGCCTCCCCTCACCCTCCCCTCCCTTCCCCTACCTAACCCACCCCCCCGGCCCTATCTAAACCCCCCCCTACCTTTATCCATGGATTTACGCCTCCCGGAGGGAGATGTAAATCCACACACGCCAGCGGGCTGCTGGCGCGCCGAGACCCGACCCGGGGGCAGTTCCGGAGGGCGCGGCCATGCCCCCGGAACGCCCCGGGCCAAAACCACGCCCCCGGGCCCGCCCATGAAACACCGCGTCGTTCGGCCCCGCCCTTGACACGCCCCTTCAGAAAACCCCAGGACCTACGCGCATCCCGGGGCTCTGCGCACGCCGGCGGCCTATGGAAAATAGGCGCGCCGGTGCACAAGGCTCTGCTCGCGTAAATCCGGGGGGATTTACTCGAGCAAGGCTTCTAAAATCCGCCCGTAAGTAAACTTGATTAATAGCAGTTAATGGACTTCTCCTCCAAGAACTTATCCAAACCTTTTTTGAACCCAGCTACACTAACTGCACTAACCACATCCTCTGGCAACAGATTCCAGAGCTTAATTGTGCATTGAGTGAAAAAGAATTTTCTCCGATTAGTCTTAAATGTGCTACTTGCTAACTTCATGTAGTGCCCCCTAGTCCTTCTATTATCCGAAAGTGTAAATAACCGATTCACATCTACTCATTCAAGACCTCTCATGATCTTAAAGACCTCTATCATATCCCCCGTCAGCTGTCTCTTCTCCAAGCTGAACAGCCCTAATCTCTTCAGCCTTTCCTCATAGGGGAGTTATTCCATCCCCTTTATCATTTTGGTCATCCTTCTCTGTACCTTCTCCATCGCAACTATATCTCTTTAGAGATGTGGCGACCAGAATTGAACACAGTATTCAAGGTGTGGTCTCACAATAGAGCGATACAGAGGCATAATGACATTTTCCATTTTATTAACCATTCCCTTCCTAATAATTCTTAACATTCTGTTTGCTTTTTTGACTGCTGCAGCACACTGAGCCGATGATTTCAAAGTATTATCCACTATGATTCCTAAATCTTTTTCCTGGGTGGTAGCTCCTAATATGGAACCTAACATTGTGTAACTACAGCAAGGGTTATTTTTCCCTATATGCAACACCTTGCACTTGTCCACATTAAATTTCATCTGCCATTTGGATGCCCAGTTGCAAGGTCTTTCTGTAATGTATCACAATATCCTTGTGATTTAACTACTCTGAATAATTTTGTATCATCTGCAAATTTGATAACCTCACTCGTTATATTCCTTTCCAGATCATTTATAAATATATTGAAAAGCACCGGTCCAAGTACAGATTCCTGAAGCACTCCACTATTTACCCTTTTCCATTGAGAAAAGTGACCATTTAATCCTACTCTCTGTTTCCTGTCTTTTAACCAGTTTGTAATCCACGAAAGGACGTCACCTCCTATCCCATGACTTTTTAGTTTTCTTAGAAGCCTCTCATGAGGGACTTTGTCAAACACCTTCTGAAAATCCAAATACACTACATCTACCGGTTCACCTTTATCCAGGTTTATTAACCCCTTCAAAAAATGAAGATTTGTGAGGCAAGACTTCCCTTGGGTAAATCCATGTTGACTGTGTTCCATTAAACCATCTCTTTCTATATGCTCTACGATTTTGATCTTTAGAATAGTTTCCACTATTTTTCCCGGCATTGAAGTCAGGCTCACTGGTGTATAGTTTCCTGGATCACCCCTGGAGCCCTTTTTAAGTATTGGGGTTACATTGGCCACCCTCCAGTCTTCAGGTACAATGGATGATTTTAATGATAGGTTACAAATTTTACTAATAGATCAGAAATTTCATTTTTGAGATCCTTCAGTAGCCTAGGATGCATACCATCCAGTCCAGGTGATTTGCTACTCTTTAGTTTGTCAATCTGGCCTACTACATCTTCCAGGTTCATAGTGATTTGGTTCAGTTCGTCTGACTCATCACCCTTGAAAACCATCTCCAGAACTGGTATCTCCCCAACATCCTCATTAGTAAACATAGAAGCAAAGAATGAATTTAGCCTTTCTGCAATGGCCTTATCTTCCCTAAGAGCCCCTTTAACCCCTCGGTCATCTAACAGTCCAACCGACTCCCTCACAGGTTTCTTGCTTTGGATATATTTTAAAAAGATTTAATTATGAGTTTTTGCCTCTATGGCCAACTTCATTTCAAATTCTCTCTTCGCCTGTCTTATCAATGTTTTACACTTAACTTGACAATGCTTATGTTTTATCCTATTTTCTTCAGATGGATCCTTCTTTCAATTTTTGAAGGATGTTTTTAGACATTATTCTTCAGGCATGTTCTTGCAAAAGCCACTCAGTAAATGTTTCCATAAGCTGAGATTCTGAGACAGATTCTGCAACTCCCAGCACCTGAATATTATTTTGGCGACTGCGGTTCTCAAGATCATCAATTTTAGATTGTGCTGCTTGCACAGTGGCTTGAATGTCACTAACACACCCTTCCAATTCCTGCACTTTCACCGGATTTTCATGTACAACAGCTTCAATCTCGATAAAGCGGTAAGTGAAATCAGTGAGCTTTGCATCAATAGCGCTCACCAAGGTGTTCAATTTCTTGAGCTTACTGTCCATTGAAGCTGTCACATCCCACACAATAGCTGTTCTAGCTATTTCAAGTGTTTCCGTTGACTCAGTTGGTATCTTGGATTCGGCCGCTTTAGGTTTCTCTTTCTCTTTTTTAAAGCCTCTAGCGGGCATAATAAACAGAACAACAGGAGGAGGAGCGAAGGGAACATTACCTTGAACATTACAGAGGCGAGGAGAGGGTGAGGAGAACCTGGCCCTCTTGAGACCTGCTCAGCTGTTTTTCCCGTACGCTGACGTCATCCAGGGGTGACTGGCTCAAGCTCAAGCTAGCCCCCTGCGGCGTAGACTTTGAGGAGGAGGAGAGGTTGAGGAGAACCCGGCCCTCTTGAGACCTGCTCAGCTGTTTTTCCTGTACGCCGACGTCATCCAGGGGCGACTGGCTCAAGCTCAAAAGCCAGCCCCCTGCGGCGCATCGCCAAAGCCACGCACGCCAAAGGGGCGCGCGGCTTTGTTGGACTTTATCGGTAAAATCGTTTCAATTCATTCCCATTCGCTTTTTCAGAAGACTTAAGAACTGTGAGTAAAACATTTCTTGTATTTTTCGAATCCTTCGCTCCAAACCTCCAGTTTACCACCCAAGGAGATAGTAATATAAAAGTAAGATTTAGTGAAGATTTGAAGGGACCGGGGTCTATGAACTTTTATTTATACCTCAAGAACTATGCCTCATACTAAGAGGAAGGCAAGGATTCGGGAGGTAACAACCTCATATCCCATTCCTGTGCCTTCCCAGTCACAGATCCCGGCCTTCTTCTCACCAGCACCTGCAAAAGATCCGGTGGACAAGGCCATTGAGGATACTGCCATAGAGCGGATGACAGATCCTCTGGCCGAGGCATCATTAAGTCCCGGAGACCCTAAGACCCCCCCTCTGACACAGACATTGTCTTTTGATCATCTGACAATTAATTCCTCAAATGAGGGGAGCGGAGAGGGAGACCAAGCTAAAGGGGGCCAAAGTGAATCTATCAATCTCGATGAAAGTTTACCACAAATAATAAAATCTGAAGAAATTACAATGGGTTCTATATAGTCAGCTATAAAATCGTTGGAAGCGGCAATTGTCAATTTAACAAAAATTACTGAGTCATCTAATCAATGTTTTAATAAAATAGAGACTGTAGTTTCAAAGTTGGATGAAAAACAACATTTAATGGATGAGAGAATAAATGTCCTGCAAAGCAGTTTACAAAAATTTACAAAAATTGAGATACTTTATGACAAAAGGTTGGAGGATATAGAGAACTCTCTGAAGTATCTGAATTTAAGGGTTTTGAATTTCCCAAGACATCAATTAGTAGCGCCATTAGATATGTTTAAAGAATATCTTAATGTCATTTTACAAATGCCCCAAAAATCCATTCCCCCTATTTCAAAAATGTATTATGTGGCAACAAAGGTGAGTGATGCAATTCCAGAGGGCAAACCATTAGAACCACAGTTAAATCTATCGGAAATCATAGAAGCTTCTGCAGAAACAAAAATTTCATTAAGGGCTACACTACATGTATCATTTGTCTTTGCATCTGATAGGGATGCGGTATTTTGTATTTATATGAGGAAAAGAATGGAGAAATTTCATGGGGGCCCCAATCTGGATATATCCGGATTTGTCACGTCAGACACAGATGAGGAGAAAGAAATTTCTTGCATTCAAAACTGAAGTAGAAAATATTGGGGGAAAAATGCTAATAAAGTTTCCCTGTAAATGTGAGATAGTTTGGCAAAATCAGAAATATATTTTCTATGACACTTCACAATTAAGAGTTTTTTTAGACTCACAGGCCCAGGAACCCTTAGGCTTGGATAATGAGGCAAGATAGATAGTTAGGTGTTACCCTATAATTTCAATTGTACAACTGAGTTAATTCTCATATATTTCTTTTATCCACTTGATATTCTTTATTATTCTCCTTGTGGATTACTGTATTCATTTTCGATCTATACAGAAACATTTATTAATTTAATGTATAAATGGAAATTGATTAATAACATATTACATTATTTGATTTCTGTATGATAAGCTAATTTCAAATGTATATTGAAAAGCATAAATAATTAAAAAATAAAAAACAGAACAAAGTTACACTTTGAGCACTCTTATAAATGAAAGTAGGACTTCAAAAAAGTGCTCAAAAGCAAATGTGAAAGGGGGTGGCACCTGGAGCAGCCCAGGAACGCGTCTTCACAGCTCACTGCATCACGTGATCTATAAGGTGAATTTTAAAAGCCAGATGTGCACCACAATCAGGAGATGGGGCGCTTCTAGCGCATGTCCACATGATTTTATAAGCCACCCACATGCTGCACAAGTAACGATGCATGAATATCTCACATTGGGGAAAAAAGGGGTGGAATGTGGGCGGGACATGGGCATCCAGATCAGGGCCAACAGATATTCCATGCAGTTAGCTACGTGCCTGGGTGTATGCCCAGGTATATTTCAGTGCAAAGTTACTTCTTCTATGACTAGAAACATAGAAACGTGATGGCAGAAAAAGACCACATGGCCCATCCATGCAATTAATTTAGCTTTATCATCACAGCAGCCTGCCTTCCAATAAGCTGGTTGTTCAGTGTTCACCTACTGCACGTGCAACTCAGCCTCGTTGGTGACTAGTGCTGTTTTGCTGCTCTGCCATTACTTTTTCTACGAGTACTTGCCTGCCTAAGCCTGAAGAGAAAAATTAAGACTGGTGGGGAAGGTGGAGGCCATTGTGGAACCCATCTCACTGTGTCCCGAAGAGTAAAGCTGACTGGTGGGGGCCTTGGTGGAACTCATCTTATCACAACCTGAAGAGAAAACGAGACTGGAGGGAAAGGCTGCGACTGAGAGAAAATGAGAGTGGTGGGGAAGGCTGGGACCTCGGTGGAGCCCATTTCACTGCTGCCCGAAGAATGAATCTGTCCTGTGGGGGCCACAGTGGAGCCCATCTTACTGTGGCTCAAAGAGAAAAATGAGACCAGTGGGGGAGGTGGGGACTGTGTGGAGTCCATCTCACCGCAGCCCAAAGAGTGAAGCTGGCCAGTGGGACCACGGTGCAGCCCATTTCACTGCGGCCCAAAGAGTGAAGCTGGCCGGTAGGGGCCACAATGGAGCCCATCTCACCGCAGCCTGAATAAGAAGAGGGGGCCAAGTGTGCATATGCATGTGTGAGCCTATGTATGTGTACATGTTTGTGCATGTGTGTGTGAGCCTCCAGTTTCTTGTCTCCAATCAGGTATTGGGGAAATTTATGGCACAAGCGAGGGCAATGTCTGCTGTCTTAAAATGAACACTTACCTGGGTATTTGGATAGACCATTTTTGTCTTTATTTGCTGTCATTTACTATATTGCTTTGATCCTATGTGCAGGAGAGCCTGTGTGCATGTATATGTATCTCTGAGAGCCTGTGTGTGTGTGTGTGTATATGCGTGCATGCATGCCTGTCTGTATGAGCCTGTGTGCATGTGTATGTCTGTGTGAGAACCTGTGTGCATGTGTATGTATATGTGTGTAAGCCTGTGTATGTGTGTGTACATGCCTGTGAGAACTTATGTGTCATACATAGGCTCTCACAGGCACGAACACACACACACACACTATGTATGTGGCAGAGAGGGAATTTGTGTGAAAGCATGGGCATGTATTTGAGAGAGGCAGTATGTGAGAGAATGAATGTTTTGGAGAGTTTGCGTGAGAGAGAGAGAGAAATAGTTCTGCAGCCTTACCTCTCCCAATCCTTGACAATCTCAGGGTGACTGGAAATCAAAAGATCCCAGATATGGAGAGCAAGAGTTATTATTTTTTTTTTTTATATTTAAATCTGTTTTATTGATTGACATTAAACAAACATGCAATGGTATAATCTAGCATCACAATGTAACACAAAAGAAAACATAGTTAACACGTGTTGCTAGATAAAGCTATATTTCAGACAGCAGCCCCACCCCATCCATCCCCTCTCATCCCAAACCAATCCCTTATATTCCCCAGCAGACCACTAAACCCACAGGTCCAATGAGTATCCAAGCAGTATAATCAACAGTGATCTTTAATTAAAGTCATTCAAAATTTGACTTCGAGTAACTAGTGGAAGCGACGAAATATATGGAAGCCATACATCCAATGTTAATCTCCTCTTTCTGAACATGGAAGATTTATTGGACATCAGTTTCATAATCAACAAATTATGTATTTCTACATTAAGTTGTTGATGGGGTTGCTGGATGGCACCAAAAATATAAAATAGTTAATCTTGCCAGTAATAACACTTTACATATCCAGGATCTTTGTGAAGGTGTGCAGCACATTGTAGAGTGAATGTCCCCAAATCACGCAGAATTAGCACCATATTTCAAAGACAGTGTATTAATTGTCTCCATGTACATAAATATTTTTTTCCAAAAATAAGAAGGAATGTGCAAAGTGTCAATATCTTCCCCACACTTAATACAGGTATCAGATAATACAATACTCACCTTAAATGCCTGACTTTGTGACATATATGCTCTACCCAAAAATTTAAATTGAGATTCTCTCAGTTGTATGTTATTTGTTATCTTAGCTACCCTAGCTGTGCCTGCAGTAAACACCGGCACAGAAAGCGTTATACAGAACTCTTCTGCCCATTTATTTCTCAAAGGAGTAAAGTCCTTATCATCCTCAGTGCGGACCAGAGCTTTATAGAGTGATGATAGGGTAGACCTGCCTGGATCCTCCACATTGAACCAGTCTTGTAACTCTGACCGGTGTCATTTAATTAATTCTGCACGCAATAATGATCAAATATAAGAACAAGTCTGGATCTATGCAAAATTGTCATTCTGAGGCAGCTCAAGTGTTTCTTGCAAATCAGGAAATTTTACAATTTTCCTGTCCTCAGTTATTAGATGACCAATCACTATCAATCTCTTAGAACTCCATCTAGTAAAAGTACCTGTTTGCATTCCCAGTTCAAATATCTTATTACGCATCAATGGCAAAAAGGGAGAGTCAGATCTCAATAAATGAAGTTTGCACAAGAGCCACTGCCAAGTATTTTGTAATGATGCTGTGAATGCGAAGGTAGCTGTGCGTTGGTAATACGAAGAATGTATGATAATGAGTAGGGTGCTACCAAGCCAGATTCTCATTTATTAAAATGTATTAATCGCCTAACACTTAGAAGGCCTAGGCAATGTACAAAAATACATACATAATAAAAACAAAATAAAAATACAGACAATAAATTTTAGCTTCACAGAAACCAAAAAGCAAAATACCAGATATTAATGGTAAATAAATGTCATAATGATATCAAACCTATCAGAGAGGTTAAAATTTTAGACATCAGAGCATAATTCCAAAAATGGAATCTCAATTATTGGCTCATCATATTTACTTTAACAAGCAGATTGAGAACATTCATACCGCTTTATTAATCATTAAACACACGATGAAGCAGATATTCCTTGAATGATGTTTTGAACTTTTTAACGTCTTCCAAAGATCGGAGGTCAAAAGGAAGAAGATTCCATTGAATGGGTGCCGCTATAGAGAAAGAAGTCTCCCTGGTACTGAATAATCATGCATGACAAATTGAGGGAATCTCTAACAGGTTAAGTTGTGAAGATCTCAAGCATCTAACCGGATTGTAGATTCGTAAGAAAGCATTGAACCAAAAAGTGGAGTCTTGCACACGGAGCTTGTAAACTAACAGGCCAATCTTGAATACTATGGGGTAGATTTTAAGAGGCGCGCGAACAGCCTACTTTTGCTTGCGCATCAGACTCAAGCAAAAGTACGCTGGATTTTAGTAGATACGCGCGGAGCCGCGCGTATCCACTAAAATCCTGGATCGGCGCGCGCAAGGCTATCGATTTTGTATAGCCTGCGCGCGCCGAGCCGCGCTGCCTCCCCCCGTTCCCTCCAAGGCCGCTCCGAAATCGGAGCGGCCTCAGAGGGAACTTTCCTTTGCCCTCCCCTCACCTTACCCTCCCTTCCCCTACCTAACCCACCCACCCGGCCCTGTCTACACCCCCCCCCTTACCTTTGTCGGGGGATTTACGCCTCCCGGAGGGAGATGTAAATCCCCGCGCGCCAGCGGGCCTGCTGCGCGCCGGGCCGCGACCTGGGGGCGGGTACGGAGGGCGCGGCCACGCCCCGTACACGCCCCCAAAACGCTGCCGACACGCCCCCGCAACGCCGCGCGCTCCGGCCCCGCCCCCCGACATGCCCCCCTCCGAGAACCCCGGGACGTACGCGAGTCCCGGGGCTCTGCGCGCGCCGGGAGGCCTATGTAAAATAGGCTTCCCGGCGCGCAGGGCCCTGCTCGCGTAAATCCGCCCGGTTTTGGGCGGATTTACGCGAGCAGGGCTCTGAAAATCCGCCCCTATACGTTCATTCACTGGTAACCAATTAAGTCTGTGTAGGATCAGTGAGATCTTTTCAAAACGCTTTGTGTGGGAAACCAGCCTTGTGGCTGAATTTAACAAAAGTTGTATTGATTGAGTTAAACACTTTGGTAAACCAATATATAGCCCATTACAGTAATCAATGTGCAGAAAAATAATAGCATAAATATCTGTATAAAAATATCTGTATAAAAATTAGATCTCTGAAGCCAATCGCTTACACCTAACGCTTCATGAGATGATTTGAGATACATGATTACTCCCCCTCCATAGGTACAAGCTCAATTCTGCTAAAAGTTTTGTTATTAAAGATTTATTTAAATAGAGAGAGATTTGACCAAAAAACATACAGCCACTTGGGTAATTTTTTAAAAAGATATACCCTCCCCAAGAATGAGATATTCAAAAGCATCCACGCTCTCTGTTGTGTTTGAGGCATTGTGGACCCTTGGTCGCAATGGAGATGACTCCACCCACGGGGAGAAGCCCCGTGGGGAACCACTGCGATAGGCTGACACAGATAGCAGACACACAATGGATAGAGTCTTTATTGTACTGCTGTAAATAGATGGTGAAGCAGGAAGGTAAGACACTGATCCACGAGGTGCCAATACGCTCAACAGGCTCAGAAGTATAGTCTCACCCAGATGTTCACGATAGGCAGGAGCCCGCAGTGTGGGTAACGCCGCAGCTGGTGGGTGGAGTTGGAGCACTGGATCGTAGAGGTACTCACAGAGAGAAGGCATCTTCCTGATGGTAGAATGGTGGGACTGAAGGCCCGTGGTGCAGGATATGAAGTAGATAGGCCCTCGAGGAGAAAGTACCCAGTAGTCCAATATCCTGGAAATTAATAGAGAGAAAAGACCCCCGAGGAGCGGTTGTCTTGTTAGTGAGGACCCTGAAGGGAAGTAGGAAGCAAGAGACCCCCGAGGAGTGGGTGTCTTTGTTACGGCGGTGGCTGCTGTGCTACCGCCTCACCACCAGGGGTCCCTCTAGGGCTGGCTTTCCTGACAGGCCCAGTCCATCTCCTATGTCCACTCTATGCTCTGGGTGTGCCCTCTTAACCCTGCCTGACAGTTGCCTCGGTGCTTCGGCATCGAGCTCACCTGGGCTCCCTGCTCTAGCCTGCCTTGCGCGGCCTTCGGGCCTATCCTTGCCTTGCCTTGCCTTGCGCGGCCTTCGGGCCTATCCTTGCCTTGCCTTGCGTGGCCTTCGGGCCTATCCTTGCCTTGCCTTGCGTGGCCTTCGGGCCTATCCTTGCCTTGCCTTGCCTTGCGCGGCCTTCGGGCCTATCCTTGCCTTGCCTTGCCTTGCGTGGCCTTCGGGCCTATCCTTGCCTTGCCTTGCCTTGCGTGGCCTTCGGGCCTATCCTTGCCTTGCCTTGCCTTGCGCGGCCTTCGGGCCTATCCTTGCCTTGCCTTGCCTTGCGTGGCCTTCGGGCCTTTCCTTTCCTTGTGCGGCCTTTTGGCCTTCTTCCTTGATTTCCATACCTGGCCTACGGGCCTTCCGTGTGTGTGTGTGTGGCCTACGGGCCTTCTGACCTGCCTTGCCCCGCTATTGGTGTGTGGCCTACGGGCCTTCCGTGTGTGTGTGTGTGGCCTACGGGCCTTCTGACCTGCCTTGCCCCGCTATTGGTGTGTGGCCTGCGGGCCTTCCGTGTGTGTGTGTGTGGCCTACGGGCCTTCTGACCTGCCTTGCCCCGCTATTGGTGTGTGGCCTACGGGCCTTCCGTGTGTGTGTGTGTGTGGCCTACGGGCCTTCTGACCTGCCCTGCCCTGCTTACTGTGCCCTGACCCAGCCTGGATCCAGACACTGCTGACTGCCGCCTGCCCTGACCCAGCCTGTACTTGACACTGCCACTTGCCGCCTGCCCTGACCCAGCCTGTACTTAGACACTGCCACTTGCCGCCTGCCCTGACCCAGCCTGAACCCAGACTCTGATTCTTGCTGCCTGCCCTGACCCAGCCTGGTACCTGACTCTGTTCGAGCTTCCTGTCTCTCTCCACCTGGAGCCACCCTGCTGGGTGGTGTGCACGACTCCTGTCCGGAGCCCAAGCGTAACAGTATGCCGAAGCCATCACATTTTCCAGGGGAAGAGATAGGTCTGTGTCCTGCCGGTGAGTCAACTTTTCACTAATTCAAGATGCCTCCTTCTTTAAAGTTTTATACCTGCCATTCCTGTCAGACTTTGAATTATCCAAGCTATCAGAACTGTCTTGCCTGTGAACTTGTTGGTCAGGAACACTGGTCATGCAATAACTGCAACAAGAAAAATGTCTCTGTCTATCAGGAGTGTTTGAACTGTCTGGCTCCTAAACCAGGGTGGTGGAAATGCTCCTGTCTCCCGTGTTTGTTACCTCCAGGCAAACCCTGCCCCTGTTGTTCTGCTCTAGGACCAGCTGTGCAATTAGAAAAAGCTATCAGCTCTCCTAACCAGTTTTCTGTTTCTGGCTCGACTAAAACAGACATTTTTGCTGGCAGTTTGTGGGTAGAAAAACCCAGGACTTACCTGGCCAAGAAGGCTTCTGTGAGACCAGTGCTAGAGCCTCGGGAACAGGTTTCTCTACAACGGAGAGAGCTGATTAACTCTAGCAGGGCTCAGCTTCCCACAGCTGCCAAGTGGACACTAACGAGCACCTTCTCTAGACGTCCTAGAACTGCCTGTGCCTTCTCTAAACTGCTCCTCCAGAAACAAAATCAGGAGCATCAGACTTTGGCTCGAGGTATCAAGCCCACGGCAGTACAATCTGTGTCTTCCATGCACACTACCTTTAACCATGCTACTCTGCCATCTGAACCTGCTGCACTACCCCGAGAAGAGCCTGAGTCTGCTGAACCGGCCCTGCTGCCGTCCTCGGAGGGGTCCGCACCAGCCCTGCTGACAGACTTTCTAACTCTGCCATCTGAGCCTGCCGAACCGGCCCTGCTGCCGTCTTCAGAGGGGTCCGAACCAGTCCTACTGACAGACTTCCTGAGTCAGCCATCGGAGTCTACTGAACTGGTCCTGCTGCCACCCCGGGAGGGGTCCATACCGGTCCTGCTGCCACCCCTGGAGGGGTCCATACCGGTCCTGCTGACGCCCCGAGAGGGGTTCGAGCCTGCTTCATCGCCCCGAGAGGGGTCCGAGCCTGCTTCATCGCCCCGAGAGGGGTCCGAGCCTGCTTCATCGCCCCGAGAGGGGTTCGAGCCTGCTTCATCGCCCCGAGAGGGGTCCGAGCCTGTTACCACGCCCCGAGAGGGGTCCGAGCCTGCTTCATCGCCCCGAGAGGGGTCCGAGCCTGCTTCATCGCCCCGAGAGGGGTCCGAGCCTGCTACAACGCCCCGAGAGGGGTCCGAGCCTGCTACAATGCCCCGAGAGGGGTCCGAGCCTGCTTCATCGCCCCGAGAGGGGTCCGAACCTGCTACAACGCCCCGAGAGGGGTCCGAGCCTGCTACAATGCCCCGAGAGGGGTCCGAGCCTGCTTCATCGCCCCGAGAGGGGTCCGAGCCTGCTACAACGCCCCGAGAGGGGTCCGAGCCTGCTACAATTGCCCGAGTAGGATCCGAGCCTGCTGTACTGGCCCAGCTGCCGCCCCTGGAGGGGCCTGTACCGGTCTTAATGCCGACCTTGGAAGGGTCCGGACCGGTTCTACTATCGCCTCAAGAAGGGTTACGGACTATTTCTCTGCCCCAGGTGGGGTTTGTGTTCCCCTTGTCACCCCAGGAGGGGTTATGGAAATCTGCACCGCCTCTGCTACCCCAGGAGGGGTCTAACCCTGCCGCCTTGTCCCAGGAGGGGTTATGGACTGCCTTATTGCCTCGGAAAGGAGTTGAACCTGCCGCATCACCCCCGGAGTGGTCTCCCGTTATTCTTGATTACCTCCTGCACAGATGGGATCCAGGAGGAGGGGGAGGCCTTGAGGGGGGGGTACTGTTACGGCGGTGGCTGCTGTGCTACCGCCTCACCACCAGGGGTCCCTCTAGGGCTGGCTTTCCTGACAGGCCCAGTCCATCTCCTATGTCCACTCTATGCTCTGGGTGTGCCCTCTTAACCCTGCCTGACAGTTGCCTCGGTGCTTCGGCATCGAGCTCACCTGGGCTCCCTGCTCTAGCCTGCCTTGCGCGGCCTTCGGGCCTATCCTTGCCTTGCCTTGCCTTGCGCGGCCTTCGGGCCTATCCTTGCCTTGCCTTGCGTGGCCTTCGGGCCTATCCTTGCCTTGCCTTGCGTGGCCTTCGGGCCTATCCTTGCCTTGCCTTGCCTTGCGCGGCCTTCGGGCCTATCCTTGCCTTGCCTTGCCTTGCGTGGCCTTCGGGCCTATCCTTGCCTTGCCTTGCGTGGCCTTCGGGCCTATCCTTGCCTTGCGCGGCCTTCGGGCCTATCCTTGCCTTGCCTTGCGTGGCCTTCGGGCCTTTCCTTTCCTTGCCTTGTGCGGCCTTTTGGCCTTCTTCCTTGATTTCCATACCTGGCCTACGGGCCTTCCGTGTGTGTGTGTGTGGCCTACGGGCCTTCTGACCTGCCTTGCCCCGCTATTGGTGTGTGGCCTACGGGCCTTCCGTGTGTGTGTGTGTGGCCTACGGGCCTTCTGACCTGCCTTGCCCCGCTATTGGTGTGTGGCCTACGGGCCTTCCGTGTGTGTGTGTGTGTGGCCTACGGGCCTTCTGACCTGCCTTGCCCCGCTATTGGTGTGTGGCCTACGGGCCTTCCGTGTGTGTGTGTGTGTGGCCTACGGGCCTTCTGACCTGCCCTGCCCTGCTTACTGTGCCCTGACCCAGCCTGGATCCAGACACTGCTGACTGCCGCCTGCCCTGACCCAGCCTGTACTTGACACTGCCACTTGCCGCCTGCCCTGACCCAGCCTGTACTTAGACACTGCCACTTGCCGCCTGCCCTGACCCAGCCTGAACCCAGACTCTGATTCTTGCTGCCTGCCCTGACCCAGCCTGTACTTGACACTGCCACTTGCCGCCTGCCCTGACCCAGCCTGTACTTAGACACTGCCACTTGCCGCCTGCCCTGACCCAGCCTGAACCCAGACTCTGATTCTTGCTGCCTGCCCTGACCCAGCCTGGTACCTGACTCTGTTCGAGCTTCCTGTCTCTCTCCACCTGGAGCCACCCTGCTGGGTGGTGTGCACGACTCCTGTCCGGAGCCCAAGCGTAACAGTCTTGGTTAGTGAGGACCCCGAAGAGAGTTGGAAGCAAGAGACCCCCGAGGAGCGGGTGTCTAGAGCTTCTGCTGGAGCGAGGCCCTTAGCATGAAAGTGGCGTCTAAGCAAACAGCTTAGAGCAGGCAGAGTAGCGAAGTGAAGTCTTTGCTAACTGAAATTGGTAGCGGAAGCGGAGGCTAGATATACCCGGAGGTACTGATGTCATGCAGTGGGGCCATCCCCGAGGTTCCCACCATGACGTGTATTTGAGCATCTGAGATGTGCGCGCTCGTGCCCTAGGAGGCCACAGGAGTGAGCATGGCGGATGGGGACACCCATGCTGGTCTGGAAACGCTGAGGCCCTTGGCACTGGAGACAGCCATCTTGCCCAAAGAGAAAGGGGAAAAAAAGAGTTAAGGCAGAGCGGTCGCAGCCATCTGCGACCGACAGACACAACACTTTCAACAAATTTTTAATAGTAATCATCAATTTTTGCACATTAATCTTTTGTAGAGACATCAAATCCTTCGGCATTAAAATTCCCAAATACTTGATAGCAGTTTCTGCCCATTTAAGAGGAAACATGCCTATCCAAAGTTGCGATTTCCAGTCTTCATTGGGAAATGTTTCAGATTTTTCTAAATTAACCTGAAATCCCGCAACTTTGTCATATCTCTCAAATTCCTGTAAAAGATATGTTAAAGATATTTCTAGTTGTGAAATAAATCATCTGCAAAAGCATAAACTTTGGAATGCTGGGGTCCCACAGAGATTCCTTGAAAGTCCGGGTTCCGGGCTATAATTCGAAACAAGAGATCCGTTAGCATAAAAAGGAGTGGTGACAAGGGGCATCCCTGTCTCGTGCCCCACTGTAATGCAAATATAAAAGGCATAAAAATTTCAAAAAGGGATCATCAAAACCACATATTTGTAAAGATATAAATAAAAAGGACCAGTCCAGCCTATCGATTGCCTTTTCAGCATTGAAACTTATTAATAATGATTTTAAAACAACCCTGAAAATGGTTGCCAAATCTTTCCACACATTGACTATCGAAAGACGTCCCTTAATGAACATCATCTGAGCATCTTTTAGCAGAGTTTGCAAAAATGGAGTCAATCTATCAGCCAGCATCTTAGCAAACAATTTTGGGGTAGATTTTAAAAGGTGCGTGTGCTTCTTGGCGCACATATGGATGTGCCGATTTTATAACATGCGCATGCTTATAAAATCTGTGGGCCGCGCGCACATGCGTGCCAGATTTAATAATCCAAAAGCACATGTGCAGGCGGCGCACGCAATGGGACCTAATTTTGGAAAAGTATGCGCGGTGGACTGAGAGGGAACTTCTCTACCCCCCCCTACCTAAACCTCCTCCCTCTTCCCCTCTCCTCCCCACCCCTTTAACCGGTCCTAAATAGGTACCATTTTTTTGTTGCACTACTTACTGCTCCCCTGGAGCAGAAGAAGTTTGCGCACACCGGCTGAGTGCTGGCGTGCGCTTCCCTGGGACAGCGGCTAATGACCGCTATCCCGGCTGGCCTCCGCCCTGCCCCTCCCACACAGAAGCAAATAATTTATTTAGTCTTTCTGGGATGGCCTTATCTCCCTTAAGTGCCCTTTTAACCCCTCTATCATCTAACTGTCCAACTGATTCCCTCCCAGCCTTTCTGCTTTGGATATATTTTTAAAAGATTTTATTATGTATTTTCGCCACTACAAGGCCATCTTCTTTTCAAACTCTCTCTTAGCCTGTCTAATCAATGTCTTACATTTAACTTGCCAAGGCATATGCTTTATCTTATTTTCTTCTGATGGATCCGTCTTCCAATTTTTTGAATGAAGGTCTTTTGGCTAAACTAGCCTCTTTCACCTCACTTTTTAACCATGCCGGCAATTGTTTGGCCTTCCTGTGTAGCTTATTGTTCATAAATGAACCCAACCTAACTCTCGCCCCTTCCCCAGTGAATGAAGTGGGTCTCTTTTCCGCTCTCTTCCGCGCGCGCGCGCGCGCGCGCACACACACACACACAACAACTGCGCGCCGCATGCCCCAGGGAGCCTGGGCTGGCCGGCTATGTGGCACATGCGCAGAGCGCCGCCGGTGGGGCGCGTGTCAGAGCCGGGCATGCAGCGGTGGGGATGAGGTGTAGCGCGCGAGCCCCGGAGCAGCGGCACGCGCCTCACTGACTGATGGAGACCTGAAGTGGCCGTGCAGTAGCGCGAGACCGAGCTCGAGCCCCGGAGCGGGAGGAGGGCAGTGTCGGCGGCTCCGAGTCCTTCCCCGCGCGCACGGGCTGCGCTGTGAGCGGAGGGAGAGCCGCCGGTGCTGCCCAACTCCCGTCTCCTCCTCCTCTCCCGATGGAGACGCTGAACGGCGGTGACTTGAAGCCGCAGCCAGGGGAGCAGCAGCAGCAGCTGCGGCGCCTGCACCGTGCCCCCTCCCCGGCGCGCCCCTTTCTGCGGGACCCCCGCACCCCGGCCAAGCAGCAGCCGCCCGCCCTGCCGCCCAAGTCCCCGCACCTCCCGGCCAAGCACCCGCCGCAGACCCGCCCGTCCCGCCGCAGCACCCCCGGCACTAAGGAGAAGCCCAGCCCGGCCAGGAGCACCGGCAAGAAAGCGATCCGAGCCCCCCCGGAGCCGCCGCAGCCCAGGAAACCTCTCACGCTTCCTCCTCCGTCGCCGGGGGATGCCGGCAGAGGGAAGCGCCCCGCTCCCGTCCCGTCCCGCGTCCACCACAACAACAACAGCAGCAGCAGCGGCGGCGGCGGCAGCAGCTCCTCGGACTTGTCGGACTGCGCCTCCGAGCCGCTCTCGGACGATCCCCGCCCGCTGCCGGCCGGTGGACCCGCGGCCTCCCGCGATTGCCAGCCGCAGCCCCGAGCCGCCCCCAGCCCCGGGAGCGGCAGCCGCCGGCCCCGCCGGGGAGAGCGGCCGCCGCAGGAGCAGGAGGCGGGGGAGGAGGTGCTGCTGCTGCGGCGGGAGATGGACGAGCTGCGCTCGGAGAACGAGTACCTGAAGGTGAGCGCTACCCGGGGGGGGGGGGGGGAGGTGAGCACATAAGGTACCCGGCAGCTTGCAGCGGAAACGTGTGCCTGGCAAACTCATTAAGAGCTACCGCGGCTGGCTGCCTGCCCATTGCCAAGGGTCCTGCATGCTTCTTGACCGATGCGTGCTGTGACAAAGATCATCTCCGGACACAGGCACGGCTCGCTTTTCAGTAACGTGTAAGGTTTGCTTGTGCGGCTGGAAACGATCGGATTTTGACTTGAACGGCCATAAATTGCCGCTTTCACAGCACAGAGCCAACTGGACATAAAGCCATCGTAACCCGCGCACGTCGCTCGTTCTTGCCGATCTTGAGACTGGACATGCGCTCGGACGCCCCCCACCTTTGAACCTGTCCTTAGTAGGGGGAGGGGCACTGGGCAGGCGAAGGTCCAAACGAAGGCAAAACCGTGCGCGATCCTGCGGCTGTGCCTTTCTTGCAAGAGGCCGGGCGAATCAATGGCTGGCGCCGTGAGCATACACCAGGGTTGTAATTGCAAGGCGATTTTAGTCTTGCAGCCAGTGCCTCCCTTACACTGAAATTAGAAATGGTTCCTCCAGTAGCCCGCCTGGTCTTCAGATTTTTGAAATATGGGACATTTCTAAAACTATAGATACTGCTATAACTGCCTAGTAGCGTAAAACTAGCGTGTTGAGGATGTGATGATATCGGACAGGCTTTGGTTTGGTAGTAGTAAGAAAGTATCTATAGATCTAAAAATACAAGAAGCTTGAGCTGATTGGGTAGCCTGCGGTAGAGTATAATTGGTTTTGTGTGTGCTTGTCGTGCCTGTTACAAGCTTTCTTTTTCTGTTCTTTCACCTAATGTAACCCATAAGGAGGAACAAAACCTGATTCGCCTGCTGCTTATTATTAGTCTGCAGGGATTGCTTAGTTTTACTAATGATGGCTCTGCAGCCTGATATAAAATCAGTCAACTCTGAAGAGGTCAGCTATAGAGTAACAAAGGTGCAAAATCCATCTCTGCTGATACCATTATACCCCACTGAGATTTTAGTTTTTAAAGATGCAAAACCATTTGTCTGTGCTGCAGGAGGACAGATTGTATGTACAGGGCTTTTCTCATCAAGACCTTTTTGCAGGACACATGTTCTTTCAGTGCAGGAGGGAGAATACAATAATAATAATAATAAAAGTGAATTAAAGTATCTTTCTTCCCCTCAGCATAGAGACTGTTTACCCTTTTGGTTCCTTGAGCAAACTGGCAGAATTGGCAAACATAATAATTTAGTTTTTAGCCTACCTTTCCATTTAATGCACAGGGCAGCTCGCAATATTATTAGTAATTCGCTGCCCCAAAACAGATCACAATCTAAGAGGAGGTAAAGTGATTTGGGATTTGAACCCTGGTTTTCCTAGTTCTTAGCCCATTGCTGTAACTACTAGGCCACTCTCCTCCTAGGTAAATGCTAGTGGAAGCAGGTCCATGTGCGGAAGATATTCAATTCTCTCCCACAGTAGGGAGAAGGATTGAAGTGCACCAGTGATAGCTGGAAGGAACATCATTGGGCAGTAAATGTCCTCTAAAACCTGCACCTGTAACTTTTTCCATTCTGTTTTCTCTCCTTATACAGATTCTTAAGTCACTGCTATTGCAAGGAAAACATTAAAATGAATGCTTTATTGATATTAAATAACAGTCCTTGATTCATTTGCAGATTTTTTCCAATCCCATTTTTTCCTACATTAATCCGACGTTTAAATCTGGCCCTTCGTGTGCTTTCTGTTTGAGACAGTATAAGGTTGTTGAGTTCAGTGGGTCCTGTGGCTGCATGCAGGGGATCTGGATAGAATTCACTATCTAGGGTCAGGCAGGCCTGAGAGCATCAAAAGGTACTGGGTTTAAAAATGAACTGATAGCACGTAGTTCCAAAACTGTCGCTCCTTGTTTATGCTTGTCCTTGTTTTCCCCCTCCTGATCTGTAGAACTTGCAGTTCTTAAAAAAAAAAGTTGCACCAAACTTAAATATATCAAGATGGATCTCCTTTTTGGAGGCATGATCTGTGTCCAGCAACACATTTAGTTTTCTTTTTGTGAATTTATATATTGTTTTCTGATTAAAAACATCATGTCTCCATGTGAAATATCTAGGTTTGTCCATAGTATATGGAATATTGGGTAATGTGGGCAGCTGCAAAGCAGCTTTTGTTTCATCCCGGAGAGAGCTACTTCCTTTCCCAACAGTGGGGCCAATGCAATATAGTGTGCTTAGCCCAGCGCACTGTATAACCCGCAGTTGGACATGGGTTGTATAGGTGCTAACTAATCCCCTTATGCAGTCTACTAGCGTCTGTTTCCTGAACCCCTGGCACATGCACGGGTTGTAGGAAAATGGGCACTGATAAATTCAGCGTCCATTCTCTGAACCTGACTACGGGCACCATAAGGAGTGTATAAATCAGTATTAAAGTGTTGGGCACTTAATATTAATTTATTCACTCCTTCACTTATTGCCCATTGGTTCTTTTCACTGACATTTGTCAGTGAAAGGACCAATCCCCTTTCAGGACAGCTTTCTGAAAGGTGATTTGTCCTTTCACTGACATGTGACAATAAAGGGACCAATCGGCAATAAGTGAAGGAGTGAATAAATTAATATTAAGTGCCTGACACTTTAATATTGATTTATACACTCCTTCTGGTGCCCGTAGTCAGGTTCGAAGAATGGACGCTGAATTTATCAGCATCCATTTTCCTAACCCCTGCATGTGCGCTGGTTTGGAAAACGAGACGCTGATAAATTCAGCGTCCATTTTCTTAACCGGCAGACAGCCATCGACAATGGACCTGTCTCCAGCTCGCGTTGTCAAGGAGGTGCTAGGTTGCCCCTAGCGCCTCCTTGACAGCGTGAGCCCTAATTTAAATATTGCATTGCGCCCCCAGGAGAGGTGCGTTTTTGCATCGGCCCCAGTAGGAGTCATTGCAGTGGTTGGTCTGATGCTGTAAGAAGCAAATCCTTTATGCATGATGCTCCCCGGTGGAGGGCCTTAACCTCTACCTCTACTGTCCAGAATGTTGTTTGCCTCATCCAGGCCTTGTTGCATGATGATAGTTTTTAATTCACAGGAGAGTGAGCAGGGTTGGTACAGATTTGCTGGTTTAGGAGTGCCAGAGTTTCAACTGGAAGGAGCAGCCTTCCATTGCTAAATAAATAAATAAATAAATAAATAAAGGATGCCATTTCTATCTGTGAGATATACAGTATCAACTCGTTGCCAGTTCCTGTGAACATTTCGCCTGGATTCTTTCTTGTTTGTTAAGGCTAGAAATGCATGTTGTATAATAGTCCAGACTGATGTGTGCATGTAATTGGGAAGCTGGGTAGATGGGGGAAAAAATATGCAGGTGCAGTGGTTCTCTGCTAGCAAGAGGCCCAAAAGAGCCAGGCTAGGTGCTGTTAAGTGTAGAATGGGGGATATAATTCAAGCACTATAAACCCCCCCCCAAGGCTGTGCTGTTTCTGGGTAGATCTGATAATGCTGTTGTAGTTCAGTTTGGTATGATCACACTTAAGGAAGAGGCAGTGTGTGCTAGTGGTTGGAGCTCTTAAAGCTTGTTCTTGCTTTCTTACTGGCTCTCCAGGTTAAGTCTGTTGCTTTCCCTTTGTGTCTCTTTTCTTAGTTGTAATTATCTTGAGAAAAAAAAATGTTGCTTTTGAAAGTTTTCATCCAGAAGTTGGCTGCGGGCCAGTTTCTGAAGTGTTAAAACTTTTAAATGCATGCACAATGAGTCTGTTTTGGGTGAAAAGTGCTATATGAACCCCAATTATTGTGACAGGCATTTGGGATTTGTTTTACATGAATATTCCATATTTGCTGGAATGGCAGCACCTCACATTTTATTGCATAAATATATCACATCTCTGCCTGTGGCAGTCATGGAGCGCACTCGGGCAGAAGTAAAAAAAAAAAAAAGTGTTGAAACCAAGAAAAGGCAAAGTGCTATAGAATGAACTTCAGTCTGTGGAAGATGCCTTTATTCTCTCTCTGGGAAGAATCCTTTTGTACAGTTTTTGCTTGTGAACCTCACCCCACAGTAAATAAGTTTTTTTTTCGCATTCTTTAAGCCCTTGAAAAGACAGAGGTATGGAGCTCTTTACAAGGTACCTGTACATGCTGCAGTTTTGTGTGAGTAAGCTTCAGTTCCAGCACCGTGCCTTGTTCTTAGGAGGGCGTCTAGGTTTACTTATGATATCGGCGGAAGAATGGCACAAATTGCGTTCTTGCCGGCGAGGGTTTAAAGGCTGGGACTGTCGCAGAACCTCACGTTGGATGCACACAAACTGACAAAACGCGTTACCTTCTGCAGACAGACCGTTTGCAGGCCGGTGCGCACGTGTTGCTCGAGTAATGAAGTAATGTCGGTCACTTCGTTGGCGACTGGTGTGGGTAACTCAAATGGAACAATCCAAGATGCAGAACAAAACCTTCCTTGTTGCTCTCTTTTTAGATGCTAGGGGACTTGAAAATAAAACTTAAGGAAATTCAGTATGGTTTTTGCATGATGATACTGAGTTTCAGTGAGGAAGAGCTTGTTATGATTGGGGCTGGCAGGCGGGGGGAGCATTGAGAATATAAATACTTGCCATCTCTCCCAAGACAAGGATGTCCAGGTCAATTGTTGTTGTCCTGAAGCTAAACGGAGGTGTCTGCTTGTTTGTGCCGGCAGTGGAACTGGTTTGATCTTTTCTCTGTTTTCATTTGGTCTCCTCATGCTGTACTCAGAATGGCAGCCCGAGCTTCTTTTCCCCAGCAGTGCGTTCTTCCTGAGAATTTTGTGTTAGTTTCTTGGATGCACATTCAGTCTTTGGTACCAACAACACCGATGTTTGCTTAAATAGTGCTTTGGACTCTCTTTAGGCACATGCCTAGCCTTGCCTTTCAGGAGGTGTCCTTGAAGGAATTAATCAGAGCTGTTGAGGTGGGCAGCGCACATGGATTGCTTTAGGTGATGCTATTAAACACAGAGGCATTTAGCTTATGGATCGGAGTGGAGCTGTAGTTACCGCTGTATGTACTGCAACTTTTGGTTTGCTTGCTGCATCTGTATGCCGGATTCCTCTTCTCAGAAATATCTGGCTATCACTGCAAGCTGTGGTTAAACTTATCTTTACTACTGTGCAAGCTCTGTTCTTTGATAACCTGCTTCACCGCGCTGTGGGAGGCTCTCCCATGTCCCGACTGTGAGCTGCAGTCTTCATTTCTTGCATAGCAGAGATTGCTCCCGATGCCTGTTTTTCATAATCCCATTTTCTCGCCATATGTGTATTACTTGCTGGGAAGAATAGCTGCACGTTTTTGTTTTTTTTTAATTGGTGCAAAATGGGTGAATGCAGTCAGTGGGCTGTCAGAAACTGCGTCAGCTTGGTAAACAATGGCAGGAGGTCCATGTGTCCGAGAGCCTCAGCTGTGTCTGTACTGAGAACATGCCCATTGTGCGGCGGGGGTTGGGGAGGTGAGAAGCAGAGTGAATTATTTCGTATAATGCGACGGACAATTTCTGTCTGGAACTCCCAGTAGATTGCAGCAACACCACACCCGCCAGCTGGCTGTTCCTGCAGCATCACCCGGGGCAGATAAGGTTCCTAATGAAAACAGCCATAGCTTTGATTGCCTTATGGTATATTTGGTGGTTATGGAAACCGAGTTAGAAGTGGCCCTAGCAGGTGCCTTGTATTAAATTTCCTTTCTTAACTCCAGAGTAATGTTCCAGGGAAGCGGTACTGGGTTATATTCATTCAAAGTATGCAGATACAAATTTGTCATTATTTTGCAAAGAATTGACCATAGAAACTGGGGCATATCTTCAGAGAGCATTGTTTCTCACATAAAATGGTTAAAAAAATACTTTTTTAAATATAACTTTTTGTTAAAATAGTACATTAAAAAAAACAAAAAACTGCCGGTTGTGGGTTCTAATAAAATTGTATAAATAAACTTGAATTCACCCTTCCTAGAAGCTCAAGGTGAGGTATGCATGCATAAATCACACAATCTACAAAACAATAGATATACAATATTTGTTAAAATATAGCACGAGTAATGTATATATACATCCCAAAATTTAAAATGTCTTAAAAAAAAATCTTGAAAAATCAGAGAGAATATTTGACAAAACAAAAAATTGTAAATCTAGCAGGTTCTTAGTCTGAGTCATATTCTATTACACTGAAATATTATCCCATCTTGGAGAGCGAGAGAGAACTAAATTTCCAAATTCTATATGAGATAGGAAGCAAACAGTTGTCATCTGTGCAATTTTGTGCAGAGCGACATTTACCAAAAGTCAGATGATCTGACTTGAAGCAATGCATTTAATGATCTCAAATCCTGTGTGTCCTGTACTTTCGAGGAATAGTTATTCTGTGTACCACAGCCAGAATGCAGCTGTACTCTCTCTGATTTGGTTGTTTTTTTGCTCTTCCTGTTTTGAGATCTTCATCGTAGATCAGCTTGCAAACGTTTCACTGAGCTTACTAGCCTGGGCACTGTGGAAAGTATTTTGAAGAGTGACCATGTAGCTTGGAATTTATTGCAATCTCAATTTTCCATAATAAATGAAATTGCCTCTAGTATGCCATCACAAAGCAGTGCAATGCAATGGGGCTTGAAGGTACTGAAACATAAGCGAATAAAAGGGATATTTGAAATCTTGCTGCTTTTGCAGTTTTAACACTTGGTTATGATTTTGGCAGAGACTGCTCAGGATAGCATATCGGGTATTTTTTTTGGTGCTTTGGTACTGCTGAGCCTGTTCTCTGAGCACAGACGTCTTGGTTTCTGTGTGTGTTTGCTACAGGGCTGTTTGCTTTCATTCCTTTATCACTTACTGTTCCAGAAAAATGGATTAATATCTGTTCTGCTTAGAAATATGATTGCAGAAAATGATTGTATGGCCCATTCAATCTGCCCAGCCCCCCACCCCCAATTCATTTAGCTGTATGATTCCCATCACTCCCTCAGAGGTCCCCTGTATTTATCTCATGCTTTCTTGAATTCAGATACTGTTGGATTTTTTTTCTCCATCACTTCTACTGGGCGGCTGTTCCATGCATCCACCACCAGGGGCGGATTGGCCTATCGGGGGATCGGGCATCCCCCGGTGGGCCGGTCGCTCCAATCACGTGGTCTGCCGTGAGCGGCCGTGACGGAGCCGCGCTCGGCAGACCACGTGATGGGTCCTGGGCCAGCCTGGGCGGCGAATCCCTGGGCCGGGAATCCACCGCTGTCCACCACCCTCTCTATAAAGAAATATTTCCTAAGATTACTGCTGAGTCTCTCCTTTCCATTGAACAAGGCTCACCTCCTATGTGTCGAAACTTTAGAGACAGTTGAATGTCTCTATCATGTCTCCCCTATCTTGCCTTTCCTCTAGGCTGCTTCTTTAAAGTGAGTTTTGTATAAATTCTATAGGGATTTGATTTATGCTTTTTTTTTTTTTCCTTATTTGGCAATATCTTTATGCACAAAAGTTTTTCCCCTATCCCCTGTCAGTTTTCTCTTGAAGGAACCTGTTTCCTGAATAGTATATGGTACAACAGTGACATCTGAAGTGCCAAATCTTTTGTAAGTCATGATAAGGTTGGGTTCAGAAGGTGATCTTTGTGCTCCCCTGTCCCAGCAGCAAAATGTGAACATTAACCGAATAATCCAGTACTTCACTTTACCCATAACATATATGTTTATATGTAGAAATTACTTCTTACCTGATTATTTCCTTTCCTCTAATAAGAGCAGGTCAAACTCCACCAGTGGGTTAGGCAGCCCTACCAGTAAATTGAGACTGAGTAAACGCTGACATTGCGGCTATATAGTCTCACCCGGACATCATCAGCCCGCCAGTATTCTCTGGAAAAGCCAAACTGATTATACTTAAACATTATCATTAACAATCAACTACTCATGCTTCCAACCCAACAAGAACATGGAGCTCAAACAAAAATAAGTAACATACGCACTAAACTAAGGGGCTAGAAAAGCCTCTTACCAGTCTTCAGTTATCAGATAAGTAGTAACTTCTCCTCCTCCTGCATTCTGGCAGGTCATTCCCCATCAGTGGGATGTTCCAGAGCTAATCCTGAAAAGGGCAAGAGGCTGCCAGTGGGCCAGTCAAAACCATTCGGGCTAGGGAGGGCATCCTCCCTAGCCTGAACATCCAGGTGGTAATACTTGGAAAAGGTGAGCAAAGATGACCACGTCGCCGTTCAGCACATCTCGGCTGGTGACAACAAATGAAGTTCTACCCACGATACTGCCAGAGCTCTCATGGAATGTGGTCTAATCTGTTTTGGCAAAGCAACCTCAGCAGCCACAAAGGCAGCTGTAATGACTTCCTTAACCCAATGGACTGTTGTTGTCTGCATCACCTGTGCTCTTATTTACTGTCTCCATGGAGCACAAATAGGCGATCAGGCTTCCGAACAGATTTAGTTAACTCCAAATACTGCAGCAAATGATGCTTGACGTCCAAGGAATGCAAAAGACTGTATTCACTTTCATCTCTGTCCCTGTCCAAGGTGGGCAGGGAAATGGACTGTTTCTTAGTGTCTAGTCAGATGAATCCAGAACCAGTGGGCTATGCACCTCTACCAGCAGATGGAGACAGAGCAAAGCTGACATCACAGTATATATACTCCTGCAGTGACATCAGCCTGCCTGTATTCTCCATCCCCCGCAGATGGTGGATGTGCCTCTCCCGACTGGGGATTGCTTCAAGTTTTAGAAGGAAAAATAAAAGGAAAACTTAAATTGCCTTGCTTTCCTGCAGTTATACCAAGTGGTCCTTCCCCCAGTTGAAAATTCCTGAGGTGATTTCCATGGTCCCTCAGATGAGTGCCTTGGTCTGGTAGCTGGTTTTATCAGCTGGCATGGACTTAGCTGTTAAAACAGTTGAAAGGCAGTGGGTGCAGGAAGCCGAGCACGGTGGTGATGGTATATGCCCTCTCCCCCCGCAGCTGGAGACAGACTCTCTACTCACCCAGGAAGGGCTGAGCTCAGCTAAGGCTTATAATTAAAAAAAAAAAAAAAAAAAAGAGGAGAGAGTGTTTTTTTTTTTGGTAGGGCTTCCTCTTTCCCCCAATCTCTGTGCTTGACGCGCCATTCCGACATTCGTTCCTGCCCCCCCCCGAGGGAGGATAAGGGACGTGGGCAGCCTGGTCGGTTGAGCAGCCATTTGGGCTAGGTCCTGTTTTTAGGCTTTTCTCTGTGCGCCACGTGGTAGGCCGTGGTGGCATTTTCACGTGCCTTTTCTTGCGCGTTAGGCTGCCCTCTTCAGGACCGTCAGTTCATGCAAGTACGTCTGGCTGTGCGTCCAGGTTTTGGATCCAGTTTTTGGATGCTTAGTCGGACACCTGCTTGGGTGTCCAGGTGATAGTGATGTCCGTGTTAGGTGCGCCCTTACCTGTGCGCATGATGTGGACCTCATTGGTTGTGCGCTTAAGTTTGACAGTGTCTAGCCTTGGGATGCCTACATTTTGGACGTGTATATATATATCTATATATAGATATATAGATATATATTGTTTTTTTGTATAAACAATTTTTATTGAATGTATCACACATAACTGGAAAACATAATTGTCAACGAGACAGTAAAACGTGGAACAGAATACAAATATTGACAATAATATTCATCGAATAATAAGAAACACCCATTATGTATTATTCCTGTGTGCCCATTTCCACATGGGTTCGAAATGCCAGGGTCGCCCATCCTGATGGCCCTTACTGAGTGGTATCCGGGGATGCTGCACTCTGAAACAACCCCCCAGGTCCTGGCAAAAAAGTCACAAAGATACAAGATAGTCTGTGATCAAAACTAAATCAAGAGTGTGGGAACCCATTTCTTGTCCAAGGGTGCAGTCGTCATTCAGCATTCAGTCATTGAGGATCAAACTCCGAGCATGGTGCGGCAAGGCTTGCAGATATGCCTCCCAAGTTCCCAAATAGAGTCGATGCTGTGCTGGAGACAATTTAGAAGTGAGGTTGACCATGTTTTTCATGCGATGAAAATTATTACACCAAGTCCAGTATGAGGGTGCTGACTGTTCCGTCCAATTAAGTAAAATAACTTTTTTCCCCACCAACCAAGCCTTTTTAACCAGAGTACGCCAACCCATTTTTCTAATAATAGGCTGGGGAATGCAATCAAATAAAATCAGCTGCGGAGTGATCGTGAATTGCACTTTCAATAAATGCTGCAGATAATTTACAATTTTCCCCCAAAACAACTGTATGAGAGGGCAGTCCCAAAAAACATGAGAGAGCATACCAATAGCAAGGTGGCAACGAGGACATGTGGAATCCGAAATAAGATGTGCTCGCCAAGCAACCTGTGGGGAGATAAAGGCCCGCCGCAGAAATTTATATTGCATTTCCCGAAAGTACATATTGCCAGTGGTGCTGTTTAAGTTCCCCATTCAAGCAAAAAAAGTTGCCACTGAAACCTTGAATAATCCATCTTTTTCCCAACGCTCTACTGAGGCGACATACGTGCCCTTTGACACATCCCGTTGGAGACCCCTGTAATACAATGTGAATTCAGCTGGATGCACACCTTCAGTCGCCTGCTAAGCGTACTGACGGACTGGCGCCTATAGCTAAGAAACCTAAGCGCCTTTCCTTCTGTGCTGCCTGTCATATTTGGGCATCTCAGCCTGGTGTGTCCTCTAACTTATGCCAGTGCTGCTTAGAGGCTCAGGGAGAGTTATCTTCCTCTGATTTTACAAAGCCTGGTTCTTCCCAGCCTGATGAGGACCTGGGTAAAGACATGTCAGGAGGGGCGCCTGACCTTGGAACTCACTTAACTAGTTTGTCAGTGGGGGAATGTAGCTCACTGGGCACAGCACAGGTGCCTTCTGCTTTTTCCTGGGTAGAATTTTTTTCAAGGATTGCAAGCCTTTCTTCAGGTGCGGTCCTCAGCCTCGTCCAATCCGGTCAGGTCGGATTCACAGGTGGTGACCTCTCACTTGTCCGGTCCTCTTGTAAGTGCCAAAGTACTCCTAGATCGACAGCAGGTCTTCCCGATAGGGACGCAGATGGCACGGATGAGGCCGATTCTGACTCTCTGGAGGATGGGGAAGTTCCTCCGGGACTGGAACCGTATAGGACTGTGTTGCAGTCCTTTCATAGAGATGAGCTACCAGCTCTGATTTCCCAGACATTAAAGATGCTGGGAGTACCTGGGGCAGATTCCATGTCCGAGCCAAAGAAAAAATCCCATTTTGGTTTCTTTGCGTAAAGCCTCTTGTTTTTTTTTCCCTGTTTATGGAGGCCGTTCAAGAACTGATTAATCTTGAGAGGGGTGCCCTGGAGGCTAATTTCAAAGGGGGTCGTGTTTTGGAAAGCCTGGAGCTCCTGGATCCAGTGGTGAGAGAGTGTTTGTGTTTTTCCCCAAAGTGGATGTGCTTGTCTCTGTCATCCCCAAGCAGACGACTATCCCTGAGGAGGGAGGAGCGGCCTTGAAGGATGTGCATGATAGGATTGAGGCCATCCTTAAGCACTTGATGCTGTGTCGATGACCTTTCAGATAGCTTCTTGTTGTTCCCTGGTGGCTCACTCTTGTTTACTTCTCTCTCGGGAAGTCGATGATTCTGGAGTGAATTCCAGGGCAGGTATGGAGCCAGCAGCTGCCTTTCTGGTCCGCACCTCAGCCAGAGGGGTAGCTTCGGTAATAGCGGCCAGGCATCTGTTGTGGCTGAGAAATTGGTCAGCCGATGCGACCTCCAAGGCTAACCTTACGAAATTGCCTTTTAAAGGCTCACTCTTGTTTGGGAGCGAGTTGGAGAAACTGGCCAGCAAGTGGGGCGAATCTCCGGTTCTTCAGTTGCCAGAGCATAAAGAGAAGATGTCAAGCTCCTTTGGCATGAGAGCTCGTGCGTGTTTTTGACCCTACAGAGGAGCGACCTTTCAGAGGTCTCAATCCTTTGGTCTCAGACAGCCCAGACAGGGCACGGGCTCGTGTAGTGGAAAATGTTATAGGCATCAGACATGGAGCTTCATCAGTGTAACATTTTCCTGATGGAGCACACTACTCCTTGTCTTCATATGCCAGTCTTTTAATTGTATCGTTAAGTAGTGATTTAACATTTTTTTTTAAATGTGAAGGTCTAAAGAAGAAACAAGGATGCCCCCAAGCATCTGACTAAAAAAAGTCAGTGAGTGAGAACTTAATTTAATCCTCTCAGGTAAGCTCTTCACTCAAGTTCTGTTGGGGATATTTAAAAAAAAAAAAAAAAAGACCACGTCTCTTAACCTTTGTAGCTGCACCTTTCACGTTTTTCTATTTTTCGCATTTTCTCAAAATCTCCCTTGAAAGTTTAATGCTAAAGCTGAAGATTTACTTAATGTCCTAGTTATTTAGTCAAACTTTGATAGCATTATGATTGTTGTTGCCAAGTAGCCCCACCACCATTTACCTCTTGCACCAAATCCTGTGTTCCTCTAAGAATTGGCTCTAAGATGGCTCCTTCTCTTGTGGGTTCCTGAACCAACTGCTCCATGTTTCATTCAGTTATTTCATCTGGAAACTTTGCCTCCTTAGCATGGCCTGATGTGTTGTTTACCCGGTCAATATTGGGGTAATTGAAATCTCTCATTATTACTGAGGTGCCAGATTTATTAGCTTCCCTAAGCTCTGTTAGCATTTCAATGTCTGTCCAATTTGGCGAGGGGGACAGTAATATACCTCCACCACTACACTCTTCCCCATCACGCAGGGAATTTCCATCCATAAGGATTCTGCTGTGCATTTAGTCTCCTGCAGGATCTTTAACCTGTTGGACTCTTTTCTATCCCTAACATAAAGTGCAACCCCCCGCCAATATGATCTACCCTATGACTGCAATATAATTTGTACCCTGGTATAGCTGTATCCTACTGGTTATCCTCCTCTGAGATGTCAATTATGTCTACCTCTTCATTCAGTGCTATACACTGTTAACTCTCCCATCTTACTTCTTAGACTTCTTGCTTTAGTGTGCAGTCATTTCAAAGTGTGTTTTTTGTTGATATTAACAATCCGCTTAGTGCTTGACATGGGTATTTTGGAATCTTTGAACTCAGGTGTTCTTACAAAACACAAACATTTTACAAGTTAGAGCTTTTTTTCTTTGAGCTGGACACAATCTCTCCCTTGGAATTGCTGTGTATTTTGTATGGAACATAAGCAATATTTTAAAACGTCACTTGTTTTGTGTTTCAAATCTGAAGTGGGAAGGATGAATTTCTGTTAGTATTTTTTGGCTACTATTCAGTTGGTATTGGCTAGCACTTTCCCTCTTTCCTCCTTTTTCAACACCCACCAGTCCTACTTTCTGTTTTTCTTATATAGAGTTTTGATGAAGGAGCTGGGATCTTTGTTACCTTGCTCATTAATTCAAAGCAGTCCTTGTGCTCTGATCTGATATTTATTACGTACTATGTCTTAGTGGTTACAAGGGGAAATTGTTAGAACAGTTTTGGAGAGATTTGTTTTATTGTAACATAAATAAAGGTATTGTAAATTGTAGGAGAGGTGCAATGCAGTAACTGGGGCAGTAATTCTCAGAGACCGTCTCTAGGTTGAAGTGTTGTCCTGTCTGTGTCTGATATTCTAGACAGAGGACTGAGATGACTTGACTTGTCAGAGTTGATCAGAGTTAAAGGAGTCCAAGTCTACTCCTGCTTTCACAAAGAATCTCAAAAACCAAGAATAGATGATGACAGTAGGGTCAGGAAGGATAAGAACCTGGAGACAGGCAGAGCGCACAAACAGTATCGCTGCATAACTCCTCCTTGGTGTTGGCAGTAAAGGAATCTGTAGTAGAGACAGAGATGGAGGTGGAGGCCCACTGTAAAAGAGAATGCAAGAATAACGGCAGAGGTTCCCCAGAGAGGAGGAAAGTTTCTGGTGTCGGTGACTAGATTTGGAGACTAGAACAGGTAGAGGGAGATGAGGAGATTACATGCTTTCTGGGATCCCCCAGTTTGCAAAGATGCAGAGAATGTTTTCAGCATTGCTGTGGGAGAAGGCAGGAAAGGGACAAATGACATAGTAGAGAGCCAGGTAAGTGCAATACATGTGAGTTTCAGAAAATTAGAGCAAAGGCAGCTGTTAAGAAATGTGGCCTTTTCTGAGCAGTTTCCTCTGTAGGAAGGTAAAATTGGTTATGCCATGGTAGGGATTTCAGTGCATGACTAAAGTGGTAGAAGGAGAAGAGTTTTTTGGATTTCTTGGACCGAGCTTCCACCTGGAGGGATATATATTTTTGGAAATGTTAATCTGCCAGATATCATTTGAAGCATTCCTTATACTGAAAAAGGGATTGGAGAAGGCCCACAGATAGTGGGGAGTACATGTGGCAGAGCAGTAGTGTAAGGCATGCTGGGATTTGAACCGGTGATCCTGGAGATTGGGAGCAGCTTAGAAGAGGAGCCACCAGAGCAGAGATTCTTCAGTAGTAATTTAACTTCCAGTAATAAGGTACAGATATACTCTGGGAAGAGGTGATTTGATTTAGGGAACATTGGAATCTGGCTGGATAAGAACATAAGAAGTTGCGATTACTGGGTCAGACTGAGAGTCTATCAAGCCCAGTATCCTGTTTCCAACAGTGGCCAATCCAGGTTACAAGTACTTGGCAAGTACCAAACTTTAAATAGATCCCATGCTACTAAAGCCAGTAATAGCAGTGGCTATTCCCTAAGTCAATTTGATTAATAGTTTATGGACTTCTCCAGGAATGTATCCAGCACTTTTTTTTAAAACCCAGCTACACGATCTGCCCTAACCAAATCCTTTAGCAATGGATTCCAGAGCTTAATTGTGCGTTGAGTGAGAGAGAATTTTCTCCAATTAGTTTTAAATGTGCAACTTGCTAACTTCATGAAGTGCCTCCTAGTCCTTCTATTATCTGAAGGAGAAAATAACCAATTCACGTTTACCTGTTCTAGTCCTTTCATGATTTTATAGATCTCTATCGTATCTCCAAACTGAACAGCCCTAACCTCTTTAGCCTTTCCTCATAGGGGAGCTGTTCCATGCCCTTTATCATTTGGGTCGCCCTTCTCTATACTTTCTCCAGTGCAACCATATCTTTTTTTTTTTTTGAGACGCGGCAACCAGTATTGCGCATACAGTACTCTTAAGCGGGGTCTCACATGGAGCAAAACAGAGGCATTATGACATTTTCCGCTTTATTCACCATTCCCTGCCTAATAATTCCTAACACTTTTTTAACTGTTGCAGCACACTTAGCTGACGATTTCAATATTTATCCACTATGATGCCTAGATCTTTTTCCTGGGTGGTAGCTCCTAATGTGGAACCTAACATTGTAGAACTACAGCATGGGTTATTTTTCCTTATATGCATCACCTTGCACTTGTCCACATTAAATTTGATCTGCCATTTGAGTGCCCAATTTTCCAGTCTCGCAAGGTCCTCCTGCCATTTATCACGATCCACATGTGATTTAACTACTCTGAATAATTTAGTGTGTATAAATTTGATCACCTCACTCATATCCCTTTCCACATCATTTAGAAAGGTAGTGAATAGAGTACGTTAGACCAACTGAAGCCAGAGGACTTTGCTGGCTTAACAGCATTGTGGGATTTCAACTCCTCACTTCCTGTCAGTTTTGCTTCTGGTTCTTGGTTTCTGCTTGCTCTTTGGACTCCTCATTCCTGGTGGAAACTTGGGCATTGTACTAGTAAGTAGGTTTTATTCAATGAAAGCACCTTATTAGTGGAGCGCCTCAGGGATTAGTGTGGTACCAGTTCTGGTAGGGAAGGCATCTTTTTTTTTACAGATATCAAGATTTGCAACAGGATAGATGCTCCAGATGAAGCAGAAAAAGTGGTGTGTGATCAAGAAAGGCGGAATAACTATGAATTTGGTGTGTAAGATTTCAATCAAATAATGGTAGTATAATGCACATGATGATCCTGAAATGCAAGAAAACTGCACAAAAAGCTAGGGTGAGTTAATGATGTGCACCAACATAAGGGAGCGACCTTGGGGGGCTGTCGTATCTGATCTCAAGGTAGCAAAAGAGTGGGACAGGGCAATGGTGAGTTTCATGAATGCTAGGATGCATAGGAAGAATTCTTTTCAGTTGAAAAAAAAAAAGGTAATAATGCTTCTGAGACCTTATTGTGATGACCTTTGTGATTGCATCGTTTTGTAAATTCGCAACAATGTGTTGGCCCAAGCCATTGTTGTGCATTTACAATCAGACGTGATCACTCAGGTCATTAGAAAGGCCTTTTTGACATTCTGTCCATTAAACAATTTTGACTGATAGAGAGCAGAGAATGTGCCTTTTCAGTTGCAGCTCCTACTATTTGGAACTCTCTTCCTGAGGCATTATGACTTATGGACTGTTCGAAGACATTTAAGTGCATTTAAACACATTTTTTGTTTCAAAAAACTTTAAGTTGAACACTTGGAACAGCAATTCTATGCAGTGGGTTTGGCATGCTTCATCAGTTAGGACTGTATTTCTTTGCTTTGAATTTCTGGTGATTGTTTTCTATCTTATTATGTGTGTCATTTTGTACATCGCTTAGGATTTTGCATAAGTGATTAATACATAAATAAAATTGTGGTAATTCTGGAGGCCACAACACCAAAAGGATATAGACTTCAGTAAAGTCAGCAAAATTAACCCAAGTGAGAGAAAGGGCTTTATCATTGGCTGGGCCCATACTATGGAACACGATGCCCCCTGAACTCAAATTACAGAATAATCTCAAAACTTTTAAGAAAAAATTAAAAACATGGCTCTTTAAAAAAAAAAAAAGCCTTCACTAAAGAGTGTGGAGGGTAGAGAATGAAAGTACAGAGTAATGCAGATGAGAATGAATTTACTCATTCCTACATTTAAGAAGTAATATCTCAAAGAGATAGTAACTCAATAATATACCTGGACTTGACCAACATTAATCAAATAATAATTTTATTTATGAAATTGTAACCGAACTTTATTGGCACCTGTTAGAATGTACGATATCCTACATTTACTTACCTTAGTCTATGTGCCTATTTGTAAACTGTTGCGATGGTATATAACTTAGCGACAGTATAGAAAAGTTTTTACATAAAATAGTAAATAAATAAATAAAAGCAATTTGGAGAAGGATTTAACAAAATGGTGCAAAGCCTGGCTCATAATTCCTATGAAATGAGACTTAAGGACCTAAATAATGTACCACTAGAAGATCAGAGGGAGGGAAGAGATATAGAGACCTTTAAATACCCTTAAAGTTATAAGTAATGCACAAGAGGCAATAATTTTTCAGTGGCAAGCAAGTTCTAGAACAAGAGATTATGTAGCTCAAAGGGGGTTGACTCTGGAGTTAGATAAATAATTAAATATTTCTTCATAGAAAGGGTGGTGGATACATGGCATGGTCTCCTACTAGAGGAAGTGGAGGCCACATCATTAAGAGTTCAAGAAAGCAGGGGATAAGCATGTAGGATCCTTGTTTGCATGAGAAAATGATGTAAAGTTTGAGCTCAAGGTAGGCTCCCTACTCAATCTCAGGCTAGATTGACATCTGCTTTAACTTTTTGTTCATGTAAGTGTTGATTCAAATATGCGGTTAGGCAATTTTCATTAATACAGCCTTTATTCTGGCCTCAAATGTGTCTTCTCCCTTTTTATCAATTTTCATGAAACCTTTTAAAAGTATTTTCTTCCTTTCTGAGTTGATTCAAACCATTAACTTTTAGGTTAAAAAAATCACACACTTAACTTGCAATCTGAAACATTGCCTCTCATCTGTGTTTCTTCCCCCTTGATGGGGTTTATCAGATTGCAAAAATCTGATCCAGTGCCTTGTGCTTAGGGACAGTGAATCAGAGGATATCTAGAAGTATGCATAGGAAGAGTCCCACAGGAAGGATGAAACTCTAAGCTCTGATTGATAACCTAACATTGCTTAGCGTGAACAAATCTGAGCCAAACATTTCTGTAGTTTAGGACTGCTTGAACTAAGAAATCCTTACTGTGCATATGCCTGGGTTCTGCACACTTTATATTCTCATCCTCTGCCACAACTTCCTTGGTACAGAGGGAAGCAATTACTCAACGATTTATCTGATCCCGACATTGAGCTCCTAAGAGGCTTAACTGGACTGCCACTGCTGGATACCCATGGAGCTAGTCCTGGGGAATTCCCCCCCCCTGCGCAGAATTGCCAAATTCTGCACAGAAAATGCAGAGGAGACCCCGGCATGCTGTGAACGGAGCGCGTAAAGACTAAGGCCCCGGCATGCCATTCGTGGCGAAGATGAAGACCCCCAGTGTGCCATGAATGGAGTGTGCTCCACTCGCAATGAAGATGAAGGCCCCGGTGAGAGTGAATGTGTGTGTGTATGAGAGAAGAGGGAGATGGGTGTGGGGGAGGGAGAGAGAGCAGGGGGGTGAGAGAACGGGGGGGTGGGAGGGATGCTTGAGTGTAAGTGCCAGAGAGAGGGTGCCTAAATGAGGAGATTATGAAGAAGTGTGTATTTGTGTGAGAGATTGGGAGCTCTTGTGAATGAAAAAGGGATCGTGTGTATATGAGGATGCTAGCCTATGTGAAGGGATTGTGTATGTGTGAGACAGAGTCTGTGTGAAGGGGTGCATGAGAGAGAGACATAGGTAACCTGTGTGAGGATGTATGTGTGAAAGAGAAAGGGAGCTTGTGTGGGTGTGTATGCAAGAGAGAGGGACCCCGTGTGAGAGGGTGTGTGTGAGTGTGAGAGAGAGTGAGGGAGCCTGTATGAGGGCATGTGTATTAGAGATGTGCATAGGGTGCCCGATCGTTTCTGCTTTCGGTTTTGTGTAGCTGCGGGAAAAGTTCGCATTCCCACGGAATCACATTTTTTTTCCATGTAAAATTGTTTCCGGTTTAGCGCGCACCCCAATCCTTCACATTTAATTATTTACATAAAAAAAACCCCAAACCCACCACAACCCTTCAGATCTAATTATTTACAATCCCCCCTCCCCCCCCCCCCCCCCCAAACTTTCCTAAAGTCCCTGGTGGTCCAGCGGAGGTCCTGGGAGCAATCTCCCGCTCTCGGGCTGTCGACTGCCAGTAAACAAAATGGCGCCGATGGCTCTTTGCCCTTACCATGTGTTATTATTTGTAAGGGTTTTGGGTGGATTCCTGGACCTGTGGCAGATGACCACGCCCACAGGGGGAAGTCCCGTGAGGGGCCACAGGTCAGGCTCAGTGTAGGAGACACACACATACACTAGTTCTTTTATTATACAGGATTGGTGAACCACCAGAGGTGGCAGTAGTGGGCTGGAAAGTAGCCCGGTTGGGCTTGTAGTCCCTCAGGCTTCTGGAACAGCGATCCCACAATGGCTGTGCTGTAATAGAGAGAACTGATATTGTGAGTAGTAGCAGGATATGCAGAGTTCAGGAATATAGCCTCGTTGGTAATGTACTCATGCTGCGGTCTCTCAGTGTGGATCACAGGAGCTGGAGTAAAGGCAGGCCCTCGAGGAGCGAGTACCTGGTTCCAGGGAATAGCTCTGAGAGACAGAGATGGTAACTCACAGATGTTATAGGCAGTGGTGTCTTCCTGGCAGAAGTGGAGTTCAAGTAGCGAGTCCAGGAACTTGGGCCCTCGAGGAGTGAGTACCGGTTCTAGACTGCGACCTGAAAGATAAGAAAGAGAGAGAGAGGCCCCCGAGGAGCGGGTACCCTCAAATAGAGTAGGTCCAAAGGAGGCAGAGTTCCGAGGTACGGAGAGCGAATCTCGTCCGTTAGGAAACCTTTGCTAACTCGATTAGCTAGCAATTGTAGGTCTTATGTATCCTGGATGCATGACTTCACCACAGGGGGACGCCCCTGAGGTTCACGCCACTGAAGGTACTTGAAGCAGGGCCGCGTGGTGCGTGTGCCCTAAGGCAGCTGAACAGCATGGCGGGAGGCAGCGCCCAAGCCGGTCCGGGGACGCCGGAGAGGACGGCAGGCAGACGCCGCGGCAGCCAAACGTCCATCAACCGCAGGAGGAGTCGCCAGAGTGGTAAGGAGGGCGGAGTGGAGACGTCGGGCAGCGACAGTTGTAACACCATGTGACAGGGGCTATCGGAGCCAGGCCATCCATTGCTCCTACCATGTGACAGGGACCGGCCAATGGCACATGGTAAGGGCAAAGGGCCATCGGCGCCATTTAATTTACTGGCAGCCGACGGCTCGAGAGCAGGAGATCGCTCCCCGGACACCCGCTGGACTACCAGGGACTTTAGGCAAGTTTTTTTTTTGGAGGGGGGGGGATTGTAAATAATTAGGTCTGAAGGGATGGGGTGGGTTTGGGTTTTGTTTTTTCTGTGTGCCCTCCCCCACCCCCCCCAATACATGTAGAAAAAGGAAATATCGTACGATATTTCCTTTCTCATAAAATCAATGCACATCCCTAGTGTGCGAGTATACTAGAGAGAGGGAGCAGGTATGTGAGAGAGGGAGGGACAGAGGGAGCCTATGTGAGAGGCAGTACTGAGAAAATGGGGTCAAACTCTGGGAATGGAGATAGAGTGGAAGGGGTTGAGCCTAGAGGTGGAGGGGAGAGATCCTGGTAGGTGGAGGAGTTGGGGCCTGAGAGGGCAAAGTGGCCAGGGGAGTAGGGAGAGCGAGTGGAAGGGACACTCTTGCAGTGAATTTCTAGGGAAATTCTGCTCAAATATTTAAAATTCTACATCTCTAAATAATAACTTTTTTCTCTATTAATTTAAAATGTAATTACGTAAAGACCGTCATGTAAATTGTGTTATTTTGACCAACATAAAGTTTGCAGAATTTTAAAAATTTTTGCGCAGAATTTCCCCAGGAGTACCATGGAGCATATTCAGGGACGTGTGCAGATGTTGAATTGACTTTTATAAATACTAGTTCTTTATTTACCTTTCATATGATCTTATCTCTCTGTGCAGTTCTATGCATAAGTGTGTTGCTAGCAATGGTTCTGTTTTTTATATTATATTTTTACCAGAACTCTTTTGTATTACAATGCTGTTTTTTATATTGTAAACTTTTCTATTGTTTTCCTGTGTTTTTGTTTCCCCACACAACTTACTATCAGTGTACCAGAACCTGGCCATTACATCCAGTAAAATGAGGAAGTTTTTCATTCAATTAAATGGGATGTGTTGCAGACTTTGCTACACATTCATTGTATTCTTTCACCTCCCTCTGAATTCTCAATCCAGAATAGCTGATGGGCAGTTTGATTTAGCAGACTTGTTTGTCTTTTAACCTAATATATTGAAACTTATGTTCAGTGTTGTACGAATGAGGAAGCAGATATGTGGTGCAGGGAGAAGGTGAGCCTAACCATCATGGAGCCATTTATACTGTAGAGCAGCAGTTCTCAACCGGTGTGGCGCGGCACACTAGTGTGTTGCGAAGCACCGGCAGGTGTGTCGCACACCCGCTGCTCTCTCTTCCCCCCCCCCACCCCCTTTACCTCAGCGAGACAAGCACTGCTGCTGTCCCTGCTCGTGCTATCAGCACATTCAAGCCCCGAGGGGAACTTCAGTAGTGTTTGTGGAAGCCGGCAACAGGAACGTGACCTTTTCTTCTTTCTGCCCCTGTGGCCCGGAAGAGGAAGTGATGTTTACCGGGCATGCGGGAAGAAGGAAAGGCCATGCATGCATGCTGCTGCTGCAGAAACTGCATCCCAAGGCTCCCCCCCTGGCTCCGCTACACTCAGCAGATTGCCTGTGCTGCGATCATCGCGGCACTGAGCAGTCAGCTGAGAATGTGGCCACCAGGATTTCCTGCCGCGCTGCTGTTGGGGAAATCCATCCATCAGCTGCCCGGACCCAGAGCTGAAGGTCAGTGCTGGCTGGCCACTTTGCCAGGGGCTGCAGGAGTATGGCGCCACTGCCCTCTCCCCCCCTCCCCGGCTCCGACCTCCCCTTCTTTCACCAGCGTGACACCAGCAAGAAAATATAAAATTAATAATAATCAAACTGCAAAAAAATAAAAATAAATAAAAGGCTGGGATGGGGAGAAAAGCATAGAATTATATTCTCAGCTGATTGTTCTGTGCTGCGATCGATCGCAGTACAAGCAAACAGCTGAGTGCTGCCTTCTTAGCACTGTGGGGCTGGGGAGGTCACTCCTGCTGCAATTTCTAGCCTGTCAGGACTCTGCTTTTAATAGCAGCTTGCCAGCTACCTTGTGCTGTAGCTGCCATGTGTGCTGGGGTGGGGGTGAGTGAGTGAGACAGAGAGAGTGAGCCAGCATGTGTGTAAGTGTATGAGAGAAATGTGTGAGAGAAAGAGACTGCTCAGGAAAGTCAGTGGTGTGTGTGAGAGAAAGAGATTGGTCAGGGAGATGACTGGTGTGTGTGTGTGTGTGAGAGAGACTAGTCATGGGCCCTAAGGAAGAAGAGCATGAGGACAGAGCTTCAGCAGCCCTTGCTGCTTCTGGTATGTGCTATTGGCCTACAAGGGAAAGGAGTAGGACAGTTACTGGAGAGGGTAAGTAAAGGTGGCTTAAGTTTATCTTTCTTGATTGACTGCCATTTTAATTATTAGGTGTTGTGCTGTGTCTGCTGTTAGAAATATTTTATTGGTGTTTGGAGAATTTTTAATGATTGGATGTTGCATTTATCAATTGTTTTGAAATATTTATTATATTCTAGTTTTAGAATTATTTTATATTTCTCGGGGAATGTATAAATAGAAATGTGGAGACAAAAACTGAACTGGAAACAGCAAGAAGCCAAACTCTGTATGCAGTAAAACAACGCAAAAACAAAAACATTGGCTTTATGGTCACGTTATTCTGTATTTGGTGAGGGTCGGTCTGTGTTCTGCATGTGTGACCCTGCTAAGGGTGTTCTGTGAGCTTGTAGTTTCTGTTTGGGGCTCTATAGCAGCTTGGCTTGGTCTGTTTTCTTAATAGGAGGTGTATTGGTGTTTAGGGCCTGGTGCAATTTTTGCAGTGCTGCCTTTTCATGGGAAGGGTTATTACTGTTTGAGTTCCATAATGCAGGTGTAACTTTGTGCACATTATTGCAGATCCTGGAAGTCTGTTAGGTGCTATATTTCTGTTTTGCACAGAATGCAGAGTGGCTTTTTTGGGTTTCCATTCCAGTTTCTGTTTCCATAGTTATAATTTGTGGTCTTTCTGTACTTGATGAAGGTCGATTCTATGTGTGTGACCGAGGTGAAGTGTTTTACTAGCATGTAGGCATTTGTATCAATATTATTTGTTGTGTTTTCTCAATAGAACATGTGTTGATGGTAAATTACTGTTTTTTCAAAAGGAGGGCTATTGCACCTGGTAGGGGAGAATGTTTATGTTGCTGTTATTGATGTCACCAGAAATATATATTTTTTTTTATGGTAAATTGAACGAGGAATGTCCTAGTTTTGCTCTACACCCATTGTTGGGGGTCGAGGGGAGTCCTGTGGAATGCAGAGTGTCTGTTTACATCTAGCCCCGTGACGATCATGGGTCAGTGTGTCACGCATGTGAGAACCATCTGTCAGGTGTATCCTGACAGAAAAAAGGTTGAGAACCACTGCTCTAGAGGGAATTCTACATAGTGCAGAATGTGCAAAACTTTGCATTTTCCCTACAGAAGTAGGCAGAGGGACAAGAAAGCAGCAACAATGGCAGTGGAGGCCTGCGTGGGCCATCAGAGAGGAAGGAATAGTGCTGGTTTCTGCTGGACAAGAGAGGAGCAGTGGCTGGCAGACCTATGAGGGCCAGAAGAGATGAGTCTGCAGCATCTATCTTGGCCTGCATGGCCCAAACAAAGAAGAGAGCAGTGGAGCCTGAATGAACAGGGTAGACGGTGAGCTTGGAGCAAGATAGGAGAGAGCTGGGGGACTTGCTAATGAGAGACTGGCAGAGAGAGAGAAAGCCAGGGGAATCTTACTGGGGTTAGGGGCATGAACCTAGAGGAAGAGGATCTCTGTGACCCCTCCTTCCCCACAGGAGTCCAGCCAGGAGGGGTCAGACATAGACCAGGGGTCTTGCTGGGGTGAAGGGAAAAAACGGGTGGGGGCAGGGATAAAGCTGTGGGTGATGAGAGAGACAGAATGAGGAGAGAGGGGTTGAGCCTAGTGGAGCACAGAGAAAAATATGATGGAGGGGGGAGGTAGCAGGTGAACTTGGGGGATTAATCCGAGGGGGGAAGAGAGATCAAACATGGGGAAGGAGTTCAAGCCAGAAGGTCGAAGACAGTTGGGAAGGGTCACTGAGACTGGGGAGTTGGGGGGTGGGGAAGAGCAATCTGGGCAGAGCAGGCCATATGATGGGAAAACTACACAAAAAATAAAAAAATCCTGCATCTTTGAGTAATAACTTTTTTTCTGTATTGCACTATAAATTAACTATTACTCCAGACCAATATTACGTCATAGATGGAGAACGCTGACCAGATGAAATATATTTAGCAAATATCTGTGGCTTTTGAAATAAGGAAACCCATTCACAGCTAGTGCTAGAAATATTGTTGAGGGGGGGGGGGGGGGGGGGTGGTGACAACCTGTCAAAAAACCATGGAGATAAATTATTACTTTGGCATGGGGAATTTGGCCTCTAAGCTTGTGGCCAGAGCTGATGGTATGCAGGAGTGAGCCTCCCCTAGTTCAGAGGAGGAGGGCGAAGAGGAAGACAAAAGGTATAAGCTGGACTGAGCTTAAGGTCTGGTTTGAAGAATTGGAGAGATTTAGCCGTGATTAAAGGTGAGATCTTGAACTCAATTGCTGAGCTAAGTGAGACCATGGAGATTGGCAGTAGTATTGAAGAGGTGGAGCAGAGAATCAAGCATCATATGGAGCAGATAACAGAGCTACAAAGAATCACTAAAGAGATAGACTAACCGTGCTAGGATGCTGGATAAATTGGAAAATCCTGAAAATTGTTCAAGAGGCACTATATTAGAATTAGAGAATTACTGGAATTGACTGAGTATGAGGCTTACATTGGGGTAGTTCAGAAAATCAGCCAAGCGCTCCTGGAAGTCAGGGAGAATGATAGCTTGGTCCCTACTCCGGGGCAGTGAGAGAGCACATAGGGCTTTAGCAATAATATGCGCTTGGACAGAATTGCAAGTGTAGAGACCCCTTGGGGCTCCACTAGATGGCCATGGTTAGTCATCTCGAAGGATATACCATTCCAAATAGCACCTCCTCCAGAAGCTTGCTAGAATGGATAGCCCCTAGGCCATGAGGTGGGGTTAGGAGTGAGGAGTGTGAGGCAGTGTAGATTTGGTTTTGGAGGGGATAGATGCGTTTTGGTGTGCTCTCCAAGTTCTAGTCCCTCTGCTTAGATAAGGAAGGGAGAGACACCACCCTGCCAGGTCTTGGTGATAGATACTGGAGGGAAGAAGGGGAGAGAGGAGAATTTTGGCGTTTTTGCTAAGTTTTGTGGCAATCTGTGCTTTCTGGGAGGCAGATATCCCCTCTCCAGAAGTGCAGGAAGGATCTGTATACCACTTTGTCCCATGAAGAGGAGGTTGCAGGACCCTAAATTAAAAGATCTAGTATTGTTTTGTTATCAGCTTGGAAAGAAAGTATTTTTTCTGCTCCCTTCCTTACCCAAAGCTGGAAGCTTTGAGAACTTTTACCGCAAGGATCGGTGTGAAGAGGATTGGGAACATCTTGAGACCCCAAATGGAGTTTCTAGTTTCTACCCTAGGACACAGGCAGGTTGGAGTTCGGGAGTGCCCTCTGTACATCAGGTACTGTGGGAAGGGGGCATCTGACCTGGTTAGGATACCCCAGCCACCTTGGGACATATATTCAGGCCACTCCATGGATGATTATACAAGTTTCCAGGTTTCAGTACCAAGGGACACATTCACAGAGGGAGGCAACTTAATTCTGTACTCCCATATGGCTAAAGAACGTGGATGTACTCAGACACTTTATTTTTCGCTCATATTGATTATTTTAAAATCAATCACAGTAATTTGACCGCCCATCTGGCAAGTCTAGCCTGTCTTTGTCAAGGTACCTGACCCAAAGAGCCATGGTAACACACAGACATGGGCATTTCCTTATGCCTTGTGCATAGAAGTTTATCTTCCTCCTAGCCCCAACAAAAAGGACCCACTCTTTGGGAGAAGAAGGGAGGGAAAGAGACTGTGGAGTTAACCCCATTTAAGAAATTCTTTTATGGCCTTTTGGGATCCAGCTTATCCCTGAAAAAAGGATTGTACTTGTTTTCGGGACTACACTGTCAAAAGACTTATGACTTCAAGTGAGAGGACAGGGGCCCTTTTGTTGAGAGGAACATTTTGCATAGGAGGGGAGAGAGATGGAGATCACAGAGAAATAAAGAGTAGAAGTATGAGATATCAGTTGTTTCCTTTTTGATTGTCCTTTACTGCTAGTGGCACATCTTACAGAATCAAAATAATCAATGAAGCATGGCAAGTGTTGAATCAGCAGGACTGTTAATTGCTAATTTGGCTGCGTCAACAGAAGCAGGAAAAATGGCTGCAGCACCTCTTCCAAAAACGGCCGAGGGTTCTGGCAGGAAATAAGCCCACCAGCAAGCCTTGAAGGACCTGGTGGCACAGTGGTGATTTGAAGGACTGCTTCAAGGATTTATGCTACAGTCTGGACTTCCTAGGCTTGGGAGATTTAAGGAAATCGCTTTCCTCTTGTACATTATTCAAGGATGACATGCTGCTATTTGGCTTAAATTTCTGAAGCTCCCTTTGTTTTGAGCTCATAGCGGTGTTCTTTTTCCCCTTAAATGATCCATCTTAGTGGTGACAATTGAACGTAATGAGGTGATTACAAATTGCTGGATTGTCTGATCTATGTAGTTGTTCCCTGAGTGGGAGAGAAGGTGATAGAAATGGTTTGGGAAGGGTGGTTGGGATGGGGGGGGGGGGGAAGAGGTTGGGGGCTAGTTAATTTTATGGGTTGAGTGGTCAAATGGTTTGGGGTAATGATTGAGGGGATGCGGGCTGATTTAAGGTTTGGGATAAGGATGCTGGGGTAAGAAGGGGAAGTTGTGAGGGGTCGTCAAGAGAAGGGGGAGAGCATGCATGTATAATTAATGAGGAAATGCTGGATAAAATTATAGTATGGTCCAAGAAAACAAACCGGTAACCGATCCAATGTGGCTAGCAGCAAAGGATGACAATGTAGAATCGGAAAAAATGGACTTTATTGAACTTGCCCGACTCTGGCCGAGTTTCGCTCACATGAGCTGCCTCAGGGGCTTTTTGAACCAATGTAATTGGCTCTGTGCAGTTTCAATGTAATTTTACATCAAGTTTGGACAGTCAGCATGCCCAGTGTTGGCGTATACAAAAAACAAGCACTTGTACTTCATAGATGGTTGTGCAAGCGGTGGTGATGCGATTCTTCAGATGAATCGGAATTCAGATGCTCACCGCGCAACCTCTCATAACATCATGATGTTATGAGAGGTTGCGCGGCCAGAGTCGGGCAAGTTCAATAAAGTCCATTTTTTCCGATTCTACATTGTCATCCTTTAAAATTATAGTATTGCACAGCATTGGGGGCTTGAACACATCTATGAAAAAGCAATTATTTTTTTTTAAAGAATATAATGGATTACATGCGGATATTGTGCTGGTTCAGGAAAAACGTTTGAAGAAAGCAGATGAAAGATTGATGAGGCATAACGTTTATACTCCAGATTATTCCAGCTTGTAACTGTATAAAAAATAAATGTTCTGGGGTAGGGCTATTTTTTAATAAAAAGCTAAACACTAGTGTGATGGATGTTAAGAGGGCTAGAGGGGGTAGATTCCTTTTCTTGAATGTCACCATCGAATGAGTAATATTGTCCATTGCAAATCTAAATGGCCAAATCCGGATTAAGGGACTAGACGAGGGTGTCCTTTGTCATTACTCTCTTTCCCATTGGTTAAGGGGTCCTTGACGGACAGGGTTCATAGGAATTCAGATATTGCTGGGATTAGGGTGGGGCTTGAGTTTAATGTATCTTGATTTGCTGCTGGTGGATTTTCCTTATCTAAACCTCTTACATTTCTGCCACCTTGTCTGCTGAACTTGAGTCATGTAGCAAGGTAATGGGATTCAAAGTGAATACGTGCACATCTGAAACTTTAAATATTAACATTCCCAGCTAAATTGGTAGAGGGTATACAAGGCAAACTTCCCTTTAAATGGGCTCAGGAGCTTTTGAAATACCTGGGAGTGAAAATTGTGCTGGATAGGATACAAACTTTTCTTGGCTAGGTAGAATAACAGCTATAAAGAAGAATGCTCTTCTGCATTTATGCTACTCTTTTTCAAATTCTCTCTATTGAGATCTCAAAGGATATGTTGAAGAAATTTCTGAATTTCATTAGGTGGCAGAAATCCCTTAGCATGAATAAGGAGACTTTGATTTGGCCTAGAAGAATGGGAGGCCTGGGGGTACCACAAGTGACTAATTATTATAGAGTGACTCAACTGAGAACTACCATAGAATGGCAGGCAAGGTGGAAAATAAAACAATTGGTCAGAATAGAGCAATATTATTTGTATGCCTCTCCTCTTTGCTATTCCAATTGAGGCACGAACTAAGAGAGATCCCAAAAATCCCATTACGAGGCTTACATAACTACATAAGATTTGCAATATTGTGTCAGACCAAAGGTCCATGAAGCCTAGTATCCTGTTTCCAACAGTGGCCAATCCAGGCTACAAGTACCCAAACACTACGTAGATCCCATGCTACTGCTGCCAGCAGTAGCAGCGCCGGGAAATGTTATAATTTTTGGTTGCCCTTTTCTATAACTTTTCTAATTCTGCTACATCTTTTTTGAGATGTGATCAGAACTGCCCAAAATATTCAAGATGAGGTCTCACCATGGAGTGATGGAGAGGCATTATAATATTCTTTCAGGCCGTTTTAGATGCGCTATTATTACACCTTATACGGTAAAGGGTAGTAATAGCGCATAGAAAATGCATGGCCAACCTCCCCCAAAACTAATAGTGCTCATCACATGCAAATGCATGTTGATGAGCCTATTAGTTAGTCGCCCAGAATACTGAAAGCAAAATGTGTAGCCAAGCTGCACATTTTACTCTCAGAAATTAATGCCTGCCAAGGGCAGGTGTTAAGTTGGAAGCAACCCTGAAAAGTGTTCAGAAAAAGCAGAATTTTCTGCTTTTTCTGTACACCCTCCGACTTAATATCCCAGCAATATTAAGTCTGAGGAACCAAAAATAAAAAAAAAAATCTGCCCATTCAATTTTGCCAGCGTCCTTTTTCTGAACCAGTAGTTGTCAGCAGGTTCGAAAGCCAATACTGGTAAAATTGAGCATCAGTTGTTGAAGCTGCTGGCAGCCATCGCTCATGCTGAATAGGAGGTGCTAGGAAAGCGCTATTGTCCCTAGTACCTCCTTATTATTTTATTTATTATTTTATTTAGATTTATATTCCACTTTTCACACTTTTTTCAGCGCTGGGCTTCATTTAAATACAGAATCGCGTACCCAGGAGAAGTGCCTGGGCGCGTGTCGGAAGAGCAGGCATTCAACTTGGAGCATCGGCTCTCCCGCACCTTTTAGTGAACAGCCTGTTTGTTTTATTCTCCATTTCTGTCCTAATTATCCCTAGCATTCTATTTGCTTTCTTGGCTGTTGCTGCATACTGAGCAAAAGATTTCAACATATTAACAATGACTAGATCCTTTTCCAGAATGGTGACTCCTAACGTGGAACCTTGCGTTGTGTAGCTATAATTTGGATTACTCTTCCCTAATGCATCGCTGTGCACTTGTATACATTAAATTTCATTTGCTGCTTGGATACCCAGACGTCCACTTTTGCAATGTTTCACAATCCTCTTGTATTTTAACAACATTGAATAATTTTGTGCATTCAGCAAATTTGATCACCTCACTCATTTTTCCCCATTTCCAGGTCATTTATAAATATATAAAAAAGTAGTAGCTCCACAATAGATCCCTGGGGCCCTCCACTATTCACCTTTGTTCATTGGGAAAATTTACCACTTAGCCCTTCACTGTTTTCTATCTGGTAACCAGTTTGCAGGCCACAATAGGACACTGCCCCTATCCTATGACATTTTAGTTTCCTAAGTATTTTCTCATGAGGGACTTTGTCAAATGCTTTCTGAAAACCCAGTTACTTTATATCAACGGGCTCACCGTTATCCACATGTTTATACCCTAAAAAAAAAGTCTTTAAAGAAAAAAAATCTCCGCCCGTGGTGAGGTAAAATATTGTACCCAATCCAAAACTCCACAACACCCCACCCACTCTCTGTGTGATAAATTTTAATATGGGATGAGATAGGTTTCATACACAATCTATTGCACACCTCCATGGCCTTGCTTACAGAAATTTCTCAAATGTAATCATGAACCTACCTCCTTCCCAACCACAATTTTTATTTTATTGAATATTTTTCTATTTTCTCTCTATTAACTTTTGTAAAAAGTATAATGTCTTGTGAAAACTTAAAAAAAAAAAAAAAAGCTTCATATCTAACTCAAACAGAACCAGTTTTACGCACAACGCCACTTCAATTTCTTATGCACTTTAAATGTCCCGAAAACTTAGCTGTCAAATTCTCCCAAATTCTCAAAAAAAAAAAAAAAAAGTAGCAGATTGGTGAGGCAAGACTATTTTGCTTTTGTCCCATTAAACTATGCCTATCTATGTTCAGCAATTTTGTTCTTTATAATAGTTACTACTAATTTGCATGGCATAGATATCGGACGCACTAGCCTATAGTTTCCAGAATCACCCCCTGATCTCTTTTTAAAAATTGGCATTACAATGGCAACCCTCCAGTCTTCAGGCACCATAGACAATTTTAATAATAGTTCACAAATTACTAATAGGTCTACAATTTCATTTTTTCAGTTCTTTCAAAACTCTGGGATGTATACCATCTGGTCCAGTTGATTTGCTACTCTTTAGTTTGTCAATTTGCCCTATTATATCTTCCAGGTACACTGAGATTTGTTTGTTCTTTAAATATAATTTCTGGCATTGGTATATCTTACATCTTCCTCAGTGAATACTGAAGCAAAGAATTCATTTAGTCTCTCTGCTATGGCTTTGTCATCCCTAAGTGCTCCTTTTACCCTTTGATCATCTAAAGGTCCAACTGACTCCATCGCAAGCTTTTACATTGAATGTACTTGAAAACATTTTATTATATGTTTTTGCTTGCATGGCAAGCTTCTTTTCAAGTTCTCTCTTTGACTTTATCAGTGCTTTGCATCTAACTTGCCATTGCTTATACTTTTTCCTGTTGTATTCATTTGGATCCTTTTCCATTTCTTGAAAAATGTTATTTTAACTATAATAGCCTCTCTTACCTCACCTTTTAACCAAACTGGTAGTCATTTAGCCTTCCTTTTATCTTTTCTAATGCGTGGAATACATCTGGTCAAGTGAGTCCAACACTGTTACCGCTCCTACCAAATCCTGTGTTCCACTAAAATAGTTTCCCCTCTTGTTGGTTCTTGTACCAGCTGCTCCATGAAGCAATCATTTATTTCCTCAAGGCCACTCCTCCTTCAACGGGAATAGTTGAGGGATGCTCATGATAATAAGATTGAGACTATCCTTAAGCAAGCATTTGAAGTGGTGGCAATGACCTTACAGATAGCTTCTTGTTGTTCTACCATGAGGTTGATGACTCTGGGGTAAACTCCAGGGCAATTATGGAACCAGCTGCTGTCACCTTGGCAGATGTGTGCTGTGATTTGGTCTGCACTTCAGACAGAGTGGTGGCTTTGATAGCGGCCAGGCATCAGTTATGGTTGAGAAATTGGTCAGCTGATGTGATCTTCATATTGCCCTATAATAGCTCACTTTTGTTTGGCAGCGAGTTGGCGAAACTGGCCATTAAGTAGGGTGAATTTCAGTTTCCTCATTTGCCAGAGGGCTGTGCACCTTTAACATGAGAGGTCTTGCTAGAGGATCCAAGCATTTTCAACCCTATAGAGGAGCAAACTTTCCGAGGACTCAACCCTTCGGTAGGTCTTAGTCTTTTCGTCCTCGACAACCCAAAAGAGGCGCAGGCTTGGGTAGTGGAGCCTCCCAATGAAGGTTTGCCAACCCCACCCCTGGAAACAGGAGATAGAGGCATCCCTCTTTCTCTTTTTATTAGAGGTGGGTCAAAATCACATTGGATCAGTGAGTCCTGGAGGTGATATGAGAAGGATATGCAATCGAATTCTGCCGTGTTCCTCGGGACGTGTTCATGGAGTCTCTCTGCCACTCCCTGCAGAAGATGCAGGCAGTGGAGGGTACATTGGCAAGGCTTCAGTGTCCATGTCTCAAGAAAATACTGGGCAATATTCCATTTATTTCATTGTGCCAAAGAAAGAGGGCTCTTTTTGTCCCATCCTGGACCTCAAAGGCATCAACCGTCATCTGCAAGTGAAGCATTTTCACATGGAAACATTGCACTCTGTGATAATAGCCATAGAGTTGGAAATTTCTGACCTCTCTGGATCTATCTGAGGTGTATCTCCACATTCCCATCCGACTTGAATATCAACACTTCCTGTGGTTTGCAGTTCTGGGATGCCACTTTGTTTACCAAGGTAATGGTAGTAATTGCAGAACAGTGGAGAGAGGCTGGAATCCTAGTATACCCGTATTTGGACATCTGGCTGATTTGCACCGAGTCACTGGAAGAAAGACCCACCTGGGGATTCGCAAGGTGATTTCCCTGTTGTGGGAGCTTGGCTGGGTAGTGAACCTGACCAAGAGCAGTCTTCAGCCTGGTCAGTCATTGGAATACCTTGGGATTCTGTTCGACACAAAACTGGGCAAGGTTTTCCTGCCAGAAGCTCAAATTCGGAAGTTGCTGGCGCAACTCCGTCTGTTGAACACTCCTGAAGCATCTGTAGGTAAGCCCAACCGTGTGGGCTTACCTGCAGGTGCTTGGCTTAATGGCAGCAATCCTGGAAGTGATACTGTGGGAAGGGCACATATGCGTCCTCTGCAGTGCTCCCTGCTATCTCAGTGGAACCCACAGTCTCAGGACCATTCAATTCGGCTCCACTTGCCAATGGAGGTGGTCTTCCAACTGCAGTGGTGGCTGCAGGTGGATCATCTAAAGAGGGGAGTCTCCCTGTCCTCACTGGACTGGCTAGTACTGACTGGACACACGTCTCCTTGGTTGGGGAGCTTACTGTCAGGAGCTGACAGTGCAAGGATGCTGGAATGCAGAAGTGTCTCTCTGGAATATCAATCACCTGGAAGCCAGTGCAGTCCAGTTGGCATGTTTATAGTTCAGTGACAGACTGCAAGGTAGTTTGGCCCAAATAATATCTGACAATGCAATAACTGTGGCTTACATCAATTGGCAGGAAGGTACCAAGAGCCAACAAGTGTCACTGGAAATAGATCAACTTATGGAATGGGCAGAAGTGCTTATCCAGATCTTAACCTCACACATAGCAGGAAGAACCAATATAAGGGCAGAGTTTCTCAGCAGAGAGAGTCTGGATCCAGGAGAGTGGGCATAGTCAGACGAGGCATTTCAGCTGATTCTGGACACTGGGGTCTTCGTTCCTAGACCTCCTAGCGACTTCACACAGTGTGCAAGTTCCTTGATTCTTCAGCTGTAGGAGAGATCCAAAGTCATTGGGGATCAATGCCTTAGTGCAGGAGTGGCTGGAAGACAAGTTACTGTATGCCTTTTCTCCATGGCTCATGTTGGGCAGATTGGTTGGGAAGATCGAGTGCCCCAGAGGGATGGCGCTCTTGATAGCACCAGACTGGCCTGGATGATCATGGTATGTGGATCTGCGGAGGCGCCTGGTAGATTTGCCTCTTCAAATTCCTGCACACAGGACCCTGTTGTGGCAGGGACCTGTCCATCACGAAGATGCGACTCGATTTTGTCTTACAGTATGGTCCTTGAAAGGGCTCGCTTGCTGAAACGAGGATACTCTGTGGTGGTGATTTCCACCTTACTGAGAACTAGAAAGTTCTCCACTTCCTTGGCCTATGTGTGGGTTTGGAAAGTGTTTGAGGTCTGATGTGAGGATTGAGGTACTCTACCTTTCTTAGTCAAGATTCTGCTCATTTTGGAATTTTTGCAGGATAGTTTGAATAAAAGCTTGGCTCTCAGTTCCTTGATCTTGCAAGTAGCGGCTCTTGCCTGTTTCAGAGGTCAGGTAAATGGTGGACCCTTGGGCCAAGGTGGGGTTGACGCAACCCATAGGTGAGGACCTATGGGTCCCCATCGTCGGCAGGTGGAGTGGGCTGAAGGTAGAGTCCACTGGAGCTTCACCTATACCAGCCCTCGTTCCCCGCGGATTGAGCCTTTGGGTGCCGGGGTTGGCAGGACTTAGGTGGGCCTCGAGGTTGATTTGTGAGAGAGGTTGGTTCAGCCCAGAGACAGCAGTTGATAAATGGCGTAGTCCTACCCTGGAATGGGTATGGTACTGGAACTCGGGCGCCAATGGAATGGAGAGTAGCTGGAGGCACTCGAGCAAAGATAGGCTGAACCCTGAGAAGTCCATGTCCAGGGAGTAGGCTAGGAGAGGCATCAGGCAAGCAGAGGTCATGGCAAGCAATGTAGAATTATGAACACAGAGAATTCTATAGCGTAGCCAATCAAGGCGATTGTCTGATCACGGAGAAGTCAAGCGTAGTTGGACGTAGCAGAGGTCTGGAACTGGAGATAGGCAGAAGAGTAGTCGGGCGTAGTGGAGGTCTGGATCTGGAGATAGGCAGAAGAGTAGTCGGGCGTAGTGGAAGTCTGGATCTGGAGATAGGCAGAAGAGTAGTCGGGCGTAGTGGAGGTCTGGATCTGGAGATAGGCAGAACAGTAATAGGGCGTAGTGGGGGTCTGGGTCTGGAGATAGGCAGTAGAGTAGTCGGGCATAGCGGAGGTCTGGGTCTGGAGATAGGTTGAAGCATAGTTAAATAAAACAAAGTCGATATCCATAAGAGTCAGTCCAAAACATAGAAAGGACAGGAATGATGAAGACAGAACCAGGAACATTGAAGGCCAGGAACAAAGAATAGAGAGGATTCTCTATCAGCGAGGAGTACGAGGAGACCTGTTGCAAAGGCAACGCTATGGAGCGAAGCCTGAGCTTAAATACACTGGAGAGTCTGACATCATCATCCAGGGCTGCGGCCAGGTTCCCGCTGCGGGCCCTTCAAAAGGATTAGCAATGCACGCACAGGTGGTGGTGTCTCTCTGGACCACGCGGAGAGGCCCGATGAGCAATTGCATCTTGACTGGCAACACTGGGGACCATGGCAGAGCTGGAGGCATCGGGGGCAGCCTGAGGTCGGAGCCGGCGGCCCACCGCCACTAGCGAGGTAGAACCAGGAGCTGGCGTCTGTGTAAGAAGGTGAGGGGGCCGCGCCGCGGGTCTGCCACGGAAGGCACGCATAACAGGATCCTTGTCAGCTCATCCTGATGTGGCCTCTTTTCTGAAAGGAGTGAACTATCTGCGTTCTCCCTTGTGGTTTCCAGTGCCCCTTTAGAGTCTTAATTTGGTTTTGGTTTTCTTGTGCTAGTCCACCAATTTAACCTGGCCTATCATTTTGATATAAGTTGTACCGTGATATCACACTGTCCCATTGCTTAGCCTCCTTCCCCAAGACTCTGAGATGCCTGTTATCTTCATCTTCGTTTCATGCTATATACATTCCAACTATTCAATCCTTATTTTTTTGTTTTTAATTTCTGGCATCTGCATACAGACAATTCAAAGTATGTTTTTTAGTTTGGAATCATTTCTCTCTCTACTCACACTTGCCACATCTCTCATTTTTTAAAAATGCGAATGCCATATTTGAATGTCGATGGTTAAATCATCCTGTCAAATGGAAAAAAAAGTACTTAATTATGTCAAGAAACAAGATTATAGTGGCTATGAATCAGGAGATCATTTGTCTTATTCGGAGTCTGTCAAACTTCAAAGAGTTGGGTTGAAGAGTGTTTGTTTTCCCTTTTGGAAGACAAAAATGGAGTAGCAATTCTTTTTAGTAAGACAGTGACAACCAGATTTATTACATCTTTCTGATTCTGTTGATTGAACTAAGTCCTGCTAATTAATATTAAGGTAAGGATGGGAGGCTATTGGGATTTTGTTTTTATTTTTTATAGTAATCGCTGTGAGTTGTTTCACAAACTTGGATAAGTCGCATGAATAATTAAATGCATGCACTTATCCTCCAGGTGTTTTTCAAGCAGTAGTGCAACAAGTATTCTTAGCAGGAAAGTATTTGATCATAATGGGAGAGGATTTGAATCTTCCATTAGATCTCATTCTAGACAGAAAATCAAAGGTCTGTATGTAGCCTACTAAAGCCTTTAGAGCCATGCATAATTTAATGACCGATGTTGGGTTGATCGATCCGAGGAGACTGTTACACCTCACAAGTAGAGATTTTACATTTTAGTCCTCTCCCTACAAATCCTACTCGATTGGTTAAAAAATGCTCACTCAATGCTGGGTTCCACATTAGGAGTTACTGCTCGGGGAAAGGACATTGGAGTCATTTTAGACAATTTATTTTAATCCTCAGCACAGTGGCAGTGATCAAAAAAGCAAATAAACTGTTAGGAGACTCTGTCAATCTATGGTGTGACTGCATCTGAATATTGTGTGCAGTTCTGATTACTCCATCTCAAAAAAGATAAAGCAGAATTAGAAAAGGTGTAGAGAATGGCAACAAAAATGATAGATTATGGAATGGATCCCTTATGAATGAAAGCTAAACTGGTTAGGGTTCTTTAGCTTGGAGAAGAGGTGATAGAGAGGGCATGATAACGGTTTATAAAATGAGTGGAGTGGAAAAGATTAATAGGGAACAGTTATTTCCCCTTTAAAATATTATTAGGGCTAGGGGACACAAAGTTAATGTAGTTTGTCAGAGCACAGTTAAGCTGTGCAGTGTGATAGCTGTGATTATATAAGGTTTGGACAAGTTTCTGGGTGACAAATGTGTTAACAATTAGGCAAGTAGACATTATTTTCATTCCTGGTCTAAATGGTGAGCATATAATATATCTGGAGCACTGCAACTTACCTCTCCCCTTTCAGAAATTGCCATATAAGCAGTCATCCTTACACACATGTGGCTTACATATCTGAGATGGCTGCATGCATGATATATATATATCATGCATGCAGCCACTATATATAGTGCTCCAGATATATTATATGCTCACTGTTTAGACCAGGAATGAAATAAAGTTTACCTGCCTAATTTTAATGCACTTGTCAAAGAAGACTAATGCCAAAAACAAACCAATTATATGAATAATTGGTTTGTTTTTAGGGAGACTTCTAGGTCTCCCTAAAAACACACTACAACCACTACAGATGTTACAAAACGCCGCTGCTCGCCTACTCACTAATACACACCGCCATGATCACATTACTCCAGCTCTCATGTTCCTTCATTGGCTTCCTGTAGCATCTAGGATTCTTTTCAAAGTTCTCACACTCATCCATAAGTCGATCTACAACCAAGATATGCAATGGTTCCACGACCACTTTACTTTCCACACTTCAAAGAGACCAATTAGAAAAATGCACCAAGCCAAACTTTCGTTATTTCCAATTAAACACATCAAACATGTGGCCACTAGAGAACGCTCATTCACGATAGCCGGCATTAACATTTGGAACAAAATGCCCACTGATCTACGCCTAGAACCCTGCCACAGGAAATTTAAGCAGAACCTCAAAACTGGCTGTTTGAGCAAGCTTACACTCACTGACCATGTCTACTCCTGACTTTCCGATTTATCTATCCTGTATAACCCTCTCCTACGATCCTCCACTGCTGACCCGTATAGATGTTCCTCGCTGCTATAAATTGACTTTACTGTCTCTGATCACATGGTTAACACTCGACTTACTATTTAACATTGAACTGTTCTTTGCATTCGTTCATTGGTTTATTGTACTTGTTTTAAATTCTTGTTAATAATTGAACCATTTTGTACACTGTATTTCCTGTTGAATGTAAAGCTTATTGCTGTGTTATTGTTTATTGTAAACCGAGTTGATGTTTTTAACGTGCCGCGGTATATAAAAAATCACTAAATAAATAAATGAATGTTATGGAAAATTATTTTTTAGAAAAATATTTTGTAATTACATGTACAAATCAAGGTAAAAATATAAACTTATTGATACAGTTCTCTTTTTCCAAAGGATTTTCAAAAGAAGGCTAACAGCTATTCTTTTGAGTGTGTTTAAGTACACTTAAATCTTATAACATCAGCCTCGCTTTTATTTTGCTGACAGAAACAAGAGACAGGAAGGCTCGGGTAATGTCTGTATGAAAGAGTAAACTTGTTTAAGTACTGGTCTATAGTTCTTAATTCAAAATTTAGATACCCTTTGCTTTTTTTTTTTTTTTTTTTTTTAATTAAAAACCCAATTATAATCTCGTTTTAGGTTTGGGTATAAGAGATGGAGAAAGTTAGCTTTGATTATATGTGGTTAACCTGTTGCTTTATGAAGTTTCTTTACTTGAATGTTGAACGAATTGCAGTAGGTGTGGGGCGATTGGAATAAGGCAGTGTACATTACACAGATCGGATAGTATGAGATATATATCCCTTTTTTTTTTTAAATTTATAGCTGGAACAGTTTTTCCGTATATCTCTATCTCTTCCTCCTGACAAAGCCAGTAAATAGCGAAACAGAGGTCCTTTGTCGAGGAGAGACTAAAATTATAATTGACTAACTAGTGCTTATTATGCACAGCAAAAATGCACTCTAAAAAAGAGTGGGACAAAAGCACGTATGGGATAAAGTATCTTCAGTGCAAATTAAAAGTGAATCTGTTATATTAAATCTTTATTCATGTACATATACACAATTAAAATATTAGTACTTTCTCACAGTAAAGAACAATATAAAACTGATACAAATCTGCACTAATAACCCCAAAGGCTACATAAACGAACAAAAACTAAATTAAATGGGAATGATAGTTGAAAAAATATTGTCTCTCAAAGCAAGATTGCAATGTCAACTAGTTTATACACAATATGACAATACAGTAACTAATTTAACCACATGAAATCATTCACCTTTGATACCGTGCACAGTATTGTGATATAATGTTACATGTTATAGTAGTATATAAACAGCAAAACTCAGAAATATTTCTTTTTACTCAACGCACAATTAAACTCTGGAATTTGTTGCCAGAGGATGTGGTTAGTGCAGTTAGTATAGCGGTGTTTAAAAAAGGATTGGATAAGTTCTTGGAGGAGAAGTCCATTACCTGCTATTAAGTTCACTTAGAGAATAGCCACTGCCATTAGCAATCGTAACATGGAATAGACTTAGTTTTTGGGTACTTGCCAGGTTCTTATGGCCTGGATTGGCCACTGTTGGAAACAGGATGCTGGGCTTGATGGACCCTTGGTCTGACCCAGTATGGCATTTTCTTATGTTCTTATGTTGCAAACACCCTCTCTCTACGAGAAAACGCATGAGACTAGATGCCTATTGATGAATCACAGAGGTAACAAACACCTTGTTGCTGCACTCAGTACTATTTATTAATGGTGTACTAACAAAGAATCCTTTTAAAGGAGGTGTTCCTGTAGGGTATGATGCTATAAGGCCCTTATGTCCCACTCTTTTTAGAGTGGATTTTTGAATTTCATTATCTTAACTGCCTTATTGTTTTTTTGACTAGCTAACTATCCATTCACATAGACAGTATATTACTCTTGTCCCTGGGGGACATAAGATGAGTTCTGCATGTGTGTTAGAATGGGCAGAAAAATGTAAATGCTTATGGTTGGGTAAATTTGGAATATAAACTTAACACTGAGTTTACAGTTCTTTGTGCTGTATTTAGTGCTGATAATTTCAGGTTTTAAGATTTTCACAGTCCCCTAAGTTCTAAAGTCATGCATACAGCCAACTGGGGGATGTAAGCCACAGCAGCTTTCTCTGTGCAAAGATGGCTACTATCTGGCAACTTCTGTAAGGGAAGAAGCAAGGTACAGTGCTCCAGATATATTTATATGTTCATCAGGGAAGGAAATGACAAATGTGCAATGCGGACATTTTGCAAAAACACAAGGCTGAATGTAGCTTACAGTGTATTTTATATTTTAATTGAAAAACTGCATCAGGGAAGTTTATTTAGTTACATTTATTATTAGTTGCCAATTCAGACATGTAGTAAAAGCAATAATTCACAATAATGAATTTTCAATACAATGATTAAATTAAAGCAGTATCTTAAGTTTGTGTCAGATGAATGACTATGATGGATTTGGAATTAGGAATGATTGAGGCTTCTATTTTTTGTTCGTCTTTTATTTTTCTTTTTTTTATTATGTATTTTTCATGTAACTATTCTTTTATCCTCATTATTACAATGTATTTGATGATCCTAATGTATTTGTATTTCTTTTGATTTTTTGTTTTATTTTTGTAAACCATTGAGATTGGCCACAGAATGACAGTATATAAGTATAATAAATAATAAAAAATATATACATTACATAAGAACATTCCATATTGCATACAGATCATAATAAGATGACAAAATAAATCAGTCATTGACCAGAATGGGCAGAATAAATACAATAAAAAAAAAAAATAAGATGAGACTAGAAGAGTACAAGCTCAGTACTGGCTCAATACAGGTCTTTCCCCCTCTGCAGCCTTCTAACTTCCCAATTGTTTTCTAAATAAATATCAAACTTAGCTGGATTACATTTTTTTTTGCCAGGTTCATTCTCTAGTAGAGGAAGTATGAACATTTTATTTCTCGCTAGCTTTTCACATTGCACAAGGTCAACCCTTTGTGTGCTCGTGCAGAAAGTGAGGCAGAACCCACGCACTTGCCTGGGAAGGCAGAATTAAACCCCAGCTCTTACTTCTGTAGACCTGGTTACATCAGGGAACACAGTATAGCCAGAAATTTCATTGGGTGGGCAAAAAGTAAAGTAAGTGACAAGGAGAGATGCACCTTAGACCATACTGTAAGTAATGAAATGTCCTTGACCAACACGAAGTGTCAGCAGATTCAGTCTGAGGCCATGCCCAGTGTGTGAAACGGAAGGATTTCATTCTTGGGTTCATGGGATACAGCAGTCCATGTCAGCACTTTGGGAGGCTTTCAGAAAGGATGACATGCACTCTTTGCTTTGGCACCGTGCTCTCTCTGCTGTTTTAAATTGAGAGGAAATCTAATAATAGTATGATAGTTCCCCAGGGCAGCCGCATGCTAATGGAATGGACTTGATCTTCTGAGTGGGAAGAGCTATACAAGATTTTTTTTTTTATCTGAAAAACATAAGCTTTAGACAGGATTATACAAGCAGCAATGGAAATAGGTTAACCTAAGTTGAACCTTCTTACCTCACCTTCTGGGAAAAAAAAATCTGAGAGTGGTTCTTTATCCAGGCCTTCCCCCTATTCTATAGTAGATGAGTTGCCCTCAACGTCCTGAATGCGGACTGTTCAGCCAGGCCCTCCCTCTACTTCCCGACCCTTGAATTTTCCCCATATCAGACGCTTTTCTTATTCAAGTAGGAATCTGTGTAGCCACTTATGCATTGCATTCTTTATGCTCATTATTTTTCTACTTTTTAATTTCTCTGCTCCCTAATGTATCAAACGGCCCTTTCTTATCTAACTCTAGTTATTATTTACACTCGATACCTTCCTAAATTCTACTTCATATCTTAGGTCATATCGGCATCCCGCTGTATGCTTTTTAATTTTTATGTAACCTGCCTATATTTATTCATCACCACGTGCTGTAAGTTCTTTATTTTTATGTAATTGCCTTGCGCCTAACTTGGGAAAGGCGGAATTTCAAATGTTCATTCATTCGGAAAGAAATAAGTGGTAATCATACACGGTGATCCCTCTGTGCTGGGTTTGATCCCTGCCACCCACAGCTGCTGGATCTGTACACAGGCCGGGACCTGACACCCTAACAGTTTCATTTCCTGGTTGCCTGGAATCAATCTGCAGAGCCTAGGTTGGTCCTCCCGCCCACCTGAGGCTGAATGAGTCCTCCGACCCATCTCTTGCAGCCCTGCTGAGGGTGGGGGGAGGATGAAGATGGTGCTTGCTAGTCTTCCTGGTCCTTGTCTTGTCCTGCTTGTGCCCAATCATTAGAATCCGTGGCCTGCCTCTGGAGTGGGTGCGTCAAGGGGGAGGGGTGTGGGCCTTATTGCTCTGTTATTACGGCTTCTTGCTGCCATGTGTGGAGGAGAAGAGGGAGGAAATTGCGGTGGCCTGTGTGCTAAGACGCTGGGGACAGATGTGCTGAGGCAGGGGACACAATCTGGGGAGGTGAAGAGGCAGGTGTGCAGATGTTGGGGGGGGGAAGGGGTGGAGAGAAACAGGGGGAAAATGCTGGTGAAAGGAGAAAAATCAGGGGGAAGACAGGGTTGAGAAGGAGAAAAAGAGTTGGTGGAGGCAAGTTGTAAGAAATGAGGAATGGGAAACATAGCATCATAGGAAAGAGGGAGGAAATGGAGGGACATTTAAGGAATGGGAAGTGCAGGAGAGAAAAAATGGAGTAGAGGGATAGGTGAGGGGGCTGAAAGTTGTGAGAGAAAGGAGCGAAGAGATTGTCGGTGAAGGGAACAGTAGAAACTGAGAAGACAGAGAGAATCAGGGGGAGAGACAGAGCTCAATGGGCTACCATGAAACAGCATATGATGGGCCACTTGCCACGCTTGAAAAGTCGTGTGCACAATAATAGTGCACACCTCACACCCTTTCCTCCTCCCCGGGAGCACCCCACTGCTCATAGTATTGTATGCCCACCATTAGTGCACACCAACAAAATTTGAGGGAATATTGTTCTAATTGTTTGATTTGAATGTGCTGTAGTGAGATGCTCTGAAAATAGGATAGCGCTATCATAATTCCTATGTCAACACAATTTTTCCCCCTTGCTATTTTAGTATTGCTTTTTTTTTTTTAGTAAAAACAAAAAACCCCACCTTTATTATTTAACTAGATTTTATAAACATGGTAAGTCATCCATTATTTAATGCGTGAGAGAAATACCCATGGTGGTGATGTCCCAATGTTCAGCAGAATTCCAGCTAAATGTGAGCAGTAGGAGGCTAAATGACTTCCATGGTGGCGTGCAGCAGGGGATTAATGGTTGTGTGCACATTTTGCAACAGGTTTTTACTTAAGAGCTGCTAGTGACCACCTCCTCCCCGGAGCTGGTGCAGCTTCACTCTCTGGTCCCCCGACTCCCCTCCTGAACAGCACACCATCAGCCCATGAGGGTTTGGCAGGACCTACATTCTTTCTGTGCAGCCTTTTCCTTAAGGGCAAGGGGAGAAATTTTGCGTCACTAACCAGCATCGTGTAGTTTTATTTTTCTAGCCTAGCTGTTCCTAGCCAAATATAGAACCTCTGTCAAGGAGACATGAGAGGATTCCCTATCTAGTAGTTAGGGCATGTTGAACCTGCTGATAAATGACCACAGTTTCCCTCCTTGGGTATAACTCATTCCCTCCTCTTCTTCCTGAACTGCTAAGTTGAGGTTTGCCATTTTGGGCCAGATGTTAATAAATTTAACCTGTGAATGTGCGTAGACTTTGCTCCCGCTGCAGCAAGATCTACATGCAAAAACCTGTGTCAAATTGTGGACACCAGTTAGTGCTCCTCCATTTCACTGTTAATGAAAGTATTACCGGTAGCTATTTCTCCCCAGTGCAGAGAGGCATGCAGGCTTAATTCATGGCTTCTGAATGCTCAAAATTTAGCTCTTAGAGCAAGAAAAGTTACTCGGACTAATATTAGTCTATGGGGCCGAACCGAAACTTCGTGTTTGGGGGGTCTTGTACTCGAAATTCATGCACATAAAACAACTAATTTTGCACCAGTCAACATTTATGTGCCTAAAGCATGTTTTATGTGCAGAGAATATGCTTTGTGCACAAATTGTTTATGCAAACAAATTGGGTGCACATGAGTTATACTTTCTGCGCAGAAGGAAACGAAGGGGTGAATTGTAAGAGATGCTCGTGTTAAAAAGGCCCATTATAAGCGAGCATATGGGCCGAGCGCGAGCAACTCTTATTTTAAAATCAGCAAATTATGGGGTAGATTTTTAAAAACGGCGCGTTCACGTACTTTTGTTCGCGCTCCAGTCGCAAACAAAAGTACGCTGGATTTTAGTAGATACGCGCATAGCCACGCGTATCTGCTAAAATCCAGGATCGGCACGCGCAAGGCTGCCGATTTTGGGCAGCTGGTGCGCGCCGAGCCGCGCAGCCTGCCTCCGTTCCCTCCGAGGCCGCTCCGAAATCGGAGCGGCCTCGGAGGGAACTCGCTTTCGCCCTCCCCTCACCTTTCCCTCCCTTCCTCTACCTAACCCACCCCCCCGGCCCTATCTAAACCCCCCCTACCTTTCTCCACGGATTTACGCCTCATCCACGCGCACCAGCGGGCTGCTGGTGCGCCGAGACGCGATCCGGGGGTGGTTCCGGAGGGCGTGGCCACGCCCCCGAACCGCCCCCAAAACGCCGCGCCGATCGGCCCCGCCCACCGACACGCCCCCGACACCCCCCCGACTGAAAACCCCGGGACTTACGCGAGTCCCAGGGATCTGCGCGCGCCGGCGGCCTATCGAAAATAGGCGCGCTGGCGAGCAGGGCTTTTAAAATCCGCCCCATGTGCGTATGTGTGTGTGCACGAGCAACAGAATGCATGGGGGAAAAAAAGGGGTGGACATGGGTAGGTCAATGGCATTCCGAGCAGGGCCGACATTCATATAAATCCAGATTTTAAAACCAGAGAATGCAGCGCTCATTGAGCTTTTACCTCTGCATATTTACTTCTGCTCTTTTTCAAATGTAAGTCAGAATTAAACTTGTTATAGCCAAATACTGACTGGGCGAGGTGTCTGGGTAAACTGGGGGGGAGGAGTGCAGGCTAAAGAACCAGAGGGGGTCTTGATGCCCTAGAAGTAGGCTGGGCAAACTGGTGGACTAAATGGTCAAACTGGTAATTTCTTTCACGTGCTCCCTTGTGCATGTAAAAGCCAACAAGTCATAAGGAAAGATTCACAAATTTTGTTTCCTCGCATAACTGCTTAAAATTAGGAGCACGTACATGTGTACTAGGTGGATTTTATACGTGTATGTGCGAGTGCGTGCTTGTTTTAAAGTTACTGTCCCTGAGCGTACAAAATGTTTAATTTATGCACACTAAGCATGTCTTCTGGGCATGTTTTCAGGTTAGTGCTCTTTTTTTTTTTTTTTTTTTTTTTAAGCATTATCATATCAGTAGTTTACTGCATTGGGAGTTAAATTGTTTTAGCACGTGCGTTGAATTTCAGCACACAGTTTTAATGCATAGTTTTACACTGGCCTTTTTAGGATGTGGGCCTTCATATCTGGTGAAGCACAGCAAGGCCCACCCAGCCTGCGGCCTTCAGTTCATGTGTGTGCTCTCTGATCACTCCCTTGGGCAGCAGGATTCAGAGCATCAGCAGAAATCCTGGTCCTCACGGGCTTCCGGTTTAGAGAATATTTAGAGGTGAGAGGCTGCAGAGCAAGATGAAAAGGGGAACATGGCGGACAGAGAGGTGAGAGAGAACTGAACCTGATGTGGAATAGAGAGGGAGAGTGAGTGAGTGGAAAATGATAGGCAGTTAGAAGGGTGATAAATGCCGGGCTGTTTCTGGCTGAGAAGGAGAAAACCAGAGGCAGGTAAAGGAAACGTGACTTAAAAACACCTACAGTTCAATGGAGAACTGGGTTGAGCAACCAGACTATAATTTTCCAGAAGCACTGGCAGATTAGTCGTTTTTTTGAGTACTGGCTGACAAGGTCACGGGACATAGGCGATTGGATATTCAGAATACAACCTTGTTAGTTTTGTTAGCTGCTTAAATTATGGCTGAGTTTTTTGGATTAATTATGGGACTTTCTATGCCCATTTACGTAGAATAGGCAGCAGGGGGTGGCCAGATCGGCTCCTCTAGCCACAAACAGGCCTGGCTTTCAGGATATCCACAATGAATATGCACGAGATTAGATTTGCCTGCGCTACCTCCATTGTATGCAAATCTATCTCATGCATATTCATTATGGATATCCTGAAAACCTGGCCTGTTTGTGGCTCTTGAGGACTGGAGTTGGCATCCCCTGCTTTAAATAGTATTGCAATGCTGTAACAGCAGAAGATTACTATAATGTGGTGTTGTATTGAGGGGAGTTTATTTGGCACTTAAGCATGAATTTCTTGGACATCATTCACTGGGAAAATGTCTCTCTTCATGATCCCAATGAAAGGATGTGCTCTGCTGTGCCACTGCCCTGGTTGAGCCAGAAGGCAGGGTGACTCAAGTTTTGTTTGGGAGCATGTTCCTTACATGGAGATACAGAGTCTTGAAGGTACCAGCGGTGTGTCCCCCACCCCTCAGAGGATCCTTGTGCTCTCAGAATACACTTGGCTGCTGCCTAGCGACAGAAGCTTAACAATTGCATGGCAGACTCAATACCCCACAAAGTACCTTGTGACATCATTGAAAATGTATCGCAGCTCTTGGACATTTGGATCCTACTAGCTACATGAAAAGTGCATCTTTGTTAATGTGTGTGCTCTGTTATGCCCAAACACCCACACAAAGCAGTGCAGAGGCAATAGACTCATGAATGTAATCAACTCTCAAATGCATTGTGAAGCATAAATTAATGGATGAGTGAAGACGCACAAAAGGAGAGAAAACATAGCACTGCCACAGGGCCAGACACCATCACAACAGATTTTTTTTTTTTTAAATTAAGAACAAGAAAAAGAAACTTTAAATGTTTTAACATAGTAGATGATGGCAAATAAGGATCAATTGGCCCAGAGAGTCTGGCCAGTTGTACTGTAAAGGATATATCCCAGCTACCAACTATAGAAGCCTGAGAGCTTGCAAAGATTTCTCCTTACCCCGTTGTTGTCTTCCTTTTTTTTTGTTCTTTGCCATTTTGTTTTAGATATTATATTTGGTGTGTCACCTATTTCAGAGGACTCTAAGCATAAAGCCTGAATTGAAATCAACTAATAATTTCATGACATTCACTTTGTGTAAACACTGGATTCAGTTCAAATGTTGTGGGTGTTTGCATGTGAGAAATTTTGATTTGTTGGTAGACCTCAAAGCAGACAGCAAATAAAATTACATTCTGTGATCCAATTAAAACAAAAAAAAAAGTGAGTAGAGCCTACCGCCTTTACTGGACAGTCTGCTCTTGTAGAGTATCTGCTCTGGAACCTGACCTCGTTCACAGAAAACCAATGTACTTGGCCATGCTCTAAGCTTTGCTGCAAATCCCTGGGGGGAATAAAGGTGTCTGAGTAGTGTCCTGCTACTGTTACTTTAATGTGCGTAATTACAATTGCCATGTTCTGTTCCTCTCTTTCTGGGTGTTCCTTTACCGTCTCAACTCAGCATGCTCAAAACTGACCTTGTCTCGCAGTACATTATTATGGGGTGTTGTATTTAATTCCTCCATTTTTATTTTTTTTTTTTAAATCCTATCAGCCTCTGATATCTGTTTGTCTCCCTCTTCTGGAAGGCTAATGTGTTACCTGATCACCCCCTCGTTTTCACTGCTGCGGACTGCTCTTCAGCCTTTCCTTCCCTGATACTGTTCCTTTGAAATCCCATTTTAAAATGTAGCACGGGGAATCATTTTCTTCTTGGAAATGTCTCTGCCCTCTCTTCAGAGAGGTTTCCTATTTCTTCTGTATTAGTGTATCTTCCCCCCCCCCCCCCCCCCCAGGGCATAAACGTCTCGGCTATTCCTTTTATTTCTTATGGCACTCCTTCCTGCAACGGGTCTCCCTCGTCTTACCTCATCCTTCAGCTCATTGTCTTCTTTAAGTCCTTTTCTCTCACTGTTCCCTATCTCTGGAGCATGCTCACCCTTGCAAAATGCCTTCTCCGCTGTCTATCTTCAAGTTTCACTTGAAGATGCCTTCCCATGCAGGGGTTTCTATTAGTCTGCTTAAAATCATATGGTGTGGTGGGTGGGACAAGCTTGCAGCTACCCCTATGCCCATATTTCTGTCTCCCTTGTCCTAATCAGACTGTGAACTCTGTAGGGTTGGGAATTCCTTTACTTATTGTGCCTGTATGATTTGTTTTAATCATTAATTGCATCCCTGTCTTGTTTCTATACATGTTTATCTAGTACAGCATTTCCTGTAACTTGCACCTACACCGCTGACTGGCTGTGTTCTTGGCTTCCACCAGGATGAACTGGATGAGCTTCAAGCTGAAATGGAGGAGATGCGCGATAGCTACCTAGAGGAAGATGTTTACCAGCTGCAGGAAATCCGTCGAGAACTGGACCGCGCCAACAAGAACTGCCGTATCTTGCAGTACCGCCTCAGGAAAGCAGAGCAGAAGAGCCTGAAGGTTGCGCAGACAGGTCAAGTGGATGGTGAGCTCGTCAGAAGCCTGGAGCAAGACTTAAAGGTGAGGAAAGCAGTGATTTAAAGAGGCTAGGGTGAAACTCTTGGGTTCTGATTATAGACTTCAAAGCAGTTTAGATTTCCAGTGTTGGAGGTCATATAGTAAAGCCTTGGTACAGTTTGCAACACTATGGTAGACATGTTTATAAAGAATAAAGGTATGCCATTTTATACTGTACTTTTCAGGTATCCCTGCATGTTTAAATACTTGGCAGATATAGAAAGACAGAAGATCACGCATCCCTTGATAGACTAAAGAATGAAATGGTTATGTGCTAAATTTGTGCAAGATAACTTTTCTACTAAAAAGTACTATATACAACATTTTCATTTTACACTTAACTCACTTTAAAAAAAAAAAAAAAAAAAAAAAGACCCAAAATGGCTTACAATAATAGTGCTGTAATATTAACAGCATTACATAGTAACATAGTAAATGATGATAGATAAATACCAAATGGTCCATTTAGTCTACCCAGCAAGGAGTTCAGGCTTGTAATTGCTGTTCCGTGCAGGTTACCCACTTTCAGAATTACCGCATTACCCCAGTGCTTCATTACTATCCTCTTGCCGAAAGGCATCCTCTGTGTTTTTCTCACAGGACAAGCAGGATGGTAGTCCTCACATATGGGTGACATCACAGGATGGAGCCCAATCATGGAAAACGTCTGTCAAAGTTTCCAGAACTTTGACTGGCCCCTACTGGGCATGCCCAGAATGGCACTAATCCTGCAGCCAGCAGGGGTCCCCCTTCAGTCTTCTTTTTTCCGTGCAGCAGAGATTCCTGACAGGAATTTTCCTCATGGAATTACTAAAATTTAATTTATCCCACAGGGGTTCCTCCTTCAACTTTTTCAAGCTGCGGTACTCCGGTAAGTTTTTTACCCGTTTTCCGTTGATTACCGTCGAGTTTGGCCCTACTGGCCGTCGACCGTACTGCAGCTCTATTTTTTCATGGCCATGGCATCGGGGTTCCGCCGGTGCCTGGACTTGTAATCGCACCATGTCCATCACAGACTCTCACAAAATCTGTGTAATGTGTCTCAGGAGTGAGCACGATGTCCTAACCTGTACCAAATGTGCCGTTACGACACCAAAAGGTCGCAAGGCTAGAATAAGATGGAGCTTCTCTTCCGTGCTCAAACCCCAACACCGTCCATTGCATTGACGTTGTCAGAACCGCCAGCATCGACTTCCGGCCGGTGACCGTCCAGCATCGACAACTTCTCGGCCTTTGATACCCTCTACTCCCCCTCAGGACCGAGGGGATCGTAGAGATAAACATCACCACCGACATTGAAAGTCTCGGACCATCGAGGGAGCGAAATCATCGACCTCGCCATCATCTGAGCCGCCGTCGAAGAAACCCCATCCAGATAAGGCACCGACCTTTTCGGCGATCGGGTCACCGAGGCAACCCTCACCCGACAGGGTATCAGGAGCTGCGACTCCGCCTTTAACGGTGGACCCTCCGGCTATGCCTCTGCCTCCTTCTTCTGTTCTGGAGCCGGGGCTGCTTGCTCCAGGTCTCTGAGAAGAACTGGACCGGATGGTTCAGGAAGCCATCGACAAGGCAGTGCATCGATTCCAGGTTCCTCCGGCACAGACACCAGTACCGATTGCAGAACAGACCATCGACCTGATTCCAGCAGCTTTGGCACCTCTGCTATCGAGGATGGAAGCGCTTATGGCCGCTTTTCCACCGATGGACCCCGGGTCACCGATGGCTCCAGTGCCCTCCCCGCTTGCATTGTCATTGGGAGGAGAAACACCTTCGGGAGTTCTGCCGCTGCCTCAGCCGTCTATGCCGATACATCCGTTGGTGCCGATGCGATCATCGGCACCACCAAGCCATCCATTGATGCCTTCGATGCCCTCATTGGTGCCTCCAGTTATTCCTTCGAGTACTTCGGAGCCTCGACAAGGACGTTCAGGATCCCACCACCCCATCCTCCTCTAGTCCCTAGAGGAGCAGGTGCTGATCCCTACGACACCTGAACTGATGATTCTTCACCAGACACCAATGATTTGCCTTCACCACCTTCGCCTACTGAAAGTAGAAAGCGTTCTCCTCCAGAGGACCTTTCCTTCATCAATTTTGTGAAGGAGATGTCTGAATTGGTACCCTTCCAATTGCAGACTGAACAAGATGACAGGCATCAAATGATGGAGCTCTTACAATTCCTGGATGCTCCCAAGGAAGTAACCTCCAACCCTATCCACCAGATTCTTCTAGATCTCCTCAAAAAGAACTGGGAACATCCTGGCTCTGTGGCTCCAGTCCACAGAAAAACTGACACCACCTATCTCGTTCAGTCAGCTCCAGGTTTTTGCAAACCTCAATTGGGTCACCAATCTGTGGTCGTCGAATCTGCCCAGAAAAGAGCAAGGAGAGAAAAACCTCATACTTCCTTTTGCCCCGGGCAAGGAAATTTCTAGATGCCATTGGTCGCCGTGTCTTCCAGGGATCAATGCTCATCTCTAGAATTGCCTCTTATCAGCTCTATATGACCCAATATAATAGGGTCTTATTTAAGCAGATTCAAGATTTAACAGCCTCCCTGCCTCAGCAATTTCAAGAGCAACTACAAACCCTAGTCAACAAGGGTTTTGAGGCAGGCAAGCATGAGATACAGTCATCTTATGATATCTTTGACACTGCAACCAGGGTATCTGCAGCTGCTATCTCGGCAAGACGATGGGCCTGGCTCAAGTCTTCCGACCTTCACCCTGAAGTTCAGGACAGATTGTCTGACCTTCCTGTGTAGGAGACAATCTGTTTGGCGAGCAGATTCAACGGACGGTGGCGGAACTAAAGGACCATCACGAGACCCTCAGACAGCTCTCTCTCATGCCTTCCAAATACTCTTCAGAACAGCCTTTTAGAAAAGACTCTAAGAAGTCATTCTTCCGCTCGAAGAAGTCCTATCTGCCACCAACTTGAACTCGTTCTACGAGACCATTCCAGAAAGCCCAGTCTCGTCAGACACGGAAACAAAAACCGCAAACAGCCCCTCTGCCGGGCCCTGCTTCCGGTTTTTGACTCTTACGTAGAGAGCAGCATCCAGCTTCCATTACCCCACATACCAGTGGGAGGTCGATTGTGCCATTTCAGCAACAGGTGGCACTCAATCACCTCAGACCAGTGGGTCCTAGCGATAATTGCTCAAGGTTATCACCTGAACTTTCTCTCCATTCCACCGGACTCCCCACCTCTACCGTTGTGGAGAACATCCGACCACTCACTGCTCCTGGAGCAGGAGGTCTCCCTCCTCCTCCAGTCCAGAGCAATAGAACCAGTGCCCTATTCCCAGCAAGGCCTAGGGTTCTATTCCCGGTACTTTCTAATCCTGAAAAAATCGGGAGGCAGTCGTACAATTCTGGATCTACGTGCCCTCAAGTTCCTCCAGCAAGAAAAGTTCAAAATGGTAACCTTGGGCTCTCTTCTTCCTCTTCTACAAAGAGGAGACTGGCTCTGCTCTCTAGACCTCCAGGACGCATACACTCATATCGCGATAATTCTATCTCATCGCAGATACCTGAGGTTTTTAGTAGGCCCCAAGCACTATCAGTATCGAGTGCTTCCATTCGGCCTTGCGTCTGCACCACGAGTCTTCACAAAATGCCTCGTTGTAGTTGCAGCTTTCCTCAGAACTCAAGGTGTTCACGTCTACCCCTATCTAGACAATTGGTTAATCAGGGCTCCCACTCAGCAAGCTGCTCTGTCGTCCCTACATCTTATATTACACACTCTAATTTCACTCGGATTTCTCGTCAACTACGACAAATCCTGCTTAGTCCCATCTCAAACTTTATCGTTCATTGGGGCAGACTTGGACACCTTACAGGCAAAGGCTTTCCTGCCTCAACAGCGAGCTCTCACTCTCTCGTGTCTTGCACACCATCTGCAGTCTCAACACTCCACGACTGCACACCGCTTTCTCATCCTCCTGGGACACATGGCGTCCTCAGTTCAGGTCACCCCAATGGCCCGCTTGGCCATGAGTCATGCAGTGGACTCTAAGGTCACAATGGACTTAATCCATTCAGCCCCTGTCGACCATTGTTCACGTAACCGACTCACTCCGTCTGTCTTTCGCCTGGTGGGAAAATCAGATCAATCTCGTCCAGGGCTTGCCCTTCCAGGCTCCAGACCCTCAAATAACTCTCACCACCGATGCTTCCAACCTCGGATGGGGAGCCCACGTGGCCGATCTGCAGACACAAGGATCTTGGTCTCCAGAGGAAGCCAAACACCAAATAAATTTCCTGGAGCTGCGAGCAATCAGATTTGCTCTAAGGGTATTTCAGGATCGCCTCTCCAATCAAGTCATCCTGATCCAGATGGACAACCAGGTGGCTATGTGGTACATCAACAAACAGGGAGGGACGGGCTCCTACCTTCTGTGTCAGGAAGCTGCACAGATCTGGGCGGAGGCCCTCTCCCAATCGATGTACCTCAGGGCCACCTACTTGCTGGGAGTGGACAATCTGTTGGCAGACAAGCTGAGTCGCACCTTTCAACCACACGAGTGGTCTCTCAACCCCTCAGTAGCGAACTCGATCTTCCACCAATGGGGTTATCCTCAAATAGACCTCTTTGCATCACCTCAAAATCGCAAAGTAGACAATGTCTGCTCTCTCACTCACAGCCAACACTATCAGCCAAGAGACGCGTTCTCCCTCTCATGGGCAACCTGTCTCCTATATGCATTCCCTCCACTTCCACTTCTCTCGAAGACTCTCGTGAAGTTACGTCAGGACAAAGGAACCATGATCCTGATAGCACCCCACTGGCCACGCCAAGTGTGGTTTCCAATACTTCAGGATCTCTCCATTCACAGGCACATTCCCTTGGGAAAGGACCCGCTTCTAATCACTCAAAACGACGGGTGCCTACGCCACCCCAATCTTCAAGCCTTGTCCCTGATGGCATGGATGTTGAAAGGTTAATCCTTCAGCCACTTAACCTTTCTGAACCAGTTTCCCGTGTCCTGATTGCTTCACGGAAGCCTTCCACGAGAAAATCTTATTCTTACAAATGGACCAGGTTTACGTCATGGTGCTCTTCTCAGTCCCTTGACCCCTTTACCTGTCCAATCACGAAGTTTCTGGACTATCTATGGCACTTGTCAGAGTCAGGTCTAAAAACTTCCTCCATCAGAATGCATGTCTGTGCAGTTGCCGCCTTCCATAAAGGTGTTGGGGATGTTCCTATTTCAGTACAACCCCTTGTAACACGTTTTTTTGAAGGGCTTGCTTCACCTCAAGCCTCCTCTGCGTCCTTCGGCCCCTTCTTGGGACCTCAACCTAGTTTTGGGTTGGCTCATGAAACCACCATTCGAGCCTCTTCAATCCTGTGACCTTCGATATCTCACATGGAAAGTAATTTTCCTTTTGGCAATCACTTCCGCTCACAGAGTTAGTGAATTACAGGCTCTAGTTACCTATCCGCCTTACACTAAACTTCTGCAGGACCGGCGATACTCAGCACTCACCCTAAATTCTTGCCTAAAGTAGTTTTGGATTTTCATCTCAAGCAATCCATTATACTACCTACCTTTTTCCTAGGCCCCATTCCAATCCAGGAGAGCTGGCTCTGCATACCCTTGACTGTAAACGGGCTCTAGCGTTCTACCTAGACCGTACAGCTGCCCACAGGAAGAGCACTCAATTATTTGTCTCTTTTCATCCTATCAAATTGGCGCAGCCTGTGGGTAAACAGACTCTCTCCTCCTAGTTGGCAGACTGCATATCCTTTTGCTATCAGCAAGCAGGCATTCCACTTCAAGACCGTGTTAAAGCACACTCTGTGAGGGCCATGGCGACTTCAGTAGCACACCTATGATCGGTGCCACTTCCTGACATTTACAGGGCTGCAACCTGGAGTTCTCTCCATACCTTTACAGCCCATTATTGCTTAGATAAAGCCAGAAGACAAGATCCCATCTTCGGCCAGTCTGTCTTGTGCAACCTATTTACAACATGACGTACCAACACCCTTCTGCCTGCCCGGTGGGGTTCAGGATGCTCTCTACCAAATTCCACCCCAGTTGTTGTGCCTGTTGCACGTCTTTGAGTACATTTGGTGCATGTTCGGACATCCTCAGCTCTGTACTCACCCATATGTGAGGACTACCATCCTGCTTGTCCTGTAAGAAAGCAAATGTTGCTTACCTGTAACAGGTGTTCTCTCAGGACAGCAGGATGTTAGTCCTCACGAAACTCGCCTGCCGCCCCGCGGTGTTGGGTTTGTAACATTTTCTTATTTTATTTTCGGCACTACCTGTAGCTTTTTAACAAGACTGAAGGGGGACCCCTGCTGGCTGCAGGGTTAGTGCCATGCTGGGCATGCCCAGTAGGGGCCAGTCAAAGTTCTGGAAACTTTGACAGAAGTTTTCCGTGATTGGGCTCCATCCTGTGATGTCACCCATATATGAGGACTAACATCCTGCTGTCCTATGAGAACACCTGTTACAGGTAAGCAATATTTGCTATCCCATGCCTTGATACTGTTTTTGTCTTCACCAGCTTCTCCAAGAAGACATGCCAGGCATTCACCACCCTTTCTGTGGAAAAGTATTTCCAGATGTTTATCTTGCATTTACCTCCTTGGACTTTCATGTCATGTCCTAGTTCTATAGCTTTTTTTCTAATAAGTCTCCTGGCGTAGACCCTGCAACATTTTGGGTGCCTTTCTCTGAACTGCTTCTACCCTCTCCCTATCCTTTTTGAGAGCCGGCCTCCAGAACTGAACCCAGTACTCCAGGTGTGGCCTCACCAGTGACCTGTACAGGAGCATTATCACCTCCTTTTTCCTTCTAGTAATGCCTCTCTCTATGCAGCCCAGCATCCCTCTGACCCTAGTCACCTCTTTCTCACATTATTATGCAACCTTCTTCTCATCAACCATCATCACCCTGCAGTTTCTCTCCCGGTCCATGCTCATCACTCTGTCATCCTTCCATCACATAGAGCTCCTTTGCATGTTTGCATCCCATATGCACTACTGTGCACTTTTTGGCACTGAATCTTAAGTGCCAAGCCTTTGATCACTCTTCAGGTTTCCTTAGATCACTATTTATTCTCTCTACTCTTTCAGGAGTGTACCTTGTGTTGCAGATTTTAGTGTCATCTGCAAAAAGACAAACTCTTCCTTCACAAAGATATTGAACAGAATCTTTTCTTTCACTTGTGCTTTTGTCATCCTGATTTGTTTTCCTAGTCTTTCAGCTGTACCAGATATTGTTTCCTCTTTGAGGTCCTTTGTACTCCTTGAATGCTGATTTATTTTTTTTTTTTTACCTTGATTGTTTTCAGCTGTCTCTTTGGAGAGCCATGTCTAATTTATTTTAATATACAACCTTCTATTCTGCTGATCTGCAAATCTCAGCGGAGTACAAACATACAAAGAAAATTGGACAAATAATAACTTAATAACAAGCAGCACTAGCAATTAAGAAGCTGTTTCCTTTTCTTCTTACTCTTATTTACTTTTCTTACAGAGAGATTTTGTTGCACTTTATTATAACTCCTTTTAATTTGTCCCAACTGTTCTTTCACATCACCACATCTTCCCAGGCTTTCAGCAGCTCCTTAAAAGTACTTCCTGATTTTAGCAAAGTCAGAATTTTTGAAATCCAAGACTTTGAGCTTCATGTGACTTCTCTCTGCCTTGACCTTTAAACCGTTTGATGATCATTGGTATACAGTCAAACGTTATACATAATAAATGATCTATTTCTATTTTTATACTTGTAACATTGCCTTATTTCCCAAAAAGGAGACCCAAAGCATTTATATTAAGCTATGACATTAACACATCAAGAAAAATATCCCCAACAGACCTAGCACATTCTTGCTTTCACTAAGAAGTGATTGGTCCTATCACATGATTTAGACCAGTGGTTGTCAAACTTGTTTTGGAGGACACCCAGCCAGTTAGATTTTCAGGATACCCACAATGAATATGCATGAGGGAGATTTGAATGCACTGCCTCCATTGTTTGTAAATTTGTCTCATACATATTCATTGTAGATATCCTGAAATCCTGACTGGCTGGGGGTCTTGCAAGACAGGTTTGGGAACCTTTAGACTAGACAATAATGCAACCTCCCAATTAATACAATAAAATCTCCCCACATGAAAACAATTTCCAAATATACAATGTAATGAAAAAATATACAGCATCATAAAAAATATAACACACAAAAAATAACAGTATATGAAGAGTTGAAGTTAAGTTTTATTTTTTTTTTTAATTGAATGGATACTTTCTAAACTATATTTAAAATAATGCTATGTTAAATTATTATTTTTGATATCTCATGGAAAATTATTAAAATTGAAAATTTGAATGTAAACATAGTCTATTTAAAATCTCCCCAGAGACTTTGCTTCAGCTAATATAGCTAAGGCAGCCCCACATATTGATTACCATCCTCCCATAACTCCCAGAAATAGTTTTTCTAACGAACCATTCTTGCTGTCACTGTGACCCTCAACAAATCGAGATGTTATAAAGCACCTACAAATTTCAGATTCCTTGTTTTCTCATATTTTTCATTAAATGTTTCCCTTATTGTATGCTTTGGAATACTCTAGCTGATGTTCCACGATAGATATCTACATTAGATTCAGTGAGGGATGGAAGGGATGCTAATCAATCAAGTGGCTCGATGATATGAATGTCCATTTGATTATGTAGGTATATACCAATGAGGTGCTAGGCGATATATTCCTGTTAATACTGAATTTTGTACAAGGCATGTCAGCCACACAATAGAAAATACAATGTTAACAATTATTGATAAATTCAAAGTAAAATAAAATGCAACAATAAATAATAAAACATAAATATAATAAAATACAGGTGCTATTTGGGTGCTTTGTTTACATAAAAAAAATCAATGCTATTAAAATATAATGTAAAGCTCATATAAAATAACTATAACCTTGTCATAAGTGCTGCCTTGCAACATAACACTAGTAAGGGCATTAGTGGTATGTTGCATTCATGTTCAATTACAAAAAAAAAAAAAAACCTGCTTCGGACTAATGTTACTTTTTGGCCACTAAAACAACCATAACTCACTCTATTTGCATTGTTGTGCCATCACAAATGATATCTGTATGCAAGCTACAGAAGGTTTATAAAATGTATTGTCCTATAATACCAAAATCTTTGTAAAAGTTTAGGTTCCACTGGTCTGTGAACACTAATGATTTTAACTGTAAAACAGTTATTTATTTATGTATTTATCTATTTATTTATTTATTTATTTTTAACTTTTATATACCGACATTCCTGTATAAAACATGTTATGTATTTGTGCTTTAATTTTGCATATTGGGCATTTCTGAGAAGCTACCTAGGCAGTAGACAATCTACCACCTTAAATTCAGGGGCAAACGTGATAAAATGGAAAAAGTGAGAATTGGAGAGAAGAAATTGCAGAGGGTTGGCATTAGGTACCTAGAAGTAACTGTAAAAATAAGTGGATTATTTGCTGAAAAGATCAGCAGCAAGGATCATGACCCAGATGGCCGGACTGGGGGAGATCTGGGCAACCAGAACCAGGCTGGGAGGGCGGTTTATAAACATGATAGACAGATAAAACAAAAGAGTGACCTTTCCTGCGATAAAGGAATCCCAGCCTGGTTAGAAGGAAAGGTCTGCTTGATGGTAATAGAGCAGAGTTCTGGAGTGTGAGAGAGAGAGAGCAAGCATTGGATGTGATCGAGGTGAGGATGCTATGCTGGATACATTGGATGTCATGGTTAGGAATGAAGAAGATAGGAAAAGATAAGGGAAAAAAAAGACTGGTTTGGTTTGGAATCATGAGAAGAAGAGATGAAAGATATTTTTATATTAATGAATGTATGGAAATGGGGGGGGGGGGAATTCCAAAGGAAGAAAAAAAAAAAAAGATTAATACTGTTCACCAGGATATTGAGGTCTGTTGCTCAAGCAAAACAACTGTGCTTGACAGAGTAACATGGCAGAGGGTAGTAAAATTGTAAGTGTCTCTTCACAATTCCAATTCAAAGAAGCAAATCTCTATTTGAGATCAAGACTTGTTGATAGGCTTGTCTTACTGTCCTAGTGGGACATCCCCGTTGTATTAAATTGAAAAACAGTGGATTCCTCCTTTAAAGTCTTTTATATCCAAACCAATCCTATATCTGAGAAAATGAGATTTTCTTTTAAAGTATACGGATGAGCACTAATATGAAGTAGAAAGGTATTGCACTCTATTTCTTATAGATAGTGGTAACAAAACAACCAGCTGAATCCTTCCTAATAGTGCCATCCAATAAAAGATATCATTGAACAATGCAATGTCTTTGACTGGTGAATTAGGATCCTGTGAAAGTGTGCTATTCTGTGTTCTGCCATTTTAGTCTCTCTCATGTTTGAGCTTGCGGATCTCTGCTGAATTTTGCCTTTGTAGAGGCTTAGGTATTTTTTAGGGTTTTGTGTTTGAAATTAGCAATACTACTGTGTTTAAAAGTCAATATTTAGACCAGCAGCAACAAAATTCAAGTCTCTGATATGTACAGTGCATTCAGAAAGTATTCAGACTCCTTCACTTTTTTCACATTTTGTTACGTTACATGCTTATTCTAAAATGGATAATATGCATTTTTCCCCCCTCAGTCTACACACAATACCTCATAATAAAGTGAAATCAGGTTTGTAGAAATTTGTGCAAATTAATGAAAAAAAACCCTTTGAAATATGACGTTTACATAAGTTGTCAGACTCTTTATTCAGTACTTTGAAGCACTTTTTGCAGTGATTACAGCCTCAAGTCTTCTTGGGAATGACGCTACAATCTTGGCACACCTGGATTTTGAGATTTTATCCCATTCTTTTGTGCAGATCCTCTCAAGCTCTGTCAGGTTGGATGGGGAGCATCAATGCACACCTATTTTCAGGTCTCTCCAGCGATGCTTTTTTTGGTTCAAATCTGGGCTTTGGCTGGGTCACTCAAGGACATTCACAGACCTGTCTCGAAGCCACTCCAGCATTGTCCAGTGTGTGCTTAGCGTTATTGGCCTGTTGGAAGGTGAATTGTCACTCCAGGCTGAGGTCCAGAGCACTGGTTTTCATCAAGGACCTTTCAGTACTTTGCTCCATTCATCTTTCCCTCAGTCCTGACTAGTTTCCAGGTTTCTGCAGCTGAAAACATCCCCACAGCATGATGCTACTACCACCATGCTTCACTATAGGGATGGTATTTGCTAGGTGATGAGTTGTGCCTGGTTTCTTCCAGACATGATGCTTGGCATTTAGGCCAAAGAGTCCAGTGTTTGTTTCATCAGACCAGAGAGTCTTGTTTCTCATGCTCTGAGAGTTCTTTAAGTATCTTTTGGTTGTCATGTGCCTTTTACTGAGTACTGGCTTCTGTCTGGCCACTCTACTATAAAAGCCTGATCAGTGGAGTGCTGCAGAGATGGTTGTCCTTCTGGAAGGTTCTCCCATCTCCACAGCGGAACTCTGGAGCTCTGTCAGAGTGACCATCGGGTTCTTGGTTACCTCCCTGACGAAGCCCTTCTCCCCCAATTGCTTAGTTTAGGCGGGCAGCCAGCTCTAGGAAGAGTCCTGGTGGTTCCGAACTTCTTCCATTCTGAGAACGATGGAGGCCACTCTGTTCTTCAGGACTTTCAGTGCTGCAGCAGTTTTTTGGTACCCTTCCCTAGGTCTGTGCTTCAACACAGTCCTGTCCCGGAGGCCCTATTTCTTTTTCTCTCTCTTTCCTTCTGTCCCCTCTCCGTCTCTCCTTGTTCTCACTGCTCAAGCTATGGGACAAAGTGTTGAAAAAAAAAAAAAAAAAAGGTGGGTGGGAGGCTGCGCCTAAGGAAGCGGCTGGGTGTGTCAGACACCGGAGACTGGTGAGTCCCTGATTTGCTGGGACACGGGGGAGAGGATGCTGGAATTGCATGTTGGATCTCACCATGCTTGGGAGAATATAAGGGGAGAGAGAAGTATTTTATCTTCATGAAAGCTATGGGCAGCACAGTGTGCAGGCAGAGGTTAGCAGAGACATTTATTCCGCTGAAGAAAGCAAGGAGCAGTGCTATGGGGGGGGGGGATCCTTTCTGCCAATGCGTCACTGTGGTTCCCTGCCTGCCACTACTATGCTTAAGAGGGGAGGGGGGGGGGGGGCTCGGCTTGTGGCAGGATGGTTCGGCCGTATTGAGAGGGCAGCCTTGGCTTAGGCTCCCAGGATGTTGGCTTCTATCCCTCTGGCCTTGTGGAGAAGGAGCAAGCAAAGTGGATTAGAAGGGAGAGCCAGGACAGCTTGTATTAAAGGAGACCCATTTCTCGTGGAGGGGCAAAAATAAAAAAAAAACCCTCTTCCTTTCCCTGTAGCTCTAGTAGCGCATAGATCTGGCGCTAAAACTCCCACCAAAGAGGGCCCTACGCCCCCCCCCCCCCCCCCCCAGGAGTGACAGCCAGGAAACCTGGCCCTAGACTTTGTGACCCATCGCATCATGTGAAAACCCACTAAACTCCAACTTGGAGGCCCTCTGTTGTGGGTATCACAAAAGGGGCAGCTCCTAAGCTGGCAGGGGAGGATCTTGAGCCTCCCCCTGGGCCCACACAGTTACCCTGGATTCCAGGGAAGATCCTGGGCAGGAGAAGTAGTTATCCATGGGTCCCTCGGGACCTCCAGGAAGAGGGGATATTTCTCTTTGTTGGCTGTTTTTGTCCTTAGATCATAGCAGACCCTAGCCCAGAGGCTTTAGCAGAGGGGACATTTTTCTTCCAGGGAGTTGAGGAACAGCCAATAGCTTGCTGCTGCTTAATGCTTTGGGGCACAGGCTTCTCTTGGAGTAGGTTGGCACCCAAGGTGGGGGTCTCAAAGAGGGGTATAAACTCCCTTTACCTCTTGAAGAGAAAATTGCCTCTTCAGAATCCCATGGGCTAATGCTTTGGTTTCTTAAGCTATATGTAGAGACCATGGTCCCTGCATGAGGGGGAACAGCCTTGAAGGTCTCCCATGATTGAAAATTAGAAGCTATTTTGAGGCGAGCCCATTCTGCAAATCTAGGGCTTTTTTAGGCCCCCATTCATAGGGGCTGTGTGGGTTGGGTGATCTTGCAGCTTTGAGTGCACTGAGACAGCTCACTTGGGGTTAGCCATGGCTACCTAATACATATATGGAGCCCTGGAGGAGGAACGTCTGACACTGACCCCCAGGAGTGGTGGCTAGGAGGCTCTGATGGTTATACGGTTGAGTGGCAGATTTGGAGCCATATTCACACTTTACAAATTGTCCCTTAAAGAGTGTTTTTTTTTTGTAGTTTTTGGAAGTCTGGGAAGTATATGGAAAAATCAAACTCTGAAGATTCCAAGTATAGGGCCTGTCTAGGCATGAGGGCCAAGATTCCACCACCTTTGGGATTGATACAGATATGAACCAGTTAGATGCTCCCATTAAGCTGCGCAGAGCGAGAATCTTTCCTATTAGAAATGCAAAAGCAGATCTCCCTACTGCAACAGGACATCTGGTCAACCTGAGGACAGGCAGTGATTCTGCTAGTGGTGGTAGGAGTTTGCCTATTGAAGTTTTATTTATTTTTATTTATTTATTTTTAACTTTTATATACCGGTGTTCCTGTAGAGGATACATATCGCATTTTATGCAGAAATAGACCTGAATTATGATGGACCAGGGGGTCCTGGATGTTGTGAAAAGAGGTATGCTCCCAAGTGTGTGAGAACTCGCAAAGGGCTTTTGGTCTCCCAATGTATGTCTCCTTTCAAAGAGAGGCATTAAGACATTGATGAAGTGGCAGCATCTTCAGACTATTGTGCCATTACCTCCACAGGAGAAGGGGAAGGGCACATACTTGAGCCATCTTGTAGTTCCAAAAGACCCAGGCCAGGTATTGGGTCTGAAGGAGGCAACAAGTGTCTGCACTTGCCCTATTCTCGAATACAAACATCGTGATTGGTAATAAATGGGAGAGTACTTAGTTTCTTTTAATTTGGCAGAAGTGTATGTTCACATTCCCACTCAGGCATTCCACCAGAGCCTCTTAAAGTTCTTGGTCTTGAGAGAATATTTTTCAATTCTAGGCAGTACCTTTTGGTCTAGTGATGGCACCCAGGACCTTTACCAAGATCATGGTAGTGGTGGTGACAGCAGCCTGATACAAATAGGGAATTATGGTGTATCCCTTCTTAGATGATAGGCTTATAGGAGCAAATTTGTGCAAGAAAGTCACATGGCCGCCTTAGAGGCAATAGTTAGCTTGAGTAATAAACTAATCAAAAAGAAGCTTGGGTTTGTTTCAAACCCTAGAATATCTAAAGGTCTGATCTCAATACAAGGGAAGGATAAGTTGATAGATGGTGTTGATCTCTCAAGTTCAGGATTCATCCAGGGCTTGGGGACTACCTGCAGCTGTAGGACCTCATGGCAGCATTGCTGGACCTGGTCCCACATATGAAGTCACTTCAGCTACCCCTGTTGTAAAGCTGGCTGGCTTCTTCCCAGGGTTTCCAGTGTCTGCTCCAAGTACATCCTGGAAGTAAGGAGGAGCTCGAATTGGTGGCTACAGTCCTCCAATCTGCAGAAAGGTGGTGTCCTGGAATCTCCTGACTGGATCATAATCACCACAGATACCAGCTTGGTGGGATGGGAAGTACACTGCCTGGGCCAGATAGCTCAGCGGCAGTGGTCAGAGGAGGAAGCTCAGTGGCCAATCAACAGTCTAGAAAGTAGAGCTGTTAGGTTGGCTCTTCAATTCTTCCTCCTGTTGCTAAAGGGGAGGGCAGTCAGAGTTTGGTCGGAGAATGCCACAGTGGTGGCATATGTAAACTAACAGGGGGCAGTCACTGCTGCACGTTAACGCAGGAGGCAGCCCAGCTGTGCAAATAGTCTGAACAGGCTGGACCTAGGAGAGTGGGAGCTGAATCCAGAATCCTTCCAAATGATAGTGGATCGGTGGGGTTGCCTGAGTGTGTACTTAATAGTGACATGAGTGAATGCCAAGGTCAGCATGTTTTTCAACCACAGGGCGTAGCCAGGTTTCAGCTGCATAGGTATGCTCATATGCCAGTGGTCACAGCTTAGCTCACTGTCTCTTCCCACCATGGCCCATGAATGGCAAGATGATAAAGAATAGAGGGTCACTCATCCATGGTGATATTAGTAGCCCCAGATTGATTGAGAAGGTCCTGGCATGCGTATCTAGTGAAGCTGCAGAGTGGGAACCCCTTTGCACTTTCCTAAGGAGCGAGGCCTTTTCTAGCAAGAACCGGTTCCAGTGGCAGACTGGCTCCATTCTCATACAGCGTGGCCCTTGAAAGGATGTGCTTGCTTAAGAGAGGTTACTCCTTGGCTGTGATCTCAGCTATGTTGAAAGTTCGAAATGTGTTAACATCCGTAGCATATGTCAGGATTTGGTGGATATTTTGAGGGTTTCTGGCCAAGGAGTTGACATTTAACTCATAAAGGTTCAGGTGGTTGCTATGTCATGCTATAGGGGCCAAATTAGGGGCACCCAGGTGGCAGTGCACCGGGACTAATATGGTTCCTAAGAGGGGTAAGACTGGTCCATCCACCATTTAGACCAGTAATACCTCAGTGGGACACCAACTTGGTCTTAATCAAACCACCCTTCAAGCCAATAAAGCGGGTCTTCGTAAAGGACTCCATCTCAAAACTACGGGCCTTATTTGGTGGTCTCTCCAGATTCAGTTACCTTCTGACTTATACCATCCATTTTGCCTAAGGTGGTATTTTCCTTTCATGTGAACCAATTGGTTTCTCTGCCAGACTTTATAGCAGGAACTATTGGGACAAGGACAGAAGCCTGCATCGGCTGGATGTGTGCCATTTTCTGGCGAAGTACCTAAAAGGTACAAACCCCTTTCGGAAAGTGGACAAGTTGCTTGTATTGTTTGGTGGCCTCCGGAAAGGAGAGGCAGCCTTCAAAGCTATCTTGGCTAGATGAGTCAAGTAGGTGATAGTTTTGGCAAACATAATCTTGGGCAAGCAGGCTCTGGCAGTCCAGCAAGCCCACTTTAAGGGGCATGGGCAGCAGCATCCTCAATCTCTCTGGATGAAAGTGTCAAAGCTTCCACATGGTCTTCCCTGTATTCCTTTGCAAAGTTCTACAGGTTGGATGTGCAAACCAAGGCAGACTCTGCGTTTGGAACAGGGAATCATTAAGCCAGCCCTGTCTTCCTCCCACCTCAGCGAGGAGAAGCTTAAATAACTCCCATATGTGAAGACTGGTCTAGCAGGAAGACGAGGAAGGTTAAATTATGCTTAGCTGATCATTTTCTTCCCTTGAGTCCTGCTAGACCAGTCCAGATTTCACCCAGGAAGACAGGAGCAGTGGGGATCAATGAGACCAATAGCATCATGCGAGTTATGTCCTTCTGCACCCTCATCCTGCCTCTCTCCCTCATCTTATCTTGACTCATCACAACTACTGAAGACCGCTCTGAGTATGTGTTTCAAGAATGTGGCATTTGGGAGACCTGGTGCTCACAGCACTTTGGCAATAGGTTACTGGTATTGGCCTGGGCCACACCTCCAGTTACATCTTAGAGTGATGTCATAAAAGAGGTGTATCCTCTGACTCCGTCAAATGTGAAGGAGGGAAGTCCCATATGTGAAGACTGGTCTAGCAGGACTTGGGGAAAGAAAATGATCAAGTAAGCATAATTTAACCTTCCTGTGATTTTTTTTTTTTTTTTTAAATCTGCTGTTTAGTTTGCTGGTTTCATGGAATGTCCCCTAATCCTGATGTTTTGAATGGGTAAATAACCATTCTCTATTTACCGTTCCACTCCACTCATAATTTTATAAATCTTAATCATATCCTTTGTTGTCTCTTCTCCAAACTAAAGAGTCCTAATCTGTTTAACCTGTCTCTGTAAGGGAGCTTTTTCATTCCCTTTATCATTTTTATCACCCTTCTCTCTACCTTTTCTATGACCGCTATATCTTTTTTTGAGATGGGCGACCAGACCTGCATACAGTACTCAAGGCGCAGTCATACCTGGCATAGATCTACACAAGGGCATTATGATATTCTAAGTTTTGTTCTCTGTTCCTTTCCAAATAGTTCTTAGCCTTCTATTTCTTTTTGGCCACTGCAGCACACTGAGCCGAAGATTTCAAGGTATTGTCAGAAGGACTCCAAAGGCCTTTTCCTGAGTGGTGACCCCTAATGCGGAACCCAGCATCGTATACCTTTAGTTGGGATAAGTTTTCCCTATATGCATTACTGTGCACTTGTTCACATTAAATTACATCTGCCATTTAGATGCACAGCCTCCTAGTCTTACAAGGTCCTTCTGCAATTTTTCACAATGCATTGCTATTTCAATGATTTGAAACAGTTTTGTGTCATCTGCAAATTTGGTCACTTGTTCCCTTTTCTAAATCATTTAAGAATATTCTAAATAGCACAGGTCCCGGGACAGACCCTTGGGGCACTCTCACTTTCTCCATTTGGAAAATGGACTCTTTAGTCCCACATTCTGTTTCCTGCCTTTTATCCAGTTACCAATCCACAATGGCACACTCTGCTTCCTATCCCATGACCTCCCAATTTCCTGAGGAGTCTCTCAGGAGGAACCTAGTCAAATGCCTTCTGAAAATCCAAATACACTATATCAGCCGGCTCACCTTTATCTGCATGCTTATTTACACCTTCAGAAAAATCTAGTAAATTGGTAAGGCAAGACATTTCTTTGCAAAAACCATTTTGACTCTCCCATAAATGGCAAGATGCAGGTGCCCAGTTTGAGGCATGAGCTTTGAAGGACAGAATCCACTTTGTCATGTCTGCTCATGTGGTCAGAAATTTTGTTTAAGTATAGCCTCTATCAATTTTCCCAGCACTGATGTTAGGCACACCGATCTATAGTTTTCCGAATAACCCCTGGTTATTGGCCACAGTACAGACTTCAGGTATCACAAAAACATGATGACAGAAAAAGACCATGTGGCCCATCTAGTTTGCCCATTCGTCTAATTTATCTAGCCCTTACAGTTCCCATCACTCCCTCAGAGATCCATTGCATTTATCCCATGCCTTCTTGAATTCAGATATCAATTTTGCCTCCACTGGGAGGCTGTTCCATGCATCCACTACCCTTTTGGTAAAGAAATATTTCCTAAGTTTACTCTGGAGTTTCATCCTCACCGTATGACCCCTTTTTCTAGAGCCTCCTTTCCATTGAAAGAGACTAACGTCCTGTGCATGGAAACCTTTGAGATATTTAAGAGTGTCTATCATATCTCCCCTATCTTGCCTTTCCTATAGGGTGTATATGTTAGATCTTCAAGTCTATCCCCATATGCTTTAGAATGAAGATCACCGATCATTTTAGTAGCCACTCTCTGAAGTGACTTCAACTGTAATCTTTTGAAGGTGTGGTCTCCAGAATTATACACACTATTCCAAATGAGATCTCCCCAAGGACTATATAGGGACACTATCACCTCCCTTTTTCTGCTGACCATTCCTTTCCCTTTGCAGCTAAGCATCTTTCTGGCTTTTGCCATCACTTTAACTACTTATTTGGCCACCTTCGGATCATCAGATACAATCACCCCCAGATCCCATTCTTCTTTTATGCTTTTATGCATAAAAGAAGAATGGGATCTGGGGGTGATTGTATCTGATGATCCGAAGGTGGCCAAATAAGTAGTTAAAGTGATGGCAAAAGCCAGAAAGATGCTTAGCTGCAAAGGGAAAGGAATGGTCAGCAGAAAAAGGGAGGTGATAGTGTCCCTATATAGTCCTTGGGGAGATCTCATTTGGAATAGTGTGTATAATTCTGGAGACCACACCTTCAAAAGATTACAGTTGAAGTCACTTCAGAGAGTGGCTACTAAAATGATCGGTGATCTTCATTCTAAAGCATATGGGGATAGACTCCAGTACTCTACCTCTCCCTTGGGAGAATCCCCATATGCTTTAGAATGAAGCATATGGGAGAATCCCCATATGCTTCATTCTAAAGCATATGGGGATTCACCTCCAGTACTGTACCTCTCCCTTGGGTTATTGTAGTCTAAGTGCATTACTCTGCATTTTTTTTTAGCATTAAACGATTGCTGTCTATCTCTAGGCCATTCCTTGAACATTGCAAGATCCCTCCTCATGTTTTCTACACCTTCCTGGCTGTCTACCTTATTGCAAAAAGACAAACCTTTCCTGACAGTCCTTCCACTATGTTGCTCATGAAAATGTTGAAATAAAAAATGGTCCCAGGACTGATCCCTGAGGTACACCACTAGTAACCACCCCCTCCTTAGAATAAACTTAATTTACCACCACCCTTTGTCACCTCCCACTCAGCCGATTTCTAATCCAGGCAGTCACTCTAGGTTCCATACCAAGGGTGCACAATTTGTAAGTCCCCTGTGTGGTGCTGTGTCAAAGGCCTTACTGAAATCCAAAAGTATACTACATCTAGCACTCTCCCTTGATCCACCTGATCAAAAAAATTGATCAGATTTCTTTGACAGGATTTACCACTAGTACAACCATACTTCCTCAGATCTTGCAATCCATTGGATTCCAGAAACTGCATTATCCTCTGTTTTAGCATTGATTCCATTATCGTTCTCACCACAGAGGTCAGAATAACCGGCCTATAGTTAGTAGCCTCCTCCTTACATCTACTTTGATGAATAGAAACCACAACTGCCCCTCTCCAATCCTTTGGAACTATTCCCGATTTTAAAGAATCATTGAAAAGGTCAGCCAGTGGAGCTGCCAGGACTTCTCTAAAGTTTTCTCAATACTCTTGGATGTATCCCATCCAGCCCCATTGCCTTATCTATTTTAGGTTTAGTTAGTTCCTCACCAACATACTGTTCTGAAAATTGATTGTTTTACCTCCTGTTATAATCTTATTTGGGTTCATTTTATGTGGGCCTGCACCAGGTCCTTCCACAGTGAGCACAGAATGGAAGTATTTAAGAAATATTGCTTTATCCTCATCAACCTCTACATAATTCTCCCCTTCACCTCTGAGTGTCTCAGTTCCACTTTTGCACTTTCTTCCATCATTAACATATCTAAAAAAGTCTTGTCTGCCTGTTTTACTGTATTTGCTATTTTTCCTTCCATTTGAATGTTTGCATTCCTGACTACTTTCCCAGCTACTCTTAGGCAAAAATATCTGGAAAAGCTATCTTCCACTTTGTGATCTCTTGTAATTTATGAATGCTAACCTTTTTCTCCCTTTTGCAGCTGCTACTTTAGAAACCATAGTTGCTTCTTTTTCCTTTATTTAATTTTCGTACCAAATTTTTCCTTATATCTCCTTTTAGTTTTGCCCACTGCTCTTTACTTCCCCTAGATTTTCCCAACCAGCTAGTAACTCCTTGACTTACTCCCCTATTTTAACAGAATTAGTTTTCCCAAAGCATAGGACCCTTGCCCTTTGCATGAATCTTTCTCTTGTGTTCCAGTACTGAACCATACTATCTGGTGATCACTGGATCCCAGATGATCATTAGCTACAACAGAGATAACTGTCCCCGTTGGTAAGCACCAGATCCAGTATCGCTTTCCCCTGTGTGTGTTTTTTTACCAGTTGACAGAAAAATTCTCCTTGCAGAGAATCCAAGATCTTGGATTTTGGCACCTGGCAGACAGCACATTTTCCGGGACATGTCTGGTCAGCAGATGGTTGTCTCCGTGCCCCTCAGAAGTGAGTCACTAGCCACCATTGCCCTCTGCCTCCTAGGTGCAGTGATTTTGAGCCTGCAGCTTTGGGGTCTGCATGTTTTGGTTCATCTTCATCCTGGGATGGTTTTATCCTCCTTCACGTTTAGGACTGCATACTGATTTTTCAGTTGAAAGGAAATCAGAGTCAGGGTGTAGGGTCTAATAGCCCTAGTAATCTTGGTACAACTATCATCTCGTGGTCCAGTTATACATTCCCCTCTGCTTGTTATCCATCTTTGCCTCGTTAAGAATTTTATCGATTTTAGTCGTCATTCTCCCAGTCTCTTCACCTCATGTCTGTGTTCGCCACCTGTTTCCTGAGGGAGTAGATCTGCAGATATCTTTCACACTAAGCCAGGTACTCTTTGTGGATCAGGATATCTGTCTGGACAGAAGTAGAAGTGGTAGCAGCGATAGCTTTGGCAGAATGTTGTTTCCTGGTCCTCCTTCAGTTGTTGGTAGCTTCGGGTACCTGTTGAAAGAAATGAGACCTGGTGTCACAAGCTGGAATCGGGGCTCACTCATGCAGAAGTGACACACGTCACAAGGCAGAACTGGAGATGGTCTTCTGCCTAACCAGCCCCCTCCCCCGCAGGCTAAATCCTTGGGTTTTGGTAGCCGGTAGGATTTTACTTCTAGTGAGCATCATGGTGATATAGGCACTGGCTGGGAGCTGGACCCAGATACTAATAATAAGGCTGGTACTGAGGACAAGCAGGGGCTGCATATAGGTAGAGCTGAATGCAAGCCTGGTTCTGAGGACAGGCAGGGCTAAATACAAGGCTGGTATTGAGGACAGGCAGGGCTTGAACCAAGGACAAGGGCAAAACCTGGGAAACAGACAAGGGACTGGGCAGAAAAAGGACTGGACTGGATAAGGACTAGGCAAGGACAGTTCTAGGACACACAACAGTAAACCAGAAAGCACAACAGGGCATGAGACAGGGCAAGGTAATCCTAGTAGGCTTGAAGAGACTGCAAGGCAGGACAGGTAGACCCAGAAGGCCAATGAGCAATGCAGGAGACCCTAGAAGGCCCCAGAACAGGGTAGGAACAGGGTAGGAAGCCGAGCAAGGCAGGAACATAAGAAATGCCATACTGGGTCAGACCAAGGGTACATCAAGCCGAGCATCCTGTTTCCAACAGTGGCCAATCCAAGCCATAAGAACGTGGCAAGTACCCAAAAACTGTCTATTCCATGTTACTGTTGCTAGTAATAGCAATGGCTATTTTCTAAGTCAACTTAATTAATAGCAGGTAATGGACTTCTCCTCCAAGAACTTATCCAATCCTTTTCTAAACACAGTTACACTAACTTCACTAACCACATCCTCTGGCAACAAATTCCAGAGTTTAATTGTGCGTTGAGTAAAAAAGAACTTTCACCGATTAGTTTTGTGTGCCACGTGCTAACTTCATGGAGTGCCCCCTAGTCTTTCTATTATCCGAAAGAGTAAATAACCGATTCATATTTACCCGTTCTAGACCTCCCATGATTTTAAACACTTCTATCATATCCCTCCTCAGCCGTCTCTTCTCCAAGCTGAAAAGTCCTAACCTCTTTAGTCTTTCCTCATAGGAGAGCTGTTCCATTCCCTTTATCATTTTGGTTGCCCTTCTCTGTACCTTCTCCATCGCAACTATATAGAATCATAGAAATGACGGCAGAAGAAGACCAAATGGTCCATCCAGTCTGCCCAGCAAGCTTTTGTACTTATTTTTCTCATACTTATGTTACTCTGACCACTGAGGTCGTCAGGGCCCTTATTGGTAACTTTTTGGTTCTAATTTCCTTCCACCCCCGCCATTGATGTAGAGAGCAGTGCTGGAGCTGCATCAATGTGAAGTATCAAGCCTAAATGGTTAGGGGTAGTAACTGCCGCAATAAGCAAGTTACTCCCATGCCTATTTGTTTACCCAGCCTGTGCAATTTAGTCCTTGTTGGTTGTTGTCTGAATATAAATCCTCTTTTCTTCATTCCCTCCTGCCATTGAAGCAGTGAGCTGCGCAGTATATGTATTCAAAATCAAGTATCAGGCTTGATTGGTTCAGGGTAGTAACCGCTGCAACAAGCAAGCTACTGCCACATTTATTTGTTTTTCCAGCCTGTGCAATTTAGTCCTTGTTGGTTGTTTGAGTATAATTCCTCTCTTCTTCATTCCCCCCCTGCCATTGAAGCAGAGAGCTGCTTGGATATGCAGTGAAAGTGAAGCATCAGGATAATTTGGTTTGGGGTAGTAACCGCCGCAACAAGCAAGCTACTCCCACGCTTATTTGTGAATGCAGATCTTTTTTCCCACATTTCCTCTTGCCGTTGAAGCATAGAGCAATTTTGGAATCGCATTAAACTTGTGTATGTTTATTGAATAAGGGTAGTAGCCAACATTCCTGCAAGCCACCCCCATGCCTCTTCTCTTCATTTCATTCCATTCACATCCTCAAGACTTTATGGATCCACAGCGTTTATCTCATGCCGTTTTGAAATCCTTCACAGATTTGGTCCTCACCACTTCCTCCGGAAGGGCGTTGCAGGCATCCACAACCCTCTTCATGAAGAAATACTTCCTGACATTGGTTCTGAGTCTTCCTCCATGGAGTTTTAAGTCATGACCACTGGTTCTGCTGACTTTTTTCCAACGGAAAATGTTTGTCGTTGACTTTGGATCATTAAAACCTTTCAAGTATCTGAAAGTCTGTATCTTATCACCCCTGTTCCTCCTTTCCTCCAGGGTATACATATTTAGATTTTTCAATCTCTCCTCATAAGTCATTCGATGAAGACCCTCCACCTTTTTGGTCGCCCTTCTCTGGACCGCTCCTTCTGTCTCTGTCCCTTCTGAGATACCATCTCCAGAACTGAACACAGTACTCCAGATGAGGCCTTACCAAGGACCTGTACGAGGGGATAATCACTTCCCTTTTCTTACTCGTTATTCCTCTCTCTATGCAGCCCAGCATTCTTCTGGCTTTAGCTATTGCCTTGGCACATTGTTTCGCTGACTTCAGATCGTTAGACACTATCACCCCAAGGTCTCTCTCCTCCTCCGTGCACATCAGCCCTTCACCCCCTATCGAATACATTTCTTTCGGATTTCCACACCCCCCATATGCATGACTCTGCACTTCTTGGCACTGAATCTCAGCTGCCGTATCTTTGACCAATCTTCCAGCTTCCTTAAATCCCATCTCATTCTCTCCACTCCTTCCGGCGTGTCCACTCTGTTGCAGATCTTAGTATCATCCGCAAATAGACAAACCTTACCTTCTATCCCGTCCGCGATGTCTCTCACTAAGATATTGAACAGGACATTTTGTGAGATGCGGTGACCAGAATTGTACACAGTATTCAAGGTACTGTCTCACCATGGAGGCATTATGACATTTTCTGTTTTATTTACCATTCCCTTTCTAATAATTCCCAACATTCTGTTTGCTTTTTTGACTGCCGCAGCACACTGAACTGATGATTTCAATGTGTTATCCACTATGACGCTTAGATCTCTTTCTTGGGTGGTAGCTCCTAATATGGAACCTAACATTGTGTAACTATAGCAATGGTTATTTTTCCCTATATGCATCACCTTGCACTTATCCACATTAAATTTCATCTGCCATTTTGATGCCCAATTTTCCAGTCTCACAAGATCTTCCTGCAATTTATCACAATCTGCTTGTGATTTAACTACTCTGAACAATTTTGTATTATCTGCAAATTTGATTACCTCACTCGTCGTATTTCTTTCCAGATCATTTATAAATATATTGAAAAGTATGGGTCCCAATACAGATCCCTGAGGCACTTCACTGCCCATTCCCTTCCACTGAGAAAATTGTCCATTTAATCCTACTCTGTTTCCTGTCTTTTGGCCAGTTTGTAATCCATGAAAGGACATCGCCACCTATCCCATGACTCTTTACTTTTCCTAGAATCCTCTCATGAGGAACTTTGTCAGACATCTTCTGAAAATCCAAATACACTACATCTACTGGTTCATTGTTATCTACATGTCTATTAACTCCTTCAAAAAAGTGAAGCGGATTTGTGAGGCAAGACTTGCCTTGGGTAAAGCCATGCTGACTTTGTTCCATTAAAGTCAGGCTAACTGGTCTGTAGATTCCCGGATAGCCCCTGGAGCCCTTTTTTAAATATTGCGGTTACATTAGCCACCCTCCAGTCTTCAGGTACAATGGATGATTTAAATGAGGCCAAGATAGGTCACAAGGCAAGGTAGAAGGCCTGGGTAGGCCGCAATGTAAGGTAGAATAGCACGACAAGGCTGGCCAGGTCAAGGAGCTGAGGTGACTCCATGAAGAGGTAAGGAGGGACTGGATAGACTGGGTTGGAACTGCTACGTCATGTGATCAGCGAAGAGGTGGCTAGGACAGCTATGAGTGGGGCTTACTGAAGACCTCTGCTGGTGGGGAGGCTGCATCCAGGCCGAACCATGGCACAGGGAGGCTGCATAGCAGGCAAAACCGTGACACCTGATTACACTCTTTGACACTTATTTCAAAATAATTCCTGGTCCTCTAACCTGAGGAGTTTGCCATATATTATAGGGAATGTACAGGAACATGAAAAAAGTAATTGAGGTCAGCACACTAGCAGAGATCAGGCTTGAAAAATCTGTCCAGATGGGACTGAAAGTCTGAAGTAAAGCAAATGTAATTCCAGAAGGAGCTGAAACAGCTCAGCAACTGATAGGAAACAAGCGAGGAGCAAAACTGCAGCAGAAAACAACCAAAAAGAAACAAAAGTTGATTACAAAACTGGAGATAGTATCCATGTTGTACCAATTCAGGCTCGCTCCTGCTGATCTAGTAAGCCTCCAGCGGGGTGGATCCAATGCAAATCTAAGAAGAACTAGAGATCCTGCTTAAAAGCATGTGGCATCAGGTAGCTTGCTTTGTAAACTCTGGGCTGGAAAGGTAAAGGGCAGTGAATCAAGACCAGCCATCCCTAGCTCAGAGTGAATAAAGACCTCCAGTATAGGGAGAAGAGTTAGAGATTTAGATGAAAACATTCATAAAATTGCAGTGGATGGAAAGCGATACTAGTGAGAATCCTTAATTTGCCAGATGTTGGTTGGCTTGCAGGTAGGAGCACCCAAACAGCTGTTAGACGTAGAGGGATTTATAAGAGAGTTGTTAACAGAGCCTACTGAACATAATCCTTAAAGAGAATAGTGTTCCTAATGTGGGAAAGGATTATATGATCACATTACTCTCCTGTTTTACGGGAGTTGCATTGGCTGCCAGTCAAGAGTCGATCGCATTTTAAATGGGATGGTTTTGTTACGCAAGTTGCTGTACTCAGAGTAGAAGTATATAAGTGCATCCAAAATTTAGTTATCTGAGCCAACATGTGCATTGTGCTCAGAGGGAACAGGATTGTTAAAATTGCCGCCAACTCGAGAGCTGGTTTCCACACCATCCTGTGTTTGTCATTGGCATAAAGGCAAACCTTTCCCAACAATCCTTCCACTTTGTTGCTCATGAAAATTTTGAAAAAAAACTGGTGTTTGGACTGATATCTGAGGCACACTTGCAATGCCCCCCCTCCGGATTAATCTCCATTTACCACTACCCTTTGTGGCCTCCCACTCAGCCAGTTTCTAACGCAGTCAGTCACTCTTAAGTTCCATACTAAGGGTGCTCAATCTATAAATCTGTGCAGAACCATGCCAGAGGCCTTCCTGAAATCCAAGCATACATCATACATCTAGCATTCTCCCTTAATCCAGCTCTCTGGTTACCCAGTTAATGAATTTGATCAGGTTCATGTGACAAGATTTACCTCCAGTAAAACCATGCTGTCTTAGTTCTTGCAATCCATTGGATTCTAGAAACTATCCTCCTTGTTTTAGCAGCGATTCCATTAATTTCCTGACAACAGGGGTCAGATTAACCAGCCTTATAGTTCTCAGCCTCCTCCTTGCTTCCACTTTTATGAATAGGAACGACATCTGCCTGTCTCCAGTCCTCTGGAACTACTCCCAATTCTAAATCAGCATTGAAAAGTCAATAGAGCTGACAGGACTTCCCTAAGTTCTCTCAATATCCTCTGATGTATCCCATCTGGCCCCATCATCTTATCTATTTTAAATTTAGTTAGCTCCTCATGAACACACTGTTCTGGAAATCAGTTGAGTTTTACCTCAGTTCTAATCTTATTTGTGTTTGTTTTATGTGGTCCTGCTCCAGGCCCCTTACACAGTGAATACCGAACAGAAATATCTGTTAAGCAATTTAGATTTTTACTGAGCAGCCTAAACATATTCCTCCCTTTCACCTCCTGAGTCTCACAATGCCACTTTTGCACTTCTTTCTATCACTAACATAATCTTAAAAAAAAAAAAAGGCTTGTTCACCCATTTTACCATGTTTTTCTATTTTTGAATTTGAATTTTTGCATTCCTGACAACTTTCCCAGCTTAAAAATTGCTAAACCCTACGTTAGATGAGAGAACATTCATATTGTCTTATCCTAACCTGAACCACCTCTTTCATTAACAATGTAATGCTCTCTCTTTATATACCTAGACTTACACTCCACATACAGCTCTCTTCTTCTCCAATACAGGGCACACCTCCATCACATTGCGGATCCCTAGAATGGTAGGGAGATTAGATGACAGACTGTGTTGTCATACAGCAATACCAGGTGTTTGAAAAATCCTTCAGGACTTAGCTGGCAAGGAGAAGGGAGGCTGGTGGCGAGTCCTTTCTCCCTTGACTAGTACACACCTCCCATTCCTGTTCTTAAAAGCCTTCCCACCTGACCCTTAACCTGCCCGAACGCAACACACCTCACCCCCTACACAGGCATCTCTCCCCCCTTTCATCCCTCCCTGACACTCCCTTCCTCCCTCCTCCCAACCCTCCCTGCTATCCTTAATCCTAAATTATTTTTATCAACAAGTCATTTATGTACATATGTTATATACTATAATCTATTGTTCCATGTATTTCTGTTATAATTCTGTTATAATTGTTATAATTGTTACCATGTTATAATGTAAAATAGGGCCGATCTAGCCCTATTCGTTTAGTTATCTGGAAACCGATGTGATATCTCGATTGAATGTCGGTATATAAAATAAATAAATAAATAAATAAATAAAATTCCTGTGCAGTTCCTTCACTCCTCCTGTATTCCAGAACCCAGTGCAGTCCTCGCTCTCTTACATCGCCTGACCAGCCATATCTCCCACCCCAGATGCAGCCATCTTACTCTCCTCCTCCACTTCTAGTCCCATCCCGGAGCAGCCCACTCGCTCTGTTCTAATCCCCACTCTATCCAGGTGCCATTTTTCTCTCCTCCATTGCCCCCCCCCCCCAATCGCAGCTCTCAATCTTTATCCCCCCCAACCCATCAGTCTTTGCACGTTGCCTAGTTCCGTCACTCTCTTCCTCTCTCCCCTCAACCTGCTGAAACTTCTGTTTGTGGGCCTGCTGCTGCCTTCGAGACCCTAATCGGGATGGAAGATGCATCCTCCTCCTCCTCCCTCCACTCCGGCCTCAGTTGGGGATAAAGAAGTTTCTATCGTCTTCTGGACTCCAGTAGGGGTGTTTCCTCTGCTGAGGTATTTGCTCTCAGCGGGGGTGGGGTGGGATTGTTATCTACATTTGGCTTTGCTGTGCTACCTTTGGTGTCTCCTTCAGGCTAGTGCTGCTGGCTTCCTCCTCCTCAGCTTCTGTGGAGGGTTTTTGGCTTTGTTCTGCTTGTTTGCCAGCACTCAGTATCAACTCTGGCAGCGAGCAGGTGAATGCCTTATCAAAAGCCTGCAGCAAACATGACTCAGTGATTCTGGCTATTTATAGTAACATAAAGTACTTCTACAGACCATTAAATGTCGATCATGCAAGGTAATGTACATGTATATCACTCCCAGCTCTCCTTCACACCACACATACAACACCACAACTTACTGTTTCCCATTCATTGCTGTTTGGCCATAGATAGCATAACACATAACCTGCCATCCATGAGCTGATGCCATACTCCAGAAATAAAATAAGTATGTAAAGTTATTTTGTTGTCTGGAAATAGACAAGCTATAACCTCTTCCTTCATTCTCCTGCTACTTGAATTGCTTCTGGTGCCATTTGCTGTGGCTGCACAAGAGAGAGAGACACACACATATAGAGGAGCAAGTTCTTAAACATGTCATTAAATCACACCTAATCATCTTTAATACTACTATGTAATACCATGTGAGCAGGTGGAGGAAGGGAGTGGTGAAGAGTAAAGTGAAGCAGCAAAGGACTTTGGAAAGGTAGCAAAACTTTACAAAAATTGCCAACCCTGTAGCCATTGATGTTTGTGTGTGTGTAGCAGAGATTGAAAGGAAAGCTCGTAATGCCTCAAAACATGAGCGAGTTTGGCACTGAATGACAATCCCTCTCTCCAATCTCTTCCCCCCCCCCCTTAGAAGCATGCATAACTGTCACCTATCATGACATGTGAGAAGTATGCCTGAACAGAAAACCAACATGGAGAAGGAAATCCCCAGAAGCCTCTGCGTGTCTTTGGCCTGCCTGGGCTGAATGGACTGAGTGACTTTCTGAGCATGGATATCTGTAGAGGCAGGCAAGCTGGCACCAGACAGGTGATGTCTATTCATAGGGTCACAAAGAAGAAACCACAGGGGAGCTTCAGGCACTATTCTCAGGAGTTTGTAATCAACATAGCTACAGACAGTGTTGATTGCCTTGACCAGTAAGAGTTTAACAGAACAAAGAAAGTCATGGGAAATGGGCCACACCTCCTGGGAAGCCAATCAGGGTTAGTTAGGGATAATCTTATCATGCAGTTGACATGACAACTTATGTAAATGATCCTTTGGGCAGTCATGCAAGTCTCTAGAACCTTCTATCCTTTTCCTGTATTTGAATGTTATCTATAAAACAAGGGTCACTTCCTGTATCCAATGAGATGCTGGTCAGTTTGTAAGACTAAGGGCACCCAGTACCTCCCGAGAACACTTATATTGATTAATAAAAATACATTATACTTTTTACTGAGTCTAAGTGTTCTTGTGTCCCTGGCCATAAGCATAGAGTAAGCTTTACACATGCATGCATCTTGAAGGGCATGCTGTCAATCAGTGGGTCTATGTGACAAGCCAGCCAAATTTGCTTGCACCAAATGGACACAGCAGTTACATAAATGTGCTATAAAGGAGACAGCATATGTATGTTCACGCTTATAGACCGCTACATGCAACATTATACACTCTACTGTGGAGTATATGCCAGAACTACCTCCCTGATGTGAGGTACCTGTGTGGGCCATCCTGCAGGAACTGGAGCATTCTAGTATCCAAATCAGGTAAAACCTGATGTCTATGATACAGTGGATGCCATCTGAGTCATCTCACCAGGAACAAAGGTTTCATCTCTTGCTAATTGTGAATATTTTATCCATAAGAACTTTAAAAAATTGGAAAAAAGGTCTACCTGAGGAAAATAAGAAAAGCATAAGCATTGGCAAGTTAGATTTAAAACATTGATAAGGTGGGCTTAAAGAGAATTTGAAAAGAAGCTGGCCTCTGAGGCAAAAACTCATAACAAAAACTTAAAAAAAAAAAAATATTTCCAAAGTGGAAGCCTATGAGGGAGTCAGTTGAACTGTTAGATGATCAAGGAATTAAAGGGGCATATAGGGAAAATTAAAGTCATCATGGAAAGACTGAATTAATTCTTTCCTTGGTGTTTACTGAAGAGGTTGTTGGGACAATACTTGTGCCGGAAACTGCTTTCAGTGGTGATGATTCAAAAGAGCTTATACAAATCTCTGTGAAGCTGGACAAAGTAATAAGGCAGATGGACAAAACAGAGTAGCAAATCACTGGGACCAGATGGTATACACCCTAGAGTTCTGAAGAACTCAAAAATGAAATTTCAGATCTGTTACTGGTAATTTGTAACCTATCTTTAGAATAATCCATCATACGTGAAGACTGGAGGGTGGCCACTGTAACCCCGATCTTTAAAAAGAGCTCTAGGGGTCATCTGGGAAACTATAGATTGGTGATTAGTGAGTCTGACTTTAGTGCCGGGATAAACCATGGAAACTGTTTTAAAGAACAAAATCACTCAACATATAGAAAGATGTGGTTAATGGGACACAGCCAGCACGGATTTACACAAGAGAAATCTTGCCTCACAAATTTGCTACATTTTTTTTTTGAAGGTGTTAAACACATGGATAATGGTGAGCCAATGGATGTAGTGTAATTGGATTTTCAGAAGACATTTGACAAGTCCCTCATTGGTAAATGAAGAAGTCATGTGATAGGAGGCAGTGTACTATTGTGGATTGAAAACTGGTTAAAGAATGTTCCATTGAGGAGGTTCATCATAATATTATTTCCTTCTACAGTTAAGGATTTTTGGCACTAGAAATGAAACAGTTGTATTTTTATCTCTTTTTTTTTCTCTGTTTCTTTTGGAGCTTGGCCATATAAATGATTTTAACTAGATTTAAGTAAGGCAGTGTGAGTCCTAAAGTATGGTTAGCATTCTTGTTTCTTGCCCTTACTTTGTGTGTACACCATGCTATCAACACAATCGGAGCACTTCCAGATGTTAGTCTGGTATGAGAGGGACTGCATATTGGAAAAGAAACAATGAGGATTCATATATATTATGAAGATGCTTATTTATTATTGTATTCTGAGCAGGGGGGGCAATCTAAAAAGACTTGCAAAGAGTGCTCTCATGATTTTCTTAAATATACAAGACAATTTTTGACACATTATAGGTTCAATATTGAAATGGCTTGTCCAGCTACGTTCAGGACTTAGCCTAATAAACCACAGGGTTTGTGTTTCCTTTCACCGAGCATCTCTGATTTATTCAGCTGACTGTATAGCCGGAGGCATTCCAGGACATGGCTAGGTTAGGTAACTTATCCAGCTAAGTCTGATTGTGCTGGAGAACAGTCCTAAAGTTAAATGGCTAAGATTATCCAGCTAACTAAGACTTTTAACGGGCTAAATTCAGCAGAGCAACTAATTGGCAGTGCCTGCTGAATTATCTGTGACTATTTATCTGGCTGACCTTAGCCAGATTAATTGCCTACCCTCGCTGCTGTTTTATCTTGATTCACTAAACTCACTGAACAATTTTTAACTGTTAAGATTTCCAGATTTCTATTTATTTATAAATAGCAAGAATACAAGCACATACATAATTATTACCAAACAATACCAAACACAATAACATCAATTAAAACATCAAATCACATCAAATCAGGCAATGTACCCGAGACTAGAAACGGTATCTATGCTCCGCTAGACCATCCTTTGACCAGAATGACGATACTAAATGCTCACATAAGCCTCATTAAAAAGATAGGTTTTCAATGATTTTCTAAAGCCAAGTAAACCCTGAGTTGATTTTAAAAAGTCAGGAAGTGTGTTCCAACGGCGCAGATCTCAAGTTTGGGTGAATTGCGCCCAAAGATTTAATACAAGAAAAATGCAATCATATTTGTGGTGCAGAAACCAAAGAGAACTATGATGGGGGGGGACAAGGTACTGCTATGAACCAAACAAGAGCGGGATCAGAGGGTGACCATATCTGGTAATCTCAGTAGTGTGTTATAATGTGACAAGATGATGATGGTGAGGATGTAACTAGCAGAACAGGTGGTGATAATGGCTCTGTATAAGAGACCTCATCTGGAGTCTAGTCCAGTTCTGGAGTGCTTCATCTAAAGGCTATGAGCAGATTAGCAATGGATCAGAGGATGGCAGCCGAGATATTGCAGAGCTTGCACGAGAAGATTTGTGAAGTGATGCTTAAGGGGTCTTAAGTCCATATATCCTAAAGACGAGACTTTTAGATAGATATAAACAAGAGGCGAGCATTATACAAAAGAAAAGACATTTTAGCTATGGATTGAATGAATGGGGTAGAATCAGGAGTAAGATAAGGAAATATTTCTTCACAGAACGAGTGTTTGATGCTTGGAATAGCCTCCCAATATTGAAATTCAGGAAAGCCTGGGTGGGACATCCTAAATTGCAGGGAATCGAGGGTGTTGCCAGATATCAGATAGGGTCTGCAGTATTGTAACAAGGAAGGAAAATGGGGCAGCTTAGACGGGTTTTGTGAGCTTTATCCGCTGTCATTCTTTGTTTCATATTACATGCAAAAGATATGTCTAACTGACTGGTTATTTCTGTAGTACAAGACCTTGCTGCACATGGTCAGGATTCAGGGGGGGAAAAAAGAGTCATATTTTGGTGTCCTCATCTTGTATTTCAAGCAGCCTGCTGAATTCTGACACATACCGACAGCACTTTGACAAATGTTCCTGTTGTGTTATACAGTACTGTGCTGTGTTTCTGGTTTTGATTGTAGCTGAGTTTTCAGTGTGTGACCTACATTTTCTGGTGCAATCATTAAGCATTAGTACTGCAGGTGGTGGTGCTGGAGTATACTGCAGTGCTAACGAACAGAGAAACATGAAGGATCTTTAGAAACCAAACCAGTCCTTCCTGCCTATGCACACAGCAAGACCTAGTGCACCAGACTGCTGTATTGTTGCTTATTTTACTCTCCGCCTGTGCTTGTTCCTAGTTCAGTTGCCTGCTTACCTCTGGGATTGCTGATGGTTCACTGTTTATTCTGTGGTATACACAAGATAATTCTTAAGGTCATCCCTTTTATGTTGTATACACAGCAGGACATCTGCATACAACTTTCTTTAGTTGGTGCATTTTCAACTGTGTTTGAAAGTTGCTCTTAGCTTGTGATATGTTTAAATTTCTCCTAAAATAAGTTCAGGATCCATTGTGGAAAAAGATTTGTGTGAACACTATGTTAAAGTATCTCAAACAACAAGAGAGCAATTTGCTATCCTACAGATTTGAAAACCAGTGTTAAATTTGGAGCTCTTTTCTTAGTTGCTGAGTGTCTGGACTTTCAAGACAATTTTGGTTATAAAAACTGCCATCTTGGGTCAGACCAAGAATCCATCAAGCCCAGTATCCTGTTTCTAACAATGTCCAGTCCAGGTCATAGGTATATGGCAGGATCCCAAATAGATAGATTTCTTGTTCCTTAATACCCAGGGTAAGCAGTGGCTTCCCTCAAGTCTACCTGGTTAATAATAGTTTATGGTCTTTACTTCCAGGAACTTGTCCAAAATGTTTTTAAACCCAGCTATGTTTACCACATCCTCTGACAATGAATTCCAGAGTTTCATTGTGTGGTGATTGAAGAAGTATCTTCTCAGATTTGTTTTAGATGTGTTGCTTAGTAACTTCATGGCGTGTCCCCTAGTCTTTTTTTTTTCTTGAAAGAGTAAACAGCTATGTATTTACCTGTTCCACTCCACTCATGATTCTATGGACCTTTATCATATCTCCCCTTAACCCTCTCTTCTCCAAGCTGAAGAACCTTAACTTCTTTAACCTTTCCTCATAGGGGAACTGTTCCATTCTCTTTATCATTTTCCATTGCAACTAGATCTTTTTTGAGATGATGTGGCTAGAATTGCAGTCACACAATGGAGTGCTACAGAGATATTATGATATTCTCTGTTTTATTCTCCATTTCTTTCCTAATAATTTCTAACATTGTATGCATTCTTGACTGCCACCGCACACTGAGCTGAGGATTTCAGTGTATTGTACTCAATGATGCCTACATCCTTTTCCTGAGTGGTGACTGCTAGTATGGAACCTAACAGTTTGGATTACTTTTCCCTATCTGCATTACTTTGCACTTGTCTCAATTACATTTCATCTGCCATTTGGGTGTCCAGTCTCCCAGTCTGTTAAGGTCCTCCTGCAATTTCTTGCATTCCGCTTGTGATTTCATAATGCAGAATAATTGAGCATCATCTGCAAAATTGATCACCTCACTCATTGTTCCCTTTTCCAGATAAAGATAATTTATAAATGTTTAAAAACATTAGTCCCAGTACATAACCCAGGGGCACAATTTGAAAGCCACAGTTTGAAAGCCTTAATAGGGCATTGCCTCCTATTTGATGACTCTAATTTTTTCAGGCGTCTCTCGGAAGGATTTTTTCAAATGCTTTCTGAAGATCCAAATGCACTGTATCCACTGGCTCACTGTTATCCATATATTTATTAATCTCTTAAAAAAAAAAATGTAGCTGTCTGGTGAGGCAAGACTCTCCTTGGGTAAATCCATGTTGGCTGTGTCCCATTAAACCATGTCTGTCTATACGCTCAATTTTGTTTAGAGTAGTTTCTATGATTTTTCCTGGCATTGACGTCAGGCTTTCTAGTCTATAGTTTTCAGGATAACCCCTGGAGCTCTTATTAAAGATTGGAGAGTGACCACTGTAATGGCAATCTCCAGGTACAATAAACAATTTTAATAAGTTACATATTACTAGTAATAGTTCTGCAGTTTCATTTTTGAGTTATTTCAGAACTTTGGGGTGTATGCCATCTGGTACAGATGATTTGCTACTCTTTAGTTTGCATTTGCCCTATTACATCATCCAAATTTACCATAATTTTTCATTTCCTCTAAATCATCACCATTACATACCACTTCCGGCACAGGTATTGCCCCCACATCATCCCCCGTAAACATGAAGCAAAGAATTCATTTAGTCTTTCAGCTATGGTTTTGTCTTCCCTAAGTGCCTTTTTCACCCATTGATCCTCTAATGGTTCAACTGACTCTCACAGGCTTCCTGCTTTGGATATATTTGAAAAGAAGTTTTTATTATGCATTTTTGCCTCTTTGACCAGCTTCTTTTCAAATTCTCTTTTTGCCTACCGTATCAATATTTTGCATTTAACTTGTCAGTACTTATGCTTTTTCCTATTTTCTTCATTTGGATCTTTTACCATTTTTTGAAAGAAATGCTTTTGGCTATAATATCCTCTTTCACCTTGCCTTTTAACTATGCTTGCAGTCATTTGGTCTTTTCCACTGTTTTCTTGTTTGGAATACATCTGGTCTGGCCTTCTAAGACTGTATTTTTAAAGGGTCTACGCCTGATGTAAACTCTTAACCTTTTTAGCTGCACCTTTTTTTTCTGTTTTCCTCATTTTAACAGTCTGCCTTTTGAAAGTTAAATGTTGGAGCAATAGTTTTCCTTAATGTCTTCCCTACAGTTTTTAAGTCAGATTTGATTGTGTTATGATCACTGTTGCTACATGGCCCCACTACAGTTAACTCTCACACAAAATTCTGCATTCCACCTCTAATGAGGTCTAAAATAGCTTCCACCTCTTGTCAGTTCCAGCTGCTCCATGAAGCCATCATTTATTTCATCTAGAAACTTTACCTCACTAGCATGTTCTGATGTGACACTTCAATTAATGGGGTATTTGAAATCACCCATTGTTACTGTGCTGCCATCTTTAACTTCCCTAATCTCTGTTAGTGTTTCATTGTCTGTTCATTCTGGCCAGATCCTCAGTAGTATGCCCCCACTGCTATACTCTTCCCTGTCACACATGATATTTCTATCCATGCAGATTCCACAATGCATTTAATCTCCTGTAGGATCTTTATCCTGATTGATTCTATGCCATCCTTAATATATAGAGCCCCCCTTCCCAGTTTCATATGTGCTATCATTGCAATGTAATTTGTAACCTGGTATCATGCTGACCGATAAGTTATCCTTCTTCCATCAGGTCTCTGAGATGCCAATTATATTAACCTCTTCATTCAGTGCTAACTCTCCCATTTTATTTTTTATACTGATATTTGCATATAAACATTTTAAATTGTGTTTGTTTATACATACTACCTTCCTTGCAGTTGACTGGGATAATTTGGAATCTTTTAACTCAATCTGCTCTTTACTTAAAGGCACCTGGGCTATTCTTCCTTTATTGGAAGCTCGCTGTTGAGATTCTCTTAATTTCCCTGTTTTGTTAGTATTTTTCGAAGAAACCACCCTCTGCATCATGTACTGCTGAGCAACTGTTCTAGTTTAAAAGCTGCTCTATTTCTTTTTTAAATGTTCACATCAGCAGTCTGGTTCCACCCTGGTTAAGATGGAGCCCTTTCTTTCAGAATAGGCTTCCCCTTCCCCAGAATGTTCCCCATTTCCTAACAAATCTAAAATTCTTTTCCCTGCATTATCATATCCATGCATTAAGATTCTGGACCTCTGCCTTGCCTGCCTCTGGGGTCCTGCACAAGGAACAGGGAGCATTTCTCAGACTTCTACCCAGTTCTGGATTTCAACTTTCTACTTTAAAGTCTAACTTTATTTATTTATTTGACTTCCAGTGCCTCCCTTATGCACTTTCCTTTGTAATTGGTATCTACATATATTACAACAGTGGTCCTCCCCAGCACTGCCTAGTTACCTGATCATGTCCTGTTATACCAAGGTGACATTCTCCTTCCAGGTGGCCTTTCTTCTCCAAGGCAGCACAGGTTCTGCTGCTTTGGAATTTGGGACTTTACTATGTCTCTAAAGGTCTCTTCTGCAAATCTCTCCGCCTGCCTCAGCTCCTCCAGATCTGCTACTCTAGCCTCCAGAGATGGGACTCGTTCTCTGAGAGACAGGAGTTCTGGAGTTCTTTGCACTGAGCACATGCATACAACCTCTCACCAGCTGGTAGATAATGATACATGTGGCACTCTGTGCAAGAGACTGGAAGGCCCCCATCTCGCCGTTGGACTACTGACTGCATCTTAGTATTATTGAGTTGTTAAGGTTTCTAAGGGAGTACAGATGCTGAATCTAATGTAAGTGATTAAAATGTATTTGGTGTGTTTATTAATATTAGTTTGGTAATGTCCTACAAGGGGACAGCACTTAATCTGTTGTTAAGGGCTGGGTTACTCCCTTGTTTATCTAATACCCTGATTGATTCTTGCAAAACAAATGTTCTTCCTCTCCTCTTAATTGTGATAAGTCTATAAATCAAAGGATGTATTTTGGGTGGGAGAGAAAGAAAACACTCAGTTTATTTAGCTTTCTTTATTAAATCTAACTCAGTCTTGCTGTAATGGTGGTAGGTTTTTTTTTTTAATGAATTTTTCTTAATAGATTTATTTAAAATGCCCCACATAAAACTATAGCTACAGAAAAAAAATTCTCGTTTTGAAAATTTCTGTGAATCCCTACAGTATTTAAATGGACATATGAAGAGTGATGATACGGAGAACTTGTTTCACTGGTGTCATCTGTGGTGTCATTGACAGGTAGCAAAAGACGTATCTGTCAGACTACACCACGAGCTGGAGAATGTAGAAGAGAAGCGAGCACGAGCAGAAGATGAGAATGAGGCACTTCGACAGCAGATCATCGAGGTGGAAATCTCCAAGCAAGCACTGCAGAATGAGCTGGACAGGTTGAAAGAGGTAAGGGGTCACGCTCAGGAAGGTCCATCCAGATCACATATCTTTGCTTTGCTTATTAAGGCTTGGTTCAGTTTCAGGCTAAAGCAGAAGCATTCACATTGCAGCTCCTGCCAGATTCCTTCAAATCTGTGAATTCAGCTGCACACCTTGTTATCCATTCTGACAAGAACAGTACAATAGATATAGAAGAAGTGCTTGGCAACGCTGTATTCTATTTCTAAAACTGTTGCAGTAGTTGTTAGTAGGGTAATGGTGGCTGTTCGCAAAATAATTTGTCCATTGGCACAAAATGGAGGGAAATGTTTTGAAAAACAGGCTGCATGAATCTTCCACAAGTTAGAAACTGTGTGTTATGAACAGTATGTATATGTGCATTTATCTTTATAGTTATGACTTTAATTGAAGGCAGAGTGATAGCTTTTATTCAGGGATTTTTCTTATGTGATGAGTCATATAAGGATCTCAGAAAAAGTGACGAGTACAAACATTGTATGCCTGGAATACATAATAACTGAAAGTGCAAAGGCTTACAGAGTAGAACTGATTACATTTACGCTGTAGTGTTGAACACAGATTGTATGCTGTAAAAGTAATGGAGATATGTTGTATACAAGTAATTGAGCTATAGGACACTTTTTTTTGTTTGTTACATGCTAGAAGGCCTCATTTATTTATTTTTAAAATCAATATCTCCTCATATCCTACGTTCATGGCAGGTTACAAAGTTACATGCGTAATCAATAAAAACAAACAAAAAAACAATACAACTGACTAGGCTAATCAAATAATATTGAGAAAATTCCATACAAAACACGGCACTACCAGCTCGTATGCTAGACCGTTCTTGCTATGCTGAGTCATCTCGTATGTCAGATTAAAAAATAAGTATTCAGTTGTTTTGTTATACTGTTTTTGCGATAACGTCAGGCGTAGCTATTCCAGAAAGGAGTTCCAAAATATTGAGCCCGCTATAGAAAAGGCTCTGATTTGGGCCTCTCTACGATGTGCGAGATGAACCGAAAGAGCTTCAAGTAGACCTTTATTGGCAGACTGTAAAGATCTGCCAGGATGATATATATGTAAAGAGGAATTTAATATGGTAACATCTGGCATATTAAGGGCTTTATGAATTATGGCAGCAATTTAATATTTTACTCTCCACTGTATTGGCAACTAGTGGGGAGAGACTGTAGGATAGGAGTAATATGTTAATGCAGTCAGTGCCTGACAATATATGTGCAGCAGAGTTCTGAATAATTTGTAATGATCTAATAGAGTTAGCTGGCAGCCCAAAATATAGAGAATTGCAATAATCAAGTCCCATTAGGGCTTAGAGCCTGGAGAACAGATCAAAAGTCAGAAATTGACGACAAAGGTTTCAAATGTCTTATGATGTGGAGTTTAAACATGCTGGCCCTAGTTACGTTTTGAATATGAGCCAACATTGAAATGTTTTCAAAAATGATTCCTAAATTACAGACTTTTTGAACAATTTGTAGTTTGCAACCTTCAAATAGCAATTGATCAGGTGAGTTGACCACCGGGGATCTATCCAAGATGATTAGCTTGTTTTTATTAATGTTAAATGATCTATTATGAGATAGCTATTGCTTTATTGTAGTCAGAGAAATCAGGGTGAATGTCAGAGTATGCTGCCTTGAAAAATGAACCGGAATGAAAAGCTGTCTATCATCTGCGTAGATTTTAATGCAGACTCCTAAACCAGTGAGTAATTTTACAGAGAGGGCAAGATAAATATTAAAGAGAGTTGTTGAAAGCTCCAACCCTTGGGGAACCACAGTGGTTCAGTCCATGCCGGGAGGGAGCCTCGTTGCTTAGTATTGACTTGTTGCAGACAATTATTATCCCAATCTCATGTAACTGGGCTTAAAAGTGTGGCGTGGTTCAGGATTTTGAAAGCTGAAGAAATGTCTAAGACGACGAGAAGATAACTGCTACCATCCTCAGAACCACACTGCATTGTGTCAAAGGTGGAATGCAGTAAACCTTTGGTGCTCAAGTTTTTATGGCACTGAATTGCAGACCATCAAAAAGCATATGTTTTTCTAATTGATTTAGTTGCTCTAATAGGGAGGATATAGGGTGGAAGTTGGCAGGAATTGAAGAAGCAAGCTTGTTCTTTAAAATTGTATGAATAGATACGCATTTCAGGGACAAAGGTATCTCACCCTCTTGCATTGATAAATTAGCAATGGGGGTAACAATAGGCGCTATATCATCACGTACAAACTTGAGAGCAAAGAGGTTGAACACAGATTTAGCAGGCACGTTTAATAGGTGCAATCTCATCCGTTATGGATAAGGTTTTCATTCTACCACAGACTCATAATCAAAGGAGGCAAATGAAGATCTGATATCTCTAAATTCTCTAGGATTAACATGGCTACATTTTGAAATGTAGCCATGCTTTTGAGAGATTATTTGTCACATGCATTTAAATGTTTGCCGTGGTGGTAGTTCTAGTGCATGAGCTTGAAAATGTTGGGGTGGGGCAGATAGGATATATGCCCAATAGAAGGTGTTTGTGGGTAGATATAGGGAAGTTTGTGTTCCTTCATAAAATGATGCATCCATGTTATGGATTAGAACACCAGGTTTGCTTGTAAAATGAATGGTTGGGGGGGTTGGGGGGGGGCAGTAAAAATCTATTTCCATTTCATCCTGCTACACCAGTCCAGGGAAGTGGGTTATGTCACCCTACCAGCAGATAGAGGCAGAGCACATAGTTTTCCTTCGTGGACATTGCCACTTAGAGTTGGTGCAGCAAAGAGAAAGCCAGTATTCTCTGCCTCCAGCAGATGGAAGGGCATTCTGGATGGCACAGCAGGATTTCTCTCTGGGTCTGCCGCCCCTAGGTAGGACCTTAGGCAGAAGCTTATGTTTCTGCTGCTCGGAGGGCCAGGCAAGTGCATTGCAACCAGATCGCTATGAGAGACTGTGATTGTTCATCAGAAATTGTGTATCCAGCAGGCAGGACTGTCTGTGTTCTTCAATACTTTCAATGCATCAGCTGGGAAGATTAGATTTCACACACAGTTTACTGCTGTATATTGTGTACCCATGGATAGCATCAGATTTATGGGATTATTTCTTGGCAGACTTTTTTTTTTTTTAAACCACAGTAAAATAACTGTTTTAGATGAAATGATGTCAATTATTTATCCAGACAGATGACATCAGAGTAGAGCTATCAGGTGTAATTACATATTTATTATAATCAAAAGTCTCCAGATGGGTGATGAGGCCAAATTTACTTTGTGTGCTGTATCTGAGGTAGAGTAAGAGCCATGCAGGAGCTCAGAAATCTGGGTAGCAAGATCTCTTTATTTAATCCTAACTGGAGGTCATCAAAAATTTGGAACAGATTCTATAGAGGGCTGAGAAACACAAACATTATTATTATTATTTTCTTACCATAAATTACATTTTTAAGGAAGGTTTTTTTGGGGGGGGGGGGAAATGCTGCAGAAGGCAATTAATGATGATCAATTTTCTACGGTTCAAGTTGTGATAGAGATGGTGTGAAGCAGCTTTCTTGCATGGTGTTTGCCTGCAACAGTTATGGAATATTCCCGGGACAGCTGATGTCAAATACAGTAAATAAGGCTCAGAAGAGCAGGCATGGCTTTGGCATTAACATCTGGCTTGGTATAAGGGAGATTTTGAACTTTACTGCCTGATGGAATATGACCCATTTTAGTTTAAGTACGTTCTATAATTTACTCCTTACCAACTGAAATCTGAGTGACACAGTAATGATGGCAGAGAAAGATCAGATTGGCCCATCAGGTCTGCCCAGTTGAGGTTCTTCCACTTTGGTTGGATAAACATATAATATAATGCGTATATTCAACCCAGTGCCGAATCTCCACCTGTCCTGCCACATGCCACATTCTTCAAGAAGATGTTAAGGAAGCAATGGGGTAACCTACGAGGAGCGGCAGCATTGGTACGACTGCTTTAATGCTTCCAAGAAGTCAGTGGGGCAACCTGCAAGCAAAACCTGGTTACAATCATATACTCCGGTGGTGCTTCTGAAAAGGCTGGGATGGCCTGCATGGGAGGACCAGGGTTAAAACACAAACTTCTTTCAGCACAGGGAGGTTACTTTTTTTTTTTTTTGCCACAGGATCATTGACCTTGGTGGCTGTGGGGAGTATTGCAATACTTGATAATAAAATGGAAGGGGGGACCTGGGTATAGGTTTTGTAAGAAGTAAATTTTGAGGATGGCAAGGCCTGAAATGACCTACTACCGGAGGTGCTGGAGGCCATAACTATATCTCATCTGTGGGAGGACAGGTAAAAGACTTGGTGAAGAGGGAACTGGTTGTTGGGTTGCATAAAGGATTTTATATATACATTTACCCTTATTGGATGAATCTCAACTGGGCAGACTAGATGGACTATTTTTGTCATTATCTGTTGTCATTTATTATGACTTTCCATGTCGGTCCCAAGCATGGCCAAAATCTGTTAAGATACTGTCCTTCATGTCCTCTACTGGTTGACCATTTTAGGCTTTCTGATCTTCTCCAACTCTTGCAGGTTACCCCAGTTCCACCCTTAGAAGCTCAATGCAGTCATACCCATTGCTGCTAGGCTCATAGCTGCCAACTATGCGAGTTATCCCAGTTCATTCATGACAGCCAGATATGTTTTTGTTACAGTTTTACTATGGCTGTTGAGGTCATAGCTGCCGCTTCATGCAGGTTACCCCAGTGCTACCTTAGAAGCCTGATGCAGTCATTTCACTGTGAGTAGGGTTGTAACTATCAATCCGTGCAGGTTACCCTTATTGGCTACTCCCATGGCCATCATAGATATATCCAAAAAAAAGGAAAAAATGCCAAAACGTTTTTTCACTTGCTCGACACTACTCAAAACTACACACAATATTTCAACATGTATCTATACTGCATCAGCAAGCCTGATGACGTGCTTCCCTGCTCATTTGTAAACGGAAGCTGTCCGGTCTTTTAATCATCTGCGGTGCAAGTTCATTTGCAATGTTATTTTTCTATTCTTTTTAAATCAATATTTTTCAATTTTTATATGTATATAGATTTTTTAAACTCTCTGTAATCCCAAAAATTTCAGCAACACAGCAAAAAGTATCAGCTCGACACCCGGCCAATGTTTCGCTAGATAGCTTCTTCAGGAGCTGATGATATTCAAACTTCCCGCCAATATTTAAAGGGCACTTGACTTCCACAATTCGCGCTGACATTCAATACGCGCTTTATAACATCCTATATAAACAAAAAACCTTGGTAAGTTTCAGTTAACATAGTCTCATCACTTATCTAATGTTGGTCGAGCATACTCCAACCTTCTTCAGGACGACTCTCGTCTCGACTAACTTGAATTCCACAGGAACAGAGACCATCTTGCCGCCCGCTGTCAACTTAAAAAGAGCAGGGCAGCCAATCAACACAGACGTCAATCAAATGACGTAAGCATCTCCATGATATATTACAGAAACACATTCAGTTCTTGTTCTGCATTTAATCCCTTGGGATGTAGGGTATCTAGATAGTGTATCCATTTTTGTTCAGCTTGCATCAACTTTTTATTAATACCTCCCCCCCGCCAGTGTGGCAAAATTTGTTGTATGGCACAGACCTTTAAATCATTGAATGAATGTTTATTTTCCAGACAATGCATAACTATGGGAGCATTTAGACGCTTAGTGGCTAGGCTGGACCGGTGCTCAGTCATTCTCACCCTTAGCTGTCGTGTGGTTTTTCCCACATAGATCAAATTACAGGGCAAATTATAATATATATTACCCCTGTGGATCTACATGTCGTATGTTGATTCAAAACAATTGTCACTGAAGGATTCACTGAAGTCACATATGAAATACCACACATCACATCACATACTGAGCATGAGCCACATGGCTTATGAACACCCTGCTCTTGATTAATTTGTGGAGGTGTAGAATCTGAATGCACTAATTGATCTTTCAGATTTTTCCCCTTAGTTTACGTAAATCTGGGACCATTTTCAAATTCAGGGTGGTTCTGAAGAATGTGCCAATTACCGGAAATTACTTCCTTCATCATTGATGCCATCGGAGAGAAAGGAATCACACATGTCAACATCTCTCTGTATTATTCTCAAGTCCACATGGCAAAAAGAACCAGTCTCTATTTATGAATTTGGCCCTCAAAAAAGCCCGTTTCACACAGGATTTGAGGTATCCTCTATCCAAAAAACGGCCACTTAGGTCAACAGCATGTTTCTGAAATTCTGTTTTAGAGGAACACAAACGGCGCATCCTAAAAAACTGGCTCGTTGGTAAATTTTCTTTCAGCCTCTGTGGATGGGCACTAGTGAAATGCAAAAAGGTATTACTACTTACAGGTTTACTATATAAAGAAGTGTCAGAACCACGTGGTGTTTTACGAATAGTGATGTCCAAAAAATTAATCTTCTTAGATTAATTTTTATGCCATACACTGAGGGGCGGATTTTAAGAGCCCTGCTCGCCTAAATCCGCCCAAATCCGGGCGGATTTAGGCGAGCAGGGCCCTGCGCGCCGGTGAGCCTATTTTACATAGGCTCACCGGCGCGCGCAGACCCCGAGACTCGCGTAAGTCCCGGGGTTCTCCGAGGGGGGCGTGTCAGGGGCGGGCCCGAACCGCGCGGCGTTTAGGGGGCGTGCCGGGAGCGTTTCGGGGGCAGACCTGGAGGCGTGGTTACGGCCCAGGGCGGCCCGGGGGCGTGGCCGCACCCTCCGGACCCACCCCCAGGTCGCGTCCCGGCGCGCAGGAGGCCCGCTGACGCGCGGGGATTTACGCCTCCCTCTGGGAGGCGTAAATCCCCCGACAAAGGTAAGGGGGGGGGCTTAGACAGGGCCGGGTGGGTGGGTTAGGTGGGGGAAGGGAGGGGAAGGTGAGGGGAGGGCAAAAGGAAGTTCCCTCCGAGGCCGCTCCGATTTCGGAGCGGCCTCGGAGGGAACGGGGTAGGCTGCGCGGCTCGGCGCGCGCCGGCTATACAGAATTGATAGCCTTGCGCGCGCCGATCCAGGATTTTAGTGGATATGCGCGGCTCCGCGCGTATCTACTAAAATCCAGCGTACTTTTGCTTGCGCCTGATGCGCCAGCAAAAGTACGCCTATTCGCATAGTTTGAAAATCTACCCCTGAACATTCAAGCAGTAACGAGGACCTGCTGCTGTCCCTGATTTAGCCTGTCCGACTGCCTTTGATATAAACTTTTAAATAATCCAAATGGTCCAATTAGAGACTTTCATTGCACGGACATTTTACAAGAAAACTCGGGGGATGTTCAGCACAGACTCAAGATGGTCTTCTCAATGGAAGGATGAAGGTTGACAGCTTGTAGAATGTTACTCATTACTGCTAAAACACAAACCCCTATCCCTGTATGCCATGGAAGTTTAATAGTTGCCTGAGAGTAAAATAAAAATTTCCCATGCAAGTACTGAAAACAGGAGTGTCTGCTTTTCCATAGGAGGGATTTGGGGAGGGGAGGGTTTGCTGTATATATTTCTCATATTCGCTGGCAGCTGCAGATTGACTTTTGAGCCAGCTGAGAGGGAGAGAGAGAGAGCCTGACAAGCAGCCTGGCTGTGCTTGACCTACTCACAGAGGGCAACCCCGCTGTACCCACAGGATTAAAGAGCGGAGCAGCTGCGAAAAAGCTGCTCATCAATATGAGAAAATGGGATAGCAGACAAATGAGAGAGAGGGCTGTCAGAAAGAAAAGGGGGTTTATTTTCTGTGGAAGAACTGATTAGCTTTCTTTAGTGCTGCTGAAAATACGACAGCTGCAGGGAATGAGGTGGGGGAGTGATTGGGCAAGATCTGACAGTGAGGATGTGGTGCTAGCTACCTCCTTCCCCACTTCACTCACCCCCATGCACGCTAGTGGGGAATGCTGCTACACTCCTTAAAAGTGTTGCTCGTTAATACCTTGGACCCTCTTTTTTTTTTTTTTTTTTCATTCTGTAGCTGGAAAAGTCCCATGTACAAAAGTGCAAGAGAAATTGCCTTATATTTTATAAATAAGTTGAGGGTCGTGATACCGCTATGATAAAAGCACTTCCTTCCTGCCGGGAATTTTAGAAATATTTATTTATTTTATTAATTTAAAACTTTTTATATACCGTTATAACAAATGAATTTGAACAAAACGGTTTACAATTATTTCAAAAATAAAATAAAAGAAATTAAAATAAGAAATTAAAATAACTAAAACTTCAGATAGTGATAAAAAGTGAAAAATAAAATAGTAGTCAGAATAAAAATACATTGGTATCAATCAATATAATATAAAAAAAAAAAATATGACTCCTGCAGGGCAGGAAGCTCTTCCACTTTCATTTCTAAAAGTAATGTATAGGAAGGACTGCTTTGTGCAGTGGGCTCAGCATTAAACCCAAATCTAAGTTTCAGTCTGGGCACGTGGAGAAAGAAAGAGAGATTTCTGACCAGCTCCTTTTTTTTCCTGTGCTTGCTGGAGTCTGTCATGCTTTATTCTGATACCGGGACCAAAATGTGATCTTTTAATGGAGGATTACGGGAAGAAGGGAGCGTAGCGTGTTCTGAGAATCAAAATTTAGCAGTCATTCCTCATCTCTTTTTATGTTCTTATGTTTTAATTTAGTTAAATTTAATGTGCCGCTTTATCAGCATTAGCCCAGAGCGCATTACAAAGCTGTGTATGTTGTTTACTGTAACCCGCTTTCACTGACTTTTTAGCAAGGCAAAATTAAGTAAAATGCAACTCGGGCCAAATGTACCAAGGAATTTCTTCCACGCTGTGTCTCTTGGAGAGAGAATTAGTAAGGCTGCTCCATTGTGATTAGAATTTTGGCTGCCAAGGCCCTACTTGTCAGCGCTCGCTCCTTTGGCGGTGAAGGCACAGCTGTCCATCTGGTAGCGGCGGCTCCAGCAGAGCCCCCCCCTCTTGCCTAGCCTCTCTCTCTCTCTTTCTTCCCCCCACTCCCACCCAACCTTTGCCCAGCAGCAGCACCCCCCCCTCTACCATCTATCCCTTGCCTAGCCGTTGCCTTTTCTCCACCCCTGCCCAGCAGTCTATATCCGTCTCTCTCTGTCTGTCCCAAACGCCTGCTCAGCAACAGAACCCTCAGCTGCCTCTCCCACCAAACACCTGCCCTGCAGCACGAGCCCCTTCTTTTGCTTCCCCTCCCCCTTTCTTGCTCTCTTTCCTTCTACCCTCCTCGAGCTGCAATTTGTGCGGTGGCATTGCCGCAGAAACCTGAAATGGAATCAGCACGGGACCTGTGAGCCAGCAGGCACTCGCAGGCTCTGAGGGTAGCCCCAGTGCTTCTCCCACACACACACAAGCTTATTCACGGCAGATATCCTGAAAACATCACAGCCTTCAGCCTTCAGGTTTTTGCCACCCTTCAATTAATTTTGAGGCCATAGGCCCCCTGCTGAGATTTTGATAATTAAACGCAACAATCGTTTGTCCCCCCACCTCACCCCCCCCACTACAGCCCTTCCCAGAACAATCCTGTAAAATCACATAACCGGACGTTTGTTTAGCTCACACCTTTTCATAAGTAGCTCAAAGTGAGTTACATTCAGGTGCAGTAGGTATTTCAGTGACGCCAGAGGGCTCACAATCTGTACTTGTACCTGAGGTAATGGAGTATGAAATCATCTGGGATTTTTTTTTTTTTATTTTTTTTTAAGATAGAATATAAAACCCCATAGGACATTGGTTGAAGGTATTCTCTCTGAACTGGCCGGCTGGACTGAACTGCAGCGTTTCCCCTTACTACTTACTATAGGAAAAAGAAAATTCAAACTATGTTGTCATTTCAGTAAAAATTGATATCAAATCCCTCCATGATCAAGCACTTTGTAAAGTAACACAAAACCATGTAGAAAGCCTCTGAGAACCTCTCTAGCAAACCTGCCATACCAAAATGGCACTAACTCCCAGAATTCAAACGACAACAATCCAGTGTGAAAAGGCAACAACACTGCAGGTATTCCACCAGGTCCTAAAGCACCAATAAACTTTCTAACAGGAAAAAAAGAGAACAAGTTGGATTATTACAGATCCCCTGCACAGAACCTAAACACAAGCAGAATACCTCAGTCACACAAAGAAAACAGACCCTCACCAAATACAGAATAAGGGATCCAAATTAGAAATATTGGGGGTGGGTGTTGTGAATATATGATGGATGTCTGCTGTAATTGCAGGGGGAAATTACAGAAGATCCTCATTATTCTATATGGCCTGCTGTTTTTTTTTAAAGAAGGGGACTGCTGTTTGTATTGGATACAGAAGCTTTAATGATATCTTTGGATTCTGATATTGTGGTTTATTTGGTCTTATTGTTTTTGTATACAGTTTACTTGGTTGGATTTATAATAATCTTTTTCTGTAAGAATCTTCTGTCACAGTTATATATTTCTGCATTTATATATATACACATATATATATATATATATATACAGAATTCTTCTTTGTTCTGCTGACCACTCCAGTTCCATCCCTGCCTTTTTGTTCCCTGTACACAGTGGAGGGGGTGGTGGCACCGGAGGGGGAGGAAGGGCTGGATTAGGGAACCAGAGGGCTGTTCTTTGATTGCACTAATGCTCTGTTTGTTCCAGGCTCACCCCCTGCTCCCTTTCAATCCTGTTCCTTGAAAGCTGTCTGGCAGGGGAGAAACTGAAGCAAAATGCAGGGGGCTGTTTTCTGCTGCCGAAGATTTAGGGCATTGACCAATGGTCGTCAGGGCAGAGTCCTGGCGGGGGGTGGGGGTAGCCCAAGGCAATCTGTTGTCTGAGGTGAAGGATGAGATGGTGCTCCCTGCACCCCTACCAAGACATGGACAGGTCAAATTATTGAGGGAGCCAAGGAGGGAGGGATCCTCTTGGAGTCTAGCCCTTTCGGTTACTTGAAATGCTGCAGAAGGGAGAAAGCAGGAGTCCCGAGTCCCAAGAGGAGTGGCAGATAGTGTGGGTGATATTTCTAAAAGCTGGCAACCCTGCCTCACTCCCAAGAACTCTCCCACCTACCTCCCACGTTTCCCCAGCGTTTGCCCCTTGGAGAAGTGGAAGATGGGTGGATGGTGGGGATCTCTTTGTGACGGTTAGTGCAAGTGATTTAAGTGCCCTCGGCGAAACTTAAGCCTTGTGCCACCTCCTTCCTAGTCCTCATCACATACAATTAAAAAATTATACATTTATAATAGATTTTAAATTAAAAAGGACATTCATGGTACTCTGAGGTAAAATTATCACATGTATACTGTTTTTACATGCACTGCTGTGGCGCCAACCAGAAAACCCTGCAAAAAAGATACTTAGAACCCATATGGTATTAAGCCTATTGTAAAGTACATTTGATGTTGGTTTGGCCCTCAGAAAGCCATGAGTAAACTGAATTACAATATATTAAACCTCCCATACCAGAACTTCACTAAATGCCAGCACTCAAACAGTATACACCAACCAACCTCGTTTCCTTTGTATAACAATTCTTCAACCTCCAAACGTCAAGGAAACTCCTTGAAATGTGGTTTTTGTGCGGTTGCTATTAATGGACCAACCACTCTGTGGCTGGCCTGCTTAAATAGCTCCCGTATTTTATTCTTTAATTTCCTTTTTCAAATTTCAATTTTACAATTTTTATTGAATTGTCTGTGCTCTTGTTTTCCCGGTGTGCGGTCTGACCCACCATTCACTTATCATTATCCTCTGTTTGGTACTTATCTTATCTTCAAAACTCTGGTTGCTGCAGCTATTCATGGGTCCAGCTCCGCTTGCCCGACAATGGCCATGAAGGCGCCGCTCACATTAAAGACTTCACACGCGAAAATAAATCCTTGTGCTTTTCTGATGGTGGATCCGTACCTCGGACACAATAGAGGTTTTTCCTGTGGCCCCTGAAGCAGGCAGAGCGCTGCCGAAACATGGCCATTGTCGGGCAAGCGGAGCTGGACTCATGAATAGCGGCAGCAATCAGAGTTTTGAAGATAAGTACCAAACAAAGGATAATGATAAGTGAATGGTGGGTCAGACCACACACCGGGAAAACAAAAGCACAGACAATTCAATAAAAATTGTAAAATTGAAATTTGATAAAGGAAATTAAAGAATAAAATACGGGAGCTATTTAAGCAGGCCAGCCACAGAGTGGTTGGTCCATTAATAGCAACCGCACAAAAACCACATATCAAGGGGTTTCCTTGACGTTTGGAGGTTGAAGAAGAGCACTCAAACAGTAGCAACCTTACCTGTGAAAATGCTACACTGCAAATATTACTGCAGGCCCTAAAACAGCAATATACCGCCTATTAGGAAAACAGAACAAGTTAGGCAGCTGTAGATCCTTAGACAGAAATTAGATGGCAGCAAAATACCTCACCTCAGTCATACATGTTGAACCGACGGACCCTCACCAAATACAGAATAAAGACACCATAAAGTGTAAGTAGAAACATATGGACAAAATCTGAACTGGAAAGTGCAAGAAACCAGCCTCTGTATACAGTGCAACGATGGTAAAACAGATGCCATTGTTCCTCATAAAACAATAATTAAAGCAAGAAATATAACACGTTAATCGTGATAGTAAAACTATACTAATAGAATATTTCAAAACAGCTTATGAACAGAACATTGTTCAATAATTAAGCTCAATTTTTTTTTAAAGTTCTCAATCTATAAAATATTTCCAAACAGATACATCAAATAACATCCAACAATTAAAACTAATAATGAAAAAAATCCCCCACTTTCCATAGCTGGGATCATCAGTTTTCCAGTTACTCAGATTGTTGTGGATTGGAGGGGAGGGGCTACACAAACTTTATCCTCTCTCTCTCTCACACACACATGCACACAGGCTGTCATGAACACATACACATTCACACAAGCTCTCACGCACACCCTCCCTCACATGCCCACAAGCTCTTGCATACACCCTCTCTCTCAAGTGCACATAGGCTCTCTCACACACCCTCTTTTTCTCACTCATGCACACCTTCTCTTTCACACTTGTATACACCTTCTCTCTCACATGCGCACACCTTCTCTCTCTTTCTCAAGTGCATGCATATCCACACAGGCTCTCTCTCCCTTCTTTGGCCATAGTGGATGGGTCTGCCACAGCTCCGTCCTCTTCGGCAATAGGCATGTTGGTAATCATATGCGGCAAGATGAGGTGGCCACCAGAGTGTTTACGGAGGGTGGGGCACTGTTTTGCTGCCCCTCAGATTTTGTTGCATGAGGTAGCCACCTCTCCTTGCCTAATGATAGAACCACTCTGGAGTCCTGTGTGCTCATTCACAGGCCGATACAGTACAGTGCGCTCCGACGAAGTGCACTGTTAACCTGCGTTTGGACACGCATTTTTGACGCGTTAGCTTTACCCCTTATTCAGTAAGGGGTAATAGCGTGTCGTAAACGCGCGCCCAACCCCCCCTGAAACTAATAGCACCCGCAACATGGAACTGCATGTTGATGGCCCTATTAGTTATTCCCGCACGATTCACTAAGTAAAATGTGCAGCCAAGCCGCACATTTTACTTTCAGAAATTAGCGCCTACCCAAAGGTAGGCGTTAATTTCTGCCGGCACCAGGAAAGTGCACAGAAAAGCAGTAAAAACTGCTTTTCTGTGCACCCTCCGACTTAATATCATGGCGATATTAAGTCTGAGGTCCCAAAAATTAAAAATAATAAAAAAAATAATAAAAAAAATTTAAAATCGGCTCGTGGGTTGAAAACCAGATGCTCAATTTTGCCAGCGTCCGGTTTCCGAATTTATGGCTGTCAGCAGGTTTGAGAACCGATGCCGGCAAAATTGAGCGTCGTCTGTCAAACTTGCTGACAGCCGCCGTTCCTGTCCAAAAAGAGGCACTAGGGACATACTAGTGTCCCTAGCGCCTCTTATAACCGCGGTCCTTAATTTGAATAATTTTGTTTTCTGAATCGCGCGCACAGGAGAGTGGCCTGTGCGCATGCCAGGAGAGCGGGTGCTGGTGCGCTGTCCCGCGATTTTTATTGTATCGGCCCGCGTGTGAGCACCCTATTATGCCCATAGGTAAAAGCAGACCTAAACTGACACCCCTTTATGACATCTAGGGTTGCCTGCCCTGGTAGTGAAAGAGACAAGGAGTGATTAATAAGAACTGTGGTACCTGGTATTCCAAAATTTTCATGCAGGTGGCTACATCTAAGCCTAGGTTTTAGAAACTGCCATGTCTGCTTCCTGGGCGCAGTACTCTGTTCTCTGTTTTGAGCTTTTCAGCTCAGTGACTTGATGGCTTTCTATAGGAGCAAAAAAGATGGAGGCTTGGATAGCTTGCTTGTATTTGAATGGCATAGACATGGACCTTGTACTCTGGGGATTGGTTGATCTTACCTGCCATATTATACCCATCTTCCTTCTGAGGCAACTTAGTGGCTTTGAAGGTGCTTGGTCTGCACTGGGGAAGGCTGCTACTCCTGTGGCTTCCACAGTCATTTTTTAAAAATGTTTTGCTGTGTAGTTCAATAAGTTATAAACTTTGCAGTCATAAAAATTCATCAGGTAAAAATTAAGCCTTTAGATTGTGTATTTCTAGAAGTCATACTTTACGCAAGGACTTTTTAAGAGGATGGACGCGGTTCAGAAAATGTCTACAAGAAGATACAACACAAACCCTACTAAAAGAGTGTAAGATGCTCAAAATGTACTTGTTGGAGGAAAGAAGGGAAAGGGGAAACCTGCTAGAAACATTCAAATATTTGGCAGTAAAGTACAGGAAGTTGAACTTCACCAGAGTAAAGGATATTCAAGGACAAGGGGTCCTGACCTGAAGTTATACGGAGGAAAGTTCAGAGGAAACGTAAAAATTACGGAGGGCGATAGAGGCCTGGAATAATTTACCAAATGAGAATTTAGGTATGCAAGGGGCAGGTATAGAGCCCGGCGGGGGCGGTGGCCTTTAGCTGGTGAATCTGAGTACTTGTTGCCCCATGGGCCGGTGCAGTGTCTACCAGGGCAGACGCTCTAGACTCGGGGGGGGGGGGGGGGAGTGTGTGTAATTGAAGCTAGTATCTTTTTTTTTTCCCCCCTCCCTCCCTCCCGAGATTGAGATTTCAGTGATCACTCTCTGCTGCAACTATTGGAGGCCTGGAACCATCCTAGCAGCTTTTTTTTTCTTCATATCCAGCTAAGTTCCTATCCTGTGCTGCTGGTACCTACCCACCCCACAGCCAGTGGTTGAGAGTGGCAAGGGCTGTGTCAGAAGGGGGGAGACCGTACTGCCTTCAGGCAAGGGAGTGGAAGCACGTGAGCTGCGCAGGACGCCGTAAAGGAAAAAATGCAGCAATAACAGCAACGGTGGGCCACGCAGATGGCCTGGTAAAATGAAGCCTGGAGGCAGCGCTGTGCATGGTGGGAGGAGGAGAACGGGTGCCTGCCGAACTGGGCTTTGTGTGTGTGTGTGAATAGTCCCTGGGATAGTTGCCTGGGTGTTTGTGAATAATAGCCTGGGGTGTGTGGGTGTGGGAATGATAACTTGGGGGGGGGGTTGCGTGTGTGTGAATGCCTGGAGAGTGTGAATGGTAGCCTGTTTTGGGGGGGGGGGGGGGGGGGGGCAGTGCGTGTGTATGAATGTTAGTCTGGGGGTGTGTGCGTCTGTGTGTTTGTATGAATGGTACCCTGGATTTGGGGGGGTGTGAATAATAGCCTGGGGTGTGTGGGTGTATGTAATGAATAGTAGCCTGGGGTGAGTGGGTGTCCATGTCAGCCTGCCAGCCTGGGGGGGGGGGGGGGGTTGTGTGTGTGTGTGTTTGTGTATGAAGGTTTGTACCACCCCCCACTAATCCACAACAATCTCAGGATGACTGGAAAGTAAAAGTTTTTAGATATGGGGACTGAGGGATTTTTCTATCCTTATTAGTTTAATTACTGACTGTTTGTGTTTGGTATTTTTAAATATTTTATTGCTGTTTGGAAATTTTTTTAAACTGGCTATATGCATTCTTAATTGAATGTTGTTCTGTTCATTGACTGTTTGGCAATATTCTTTATATTAGTATGGTTTCTTATGATTGATTTATATTTCTTGATGTTATTGTTTGATTTATAAGAACTGGTGGTGATTCTGTTTTTTCCATTGCTGCATTGCATACAGAGTTTAGCTTGTTGCAGTTTCCAGTTCTGTTTCTGGTTATAGGTTTCTATCTGTACTTTATTCTGTATTTGGTGAGGGTCTGCCTGTGTTCTGCATGTGTGACTGAAATGGGGTATTCTGCTAGCACATAATGTCTGTATAGGGATTTCTAGCAGCCTGGTTTGTTCTGCTTTTCTAATAGGAGGTGTTTAGTGTAATATCTGTAGTGTTGCCTTTTCATACATAGGGTTCTCCCTGTTTGAGTGTTGAAAGTTTACTATATCACTATTGTCATTCAGTTTACTCAAAGCTGTTCAAGGACCAACCACACACCCAACACGGGTTACAATAGGCTTAATACCATATGGGTTTCAAGCTTCTTTTTTGCAGGGTTTTCTCGGAGGCACCAAAGCAGTGTATGTTTTTCTGTACAACAAAATGTTACCGGTTATAGGTAAGTGGGGCAATCACTCCTGCACAATTTAGGAATTTTGGATCTGCTGATGTGGTAAGATTATGTTCAGGGTAGGGGTCGATTTTGAAAGTTTGGATTGTTGGAGGCAGTGGAAAGGGATGTCTGGGACAAAGCATGAGACTGATATTTTCAATTGTTGGTTATTTGGGAAATAAAAATTCTGTTTAAAAAAAAACCAAACTAGAACAGGGAGTGTGTGGGGGTGGGGGTAGGATTGGCAGCACAGTAACTGTTCTCACAGGGCAGCAAAAATGCCAGCACCAGCCCTGGCAGTAGGAACAAGGTTATTAGTGCTTTAGTAATGATAAATAGCAGTAATAGGAGCAAACAATACGAGTGGTCACTCGTCTTTATTTCTAATTCTTTATTTAGATTTCTCTCAAGGCGTGTACAGTAGGTATTCTGTGGCCATAGCTGGGAGAAATCTTTAGCAGTTTAGACCAGAATAACTGGGCAGACTGGTTGGGGGCAATTGGTCTTTATCTGCTGCCATCTCCTGTGTTACTGGGTTTGGTAATGGCTTTCAAGGCATGCTGTGCCTGTTCAGTTCATTCCGTCTGAGAGAGAGAAGACGATAAGGAGAAAACAAGGCCTGTATAAAGGAAGCACGAGCTGGTGACGCTGCATGCTGCGAGGTGGCTGGGTGGAAAGCAGCAGAGCTCAGCTCCCCAGAAACCTGTCAGTGCCACATTGGTGGCTGGATGCTAGGCCAGTAGCTTTGCTCGATCTGGTAGTGTATAGAGGCTTACAAAGCTTGGCGGGAAGACGTGAGGAATGGGAAGAGATGGGGTGTTGGTTTCGGGAGGAAAGCCTGTCTGCTCATCTACCCAGGATGGTAGGAAACCGAAGAGGAAGACGGCAGATGCTGACTTGGATGGAGGAGCATTATCCTACGAGTGGTCACTCGTCTTTATTTCTAATTCTTTATTTAGATTTCTCTCAAGGCGTGTACAGGAGGTATTCTGTGGCCATAGCTGGGAGAAATCTTTAGCAGTTTAGACCAGAATAACTGGGCAGACTGGTTGGGGGCAATTGGTCTTTATCTGCTGCCATCTCCTGTGTTACTGGGTTTGGTAATGGCTTTCAAGGCATGCTGTGCCTGTTCAGTTTACTTCTTGAAATCACTTTTGGAAGGAAAAAAAAACAAAGCTGCCCAGTGAAAATGGAATATAAAAGCCCAGGGCATCTGTGTTTGTTTATTTAACATCTGATAGCAGGGTTCTTACAAGGCCAGCTAAATGTCTGCTATTGGTTTATGAGTATTCTGCATCAGAGCAAACAGAGCTTAATGTAAGAGCTGGAAAGGCCATTGTGTACATTCCTTCCTGGCTCACTCTCTGCTTGCTTTTTACAGCTTGGGAAAGCCAGCACCGATTTTGTAATTCTATCAACCACTTGCTTTTTTGTGTAGTCAAATCTCCTTGTCCTTCACTTATTTTACGTTGGATTGAGCAAAGAATTGTGGTTCCCTTGCTAGTCCACTTGGCTACATGGAATTAAGGGTCAACCACTGGTCTACTAATGGGAGTATAACTCTGGAAACTTGTTAGTGCAGTGAAAATGTCTCACTTATATCTTTGTTGCTGTCCTTTTATGTTCTAATTACTGACAACTGCCTGGCATTGCTCAGGTTGTCTGGTCCATAACTGCTATAAATTTTAAAATCGAACAAAAGTGAAAACAAATATTTTATTTTAAGTAAGTTAACAGAAAGCATATGGACACTTAGGGAACCTCTCCTTAACCTACATTGACAGCATGATAGAAGTCGCTCGTTGTCCATCTGTAGAAAGTGCTAAATAGCGATTTGTTAGAGGCAGATTAAAAAGCACTGGTGCCAGGACAAATCCCTGGGGCACTGCAGTATTTACCATCTTCCATTAAGAGAACTAAACAGTTAATCTTGTTCTCCATTTCCTGTCTTTTAACTAGTTCACAATTCACAACAATGGTGAAGTCACAGGTGGGCCATGGCCCACCCAGTTAGGGATCAGGCGTACGCAATCAGGGCTCCCTAAAACCAGATGAAGAGGCCTGCAGGATGGCTGCCACGGTTCTCATCCTGCGATGGCCAAAGGAGAGCGTCGCCATGGACCCTATCGCACGGCAGCTGCAGAAGGGGTCTGGCAGTGCTTGAAGAAGGTGCCCTGTATGTGTGTGTGGGGTGGGGGTGGGGGGGAAGGAGTATGTGTTTGTGTGTGGGGGTGAGAGCCTGAGACTCAGGGCTTTGCAGACGGAACATATTAACAAAAAGTACCTGGGCGTTACTCGGCTTATCTGGTTCACAACTAATGTGCATTTCAAAACCAAACAAAAGTGGAAAAGGTATATATATATTCTTTTAAAGTATTAACAAATTAAGAGAAGAGACTATTGGGTGCATGTTGTATGTGTGAGAGCCTGTGTGTCTGTGGTGTGTGTGTGTGTGGGTGCTTTGCAGACAGAGCATGTTGTCTTTGCACAGGACACATTCCGCTGTTCAGGGCGCTACCATGGGCAGACACAGCAATGTAACACGCAAGCCTTTTAGCAGAAACTGTAAATGCCCTGTCAGGTCTCAAAGCCTACTACCTTCATGGTGAAGTTTACAGTTGAGAAAAATAGGTATTCATCTTTTTTTCAATTGTAATCAACTGAGGACATATCAAGTTTTAACAATTTTAGGGTCCTGGAAGAGTTCAGTTGTAGCCTTTGATATCTTATGAAAAAGCGGGTCACTCCACATAACCTCTTCCCCAACCATCCTCTCAGTGTCACATTCAGAGTGTCAGTACTTCACCTGTGTGGGTGAGATTGTGTACCCTGCCTCCTCAGATGCATCTAATTAATACTTTATTCTCTTTTTATATAGGAAGATGGGTAGTAATTCTAACTAGAATATGTCTAGCCTCCTTAGTGATTCCAAATTAAAAAAAAAATACCTATCCCAGTTTTATTATTTCCGGTTTATACTGGAAAACATTGGCAGTCATTCTGACTATCCCTCAACATTTGACGGTGTTTCAAAAGTAGACTATTTTTTCAAGCAAATTACGTTTAAAGAGAAAACCAAAAATGATTGATTAGTTGTAGCATGAAGATGCATCCTTTGGTTGATGACCCCCCTTTCACAGTGCAGTCCCTGCCAGGTTATACTTTTCATTTTTTGCTGGCTGGCAGTGACCAAACGATAGCGGTTTATAATCTTACATGGGCAGTATCCCCTCTCCTCCATGTATGGAAGTGTGCAGAAAGTGGTGTTTCCCAGTGTCTGTGCCACTCTCGTGGTCCTACAGTGGTAGGCAGATTGCTCGCAGCCTGTGTTGTGCTCGCAGCCTGTGTTGTGCTCAAAATGTAGACATCAATGTCATTAAATCAAATCTGCTACATTGACTTCAGCGCTGCGCTGAGATGACCAGGCGAGCGGGTGGAGGCAACCACTTATTGATTGGTTAAGCTGTTTACGAGAGATGAATTATGGGCCTTGCTTCAAAATTATTCCACTGTCTCTTCTATAGAAATCTTTTTTTTTCTTTCTTTTTTTTCTGTTCTTGAAGTAAAAGTAATGCTTGGGACAATAGATTGATTTGCCTTGTGGCATTCAAGGAGCAGATTTGTTTCTGTGTAATCGAATCTGCAGTGGTGGCCGATGGGCAGTGTGTGTACTTAATGGTTTGTTGGACACCAGCTGTCATTGGTGAACAAGAAAGGCATGGCTTAGAGGTCATTATTGATAGGATAGTTTTCAATCTTTTTACAAAACCTGGATTTGAATGCAGCTATTAAGAACTAATGAGTGGTGGGAGGGCCATTTTCTGGCAGTTAAGTGTCCTGGCAAGGGGAGGGTGACCCTTTACTCTTCATTTCATAGATGACAGGAAATGCCTGACCCTGCATGTCAGTATTGCAATTGTAAACCTTCCTCTGGGTTTCCTGGTTAATATAAAGCACTCTTTGTTTTCAGTTTGGAAAGTGTTTCACAGCTTCCATGATGAACATTCTGTTTAAATTTGTAGCTCTTTGCCAGCGTAATGATGAAGCTCTGAATTTAAACAGAATACTGGCTCTCCGGCATGGAAACAAGTATATGCTGGCAGATGAGGACTGTTGGGCCCATCTGGGCTACTCGCTTTGCTTCCTGGCTTAGAGCTTTAGACTCCAGTTTTTTGCGGGCTTTCCCTTTACTCATTAGCAACCAGGAAACAGTTTGTGGTTATCCCGTGTTGTATTTTCAGCCCATGGCATGTCACTTTCATGAACTGGAGGACCCTGCCTGAAGAAGCACACGTGTTTCCCCCCAATTTTATCCTCCCAATGATGACTTATAGAACGTTTCTGCGGCCATGGCCCATCTCTTGTAGTTTATCTGTTCCATTCATTAATTTTCTGTCGAGGCTTTCCCTGTCTGCTTCTCTGTCTTTGCCACGCTTGCAGTTTGAATGTTAAGTAAACCTGGATGCCACCTTGCAGCACATCTTCAGAAACGTGTGCTGATATGTACATATCCAAACTGTGACCTCTGGAGAAAAGAGCTGAGAGAGAAGTGACCCAGCCAATAATAGAAATAAAGCAAATTTAGTAATGCAGTTAAACTAATTTGGGATGAGGGAGACTTAGGAAAAAGACTGAAAAAGCAGATGCACAAAACCCGCAAGTCCATGTACAGCAGCACAGTAAATAACAGAAGATAAAGACCAAAGGGGTCCGTCCATTCTGCCCAGTGCTGTTTAGGATCGTAACTCTGAACGGATTGCTCCAGTGCATTCCTGGAAGTAAAAAGTCAAAACACTGCAGTTCTGCCCTGAACTGCTGCTCCCTGCAGGCTACCCAGTGCTTCATTGCCATCCTCTGTCTTCAGGAATCCTCTGTGTCTTTATCCCACTCACTTTTGAATTCATTTACTGTTTTTGTCTTCACCACCACCTCCGGAAGGGCATTCCAGGCATCCCCCATCCTCTCCATGAATAAATACTTTCCAGCATTGTTTCTCAGTCCAGCCCCTTGCAACTTCACATCATGAGCCCTAGTTTTACAATTTCCTTTCCTATGATAGAGGGTTACTTCCTATGCATTAATATCTTTCAGGCATTTAAATGCCTGTATCATCTCCCCCTGTCCCTTCAGTCTCATCTCAAAGGGCTTTTGGTGCAGACCCTGTACCATTTTGGTTGCCTTTCTGTGGACCATCTCTAGCCTTTCTTTATTCTCTCTGAGGTAATGCCCTCCAGAACTCCACGTGAGGCCTAGCCGATGACCTGTAAATAGGCATTAACACTTTAATTGTTTTTTTTTTTTTTAAATACTGGTCATACCTCTGCCTATGCAGCCCAGCATCACCTTATCACACTGTTTTGCTACCTTGAGCTGATAAGACACTGTCACCCCCAAGGCCTCTCTCCTGGTCGATGCACATCAGCTCTTCATCTTCCATTGCAGGCCTCTCCCATAGATTTCTGTACCTCAAGTGCAGGACTCTGAACCTTTTGGCATTGAATACTTAATTGCCAAGTAATTCACTACTCCTCAAGCTTTCTTAGATTGTTTCTTATTCTGTCTGCTCCCTCAGAGATGGCCACTCTGTTTCAGATCTTTGTGTCATCGGCAAAAAGTCAAACTTTTCCCCCTAACTGTGCAATATCGCTCACAAAGATATTGAACAGGCCTGATCCATAAGGCACTCCACTCATCTCCTTTCTCTCTTTTGAATGAATTCGGTTTCATACTACTCTCTCGTTTTCCATGTTGCTCACTTTGCCTGGTGCCTTTTTACCAAAGGCGGTATTTTTAAAATCTTGGACTTTGAGCTTTGTCTGTTTTCTCTCCCCACCGTGGATGTTATCCAGTGGTACATTACATCCTGTTGCATTTGTTTGTGGTGTTTATATAGCATTCTATATTGGGGCACTTTACAGCAACTTATATTAGGATACAGTTCCCTGCCCTAGAACCTTTACATTCCTAAATGGGCACATGAGGAAACAGGAGATCAGAAGGTATGTCTGTGGGAGAAGCAAGATTTGAACCCGGCTCTCCTAGTTCAGTGTTTTTCAATCTTCTTGATGCCACTGGCTCCCTTTTTCTTAAAATGTGTTTCTATGGTAGAGCTGGGGGAGAGTTCTTTACTAAAATAATAGAAAATGATTAAACTTGTCACAAGCACTTTAATCTTCTGTCTTATGCAGACTGGTGGATAGAATCTGCTGCTTTTTTTTTTTTTTTTCTTTCTTTACTTGACGTAGATCAAGTGTAAGGGAGGACTCCAAATAAAATATTTCTCCCAAGTATGGATGGATTAGAAGGCTCAGCCAGCACCAATGCGTCATTAGGGCTTGAAAGTTCCTTTACTAATAGAAATTTCATTAAGGGGTAGAAATAACTTCTTTTAAAATAATAAAGTGAAAAAGTAAGGAATGACTGTTTAGAGGAAGAATGATTTTTTTAATCTTGTTTTTAAATATGCGTCCTTTTGCTTCATTATTGCTAAGATTTGCACCACCTGAGGGCTGCATATTCAGGACGTTAATGACTCCCAGAAGGGGGCTGATCGTTCACCTAGCAGTTTCTCTTGCACTTCCTGCCCACTTGCACTGCACTCACGGTTACAGGCTCTAACTACAGAGGCCAGAACTCTCCAGTGACATTGCCACTCTGTCAGGAACCAAAAGTTGAAAGTACTGTATAAAACAGTGCCTGGGTTCCCTAACAGGATAGACCCAAAGAACAAAGTCCAATACTGCTGAGTAGCGAAGAAACAAAGATGATCTGTGTATCAAGGGACTTTTATTAGAACTTGCTCGACTCTGGCCGAGTTTCACTCACACAGGAGCTGCCTTGGGGGCTACTGAGAATAAAATTAAAATCAAAACACACATACATAAGATATATTCAACATAAATATATGTACATACATAGAACTGAGCTGTTATGTTGTGCTTATAAAATGGAACATACTCAATTATGTGCACATAAATCAACAACATAAAAAGCTATAAATGAATCAGATGAAACATACAGACATTTATAGAAACATAAATACATGAATACTGTGCTGAACATGAATAATTAGTGTCAGTAGATGAATTGATTACAAATGTGTTAATGTGTGTGTGCTTCTATACTTTCATCATAATGGCACAAGAAATGTGGATACGATACAGGGGTAATGTGAAACTGGTGGTGAATAGTAGGGATGTGCAGCAGGGGCGGATTCGTCTCATTCGGTATTCGTATTTGTCAGGACCCAAATCCATTGCATCCGTTCTCGGGGGACCCTGATCCGTTCATTAGTTACATATTTATTCGTTTCCCAAAACCCCCCCATCCCAACCCTTTAAATTTAATTTACTACAACCCTTCACCCTCCTGACCCCCCCCCCCCCCCCAAGACTTGCCAAAAGTCCATGGTGGTCGAGCGGGGATCCTGGAGTGATCTCTTGCACTCGGGCTGCTGGTATTCAAAATGGCGCCAATAGCCTTTGCCCTTACTATATCACAGGGGCTACCGGTGCCATTGGTCAGCCCCTGTCACATGGTAGGAGCAAAGGACGGCCAGGGTCATCTTGTGCTCCTACCATGAGACAGGGGCCGACCAATGGCACCGGTAGCCCCTGTGACATAGTAAGGGCAAAGGCTATCAGCACCATTTTGAATACTGGCAGCCGACGGCCCGATTGCAGGAGATCACTCCAGGACCCCCGCTGGACCACCAGGGACTGTCTTGGGGGGGGACTCCTGACCTCCCCAAGACTTGCCAAAAGTCCCTGGTGGTGCCAGGAAATGGCACTGCTGTTCAGCGGTTGAAAGGCTCTTCCTCCCGAGGGCTCTTGAGCGCTACCTCTGCAGCGCCATAGAAGCAGAATCTGATGGCAGAGGAGGACCCTAGGCCCAGCTCATCTGCCCAGTTTACTTCCTGCTGCAGTGCCACAGGCCCTCGCTTCGCAGGCTTTCTGGAATTCTGTTAACGTTTGACTCCAGCACCTTCACTTGGAGGGGGCTTTTTGTGTATCCCCCCACCTGATGAAGCGGCAGTCCAGTCCAGGGATCTAAAGCTGGTCTCTCATTTGATGGCATGAACACGTTTTAATGTTGCCACCCGTGAAGTCTGACAGAACTAGATTCACCTCCCCCCCACCTCTCCTCCCCTCCCCTAAACTTCTGTTCAGAAAGTGATGGGCACTGGATGAGCCTGCCCTAGTGAGGCTAATGTAGAGTTACAACACTTGTACATCAATTAAATAAGATAAAAGGATGTTTTACAAGTTTATACTTCTGCCTCTAGCAGAATTACAGCCTCTGCACTTAGTGATGGCTCTTGAACAAACTGTTTCTTTTGACATCACTTTAATTTCTTCAGGGGAAGGAGAAGATAAAAGCCTTCCAAAGCTAAACCCCCTGTGCACGCTCTCAGCAGCGATGGCCGGCAGGGAGAATGTCTTGGCAGGCAGTTCCTTGGCTTCCAGGGCTGTTTACCTTCAGCCTTTATTCATGTTCTGTGTAGTTAAGCAGTTTGGGTTATGGATTTGTATTGATGCAATCCGTTATGCTATGCTACTATTTTAAGCACGAATACTGTGAGAGAAAGCGGTTTCGTATGTCCTGTGCTTTCTTCAGGTTTAGTCTCAGTCGTGGCAGGAAATGTTGAGTTTTGCCCACAGGGTCTCTCTGGCTGGCATGTTAGGGCAACCTTGACAAACGGGGTTAACCCCTGGTTCGGCTGAAGCGCTGGCCCATGTATCAGAGTCTGTTTAGCACTAGTTTGCGGTGTGTTGAAACTTTTGTGTGTTGTGACCAGTGCACTGTGTCCTCTCTGTGTCTTGCCACTGAGGCCCAGTACTGATAGGCTTGGCCCTCTTTGGAATTTGTAAGCACCATAAGGGTAACTAAGGCTTAACTATTGGAATGGTTTTGACCCACGTCTCTCTCTCCCACTACAGAAATTAAGAAGGTAGCATTTTTCGTAATGATTATTTCAGCCAAATGTGAAGAACTGGTGCTCCTTGTGTTTTTCCATCGGTCACAAGCTCAGCTTGGTTTGCAGTTTTCATGTTGAAAATGTGAGACAGCGCCTGCCAGAATAAGATGTTATTGAGCATCATTAATGCGTACAAGTGCTTTAAAGAGCACAGCTAATCATGGCTTGAATTATCTTTCCTATTTGTCAATTTGATGTAATCAGTGAATTTCACCTGACTTCCTCTTAAGCAGCAAGAAATTACTTTGTCAACCATACCCCTTAATCTGTTGTAGATTGCGGGAGCAGATTCTGTGTAGGCTTAAGCAAAAAATAAATAAATAACACCGCAAACCATTTTAAGGAACTATGAGGTTCTCTTGCACAAGATAATGAAGGTATGCAGATTGCTGATAAACAGAATACAAGTTAGGAGCGACAGACTAAAAAAAAAAAAAAAGCTAATCCATTTAGAAATTCGACAAATAGTGTTCTGCAGGAGCCTTGGGCCTGGGCTTCAGTAGATGTTTGATAGTAGGGCAGGGCTTACTTGGCCACTCCCATCAAGGACAGACAAACCTACTGTGCTGCTTCATCTGTAAGGTCGCCCAAGAATGACTCTTGCCACTGATTGCTGTTGTGGTTTTTTTTTTTTTTTTGTTTGTTTTCAAGGAAATGGCCCAGTGTGTGTGTGTGCGCGCTGTTTTGATTTAACAGGAAAATTAAATGCTTCCCCATGGAGAAATGGGGAAAAACATTCCCAGGTTAGTTTGCTGTGTAAACATGTGGCATGGCACTTGAGTACTGAGATGCTGAAGAGTCACGTATTATAGATGTTCTAGAGATGAGGAAAAGATGCCTGATTTAGGTATCCATTTTTCTTGGTATTTTCGCAGCACATTGCGTGTGATGAAAAGAAAGTGCTTTGCTAATAACGTTGATTTCCCTGGGAAAAAAAAAATCACATTTTGACAGGTTCTCTAAATTTGCCTGTGAAGGCAGTCTTTGCCAGATTAATTTGAATTAAATCCCTAATACAAGGCTTTTTTAATGCTCTGCTTGAACCATTGTAAAAGGCATGCACTGGTCGGAGCCTGGCTTTATTATTCCATGTCATTGACAGACATAATCAGAGGGGACAGGAACGCTAATTAGAATGCAGGGGTCGCCTTTAAGATTTGTTTTAAAATGAGAGACCATTCTCTACTCTTTTTGCTTTTATCATGTTCACATTTAGAGTGAGGTAACTGAAGGTTATTTAGCCACTGCCTATTGTGCCCTGGCTGGTTAGTTCTTAATGAACCCAAAAAAAAAAAAAAAGCTAAAGGTGGTATTTTAAGAAGGTATGTCATAATAAACAGTAAGACGTATCCTATATCCAATTTTTTTTTAACTGCAGAGCGGCATAACCTTTTGTGTTCCACTCATCCCCTTTGAAATAAGGGGGAACTAAGTGTGGTCAGGATGCAGTGCAGGAAATGCGTGGTTCAGTCCTTCTTTCTGGATCTTGGGGGGGGAAATCCCTCCCCTGTCCCTGAGGTTAAAGAGGTGCTTGCTGTCTTTCTCTCGTGTCCCCCTGTGGATAGGGAGAAGCATTCTCCCGTCCTCGTCCTCTATCAGGGCTCACCTGCAGTGCTCAGATCCTAGATGCAAGCATTAAATGGCACTGCGGTCACCGTTTCGGCAGTTTCCCCTCCTGTCTCAGCAGATTACCTAGATTCCTGTGATTCATTTGTGTAATTGCAGTCATCCAAATGATTTGTAATTCACTAACTTGGAGGTTCATGGGTTCCTGAACCCCCAGTCACATAATTAGGATTGACTTGTTTCTGCCTTTTTACCGTTAAGTATTGCTTTTCAGATGCTTTTAGCAGCTCCTCCCCTGCATGTCCGAGTGCCGGGGAGCACAAATCCTCTCTCTCTAGGATTGAAAGGCCCAGTTTCTCTGTAACACGTAAGCACACTGCTGGATACAGACCAGAGAGTTCACCCCAGCGATAAGCTGAAGCTAATAGGAGAGGTGACCTGGCGCACACTCGGGGGAAGGTGATTTCCACACATCCCGTATAACTTGTGCTGCTAGGCTACACCAGTTTTTCAAAGTGAACTCAGGCGCGTAAGCCCACTTTGAAAATTATCCCAACAAATCTACCCCGTGCAAGTTAGGCCTGCTGTTTTGGTGCGCACAGAATTTTCCCCGCGGTTTTACATGCACACGCTTGGATATTTGCAAAGTTTATATGCCGAAGTCTAAACCCCGCTCACAGCCCCAGCAACTCTTCCACTCCTCCTGGTGAAAGCCACACGCGAGCATGACACGGGTGCATAAGTTTATCCCAATGCCAGGTGAGCTGTTTTTTTTAAAAAGCCACTTTTGCATGGAAGGCAGAGTTTCACGCACAGAAATTTCTCTGAAAGCTACCCGTGTAAAAGGAGATTTTCAAAGCTGTTTTCACAGGTAAAACAGTATTTTATCTGCAGAAATGGGCCTTAGAAATTGCCTACCCTGTGTGTGGCTAAGGGTGCGCATTGAGGGCTTCTGTGCACGTGTTTTTACATGCAGTGTTTCTCGGGGGAGGGGGATTTACTAAGGCTTTTCTCCCATTCTATATATAAGGGAAAAATACTTAGCAAATGAGGCCCCAGGTTTGTACCTGAGGCGATAGAGGCTGAAGTGACTTGCCCAGGGTCACGAGGAGCAGAAGCGGGATTTGAATCCTGGTTTGCAGCCCACTGCTGTAACCACTAGGCCGCTCCTCTTTGACTGGACAAGTCCGTTTTTTTTTCTCTTCTTCGATATTTAGGTCGTTAGACTGCTGTCTGGGTTGCAGAACCCTTTCTGGACGCCCTGCTGGGATTCTTCCTCAAGGTTAGGATGCTTCCCTACGATGGAGGATTCATTAGGCAAGTGATTTTTTTTTTCCTCCTCTTTTTTGTGAAAACTCTTCTTCTTAAGACATTCCAAAAACACCCCCCCCCCCCCCCGCATCCTTTCTAGGACTCCTCCAGCGAGAGCCTCCCTGCTCTGGGGGAGAGACCCCGCTCCTTCCTCTACCCTACAAGAACATCCAGGAACGTCTCCTGAATTCACTGGTGTAGCGTCTGATCCCTTTAGAGAGCGCGCCCGTAACTTGTGCAAGCCGTAGCTTCCGGGCATCCCCCCCCCCCCCCCCCCCCCCCGACCACAAAGATGCAGTACCAGGTAAATAATGCTCTTTTATTGAGTGGAAGAATCGGCCACAGCCCATACAAACATTAACAACCAGAAATACTTTGAGCAAGCTTAACATTCACCTTCCAATAAAGCTGACCTATGCCCCCAGCGGCAAGACCACACGCTGTAAGCCACCCCTCCGCTTGCTTGAGGCGTCAGCCCTCCAGCCTCCTGCTCCGTGAAGGTGGTTACACCCCTGGCATCCATCCCGCTCGCTCCGTGAAGGCTCCTGGCTTGAGTTTGAATCGGCCAGGGCGCACCCATTGGCCACCAGACACCCCCTCCCCGCCCCCTCTTGAACTGGCTGCAGCATGTCTGTCCAGTTATGAGGCCCCCCTGGGCCTCCTTTGTAGTGCCCTCAGCAGGGTGCTCCATAAAGCAGAATCTCATCAGGCCCTGCCTCCTTCTGGGCGGCTCTTTGCACTAAAGGCCACCTGTATTACTGGGCTACCTGAAGTGTTTCAGTAGCTTTTCATTCTGAAGGGCAGCAAACACATGCAGCACTTTTAGCCGTGTTCAGACATGATTAATGTGGTTGATAATGTGTACTTATTGTATTTTCAGCTGTTTTGCTTTTGTGATCAAATTTGAAAACGAACAACTTAAAACAAACAAAAAAAACCCCCACCTCTAAGATATCCATATTAATAAAATAGTTAAAACAACCCCCCCCCCCCCAACTCCATGCTCATATTATCCCACGTGTGCAGTCAGCTTCTGTAATTGTTCATTAAAGCAAATTTAGGCCACAGAAAGATGAAAATGAAAATGCACTTCTGCGTCTTGTGTCGTAGGATAAACCACACGTGCACCGGATGCACTGTTTTTTTTGTTTGTTTTTTTTCTCAAAAGAGGGATGTCCCGCTCTTTATCCCTAGATTTAGTGAAAGCCTAGCTCTGATCTCCTCCACGCTGTCCCACAGAACCCTAGAAGCGCGCAGGAGGGCTTCGTGATTACATTTTGAGGCTCCCTCCCCCCCACCAAGGGAGTGTGTCCTGCGTGACTGCACAGCTCTGAGTTCCCCGTAAACTGAAGCAGGATCGGTGTAGAGCGGGACACCACACCCTTTCCCTTCAGTTCACGAGCTGGGTGGCGGGTTTCTTCTTATTGATTGTCCCTCGGGTCAGGGGCACTGGTCTGGGTCAGTCCTGCGGGTATATTGTATTTCCTTAACATTTTTATTCCAGTCCTCACTTGTCATCTCTTCCCTTTCGGCACTCGGTAAGAAAGTTTTCTAGCAAATTGAATTCAAACCTAAGGGTTACAAGAATGAAATTTTGACACAATTGGGTACAAATAAAGGTCAACAAGTAAGCTGTAGATGACTTAATTCATTTGTGGCTAAGTTTCAAGAGCTATTATGGTTCCTTCATCAGGTTAATATAAAAATGAAGGGGTTATAGCTCACAAGCGTATTAAATTGGTCCAGTAAAAAAAAAATTAAATCTGTAAGTTGTTTGACCTTTTTATTTTGACATTTGTCATTTCTAAGTGAAGTAACACAGCATGTATAAGAGCATAAGAAATGGCATTCTGGGGTCAGAGCGACGCTCCATGGAGCCCAGCGTCCTGGATCGTGTGGAAGCACTGGGCAGATCCCGGGGGCCTCCATTCCCTCTTGTGATCCCTGAGTTGTTATACAAGACTATTTAGAGGCCAGTATAGGAAAAGAAGGGACTGAAATCTTGTGGGGGGGGGGGGGGGGGGTTTGTGTGCTAATTGCCACTCTGCTTTGAAAAGAATCACTTCTCTGGTTTGCCAGTATCGTTTCCCTCCTAAGCTTTGAATCCGTGCTTTTCTGAAACTCTTTACGCTGGCCTCCTGTAAAAACCGGTTTTCCCTAACTAAAAGTGCTGGCGTTTATGGGAACGTGTCACTCACCCTCCCACTCTCAATCCTCTTGACTCACAGTCGGCTTCCTTCCAGTGGGTTTTCCCTGAGCTTGCAGAGATTTACAATACAGAGAGAGAGAGAGCGCGAGCTGTTTTTTTTTTTTTGTGGCCTTTTGTCTTTTTATTGTGCTCTTCAGCCCTCACTGGGCAGCCTGCCCTGGTGGCTGTAGGAAACATCGCTGACTGGAGGGGTAATGTTTCTGAGGTGTTGCATTGACTATCGGGGGTGGGGGGCTGATGCAGTAGCAGTGCACTTTTCCCTCCCCTCCCCCCCCGGGTCTGTATGCACTCCCCCCCCCCTTTCCATGGCATGCTCAAGCCTGATTAACACATCATATACCTGTATAGAAATGTCATAATGCCTCTGTATCGCTCCATGGTGAGACCGCACCTTGAATACTGTGTACAATTCTGGTCGCCGCATCTCAAAAAAGATATAATTGCGATGGAGAAGGTACAGAGAAGGGCTACCAAAATGATAAGGGGAATGGAACAACTCCCCTACGAGGAAAGACTAAAGAGGTTAGGACTTTTCAGCTTGGAGAAGAGATGACTGAGGGGGGATATGATAGAGGTGTTTAAAATCATGAGAGGTCTAGAACGGGTAGATGTGAATCGGTTATTTACTCTTTCGGATAGTAGAAAGGCTAGGGGGCACTCCATGAAGTTAGCATGGGGCACATTTAAAACTAATTGGAGAAAGTTCTTTTTTACTCAACGCACAATTAAACTCTGGAATTTGTTGCCAGAGGATGTGGTTAGTGCAGTAAGTGTAGCTGTGTTTAAAAAAGGATTGGATAAGTTCTTGGAGGAGAAGTCCATTAACTGCTATTAAGTTCACTTAGAGAATAGCCACTGCCATTAGCAATGGTTACATGGAATAGACTTAGTTTTTGGGGACTTGCCAGGTTCTTATGGCCTGGATTGGCCACTGTTGGAAACAGGATGCTGGGCTTGATGGACCCTTGGTCTGACCCAGTATGGCATTTTCTTATGTTCTTATGTTCTTAAGTATTTATTGTAACAAAATTCTAAAATATCACAAATAATATATCATCACCAACTCCACTCATTCAACCACTCATTCACAACCACTCACTAACATAGAAGTATTACACATATCATTTTCCAAAAAATACAACTTAATTGACATACATGAATCAGTAGAATCACAGCTCCATTTCTAACTGTGTTAACATTTGCTATTCTTATTTTTACTGTTTGTTCATCCAAAAAAGGTGGTACAGTCCTCTCGCTCTTCTTCTATACACTCCTGACAAAGGACCCCCTTGTTTCACCAACAGTTTCATCAGGGGATTAATAATTATCATATAGGAGACCACCATGTTTCCATGTAGGAGCCGTTCAAATTCATGTCCATCTGTCTACTTTAGTTCCTGCTATAACAATAGAAATCACAGTTCAATCACCCTTTAGCATTAATTCTTCAAGTAACAATTATATAGTAAACAGTATCCCACATAATATAAAACTCAGCTCTTCAAAATATACTTAATATTCAATTAACATTTAATAAGCATTTAATTAACATATAACTAACCTGGTCACATATAACCCATAGATCCTAAATCATCAACTACCCCAAATATTACATTAAATTTATACCACCTGGAACCTCCAACACTCAAATATCACCTATAGCAAAAATATTAAGAACCCAATCACAGCTCTCCCCTAACTAATTTTTAAACCCCACTAATTCTCTAATCACCCTACCACTTACTTCCGATCTCTGTTAAAACACCTTCTCCCCAAAATCTACTCTCAAAGCGCGCACACCTCGGCGTTCCTCAATTCTAAAGTATACACTTTCCATCCGCGATCACCAACTAAAGTAAGCAACAGACACAAAATCAATAAAACATACGACTAGATCCCCATCACCTCAACAATAAATTCATATCACAATTATTGCCCACTGGGAGACAAAGACTTTTTTTTTTTACTCCACACGACTTGAATGAGTGGAGTTTGTGGTGATATATAATTGTGATATTTTAGAATTTTGTTACAATAAATATTTAAATTTCCCTACAGGCATATATGATGTGTTGTTTGGGAATGTAATACCTGTTTTACCCTTGCGTGCTCAAGCCTGACCCAGATCCGCTCTATGGTACAGCTCTGTGGCCTGAGCCAGGGCATAGGCCCAGGCTGTGTCATTTTGATAAGATATGAAGTGGCTAGCCCTCCCCTGCTGCTTCCTGCCAGGAATGCTGTGAAGACAAACCCGGGCTGGGAACACAGGCATGAAAAAGACCACACGGGAAGAGGTGAACTGTCCTCACTATAAATCCAGAAAGCAGCAATAGAGTGCACGGATAAAACTGCAGCCATTAGCGCATTATGTTGTGGGGATGAGTGCACCGCTTAGGAAGATTTCACGGCTTGAGGCAGATTTGAAAAGCAGGAACGTAAAAGCGATTTCCTGTCAGTCATGTTCCATAATTTTATTTGTGTTTTGTTTAGTAGCTGCTGTTTTTATTGTATTTTATTTTGCATGCTGCAGTGAAACCGTTATCCTGGAATATTATAGGCGTGGCCTGTTGCCTTGTACTCAAAGCCCTAGAAGAAAAAAAACACTGTAAACAAGCAAAGGAAGCCAGACACAGATATGAAAGGTGTGAGAATTTCATGCGTGAGGAGGCCCCGTTTCTAAATGTTTTCACACTGGGGGGGGGAAGGTTCCTCTTTGAATTTTGTTTTCCATCACAATAGCTGGACAACACGTGTTCCTTTTTTTTTTTTAATGTCTCAGAAGATGGAGCGCCTTAACGTTGGCGATTTCTCTGTGAACACAGCTCCATTCGCTCTGCAGCCTGTAATTGGGCAGATGTAATGTCCTTGGGTTGATTCTTGCAGGCAGAGTGTATCCCTGAGGAGAGCAGGAAGTCGAAACATACCAGGCCTTCCGAACAATTAAAGCTACACCTCACTCCCAAAGTCATTGCTCTCATTATGGTATTTATTTACGTGTTGTGTTTATTAGTTGCCTAGGCAATGTACAAATTAAACTACATAATCTAAAACAGATAAAAACACAAGAAGTAACCGTATCTTCAGGAAAAGGACACTGCTTCTGTTTTCATGGATTTGGGGCCAGCTTGCCTTCCTCCGCACCTGAGCTTCCGGCCCCAGCCCTGCTTGGTGGAGCGTTTGGCAGCAGGTGTCTGAGGCTGAGCTGCCAGGGTTTTTCTTCTGTAAACTTTGTAAGGAGCAACAGACTGTGACTCCCTTCAGAAGCCAAGACCTGTTTCCCCTGAATCTCACCTGTAGGAGTGTTGCTGTTTTGTGATGGCTGAGATTCTCTAAACCCTCTCTGGCTTCACCCTGGGAGCTGTTCCTAGTCCCTCCTAATCAGATGAGAGAGGATAACTTTTTGCTGCAAACTCATTGTTTCCATGGCATGTGCCAGAAATGCTGTTTCTTCCCTCCCCTGTGGTACTCCAAGCCCTTGTTAAGTCTGTTTTAGAGATGTATGTTTCTGCCATGGCAACAGTACTTCACGGGGAATGAATGTATTTAAAAAATGTATATTCCGCTCTTATCCCCTGCTCATAGCATAAAAACATATACAGATTAAAACTGCAAGGCACAAAAATTAAAACTCTGGGCTCATCGACTTCATGAACTGCTATAATGGAGCAGTGCTGAAGTTATGTTCGATCACTAGTGACTTTAAGGTTGCCTTACCCAGATCCTGCGTACTCATGTGTAGGCCTCACTACTGGCTCAAGTGTGGGCTGATGCATAACTGACAGTGCAAATTGTAACAAATCAATAATAATAATACTTTTCCCATAGAGAGCGCTGCAAACAGTGACATCTTCTACTGGTACCCTACATGGGAGGACAGAAAAATCTGTCGAAGAAGGCTCCTCACCCAAGACCTGATTAAAGAAAAAGGCTTAAAGCTTTCTTGAGAGTTTGATTACAAGTCGTGGTCTGGAGGTTTCAGGAAGCTCGTTCCAGAGACAGAGAGAGGGGCCTGTCACTGAGAAAGCTTGATCATGAGCCTCTGCTAAATGAACCACTCGAGACAATGGGACTTCCCAGAGGCCCCGACTGGCAGATCACGGTGCGTGAGAAGGTGCTGAATTATCTACCAGCAAAGTGCGTACCAGCACAGCGATTTTGTACAGGAAGCCGGTGTGACGAGCGGACGATTGGAGTTGCACGATCACGAATACTGGTTCCTGTTAGTACCCTGGAGGCCGAATTCTGGAAATCTGAAGTGCTCTTACACCATTGGCTGGAATACTCATGAGAATTGCGGTAGTGAAAATTAAGTGCCAGCAGGACCGAGCAAAAAGCAGATACATCAAGCAAGGGCTTTAACCTGTGCAGCATGCGCAATTTGAAGGAGGGGGCTTTATTGTTGCCTTCAGATGAAACCGCATTGACAGGTTAGAATCCAAAATGGTGCCCAAATTCTGGACTTGTGGTTACTCTGGGGAAAAAACAAACAGGAAAGGAATCTGCTTAGAATAATTTCCATTTTGTCCAGGATTTGATAGATGATAAAGAACTACGGTAACAGTCATTGTTGCTGACCATGTCTGGGTACAAAAAAAATGAATAGCATTGGCATATAATTTGTAATTAACACCCAGCCTGGCCAAAAATTACACTGTGGAGTGTAATGTAAATGTGAAATAATGCCGCAGAAAATGCAGATCCCTGTGGGACACCAGCTCAAATAGAGGATACTGAAGCAATGCTGACTTGTGCGTGATCAGACATGTATGATGCAAACCACTGAAGTACCATTCCCGACACCCTTATTTCTGTTAAACAAGATAGCAAGATGGAATGGGTGAAGGTATTGAACGCCACAGAAATATCAAGAAGTAAATCTGCATATATAACACTTGGACCACAGCAGAATTTAGTTTATCCCTAAACCATGACTGCAAGCACCTGGAATGGTCTGAACGGGATGGACAGCTCTACATATGCCCTCACTCTTATGCACTTCTCTAGGCACCCATTGCATGCCACAATCAGAAATAGGATGTTGGGAAAGACAGACATTTGATCTGATCCAATCTGGAAATTCTTATGTTATTATTGCAAAGGAATTAACTTGCTACCTAGAAGTATTTTTCTTCTGTGGATGGAGACTCTGCTGAAGGAAAGGATAGTGAACTATCTACAATCTGGTGGGTTGCTCGATTCGAGGCAGCATGAATTCACCAGGGGGATGGTCCTGTCAGATGAATATGATTGATTTTTTTTTTTGACTGGGTGACTAAAGAATTGGATCAGGAAAGAGCGCTCGATGTAATTTACTTGGATTTTAGTAAAGCTTTTGACACGGTCTCACATAGAAGACTCATGAATAAAATGAGAAGCCTGGGAGTGAGCGCCAAGGTGGAGGTGTGGATTAGAAACTGATTGATGGATAGAAGACAGCGTGTGATGGTAAATAGAACCTGCTCTGACGAGAGAATGGTGTTAAATGGAGTGCCACAGAGATCAGTGTTGGGACAGGTTCTGCTCAATATCTTTGTGAGCGACGTTGCGGAAGGGATAGAAGGTAAAGTTTGTCTTTTTGCGGATGATACTAAGACCTGCAACAGAGTGGACACGCCGGAAGGAGTAGAGAAAATGAGACATGGTTTAAGGAAGCTTGAACAGTAGTCAAAGATATGGCAGCTGGGATTCAATGCCAAGAAGTGCAGAGTCATGCATCTGGGGAGTGGTAATCCGAAAGAGCTGTATGTGATGGGTGAAGGGCTGTTGTGTACAGAGCAAGAGAGGGACCTTGGGATGATAGTGTCTAGTGATCTTCTCACATTGCAAAACAATGTGAGAAGTCAATCGCAAAAGCCAGAAGAATGCTGGGCTGCACTGAGAGAGGAATAACTAGTAAGAAAAAGGAGGTGATGATGCCCTTGTACAGGTCCTTGGTGTGGCCTCACCTGGAGTACTGTGTTCAGTTCTGGAGACCGTATCTCAAAAGGGACAGAGACAGGATGGAGGCGGTCCAGAGAAGGGCGATCAAAATGGTGGTGGTGGTGGGGGTCTCCATCAAATGACTTATGAGGAGAGGTTGAAGGACCTGAATATGTATACTCTGGAGGAGAGGAGGTACAGGGGAGATATGATGCAGACCTTCAGATACCTGAAAGCTTTTAATGATGCACAATTGACAAATCTTTTCTGTTGGAAAGAAATCAGTAAAACTAGGGGTCACGAAATGAAAATCCAGGGAGGACAACTCCGAATCAAGGTCAGTAAATATTTCTTCACGGAGAGGGTGGTGGATGCCTGGAATGCCCTTCTGGAGAAGGTTGTGAAGACAAACAGTAAAAGATTTCAAAGGGGCATGGAATAAACCCTGTGGATCCTTTGAGCCTAGAGGATGGAAATGAAGAAAAGAGTGCATGGGGGTAACTTGCTGGTGAGGTGGTCACTACCTTTAACCAATAAGCCTTCATGCTATTGATGCAACTCCATCATTGCTCTCTGCTTCAACGGCAGGTGGAAAAGAGGAAGAGGGAAATTAGATTCAGACAGCAGCCAAAAAGGTCATTGAATTGTACAGTCTGGGAAAACAAACATGGGGGTAACTTGCTGGTGCGGTGGTTACTACCCTTAACCAATTAGCCTGATATTTTTGATGCATCTCCAACATGGCTCTCTGCTTCAATGGCAAGAAGTAACGGGGAATTGGACTCAAACAGCCACCAGCAAGGGCCCTGACTTCGGTCTGGGCAACTGATAATTATAAAGGTGACGTATATGGCACAGTAGTTACTACCAGAAGCTTGCTGGGCAGACTGGATGGACCGTTTGGTCCTTTTCTGCTGTCGTTTCTATGTTTAATGCCAGATTTTGCTGTATTTTGCCTTGAGTGCCCCAGAAAGGTGATCATAAACTGAATAAATATTTACCTTGGAGCATAGCAAACATTCTAGGTTAGATAGCTTCAAATGTGCCTTATACCTGCATACACACACCGAAGAGCTGGCTGGCATGTTTTCCTAGTGAGCTTGTTAGAGTGAGAGATCCTTTCCTGAATTTCTAGGGCACGTTAGTTCTCTAAGCATTGCTGCACATCTAGAGGTGTGCAGTTTTTTGTTTTTTTTTTTCTTGGAAATATATCCACATATGTTGACAGCTCTCACCGGCTGATCAGGAAAAACCTTCCTACACATTTCTATGATTACAGATACACTTTGCTTTGTAGATGTACTAGCTATGTGAATAAATAACACTTTCAAGTCATTACCATGTAGATGTTTTTGTTCTGGTTTTCCTTTTATGTGTGCAGAAAGCTATGCCAACCTGCACTAGATGTGGCAGACCAGTCCAGTTCTGTGTCCTGAGATGCTGCACTGAGAAAAAACAATGATCCCCCACCACACATGGTGTGTGTGTGTGTGTGTGTGTCTGAAATGTGTACACCCTGTGCTAATTGTACATCTGACAGTCTTTTTAAAATCATGATAGATATTTTGCAGTTCCAACTACAAGTCACCTGGTTGGATGGGAGCAAAGCATGTTCAGAACAGCGACGCAAATGATGCTACCTAGTATCTGATTGTTGGTACCTGATCATCATGGTGTGTGCGCTTATCCTGGGTGATGAGATGTACTGTGTGGCAAGTAATTTGTGCTGCTCTTCTGTTCCTGGCTGTTTGCAAGAGTACAAGAAAGAAGCTCAAGGGATTTCAGTAATAACCACAAAGTACAGTTGTAATCGATAGAGTGCATATTACCGCTTATGCACGTGTCTGAAGCTTTTCCTAAAACTATTTTTCTTTTAAGTGCTACAGCTACAGGGTTTATGAAGGTACACGTCAGGCTTTCCATTTTCTGCTTAAGAGCTCCACGTAAACAGTGTCTGCCCTAACTCCTCCAGCTTTTATGCAGTTTTGTGAAATAACATAAATCCATGCATTTGAATGTTCTGTTCCTAGGATTACAGATCCATGAGCTGGAAAGAGCCAGCTGGGAGTTTAATTAGGATTTTACTTCAGTATCCTGATCATAGTATCCCCTCCTCTTTAATCCTGGTTTTATTTTTTTAAAGCTTTTTATTTTAACCAGGCACAGGACACACAGGTTATCAGTATAGTCTGGCACAAGAATATTCAAGAATTTATTACACAGGCGAAGAATAGTCTGTTAAATTAAAATCTCCAGAGGCACCTATTCAATATAAACCATCTGCTATCCCCCGCCTTCAAGCTCACTATGGAGCCAGCCATCTTTATACATATGTTTGATCTCTCAGGCCATAAATTAAATACTCTGTTATAACAATTTTTACCACTTTTAGTTCCCCAAAAACCAATTCTGTCCTGGGTTTGACAGTCCCTTTTAATGCAGTTTGGTACGTGTGGTGTTTTTTGGTTTTTTTTTTAATTTATGAGCTAGGAAAAAACATTAAACCAAGTGCCTGGGGAGGTTACCTGGGCAAGTCAATTTATCAGCTGCAGAAGGAGAAGTCTTGAGTTCATCCCGAAGACTCCCAGGGTCCTAGTTCCAAGCAGGACTGGAAAATACCACAGTGCATTAAGGTAAGTTTGAAACAAAGCAAGCCAGGAATGGCCAAAAGTGTCCCTTAGGAACTGGGTCACATCTTTTTTGTTGGCCTTTTAAAGAAATGAAAACCTACTAAGCCTCTGATTTTCATATTCATTTATATTCATTGTATTTTCTATATTTTTCATTTTTCTTTCAATTTAAATTTTTTTTTTTTTGGGTGGGGATGGTTATTGCTGGCACTGTTAACTCAACATGACTTTAGCAGACTATACACCGGTGGTATTAACTATCAGTGACAAGTTGTCGCTGACCACCTGCTTCTCATCTGCAGGCTCAAATCCATTGTAAGGGTTCTCTTGGGATTGTAGTCATTTTCTAGTTTCAGCTCCCAAACTAAGCAGTCTGGCTGGCTTGTATTCAAGTTTTAACTGTGCTTTGATCCTCATGTTTGGTTTTGAATCTGTCCAAATTAAAAAGATACTTTGACTTCTGGGACTTTTTTTTTCCCTCCATTTCTAGTTTACACTAGATAGTAGATATGTTTGCGTTAAGTATTTTAAATATGAACCCTTCACCTCAATCGCACACATTATGTAAACTACATCAATAAAGCTGAACAAGGGCCCAGCCTTTTTATTGGACTAAATACTTTTCTTGACTAGCTTTAGGGGGGGGTTAACACTCCTTTCCTCAGGTCCCAAACTGGCAAGTCAGAGCAAGAGGTCTCTTTGGCCTAGAGTACACTTCACTTGTATTTTCTGGCAAAACACCATCCTTCACTCTGGGCTGCTTATTCTGTTTGGACCTGGTGAAGGGAGCGTTCACTCTTCAAAGCTAATCAAGAAATGATTCAAGTTAGTCCAGTAAAGTTATCCCCTCAATTGTTGTTTTTTCTTTATTTCCACGTGTTCAAGTGGCCTAACAAGCAGGCACGGTACTCGATCCATTGTGTAGATGAAAAAAGCTAGTCTTCAGATACTTTTCTCCAGGTGTCGCATTGTTATCTCTGTGTATGAAATTCAGAATCCATTCATGCATTTACCATATTGCCAATGTGAATTCTAGCAAAAGAAAAAAATGAATTGTAAAATATTAGTTGTTGCTGAACTGTAGAGATTGGTTTGCTTTTATTGAACTAATTTTGGCCCCAGTGTTCATCTCCTGAGACCTGAGAAGCCTGCAAGTCCAAATGCATCTCAGCAGTTCTAGTAATGGTGCTGCAGAAGGCTGGAATATGTGCAGGTTTTGATATCTTTTAAAAGACGAACATAAAAAAATGATGTAGTACATAGAGCTTTTAAGACCTCTAAGGTCCCATCTTCACATGTGGCTACAGTGCTGTGAAAAGGAAGCTTTTATATGTAGAGGAGGATGTGAAGTTGGAATTCCCACATCAGAGGACTCAGGACGAGACCTGTCGGCCTGCACAGTTCCGAAATCAGAGACAAGCTGGTAGAGTAGGTAGCATTAGGTAAGAAGTGCTGCTCACCAGTTACTGCTAGCAGGAGGCCATGGTGCAGGGGACAGAGGAAGAGAGACTGTTTGCCAGCAGCAAACTCCATGTTAATAGTGAGTGTTCTTTTAAAAATTCCAAGGACAATATCAGAATAATGGGACTGCTGTTTGAAAAACTATTTTATTATTGTCCTTGGAATTAAAAAACCTCCAAAACAAACCCATCCCCCCCCCCAAAAAAAACCCCCAAAAAACAAAACCCACCCACTCACTATAAAATGGAGACACAATTATTTGGATGTTTTTTAGTCAGTCATGATTAAAGTTGACTTTTCACCTGAGTGGTGATATTCAAAGAATTAGAGCAATCAGCATGAGGACTGGGACTGATAAGTTGCAGCGAGATTGCAAGATTTATGAACTAACTTTTTCATCCATTTTGTTCATTTTTTTATACAAGCTCCCATACACACAGTAGAGGCAGGGCATACAAATATATATATCTCTTATGTGTATTCACTAGGAGTATTTAGAAAATCCAACTAACTATAGAGTAAGTGAGGACAGATTTGGGAGAAACTGAGAATGTGCTTTTAGGCTGTGAAACTTTTTATAGATTCAAAGGAAAATACTTTACATCAAACAATTTATTTCACCATAATTAAAAATTATACAATGACCCATTCATGGAGGAAAAAGTCCTCCGAACCCAAGTGCAAGTCTTACCCAAAACGTATGCACATTTACAGGTGAGCCAATCATTAGTCTTCAAAAAATACCTCCCAATGTACCTTTATTTTAATTTTTACTTTTTTTATTTTCAAAAGGATTTTTTAAATTAAAATTTAAAAATCACTTTTTTGTTTCTTATTGTGATATCTCAATGAAAAAAGTTTTTTTCAGTTTCCTTTGCTGCGGTTCCATTGCTAATGGAAATTTCTTGGATGATTGAATCTATAAACATGTTATTGCCTTGAAACAGCTCAACAGCGAAATGCTAGCTAACGTCGGCATACAACATGAGTGGTTGCGGACAGCGATCATCGTTATTAAGGTCTCTGTTTAAAGGTTCAACACACTGAAGTTCTATAAGTTGGAAACAGGTTTACAGCCTTGTACATGAAAAATTACACACAAGCTTCACAAGAGAAGTTACAGTTTTTCAAGTTTAATTGAGCCATTTATTATAGTGTGTTTTCAAACAGAAAGAATTGCATGATGTGGAACTGGAAAAAACTTTTTTCATTGGGATATCACAATAAGAAACAAAAAAGTGATTTTTAAATTTTAATTAAAAAAATATTTTTGAAAATAAGAAAAAAAGTAAAAAATTAAAATAAAGGTACATTGGGAGTTTTTTTGAAGACCAATGATTGGCTCACCTGTAAATATGCATAAGTTTTGGATAAGACTTGCACTTGGGTTCTGAGGTCTTTTTCCTCCATGAATGGGTCATTGTAAAATTTTTAATTATGGCGAAATAAATTGTTTGGTGTGAAGTATTTTTCTTTGGAAATGTTGCACAAACTTTACACATCCTGTTTATAATTTGAAAACCTTTTACAGAACCAGCAAAAAAAGATGCAGTACATGAGATTTTGAGATCACACAAATCCCATCTTCAGATGCCCAGTCAGTGCTAATCCATGCTTCTCTGGATGCATCCCGATGATCTCTATAGTGGGAGATGCCACTCCATACCCGCTGATGTATTTGCTAAATGTGTGCACCTTGAAGAAGATCCTAACATGTAACATGCTTTGAGCTCTGTTGGAGAAGTGTGATGTAAAGAAATGATTTTTCTAGATGTGAAAGCTTCTTTCTTTGCAGCACTTCAACCACATCTGAAGAAGGGACTTGAGAGGTCTTGGAAGTTGATGAGCTGCAATGTCTTTAATTTTGTTGTTCTCCAAATTGTTAGGCATGCGGTAGAGGACGAGATGTCTGATCCCTTGGTAAATGGCTTGGATTCTGAATTATATAGGTGTAACAAGGAAGGGCTAGATAATCTAAAATTACTATCTCGATCCTTGGATTCTCAAGACAGATTTTTGAGAAAAAAAGAATCCTCCAAATTGCTTTTTCCCACCTTAGTATTCAAATTGGTCTGTATGAATAAGAGGCTGGTAAAGCAAATACTGTACTTACAGCAAGCAAGATTTAGGACTGTATTGACTTGAAAGAGAAAACTGAGCAGCTGCTCTTGGATTTACTGTTGGATTCATTTCACATTTGTGGAAGGAATATTGTTCCAGTAATGAAGGGTCAATCAAGGGAAAGTTCTGACATTCTCTGATGTATGCCATTAATTGCAATACATGAGCACAAGTGCAGAATTTAGGATTATTTAGCCAATCTATCACACATTGTTCAATTAGTGTTATTGTAGTGCTTGCTGTAACAAGGCCTTTTGTGCAGGTAGAGCATGATCTTTAAACAGCAGCACCAGCCAGGTCCCTAAAAATATCAACTTGTTTGTTTCTTGATTTGTTTACCTTTCCTTGGTATTATTCCTAGGCCAGCTTTGTAATGTCCCCTAATATATTTTATTTTTATTTTTACACATAGTGTAAATAAAAAGTGTGCACCTCTTCTTATGACCTTATGAATCCATTCTTCGGCTGTTTATGCTGTGTTTGATATATATGCATCAGAGCGTTAAGGATGCAAATCAGTACAGCAGCGCTGCAGTCGGTGCACCCTCTGAGAATTTCGGAGCTTTTCTCACAGATTTTACATGGTTGCCCATAAAAAAATTTTTTTCGTTGTGCTATATACAGAAATGCATATAATACTGGCGCTCAAAAATTGTTGGTTTATAAAAATTGCTGCTCATCCAGGAAAAAGAATTTACACACACCTGGTCTTTCCTTGGAGGGGGCATTTGCAGAGATCTACAACAGTGAGAGTGGCCAAGTAGGAAGAGCTTTCAAAATCTCTAAACGCGTCTTCAGGGATGAACTAAAAATTGGAACAGAAAAGGAGGCATTCCAGGATTTTGTTTTGAATTACGGTATCTGCACACTTTTTTTTTTTTTTTCTGGTAGTTCTGCTCTAAATTTTTATTACATATGGATCTCTTGATTGGTTGAATATTTGGATGTAGTTTACATTTCCATGTTTTTGTAACTTAGAATGGCAGCAGGCATGCTTTTTTTTTTTTTTTTTTTTTTAAACAGTACATATATTTTAAAAGACTAAACTCTTTACATTGTGTTCCTCTGCCAGGAATATGCTTTTAAACATACTTTAGCATTTGAGGTTGGTGCTGTGAAAGTCTGGGCCAGAGTCTTACAGATAATCTTAGGATTACAAAGAGATATGAGGATAAAGGGTGGTTATTACCGCATTTAGTAGCCCATGAGCTATTTAATGTTTGGGTACTTGCCGGGTACTTGTGCCCTGGTTTGGCCACTATTGGAGACAGGATACTGGGCTTGATGGACCCTCGGTCTGACTCACTATGGAAATTCTTACATTCTTAAGGGAACAAATAAAAAGGTGCTGAAGATCAGAGAAACAGGATGGAAAGGGGAGGCATCTGCAGTGACTGATTTTAATTTATATTGGCTTTCATAAAAGACCTGCCCCAGGCAACAACCTTGGAAGTCCTCTACCTCAGAAATAGAGTGAGGGTGGAGGCTGGGGGTTGGACAGGCACACACAACTTAAGTGCCGGCTGGTCTTCTCACTATCCTTTTCCTTTCGGTGGTTGTGGGTGGTGGGGGGGGGGGGGGGGGGGGGGAGAGAGTGGCTTGATTTGGCCTGTGATAGTGAGTGAGGGGGTGTGGGGGTGTGGGCCCGGGAAATCATGGCCATGCATGCCTGAGTGGTGCAGTCTTTTCTTTGGGGGCGGCGGCAGTCGGGTGCTTGGCGGAGTGGTGGGGGTAGCAGATTACAAAGAAGAAAGAGTAGAAGCAGAACATTGCGGGCTCCCGGATGTAGTGGATCTTCCTCTTCCTCCACTGTGTGCTATATTTAGGCACATACCAGTGGCGAGGTGGGGGGGGGGGGCAGGCTGACTGTGACGTGCGCACAGGACAGAAGATGGGGCATAGCACACAGCATAAGGTCTTCTTCTTGAGCTGGCAATCTCAGCTTGAAGTGGAGGGCTCGAGGGCCTAGCTGCAGGCAGCCATCCTGGTGCTAGCATGCTAGTGTAACATACCTCTAGGAACTAGGGCAGAGAAATGTTGAATCATCATTGTGACATGAAAAGACTGACAATAGAGTGCTGTCTCTTTAAGAGCTGGGGGGGGGGGGAAAGGAGATTCAAAATTGGATTGTCTGAGCATGTGCAAACAGATCACTGCTCAGCTTGAACAGAGTTCCTGCCCTGCTCTGAATTAATAAATATTATCTGTACTGATTAAGGTGAGCAGCCCTCTATAATTGTATTCATGTGTAATGTATTTATGTTAGTTAGCATTGTTTTGAGATGTATTGAAGTTGTTTTTACTTTATCTAAAGAGATTTATAAAAATTGGATTGTCTGAGCATGTGCAAACAGATCACTGCTCAGCTTGAACAGAGTTCCTGCCCTGCTCTGAATTAATAAATATTATCTGTACTGATTAAGGTTCTCTTTTCTGGAACCCTGCTGTGGACGACTTGGGAGTAATTGAACTGTGCCCTGTCAGGATTTGAAGCTCTTCTTTCGGATAGAGGCTGCTGTATTGTGGATTTGGCAGTTGAAGCAAAGAGCAGTACTGACGCCCTCTTCAGCTCTAAATTCAAATGGACACACAGTAGGATACAATCTGGGACTTTGCTTATTCAGAGACTGCTTAAGGTCGGGTGCTATATCACATGCTGATTCTGGTTGAAATACTTAACATGAGTTATGACAAAGTTGAGTTTTCTCTTGTACTATATACATGTGTTTATATGACAAATGCAGATGCTTAGGAAGTGAACAGATTTATTTCAGTCATTCATTCCAGTAAAGATAAAACTGTTACTCACTAAAGAGCGTGTGGATTCATTTCTGATACTGGGTTGGGAATCAAAGTGCAGGTTTCAGACACAAGGAGTCATAAAGAAAATTGAACTTCAAGGGTTACACTAGCATCAGCATGTTGAGCCTGCCTCTTGCAGGCCATCTGGGACTGTATATGGCGGTGGTACAATGGCTCGAAGGTCTATTCCACCCCTACTGTGTGAGCTGCCTGTTCGTGGAGCCTTTGTCTATGGGCCAAGGGTGGCCTGGCCTTGCTTTCTCTGGGTGCTCTGCCATTGACCTGCAGCTCTGCTGGTTTTTGGGCGAGCGCCGCCGTGCCCCTGCCTCTTTGGCTGCAGGCCTCCTGCATGTTTCTTCCTGACAATCCAGGTATCGGTCGAGTGCCGCACATTGGTGGCTGTTGGTGCATGCAACCTGTGCTGGAGAGTGGCCTCAGGTCAGTGTAGCTAATACGAGCACCAGGGGGATGCAGCCAGGAGTTCTGTCTTGCATTGCTATGCTGCTGGTGGCATGGGGTGTCTTAAGTCAGAGTGAAGGGGAGCTGGGCCATGCACAGAGTGCCTAGCAGTGCATCCTTGCGATGTCAGCGGGAAGTAGCGATTGGGGGGGGGGGGGGGGGTGGAGAGATGCCAGTGGTTTGTTCAGGAGCAACACAACCCTGATGAGGTTATCTTAGAGGGTGTATGTAGCTGGGTCATAACTCCTCTTGATAGCACATTTACGAAAAGAAAAAGCCCTAGATGCTGTTGCTCTTTTTCTCAAACAGACAGAATTTTTGTGGGAACTCTTGATGGTGAGCCTTGGCCTACGGCAATCCATCCTCAAGGGCGATCATGTATATTTGCTGTACCATTCTCGGCATGGTGTGTAAAAGTGTTCAGGGTGGCCTCTGCTTGTGGGTTCTTGGTTTCATGCATTGTTTCCTAGTGCAGCTATGGTATCTGCGATGGTTGAGAGTTGACGAGGGGAATAGATATGTTGGAGGGGAGAAGTCTGCCATTATTTTCATAAAGAATGAGGAGAGAGAGAAAACAGCTGTAATATTTGGTGCATGATGGGGAGGCCATGTGATTTGGGCATGTGTATGGCAGTCATGCTGGGTGTGGCAAAGGAGTGAATCTGGGTAATTTCATCCCCCCCCTCATATGTTTGCAGCCTTTTCACAAAAGGTGTGAACAAGGTCTATGCTGAGCAGTGACTATTGGCATGTCAGCTGTGCACTAGTCAGGAAAGGTGTTGAGCCAGGGCTGCGGCCTTTTTGGCCTGCTTGTGTGACTACAGGGAATTCTGGTGGGATTCACGATAAGTCTGAAGACATCCCTTCCACCCCATGATCCCAGCTTCAGGAGGGAGGTGAGTACTCAGTGTGGCCATGAGTCAGTAGGGCATGGCAATAGAGGTAATCATGTTGGGCAAGGCAGTGGTTTTGGCCTGGGTTAGTCCTTCACTGGAAGATGTTGAAGGCCCCTTCTGATGAGGAGCTCAGATGTATCTGTATTATGGCTATGCACCATCTTGGTGACTGGAAGGTTTGCTAGTCAGCCATGCTGGTGCTGGCTTACCCAAGCATAGTACCTGCGTCTGGTCTGTGGCGAACTGGTTTGGAATTGTGCTTTCAAGCTGGGCTTGAAGAGCTTGAGGGTCATAGCCAGCTGCAGCCCATAACCGGGGGAGGCAGTGAAGTGAGCACAAGGCAGAATGTAGGTAGAACCTTCACCCCAGGACCTTCAGTACATTTGAAGCAGAAAGCCTGTGAAGGAGTTAATTGGGCCACTAGATTATTTATTTATTTATTTAGAGTTTTTCTATACCAGCATGTGATTAAAAATCACATCATGCTGGTTTACAGATAACAGGGGGAGTGAGTCAAATAACAGAACATTAACAAGTGCGAAGGTCGTAAAGTTTAACTGTGGGAAAGAATTAGAGCAGAATTAGAGCAGAACATTAACAAGTGTAAGGTCGTAAAGTTACATTAAAACAGGATAAAGTTTAACTGTGGGGAAGGATTAGAGCAAGATGACTGATCAGTTAAGAAATAAATATTTAAATTATATTGTGAAGTCTCTTAGAGGATGTTGTTTACTGAGACGTACTGAGGTTACTGAGATGTACTGAGACGTTACTGAGACGTAAAAAGGGTGGTCAGGGAGGATGACTCGGAGCGACTAGATGGAATCATTGTGAAACTGGAGGCCTAATAACTTAGATTGACAGACTAAAAAATAACAAATCACCAGGACTAGGTGGCATACACCCCAGAGTTCTGAAGGAATTAAAAAATGAAATTGCAGACCTGTTTCTATTGATTTGCAACCTATCATTTAAAACAACCATGGTACCAGAAGACTGGAGGGTAGCTAATGTGAGCCAATTTTTAAAAAGGGCTACAGGAGTAATCCGAGAAGTAAACCTGACGTCTATGCCAGACAAACTGGTTGATGCTATTAAAAACAAAATTACTGACCAAATAAATAGACATGGTTTAATGGGGGAGAATCAACATAAGTGAAGTTTTGCCTTACCAATTTACTATATATATATTTTTTTTAGTGTAAATAAACATGTGGACAAAAGTGAGCTACTTAATATAGAGTATTTGGATTTTCAGAAGGCATTTGACAAGTCCCTCATGAGAGACTCCTCAAGAAATTGGGAGGTCATGGGATAGGAGGCAGTTTCCTATTGTGGATTGATAACCAGATAAGATAGGAAGAACAGAGTGTAGGACTATTTGGTCAGTTTTCCAAATGGCGAAAGGTTGTTAGTGGAATGCTCCAGGGGTCTGTATTGGGACTTGTGCTACTTAGCATATTCATAAATGATCTGGAGAAAGAAAATGTGAATGAGGTGACTAAATTTGCAAATGACACGATGTTGTTGCAAGTCGTTAAAACTTGAATTGCAGAAGGATTTTGAGAGACCAGAAGCCTGGGCTTCTAAATGGCATATGGAATTTAATGTGGACAAGTGCAAAGTAATGCACGTAGGGAAAAATAATCTCTGCTACAAGTACACAGTGCTGGGTTCCATATTAGGAGTCACCACCCAGAAAAAAGACTTCAAGAGTCCTTTTGGGCAACATCTTGAAATCTTCGGCTTAGTGAGCAAGCGGCAGTCAAAAAGGCAAATAGAATGTCAGGAATTATTTGGAAAGAATAGAGAACAAAACTGAGAATATTGTAATACCTTTCTATAGATTCATGGTGAGATCACACTTCTGGTCACCCCATCTAAAAAGACATTGCAGACCTGGAAAAAATACAGAAAAGAGTGACAAAAATGATAAAGGGGATGGAAAAGAATCCATATTGAGAGAGGATAAACAGATTACAGCTCTTTACCTTGGAAAAGACAACTAAGAGGAGATATGATTGAAATGTATAAAATCTTGAGTGGGGTAAATAGGGAATGGTTAATTACCATTTCAGACTAGGGACACTCCATGAAACTAGCAACCGGTAGATTTAATTCACTCAGCGCACAATCAAGTTAATGGAATCTGTTGCCGGAGGGCATGGTCAAGGCAAATAATGGTGTTCAAAAGAGGCTTGGACAAGCTCCTGAAGGAAAAGCCATAAACAGTTGTTAGCCAGGTAGACTTGGGAAAGCCAGCATCTATCCCTGGGAGTGTGATACAAGAAATGGATCAACTATTGAGGATCTGGTGTGTACTTGTGACCCAAACTGGCCACTGTCGGAAACAGAATGTTGGGCTCAATGGACCTTGGACTGACCCAGCATGGCACTTGTTATGCTCTTATAATAACCAAAATCTGCCCCCCCCTTTTCTGAAAATACTACCAAAAGTACCCACTCTCTCATCGCCTCCCGCTTAGATTATTGAAACTTGCTCCTCACAGGTCTCCCAGTGCGCCATTTCTCTACTACCTTCTATCCAGAATTGAACTGCATGACTTATCTTTCTCCAAAGTTGCTACACACACACATAACCTCTCTTCTCAAATCACTACAGTGCATTTCTATGTATTCCCACATATACAGTCGTTCAAGCTTCTATTACTCACCTCTTGCAAGTAAGAGGAGCTTCACTGCGGCTCCTCACTACCTTTACTCTTCTCTCTCTCTTCAACCCTCCTCGTGCACTTCCCTCATCAGGCAAGTCACTCCTAACTATGCCCTTTCCACCTGGTTGCACCATAGTGCAACCAGGTGGAAAGGGCATAGTAGAAAGACTAGGGGGCACTCCATGAAGTTAGCATGGGGCACATTTAAAACTAATCGGAGAAAGTTCTTTTTTACTCAACGCACAATTAAACTCTGGAATTTGTTGCCAGCGAATGTGGTTAGTGCAGTTAGTATAGCTGTGTTTAAAAAAGGATTGGATAAGTTCTTGGAGGAGAAGTCCATTACCTGCTATTAAGTTCACTTAGAGAATAGCCACTGCCATTAGCAATGGTTACATGGAATGGACTTAGTTTTTGGGTACTTGCCAGGTTCTTATGGCCTGGATTGGCCACTGTTGGAAACAGGATGCTGGGCTTGATGGACCCTTGGTCTGACCCAGTATGGCATTTTCTTATGTTCTTATGTTCTTATGCTTGGAATGGACTTTCTGAGCTGGTGCATCATGCTTCCTCTCTTGCTTTTTTAAAATCCCACTTAAAAACCCACTTCTTTGAAGCTGCTTTCAAATCTTAACCCCTGATTGTCCTGCTTACAGCTGCATTTAATTTTTTTAAGCAAATTTTTATTGAAATTTTCAACATTTTATTTATTTATTTGAGGTTTTTTATATACCGACATTCGTTTAGTAACATCATGTCGGTTTACATTCAACAATGTTTAGCAGCAACGCTAGAACAAACAGAGATTAGCGGCAGTGCTTTACAATTAATGTTCAACTTAAGAGAAAGACAGTTAAAGTTTTATAACAGCGCTAAGACAGAGCGAATGACAGAATAATACATGGTAGTGCAAACAAGGAAGGGGTAGCTGAATAAACTACAGTAGCATTAAATAGTTACGTAGATTAAAAAGGAATCATAAAGCTATTATTGGGAGAACTTAGAGGACTCAGAAGTCTAATACATATTTACAGAACTTAATCGAAGGTAAATGCATGGGGGGGGCAAGGAGAAAGATGAGAGCATAAGCATGGCAATAGGAAGAAATAATAATAAAGTATTTAGTATTACAATAAAGTATTAAGTATTACAAGATTGACAGATTAGCTCATATGCACAATTCAACAATTACAATGTCATGAATAACATAGCACAAGAACTCTTAACCCTTCTTCCACCATATTATAATCCTCATATTATTTTTAAAGTCAAACACATTGCCAGGTACACATTGACACAGAACTAGCTGAAGGTACATATCAAATAATAACCATAAATAAATTGTTAGCCTAAATCCTTACCCAGACTGTATTAATTTCTGCATTTCCTTAAGGGACAGGTCTATCTTAAGCAAAAAGAGTTCTCTGATTTTTGCTCCCATAATTGGAAAGTAATAGATTCCATAGTAGATATATCCATTCTACCATATCGGGAACTGAAGATAATCTCCTTGGCATGCTATATTCCTAATCTCTACCACTAACATATGACTAATTAAACTAACACTTCCCCCCCCCCTTAGTAACAGGTTATGAATTTTCCATGTGGCAATCCTAAAAGAACCACAAGAAGATCCAAGGGTAGATAAATGTTTGTGAACTTGAACATCCAGGAGATGACTAATGTCCAGTACATCTGAATTTGGGGGCATTCCCTCCAAATAATACTAATTCCTCCATAATCCCACAAGCAAATTCTTGGCCTTTTTCCTTTCCAAATAGATCGTGATAGCATATCATTTAGGAAGGAAAACATATTTGGAATTTTAATAGGCAGCATTTCTAATAAAAAAACCAAAAACTTTTGGTAAAACATTCATTTTGATTGATGTTATATGACCCAGCCACGAAATGGAATATGGGAGCCACCTTATTAGGTCTTGTTTGAGTTTCTTCAGTAGGGGGGGGGGGGGGTGTCAAAATTAGGATAATACAAAGCTTTTTTAAAGGGACAACCACCTCGAAATAAGGAAATAAGGTCATCTCAAGTTCCGATATAAGTCTTTAACTTTCAATTTTCTGAGCTGAATAGAGTCTTGCCTGAGGTCAATTGAGGGAGCATCAATAAAAAAAAAAGTTTCTAGATGGGAAAGAGAAGAAAAAGGATCGGTGGCCATTTTATAAACGGCTCACCAGTGCCCCATTTTTAACCATTGTTTTAATAAATGACATTCCTAAAGTCTCGTTGGCCCTGTATATTTGTCTTGATTAGATTGTAAGACCTATTAAGCAGGGACTGTTTATGAGGTCAATAAGTTATCCATATAACTCCAGGTTATCCAAGTTATCCATATAACGCCATTAGCCATCTAAATGTTTAGTTTAGTTGGCTAATGGCACTATGTCGAGTGCACTATAGAAGTGTTAAGTTAGTAGTAAGTAGTAGTAAATTTAAGAAAGCTCTCTTTCATTATATGTGGACTATTGAAGAATTTCACGTTATTTTTCTTTATCTTTGCCTCTGAATTCTTGCTATTCTTTGGTTTTATTTCATGTATGTGTTTTAAAATCTAATAAAAATAAAGTAAAATAAAATTTTCAGTTGCTGCACAGTTAAGCTGTGGAATTTGTTGCTTGAGGATGTAGTCAAGGCTAGTGGTATAGCAGAGTTTAGAAAAGGGTTTGACAAGAGCCTGGTAGAGCTAGGAGTGAGCAACAGGGAATGGACCTCCCTGTTAGGATTTGCTGGATATTTCCAAGTGATTCAGATGGCTGCTTTCGGAGACAGGATACTGGGCTCAAGGGATCATCAGTTGGACCCAGCATGGCGCTGAATGTTCTTAAATTTCTTTTAAGCTGATGCTTTAATGCTACATATTTTTCTGTTTTAACAGCTTTTTCTCCTTTTACCCCATGGAGTTTTTCCTGCATATTCTTTGTTGGAACTTTTTTTTTCTGTTATCTTTGGCAGAAGTGTACATGTCATATATCATTTGCTCAGCATAGGAAATACAATTATTTCTATTTTTCCAGTGTTGCATTGCATGAAGTCTGGATTCTTGGAGTTTCCAATTTTTGTCTGTGTTTGTTTCTAATTCATGGTCACTTAGAGCCTGATTCACTAAGCTTTTTTTTCTCCATAGATACTAAGTGAGAGAGAAGCCATTGTAAATCAAGCCCTTTAGTCTGCATTTGGTGTGGGTCTGTCTGTCTTGCCTGTGTGACTGAGATGAAGGTAGTCTGTTAGTGTGTGTGTAGGGATCTAGAGCTGTCCAGTTTGCTGCATTTTCTAGTCTGCATTTCCCAGCAGGTGCATTGGTGTTCTAGGACTTGTACGTGCAATGCTGCCTTTTCATGGGTAGGGTTCTTGCTGCGTGTGTCTTGAGAGTGGCATTTATAGTATAGTAGGTTTACTACTAAAATGATCAACCTCCTCCCAAAAATAAATCCCATTCACTGCTCGTTAAAGCTTATTTGATTGGTTGCTTTCTGTGGGTCATTATTGACACAGGATGCATCTCTGTCTTTGCGTATATCTTTCCCGCTCTCCCTTTCTGATATATTTCTATAAAATCTGCTGGTCTTGGCCAGGAAGGACTGCAGCCAGTGACATAGCAGCGGAAGGTGCAAAGGGCTTTGTTTTCCAGTATGCTAGCACTTTATGACAAGCCCCAGAGCCCGCAGTATAGAACTCCGACTCCTCATGTGACCGAGACGCATTCAAACTTCAGCACGCACACACGGGCTTCTGAGAAAGGGGGAGAGTAAACTGAGTTCCGAGAGAGGACAGGTTGAGAAACTGATGCTGAGACAGATTGCACTAGATTTGCTATGTTGATGAAATAACCATTCCAGTTTCCACAAGAGCCTCCCTTTTGCCTTTCACAAACTTATTTTATTCACAAAGAGGAAAGGAAAAAACGTAGACATTTTGGAATATCTCCATTTCATAAAGATGAGCTTGTATAACATTCACTGGTAGTTATGCCAGAATTGGTCACATTTTCCATGGCTGAGAAACCAATGCCCAAACCATGTTATATTTGTAGTGGAATATGGGATTTTTTTTTTTAATTTTATGAAATAAAAATAAATAAATTTAACCATACTATTAACAAATATACTTGAAAATAAAATTCTCATTTGGTTAGAGGGAAATGATATTTTTCTCTTTGGGTGAGTGTGACCAGGAGCTTCCCAGTGTGCTTCCTTCCCAGTCTCAGCTGGGCATATTGGGAGGAGTTTGGACATGCAGTCAGGGGGAAGGAATTGTTCTCATTTTCTTGATTTAAAAACTAAAAATGTAAACATTGAAAAAAAAAATTCAATTAGTGTTTAAAACCAACAGAATCCTGGATTTCCTTCCTTCATTCAGATTTTTATGGTATCGAAGTGGGAAAAATGTCCTAAACCTTTAGAAAGACCCTGCTACTTAGCTGATCGTAGCTTTATAAGCCTGAGTAAATTAGGGTGCCTATCCAAGGATCCAACTTTTGAAAATGATTGGGGGTGCTGAACTCAACACACATTACATTGCCCCCCTGTAAAAATGAAAAAACAAAACAGCAGGTTGTGAGTGTGACTGGACTAGCCTATATTTTAATGTCCAGAGAAGAGCAGATAATGCTGATACAGGGAAGACTCATGTGACCAAAATCCAGGGAAGCACTCAGTCCCCCTAGTCATTCTTCTTACCTCTCGCCCCGCTATCGCCTGTCCCCACCATGCTCTCTCAACCCTCCCTGATCTCTTCTTCTCTCCATCTTATCCTCTTTACTTCCTCTCCTATTTACTCCCTCTGCGCTTTAATAACTCCCACATGGGCAAACTTCGATACTTATATTTGAGGGCAGGGGGTTTAATACCCTTCACCTGCTCCACTCTTTATGTCCCCTTAGCCTGCTCCGCTCCTCATTTCCTTGTGACCCATCCTTCCCCCAGTTCCTCTTCCCATCCCTTCTCTCTCCCCAGCAGGTTCCTTCAGTCCCTTCATTAGCTAACTTCATGGAAGGTGTCCCAGCACGGATGTGCAGGTGCCATGAATAACTGGACGCCTGCTGCATCTGTGCGGGCGCCACCACCACCATGCCGAGACGTGCGTGGAGAGAGGGGGAGCCTGGCTGTAATGGCGCCGGCAGTGTCCAGCCGGTGCCACGAGCAGGAGCTGCTTCTCTTCGGGGGGGGGCGGGGGGGGCACTGTTGGTGACATTGCCCTCCCCCCCCCCCCCCGGTTGATCTGGCTTTGGGCGCGGTGACATCATTGGAATGCGCCCCAATGCCGGGCCACGTGATTGCCCGGGGGAGTGATGCGATGACATCGGCAAGGGGGAGGGACCGGCGGGAAACTTTAAAACCCACTGGCTCCCCTTTGTTCGGTCTCTTCACCATCGGCTCCTGGTGCGGCGCAATTCTGCATCCAACCCATCCCTTTATTAACTAGTACGAATTGTTAGTTAGCAAATTATTACTGTTCATCATTACTCTGTCGCGGTGGCAGCGACAGTGTCCTGGAAAGACTGTTGTAACGCTGGAGGCTGTAAAATGAAGCAGGGAGGTGCCTTGTAAGGAGGAGAGGGCCTTGAAGCCACCACTTGGCGATTGGCCACGGGTAATGAATGTCAGGCTCGGGGATTGGGCCTCGATGAATAGACAGCCGAGCACATTTGCGAGGGGCTCTGGCGGGGGCCTGCTGCATGGTGGCCTGGCTCATGGGGAGCCCCCAACCGGTGGCTCCCCATGAGCCACCGGTTGGGGGCTCGTGGGGGAGCGAGACCACCCCCTCCAGTTTTCTGCTTGGGTGGAATGAGACGAAGACATCGGCACCTGCCCTGTGGCTGAGATTAGGGAGTGGTGGGCAGGACTCTGCGCCTAAGTTAGACTCCCCCTGTTAGGGGACTCTAATAAACGGCTGCGGCCATTTGCATCCCGGTTATGTCTCACGTTTTCCTTGCGTGCATGTAATGTTGGGTGTCCGGCCTGGATGGATGCAGGCAGGATAGAACCAATGGGTGTCCGGGCTGCCCGGTTACTTCCTCTGCAGGCTCACCTCATCCCTCCTCAGCACATTAAGCTTCCCAATATTTGCCCGGCAGTTTGTGATTCCTCTTTCTGCACTGGCATGAATCATTTCACTGCTCTGCCCTGCTCGAGCTCAGGCACATCTGTTTGGGGGATTTTTTTGTGTGTTTTATTTTATGTGTACCCAATGTAGGGATCACAGTATCTATGGAATTTGTATAGAGCCCAGACAGTTTGAGTGAACTCCAGGGAGATGCTTAAAAACAAGAGATGTTGCCATCATAAAGCAGGCACTTCTTTTCTTGCAAAGATGTGAGCAAAGAGAAGACACAAGGAAAAAAAAAAAAAGCTGCAGGATTAAAGTTTCAGAAGAAAGCAGTACAGCCAAGAAATGGGCTTGTTAGCTGTACAGTGCTTCAAAAGTGTTTCAGGGAGGGGATTTAAGCCAGTCTGAGGATGGGCTATTTTCAGCTGCAATAGCGCACAGACACCACACCAACCTAGCAGGGCACATGCCCCCACTGGCCGTCATATTAAAGAACGCAACACCAAAAGCCTGTCCTGCCACTAAAGAGGAAGGAGAAAAATTGCACAGAAATCTTAGGCTGCTCTAGAGATTGGGATATATTTTCTTGAGTCAGCAAACTGAAAAGACTTGTGCAGAATATCCTTTTTCACAAATGCACAGACGGGATCACTTACCAACTTTGGCTGGCTTGCTATTTCTTTTAGGCTCCCCTAGCCTCAGGGGGTCAGGATTTCACTCACATGCCATAGTTGTGACACAAGATCCCCAGAGACTAAGGGGGCCGCAGCAAAAATAGCACCAACTGGGAGACTGAATTACTTGCTGGACTCATGGCTTTTAACATTAGCTTTGGATGCCCATTTTCCTTAAAAACAGTAAAAACTGTTGTCTCAGAAGTTAAAAATAAGAGCAAAACGCAGAGTCTGGCCACTCATCTGGACCTTTGTGGTGGATAATTCGAGTCGCTTGCTACAGGAAAGGATTGTGGCGTATGAATTTGTCAGGTTGCAGGATCCAGGGCAGCACAGTTTTAACAGAGGAAGATAAGGTCAGAGAAGCCTGATCAATCTTCTTGACTGGGTGACCAGATAATTCAGTTTAGGGGTGAAAGCTAATTGTGGAATACTTACATATCAATAAGGCTATTGTTGCTTTCACATAGGAGGTTTTTGAATAAGCTGAGCAGCCTTGGGGCGGGTGCTAAAGTGGGGTGATAGGCAACAGAGGGTAGTTCACGCTAAGAAAAGAGTGGCGTGGCACCTGATGGAGTGCTTCTCGAATTGGCTTGCATCCAGTTTTTTACAATATTTTTATTAGTGATGTTGCAGAGGGGTTAGTAGATAAGGTCTGTCTTTTTTTTGCAGAGAATGCAAAACTCTGCCAAAGGTCAGGCTCTCAACTGGAGTAGGAAAAAGGAGGAATAATCTAAGAAAGTTTGAGGAGCGGGTCCAGAATTTGCCAACTCAAATTTAATGCAGTGCATGGCTGGCTCGGTGACTCGGTGGTAGTGCTCTGCAGTGTACACTGCCCTGCGGAGGGCTCAGCTTCAATCCTCTAATTGAGTTCTCTGCATCTGGGATTGGACAGGGCTGGGGATGCAATGGGGAGGCAGTGGTAGCTGGATTTAAATTAAGATCTGACACAAGCACAAATAGGAAAACCAGGTGGCCAGACAGTCCTTTTTTGCCCAAAATCTTGAACTTTTGCTATTCCTTCCAATCCTATTATGCTATAAGTACAATATGACCATAATAGAGTAGACACATTTCAAAACATACCTTTTAGAATTGTTTAATGAATTCTAATTGAATTAACACATATATATATATCGTAAAACATGTAGTATTGTTATACAAATAGAACAGTTGGGGGGGGGGGGTGGGGGGAAGTAGCATACTACATGGACTAGATGCTAAACATAAAGGAAGGTCATACTTCACTACAGTGTGGCTTAAGGGTGGACAACTCTGGTCCATAAGAACTGCAAGCCAGTCTGGTTTTAAGGCTATCTAAACTATGCAACTTAACCAGGCTCCTAGACCAAGTGCATGCAGGTATCTGATTAGTCAGTGTGAATACCCTGAAAACTCAACATTGTTTGCAGCTCTTGAGAATCAGTTGCTGATTCCTGGTTTAGTTGATTTATCTACTCCCTATCCTCACAACTGGCATGGATTTAAAATGTACTAAAGTTAATTTTGAAGACATTATGCATTCTTTAACGAGTTCTCAATATCGCTGGTCCTAAAAATCTGATTCATCAAGCACTAAAGGCTGCAATAGAGCTAGCATGTTTTGATGGGAGCACATCTGGAGCGACCTGGGAATATGAGAGATTTTATTCTCCCTGCTCACTGAGGATGCAAGAAACTATAATTCACAAGTGAGTCTATCCTGTACTATCTATCAATTGCAAACTGGTTGGTTTTTATTTCAGATTTATCAACTAACTTACAGGCACAAGAGCCAAACAATAATGTGGTGCCTACATCCAGCAATATAATGGGGAATCAAACCTGCCTTGTTTCCCCAGGCCAAGCAAATTTATCTTATCAGTTTTGTAAACCGCTTCCCCGGTTGCATAGTATTCGCCCAAAAGAGTGAAGAGTCAACATCAGTACAATGCATGAAACAAACTATTAAAACAAATACAACAAATATTAAAATACCTGATCATGAAAAGACTGTAGACATTGCATCACAGCCTCACACCTGCCATCCCTAACCACTGGGCCAGTGCCAAGAAGCTACCCTCTGAACTCTATCCCCCATGCCTTCAAACCATAATCAGCCTTGCTTCCCCTCTCTCCCCATACTCTCATCAAATCCACGTTTAAATTCTCAACCCAAATAGTAATTTTTCTGTTACAACAGAAGTTCATTCTCATCAACTTAGCCAACATGGGGAAGGGCTCATAGATCAAAATGGCTGTGCTGTGTCAAGCACTGAGTAAAAAAAAAAAAAAAGTATAGTTAACCACACAATCTGCATAAAAGTACTAACTAAGGCGCAGGCAGGCTAATGCAGTATAGTGCACTGTTTAAACCGTGGTTGGACGTACGCGAGTCCACAACCCCTTATTCTATAAGGGGATTAGCAGGTCCAAACTGCGCAACCAACCCCCCCCCCCAAAAAAAAAAAACTAACAGTGCTCATCTCATGCAAATGCATGTTGATGAAGCTATTAGCTATGCTCTCCCAATTCAAAAAAAAAAAAAAATGTGCGCCCAACATGCAAGTTTTTAGCCTTAGAAATTAACGCCTACCCAGAGCACCCAAGAAGTGTACAGAAAAGCAGAAAATAATATCATGGTATTATTAAGTCGAAGGAACAAAAAGGACGAGAATGTTTAAAAAAAAAAAAAAAAGCCAGTGTGCCGGCAAGTAGGTTACGAAAAGGGACCTCAATTAACGAGCGCCCATTTTCCTAACCCGCTGACAGCCACCTCTCCTGGGTGCCACTGCCAAGGAGGCGCTAAGGGTGCACATTTGTCCCTAGTGCCTCCTTTTTAGTGCGACCCCCTCATTTAATATTCAATCGCGCGTCCAGTAGAGGTGGTTGGGCACGCGTTAGGAAAGCAGGCACTCAACACTGAATGCCTGTTTTCTGTGCAAATTTATTGAATCTGCCTGTAAGAGTTTATTTTAATCATCGCTATGTATGCATAGTCTAAACACATAACAGGCACCAAAGTCTGAATGGTGCACACTAGGGTTCCTGATCAGTATCTCAGGATGGCACAGAAGCAAAGGCTGTTGGAAATATTTGTTTTTAATTATGTTTTCACTGTGGATCTCATTCCCTCTGCCACTAAGGTCCCTTTTGTCTCTATTCCATGCATTCTTGAATTCTGCCATCATTTTGGCTCCTATAACCTCAGCCGAAAGTCTGTCCCATGTGTCCGCCACCCTCTCTGTGGTTAAAGTATTTTCTCACATTCCTTTTGAGCTTTCTTCCTTTCACCTTCATATTATGACCTCTTGTCCTTGAGCTTTTCATTCTATAGAAAATACTACTATGTCCTTCCCCATTGCTTCCAAGCAGGATTCACAGTACTTAAATCATCCTTGAAAAATATTAGTCTAACCTGCTCTTAAAAACCTTTACTGATAGTGATTATTTGCCACTTTATGGATCTTCAGTGCCTAAAGAAGAAATATTTAACTGTTTTTTATAGACAGATTTGTAATCCAAATAAGTCTGTCATTAGCAACTCAATTCCAATTGTCTGCGATCTCATTAGCTAATAGGATTTTATCAGTTGTTCTGTTAAAACAACATAGTGACCTTGCAGTGATCAACAATTGGTCTGCTTTTCTAATGTCATCTGCCCTTTCTGTGAAGAAATATATTTTCAGCTTTACTTGAAGACATGTGTATTGTGACCTCTAGACGTTTTTCCTTTTAAAATTTTCTATTAGCCTAATGCGCAGATGGTCCCTCAGAATCTCATCATTCAGCTTGGAGACTGGTGAATAAAATGAGAAGCTTAGGAGTGAGTGCCGAGGTGGTGGCCTGGATTGCAAACTGGTTGACTGACAGAAGACCATGTGTGATGGTAAATGGCACTCTCTCTGAAGAGAGAGCGGTTTTAAGCGGAGTACCGCAAGGATCCGTGTTGGGGACCGGTCCTGTTCAATATCTTTGTGAGCGACATTGCGGACGGGATAGAAGGTAAGATTTGACTTTTTGCGGACGACACTAAGATCTGCAACAGAGTGGACATGCCGGAAGTAGTGGAGAGAATGAGACGGGATTTAAGGAAGCTGGAAGAGTGGTCAAAGATATGGCATCTGAGATTCAATGCCAAGAAGTGCAGAGTCATGCATATGGGGAGTGGAAATCCGAATGAACTTTATTCGATGGGGAGGGGTAGGTAAAAGCTGATGTGCACGGAGCAGGAGAGAAACCTTGGAGTGAGAGTGTCTAATGATCTGAAGTCAGCGAAACAATGTGACAAGGCGATAGCTAAAGCCAGAAGAATGCTGGGCTGCATAGAGAGAGGAATATAGAGTAAGAAAAGGGAAGTGATTATCCCCTTGTACAGGTCCTTGGTGAGGCCTCACCTGGAGTACTGTGTTCAGTTCTGGAGACCATATCTCCATAGAGACAGAGACAAGATGGAGGCGGTCCAGAGAAGGGCGACCAGAAAGGTGGATGGTCTTCATCAAATGACTTATGAGAAGAGATTGAAGAATCTAAATATGTACACCCTGGAGGAAAGGAGGAGCAGAGGTGATATGATACAGACTTTCAGATACTTGAAAGGTTGTAATGATCCAAAGACAACGACAAACCTTTTCCGTCGGGGAAAAAAATCAGCAGAACCAGGGGTCACGATTTGAAACTCCAGGGTGGAAGACTCAGAACCAATGTCAGGAAGTATTTCTTCACAGAGAGGGTCGTGGATGCCTGGAATGCCCTTCCGGAGGAAGTGGTGAAGACCAGAACTGTGAAGGACTTCAAAGGGGCGTGGGATAAACACTGTGGATCCATAAAGTTTAGAGGACATGAATGAAGAGTGGGTGGCTCGCGGGAATGAAGGCTACTGCCTGGAGATAATACCCTTATTCAATAAACATACACACGGTTAATGCAGCTCAACATTGCTCTAAGCTTCAACGGCAAGAGGAAATGTGGAAAAAAGAATTTGCATTCACAAAAAAGCAGGAAGTAGCTTGCTTGTTACGGCAGTTACTACCCCAAACCAAATAAGCCTGATACTTCACTTTCAATACATATCCAGCATAGCTCTCTGCTTCAACGGCAGGGGAGAAAGACTGATACTTCACGCATATCCAACATAGCTCTCTGCTTTAACGGCAGGAGGAATGAAAAAAAGTGGATATATATACAGACAACAACCAACAAGGACTGAATTACATAGTCTGGGTAAGCGGATAGGCATGGGTGTAGCTTGCTTATTGCGACGGTTACTACCCATGACTAATTAAGCTAGATATTCACTTAGATGCAGTTCCAACACTGCTCTCTGAGTTAATGGTGGAGGTGGAAGGGAAATAGAACCAAAGGTTACTAAGAGCCAAGACTAACAGAAGTAGGAGAAAAAAAAAATTCAAAGCTTGCTGGGCAGACTGGATGGGCTGTTTGGTCTTCTTCTGCCGTCATTTCTATGTTTCTATGAAAGCAGTATCCATTCTCCTCTAAGCTATATAGACTTAGTTTGTCCATTCTAAACACGTATACATGATGGCAGAAAGACCATACAGCCCATCCTGTCTACCCATTCACAAAACTGCTCAGCTCTGCAGTCCCCTAGCCCCCACTCCTGTGCTTGTCCCATGCTTTCATGAATTATTGCGTAGGGATGAAGCGATGTGATTTCACAGTAAATACCCCAAAATATATTCAGGGTGCCATACCGTGTACGACAAAACAGGACTGCTGCTGTAGATCTCCCTGACAATGAGATATGGAACCAAAGGAAACGCAAAGACAGTAGACTAACCTAAAGAGTCTGGAAGAGTTCAAGCAAGAGCACCAGCCATGAGTTGTTCTCCCCCCCCCCCCCTTTTAGGCCAAGATCAGTACATACAATATAAATATTCAAAAGTCATAAAACCCAGTACATTGAAAATCTTTTTTTTTTTAATACTTTTGTATTTTTCTCATTGTATTCTGACTCCTTTTCCTCATTTTTCTTTGCTAGATGTGTCGGGGCTCCCACCAAGGAACCCTTTTTGTTAAGAGAATTCTGGGTGGGGGAGACTACCTGGTTTTCACTTTGGATGCTGCTGTAGAGTGTAATGATATTGCTGAATAGCCAAAACAGATTTTTCCTGCCAACTGAAATTGAAGGGTGTGGTATGATGACTGAACTTCTAGATGGCATTCGTGCTGGTAAATCTGCCCAGTGCATTTGAACTGAGTCAATGTGAAATCTTGAAAAATGTGTCTATAGGAGGTTTCCCTTTAAGAAGGTTGTGTCGCTCATTCTAAAAAGGGTGGTTAGAGGGAACCTATCCGGGGAATGGGTTCAGCCCAGGGTGGCCTCTCATATGAGCAGGGCCCTGCAGGGGCTTTCCCTCTTGAGGGGGAATATGTTTGTAACATGTTTTTCTAGCTAAGTGGAAGAAGTGTACACAGTTGTCGAAGCGCTAGTATGTTTAGTCCCGCTGTGTATTCTTTTGCAAATACCTCAGCTTAGCTGGGTAAGTCTATGTACCCTTTCCAGTCAGAGAATTTCACTCCACTACAAACTCTGACTGCTGGTAATTCCAGAAAATAAAATGTTTTTGGTTGTTTGGAATATATCTTGAAGCAAGTCCTTTTTTTTTTTTTCTTCCTGGCAGTTGAGTGTTGAAGCAAGAAGGATCTAGCAGTCGAGGGGGGGGGGGGGGTTGTCATAGAGGGGATTCTCAGTGAGTGAGAGCTTTATCCAGCTAAAGACATCTTCACACCCTCCCAGCCTTTGGGCCCAGGTTATTATACCATCTACTTGAACCACATTTTCCTCTGAACCCTTCCTAAGAGATTGGCATTCGGCTCACTGAGGTTTGGGACTCTATAACTTTTTATATGCCCCCTACGGGGTGGAGTTAGAGTTTCTTTGCATATATCTTATTTTTCTCTTTATCTCTCTAACATCTTTCCCTTTCATGTTACATCTTACCTGTCCTCTTGCTTTTCCATCTCTTCTCTCCATCATACCTTTTTCTTCTCCTCTTCTCCACATCTTTTTCTCCTTCCATGTGTACTCTTCTGTGCTATCTCCCCATAAATCGTTTTTTCCTTTCTCCTCTTTAGTGTCTCCTCGCTATTATCCTTTCTCAACCCTTTCCAGCCCTTTGTATTTTCTCAGTCCTTCAGCCATCTTATTTTCCTGGTTTTTCTCACCCTTTGTCCAAATATATTCTACTTCCCTGTTGCCCCATCGCTTCTTCTTGCCCCCCCCCCCCCAACACACACTCGCGCCATCTTATCTTGCCCGCAGTCTCCTCTGAGGAAGCCTCAAGTCTTTTCGCATCTGAAAGCTGCTTTCTGTCCAGTGCACAGGCTGCATAGATGGAGTCTCACATAGGCCAAGCTGCTAGGTGGAAGTTTGCAGTTACCATGGTGACCAGGTGCTTGGGATTTTAGCAGCTCTAACTTAGTCCTTCAAAACTATAAGACATTTTCCAAATATGGACAGATTAATCCTTTTTCTGTGGCTATAATTTTTTTTTTAAATTTCTGTTGCCAGCTTTCCAACTGATCCCATCAAATGGGGGATCAGAACCTGGAAAAGCTATACAGAGCTTGGTGACCTGAGCCACAGATCCTACCCTGTAAGGTGTTTTTTAAATTAATGTTTAACAGCTTCCATGCATTCACAATTTTTTTTTTTAATGTTTATGGAGATGAGCGTAATGAGGTACTTCTCAGAAATGATCTTGAGGATGCTTCCCTTTTAGAGTATATGTAGAGACCCCTAGGAGTTCTACTAAGAGGAATGTTACATTGTGATAAGAACATAAGATTTGCCATACTGGGTCAGAGCAAGGGTCCCCTCAAGCCCAGTATCCTGTTTCCAACAGAGGCCAATCCAGGTCACAAGTACTTGGCAGGATCCCAAGGGCTAGTTAGATTCTAAGCTGCTTATCCCAAGAATAAGCAGTGGATATCTGCAACTGCACATTAATTCAAGGTTTATGGACTTTTCCTCCAGGATCTTGTCCAAATCGTTTTTAAATGCAGCTACAGTAATAGCTTTCACCACATCCTCTGGCAACAAATTCCAGAGCTTAATTATGCATTGAGTAAAATATATATATTTTTTCTTATTAGTTTAGTGTATCATCTTGTATCTTCATTATGTATCCCCTAGTCTTTGTACTCTATAAAAAGAGTAAACAATCAATAAACGTTTACTTGTTCCACTCATTATTTTATAGACCTCTGTCGTATCCCCCATGAGTCATCTTTTCTCTAGGCTGAAGAATCCTAACCTCTTTAGCCTTTTCTCATAGGGGAATCGTTCCATCCCCTTTAGGCGTAAAAACATTGTGGGTTTTAGCTTCCCCATTTGGGAAACTCTGTGGTAGAGTCCCCGGAGTATGGAAACCCATGCCACCATGCTAGGGTGTGGGTTTCTTTATCCCTGGTAGGGGGCAGTATGTGTCTGTGCTGGCTCCTATTTTTGTTTGGTTTTCTTAGGAAAGGACCCTTGGCCCTCAGAGAGGCCTGGGAATGGAAATGAACAAGGCTGCTTTTGCGTAATTTATAAGATGCCTTTTTGGAACCATTTTGGTTTAGAGAAGAAAGTAATTCCACACTTCCCCTTTCTATTTTTGGCTTACCTCTTTTAAGGTTTTATGTTCTACCTGCCTGAATACCCTAGGGTCCAAGGACTCAGTGTGTTCCATCTAAAATAAGTGGGGTGTCTCATCCAAAGAGAACCAATGGACTATTGTTAGTTCTCTCCATTCATTCCTGGGGAGAAGGAAACTGTGAAGATCTGTTGTTCCCATCCAGTGATTACTACATCTACATCATTGGGATGTTGAAGAAAGGAGTGATGAGGTACCATCCAGTTACCAATGGGGTCGAAAGGAGAAAGATGGTAGAGCTTTGTGATTAAAGCTATGAGACTTGGCAGTACAAACTAGAAGAGCTAAATTGTCATCTAATCCACCGAATTGTGGGAGGAAGCTGAAAAACTACCTCATTACTTGGAATGGATTAGGGATAATGAAAACAACTGACATACATAATAGAATAAATTAACTGGGAGAGGCTTAAAGTCGCACACTTATTAGAAGATCTGAAGCTTTAACATGGATTGTAAGTATGAAGAGCTTGTAACTTAATATTTTCATCAAATTTCCATCTTTGATCAGTAAAAGTTAAATTGGAAACCAAATCATCTTCCAGTGTGATTTATTACTGCTGCGTACAAGAGACTTTAATACTGAATTAAATGTGAGCAACGCTTAGGGCCCAGGAAGTAATCTGTTCCCGACTCCCCTGACAGGGACTTCAGAGAGGCTTATATCAGGAGAGGAAGGTTATATACTTGAACCCAAAATTGAGGTGTGGTGGTTGGGGTCCCAGTCTTTGGTCCTCACACTAAGCTTATCAACACTAAATCTCATTTCCTATAATCTGCTGAAGTCTTGTTACATGGTATTACTTCTGCTTTTGTGTAGCATTTTATAATAAATTACATACAAGTATAATGAGACAAAGGGGTGGATTTATCAAAATGCGGTAAGTACCGCATGCGATAGCAAAAGGGGCGTGTTTTATGCTAATATAGCATTTATTGCAATTTGCGCTAATTATGGACTCTCTACCTGGGTAACATCAAGCTAGGTTGAGAGAACATTGCCCAAATCTCATCTTGGAGTGAGTTTCCTCACTCCGAAGGCCAGCAAATCTTCACAAGAGACCACTGTTCTGTTCGTAGGTATCACGTAGAATGTCAAAGTGGCCCCTAACCCCCTACACTCTTACCTAATCCCCACCTCGAGTTACTAGGTGGGCCTACCATAGGGATACAAATACCTACCTATGGGCCATGATATTATGGCCAGTCTCTCTCTCTCTCTCTCAACCTGTCAATTCAGCTGAAATGGGACTTATGGGAGACCTAACTCCTCCATCGCACCATATGATATGGTGCGATCGCATGCGTTAAAGGCCTATCGCATGCGAAAACGCCTTATCGCATTTTGAAAAATGACCCCCAAAGTGACTTTCCAAGCTCACAACAATTGTCCATAACAGAGACAGGATTTGAACCTGGTTCTCCTGAATACTAGGCTATATGTGTTCCTTACAATATCCTTTATTCTGGTGTCATCTGCAAATCCATTTTCAGTAATTATGTTTAGGTCACGGACCTAGTTTTCTCAGTTGGACCCAACCTTGACTTTTGAGGGACTCCCGAGCCATTCTAGCATGACTCTTTCTTAAATTCGGAGAACCATTTGGCAACCAAGTAATGAATATCCCCTTTTTTTACTCTGTTTTCTTAGCCGCCTCCCATGTTTATTTCACAGCAGTGTATAAGAAAACATAAATACAGTTGAACAAAATAACATTACTTGGCACATATTCGGTCAAAGGCAAGTCAATCATCCAGAGATTTAGAAAAGAGCCAGGCTTTGCACGTCAGGCTTGCAGTCAAGGAGGGATTATCCATAGCATTCCTGTTCATGCCAGAGAAAATGTAGGTATATTGGACCAGGTTCATACTTATTTGGATGCATATTTGAGTGTTTGTGTTAGAAAGGTTTAAATTGGCAACATCTGATTGGATGATAGGAGATTTTATCAAACAACAAAGCAGTTATGAGCAGCTGATGCGTGCTCCAATAAATTTGAATAAGTACCATAAAAAGAGAGTAGGGATTTAACATTTTCCCATAATGACTTGCTTCCTGGGATTGTTGGTACTCTAGAGGGATGGGTAGTTTAAGGCGCTGCATGCTTATGCTTGCGTATATGGGCAATCAAGACAATATAATGTTAGATGAACATGAAGGAGCAGCTATCATCCCATAAAAGCAGCCAAATAGATATTTTACTAGCACACAGCATGAGATTCTCAGAAGTGATCAGGATCCAATGCGTATTATAAAATAGAGAAAAGGCTCCTGAGGTTTGTCTATTAGTGGAATAAATTACAGTGTTAGACTATGACGTCAGGTTCTGGGACATGCCCAGAGTTGCCAGTCCAAGTGTCTGCGGAGTCTGCCAAGCAACAAGATACTGCTGGAAAATACTTTTCATGCTTTTAGGGACTGGACCTTTTGGTGGCTTTCTAAAACAGAAGTACCACAGTGTTGTATGGTGGAATATACTATTTACATTTATTTTAATCTGTTATCTGTATTCATGAATTTTAAAAAAAATGCCATGGCCTCTCTTGGAGTCTAATTTGGTAGACAAGTATATATTCTCTAAAATCAATGTAGGCATTATGCAAGTTTTAGTTAAGAAGATGATAAACTGATGTTTTCTTTTGATTTGTGTTCTTCGTATGGGAGTGAAAAGTCTCGGAGAGGGCGTGTAGCAGAGTCAGCTTTGAGAGTATGTGTTTTATTTCATCGGTGGTAATGTTTGGAGGGGGGAGCATCAGAATGAGGGGCTATATAGATGGGAAATGGAAAGATTAATTTGCTTTGAGTGATCGATTGTTAAAATTTTTAGTTGCTGAGGACAATTTTTGTGCGCATCTAGCTGTTTTAATGATTAATGTGGTTAGACTTCCTCCATCCCCACTGCAGTGTTGGCTAGAAGTGCATGCATCATTTCACAACATGTGTATAACGGGCCATGTTGATGAGGAGCGGGATCATAGCAGGGCAGAGATAGTTTGCATGGAGGTTTGATTCTGAAATGCCAGTGCCTGCTTCCAGCGCAATGTCTGTGGATTTTCAAAGGAAAACTGCAGGAAAGTTTCCCTTGAAAATTAGCATGTACCCACAGACCTGCCAAAACTACCCATGGTTTTTCAAAATTGCCTTCTGAGGATGTTGGAGGAAAAGCCATGTTTTGTTTCACTTGTGTAAAAAGTGTACGAGGAGGAGCTGGCTCTCTGGCTCAGTTGCAATGCTGTGTGCTGCAGCACCAGAGACGTTTTTGGTTTAAGTCTTCTGTCCTGTAGATTTCAGGTGTAGGACTTGAAAAATCTGCCCATCCACTCATTGGTGAAGAGCAAGATTTTAGGCCTGGCGAGTGAAGGATGAGCAAGAGTTAACTGGTTCTCTTCCTGCTCTCCCACCTTCCATAGCAGTATGGGGGCACAGCGCTCATCCACTGAGAGTTTTTCCTGCCCCCATACACTTGTCCAGAGAGGAATTGCTTCAGGGAGTGAGAGGAGACATTGTGGGGACAGGGAGCCACCCAGTCACTGGGCCTTTGTGCGGCTGGTCTCATGTTATGGCTGGGGAAGAGGGGTGACCCAGACAAATTGGGTGCTCTGTTACGTCTAGTCCCATAGTGCAAGCTCATCCTCATTAGCATGGGGCCTACTCTTGCTCCTCCTCTTTCTCTTACTGCTACACCAGCCTGCTCCTTTCCCATTGTTACTATGGCCCAGGGGATGGGGGGTGGATGAGGATATGAAAGGAGTTGTCTGGGCAAGGCAGGAGCTTTGGGCAAGCGGGACAGACAGAGAGTAGGGAGCAAAGAGGGAATTAGCTGATAGCCACATTGCTGTAAAAGCTCCCACATTTGGTTGGCAGGCGTGAGAGAGATGGCCTCCTCAACTCCCACCCAATCCCTAGTGAGCCTAGTTATAAGTGTACACTAAAAGTCCGCTTAATGCAGCAGGCTTATTGCATTGGAGGGCTCTTTCTTTGCCCTGCAGCCTTTCCTGGATGGAAGAAGGGAGGCAGAGTAGGACTGGCACCTCAGGGCTGACACCTCACGGTTTAGAGCAGTGCTGTCTTCCCTGCAGCCCCGCCTCCACCTTCTTTTCCGTGCCTTGATTGGAAACCATGGGGAGAGGAGGCAGGACACGGTACAACCTGACAGTACAGAATGGGTGGCTCCTCCCAGATCGTCAGCAGCAGCAGCAGCCGTCTCTGTTATCTCCCCTGACTGTGGGCTGTGGAGGGGGAAAAGTCCAAGAATTGCTGAAGGTGAGAGAGGATTAGAGAAAGAAGGGAGAGAGCGAGAGGGTAAAGGGGAAGTGAAGAGAGAGAAGCACAGGAATGGGGAAAAGGGTAGAAACATGCAGAAGAAGGAAAGGAGAGAAAGCCGTGGAGAGGGAAGGATGGGGAAAGACATGGAGGGAAGATTGGGAGAAAGCACAGATGGGAGAAGGGAGAGAGTTGAGGCAAGAGAGAGAGAAAGAAAGGGAGGACATGGGAGGGGGAGGTAGCTGGAAAAGATGGAAAATGATGGATGGGAAGACAAGGGCAGATACTGGTGAAGGGGTGGAGGAGGAGGAGATGGCAGGCAGAGGCAGATGCTGTTGGAGGGGGCAGGCAGTTGCTCTGGGGCAGGAGGAGGAAGGTGTGTTGGTTAAGGGGGGGGGGAGGGTCAGTGTTATTTGGAGGGGAGGAGGGTGTGGGGCACTCCAGGGGAGTGTCTGTATGTGGTGAATTGCTTGGAGGGGAGAGGAGTGTCAGTATGTATATGTGAGTTGCTCTTGGGTGGGTGAAGGAAGGATGGTGTCGGCTGCCACCACTACTACTACTTCTACTACTACTACTTCATCCACCATGTCCTCAGGTCATACCTAGATTGTAAGCCCTCTGGGGAAAGGACTCACCAACTGTACTTGAATGTCTTACTCGCCCAGAGCTTGGCTTTTATTATAAATTGGGGGTTCAGATTTAAAAGCAGCCTCAAACATGTGGGGTTTTGGACTGAATGTGATTAAGGCCAGAGAGGCTGTATGATATATCAACTCAAGAAGTCTCTTCCAGAGTTACAGCGCTGCACGGTGGAAACTGCAGTCAGGAACTGGTGGGGTGGGGGGGGGGGCGGTGTGTGTGTGCTAAAAATTTCCCTTTTAAAACTTGCTCTCTCTTGGCAGTTCTGGAAACATGTAGGCAAAAGAGGAACTGATGGAGAGCTATGTGGGAGGGGAAGAAATTAGAAACCTGAGGGTGAGCGTCTGAAAGGATACGGGCGGGAGGGGACATCGCAAGCGATTTTATTTGCCTCTTGGTTGGCGAGTTTCTAGTGTACTTTTTGATCCCTGTCCAAGTGCCTCATGGAGGCACTGCACTTTGGGTGATTGGAAATGTGACAGACCGCCACTGGTTCTCTCATTCTGGCCCAAGGAGCGGCTCTGAAGGTTCAGTCTGAAGAGACTTCCTTCTGGCCTTCAGCTGTGCAGGGAAGATGAAGTAACCCAAGTCAGATGCCTGAAGGGGGCTTGATGACGGGTTGCGTAAAAATGAAGAATAAAATAATAAAAAATCTGAAAGGTCAATTTAGAGGCTTTAGGAGCTTTTCATATTCTATGTTAATATTAGATTTTAATGGAAGTAAAACAATTAAATGTTTACGTTAGTTGGGATGTACTGATTACATTTCTCTGCCAAAACAAAATGTGTGAAAGATTTTTTTTTTGTAACTTTTTATTTAACTGTTTTCAGGCATTAAGAAACCAAATACAGGTCATATCATTACCAACATTAAACAATGGCGTCAGAACCAAACAACATTGCTGTACATATATATAAGATGCAGACATCTTGTATGAGGAAACAAACCTTGCCCCAATAAAACAGTAATATAGAAGAAGCTTGTACGTGAAAACCATGCTCGCAGCTTGCCCTTTACAGATGATCAATATTATAATATGTAAGGAAAGGCCCCCAAATCTGATGGAACTTGAATCCTTTATTAAGTAAATCATAACGAAGTTTTTCTATATCCATAATACTCCTTCCCTCAGTATTAAGAATATTTGCTATTTCCTTCGCCACCTCCCCGAATAGCCAAGCAATCCCAGGGCAATACCACCACATGTGGATATATGTGCCAGGTTCACCGCAGCCCCTCCAGCAGTGAATGTCATAGTCAGGGAACAATGCCTTGTAGTACATTGGGGTTCGGTATGTTCTGTGTAGTAATCTAACCCCCAATTCAACTCATCTACTGCAGATGGAAAGCTTATGAGTGGCGGCCCATATGTTCTTCCATGAGGAGCTTGTTAAAGACAGCCCTAGATTGGTGTTCCACGGATCAGTAAGGGACGGAGGAGTACAAACCCCATTTTTTGTGATAGGGCCCCCCAGTAAATATTTGTCACCCCTTTAACTGTCCCACAACCAGATAAAAAGCTAGGTTTCTAATCTATTAAAAGGGGGGAGTGGGCGCTGTAAATCCAATTTGTTTTGAAGAACCTGTCGAAGTTGTAAATAAGACGCCTGGGAGGTTACTGGAATCTCATAATCAATTCAGAGAAAGGGAGGAAACCTCATCCCCCCCATAGTTGAGCTGGGCAACGTAGGCCCAATCTGTGCCAAGTTGCAATGAGGATGAAATTAGTACCAGGAGATACCAGGGTTTCTGAAAATTGGAGCAAGGGAAGAAAGGAGATCCATCCGTTGACCCATAAAGTGGCACAGCTGTCTCCACTGCTGCAGTGTATGGGACACAAGAGAGCTCTAGCGACAGGCTTTACAAGAAATAGGGGAGGTGGGGGGCAAGAAAAGAAGTGTAGGTAGGTTGATCCCGTCTAAGTGTTCTTTCTCCAGTTTCAGCCATTCAGGGTCTCTATCGCTCACCCAGTAGGTCAAGCTGACCAAGCGGGCAGCCCAGTAGTACAGTCAAAAGTTAGGCAGGGCTATACCCCCTTGCTTTTTAGGTAACAATAGGGTACATAACTTTATCCTTGCTGGCTTAAATTTCCAAATGAATTTCCGGATTAACCCGTGTAACTTATGAAACTGTGAGGCCCGAGCATTACAGGGGACATGTTGAAAGATGTAAAGGAATTTGGGCAGAAGGATCATCTTCATTAAATTTATGCGGCCCGCCCATGATACCTGAATATCTTCCCAACTCTTTAAATACTGCTTCACTTCTTGACACAGAGGAGCTATGTTCATGGCAATAAAGGTTTTTGTAGCTTGTGGGTATAAAAATCCCCAGATATTTAAATCCAGCTCCTACAGTACGTATTCTGGACAGGCAATCAGGAACCTGTGCTATCCCACCCAAGGGAAAAATCTCAGATTTGACATAGTTCAATTTATATCTAGATAAGGACCCATAGCGGGCCACCAAGTCCAAAAAAGCTGACCCGAATCTGGCTGCGTTAGTCAAAAACAGTAATAAGTCATTTATTTATTTATGTATTTATTTATTTATTTAAAGGTTTTTATATACCAATGTTCATGTACTAGTACATATCATGTCTGTTTACATAGAACCAAAGTTGGAAATTACATCGTACAAGGGGGTACAAATAACAAGGTTAAACTTCATACATCTGCTTAAACTTAAGATTTTTTGAGAAAAAAACTTAAGGTTAAACTTCGTCATCTGCATAGAGTGCCAATTTATATTCCCTACCTCCTATATGGAATCCCCGAATTTCAGGGTGGGATCTGATGGCTGCATCTAAGGGCTAGATGGCTATGTCAAATAACAAAGGGGAAAGTAGGCATCTCTGATGGGTTCCGCGTTGGATATAAAAAACAGGGTTAGATTCCCATTAATTAACAACTGTGCCCGGGGATTTTCATACATGGCTGAGATCCAGGCTTTGAACATGTCCGGGAATCCCATTTCCCTTAAAGTAGCAAGGGCACCCTGTCAAAGGCCTTCTTGGCATCTAGTGAAATTATCAGCCCCGGGATCTTTTGGCTGTGAGCCTGATGTATATTATTAAATACCCACGGGTGTTATGAGTAGATACTCGCTCCTTAATGAAACCCATCTGATCTGTATGAATGAGGTGGGGCTCTCTGTGAAAAATTTCTTGATTTAACTTTTAAACAGTTTCTGGGTTGTTTTGTAAGGAAAATTATTTTGGATACATTGGAGGCTGGGACTGTATATGGATCTATAAAAGATTATATGGTAAGGATGACCTACATTTGTCTGTCCTAATCAAAAAATCTCTATTCAAATTAGGTTTCCAAATTCACATAAATAGCCAAAATATACACCTATAGAAAAAAAATGTTTACAGTAGTCTTAGAGCTGAATAATAATCAAAACTGAAAAAAAAATTTAAATGGAGGAAAGTAGTTTCATATTTCAGCCGTTAATGGTCCCATCCAGGTTACTTCAGCTGGATTTTAAATTATAAACCACCAACCATCGCCATCTTTTTAATATTCCACTATCTGGACCCGAGACAGCATGGATTCACCAGGGGAACCTGTCAGACAAATCTGAGTGATATTTTTGATTGGGTGACGAGAATTGGATTGAGGAAGAGCGCTCCATGTGATCTACTTGGATTTCAGCAAAGCTTTTGATACGGTCCCACAAAGGAGGCTTGTGAATAAAATGAGAAGCTTTGGGAGTAAGCATCAAAGTGGAGGCATGGATTACAAACTGGTTGACTGAAAGAGAGTGTAATGGTAAAATGGAACCTACGCCGAAGAGAAAACAGTGTTGAGTGCCACAGGTTCAGTATTGGGACCGGTTCTATTCAGTATCTTTGTGAACGACATTGCGGAAGGGATAGAAGGTAAAATTTGTCTATTTGCAGACGTTACTAAGATCTACAATAGAGTGAACACGCCTGAAGGAATAGATAAAATGAAAAGTGATTTAAGAAAGCTTGAAAAGTGGTCAAAGACTTGGCAGTTGGGGTTCAATGCCAAGAACGGCAGAGTCATGCATCTGGGGTACAGTAATCCAAAAGAGCTGTATGTGATGGGGAATGAAAGACTGATATGCATGGAAAAAAAGAGGGATCATGGGGTAATAGTGTCTGGAGATCTGAAAATTGTGAAGCAATGTGACAAGACGATAGCTAAAGCCAGAAGAATGCTGGGCTGCATAAAGAGAGGAATAACCAGTAAGAAAAAGGAGGCGATAATCCCCTTGCACAGGTCCTTGGTGAGACCTCACTTGGAGTACTGTGTTCAATTCTGGAGTTCGTATCTCAAAAGGGTCAAAGACAGGATGGAGATGGTCCAGAGATGAGTGACCAAAATAGTGTAGGATCTGTATGAGGAGAGGCTGAAGGATCTGAATATGTATACCCTGGAAGAGAGGAACTGCAGGGGAGATATGATACAGATTTTCAGGTACCTGAAAGGTTTTAATGATGCACAATCGACAAACCTTTTCTGATGGAAAGAAATCAGTAGAACTAGGGATCTCAAAATGAAACTCCAGGGAGGATGACTCAGAACCAACATCAGGAAATATTTCTTCACAGAGAAGGTGGTGGATGTCTGGAATGCCCTTCCGCATGAGGTGGTGAAGACAAAAATAGTGAAAGAATTCAAAGGGGCATGGGATAAACACTGTGGAGCCCTAAAGAGACTACAGGATGGAAATGAAGAAATGAGTGCATGGGGGTAAGTTGCTGGTGCGTCGGTTACTACCCTTAACCAATGAGCCTTCATACTGTTGATGCAACTCAATCATCGCACTCTGCTTCATAGGCAGGGGAAAAGGGGAATTGAATTTAGACCTCAGCCAACAAGGCCCCCAACTTCTATGGTCTGGGGAAACAAATAAGAATGGGGGTAAGTTGTTGATGCAGCGGTTACTACCCTTAACCAATAAGCCTGATATTTTTGATGCAAGTTAACATTGCTCTCTGCTTCAACAGCAAAAGATAATGGGGAATTGGATTCAAACAGCAACCAACAAGGGCTGATTTTTACGGTCTGGGAATCTTTGAATCATGGGGGCAACCTTCACTGCATAGTAGATACTACAGTAAGCTTGCTGGGAAGACTGAATGGATCGTTTGCTCCTTTTCTACCATCATTTCTAGGTTTCTATATGTTTGTCTTTTGAATATCGCATGGATAAATGCGTTCCCCTGCCTGAAGTCCCACATTTTGTTGGTTGCATGCTCACCTCAACTAAGGTGACCCGAATGACTTCAAACCAAAATAAGACCTAGTTGCATTAACACAGAGTTCATTTACCTCTGGAGCCTCCGTGTGGGGAAAGGAGCAGTCGCTGTGAGCAGGTTGTTTTTGTATCGCCCCGCTGTGTAATATAGTAACACATAAATAACTCTTATAAAACAGCTATTACATGAATGTAATTATAGTGTGACTGTACATTAGTAATAAACCCCTCGAAATTAGTCATCTGGGTCATAACGTGTCAGGGAGCCATGTAAGCTGTTTGCTGGCTTCCCCCCCTCCCCAGCACTTACAGTAGCAATCCTGACAGAAAATAAGCCCCGTGCACTGCTCAATATTTCCAGAGCACTCAAGCAACACTTTTACCTAGTCTGAATTTTGTAGGCTTTTCTCTTGTAATGGTTTGCTTGAAACCGAATGCAGTTGAAGGCATGTTCCCTTCTGTTAGTGGTCCAGGTCACGCATGACTCCGGCCCTGTGTGGAGGCTGCGTCCCATTGAGCTGGAAAGCTGCATTTCTGTGCCTCCAAAAGCCGCCTCAGGGCAGTCGTTCTCTCCCTAATTAACCGAGATCCTGATATTGTGATTTTATCATCTTGGTCCAATGAACCACCCTGGGTGCAGGAGAATCCCGGGGTTACGGCTTTTCAGTCCATCGCTATGTTGCACTTTTCATTTATTTTCTGTATGTTTAAAAAAAAAAAAAAAAATCCCCTACACTTATACATCGATTCGCAGATTGAGGCTGCTTTATAAGGAAACAATGATGGGATGTGCTTTCCGCTCTGCTCTCTCCAGGAAGGAACGCCTACGTTTGGGCAGTGGCTTGACCCCATCGGGGTTTTCATTATCTCTCCGGCTTGCATGAGCACGAAAAAAATATATATCTATAGTGTGTTCATGTAACGTGTATATCCCCAGGCTGCATCAGTTCAGCAAAAAAGAGAGGGAGGAATCAGCGGAGCATAATGGAAAAGCTTTTGAGCAGCATCCTGTGGCTGCAGTATTGTTTTTAGGTAAAGGAGGGAGGGAAATGAGCAAGACCAACTCCGCAGCTAAGATGTGTCTCTTGAATGATGATTTTTTTTTTTCTTTATCATCTTCGTATTGAATTGGGTATTTAAAAACAACTTGTATTTCTTCAGGAGCCAGGCTTCTAGCTGTATTTGGTAATATCTGCAAGAGATGGCCCTATTTGAACCTTGTTTAGCGAGGAAACGTGTAGGGAAAGTGTTGGCCGATGGATTGGGAGACGACCGGGCTCTGGAGAGCAGCGCTGCACGAAATGTTTCCTTTCTCTCCCTGACGGCTCGCGCTACCCGTCGTAGCCTGCAGATGCGACGTGAAGGCTGCAGCGCCAAGACAGCTTTATTCAGACGGCGCTATTCAAAAACAAAACTGTCCAGCAGTTTTCATGTTTTACCTTTTATTTTTTTCTTTCTAAATGTACTGTCTGTATTCTAGATTTTATAAATTCCCTGCCTTCTTCACCTTCCAAGAACACCTGTCTAGCAGAAGAGAAAATAATTAAAAGGTGATTTATGTTTTTCCAGTAAGTTTGCAAGCCTGTGTTTAATAACATGAAGAAGCCATTTTCTAAAGCGTTTTTCCCATTCTGAGCCTATGGCACAATGTGGGCAGTGTAAAGGCTGCGTTTACCCTCCCCCCCCCCCCACCTCCCACTTTCCCAAATACTGCACATTTACATAACTTCTTCCGAAAAGCAGATTTTATTGATTGGGCAAAGATGGCCGCAGCCCATAGACATTGAGTAATCAGCAATTAGCAAACATATCAATAACGTCATCATAACGGTACAAAACTGCATAACAGCTCGTAACTAAATTAGTGACCAGCGAGCCCCCCCCCCCCCCCTCCCGCTTCTATGTGGTAAGTATAAAAGTCAGCTGAGGCGGGCGCACACCCCTTGGCCCCGTATAAGCCGCGGAGCTGTCCTTTGACACCTGGCCGTTAAAGCCATAGCGTCCGGCGACCCGACCTTGGAAGTCGGGAGCGTTTGTTCTAATCGCCCCAGCATTTCCTCCTTCTTCCCTCTCGGCCGTTGAAGCGTCGAGGGACTGCGCCGGATCTGTTAGGCCACTTGCCCAGTCCGAACCGCCTGTTCGATCCTCCTGGGGGGGGGGGGGGGGGCGGGTTGTCGCTTCTGCCAGTCTCCATGCCGTGCCACGCCACAACGCCAAGGGCTGCGACAGGACCAGAGGATCTGGCCCTCTAATCTGGATCTAGCTACCCTAATAGACGGGAGGGCGGGGCGGGGATGAAGCTGCTCTGTGCCTGGCCGAAAAGGGAGTGCTGCCCAAGCTGGCTCTCCCTTTTCTAAATTCCCCCCTAGTCCTGCCTACCTTGCCTTCCACGCCCCCATTGTGCCCTGCTTCCTTAGCTGAGTCGCAGGCTCTCAATGTGGGCAGTGTAAAGGCTGCGTTTACCCTCCCTCCCCACCCCCCCCACTTTCCCAAATAACATCTTCAGCCTAAAGTGCTTTAGTGTCAGGCAGCATTAAAATAAGTCAGGCTGAGAGATCTTTTCTTAAAAAAAAAAAAAAAAAAGCTTTGTGCTTGTGCTTCCTGGAGAAAAGAAGCAAAGCAAGTACTTCCCAAAAATCAGTGGTAATGCGAAAGCTCTCGTCCATCTTCTTGCTTGGGTAGCTCATGTTACAAGAGGTGAAGGCCTGTCCGTTTCCCCCCCCTCGTACTGTAATACCACAGACCCTGTTTGATCTTTGCTCTTCACAGTTAATGGGTCTCTTCGCTTGTCTTATGCTTTTTTGAATTCTGTGTCGGGTCCGGCACTTGTGCCCAGTTCACGCTTGATAATGATTTGAATAACAGACGTTAAAAATCCTTTTGAACCTGTCCCGATTTTGCCATCCCTGCCGGTAAGTCTCATGCTATATACCTTAATAGAAGTTCCCGCTGTTTAATGTCCCGTTTTCATGATGCGTCCCACAATCCCACTTCACAAAACAACCTTTGTGTTAGCTGTCGCCTCATCAGGGGGCCCGACCAGGTCTATCACCCTTCCCAGTAGGGGTCCCTTTCTTCCATTATCACTACGTATTTCCTTTTCTTTTTACAGACTCCTGTGAAGTCACTTGATGTTCTTTTGTAATCCTCTTGCAGGTGCTTTGTAGGTTCATAATTCTTCTCCTGCCTTGGTTTCTCCCTCTATAAGCTTTGAAATTTTTTTTTATTTTGTGGACACCTACCTGTACAGTAATTTCATAAAAATGTTTTCATTTCATAGATTTGGAAAATGTTGGTCCCCCTGACGCAGCTTGATGCGAAACACGGCAGTGTCGGGGTCCTTCGCATCCATAATATTGTTTACTGTATATTGAATGTCGTGCACATTGTTCAGTGTGCATATGTAAATTAAATAATCTTTGTGTTAATACATCGTTATTGTCCAGTTTACTTGATGCCGCACATTTTTGTTTGTTGTGATGAATCAAACAGGACCAGGATCTGGGTGTTTACTGATTGATATTCATATATTAAAGTCTATTTGTGACCAGTGTTGAAATTACATTTGACTGATGGTACATGAATGATTTTCCTCTGTAGGTAGGTGTCCTTTATTCAGACCTCTGAGTAGAGCTCCATGGTGATTTTAATTGTACAAAGCTCACCCAGTGGCTATCTGGGAATCCTAGTGGAGGGGTCCCCAAACTTCACAGCAAATAATAGACCCTTGATCTGACCCAGTATTGCAAAGCCTTATGTTCACTGCACTAACTTTTGGCCCTTACATTCTGCAGTTCTTTTTAAGCAGAATCCCTCATTCTCCCCAAATCAAGCTCCAGATACTAGCTATGACAAAGACAGATGGTGCTGAATTTTCACAAAGCGAAATGGATGATGACCTGTCAAAATTTAAATTTAAAAAAGGTCAAACCTCGCAGCAAAGGTTTACTTACATTAGCATTTTAAAAACATAACACAGATCCACATATGCATCACTGATAAAAAAGATTATTATTCCAGATCTTCCATATTACCACACTCGAAATCCTAGGCAATTTCAGTATTTTTAAGTGGCCCTCGACAGAACGGCACAGTACTACCTTTGAATATCATTTCTGGCATGGGTATATATTATATCTTCCCCAGTGAATACTGAAGCAAAGAATTCATTTAGTCTCTCTGCTATGGCTTTGTCATCCCTAAGTGCTTCTTTTACCCCTTGATCACCTAATGGTCCAGCTGACTCCCTCACAAGCTTTTTACCTCGAATGTATCTGAAAAAGTTTTTATTATGAGTTTTTGCTTCCATGGCAAGCTTCTTTTCAAATTCTCTCTTTGCCCACTTTATCAGTACTTTGCACCTGACTTGGCAGTGCTTATATTGTTTCCTGTTTTCTTCATTTGGATCCCTTTTCCATTTCTTGAAAGATGTTGTTTTTGTTTTTTTTAGATATTATAGACGTTCTCATCCATGCTGGTAGTCGTTTAGCCTTCCTTCCACCTTTACTAATGCATGGAAGGTATCTGTTCTGGGCTTCCAAGATGGTATTTTTTAACATCTATGCCCGAGCTAAACTCTTAATCTTTGCAGTTGCTCCTTTCAGTTCTTTCCTAAACATTTTCCTCTCTTTATCATAGTCATCTTTTTGAAAGTTAAATGCTGTCGTAGTAGATTTCTTTTTTGCGCTCCCTCCAGTTAAGTCACATTTGATAATTTTGTGATCATTATTGCCAAGTGGCTTCAACACTGTTACCTCTGGCACCAAATCCTATGTTCCACTAAGGACTAGATCTAAAATAGTTTCCCCTCTTGTTGGTTCTTGTACCAGCAAATCCATGAAGCAATCATTTATTTCAGAACTGTTATTTATCTTAAGTTTAATAGTTATCTGTAAACACTGCTGCTATTGCATAGCGCTGTTGTGAGTTCCTGTTAAATGTAAACCGATGTGATGTTACTAAACTATTATCGGTATATAAAAGCCTCAAATAAATAAATAAATAAATAAATAAATCTAGGAACTTTACTTCTTTAGAATGTCCTGATGTAATATTCACCCAGTCAATACTGGGGTAACTGAAATCACCCACGATTACTCTGCTGATGATTTCGTTAGCTTCCCTGATTTCTTTTAGCATTTCACTGATTGTTAGTTCATTCTGGCTAAGTGGACAGTAGTACACCCCCATTACTATTATTCCCTTTTTCTCCTGGAATTTCTATCCATAAAGATTCAATACTGCATTTTGTTTCCTGCAGAACTTTTATCCTGTTTGACTCAGTGCTCTCTAACGTATAGTCCATCCCTCCACCAATTTGATCCATCCTATCATTTTGATATAATTTGTACTCTGGTATCACAGTGTCCCATTGGTTATCCTCCTTGTGCCAGGTCTCTGAGATGCCAATTATATCTACCTCTTCATCCAGTGCTATCCACTCTAACTCTCCCATCTTAGTTTTTAGACTTCTAGCATTTGTATACACACATTTCAAAGTGTTTCTTGTTTGTATTAACAACCTACTCATCAGTTGACAGGGTTAATTTGGAATCTTTCTGCACTATACTTATAGGCACCTGGTCCTCTTTTGCAATTATTGTAACCTCTCTACTGGAATGCCCTATTTTCCCTGTTCTCTTAGTATCCTTCAAAGATACATCGTTCTGAACCATGCGCTTCTGAGTTGAGTATCAGCATTCCCCATTATCTAGTTTAAAAGCAGTGCTATCTCCTTTTTAAGGGTTGGTGTCAGCAGTCTGGTTCCACTCAGGTTAAGGTGGAGCTCATCCTTTCAGAAAAGGCCCCCCCCCCCCCCCCAACTTCCCCAAACTGAAGCCCAGTTCTTAACAAATCTAAAACCTTCTTCCCTGCCCCTTCGTCTCATCCATGCCTTGAGACTCTGGAGCTCTGCCTGCCTCTGGGGTCCTGCATGTAGAATGGGGAGCACTTCTGTGAATGCCGCCCTGGAGGTTCTGGATTTCAGCTTTCTACCTAAAACCATAAATTTGGCTTCCAGAACCTCCCTCCTGCACTTTCCTATGTCATTGGTACCCACATGTACCATGACAGCCGGCTCCTCCCCAGCACTGTCTATAATCCTATCTAGGTGAGGCGTGAGGTCCGCCTCCTTTGCACCAGGCAGGCAAATTACCTTCTGCCACCGTCAGTCTCAAGTACAATCCACAGGGTCTTAGCTATGTTTATGAGTCAGATATAGCACCTTTCTTTCATTCTGTTTCTGTATCAAGGTTGTTACTAATGGGGTCCCTCGGATCTGATTTTGGCACACATCTTCTGCATTGAGGAGGAAGAGCCGAGCGGGCTGTATATGGGAGATGCACAAGTAGCTGTCAGGGTCCAAATCAGGTTCTCGTGTGTTGCTTTTAAAGTGAACATGGCTGGTGGTACATTGCGGTTACTGGTCTGTAATTTTGTATTCTTGACATAAACATAAACAATGAGGTCATCAGCTATATATGGGGGAAAAGGGAATTGGGGGAAAAATAGGTAGACAGAGAAAACAGCATGCAGCACATTGTGGATGCGAAGTAGATAAAAAGAATTACATCAGCTTGTGAATAAACTGTGCTACCGAGCTCTAGGATTAATGGAGCTTCTTCAGCATATAGTGATCTCGCATGGAAACCATAAAGGAAGATACTATTCGGAATTCAGTGAACACGGGCTTCATCTCTGACCAGCTTAACCAAAAACTTGTGCTAAACAAAACTTAATTTTTTTTTCCTTATCAAGATAAACCCTAATTGATCAACAGATATGTATTTGTGAAAGCATAAATAGCAAGAAATTGCAGCTTCATAGAGAGTTAAAGGGAATGTCCGAGATCAGCTTGGGGGTCTGTGGATTTCCATAGAAAGCAGATCGGGCAGACTATACATGGCCTTGCAATCCTTATTTGCTAGCTTTACCCTCTGTTTCTGAGTACTCCAGACTTCCAAGCTGTGTACCTGAGGATCATCAGGACAAAGAACGGGCATCTTAAATGCTCAAAAGGGAAACCTTACGGCTTTGAACAAGCTGCATTTTATTTGGTTTTATTATTAGAGTTCAAATGCTAGACAGCATCTTGCCCCTTTGAAACTAGGCAGTGGAATAAATGCTCCCGGGAGACTGCATAATCAGTTATGGATCTAGCATGTCTCGCTGCAGATGAGAGAAATAATTGAATGCAATGAATGGTGTTCTCAGACTTCATCTAGATCAGTCTCGGTTGGGTTGTGATTCCTAAAGAAGTCCCCCAGCCCTACCCTCCCCCCACAAAAAAACCCCAGTTCTGTGAATGGGAGCCAGTTTTCTAAAGAGAGAGCAATTCAAAAAGGACCTTTAGTCACAAGAGACTGTTATGTATTCTGAGCACTTTAAAAACACAGCTCCCACAGGTTAAAGCAAATCTTTAGAGAAGGGTAGATTATGATGGCAGGTAAAATGCACCAGGCCCTTACTTGTTGTTATACAGCCTTCACAACCAAAGCATTGCTAACATAAAAGCAAACAAAGCAACTAAAGATTCATAGACCCAATGTATATATTCCCAGTGACATTGAACTGGGAATTCCCTTATTCCCAGTTCCATGTCACCTATGTAATGCTATTTGCAACTTTTGTGTTTTCACTGTAAACCAATATGATATGTACATTTTCTACATGAATGTCAGTATATAAAAGTCCAAAATAAATAAATATATGCTCCCATCCACCCATAGTAAATGAACAAATAATTCAAATGGACATTAATATAGTATTGAATTACTTTTTTTTTTTTCCAGTATAGAGATGAACCTTTTTTTGAATTTTAAAATTAATTTATTTCCAGATATGGCTAAGTCCTCTCAACAGAAAAAGAGTTTCTCTTGATGTGTCCTCAGGTTCTATGATTTGGGCCATGTTTTGGTTAAATACGAAACTGTACGAAGTGTTTTCTATGACTCTCTTCATCTTCATCTCTTCATGCTCTCCTATTGCAGCTGTTAGAACTGTCTCCTCTTGACTCACCTACAGATGGCAGCTTAGGGGTTAACTGCTCCTTTCTTTCCCTTCAAAAATGTTTTTTGTTTCCTTAGTAATTATTTTCATGCCCCCCATAATTTGGTGGGCTGGTCATGTTTCAAGATTAATGTATTTTTCTTTAAATGGTAATTATTATAACTTTATTTGCTGAGTTTGAAACTATTTTCTATACAAGTTTCTTTCTTGTTGTTAAGTTCAAAATTTAATTTTAAAAAAAGTGGATTTAATTGTCATTACATATAAAAGCCCATTAAAGAGAAAACAAAACATTCATGTTTTCTTGTTGACCATGTTGGAGAATTCACACATTCTCTGTCTCCTCTTAATGTGGTAAACTGAATCTGTCAAAAAATAGTCACCTGCATAATGACTTGCTGTCTTTAAATGTGGCACAAGCAGAACTCTGTATTTTTATTTAGGTTGCTTTTATGTTCAATATATATTCTCATAGTTCATGCAGGTTTTCTTGGAAACATAGTCCTTGTGGAATTCTGCGCTACTGCAGAGTGCAGAATTTGCACAGAATTCCACCCCTGCACAGAAAATAGCAGAGGAGAACCTGGCATGCCACGAATGGAGTGCGCAAAGACGAAGGCCTGAGTGCGCCTTTGCGGTGAAGATGGAAGGCCCCTGTGTGCCGCGACCGGAGTGTGCACTGCTCGCGTCGAAGATGGAAGGCCCTGATGAGAGAGAATGTGTGTGTGTATGTGTGATAGGAGAGGGGTGTGGGGGAGGGGAGGGTGAGAGAGAAAACATGGGAGGTAATGGGAGGGGGGATGGGGATGCTTGAGTGTGGGTTTCAGAGAGAGGGAGCCTATATGAGGAGATTGTAAAGGAGCGTGTATGTGTGTGAGAGATTGGGAGCTCGTGTGTATGAAAAAGGGATCGTGTGTATGTGAGGATACTGGCCTGTGTGAAGGGATTGTGTATGTGTGAGACAGAGCCTGTGTGAAGAGGTGCGAGAGAGAGAGAGAGAGACATAGGTAGTCTATGTGAGAGAGAAAGGGAGCTTGTGTCGATGTGTATGCAAGAGAGAGGGCCCTGTGTGAGGGGATGTGTGTGTGCGAGAGACTGAGGGAAGCCTGTATGAGGGTGTGTGTATGTGTACTAGAGAGAGGGAGCATGTGTGTGAGAGGGAGGGACAGAGGGAGCCTGTGTGAGGGGCAGTACTGAGAATGTGGTCAAACTCTGGGACTGGTGATAGAGTGGAAGGGTTTGAGCCTAGAGGTGGAGGGGAGAGATACTGGCAGGTGGAGGAGTTGGGGCCTAAGAGGGCAAAGTGGCCAGGGGAGTAGGGAGAGCAAGTGGAAGGGACACTCTTACAATTAATTTCTAGGGAAATTCTGCTCAAAATATTTAAAATTCTGCATCCTTAAGTAATAACCTTTTTATGTATTTAAAATGTAATTACTTAGACTGTTATGTAAATTGTGTTATTTTGACCAACATAAAGTTTGCAGAGTTTCGCAGAATTTTGTTTTTGTGCACAGAATTTTAAATTTTTTTTGTGCAGAATTCCCCCAGGAGTAGAAACAAGACACATGGCAGTGAATAGCAATCACAGTCGTCATTGGGCTACAATTAGTAGAGGACTTAAACCCTTCTTGTTTGTTTTTGGTTGACAGGATAAGTGACCCCAAAATCTTCAAGGGGTATCTACACTCCAAACCATTTCCACGCTTCATGCTGTGTATCATCTACATGACGGAGTTCCTTTCTAGCCTACTTTCCGAAGGAATGAAGGCATATAGTAACATAGTAATAACGGCAGAAAAAGACCAAAATGGTCCATCCAGTCTGCCCAGCAAGCTTCCCAATGTAGTAACTGCCACATCCGTGCAGGTTACCCCCATGTTTCTGTTAAGAGTAGTAACTGCCACTCTATGAAACATAGAAACATAGAAACATAGAAATGACGGCAGAAGAAGACCGAATGGCCCATCCAGTCTGCCCAGCAAGCCTCACACATTTTTTCTCTCATTCTTATCTGTTTCTCTTAGCTCCTTGTTCTATTCCCCTTCCACCCCCACCATTAATGTAGAGAGCAGTGATGGAGCTGCATCCAAGTGAAATATCTAGCTTGATTAGTTAGGGTTAGTAGGGGCAGTAACCGCCGCGATAAGCAAGCTACACCCATGCTTATTTGTTGCAGGTGTTCTGTCCCCAGCAGTGGGTACATGTTGTATCTATATATATATTATAGTTTAACTGTGTTTAATGCAGTCCTCTCTTAGCACTGTGTGTAACCTAGGATAAAAAGATGTGAGCCTTTATCTTTAAGAGGCCCCCCCCTCCTCTTTCTCTCACTATTGGAAAGACTTGAATGCTACTCAATCTAACTTGAGTCTTTCTAGGTGCCCTATAGGCTCAAGGGACTGCCCTTCATGTTTGCCCTGTGTAATTGTTTCTTAGGCTCGCTGCCATTGAACCTTGCCCACTGCCCTCAGCTTGTGGAGGTGTTCCTTTAGCAGCTTTCGACTAGAGTCTTGCCTATGTTTACCTCTGAGCCAGTTGCGCTCTGTGAAACCCTGTCAAATGATCGGGTTTTTACTTTCTCTTTTACTGCTTTCATTGGAAGACAAAATCAGCCTCAGATCCCCCCTGTTACCTTCCCTCCATTTGTCAAAGATCTGCCTAGGAGCTTACGTTTGAGATTCAATAATTGTAAGTAGAATTTACCTGTTCAATAAATGATTTCAAACTTAAAGAATCTTTGTCTTGAGGACTGATTGGAGAGAAAGTTAGCTGCCTGAATGGGAAAAGGCACAGAAGTGTGCCTCATTCAGAACAGCAGGTTACCCCGCAAGCTTTTGTATTTATTCCCATCCTCAAGCCTTTAGGGATCCACAGTGTTTATCCCATGCCCCTTTGATGTCCTTCACAGTTTTAGTCTTCACCACTTCCTCCGGAAGGGCATTCCAGGCATCCACCACAGTCTCAGTAAGAAATATTTCCTGACATTGGTTCTAAGTCGTCTTCCCTGGATTTTCAAATCGTGACCCGTAGTTCTACTAAATTGTTTCCAATGGAAAAAGTTTGTTGTCAGCCATGGATCATTAAAACCTTTCAAGTATCTGAAGGTCTGTATCATATCACCCCTGCTCCTCTTCTCCTCCAGGGTATACATATGCAGGTTCTTCAACCTCTCCTCATATGTCATTTGATGGAGACCACCCACTATTTTGGTTGCCCTTCTCTGGACCGCCTCCATCCTGTCTCTGTCTCCTTTGAGATATGGTCTCCAGAACTGAACACAGTACTCCAGGTGAGGCCTCACCAAGGACCTGTACAAGGGAATTATCATTTCCCTTTTCTTACTAGATATTCCTCTCTCTATGCAGCCTAATATTCTTCTGGCTTTGGCTATCGCCGTGTCACACTGCTTCATCGACTTGAGGTCATTAGACACTATCATCCCAAGGTGTCTCTCCTGCTTACTGCTCGTCAGCTGTGGCCCACGGCGCCTTCCTCGTCTTCAGCCATGAGTGGGATGGGCTCTGTTCACAGTCTACTGGGGCTTCCTTTCACTTCGCACCATTCTACTCGCAGAGCACCTGGCGCCTCCTCCGTCTTCAGCCACGAACAGGATGGGCTCCATTCGTGGCCCACTGGGTCCACCTCCGTCTTCAGCTGTGAACATCTTCACCCTTTGCTCAACCAGGTTTTACAGTGTCAGGTTACCATTTGTAACAGGACACTGTACAACAGGCTGCAAAATCGGGCTGTCCGGTCCAAAACCGAGCATTTGGTCACCCTATCAGTCATACACACACACATGCTGTCTCTCATGATCAGTCGTACACTCGCATGCTTTGTCTCTCGTGCTCTTTCACTTGTTTCCCCCTCTGGAAGAACAAGGGCCAGCAGCAGTATTCTCTTTCTTCAGCCAGGACAGCCACTAGACTTCCTCTTTGCTTCTAGACTCCGGGCCCTGCTGCTCCTGCTATGATTGTGGGGAGGGGGAGGCTGATGCTGCTGCTTTCTGCTCCACAGGCCATGCTCCTAACTGCCAGGAGGCCTATACTTCTTTCATGTTGCCTTTCTAACTTCTGAGGTGAGAAAAGTAATTGGAAAGCCTCAGGCTGCACACTTCTGACTGCCCTGGACTCGGGGAGGGGAGTGGAAGGCTGATGCTGTTTCTTTCAGCCTTGCGAGCCGGGCTCCTCTTGACTGCTGGGGTGAGAGATCAATGCTGCTAGTGTGGCTCCACAGCTGCGCTGCTTCTTATTGCTAGGGCAGGGGGTGATGAAGGCTGATGCTGTCTATTGTAACTCCTTGGCCTGCACCTTCTGACTGCTGGGGCCAGGGAGAGGGGATGGCCAATGTTTCTTCTTTTGCCCTGACTGGCGCTCTGCTTCTGACTGCAGGAAGGGCTCTGATGCAGGCGCAACAGTTCTTGCTGAAAAACTGTGTTTCGGGTGGCAGGGAGGCAACTCTTCAGCTAAATTGTCTGAGGAGTTCTGAGAGGGGCATTTTTTGCCGCCTCAAAATTCTGCCTCCTGAAGTGGCCGCTTCACCCTGCCTCATTATAGAACCGCCCCTGAATACAGTAGTTTTTTCAGATTTTTTTTGTTTACTTCAATTTTTGCTTGCCTTACCACAAAAGTGGCATTTCAGAAGACTTCACGGGTAATCTTATAAGTCGCTTTCTGTGCAGAGCCACTGCTGTTTGTACCATCTGTAAGAAAAATAGTGCTGAATAAATTTCTTTGAAGAGGTATCCTGAGAAACAGTCCAGCCTGTTGCCTCGTTTTATTCTCTTTTAATCGATTAACTACTTCAAGGCAGCCATGCAAGAAACAGCAATTAAAAAAAAAAAGAAAACAACCCTTAGTGTAGAGGTTTATGTCCAACTTGGTTTGCACTGCCTGAAGGCTCTTTGCCATTTTGTGATGCCAACGTATCTGATTGTTTGGAGCTGGCAGGCAGCAGATCACATGGTAGAAGGGGCTGCTGCAGGCTCTTAAGGTTTTCCACAGACTGTGTGGGTATGTGTCTAGCACAATGACAAAGGGGCAGCCCTTGAGCTCAGCGGACAATAATACTGTATGCAGTGGAAAGCTGCCAGAAGGGCCAAAAATGTCAGTCTGAATGTTGCTTGCTACAACTAGTTGAGAATTCTTTCAGATTACAGTGGAAAGCCCTTTCTGTGAAGTCTGTCATCCTTAGGCTGGAAGGTTGACAAGACTGGGACTAAATAAGCAGTGCAGCACATGTTAGTAAGCTAAACCTTGCATTGGCATTAATGTACATGGACATAGCGTGAAAAAATACATCGTAAAAAAAATAAAAAGCTTTTTCCATTGAAAATGGGAAATCTGAGTTAAGTGACTCAACACACAAAAAATGTGCAGTGTAGCATCCAGTAAAAAGGAACTACTGTTTTGGCATTATGCTTTTTCATTCGACCATGTTTTTGTTTTGTGAAGAGAAATATAACCTAGCAGTTCTAACACTGGACACCAGCTTCTCTTTTTGAATATGCAAAGGCTCAGCATTGTATAAATTTACTCACGGCTCTAGTTGTGCAGTTTGGCTTCAGGCCTAATTGGACTTGGTCAGTGAGCTCAGACTAAAAATGTTGTCAACCGTTACCAATTGGTGTATACTCACGCATTTTATCATCAGAATTGGGAAGAGGGGGTGGAGAATCTCGGGTGCCAGGTTGCCAAGGCACCTCAAAATTTGGTGTCTGGCACCTAATGCTGGCTCAGGAAGAACTCACAATGTTTTGGGCCTGGGAGGAATCACCAAAGACCAGGAGTAACCCCTGCCTGTGCAAAAGAGGCTAGAGAGGAAGAGTATCTGGAAGGGAGGAAAAACAGCTAGAGCAGTGTTTCCTAAGCCCCTATTGGATGCACACCTAACCAGTCAGGTTTTCAGGATATCCATAATGGATATGCATGAGATTGATTTTGCATACTCTGAGTCTTCAATGTATGCAAATCGATCTCATGCATATTTATTGTGCCAATCCTGAAAATTCGCATGGATGGATGTGCCTCCAGGAGAAGGTTGAGAAACACTGGGCTAGAAGGAGTGGAAGGAGGGAAAACGGAGGGGGCAAAGATAGTAACAGTGACAACAAAAATCAAGAAAATAAAAAGAGAAAAGATTATAAGAAAAATCTGATGCCCTGGCTTCAAAACATTTTTTGACTGGCAGCCAGCTTTTTAAAATCTATTTCCATCCTTGTTCAGAACCATTACAGACTATTGACCACCTTTATGTTTTCATATTGTCATAACCATTCTCTCATTATGACAAATGTACATAATACTCTTATCAGTTGTATGTAAAAGAAAATATTGCCATAACTTTAATGCCATATTTTGGTGGGTTTTTTTATTGTATGTTTTATCTCCATTAACAAAATACAGGTTAACATGGTAATGACTGCAGATAAAGAACAATTGGGCCTTTCAGTCTGCCCAGTCTAGATTCTTCCCTTATGGTTCCCTACCAGTTAGGGTAGATGAGCATATAAATCCACAAGCTTAAACTAACACCAGTTCTCTTCCCCATGTTTTTATTTGACCTTCCAACCTTGTTTCTGCCATTTCCCTCTGTATCTGATTTGAGCATGTCCAAATTCTGATCTGTTATTAGTCTGTTTTGGGCATTATTCTTCTCTTGGTACGTCTCAGGCAGTGAGCTTGACAATCAGGAGGCCTGGAGGGGATGTGTCTGAGATCTGTCTGTAGTGCTACTCCTTTGGTTGGCAAAAGGTCACTGCAATAGCAGCAGCCAATTTCGCTCCCTCTCCAGCGGTAGCTGAAATCATGGGGCTGACTTCAGTGTATTGCAAGAATAACTCAAAGCCAATTTCCGTGATAAGAAAGGGGGGAGGGCTATAGAATTCTAGGCGACACGGGTTTGCAAGGGGAAGATATTTCTAAAGAAACCTGATTGGGTTTTGTTTTGTTTTTTTTTCTAAAAAGTGATTAGAGCTGAATGGAACAGGTAACTGTAAAACTATTGTTTACCTTTTTGAAAAGTACAAAGACTAAGTAGTATATTTAAAACAAGTAGTAGAAAATATATTTTTACTCAACGCATAATTAAGCTCTGGAATTTGTTGCCAGAGGATGTGGTGAAAGCCCTTAGTATAGCTAGGTTTAAAAAAGGTTTGAACAAGTTCCTGAAGGAAAGCCCATTAATCATTATTAAGGTAGACTTGGGGAAATCTACTGCTTATCCCTGGGATAAGCAGCATGGAATCTATTTACCTTTTGGGATCCTGCCAGGTAGTTGTAGCCTGGATTGGTCGATGTTGGAAACAGGATACTGGACTTTGACGTATCTTTTTGGACTGACCCTGTATGGCAAATCTTCTTAGGCTGCATTTCTTGATCTATCAGGATTTCAGTAAAACTTTTGCCACTGTTCCACTTTGAAAACTTGTGAGCAAGCTAGAAAGTCTAAAAAAAAATAAAATTGAAAAATTGTAAACTGAAAAGTTGTTTGAGCAATAGGATACAGAGAATCAACGGGATCCACTCTGGAGAAGGGAAAGTGATCGGGAATCCACAGGCTACTCTGTCCTGTCCAATGTCTTTCTAAGCGAAATTATCAAAGGCTTAGAAAAGAAAGCATGCCCGATCATAGATAATAGAAAAATATGAAAGAGTAGGCATGCCATGGAGGAAAGATGGCTTACAAAACTGGAAGAATGGCTGAATGTTTAACTAATACTTTAAAACAATCAAAATCTTGCATTTGGGGTGCAGAAATCTAAGGATCAAAAACCAGATAATCACGGTTCACCACTGGTGCTATGTAACTTAAACTGCAGGTCTTCTGCCTATTCCTCATTCCTCTGGTTACTAACCAGAGTCAGGACATTCTTAAATCAGCCATAACCAGAGGGTGACATCTGACGCCACTGACAAGCACCCAGCTCTTAGAGCTCAGGAGTCTTTCCCAGCAAGTGTGGGAGTTCCCATGCACAGCCACCAAATGGATGGATTTCCCAGTCCTACTCCCTAATTTTTTTTATTGCCCTCATTTTTTTGCTAACATTTGCTTGATTTTGCAAATTGCTTCTCTTTTTTTCATACTGCTGCCACAATATCACCCCCCACCAAAGAACTTTTAAGTTCTTAAAAAAAAAAAAAAAAAAAAAAAAAAGAAAAAGGACAAAACAACCTGTGGGTGTGGTCACTAATATGTCCTTCACAGGGCCCTGCCTGGGGCCTGACGATGATGCTCCAAACTGCCTTAATGTGGTCCTTCAGACCTGTGCCTTGAAGATTGAAGTTCTCTGAAAATTGACATCGGGTAAGGCCCCGAAGCTGTGATACATGGGCGGGTTGCTCAGCCACTCTGCCTTCTGGAGCAAGGCTTCTTTGGGCTCTCAAAAAACATAGATTATACTAGGAGACTGCCTCCCTTTTATTCTACAAATTGGCTGCCCCAGTTGGCAAGAGTCTACAGAATCGTCACAGGTCAGAATCTAAGGCACCGGAACAGCTGCCAAGAAGAGTGCCTAAGCAGCATGAAGACTCCCCTCTGGGGCCATTTCCCTCAGTGCTAAAGAGTTTGACACCATTGGCAATTGCTCCATTGGAACAGGCCCTAACTAGACTCCAAGAAGAGTACCCGTGGCACAGGTGACATCTTTCATGGTGCAGAGGACCTCTGTGGTGCTAGATTGTCTATTTTTCTCCAACACCCCAGTCCTGGGCCCATCAAGAGAAATTTCATTTTCATTGGTGCGGAGCATGCCTGTGCCATCTAAGGTGCAGACTGTTTCCTCTGTGCAGAGGATTTTGGCACAGAATAAGGCTTTATCTGGATATGCGTGATACTTCACGCATATCCAGCATAGCTCTCTGCTTCAACGGCAGGGGAGAAGAAAAACTGATACTTCACGCATATCCAGCATAGCTCTCTGCTTCAACGGCAGGGGAGAAGAAAAACTGATACTTCACGCATATCCAGCATAGCTCTCTGCTTCAACGACAGGGGAGAAGAAAAACTGATACTTCACGCATATCCAGCATAGCTCTCTGCTTCAACGGCAGGGGAGAAGAAAAACTGATACTTCACGCATATCCAGCATAGCTCTCTGCTTCAACGGCAGGGGAGAAGAAAAAAGGATTCGCACTCACAAAGCGGGGAGTAGCTGGCTTGTTACGGCGGTTACTACCCCAAACCAAATAAGCCTGATACTTCACTTTCAATGCATATCCTGCTTCAACGGCAGGGGAGAAGAAAAACTGATACTTCACGCATATCCAGCATAGCTCTCTGCTTCAACGGCAGGGGAGAAGAAAAACTGATACTACAAGCATATCCAGCATAGCTCCCTGCTTCAACGGCAGGGGAGAAGAAAAACAACCAATAAGGGCTGAATAACACAGTCTGGGTAAAACAAATAAGCATGGGTGTAGCTTGCTTATTGCGGCGGTTACTTCCCCTACTACCCATAACTAATCAAGCTTGATATTTCACTTGGTTGCAGCTCCATCACTGCTCTCTACATTAATGGTGGGGGTGGAAGGGAAATAGAACCAAAGAGCTAAGAGAAACAGATAAGTATGAGAAAAAAATGTGAAGCTTGCTGGGCAGACTGGATGGGCCGTTTGGTCTTCTTCTGCCGTCATTTCTATGTTTCTATGTTTCTATATGTTATCAGTTTCCTTGTTGCACAGTGCCTTGGCACTGAGAGGACCATTCACTTTGGAAGGTTGAGCTTTGATGGAAAGGCAAATGATATTGGCACAGTGTGTGCAGCCAACCTCCAGTCAGTGGAATTGAATGCAGCTGTGCAGCGTATATTGACACTAAGTGTAGCCTGGGCCCCAGTGCCCACTCTGCTGAGATGATCTTTGGTGCTACTGCAGCACCAAGCAAAAAAGAACCCATTTGGGTATCTGAAGATGATTTGCCCATTCCTCTTCCAGTATAGATGGTGACTCAGCTGTCAAAGATGGTTAGGGATTTCTTTGCCCCCTTAATCCCTAAAGACCAGAGAAGGGAAATTGAACCTTTTCTATTCAGGATGGAGGACCTTTTCACGCATAGTGGGGTTCAAGGGAGTCTCTGATGTACCCAAGTGTCCCTTTGAGAAGCTTCATTAGTGGAACTGAGTCAACTTGAAGTTGGAGGGAGAAGATATTGAATTTATTCATTTGAAATTCCTACCAGTTCTCTCTCATCAGACCACCTGAGATTTCCCCCACACCTCATGCCCACTTTCCTCTGGGGTCATGGATGAATTTTCAGTCATGTTCCAATGATGAAGGGTCTGAAGGGATGTTCTCCAGCCCTGCTGAGGCATACCTCACCTCCCAAGGATCTTAGCTACTCTCGCTTTCTGGAAAAGATTGCAAATCAGCTGTCCATTGCCCTCAGGAAAGAGGAAGTCCTGAGAAGAGATATCTTCAGGCTATTGCAGTTTATCCAGCCTCCTATGGAGTCTGCTTCTGTTCCAGTGCATGATCTGCTAAAGTACCTCCAGATGAGAATGTGGAAGACTCCCATGTCTTGCCTGCTGGTGGCACACAAGACCAACTTGAATTACAACATCCATGTCTCTCCTGGTTTTGGAGTATCACTCTGTGTAGTAGTGGAATCGGCCTTAAAGAAATGCTAAAGGAGGACTGGAAGGCTCATCTGCATACTGCTCCCAGCATCCCCCGGGAGAGGAGTCCAGAGGTCACCGCAAGCAATCCAGGGATTGACTTCCACGCCCCAGCTTCCAGAGGCCCCGCACGGTTTGCAGTAGAGGAGGACCGGAAGGCTCATCTGCATACTGCTCCCAGCATCCCCCGGGAGAGGAGTCCAGAGGTTACCACAAGCGATCCAGGGATTGACTTCCACGCCCCAGCTTCCAGAGGCCCCGCACGGTTTGCAGTAGAGGAGGACCGGAAGCGCGCGCCTAACGGTGCGTGAATCTCAAATCCTTCCTTTGACCGAGTGAAGATTAATTTAACCGTGGTTTAAGAGGATTGGTAAGTATAGTTTTCAAAAATTTTTGGGCTTATAAAAGTTTGGTGAAAGGTGAAATTAAGGGATATATTCTTTAGAGTTTGTGTGTGTCTGAAGTAATAAGCAAGCCAGAGATAGTTAATTCTAGTGTCTGTCTTCCCACCCATTCAACCCCTGATTTTTAGGCACAAGACACTTTCTCATTAAAAATCAATCAGGGTCTTATCTAAAACATAATATTGTACCAGCCCTTATTAAAGGTTTAATCATCCCCTTGTAGGACACTAGTTGATTAATTACTAAATTCACCTGTAAATTTAAAGTACTCTCATTCCAACTCCCTTAGTATCCTAAACTTAACTAGGAACTCAATAATACTAAGATGAAGGCAGCAGTCCAGCAGCAAGAGGGGGGCTTTCCAGTCTTTTGCATTGAGTGTCACCCGCCGGTGAGAGATTGTATGTGTGCACTCGGTGCAAAGAGCTCCTGGCTCTCAGGGAACAAGTCCGATCTCTGGAGGCTAGAGTATCAGACTTGGAGGAGCTGAGGGAGACAGAGAGGTACATTGACGAGACCTTCAGGGACATAGTAGCCAAGTCCCAAATCCAGTCTGGCAGCCCCAGTGCTGCCTTAGATCAGAAAGGTCTCCCAGTAGGAGAACATCACACTGGTGTAGCAGGAAGTGATCCTGTAGCAAGGACCTGCTCTCCTGGTGATGAATTGTCCTCTCGCACCGAGGACAAGTCTCCCAGGGCTACTGCCCAGGAGGGAAGGGTTAGGCCGGCCATCATAGTTGGTGATTCGATTATTAGAACTGTAGATAGCAGGGTGGCTGGTGGACGTGAGGACCGCCTGGTAACTTGCCTGCCTGGTGCGAAGGTGGCAGACCTCACGTGTCACCTAGCTAGGATTTTAGACAGTGCTGGGGAGGAGCCGGCTGTCGTGGTACATGTGGGCACCAACGACATAGGAAAATATGGGAGAGAGGTTCTGGAAGCCAAATTTAGGATTTTAGGTAGGAAGCTGAAATCCAGAACCTCCAGGGTGGCATTCTCTGAAATGCTTCCTGTTCCACGTGCAGGTCCCCAGAGGCAGGCAGAGCTCCAGAGTTTCAATGCGTGGATGAGATGATGGTGCTGGGAAGAGGGATTCAGCTTTGTAAGGAACTGGGGAAACGTTTGGGGAAAGGGGAGACTTTTCCGAAAGGATGGGCTCCACCTTAACCAGAGTGGAAGCAAGCTGCTGGCACTAACTTTCAAAAAGGAAATAGAGCAGCTTTTAAACTAGAACAAGGGGGAAAGCCGACAGTCACTCAGCAGTGCATGGTTCGGAGAAATGTATCCTTGAAGGATACTAATGAAACAGGAGAGTTAGGGCATCCCAACAGAGAGGTTCCATTAAAAGCAAACATAGTCCATGTGCCTATATGTAAAAAATCACCAAAGCTAATGATTTCTGAATTATCCCAAACAACTGAAAAGCAGGTTGTTAAAACAAGCAAAAACCACACTTTGAAATGTCTGTATGCCAATGCCAGAAGTCTAAGTAGTAAGATGGGAGAGTTAGAGTGTATAGCAGCAAATGATGAGATTGACATAATTGGCATCACAGAGACTTGGTGGAAGGAGGATAACCAATGGGACAGTGCTATATCAGGGTACAAATTATATCGCAATGATAGGGAGGATCAACTTGGTGGGGGTGTGGCACTTTATGTCCGGGAGGGTATAGAGTCCAACAGGATAAAGATCATACAAGAGAGTAAATGCTCAGTAGAATCTATATGGGTAGAAATCCCATGTGTGTTGGGTAAGAGTATAGTGATAGCACCTGGACAAAATGGTCAGACAGATGATGAAATGCTAAGAGAAATCAGGGAAGCAAACCAATTTGGCAGTGCAATAATAATGGGAGATTTCAATTACCCGAGATCACTGGTGCAGGTAAATAAGTATATTTCCATTCAATGGTAAATAACTGTTTTATTATTGAAAAGGTTCCAATATCCTTACTGTGGCAACTCCATATAAAGTAACAGTCAAGAGTTACAGGTCCCCCGACACGGTCCCGTGTTTCGCGGTGGCTGCATCGGGAGGGACCGGATGACATTCAAAATCTGAAATATAACATGAGTAATCAAACATGGAAAAAGGCAGGCTGCAGGAAAACAAGTTACAGTGAGTAATCACATACCTTATAAACAATCATCAGGAGCGCGAGCGTCCTCTGCATTTGACAAACATTTAAAGGGCAAAAAGGCGCGAAAAGCTAGCTCTCGCGAGATGCTGAGAGTGACAGGAAGACACCTGTAAACGGATTAGCAAATTAACACGGATCCTAGTAAGCCAGTTACAGTGAATGTTAACATATCTTATGAACAGGCATCAAGAGAGCAAGCGCCCTCTGCATTGGACAAACATTTAAAAGGCAAAAGTGCGCAAAAACCACGTGCTCCCGAGATGCTGTAATTGACAGGCAGACACCTATGGGGAAAATCAACAAAGGTCCTAGTAAAACTGGTACCATTCAATATCTTGTTAAGACCATGAGGGGAAACTGAATTTAGGGTAAAAATCCAGCGCTGCTCTCTCCGACCAAGCATACCGGGAAAATCTCCACCTCGTAGGGGGGGCGAGACCACCTCTAATACAAGGAAGGAGAGATCAGCGATGGAGTGACCAGCATGGATCCAATGCATTACAAGGGGTTCATCAGTTCTGGATGATCTGATGTTGGAGCAGTGCTCCAACATCAAAAACATTGTTTTTTGAAGACTCTCCACCATCATATGACTCATCTGTGGTGCACACAAAGTCCAAATGGACTCCCCCTGGGGTGGGGGATGTCACTCTGGGTGCCTTTGAGCGCCTTGTATGTAAAGATGCTGCCGTGATCTGTTCACAACCTCAGTACATCCGGTATAACCTCTCTAAGAGTGAGGCTTCTGCCCTTAGAACTCTATCCAATGACACGACCATTGTCATTAAGCCAGCCGATAAGGGGGGTGGTATTGTAATCTTAGACAGACTAGACTATGAAGCGGAAAGCGTTGAGACAACTTGGGGAATACTTCCTTTTTATACTCCCTTTCATTAGACCCCATGGAATCTTTACTTCAGGATATCAAATCTGTAGTTCAATCAGCCCTTGATTCCCGTATGATTACTAATAAAGAAGCAAAATTTTTGATTTCTTCCTACCCTGTTATGCCCTTATTTTATACCCTACCCAAGATACATAAGTCCCTGACACACCCCCCAGGCCGTCCTATTGTGTCCGGCATTGGATCCTTGCTTGAACCACTGTCCCAATTTGTGGACGTTTTTCTAAAACCCTTGGTACCTCGCATTAGATCCTACGTCCGGGACTCCTCCCATTTTATGACATTGCTATCAGATATTGAGGTCTCTCAGCCCATCTTTCTCATCACATTGGATGTGGTTTCACTTTACTCAAACATTCCTCAAAATGAGGCCCTTATTGTTATTGAAAAAGTGTTGAACACACGTCCACCACACAGGGTTACCACGTCGTTTTTGGTACAACTTGCGGAAATTGCACTGACCAAAAATTTTTTTCGTTTCCAAGACGTTATATACCAACAGATCAAGGGGACAGCCATGGGGGCTACCATGGCGCCCAGTTTGGCGTGCCTATACATGGATGAGTATGAAACCACTCACATTTATCCATCTAGATGGTCCCAATTCATCCATGTATGGCTTCGCTACATTGACGACATTTTTATCATCTGGACAGGTTCCAACATACAGTTTTTCATGTTCCTGGACTGGGTGAATTCAATCAATTCCCATATCCAATTTAATCACTGCATGCATCCCTCCCAGATATCCTTTTTGGACATTTTGATTTCTTGTAATGGGGACCGTTTTGAGACTACCCTATTTCGCAAGAATACTGATCGAAATACACTGCTTGCCTATACCAGCTGTCATCCCCGGGCACTCCGGGATAATATACCGACGGGGCAATTCTTAAGGCTTCGGCGCCTTTGCTCCTCACGGATGGAATTTCTTTCCCAATCAGATGGCATGTTCACCCGGTTTGTTGAAAGGGGATATCCAGCCCGGATTGTGAAAAAAGCCTTTAAAACGGGCCTTGTACACACACCGGGACTGGCTTTTTAGTTCCTCTATACAGCCTGATGACATCTCTTATAACTGTATTCTCCCCTTTTCCACTGTTGGAAGATCCATTATGAACATGATTAAACGTCACTGGTCGGCCCTGTCTCTCACTGATTTGATGCATGGTCCCCTTCGCTTCACTTTTAAAAGAGCTACAAATCTGAGAGATCGTCTTGTTCATACATCCTCATCACCTATGCAACACCACTCACGTACATTGGCGGTCATAACCCTTGTGGCCGCTGCACGATGTGCAGCCACACTGAGTCACTGACAGTATTTAAACACCCTGGGTCTGGACGTGAGTTCAAATTACACTCTCAGTCAAACTGTTGCACAAAAGGTGTTGTCTACGTGATTTACTGTCCCTGCTCGCTTATATACGTGGGGAAAACCTCACGGATGATTAAGACACGAATTATCGAGCACTGCTCCAACATCAGATCATCCAGAACTGATGAACCCCTTGTAATGCATTGGATCCATGCTGGTCACTCCATCGCTGATCTCTCCTTCCTTGTATTAGAGGTGGTCTCGCCCCCCTTACGAGGTGGAGATTTTCCCGGTATGCTTGGTCGGAGAGAGCAGCGCTGGATTTTTACCCTAAATTCAGTTTCCCCTCATGGTCTTAACAAAGATATTGAATGGTACCAGTTTTACTAGGACCTTTGTTGATTTTCCCCATAGGTGTCTGCCTGTCAATTACAGCATCTCGGGAGCACGTGTTTTTTGCGCACTTTTGCCTTTTAAATGTTTGTCCAATGCAGAGGGCGCTTGCTCTCTTGATGCCTGTTCATAAGATATGTTAACATTCACTGTAACTGGCTTACTAGGATCCGTGTTAATTTGCTAATCCGTTTACAGGTGTCTTCCTGTCACTCTCAGCATCTCGCGAGAGCTAGCTTTTCGCGCCTTTTTGCCCTTTAAATGTTTGTCAAATGCAGAGGACGCTCGCGCTCCTGATGATTGTTTATAAGGTATGTGATTACTCACTGTAACTTGTTTTCCTGCAGCCTGCCTTTTTCCATGTTTGATTACTCATGTTATATTTCAGATTTTGAATGTCATCCGGTCCCTCCCGATGCAGCCACCGCGAAACACGGGACCGTGTCGGGGAACCTCTAACTCTTGACTGTTACTTTATATGGAGTTGCCACAGTAAGGATATTGGAACCTTTCAATAATAAAACAGTTATTTACCATTGAATGGAAATATACTTATTTACCTGCACCAGTGATCTCGAGTACTTGCTTATGTGCAAGGTCTGCTTCTGCTTATGATTAGATTTCAATTACCCCAATATTGACTGGGTAAATGTAACATCAGGACTTGCTAGACACATAAAATTCCTGGATGTAATAAATGATTGCTTCATGGAGCAATTGGTTCAGGAACCAACAAGAGAGGGAGCTATTTTAGATTTAATTCTTAGTGGAACGCAAGATTTGGTGAGAGAAGTAATGCTGGTGGGGCCACTTGGCAACAGTGATCATAACATGATCAAATTTAAACTAATAACTGGAAGGGGGACAATAAGTAAATCTGCAGCTCTAACACTAAATTTTAAAAAGGGAAACTTTGATAAAATGAGGAAAATAGTTAGAAAAAAAACTGAGAAGTGTGCAGCTGCAAAGGTTAAAAGTGTTCAGGCTTGGACATTGTTTAAAAATACAATCCTAGAGGCGCAGTCCATATGTATTCCACACATTAAGAAAGGTGGAAGGAAGGCAAAACGATTACCATCATGGTTAAAAGGTGAGGTGAAAGAGGCTATTTTAGCCAAAAAAATCCTTCAAAAATTGGAAGAGGATCCATCTGAAGAAAAATAGGATAAAAACATAAGCATTGTCAAGGTAAGTGTAAACATTGATAAGACAGGCGAAGAAAGAATTTGAAATGAATTTGGCCATAGAGGCAAAAAACTCATAAAAACTTTTTTAAAATATATCCAAAGCAAGAAAACCTGTGAGGGAGTTGGTTGGACCATTAGATGACAGAGGGGTTAAAGAAAGGGGGCTCTTAGGGAAGATAAGGCCATTGCAGAAAGACTAAATGAATTCTTTGCCTCCGTGTTTACTAATGAGGATGTAGGGGAGATACCAGTTCCAGAGATGGTTTTCAGGGGTGATGAGTCAGATGAACTGAATGAAATCACTGTGAACCTGGAAGATGTAGTAGGCCAGATTGACAAACTAAAGCGTAGCAAATCACCTGGACCGGATGGTATGCATCCTAGGGTTCTGAATGAACTAAAAAATGAAATTTCTGATCTATTAGTTAAAATTTGTAACCTATCATTAAAACCATCCATTGTACCTGAAGACTGGAGGTTGTCCAATGTAACCCCAATATTTAAAAAAGGCTCCAGGGGCGATCCAGGTAACTGTAGGCCAGTGAGCCTGACTTCAGTGCCGGGAAAAATAGTGGAAACTATTCTCAAGATCAAAATCATAGAGCATATAGAAAGACATGATTTAATGGGACACAGTCAACATGGATTTACCCAAGGGAAGTCTTGCCTCACAAATCTGCTTCATTTTTTTTAAGGGGTTAATAAACATGTGGATAAAGGTGAACCGGTAGATGTAGTGTATTTGGATTTTCAGAAGGTGTTTGACAAAGTACCTCGAGAGGCTTCTACGAAAACTAAAAAGTCATGGGATAGGAGGCAATGTCCTTTCGTGGATTACAAGCTGGTTAAAAGACAGGAAACAGAGAGTAGGATTAAATGGTCAATTTTCTCAGTGGAAAAGGGTAAACAGTGGAGTGCCCCAGGGATCTGTACTTGGACCGGTGCTTTTCAATATATATATATAAATGATCTGGAAAGGAATACGACGAGTGAGGTTATCAAATTTGCGGATGATACAAAATTATTCAGAGTAGTTAAATCACAAGCAGACTGTGATACATTACAGGAGGACCTTGCAAGACTGGAAGATTGGGCATCCAAATGGCAGATGAAATTTAATGTGGGCAAGTGCAAGGTGTTGCATATTGGGAAAAATAACCCTTGCTGTAGTTACACGATGTTAGGTTCCATATTAGGAGCTACCACCCAGGAAAAAGATCTAGGCATCATAGTGGATAATACTTTAAAATCGTCGGCTCAGTGTGCTACAGCAGTCAAAAAAGCAAATAGAATGTTAAGAATTATTAGAAAGGGAATGGTTAATAGAACGGAAAATGTCATAATGCCTCTGTATCGCTCCATGGTGAGACCGCACCTTGAATACTGTGTACAATTCTGGTCGCCGCATCTCAAAAAAGATATAATTGCAATGGAGAAGGTGCAGAGAAGGGCTACCAAAATGATAAGGGGACTGGAACAGCTCCCCTATGAGGAAAGACTAAAGAGGTTAGGACTTTTCAGCTTGGAGAAGAGACGGCTGAGGGGGGATATGATAGAGGTCTTTAAGATCATGATGAGGTCTTGAACGAGTAGATGTGACTCTGTTATTTATACTTTCAAATAATAGAAGGACTAGGGGGCATTCCAGGAAGTTAGCAAAGTAGCACATTTAAGACTAATCAGAGAAAATTCTTTTTCACTCAACACACAATAAGCTCTGGAATTTGTTGCCAGAGGATGTGGTTAGTGCAGTTAGTGTAGCTGGGTTCAAAAAAGGTTTGGATAAGTTCTTGGAGGAGAAGTCCATTAATGGCTATTAATCAATTATACTTAGGGAATAGCCACTGCTATTAATTGCATCAGTAGCATGGGTTCTTCTTAGTGGTCTGGGTAATTGCCAGGTTCTTGTGGCCTGGTTTTGGCCTCTGTTGGAAAAAAAAATACTTTCAGGAAGATCTTGGTTGTTTGCATAGTGCCTGAATTGCAAGCTTATTAAACTTCATGGTGTAGAATCTGTACAAAAGCATTCAAAAGTTCTGGTGGGAACCCTCGTGAGAACTGATTTCCAGTATGCTGTGGAGGATCCAAACAGCAGCTAATCTGATCCATGTACGAGGCCTTTGATACTGCAACTAGAACATCAGCAGTGTCTACTGGAACTTAGAGGCTTGCTTGACTGTCAGCGAGTGGATTCTAGGAGGATGTTTGACTACTTGGCAGTTGCCTCATGCAGAGGAAAGAACATATTTGGGGACAAGAAACACCCGAAACACAGTTTTTCAGCAAGAACTGTTGCGCCTGCGTCAGAGCACCTCCTGCAGTCAGAAGCAGGAGCCTTCTTGCCTGTCAAGATGGCCAGGACTCTAATGGGCCTTGAGGTCCCTTCTGCGATAGGACCATACATCAGCAAGATTGATCCTTGTCCTGCTAGGCCTTATGGTGGTGGCAGTCCATGTAATCTCTCTTACATGCCTACATGTTCAGGGCCTTCAATGGGCCCTCTAGCATCAATGGTGTCAATTGCTTTAGCCATCATCTCTTTGGATATAAGTGATTCCAGAAACGCAAGCCTCTCTGCAGTACTGAATAAACTTGGTATTGATGATAGGACTTGTGTGCTGCATGCTCCAGTGCATCAAATGTTGCTGTCTACATATACCTCCACCACATGGTAGCAAGCGCACACCAGTCTTTCATGGACCCAAGGGTTCCGGTCTAGAGTGGAAAGTCAACTACAATCAATCTACTGGAACTGTGGACCATGTGGTATGCATTAAGAGCTTTCTCTCACTTGCTTTTGGGCAGGAGGATCTTAATCTAAATTCTCATGTTTTATATAAACAAGCAAGGAAGAACAGGCTTTTATTCTCTCTGAAGAGGTTCTGTGGATCTGGTGATGGGCCTGTCATCACTCATATCTCCAGGAATTTAGAATATGCTGCGGACTGGCTCAGTAGATTCATGCAACCCTATGAGTGGTCCCTGGATCAGGAGGCCATGGATGGCCTGTTCATAAATTATGAATCCCCAGTGATTAACCTGTTTGCAAACCAGTGGACAACAGGAAGGTCAGACAGTTCTGTACCATGAGACTGAGCAGTTATAGATCCACTGTAAACTGCTAACTAGTATCAGTCTGCTCTGTGCATACCTTCCAATTCCTCTCATCGCCAGAATTGGTCCAAAATATTCTACAAGACAGGGCAACTGTTATTCTCATAGCCCCTGACTTGGCCACATCAGATGTGATGTCCTTAACTCTTCTGTCGGTGTCCTTAACCTATTCTGTTGGTTCACCCTCCCATTGAGTTGGGTTATCTCTGACACTTTATTATCTAGAAGGATGGAAATCCCTGTCACCTGAATCTTCCTTTTGGCACTAATGATGTGGATGTTGAGTGCACATAATGTCATCCTTGCTCCTCCCCGAAGCCTGTGGAGAACATTTTAATTTAGCTAGAAAATGTTCCACAAGGAAGTCCTACAATTTCAAGTGAAGAGATTTTCTGCATGGTGTGTGACCCAGTTATCTGGACTACATCTCTTGTGGTCTGAGAGATCTTTTTCAGTATCCTTCTTCCTTCATCATCAATGTCAGTACCTCTTCATTGAAGGTACATCTCGTGTCATCGTGGCTTATCACTAGGGGGTGGATGGAGCTCCCATCTGTCTCCACCCTTTAGTGTCAGTTTATGAAAGGACTATGGCAAATCAAGCTTCCCATATGTAAGCTATCTGTGTCGTGGGACCCTCATTGTAGTCCTGGCTCAACTCAGGGAAACATTCCTTCGAACCTCTGGAGTTGGTGGACATGAAATCTCTCACCTAGAAGGTGGTTTTACTGGTGGCCATCACTTCAGTACAAAGAGTGTTCAGGCTTTGGTTTCTTATTCTCCATATCTTCATATAGATATATATATATTTTAATAAACAGTTTTTTAAAGAGCTCACCCTAAGTGTTCTTCTAAAGTGGTATCTGTGTTCCACATCAACCAGACAATTGTACTACTCACAGTTTTTCCAAAACCACATGAACATACTGAGAATGGCTTTTTTACTCTTGAACTGTATCGAGATCCCTAGTATATTATTTGCAGGGGACTCAGTCTTATCATAAGTGTTTCAGCTGTTCATGTCCTTTGATCCCATCAGGTGGGGAAGGGCAGTTGCCAAGAGAACATTTTCAAATTGGTTAGCAGACTGTGGTGCACGCACTGCTCCATGCTGACTGGCTTAAAGGGAGAGCCATGGCAACTTCAGTGGTTTATCTCAAGGCCACTTCTGTTAAAGACATTTGTAAAGCTGTTACTTGATTGTCAGTCCACCCCTTCACTTCCCACTACTGTTTGGATGCCACATCCTGAAGAGAGACAGTACCTATGGACAAGCATTTTTGCTCTGCCTGTTCACCCAGTAGTCCACTTTCCGCTGATGGGATCCAAATTGTCTGTTAGTTGCTCCGCAAGGCAACCTTCAGCATGGGACTCTTCACTGGTTATGGCTGATTTAATCCTGCTCTTCAACAGAGAAAGCAAGGTTGCTTACCTCTCTAGGCAGCAGGATAAATCAGCCATACTTTTATTACTAGCCCTCCTCCCTGGAGAGTAGGCTACCTCACTAAAGCTTAAGCTCTGGAAGAGACTCTGGGCTCACCAGGCCATTCCTGTGCAAACTTAGAAAGACTTCCGAGCTCTTGAGAGCTGGGTTTATCAGCACCGTCAGATGAGATCTATTGGTTTTGGTTGATTTATCCTGCTATCTATGGAGAACCCTGGTTACATGCAAGCAACTTTGCTTTACAGAGGCATAACTTTAGTTCTGGGGGAATTCTGTACTACAGTGGAGCGCAGAATTTGCGTGGAATTCCCCCCTCCCCCCCCTTGCAGAATTTGGCAAATCTGCACAGAAAATGGCAGAGGAGACCCCAGCATGCTGCGAACAGAGTGCACTGTTCACGGTGAAGATGAAGGCACCCAGTGCACCACAAACGGAGTGCGTACGCCATTCGCAGCGAACATGAAGGCCTCTACGTGCCTCGGGACGCACTCCATGTGCTGCAAAGATGAAAGTCTCGGTGAGCATGAATGTATGTAGAGAGGTGTGTCTGTGTGTGTGAGGAGGGGGAGGGGGTTGTGAGAGAGTGGAGGGGAGCAGGGAGTGTGAGGAGGGGAAGGCGGAGAGAGAGCAGGGGGGAGCGGGTGAGAGAGAGAGAGCGGGGGGGGGGGTGAGCAGGGGGGTGTGTGAGAGAGAGCAGGGGGTGTTTGAGTGTGTGTGCCAGAGAGAGGGAGCCTATATGAAGGAGATTGTGAAGGATCGTGTATGTGTATGAGAGACTGGAAGCTGGTGTGTATGAAAAATGGATCCTGTGTATGTGAAAGTGCTGGCCTGTGTGAAGGGATTGTGTATGTGTGAGAGAGCCTGTGTGAAGGAGTGCGTGAGAGAGAGACATAGGTAGCCTGTGTGAGGGTGTATTCATGAGAGAGAAAGCGAGCTGGTAAGAGTGTGCATGCAAGAGAGAGGGACCCTTTATGAGGGGATGTGTGTGTGCGAGAGTGAGAGAGAGCCTTTATGAGGTTGTGTGTATGTGTACTAGATGGAGGGAGCATGTATGTGAGAGAGGGAAGGAAGGAGGGAGCCTGTGTGAGGGGCAGTACTGAGAACGGGGTCAAACTCTGGGAGTGGAGGTAGATGGAAGAGGTTAAGCCTAGAGATGAGGGGGAGAGATACTGGCAGGTGGAGGAGTTGGGGCCTGAGAGGGCAAAGTGGCCAGGGGAGTAAGGAGAGAGAGTGGAAGGGACACACTCTTACAGTGAATTTCTGGGGTAATTCTGCTCAATATATTTAAAATTCTGCATCTTTAATAACTTTTTTCTGTATTAATTTAAAATGTAATTACTTAAGGACCGTCATGTAAATTGTGTTATTTTGACCAATATAAAGTTTGCAGAATTTTAAATCTTTTTGCGCAGAATTTCCCCAGGAGTTTAACTTGCAGGATTATGTATGCTTACTGTTTATAGGATTTATTGAAAAGTCTGACATCTTATGGAACTGGTAACTATTAATTAAGCATATTCAGCCATCTGTGGCATAGCCACATCTTTTCAGGTTGATTTTGAAGATATCATTTGGAAATATTTTGGTTCCTTAAGGGCTGGCATGGAGAATGGAAGCCAGCTTATAAATGGAATCAATGAACCCCTTTTGGTATAATAGAGACAGCTAATATGTTTTGTCAGATATTTCTCCCCTCCCCCCCCCCCAATTCCCCCATGGAGAGGGCTGTATGCAGTGGACCACTTTGTGTAACTTGTTGATCAATAAAGCATTGTTTCTCAGATGTTTCTGTTAAGGACCTACCATAAAATATAATTCAAAATCTAAATAAAAAATGTGCCTTTAAAAAAGAAAAACAAAAAAAAGCTTTGAGTAAGTAATGCTGAAAGTGTGATGCTGGGTGTTAAAAACAAACAGCTGTCGTCTTGTTCTGCTTTAAATGCTTGAATTTCTTGGATGAGTGTCCCCTGTGCCACTTCGTTCTGGGACTCACTAGAAAGTCTCTTTCAGAAATGACTGATCTGAGCAAATATTTGATGAGCCTTCAAGTCAGCTAAAGGGCCTGCTTGTAGCTGTCTTCAGGTTCCTGTGTTTGTCAGTCTGTGCATGTAAATGGGCCTGTTGGCGTTTTGCAAACAGCATTTGCAGTGACAATCGCAATATTTTCATTTTGTTTGAACTGTTTATATCTTTTAGCAATGTCTTGTTTTTCTTTTTGTATTCATTGAATAAGTTTGTGCAAAAGGTCTTGAGAAATAATGGCTGCTATTTACCTAATCTCTGAAGTATGGCTGTTATGGACTTCTTAACTTTAGGTTTTATTGTATTCTGCCAGGAAAATGTTTTTCCTGGTTTGAGAACTGCTTAACTTCTAGGCAACTCAAATATTTATTTAGGTTGAAATACTTCCAATAATGGAAATGCATATTGCTGTGTGTGTAGATATATATTAGTGAAACGGGGGAGTAACCACCCTGCAAATTTGGGGAAAAAATGCCTTGTTTCAAGTAATATTTATTTATTTAGATTTATATTCCGCTTTTCACACTTTTTTCAGCGCTTCAAAGTGGATTACATTCAGGTACTGCAGGTATTTCCCTATCCCCAGAGGGCTCACAATCTAACAGGCCAATACAGTACAGTACGCTCCGATGGATGCGCGTTTTGGACGCGCTAGCTTTACCCCTTATTCAGTAAGGGGTAATAGTGCGTCCAAAACGCGCTATTACCCCTTACTGAATAAGCCGCCTTTTCTGTCAAAGAGGCGCTAGGAACGCGGTAGTGTCCCTAGCGCCTCTTTTTACCGCCAGGCCTAATTTTAATAAATTAAAATATTGAATTGCGCGCACAGGAGAGCGGGCGCTTGCCCGCTCTCCTGCATTTTTTACTGTATTGGCCCGTAAGTTTGTACCTGAGGCATTGGGGAGGGTAAAGTGACTTGCCCATGGTCACAAGGAGTGACAGCGGGACTCAATCACTGGTCTCCTGCTTTGCAGCCCGCTGCTCTAACCATACATTCTGTTCCCTTGCCTGTTGCTCTCCCATGTCTGGATTCCTGTCTTCATCACTCTTCCCACCATCTCGTTTGGTCTTCTCACCATTTTCCAGTTCTAGTCACTCCATCTTAAAAAAGACTTAGCCAAACTGGAAAAGATGCAGAGGAGGGAGACAAATGATAAAGGGGATGGAACAGTTCTATGATGACAGGCTATGCAGATTAGGGCTCTTCAGCTTGGAAAGAAAGAGACATCTTAGAGGGAACATGTTAGAAGTTTATAAAATTATAAGTTGGGTGACATGGGAATATAAAAGACTATTATTTTACATTTTCAAAAAATACTAAAACAAGGGGATACTCCATGAAACTACAAATCGGCAGATTTAAAACAAATGTGATCAAGGTGCCTCAAATAGCAGGGTTTAAAAGAGGTTTGGACAATTTCCTAGAGGAAAAATCCATAACACTTTATTAGCCAGGTAGACTAAGGAAAGCTATTACTATTCCTGGGAATGAGTAACTGGAAATAGATCTACTTTATGGAATCTGCCAGGTACTTGCAACCTGGATTGGCTACTGTTGGAGACAGGGCTGGGCTCAAAGGACCTTTATCTTACCCAAGCATTGCATTTATGTTCCATTGTGCCCTCTGGTTCCTTTCCAAACATCTAATGCCTGTCACTTCTGCATTTTGCGCCGGACACAGCTGAATAAATAAAACTAAGCCATCTCTGTGAGTCAGTTACAGCTTTGTGGTGCTCCTGGCTTTTGTTCTCTCGCTACTAAGCTCCTCAAAACCACCAAAATTGCCATTTCCAACACCAAAAATCCAGTTTCTACTCCTCGTCCCCTAAATCATACATTTGCCCCGGTCGAACCTGAGCTGCTACTCTTATCAGTGAGTGCTGCAAGGTCTGTGCCTCATTCTGTACTGAAGAGTAGGGATGTGCCCAGAGGTTTTTTTTCGTGTTTTCGTTTTGGGTCGTTATCTGTTAGATTTCATTTTTAAAATGGTTCAGGAGATATTTATTTTGGGTTTTCCTAATTTCCAAGTTAGTGTGCACTAACTAGTTTCCTAACTTCCGAGTTAGTGCATGCTAACAGGACTTAGGGGGTCATTTTCTATAGCTTTCACACTCGAAAAGTCCCTTTTCGCATGCGATAGCTAGATTGGGGCGGAGTTGGCACCGGAAGGGGAGGAGTCAGGGCGGCACCGGGGCGGACACGGCAAAGACCTCGCTGATGGCAAAAAGGTAAGGCCCCTTATCACCGCCAGTAACGTGCCCAATAGCACCACTTTTCACGGTGGCGCTATTGGTTTGCGAAAGCCGGCAGCGATCGCACCGTGGTGGTGCGATCGCTGCCAGCTTTTGCAGGCCCGCCCCCGGTACTGCGCGATTCACTAAGGCCTGTGATTTTAGAAAATCCAGGCTTTAGTGCACGCTAACTGTATTTTAGTGCGCACTACCCAAAAATTTACCAATAAGTTAAAAAGTGTCAATTGGGGAGCAGTTCGTTAGCTAGAGGTGTGGTTTGCATTCCCATTGGCTATCTTGTGTTGCCAGGGTTGCAAGGTGGTGTTTGTTGGGGGTTGGCCAGTGCCTAGTAACAAGTGTAACAACAAGTGATGTACTAATAGCATCAAGTTCTAGTCAGCAAAAACGTAACGTAAATGCATATTTTCAATTTGCTAGTCCCTTTGATTTTTGGAAAGGGGGCATGGCATTTTGGGATATGCATACTTTGAATTCCCTTGGAGTGAGTCTGGGGGGAGGGGGGACTGGTGAGAGGGGAAGAGAGAGATTCAATCTGTGTGTGGGGTGACTTGGCACCCATACAGTTAACACAGTCACTTCTCCTCTCACCAGTCCCACCCCAGACAAAACAGGCTGCCTCTCTCACCATTCACCATTCACCATCCCAAGCAGTCTCTCTACCCCCATCATCCCATATAGTCACCCCAGACAGTCCCTCATCACCAGTCACCCCCACACACCAGGATGCCTTTCTCTCACCACTCACCAACCAGTCTCTCTTCCACCTGTCACCCCATACATTCACCTCAGTCACTTCCCCTCTCACCAATTACTGCTCCCTCACCCAAATACACAGGCAGACACCAGGGGAATTAAAAGTATGCATATCCTAAAATACCAGGGCCCCTTTCCTAAAATACAAAGGGATTGGCAAATTTTAAAATATGTATTTGCATTACATGTTTTTGCTTATTCTGACTAGAACTTGATGGTATTATTATATAACTTGTGTGTTTACATTTGTTACCAGGCACTGGCCATCCCTCCACAAATACCACCTTGCAACCTTGGCAACACAATCAAGTAACTAAGGAGACAGCCAATGGGAATGCAGAACCATAGCTCTAGCAAACTGCTCTTCAGTTGACACATTTTAACTTATTGGTAGCATTTCTAGTTAGTGGCTCTAACATGAAATACTAATTTTTCTGAATTTTTATCATTTTTTTTCGTTTCATGGCGTTCCCGAAACAAGACGAAATAGACGATTTTGTTGCCATTGTCTTTCATTGAAAATGAACGCACATCCCTGCAGAGTGTTCCAGTGTTTTCTGGGGTCACTCTGAGAGTTTAGCTGTGTGCCTCCTTGTTTGCTTTCCAAGGATTGTGTGTGTGTGTGTGTGTGGGGGGGGGGGGGGGGGGCGTGTTTATCTGCTAAAGGATTTTTTACCCCATGTAATATGAACTTTCTTCTTGGTACCTCATGCATGGCTGACATTTAGCCCATAATATGTCTATTCAAGATCTGCTGTGAGCCTCATGGATGTGCTCAGCTGGTCTCTACTACAGCATTAGGTCTTTCTGAAATGACCCACATGGGGACAGTAGCATGTTGTGGTACTTCTACTATTTCAAAACAGAGACCATTGTCATTTAATGAGCTTTCAGCAGCATGTCTGGTTTGTCTTGCATATCCTTTGTCATGTGCTGCACATCCTCTCCTCCTTATGGCAGCAGAGATAAGAAAGCATTAACGACTAGTTCCATCGATAAATTCCCGTGTCGGCATGCACTCTAACCAGATAGGTCTAGTTTTCTGTGATCAGTCTGATTTGATCCCAGCAAGGGAGGGGGAGGATAAAACTCTCTGGGAAGTGAGTGGAATTTTTATGAAAAATATATTTCTTCAAGCTTTTGTCTGTTGAAATCATTCGGCCTAGAATGTGTGTTGTGCTAGTTTGTGAATCTTGTGACTTAGCTGCTTTAAGAAGGTTTGCTCTTAGTTTGTTTTCGGGCTTGCCTTTCTGTGTGACCCAAGTTAGGGGGCATCTCTGGGGCTCTAGCATGGCACTGACATGTTGACGCTGCAGGAGGGCTTCTGCTCCAGCAGGCATGCCAGCAAGGAGACTGCTTCAGCTGGCTCACCATATATAGCATTTAGGCAGTATTCTGTGTTTTGGATGCAATTTGGAATCAAACAAAAAGAAAATAAAAAGCATTTTAGACATCACTTTTGTGAATCTGTATTCTTGTTTGCATTTCTTTCATTCTTTTAAGCTTATAAGATAGTGGTGGTGGTATTTTCAGAAAGCACAGGTTGTCTTTAATTTACAGCAAAGGTACTAATTGGGAAGGAGAAAGAGACCACGGATACTACAGATCTGACTGTACTTTTCAAACAGCAGTTTGGAACTTTCTGGATAGACTTACCTCCTCTGCCCCTTCTCTCCTCCACTTCCTCACACTCTCTTCCTTGTTCTCAGGAACATATTTATGTCAGAGCAGCACCATAAAGAGGCATTATCTCAGTCTTAGAATGGCCAGGATGTGCATTTGTTGCTCAGTTCGTTTCGGTGGTACGTGCGTATCTCATGAATGGATGAGTATGTGAAAACGGATGGTGGGCATGCATGTATGCACTGACACCACATACATGTGCATATCTCATGAATGGTGTGCCTGTCCATGCATGAGATATGCGCATACTGCCAAAGAAAATGAAACTAATAAACCAACGAATGAACATCCTTAGATAATGCACACTTACTGTCGTCTTCCCTATTTTTTCTTGACCCGGTGGTTCCTCCTTTTTCTTTGTTCCAGCTCAGGCAGACCCTGGGATCCTGGTGCAGTGAACCTTTTATGTGCAACTTACCTGGGAATTATTTTCTTAATTTTAGTAGACGTCCTCCCCTCACCAATCCACAGTTCCTAGTTTAGTCCTTATAGAGGTGGTCCTGAGGCTAGCAGCCGAGCTCTAGGAACCCTGTGTCAAAGGCTCTGATTTGGTCCACAGTTACTTTGCCCCGTCAAACCAGGAAACCCTCTGTCTGGTGGTGCACGGCCTGTCCCTAAGTCACCGGGCTGGCCCATCTCTCCCTGACAGCATGGCAAAAACTGACAGTAATTCTGGCAGCTAGTATCTTATTTTGCATGGAAAATATTTTCTGAGTGGCAGCATTGACTAAAGGAAATGACAGCTGCAGTTTGCATAGGCTTGCAGTGGAAATAAATTGCCTCCTTTCTGACCAGTGCTGTCAAATATTTCAGAATAAGATGATTTATTTTTGGGTTTAGTACGAAAAAAAAAGTAACAAGGAAAAAGTTGAAAGCTTAGGAGCAATATTTCCAAGAACGGATTTTTGAGAAGATATCACAGTAATGGAACAAAACAAAAACACTGAGCGCATTCAGATGTTCTGACACATTAAACATGTGCAAGAAAAGTTAAAGGGGCTATTTCTGGAAATTTCTCTTTATCTCTTACTATAAGAAGTAAAATCCCTTTGAGACAATGATGCGTACAATTACCAGTGTATGGCTGGGATTGATAAGGAGACCAGATCAAGGTTGGTAAAATAGAAATCGGAAAAGCACTTCTGATTGTTTATAGCCATAGCTTGCCAGTAAAGATATACAAATTTAAAGCTGCAAGATTGACTGATCCATAGAGCTAGGATCCCTTTTCCAAAGCATTCTTGGGTTTAGATTTATTTTGGTGAATGTGCTTAAAAAAAAAAAAATGTAAAGAGAAAATTGGATGCCAGTGTACAAATGTCTGATTTTCAGAAAAACCTTCCCTGGATGCCTTTTCTTGAAAAGAAATTGCAAAGTGAAACAGTGATAGATCTACTTGCATACAAAGGAAAGTGCTCCCTTTGGGGGCCGATGCACTACAGTGCGCTCAGCCGAGCGCACTTTATAACCTGCAGTCGGACGCGGGATAAATGGGCGCTAATCCACCCCCTAATGCAATAGGGGGATTAGCGCCTATTTAATGTGCGTCCGACGCGGAGTGAATGAGATAGCGCTCATCACATGCAAATGCCTGTGAATGAGGCTATTACTCATTCACTCCAAATGCAAAAAGATAAATGTGCGTCTGACTGCTTTTCTGTACTTTTTTTTAAAGTAAAAAAAATAAAATAAAATAACTCGGCAGACCACCGAGTTATGAAGAACGATGTCTGTAAACTCGGCATCGGGTTTCATAACCGGGCTGTCTGCCCAGTAATGAAAATGGCCGCCGATAAACTCAGCAGCCATTTTCATTACTGGCACACAGGCCGGTTAGGAAAACCCGATGCCGAGTTTACAGACATCGTTCTTCATAACTCGGTGGTCTGCCGAGTTATTTTATTTTATTTTTTTACTTTAAAAAAAAAAAGGTACAGAAAAGCAGTCAGACGCACATTTATCTTTTTGCATTTGGAGTGAATGAGTAATAGCCTCATTCACAGGCATTTGCATGTGATGAGCGCTATCTCATTCACTCCGCGTCGGACGCACATTAAATAGGCGCTAATCCCCCTATTGCATTAGGGGGTGGATTAGCGCCCATTTATCCCGCGTCCGACTGCAGGTTATAAAGTGCGCTCGGCTGCCGGTTATGAAGACCGATGCCGCGGCGGCATCGGTCTTCATAACCGGCAGCCGCCGCGGAGTCGCGTTAGCAAGGAGGTGCAAAGGTTGCACAAGTGACCCTAGCGCCTCCTTCCTAGCACGACCCCCGCTAATTTACATATTGCATGGCTCCCCCCTTGTGGGCACCATGCGTGCATTAAGAAAGCGGGTGCTGAAACATCAGCTGACGTTTCAGCGCCCGCTTTCCGCGAACATTATTGCATCGGCCCCTTTGTAAGGTCTCTCAAAGCCCACCTTATCCCTGGTTAGTAAAGGACTCGCTTTAACCTTAGAAATGGCTGAAGACTATGCAGATTGCTCGTTATGCCTGCTGTTGGTTAATTGATGTACTATGACCATCCGCAGCTTGTGAAGGTGAACAGGTGGTGCAAGGCCATTAATGTGCCTTTAACCTAGAAGCAAAGCTGGAATGGAGAGAAAACTGATAGCTTTCCCACAAAATATAGGAAGGGAATGCATTTTCTCGGATTGGTCTTTTGCTCCACACTTTTTCAACATGTTTCTTGCTGTTGCTCATTTTGATTCGAGCAGCTATTCTAATGCAGTTGGTTTCCCCTATTAAGTCGTGTTTTCTCAGCTACATTAAACACAATCCCTGTGCGTGGGTGGAAGAGTTCTAACGGCTTGGTTGCAAGAAGGAACATTTGTGTTGCCCTAAGCTGCTTTGGCAGTTCTACCCTATCTACCCGTTGCACAATGCGAGGAAGGAAAACATAAAGCGATCTATAAAATGTGCTACAGGGCAGCATTGGGGAGGCTTTTTTTTTTTTTTTTTTAAATGTAAGTGCCGGAGAGAAATGACTAAATCTGAGTTGGTAACAGAATTAATTTCTTTGTTACGGTAATGGTTCTCCCAGGTTGCCTGTAATTCCACTGGGCATGGTTAAAAGATGTGGCTGTTGCTATTGTAAGGTGCTGAAATAAACAGAAAAGCAGCCAAGTAAATAAAATGAGACTGCAGCTTGCAAAGCAAGTGTCAGAAAGGGAGAAAGAACAGGAAACAATTTTCAGAAAGAATATATACATGTTTGTGTAATGGGGGCAGCGGTCCAGGATGCAAAGCTCCTTGTGGCGGAAAAAATGACTGAAATGCAAGTATGAGCTGGCAGTGGATGAAAAGCCAGGGAGAGAGTGCTGCTCTCCTACCATCTGGGAGGAGGAAGGGAGAGAGGAAAGTGAGCAGGGAGCAGCTTACCTTCCCTGCCCACTAATATGCCTAGTTAGTGCTCTAGCCCTTACTAACAGGTAGCACAAAAGTAGTATATCCCTGCACGTTCCTCGCTGGGAGTGGAGTGGGAGATTTCGGTAGGAAATGTTTCAGTCTGAGCCCGGTCTTTTCTGGGAAAGAAGAGGGATTGGCGGTATCTTGGTCCAAACCCTCTGCCTTAGTGAGCAGGAGAGAAATTCAGCCCTGCATCAGTAAGTCTGAGGAAATGGGAAGCTCTCAGCAAAGTCCAGTTCAGGAGTAAAACTGCATGTGGGTTACTGAATCCTTGAGCACCCTGTAATCTTTATTGGCTTGGGAAGGGAGGTAAAGACTTGGAAGTATTCCAGGGGTGGACAGAGAGGCTCGGAAGTTGGTGGAGATGAAGGAAAAAGGACGACTTTCTTACTCAAGTAATATCTTCCTTGCAAGTTACCTCTGGCATAGAGGAGCACGTAATTGTGTCTTCTGTTGTAAATACCTTCTGCTATTTCCAGTAAAAGAAGAATTCTTTGGAAGCAACAATCCTGTGTGCGCGCTGTGTGTGGTTTTGTTTTGCTATCACCTGGCTTGAAGAAATGAGTGTGTGGCCTCGTCTGAGGGCCCTGGAGACTATTCTCCAGGCCTCCAACTGGCAAGCATCCCTGTGCCGACTTCTTGTAAAAGAGTGAGCGTTAAGTTTATACCTCACAGGGAAGCACAGTTTCAACAAAAATATGCATCATTCATTGCACGTGTCCATTAATTTGATGACGAGTACTGTTTTGATCGGTTATGGAGCGGTATCGCTTCTCATTTGAATTAGGAAACATTTATATTTCTTGAACTTGAGGCCTATGTGCTGCACACAAGTTCTGGACCCATGATAAAAAAAAATCAAACTCCGTGGGATGTCATGTGGTAGTCTCCCAAAATGTGATTGAATTTAGGTTTTTCTTCATTGAAAAATACAAATTTCTTAAAAAAATGTAGAAGATAGCTTTCAAAGAAATACACAAGATCTACACAAGTATTTATAACACACATACGATATAAATGCATTTATAAATAGACATATCTCTACCCTGCAACATAAGCGCATATATAGGCTTACGCACGAATATATGCGTGTACTTTTTTTAACCTATTTAAAAAATGTACACAAGTTTATTTTCCGTTTGAAAATAAAGATGTACTCCTGCAAGTTGGCCAATCTTAAAACATGCACGCGTAAATGAAATTAACCAGTTTACCAATTATTCCACCAGTTTGCCCAGGTATTCGAGACCTGACTGGTTCTTCAGCCTGACTTCCCCCAGTTCACCCATACTGCCCACCCACCCAGTACTCCACAATAAACACGCTTAATATCACTTACGCCAGTTAATTTAGTAGGTGTAAAAATATGCAAGTAAGTTGGCAAATGTATTTGCGTAAGTGTTGGCCCAGCTGGAAACATTCCAAGAACACCTTTTTTTTTTTTTGCACGTATACGTGCACACGAAAGTGAAAATAACTGGCTATTTTTTACCTTTATAAAAAATAGAATTTGCGAGTAGAGGCTACTTGCATGCATAATGTTTTGAAAACTCACCCTGTAGTATTTACAAATGAGCATTTTGCTGGTCTCGGTTTATCCTGAAACGCTTGGTAGCATGAGTGAAAAAGAGCACAGTCGTGGTTATTTTAAATGTGCAGTAAGTGTTTAGATAAGCATAGTTCATTTGATTGCTACTGTGCTCTGAGGAAGTGGCCTAGAAAGTCACAGAACAGTAGCACATAGGCAACCCAAGCCCCTCTGTTTTCGGAAGTCACTGGAGGGACACCTTAAGTAAAAAGATGTTGGGTTGTGCTTCATTGGCCAATGTTAACAAGCCCCAGGTGCGTTATGAGGGACCAGGTTAGTCATCAAGTCCTTGATCACCCTCAAGGGTTTAGGTAGGCCAATAAAATGCACACTCATTTGTTTCCTCTGTATTATGTGCTTCCAAAAAGCATGTGTTCAGGACAATAACATAATAAGTGTCAGCTAAGGACCAAAATGGTGCATCCAGTCTGGGTAGATGCACATGCAAAACCACCTTAATAAACATGGCCAGCGCGCGGAAGTTACTTCTGCTCCGGAGGAGCAGTAAGCATCAAAACAAAAAAATAGGGAATAGGTAGGGTTAGTTTAGGGGTCGGGGAGAAGAGGGGAAAAGGGAGGCAGGGTAGGTAGGGGTATAGGAAATTTCCCTCAATGTGTACAGGAAAAATTGTATTTTTCATTTTTCTTGGTCTTTTATTTTGTTGTTGTTGTGTGTTTTAAATTTAACTTTGCTACATGCGTAAAATGTGATTTATGTGCATATTTGCATGCGTGCTTAAAGTTCATTTTTTAATGCACGTAGACACACCCTCCAGGCTGCTATGTATGGCACAAGCAGTGGTACACTGAGTTCAACAGCTCCCAGAAATAGAGGATATGTCAAGAATAGAGTCAGGAGTAGCATATTTGACAGACACCCTTTTAGGATCTTATAAGGATTTCCTCTTGGGCAGTGGTCTTAGAAGTGGCTGCAGGAAGGTTTCTGTACCACCAAAATTGGGCAGTGGATGTCTAAGGCTAGCCTCGGTAAGTTATCCTTTAGAGGAAGGCCTATTGTTTGGGGAGGAACTGGAAAAGCTCATAAAAAACCTAGGAGAAACTAAACCCCAGAGATTACCTGAGGATAGACTCGCCAGTCTTCAGGGAATTTGGGGGGCTTTGCATGGGCAGCAAAGCAAAAGATGAAGCCCCTACAGCCACAGGCTCTAGGTGCCCTCACCCTTTGGCGATTGTACCTGCCAGCAGATCTATGTCCAAGTGTGAAAGACAGGAGCAAAACAGGTTTGTGGTATCCCCTTGTGTGTCTCCACTTAAAAGAAGTGGAGAGAATGTTTCTGAAGCTGCATCTCCTTCAGGCTGTAGTGCTTGTACCGCCACAGGAGAGGGGCCAGGTGCTTACTCGGTATACTTTGTGGTGCCAAAAAAGACAACTCCTTCTGGCCAGTGATGGATCTGAAGGAGGTCAACAGGTGCTTGCATGTGCTCCACTTTCAAATACAGACGTTAAAGTCAGTGATAGCCTCTGTGAGGCAAGGGGGAGAACCTGACCTCCGTGCATTTAGCAGAAGCATACTTTCATATTCCTATTTGGATTACTCACCAAAGCCGCCTAAGATTCTGTGTCTTAGGACACTTTCAGATCCAGGCAAACAAGGAATTATGTGCACCCTTTCCTGGATCAGTGGTTCTCAATCAGTGCGTTACAGTCACCAAAAGTTTTATTATAGTAAGCTTATGCTTCCTGAAACAGCCCCATGTGCCTGCTGCTTGAGGAACGTGCACAGCAGGGAGCACCTATGGTTTTTAGTCTAAAAAAGTACCCAAACGAAATAGGAGGTGCAAGTCTGTGCACGCACTTCTTCCAACTCATTTTCCAAAGGGAATATTTTATTTTCCCTTTGGAAATTGGTGTAAACTCTTTGTGGACTTTATACTTCTGCACACAGTTTGAAAGTTGCCCCAGAGAGTCTGGTTTCTCAGGGTTTCAGTATTTGCATACTTCTGTTTTTAATTTCTGTTCCTTTGTTCTGTAATAGGTAAGGGTCAGTCTGCGCTCTGCATGTGTGACAGAGGTGAGGGATTCTGCTGACTAGCGTGTAGGTTCTGTGTAGGGATCTTTTGGTTTGGTTTTCCAACAGGAAGCGTATTGTGTTCTGTATATGCAGTGCTGTGTTTTCATAGGTAGGGTTGTTGTTGCTGTTTGAGTCCTGGATGTTAGTGCTGTAATGATATGGCAGGTTTGTTTTATAGCTTCTAAGGGTCTTTTTTTGCAGGTCTTCATGTTATTTCACAAAGGGGAGGGATTTTGAATTGCTGTTACTGAGGGGATACCAGAATTTAAATATATTTTTTGTAAGGCAAGTTGAAAAGGGAAACGTTTTACGATCTGGGGTACTGATACACTGACATTGGGGATAAAGCTTCTACGGCCAAGTCCAAAAGCAAGGAACGTTTAAGCAGCATTGTCTGAATTATCAGGAAGGCTGCTCACCTGGCAAAAATGTTGCAGTAATTTTGTTATGGGTTTGACAGTTGCTTGGTTTTGCTTGTAAGTATTATTATCCTTAATATAAAGCATGGGGGTAACCTGCACGGAGCGGCAGTTACTGCCATGGGAAGCTTGCTGGGCAAATGGGTGGACCATTTGGTCTTTTTCTGCCGACAATACTATGTTACTGTTTCTATGTTAAATCCTTGCTTTGCTCTGTGTAAACTCCAGAAAAGTTCAGAACTTCTTAAGGTTGACAGTGAGATGCACGAGACTTTGTTTACTGTTCCACCCTAAATCAGAACATCAGTCCCAGATTTCTCACTTATAAAGTAAGTGAAGATTCAAACTTTTGTGAACATACATTTAATAACTTTTTTTTTTTACAAGCAATTATTGAAATTAAAGAATATGTTCTCTTGCATCATTTTTAACAATAAAATATTTAGAATTTTTAAACTTCAGCTGCAGAATTTAATATGCAGTATCACACGAGATCATCTGTCAGGTGTGTTACTGCAGAAGAAAGGTCAAGAACCACTGACCTAGATGATTGCAAGAGAGCCGCAGGTTCTTGGAAGTAGTCCAGTTCTTAATAGCTGGGATGGGTTGATAAACCTTGCACAAAAGCAATCTGCAACTAAAATCAGATCCTAAAATTTCTAGGAGTTTGCTTCGATACGAGATAAGGCAGTCACAAAGTCTCCAAACAAAATGTCCAAACTAATTCAAGAAGTACAGTTCTTTCAAGAGAAGGACTCACCCAGGGCAGTGAGACTACCTTCAGTCGCTTGGCCTCATGGCAACAGCATTGGACCTGTTGCACTGGTCACCCTCCTCCCAGGGTTACCAGTGTCAACTAAGGATGCCCCCAGAAGAAAAAAGGAGCCTGCATTGGTGGATCCAGCCTTCCAGTCTGCTGAAAGGGGAGGTTCTTAAACCCCTCAACTGATTATGGTTACCAGAGATGCCAGCCTGGGAGGTTGAGGGGGGGACGGGGACCACTGCCAAAGTCAGGTGGCCCAAGGACAATGGTCAAAGGAAGAGGTATAGTGAATAAACAGGCTAGAGACCAGGGCTGTCAGGTTAGCACGCCAATACTTTCTCCTATTACCAAAAGGGAGGGGAGTCAGAGTAATGTCCACAAGAGTGGCGTTTGGTAAACAAACAAGGGGGGGCACTCACAGCCATGTACTAGCACAGGAGGCAGCTGAGCTGTGCAAGTGAGCAGAAACGAATCTGCTCCTATTCTCGGCAGCTCATATACGGGCCGATTCAGTAAAGTCCGCGGGAGAGCGGGCGAACGCCCGCTCAGGCCACTCTCCTGTGCGCGCGATTCAGTATGCTAATTAGGCCCGACGGTAAAACCAGGTAAAAGACGCTAGGGACACGAGCGCTTCCCTAGCGCCTCCTTTTGGACCGGAGCGGCGGCTGTCAGCGGGTTTGACAGCCGACGCTCAATTTTGCCGGCGTCGGTTCTTGAGCCCGCTGACAGCCACGGTTCGGAAACCGGATGCCGGCAAAATTGAGCATCCGGTTTTCGACCCGACAGCCGCGGGCTGACTTCAAATTTTTTTTTTTTTTAACTTTTGGAAAGTTTCGGGACCTCTGACTTAATATCGCCATGATATTAAGTGTGAGGGTGCACAGAAAAGCAGTTTTTACTGCTTTTCTGTGCACTTTTCCCGGAGCTCGAAGAAATTAGCGCCTACCTTTGGGTAGGCGCTAATTTCTGAAAGCAAAATGTGCGGCTTGGCTACACATTTTGTTTTCTGAATAGCGCGGGAATACCTAATAGGGCCATCAACATGCATTTGCGTGTTGTGGGCGCTATTAGGTTCGGGGGATTGGACACACGTTTTCAGCCCCTTACTGAATTAAGGGGTAAGGGAAAACGCGCATCCAATGGCATCCAATGGGCTGTATCGGCCCATAAGTAGGGAAGGACAATCACTAGGCTGACTTCCTCAGTAGGAACAGGCTAGACCTAGGGGAGTGGGAGCTGAGTCCAGAAATCTTCCAAATGATAGTGAATTGCTGGAGGCTTCTGAGAGGAGACCAAATAGTGACAAAGGCAAATGCCAAGGTCTTTGTGGTGTTCAGTCACAGGGCAGAGCTGGGCTCCAGTGGCATAGATGTTCTCCTATGCCCATAATCACAAATTAGCCCACTGTATGTCTTCCCACCGTGGTCACTGGTGGGCAGCTGAGGAGGGCTTGGTATGCAGACCTGGTGAAGCTGCTTAGAGGAACTCTGCTAATCCTTCCCAAAGAACAGGGCTACCTCCAGCAAGGGCCGTTCCTGATGAAGGATCCAGCTCCATACTCGCTTATGGCTTGGCCCTTGAAAAGTTACTCCTAGCTGTAATTTCAACAATGTTAAAAGCTCAAAAGCCCTCAACATCCTTAGCTTATATCAGAATTTGGCAATTGAGGAGTTTTGCAGAAAGCAAGCAATCTCCCCATGGAAGACAGGCATACTACATATTTTAGACTTCCTACAGTTGGACCTAGCTAAAGATCTGGCCCTTAATTCCCTAAAGGTACAGGTAGCTATGATTGCATGCTGTTCATCTGAGTCAAAGGTGCTCAGATGGCAGCACACCCAAACATTGTTCAGTTTCTAAGATGATTGAAATGTTTGCCTACAATTCAGATCCTTAGTTCCTGAGTGGGATCTCAACGTAGTCTTAAGAGCCTTAATCAAGCTACCCTTTGAACCAGTTTAGCGGGCCTCCATAAAGGACCTTTCCCTGAAGACTGTCTTCCTAGTAGCGATCTGCTCGGCAAGGTGCATCTTGAGAGCTGCAGGCCCTCTCATGTAGAGGCCCTTATACAATCTTTTCCTCAGACTCTGACATTTCAGCCAGTGCCATTCTTCCTACCAAAGATGGTATCTGTTGTGAACCTGCCTGCGACGAGCGCGGGCAGGCCCCCTACCTGCTGTGGCCAGACGGGCCGCTGGCGCTGCTTCCTCCGCGGCAGTTGTGCCGCTGTGTCTGGCTCCTCCCCGGCTGCATCCTGCCCTGCACGGCAGGGCTGAGCCACTGGGACCCTTCCCACACGGTTGGGACCACCGCTGCTGCTTCTGCTCTCCCTGACGCGCTGCAGCCGCTCCTGGGGTCCTTACACGGCAAGGGAGCTGTCCTTGCCAATGCCGGGGTACTTTCCCAGCTGGGAAGCCATCCCTGCCAGTGCCTGCTGCTGTCTTCATTCCTCTTCATGGCATGGAGCTGCTTCTGCAGCCTGCCTTTCCTCCAGCTTCACGGCAGGGCTGCTCCTGCTGCCTGCCTCGCTTGCCGGGCCTTCCATGTGGCTGGGAGGATGCCACCATCGAACCTGCTTCTCTCCTGGATCTCCTAAGGTGCAGGCGCGTGCCTCTCTTCTGTATTTAAAAGGCCAGCCAGATGTGGCCCCTGCGAGCTCCTCCTCGGGCGTAGTCCTTTTCAGCCCTACAAAAGGGCCCAGCATTCATTCAAGCTTTGCCTTTGCAAGGAGTTAGACGCTCCTGGAATCTTCCTGTCCTTCGCTCCAGGAGTCTTTGCTGTTTCTTCGCTTCTTCAAAGTCCTGTCTTTCCTGTTCTTCATGGGAGCACCTTGTCTTGTCCTGATGTCCTTGATCTAGTCTAGATGTCTGTCTTCCACTCCTAATGTTCATGGTCTGTTTTGATGTCCATCTTCCAGTTCCTGAAATCCATCCTTCTGTTCCTGATGTCCATGCTCCAGTCCAGAAGTCCTGAACCCCCTGGTTCCTCGTCGCCACCTTTCCCGGCGTACCATGTCGTGGTCCGCAACCAGCTCCGTGGGTGGGCTGTGTAGGGCACGTCATGGTACAATGCCTTCCTCACTACCGCACCTCAAGCCTCCGGGAGACTTTTGCTTGAATCCTTGTTCCTGCTCTGTCCATGTCAAAGACTCTGCCAGAACTTGTGCCGTGCTAGCGTGGTCCGCAACCAGCCACTGGCGGCTGTGTAGGGCATGCCCCGGTGCAAGCCTCTTCAGTTTCTGGGTCATGTTCCTCTCAATACTCCACTGTCTCGTCTAGATTCTACGTCGGTCCCAGCGTGGTCCGTGACCAGCCCTGTGGGTGGGCTGTGTTGGGCGCGCTGCATCGCAGTCTCAATCCAGCTCTTGAATCTCGCTCTTGACTCCTTGTCTTCAGAACCTCGCTCCTGACTCCTTGTCCTCGCCTGAGTCTTCGTCCAAGTACCTACGTCTTCGCCGGAATCTTCATGTTCTGGTCTTCGTTTGCCCTGACCTCCGTCCAGCCTGCCGCTTCTTGCCGTTACCCAGCAGCAGGTCCGAAAGGGCTTGGAATGGTTGGAGGACTGTTCAAAGACCACCATTGCATTGTTGGTCTTCCTGAAGTGAGCAGGTCCAGTGGAGGGTCAGTACCTTCAGTCATCCTTGTCTTTGCTCCAGCCTTTTTCCTGCTCCAGATTCCATCGTCTGTCTTCACTCCAGCCTCGCTCCTGTCCAGCCCATGCTCGGGCATGCCTCGCCTGCCTCGGCACCTCTTCGGAGTTCCTCTGGGGGCGAGCCGTGGTCCAAGAACAACACACAATCCCCTGGAAAGTGGAACTGCTCTCCTAGCGCTTCCGCAACAGTATCGGCCTTTCAGATCAGTCAGTTTGTTTCTCTACCAGTCTTTAATGACAGGTAAGGTAAGGGAATGCCTGCACCCTGTTCAAACCCTTTCCATTTCTGGCAGTCATGATTGAGAAATGCACCGTACCTGGGATGATACCCTGGCTGTTCGGTAAATTGCATGTGCGTAAAATGAAACTTGCACTAAAATCTAACTCTGATTTTAATGCAGGTTTTGTTACATCAGTCCCATAGTCATCCTGATCTGTTGCATGTTTAAGGCAGAGGCTGGTCAGTATAAAGATGTGAGCAGGGAAAAGTAGGAGCAAATTTTAAACTGATATAGCTGAAATGGTGTAAATAACAGTCAGATCGTTATTTTGGATTAAAAACAGTAACCAAGCTGGAAGTCTACAATCTGGAGGTGTGGTCTGAAAAACTGTTGGCTTGTCATACTACTAGCTTCATTACAACTTGCTGATGCATCTTCCACCTAATGGTATCGATTGGACCTCTTTAAACATTACCCATTGGCTATGTTATGATTGAAGCGTACAGTTGCTTTTTTTTTTTTTGTTACAACATGAATTTGCTTCTTAATGATTGCTTAGTCATTAAGCAGAGGGATGCTAGGGTGCCTCTCCCTACGCACCCTAGCATCACACTGTTTTATTTGAGTATCTTCATGGGGTGTGTAGGGTGAGTTATTTAGACAAATTTAGGGAAGACAGATTAAACACAGGCAATTTAGTCCAACAGCCAGTGTGTCATCCCGGGTTAGTGCATCTCTCTAAACCATGACCTTTCATTCCTTTTCTGCTTTATCTGTAGACACCTAGCTATAAGGGTAAAAATGCTTTTAAAATTAAGAGCTTTTTAAAAATATCAAACCAACAAATTATACTTGTTTTGTAGGTAAAAACTCATTATGAAAGCTTTAGATAAGTAATTGTTAGACAGTGTAAATCACAGACACATCTCAAATGGGACTGTAATCAGTATGTTATGGTAGGAGCCAGAATAATTAACTATTTCCCGTGAGTAAACTAGGAATACTCATCTGCCCATCAAACTCCATGACCAATTCATTGACATGTCGCGACTTGTCCTTGAATGGGCTTTGTCTTTTCCCTGAAAGGCCCCGGGGTTTCATTCATTTCCCTTACCCTGCAACTGATTGATTCTGTTGTGTGATCCTGTGGCACTGGCACATTCGGATGATTCAGCCTGACAGGTCTGAGAATGCAGGACAGGAAGGGAAGGATAAGGGGATGGAAACGGGCAGCAGCCTGCAATTTCAGCAAGCTGAGAGTGAGTAGTAAAGCACAGTGCCATTAGCCTGAAAATGTCACTGCTATCTTGGCAGAACTGTTGGTTAGCTCATAAGAACTTAAGATAAGCCATACTGGGTCAGACCAAGGGTCCATCAAGCCTAGTATTCTGTCTTCAGCAGTGGCCAATCCAAGTCACAAGTACCTGGCAAGTACCCAAAATTAAATAGCTATTCCTCATTGATTAATAGCAGTTGCTGGACTTCTCCAGGAACTTATCCATCCTTTTTTAAATTCAGCTACATTAGTTGCCTTAACCACATCCTCTGGCAACAAATTCCAGAGCTTAATTGTGTGTTGCGTGAAATAATATTCTCCTATTAGTTTTAAATGTGCTACTTGCTAACTTCATGGAGTTCCCCTTGTATTACCTGAAAGAGTAAATAACCATTTCACATGTATCTGTTCAAGTTCTTTCACGACTTTATAGACCTCTATGACATCCCTCCTCAGCCTCTCTTTTTCAAGCTGAACAGCCCTAACCTATTTTGCCTTTCCTCATAGGGGAGCTGTTTCATCCCCTTTATTATTTTGATTGCCCTTCTCTGTACTTTCTACAGTGCAACTATATCTTTTTTGAGATATGGCGACCAGAATTGCACAGAGTATTAAAGAGGCGGTCTAACCATTGGGCGATACAAGGACATTATGACATCCTGTTTTATCTGCCTATCCCTTTCTAATAATTCCTAGCATTGTTTGCTTTTTTGACTGCCACAGTACACTGAGCCAACAATTTCAATGTAATATCTATGACACCAAGATCTTTTTCCTGGGTGGTAACTCCTAAAATGGAACCTAACACCGTGTAGCTACAGCATGGGTTATTTTTCCCTATATGCATCACCTTGCATTTGTCCACATTATATTCCATCTGCCCCATGGACACCCAATCTTCCAATCTCACAAGGTCCTCCTGTAATTTATCATAATCCGCTTGTGATTTAACTACTCTGAATAATGTGTGTTATCTGCAGATTTGATCACCTCACTCACCATACCTCTTTCCAGATCATTTATAAATATATTAAAAAGCACCGGTCCACCTACAAATCCCTGAGGCACTCCACTGTTCACTTTTTCCACTGTGAATACTGACCATTTAATCCTACTCTCTGTTTCCTGTCTTTTAACCAATTTCAATCCACAAAAGGACATCATCTCCTATCCTATGACTTTTTAGTTGTTTTAGAAACCTCTCGTGAGGGACTTTGTCAAACGCCTTCTGAAAATCCAAATACCCCACTTCTACCAGTTCACCTTTATCTACATGCTTATTCACCGTTTGACCCTTCTTTGTTTGCCCTCCCTGCTAGGGGTGAGGAATCAGAAGGCTAATATGGACCAAACCTTCCAGGTGCTTGTCCCCAGGTTTTACTTTAATTAGATTTTTCTCTTACTTGTCTGAACCTGACAGACAGGAAGAGATAAACACAAAGTAAATTTGTACAGTTAAGTAAAATGTATTCAATAGCCAGCAAATATCTTCCTGCATTCAAAATCAATCTCACTTAGCTCATTAGTGTTTAATAGTTAATGTTTATTGCCAGCCCTCTCTTCCTGGGGAGAGAATGCTAATGGCTCCTACAAGTTGTAAGATACTTCTGTGCACTTCTCTCCAAGGTTCATCTTACAGTATGATCCTTTTTATCCTGTGTGTGTATGTGCCAGGCAGCAGATAGCCACTGGTCAGTCTTTGCTACATTCCCCAATGTCCAGCCTGAACCTGTTCATAGTGGTTCTTTATTGCTGACCATATGCTCTCCTTTCTTTGCTCTTTAGTTTCGCTTTTTCTGGAAAAATACGTTTCTTTTATACCCCCTTCCTCTGGGCACAGAATTCAAATCCTACCCCATACAGTACGTACTGAGGCACTCTGGCTGTTAATACAAAGCATGTGTCCTCCAGGCCTCCTCCGTGTTACATATGTTTGCTATTCTTTTTCATAACTGTAAATTTTGTCCACCAATGGCTTTCTGTCCAGTGAATCAGAGCTGGCCAGGCCCTACCACACAAGGACTAGTCATTCTTTGGACTCTTACAGCTGTGCATATTTCTAAATTGCCCCTTCAAAAAAATGTAGCAGATTTGTGAGGCAAGACTTCCCTTGGGTAAATCCATGCTGACTGTGTTCCATTAAATCATATCTATCTATGTTCTCTGATTTTATTCTTTATAATAGTTTCCACAATTTGAAGTCAGACTCACTGGACTATAGTTTCCTGGATCACCTCTGGAACCCTTTTTAAATATCGGAGTTACATTGGCCACCTTCCAGTCTTCAGGTACAACGGTTGATTTTAATGATAGGTTACAAATTAACTGAAATAGGTCTGAAATTTCATTTTTTAGTTCTTTTAGAATCCTGGGAGGTGTACTATCCAGTCCAGGCGATTTGCTACTCTTCGGTATGTTAGTCTAGCCTGCTACATCTTCCAGGTTCACTGTGATTTGTTTCAGTTCATCTGAATCGTCACCCTTGAAAACCATCTCTGTAATGGGTATCTCCCCAACACCCTCCTCAGTAAACACCAAAGCAAAGAATTTTAGTCTTTCCATGATGGTCTTATCTTCCCTAAGTGCCCCTTTAACTGCTCGATCATCTAATGGTCCAACTGACTCCCTCGCAGGTGTCCTGCTTCGGATGTATTTTAAAAAGTTTTTATTATGAATTTTTGCCTCTACAGTCAACTTGTTTTCAAATTCTTTTAGTCTGTTTTATCAATGTTTTACGTTTAACTTGCCAGTGCTTATGCTTTTTCCTATTTTCATCAGATTGAATTTTAATTTAATTTAAGGTTTATCAGCAATAAAAGGCAAAATAACCCCTAAAATTTACACTTATCTGTAAAACATAACATCTTATAGACTAGAGCTAAGTGGCATTCCTTCATTTGTTCAATGCATCCGGAGAGGATGCATCGGTCTCCTGCAGAATTTTGAGACTCAGCTGCTGCTAGTGGAGATGTATTTCCTTTTTGGGTTTGCAGCATAAATCATAATATTTCATTTAAAGGGAGTTGTTCAGTAATGAAGAAGCAACTTTTGTTTCACACAAGATGAAGAGGAAAATCTATTTACTACAAACTTCAGAACACACTTGGAATGGATTGAGAGAAGCTAGGTCCATGATGAGACAAAGTGCACCCTCCCAGAGCCTGTTGAGCTGCTATGGGATGGGGTGTTATAACTATCTAAAATTTAAGCTAGATAATTGATGCCGCTGAGGTCTGTAGAAGTGAGTGAGATTGTTAAGAGGACTGGTTGCCTTTCTAGAAGGATGAAATTAAAGAGGCGTGTGGGTAAAGCGAAGAACCCCACCTCACCTTGGTTCCAATCTCCATTATACAATTTAGACTTTGCTTGTGGGGGATGACAGTGGGAAGAAATGGTCCCATTTTTAGTACAAAGTGTTTTGCTTGCAGACACCCTGGAGGTAACAGCCTTTAATATGCCAATGAAATAATAAAAGCTTTTCTTTTTATGGAATCATTAGTACTGTTTGTGTAGCACCCAATCTGGGATCCAGATTGTTCTTGTGCCTCTTGCAGATTTTCCTTTTGCATTAAATGTGAAGCGTTCAATTGTTAAGAGCTAGATCAAATAAAGCAAATGATTCAGAATGATACAGGGTTTTGTTTTTTTTTCAAATTCTGATGATGATGTGTCTGTCTGATCTGCTTCCTATGGGGCAGATTTGGAAACGATGTCTCTAGCAGTCATTAACAGAAGTGCTCCTTTCTCAAGCTCATTTATAATCTAGTGTGTGTGTGTCACATTTAATTGGTTATTAATCACTGTGGATCAAGCTTAAAACATGTGGTGTACAATATTGAAGCTGAAAAATCATCTGTTGTAGCTTTTGTGGCAGTGACTTCTCATTGTACAATTTTCTTAATACTGAGAAAATAGTAATCCACTACTTGTTGTTAAGCAGATGTGTAGGTTTTGTTGAAAGTCTTATAGCATGGGTGGAAGTTACTAAAGCTATTCAGAAAGGCACAAACTTTCAGGTAAAAGAAATTGAATTGAAAAAAAATATATTTGGTGGTCCAGAGTTTATAGTATGACCGGTAGCAGGTAAATAATGAATGCCTTGCGGAGGTGCAGGAGGCTTGGCCTAAGTGCCAGTTTTGGTGGACCCTGCTACTGGGCCACCTCCCTCCGCTTGTCCATGGAAGCAATAAACTGATTCATTGAACTGTTGGGGTTTTTGTTTTTTTTCTTCCCATACATACAGAATATGAGAATCATCTTGGTGCACCATCAGAGAAAAATCACTAAAAGTACTTTTCTCATGAAGATAGATTAGCAGTCAGTGCTTCTGTGAGCACCGCCATAAGGACATAAGGTGGCAATCTTGTCTATGACTAAAAAAGTTTAAAATAAAAATTAATGTTCTGTCAGGTGCAGATAGTCTCATCTTTACCTAATGGTCCAGCAGCTTCATGTGACTTGATCAGCATCATTCATCTGCTCAGAAATACTAAATCTTTTCTTTTAGCATTTATTAGTCACCACTAACCAGCAGCTTGCAGCAATGTATGCACTGTGCAGCACATAGCCAAAGGCCATTTCCAATAAGCTTAAAACAATATAAAATAATGAACCAAACTCGAGGCTCCCACTTAAATTTAATTGGTGCCTGTCACATTTTATGTAACACAGGCTCCATAAAATGATCAGGTAAGTGCAATTTAAAACCCCTAGATCAGACTGTTAAAGGAGCTTAAAGAATGTCCAATTGGTTTTACCCTGCTTCTCTGCCTTGAGAGAGCCCCAGATAACTGTAGTAATCCCTTGCTTCCTATCCAGCAGTGTGCAGTATCACATGGCATAATTCTCTGCATGGATCTCACGTACACATCATTCCGAAAGCCTAAACATCCAAGCCTAAATTATCCTCCAGTTTTGTATTCTCCTAGAACCCCACAGATTTGAACTGTAGTCCACTTTATCTGCTCAACCTTTTAATTTCATGACATTTTCTTGATTTTTAAACCTGCTGTAGACCTGGCAGAGAAACCTAGTAGTTCCAAGTTACAAAATCCCAAGGTCCATGTTCAGTTCTCCTGTCTGCTGCTGACAGTGCAGACTTGAAGGACCTTGTGGTTCTGCAGTTTACCTTGTATGACACTGCTGATAAGCTTGAACTCGACAGTGCTTTACAAATGCTAACTTTTGTTCATATTGCATGTGTCTTATGTTAACTGCAGCCTGTCACAGAGCGGAGCTTTGGAATACAAGAAGCTTCTTGCTTCCTGAAGAGTAGCTGGCTAATGTACAGGCAGTGTTTGCTGCTATAGGACTGTTGCTCACCTCCATCTAAATTTTAAGTGGAACTGCAGAAAGAAAAAGCTCTTTTAAAAAAAAAAAAAAATAATAATAAAGTGTTTGCTCACAGGAGGCTGTTCTAGGACTTTCGAGTGGTGTATGTTCCATTTATTAGTTTAAGGAATGTTTATAACACCAGTTATTGCTAAGTAAAACTTCACTGGGGTTTTAGTAGCCGTCTTACCGGATGATGATATTACACATTCTATTGTTTGATGATACCAGCCCTGTAAAGCAATCATTGTGAGCTTTGCAAGCCATTTGTTAAATATTTTTCCATGCATGACCATGTTAAACCAGGGTCACAACAACCACGGTGGCGTCTGTCCCGCGAATGTTCATAGGATAGGGAAATAACTGTACGAGACCTCGCCAGTTCATTGCCCAGATTTGAGCTCCGGTGGTACCGTATATCTACCACAGCTGAGTTGTGTACAGAATAATTTTGAGAGTAGGGGTTATTAAGAATGACTACTTGTTCCCTGCTTCCACCTTCGCTCACGCACATGTACGTATCCCTCAGTTGACCAACACAGAAACCAAAATAGCTTGCCATACTGTGATGCAAATCCCAAAGTATATTTAAACAGAGTCCACACGTATATAAAAAAAACCCAATCACTAGGATGGCATGAAAAGTATCCAAATCCACAATGCAATAACTATGATTACACTTTATTCAGTGACCGGCGTTGGGGAAAATACAGAAATATGAAACTACAGAAAGACGAAATGCTCCTTAAAACAGAAATTCAAGGACAAGGGGAGAAAATACTTCTTTATGGAGATGGGTGGTAGTTGCCCGGAGTAACCTGCCAGCAGAGGTGGTGGAGTCAGAATTCACGGTGCTGGGACCGATATAGAGGAACAAGGTTAGGCGACTGCAGTATTACAAACCACCCACCCTTCAGTCCCTGAAAAACAGAGGCGAGGGGAGTGGTGATGAGGAGGAAAACGTGTTATGGGAAAAGGGATCCTTAGCTACTGACACCGCAGGCCATGCGTGAGTGAGAGGGTCAGAGGGAGGGCTTGAGATATGTGCGAGAGTGGGAAAAGGGGATGGGGGCTGAGAGCGGGGCTGCCTTCCTTCCCCCTCCCACCCAGGCTTTCCCAGCTTCACCCCCTTGATCCCTCTTCCCTCTGCTCTTAATTCTCCCTCTTCTCTTCTCCTCTCCTCTCACTCCCACTCCCATCCTATCCCCTCTGCCTGGCCTCCCCGATTAGCATTTTTTCCAACTCCCTCCTGCAGAATCCCCTGTCCCCGTGCCTCTATCCCACTCCTCCCTTGCCAGCACTGATCACAGATTTCTTTTCCCTGAAAAAAGAATGAAATAAAAAAATCTACAAATAAAATGTCGGGAAACTTTATTTTTATAAATTAAAACACAAATTTACATTATTTAAATGTGTGTATATACATATATACACACACACATATATACACACATAAATACACACACACATATACATATACACACACATATACATATATACACACACATATACATATACACACACACACACACACATACTTATATACACACACACATATACATATATACACACACACATACATGTGCCACATAATTGCTGCAAAACTTCAGAAACTTTGTCACAGAATTTACCCTTGAGCAGTCACAGGAAACTGGGGGCTATGATTATAGCACTCCAGGGACATGTGGTGCCGTCCAAGAGGAAATGGGAACGTGGTGATTGTTCGTTTACAGCTGGATGCACAGAAAGTTAATGACTCTTCAAATGTTACACATGGTCTGTGGTAAAGCAGGGACTCAACCTTAACTTCTTAGAAGCTGTGGAAACCTCTTGAGTTCAGTCTGTGTAAGCAAGACTACACTTGCAGGCTGATCTATGAATAGAAGTACAGAAAGAGAGAGAAAATAAAAATACCCATTTTGCCAATGTATGCCACGTGCCGTTTGCATCCTGTTTTGCTGATAGGAATTGCTATCCCGAGAATGCTTGCAGATTTCTGCTGTTGTATCCCCATTTTTATCTTGCTCAAATGATGGAAAACTGTACTGGAGCGGACTTCACTGAACGGGTCATTGTTGGTGATGAGCCGAAGTCACACTGAGGCCTTTAATACAGTGGTGCATTAGGCAGCTGATGGACTGTATCAAAATGGAGAACTTTGGCAGATTGACACAGAGCAGAAAAACTGGGTCAAAACAGCCGGTTGTTAAAAGGATCTAGGACAGATGAAAGGTTTCCTTAGAAAGCAGTGTGGCATAGCCCACCAGACGTCACCAGTGCTGAAATGCGTGCATGTGGATATGGTATTACATAGCTTTCAAAGGTAAAACATTGGTTGGCTTGGGATTTTTATGAAAAGTGATATTCATCGTATTTGTAGGACCCCCACTGTATGAGAGCAGCTCATGGACCAGTGGCTACCTGCACAGGGCTTGGTGGATGTTTAGAAAGGAAGGAAGCAAGCAGTCCCATGGCGTGTGCGCAAATGATGGAAAATACACTGAGGACTCAACACAGGCAGTTGCTAAATCGGCCAAGTGGAAATTCTGCAGCAGACTCTGCTCATTTTACTTTGCTGCCTGTGCTAACAAATTTTGGTTTTCGAATGTAAACTTTCGGTGGGGAACAAGTACTCATGCACTGGTAGTGTATGCTGTCTAGATGCTTCAGTCTGAGCAGTGTATGTACACTTAATGCTGCAGTAGCCGTACAGGGGTAATCCAGACAGAGTTTTTGGTGCAAGTAATTGCAGCGCACAAAGCCTGCCATGCAATTAGGTGAAACTGTACAGAGGCCACAGGATACAGAAACACAGAACACGAAGGCAGATAAAGAGCATGCAGCCCATCCAGTCCTGCTCATCCACATATCCTACACAGCTTTATAATCTCTTCATCTCTCTGAGATCCTCTCTGCTTGTCCCATATTTTCTTGAATTCTGATACCGTCTTCCTTTCTGTCACCTCCACAGAGAGGTTCTCCCGTGCATCCATACCCCTTTCTGTAAAAATAAATAAATAAATAAAAAATGATTTCCTTAGATCACTACTGAGTCTATCCTCTTTTCCCCTCGGCCTCCATTGAGAAGCCCACCTCTTGTGCATCTGTTTCTTGGGTGCATTTAAATATTTCTAACATTTTCCCCTCCCTCTTTTCTTCCAGAATATGCATGTTTATATCCCTAAATCTGCCCCCATATGCTTTATGATGAAGAGTTTATCTGCTTTCTGTAGTTTTCTGCCACAGGTCTGCACAGCAGCTGACTGTGTGTGTGTGCAAGCCTGTGGTTTTAGGCCCAGCTAATCGAAGGGTTACAGTAGAGTCTCAGGGTCCCAGCTTTTCTCCAGGATCCTCAGACAGCTCTCACACATCAGATTAATAACCCTGGGGGAGCCGGGTTCACCGGCAGGGAAGGGGGAAGCACCCCCGGGGGCCGTTTATGCTGTGATGGTCTCTTGTGCACTCACTCCCTCCTTAACACAGTCGCTGAATGCTTGGCACTCACAGAGGTAGAGATCACTGGCTGGAAACCCTCTCAATAAGGCAGCCTGGAGGCCGAGATGGTATTCAACAAAAATTAGCTTTACCGAAGTTTGAAAAATAGAATCCATGCCAGTATGGCGAAAATCATAGAGAGTGCTACAAAACTCACAGCAAGAACAGTAGTGTCCTTATCCAGCCTACACTTCCTTCTCCTTCTAGCTTGTACCGCTGGATCAGTGTCCATATAAACCTCTCCAAAAACGAGTAAGGAACTTGTCCTGTCCCTGTAGCTGGTGCCAGAGGAGGAAAATCCAAAAATCCCCACTCTCTCTCTCTCTCCTCTACAACTAAGGTTCCACTCACATGTCTGATGATGAGGCAACATTTAAACATCCTTGTGAGGTTCAAAATGGACCTTTTTTTAGGAGTAGCAGCACTTTGTAATCTCTTTGCTCATCATGGAATTTGTTAATTAAATTCTGCAGCCACGGTACCATATAATCTAACTTTGACTTAGCCAAAATTAATTACTTGCAGGAATGGGGGTACTTTCTAGGTGTATATAAGCTCGACCATGGTCATTTTTATTTTGCATAGATATTGATTTAATCAGTCAGAATTTTTTGAAAAGTCATATTTTTGGATAGGTATGTAAACCCCTCTCCAACCAGTAATTTGCATCTTCTTTTTCCCACTCTTCTTATTGCTTTACAGTACTACTATACATCACTGTTCAATATAGGTAGATTGTATTATTCTTGTGTGTGGCAAGGAAGCATAAATCAGATGCTCTGAGTTAAATCTGTAAGCCATTAGATAGCTTCAGTAGCATGATCTACAGTCTAGTCTGCCCTTCAGCGAGCATAAAGTACAGTTCGTGATGAGATCCATTGTCTGGTTTGGGGGACTGCAATTACACTTTTGTTTGTGTTTGAATTTCCATTTGTGGAGGAGATGAAAACAAAGTTGGAAACCAAAGGGAGCTCTTAAGGTTTCTTGACGAGGACCTTATTAGTGAATGCCAGTACTGGACAATGTTACCGCTTGCTTCTAGGTGTTTGATTCCTTCAGTTTATCTTGACATGTTTTAGTGTTGCATTGTTTCGGCTGAGATTGGCAAGCACTGGTAGATTTGTATTTAAGGCGTCACTATAGGAATGACAGTGGTAAATATCTACATTAAAGGCTATATCTGCAGTGCTCTTTTTTTAAATAAGTGTCATTGCAGAGAAATCAGCAGAGAAGACAAAACGTTTTGTGGTTGACAATGAGATCAGTAACAGGGTTGATGCTCCAAAGGGAATTGGAAAACTAAGGAGGTAATCCAGAAACTCTGAATGTGGTTATGTGTATTCCAACAAAGGTTTAATGAGAAAAAATTGTGATTATATATTTAGAGTACAGGTTCCCAGGGAAGGCAGTGTGTTATGGGGTGATATACTGAAGTCCATATCGGAAAGGGGTCTTGGGGTGGTCATATCTTGATATGATTGCCAGTCTGGCAAGATAGTGGGGAGAGCCAATATCATGTCATGTTGCAAAGGAATAGCTATAAATGGAAGAATAAAGATGGGGTAATTCCCTTGTACAGACCACTAGTGAGGCTACCTCTGGAGTACTGTGTCCAATTATGAAGGCCAAGATTCTGGAGGTATATAGACAGCACAGACAGTCCAGAGGAGGGCTTCTCCTGGAATAGTGCAGTGCCTGTACCATAAACCCTATGAGATTATATTTGGGACCTTCAGTATACATGTTATAGAAGAGTGAAGGGAAATGGAGATAGAATATAATGAAGACATTCAGATACTTCTGGTTTAAGAGCATAAGAAGCAAACATTTTTTGTTAGAAACAAAAGGTCATAACATGAGACTTGAATTAAATAGATTCAGAATTTAATCTTTAAAAAGTATTTCTTGGGATAAGCATTGAATTGGCCACCTTTGGAAACAGGATACAGAGTTGATGGACCCTCGATCTGACCCAGTATGGCAAGTCTTTTGCTCTTACTACCATTCTTCATATGAAGTAATATCTTATTACATCTTGAGATAATGATTTCTTGCTGGTCTAAGCTATTTTGGGAAAAGCTGTGCAGTGGAGGTGGTGTGGGGGGAAAAACTAGTGTCAGAATGCAAAAAAGACATGATCCTTCAAGGTAGGCAAGCAAGGTGTGATATATCAAGCTGCCCCTTGTCTAGTACTGTAGAACTTCAGAGAAGTTTCTTGCATTACCGGAAGGTGCACTAATCAGGTGGGAATATTGCAAATGTACAGAAAATCTATATTTCTTGCCCAAAGATTTTTTTTTCCTGTGCATAGAGCTTTGTACATTGATGGTCAAAGCACAATACTGAGATAAAAATGAGGCAAAGTATCCCTGTCCTCAGATTTGTCAGTTTATGAAAGTCTTGTGCAATACTTGAACCTCTGATAGCCCAGCTCGCCAAGGATGGTTAACCTATTTGTTTCATAGGGATCTTGTGTTGGCCGTGTAGATTGGCCATGATTGTAATTATATAGGTTCCAGTTCAAAAAGAAATATTGGAGCATGAATGCTGTTTTATTTTGTTTTGATTTTACGTGCCTGTAGACACAAAAATTATCAAACAGACTGACTGGCTGGGAATTTTACCATTGTTAATTCTGTCTGAATCGAGGATCCTGGATTGCAGCTAATCTGAGAGAAGCAGATGGTAACCCTGTGTTCCAAGGAGAAATTCTTTTCTATTATGTAGCAAACATTAATGAGATACCAAAACCACTGAATCTTTCTTTTTCTTTTTTGAAGGATATTTGTGCTGATAAAATATATACAAGCATCTGCATACCATAGAGTTCTATTGTTTCTGACACTAAAATCATCTATGGGCTCACTATCTCATAGAAACAGACTTTTATTGTAGTGGTACTAATTTTTGTATTTATTTGCCAACATGCTACATTTGAAACCTCCTAAAAAAAAAAAAAAGTTAGTGAGAGAGAGAAATCTGGAGTAGAAAAGAGCAAAAATATGTAATGTCCCAGGAGAAAGCAGTGGAGATTGAAGAAGGCAGTTCCTAAGTAGAACAAAATAGAAAGATGTAGCTTTTTATTTAAGTAGAAGGGAAAGTGCTGTCTTGGTGTTTCCCCCATTTAGTCTCGTCTTGCTTTGGCCTTTTCCTAGTGAGCTCTCCCTTACGTTTCAGCTGCAGGGGCCTGCGCAAGAGGTAATCTTTGATCTTCTGAGACGCCGTCAGTCCTTCACCCGCCTCCACAGCCCATTCCCAATGTCTCTGTCAGCAGATTTGAACCATAATATTCAGCTGCAGAGAAATATACCAGAATGCTGACCATTTAATTTTGGTGTATTAGACTAGAAAATGTGAAATGTTCTTGAGATTTTATGAAAACTTAGAACGACAGCAGATAAAGACTATACGGCCCATTCAGTCTGTCCATCCTCGCCACTCTATCTAGAGCCTCCTTTCTGTTGAAAGAGGCCCACCTTCTGTGCATTTAATCTTGGGAGGTATTTAAATGTCTCTGTTATATCTCCCAATTTCCTCCTTTTCTCCAGGTTACACATGTCTCTATCATCTCTCTCTCCGAAACATTTAAGTATCTTCAAGGTATCAGTGCCCAGGAAAGGTGGGCCTCTTTCAGTGAAAAGGTGGCTCTGGAATGAGTGGCCATGAGATGAAGGTGAAAGGGGGGGGGGGCAGACTAAGGAAATATTTATTTGCAGAGGGGGTGGTGGATGCATGGAACAGCCTTCTGATGGATGTGGTAGAGATCAGGAAAATAACCAAATTCAGGAAAGCATGAGATAAGCACAGGGGATCTCTGAGGGGAGTGGTAGGGATTGTCGAGATGAGGAGTTGGTTTTGGATGGAAAGACTGGATAGGCCATAAGGTCTCTTTCTACCTTCACATTCCTATGCTGTGTTGCCTATGCAAAGCTGAAATCCAAGCACACTACATCTAGTGCTCGTCCCTGATGCAATTCTCTAGTCATCCAGTCAAAAACATTAATTTGATTAGATTGGTCTGACAAGAAGTATTTTTGGTAAACTTATGCTGCCTCTCCTTTAATCTACTGGAGTCCAGAAACTGTACTAACTTTTTTTTTTTTTTAAGCAGCAACTCTATTAATTTACTCACCACTGAGGTCAGACTAATGGGCCTATAGTTCTCAGACTCCTCCTTTCTTCCGCTTTCATGAAGAGGAAAAACATCTGTCTGTCTCGCTCTCTTGTCCTTTGGAACCATTCAGACTCTAAAGAAGCACTGAAATTGTCACTGCCACAACTGCCCTAAGTGCTCTCACTACCCTTGGATGTATCCTGTCTGGCCGCTTTGCTTGATATTCTTTTAGGATTGCTAGCTCCTTGTGAACACAACCTTCTGAAACTTGATTGAGGTCCACCTCACTTCTGTTCCTGCTTGTGGCAATTTTCTGCGGTCATTTGCCAAGTTCTTCCTTGGTGAACAATGAACAAAACTGTTCTTTGAGCAATTCTGCTTTCTCCTTGTCAAATTCACTTCTAAATTACAATCCCACGTTTGCACTGCTTGTTGCAAATATCTTTAACCTTTTAGATCCCGCTCATTGAAGGACTTATTTCCTGATGCCCCTTTTTACATATCTTACTTAACTAGACCCAAATATGGTATAAAAATTTTTTCAAGGAAATCTGACTATGGGTTTTTGAGAAAAACGCATGTCCACTAGTGGAACGTTGGGATCAACAGGAGTCAAAACGCATGTCCACTAGTGGAACGTTGGGATCAACAGGAGTCAAAATTTACTTTTTCAAAAATTCTTTATTTTAGGTAATTCTTGTAACATACTGCCTAGTTCCAACCAGTATCTTTTTTTTTTTATGGTTTCAAACAAATTAAACAAAAGGATTTGCTTAATTCATGAACATCCCCTAATACATATGTTTCAGTTTGTGTATATATTTCCAAAACAAGAAAATGCATATTTTCTCTACCCATTTTAAAAAGATACATTTTATGCATGAAATCATGACACTGCAGGAAAAAACACCCAGAAATAAATGTTGAGGCATGCATTCTGTAAAGTATGCAGTTATACCAATTTGAAAATACTTATTTACACGCATATTTGGAATTGCCAGTTTGCTGCTACCTCTGCTAGTTCACGCAGTCCTTCATCAGTTCACCTAGATCATCTCGTAGTAAACTAGCTAGTCTCGCTCGTGCAGCCCGTGCAGCTCATGCAGCCCGAGAAGAGGACGCCGTCGCGGAGCTAGTCTCGCGGGGCCCGAGAAGAGGACGCCGTCACGGAGCTAGTCTCGCGGGGCCCGAGAAGAGGACACCATCACGGAGCTAGTCTCGCGGGGCCCGAGAAGAGGACGCCGTCGCGGAGCTAGTCTCCCGCAGCTCGAGAAGAGGACGACCGACGCAAGCCTGTTGTACTCAGTCCTTGCACCCTTGCATCCTGAGATGGAGGTCCAGGAGAAAGTAAGATTCCTCATATAGTGTATGGGAGTGATAGGCCTGTGTGTATGTATGTTTGAGAGAGAACATGAGAATGAGAAGTCTGTGTGTATGTGTATGCATGAGAGAGAGCATGGGACTATATGTAATTTACCATTTTTTTAAAATATTTGTGAAACGTTTTTTGCATTTTTATTCATTTTTCAAAAATGTGTATATTTTGGACCACAAAGATACCAGCGTTCCACATGTGGAACATGCAAACATAAATTGGTGCTGATCAATTTGTATCTTACCTACAAAAGAAAGATTTATGCCAACATGATCAGAAAACCCTTGGGAACTTGAATATATCACACAAGTCCTTTATTTACATTCAGTATCATACCAAAAGGTGAAAAGGTCAAACTATGTCAAAACTTCAGTTTTTGACCTACTTTGCATATTCATATCTTTAAGAGTATTCATCTAGGACAGTGATGGCCAACCTTTTGAGCTCAGTGTGTCAAAATTCATAAAAAAACCGAGCATAACTCGGGTGGTGTGTCACTTCTAGAAAAATCCATAATTGTGATATTTGTAGCTCTAATAACAAGAAGTTATAATTTTAATATATGTACTGTATTTATTAATAAAGCAAAAACAAATAATTCTTTACCTTGCCTGCTTAGTGACTTTTTTGTTGCTGAATTTCGTCGGCTAAATCTTCAATTAAAACACTCTCTCCCCCTCCACCCGCCCCCCCCCCCACACACACACACAAACTCTTACTCCCCTGGATTTTCTCATACACACTCATGCTCTCACACTCACTGGCTCCCTCACATACACACAAACACACACACCCAGGCAGGCTCCCATTCATTTTCACACCACTCCCGCTCCATCCTCCAGGCAGGCACCAATTCATTCTCACACACACAGACCCCCAGGCAGGCACCTATGCATTCACACACACACCCCCCCCCCCAGGCAGAGTCCCATTCATACACATGCACACACTAAAGGCAGATCCCCCTCTCTTTTGCCAGCAACCTCGGAACCTCTCTCATTCCTCTGCTGCCACTGTCACTGCTGCCACATGACTATTGGGGATGTTGCTATTCTTGCACATTCCCAAAGATTACATGTGCCAATCACAAAAAATATATTTTTTTTAACCTTTGCTGTCTGATCTTAGTTTTCTAATTGGTTGGTCACAGGCTTTTTTTCCCACCTTCCCTTTATTTTTTTTTTGCCAATTCCTTTTATATTGTCTTTTTTTCTGTTTCTTTTCTCTCCATCTTCTTCCCTCAAACACACAGTCAGGTTCTCATTCTCACATGCATTTCTCTCTCTCTCACACACACACAGGCTCTCACTGTCACATGCTCTCTCTCATACAACCATTCATACACACAGTCTGTCACTGGCACATGCTCTCTGACTCTCACACACAGGCTCTCTCTCACTCCCACATGCTGTCTTGCTCAAGCACATATGCAGTCTCTGCAAACATTCAGGTCCTCACACACAATCTCTCAACTCATCTCATACACGTGCGCGCGCACACACACACACACACACACACACACACACACACACCCTCAGCCTCTCTCTCACCTCTGGGCCTCCTCTTCGTGGGTCGCCGCAGGATGGGCTCTGCGGCAGCCCTGCTACCGGGCTTCTTCCTCTTCTCGGGCCGCTGCGACTTGAGATTCGCGGCAGCCCGTAAGCGCAAGCGATGTTCCTCTTCTGCACGCTCTGATGCTTCACCTCCTTCCTGCCCACGCGGCTCCGGCAACGTTTACTTCCGGGGCCGCACAGGCAGGAAGGAGGAGGAGCATCAGCGCGTTCAACACGATCTTTTTCTTTGGGCTGTGGTGAAGTGAGCCTCACCACGGCCCTGCCTATCTGCTTGTCGCTGCGCCGCATGCGCCTCCCTGTGCCCGGGGGCATTGGGGGGGCTGGAGGGATACTAAAAAAACTAATTTTAAAGGGTTGGCGCAGCCGATTAAAAAAATAAAAAAGGCTCGTCGCAGCCGATTTAAAAAAAAAATCGATAATCCCGAAATGCTACGCGTGTCAGCAAAAACGGCTCGGCGTGTCACCTCTGACACGCGTGTCATAGGTTAGCCATCACTGATCTAGGAACATCACATTTTTTGATTTAGACTGTTCAAGTTCTATACTCTCAAGCTAAATGGTTGAAAAATTGATTTTCTTTAGGTTTGGAGTAATTAAAATCATTTAAAAAAATGTTCCACTTGTGGAACGTTGGTACCAAAAAAAAAAAAAAGACTTTGTCCCTCTGTCTTACTGTATTAGCTATTTTGTCTTCCCCTTTGTACCTTGTTTTTCTGACTACTTTCCCTGCTTCTCTTAACTTTTCCCTGTATTGTTTGTTGCCTGACTTCCTCTTTTTGCGATCCCTTGTAATTTATGCATGCTAACCTTTTCTTCACCTTCCTTTTTCAGCTGCTTTCTTAGAAAACCAAAGCGGCTTATTTTTTCTCTTACCTTTGTTCACTTTCCTAACAAAATGTTTTGTTGACCTTACAGTTTTAATTTTGTCCACTACACTTCTACTTCCCTTCGCTTTTCCTACCCAGTTAATGGCTTCTTAAGGTACCCCCTTTTTCTTAAGTTTTTCTGAAGTCTAGGACCCTCACCTTTGAATAAGCCACCACTGGCTGTGCTCTGATTCTGAAGCGTGCCATGCAGTGCTCACTGGATCTCAGGTGACATCAGAAACACGCTTCCCCATTTGTAAGCACCAGGACCAGCATGAAGTCTAGGACCCTCACTTTTGAATAAGCCACCACTGGCTGTGCTCTGATTCTGAAGCGTGCCATGCAGTGCTCACTGGATCTCAGGTGACATCAGAAACACGCTTCCCCATTTGTAAGCACCAGGACCAGCATGAAGTCTAGGACCCTCACTTTTGAATAAGCCACCACTGGCTGTGCTCTGATTCTGAAGCGTGCCATGCAGTGCTCACTGGATCTCAGGTGACATCAGAAACACGCTTCCCCGTTTGTAAGCACCAGGACCAGCATTGTCCCCTCTTGTCTGGGTTCTGTTATAGGTTGCCAGAACAGATCTCCCTGTAGAGAAATCTCCCTGTTTCTGAATGACACCAACTTAGATCTTGGCACCTGGCAGACAGCACAACTCCTGGGTAAACATGCCTGGTTGGCAGATAAATACTTCATTGCTCCTTAGGGAGTCACCAATCACCGTTACCCTTTTGTTCCCTAAGTAATTTGATTGCTGATCCTGCAGCAGACTGAGGCAACTTGGGTCTCGATTCTTTCTTGTCCAGTTTTAAATTAAGCTTAGGTTTCCCCATCTTTTCATCATTTATTGTCCCGCATGCTTTTCAGCCTTGCCACTTCTCTCAGTTCCTCACTGTGATATTTGTATGGGCAGAAGTAGTAACAGTGGTGACAGCTTTGGTGACATTGTTTCCTGGCCATCTTTCTGCTGTTAGTAGTTTTGTAACTGCTGAAAGAAATGAGACCTACTAAAGTCTCCACCTTTTCCTCAACCATTCTGAAAGTAAATTCAGCTGGCTTTTTTGGGGTGAAATCTTACCTTCCACTTCGTCACTCAAGCTCCCTGTTTGTAGCCCGGTTGGCTTGTCCACTTGGTTCTTTGAAGTATGGAGTGATTTATTTTATCCTTCTAGACTACAAGATATATATTTATTTCCAGTATTTGACAGTGATATTCATTCCCAGCCCTTGAAGGCCGGGATTTCCGAACAGCCCTGATAAATATGCATGCATACTGCCTCTAATGTATGAAAATCTATCTGATGCATATTTATTAGGGATATCCTGAAAATCCAGTCTGTTTGTGGCCCTCAAGGGCTGGAAGTGTGAATAGCACTGATCTATGAGGTGTGGCACTATGATCTAGTGTGGCAACCTTTGTACAGTTACCTTCATTTTTGGATCTTGTATTTTTTTTTCTCCCAGGAATTATTTGTGTTTGCTACAATGAGCCAAAATGGGAGAAAACCAGTGTAATAAGACATCATTTTTCTGGGTAAAAATCAGAATTTATTTTGGTAGACAGAAGCCAGAACTGTGTAAAATAAAGAAAGAAATATATATCCTAGAGCAGGGATTCCCAAACTTATGTACAGGGCTGCATAACTTTTAAAATTGACAGGGCTAGATGAAACTTTTTTTGCGACCTCCCAGTATCTCCCTATTTTTCTTCTCCAATTAATTCCTTGCATTTCTTCCCTCATCCTTTCCACCTTTTCCCTTCCTCATTTTTCACAGTGTCTCCCCATCACCCAGTGTCTTAACTCTTCCTTCCCTTCCCTCCAGCAGCTCCCATTTTGTTTCACCACTCCTCCCAGTGCCCATTCTCTCGTCTCTTCCCTGTGCCTCCCTGCTAGGCAGCAACTCCAGGGCAGCTTTGGCCTTCATTCTCAATGGCAACAGTGGGGCTTCCTTCCGCGCAGTTCAGCAGCTTCTCCCCTCCCTTCCCAGCAGCTGTGACTTCCCTTCTTCGGTGCAGCTCCAGTGGGGACTCCGCCTTTGCCAGTAGATCCAGTCTCTCTCCTCCAGTGGCAGCTTCCTTTCTGTGGGGTGGGCGTGTTGCTTCTACACTTTTTTTTTTGCCATGCGTGTGGTGCAGGCCAAGTTCTCATGCATGTTCTCCCACTGTCTTCTACCATTTTTGTCTTATTTTATTATGTTATTTTAATAGCTGCAATGTTTGTATTACAAGATTTTATTATTTTAATATGCCTTATAGGTTTTTGCAGTGTGGTTGTTTTCCAGTTTTATGAATGTTTCACATGTTGCCTTTAACTCTTGGAAATGTGCGGAGTTTGTTTTAAAAATAAAATAATTTGCAATTGTAAATTGCAGAACAATAATACTCATTCTCCTAGGACAAGCAGGATAATAGTCCTCACATACATGGGTAACATCTGATGAAGCCCAGCATGGAAAACTTATGTCAAAGTTTCCAGATCTTTGACTAGGTACACTGAGCATGCACAGCATGCCCTATACCATGTGTCCAAGTAGGGTCCCTCTTCAGTCTTTTTTTTCCATGGAGCTTTCGCATTGCAGTTTCTCTGAGCTTGGGGCATTTTTTAAAAAATTGCATTGGAAAACCTTTTTAACCGATTCTTATCGGTCCTTTTCGTGTCTTTTCTTGGTGTGGGTCCCTCTCTGGTTCCCCTTTAGCTTCTAGCCAGGTTTTTTGGCAGATTGATAAGTTTTATTTCACTTATGTCCCCCCCTCCCTGTGGCAGCAGTGCCTCTGTGCCCACTGGTGTCGGTGGCCCGCCGTCACCATTTCTCATTTTCGCCCCTTCTTTTCACTTCGTCATGGCTGCGTCGGGTTTCCATCAATGCCCGCAGTCCCAGAGGACTATGTCCATCATTAATCCACATGATGTGTGTCTCCTCTGCCTGGGGGCATTGCATGATGTGCGGGGGTGCTGCTTGTGCAATCAAATGACCCCCAAGGGACGTCTTGCTCACCTTGACAAGATGGAGAAACTCTTCAGAGCAAGAAAGTCCGAGCCATTGAAGTCTGTATCAGTGGCATCTACACCAAAGGACCTTGGAGCCGCACTGATGGACACCGAGCCATGGACACCGCCAGGCTCGGTGTCCATGGCATCGGCGGGGCCGTTCGCTCTGTTGATGCTGCCGGTAGATAGGGGTGCTGGGGACCGGCCTTTGTTGGTCTCTTCCAGGTCGAGGACATCGGGTTCATAGTCATCGACCTCTGCACCGGGGAAAGACTGAGTCAAGCACCAAGGGAAGCTGAGGAAGCATCAGCACTGGTCTCCAGTGAACGGTGCCATGCTCAGGGAGGCACCAGCTCCTGCCATGATGCCTCCGAAGCGATCCTGCAGTGAGTGGTGCCTGTCTTCTCTCGATGCCGGGGGTCCGCGATGGTTTCCACTGGTGTCAGTCTTCGATCCACCTCGAGGATCCAAGGAAGATATGGCCAACCCTCCTACCTCCCAGTCCGTTTTGGCATCTGCAACTTTCGAGGAGAAGTTGGAGTGGAGACTCAGCTGTCAGTCAATCGGGCGCTGTGGGGCATCAAGCCAGTGGCACTGACTGTATTGATGCCCACGTTCTCCCTGCTGGAATGGCTCAACGTGCTCATCAGTTTGTTATTGTCCCAGCTGGCGTCAGTTCCCGGGAGGCCATAAATGCCTGGTGGGGCACTGATTCTTCCTTCGACCAATGTGGTGCTCATTGCCGGTGAGGAATCTCCATTGAGGCCAGCAGTGGCATCGAGCCTGTAGCCCCCCATCCAGCTTTGCCAGGGCCGGCACTAGTGCCACCAGGGCCTAGGCCTCTGGACGAAGGCTGAGTACCCTGTAAATTAGTGAGGATGAGGCCCCATATGACCCCTGGGAGGATGACACTGCAGAATCCTCCTCAGAGGACTCTGAGGGTCTCCCCTCAGAACTGTCTCCTCCAGAGGAACGAAGGAGGTTTCCACCTGAGGACCTAACCTTTGCAGGGTTTTTTTTAAGGGCAATGGTGGAAGCCGTCCCTTTTCAGTTAATGACGGAGGAGGATGCCAGACGCAAGATGCTGAAAATCCTCCAGTTAATGGAGGCTCCTAAAGAGATCATGGTGATCTCAGTACACAAGATCTTTAAGGAGTTGCTACTGAGGATTTGGGAGCACCCCCTCGCAGTTCCTCCTGTAAACTGGAAGGCGGATGGGGTTTACTGCATCCAACAGGCTACCGGATTCAAAAAGCATCAGCTGGCACACAGTTGGTAGTGGTCAAATCCGCTCTCAAGAGGACCAAGCACTCTCAGACCCATGCCTCTGTGCCCCTGGAGAAGGATCACAGAGCAATGGACACTCTTGGGAGGAAGGAGATTCAGGGGATGATGCTGATTGCCCGCATTGCTTTTTATCAGCTCTATACAAGTCAGTACACTCACAAATGCTGGAAGCAGGTGCAGGAGGCAGCCTCAACAGCAGCAAGACACCTTCTTGTCGCTAGTGCGTCAGGGTCTGGAGTGTGGAAAACACAATGTGTGCTCCCTCTACGATGTTTTCAAAAGAGAAGCGAGAGTCTCTGCAGCAGGAATCAGTGCCCGCAGAATGACATGGCTGTGGGCCTCAGATCGCCGACTGGAGGTACAGGAAAGACTCGCCGACCCACCATGTACAGGAGAGAATCTCTTCAGAGAGAAGGTGAGGGACGCGGGTGACCCAGTTACAGGATCACCATGAGACCCTCCAGAATCTCTCCACTGGCACTTCAGACCTGCTGCCCTCAGCTAGGTTGTCTGCAAGGCAGGGTCAGAAGAGGTCTTTCTACCACCACAGGAAGTACTGTCATCCAGCCCCCTTGCTCCTGTTCAGAGGATGAGCTCCCGAGGCTGTCCCAGGTGGCAGAGAGCTCCCAAGCTCCAGCCGGTGCCCCCAGCCAAATCCTGGGATGGGGGTTTTGACTGGATCGTAGGGAGCATAAAGCCAGCCACTTGTACCCGAGATGCTAGCTATGATTCTTTGTGAGTCGGTGGCCCAGTATAACCTTGGACCAGTGGGTTTTGTCCATCATCTGCCAAGGGCACCAATTAAACTTATTGGGTGTCCCGCCAAATTATTCTTTGTGCCCATTTTGGGGGCTGATAATTCATCAGGAGGTACAGTTACAGGAACGCTCCATCCTCTTAATGGCCAGAGCAGTCAAGCCTGTCCCATCAGGGCAAAGAGAGCAGGTCCCAGTACTTCCTGATTCCAAAGAGAACAGGGGAACTCCGTCCCATCCTAGACCTGAGGGCCTTGACCAAGTTTCTAAAAAAAAAATTAAAAAAAAAAAAGTTCAAGATGATTTCCCTGGGCACCCTGATTCCCCTCCTGCAAAAAGGGGACTGGCTATGCTACCTCGATTTAAAGGGCACATTCACTCACATCGAGATCTTTCCAAATCACAGGAAGTATCTCAGATTTGTGGTGGGGAAAACAGCACTCCCAGTGCAGAGTGTTGCCATTCGGGCTAGCATCGGCCCCCCATGTGTCTTTACCAAGTGTCTGACCATGGTGAGGGCGCACCTCCGCAGACTGGGAGTGCATGTTTTCTCTTACTTGGACAATTGGCTGGTCAAGAGCTCCTCTCAGGCAGGGGCAGATCGGTCCTTAAGCTTGGCCATCCGGGTGCTGGAGTCACTAGGGTTCATCATCAACTATCTGAAGTCCCATCTCAGCCCATCACCTCAATTGGACTTCATAGTAGCCCTGCTAGACAAGGCTCAGGCAAAAGCCTTCCTGCTGTGCTCCAGGGCAGTCACCATTTTTGTGGTGTGAAGGAGAAGTATGAGTGATCTTGAGTGCAGTCACTTGCATATTAGGGAATTGACTTTTGTCCTAGTGGTGCTTGCTGTTGGAGTTTTCATTGTGAGTTTCTCATGCATGTCAGTATCCATGTGCTATGTGTGTCTTGTGTTATCCCTATAGTCATGTAGATACTAATATATGATGGGTGTGTGCTGTGTGCATCAGTTGATCGTTTGGTATGTTATAAAAAGATTTGCATGCATGTGTAAAATGTGCAGAGCACAAGTGTGAGTGAATGAGTGTGAGGAAGGAGGATGGTTGTGAAAGAAAGAAAAACCAGACTAGGGTAAGGGTGATGGTACACATGCAGGTGAGATTCTGGCCATTAGGATATGTTGGAAAAAGCAGCTTTTGCATGAGAAAATTGAGCCAGAATTTAAAAACAGGGGAAGCTCAACATTTTTAAGGGTGTTCTAATAGAGTTCAATATTTGTTCCTGCTTGTTTTCCTATTTTTGACAAATGCTACAAAACTGTCTGTCAGTCACTCCCATAAGAAGAGGTGATGGCAGCACTACAGCCCAGACTTAAATCAGCCTTAAGGTAAATAAAAGGTATATTTGTTTTTTGGAGAACTTGTGATCATACCGGTGTTTGGAGTGGAGAATATTAGTGTAGGCATGAGGGGGTGCCTCATGTTCCATGTCAAGCTATGATGAATGTTTTCTTTTTTTTTAAGACAAAAATAATTTGGGTGAATTTGAGCATGTGTGTTCATTTCCTTTTTTCTGTGAATACTAACATTCCTAATACACATCTGTTTCTCAACTTAGATCTTTCAAACATAAGCCGCTGTCCCATAAATAAGAATCCAAAGGTTATTTCATAAAGCTGTGCTTATGTCAAAGTATTCCACTTTCCCACACAATGTCTCTTCTTAGTATGACCTCAGAGGACAGCTATGGGGAGACGTTTCACTAAGCGGTAAAACAGATTAACTTCTAGAATTTTCTTTGAAATTTTCTTAACTGTTTGGGATCATATGCAGAATGAACGGGAAGCTGTCTCTCTCTGGGGAATATAATCACTACTATTGGAACAACCTGCATATTCAACATGGTCTCCTTGAGGGCATGAATGCTGACAGATCTTCCCCCAATACCCCATTCCACTATCTGTTGATTCTTCTCCTCACCTAGAAAGCAGAAACCAGTGGCCATGTGGAGTTTCTTAGGAGGTAACAACATAATGCTGAGCATGTGGTCTTTCCTGCCATCATAGCACATGCTTCTATTGTAGACTGGAAGCAAGGAGGAGTTGCCAGTCCATGTGCTGCCTGTCTAGTACTGTGGACAGCTGTGGGAGGGGAAAGAGAGGTATCTCCTCTTCTTCCTACTGGGGGCTAACTGATGAGTCACATGCTGTCTGAGTTGCTTTTTGACCATCCAGCTTATAGACTGCCTTATCTCTCATGAAATTTTGTGTCATGAAAACACTGTACAATAATTTTAAAAAATATATTTTATTTAAACTCTTATTAACCGCAATTTCTAACATGTTCAACAAGGTTTACAAATAAAACATATATAATAAAAACAAACATGTAAATACAATAAAACAAATACAAAATTGAAATAAATACGTAACATTTCAAGCAGCAACAAAATATAGAGCACCTGCTTCCAAAAGATACCCCATCCCACCAGTGGCTGAGAAAAGGAGGAGGCCACCAGTGGACCTCATTGGCACTGGTGGTTGAAGAAAGAACAACAACCCACCATAAGGGAGCCCATTGTCCCACTCTTTGTGCACTGGCTCTATGGTAATTAAAACACGTGCAGCTAGCAGGCGCTCTGTGCTGAACTCATGATACACAAGATCAGCACAGTGGAAGTGCTAGCCCAGCGAGTTTTGAATTGTGCAGGGCCAGCATACAAGGAAGAGCGGAATGGGCTCCCCATTCTGTTTCCAATGGGGAGCCTACCTGGGTTTTATATATCTGTATGTGAGTGTGAGCCTGCCTGGGTTGTGTGTGACAGTGAATGGGAGCCTGTCCTGGGGGGGGGGGTGTGTGTGTGTGTGAATGGGAGCTTGCCCTGGGGGAGGGTGTGAGTGAATAGGAGCTTGCCTGGGGAGGGGAGGTATGTGGGTGCATGAATGGGAGCCTGTCTGGGTGTTAGTGTGTCGGAATTGCAGTCTGCCTGGGGTGTGTGTACATGTATTAGGAACCTGCCTGGGAGAAGTGTGTGTGTGTGTGTGTGTTTATGAATGGGAGCCTGCCTGGAAGTTTGTGAGGGGAGGGTTGGGAGTCTGCCTGAGGGTGCGTGGAGCGTATATGTGAATGGGAGTCTGCCTGGAGCTTGGGTGTGTGTGAATGGGAGCCTACTTTGGGGGGAGGGGTGTTTGTGTGAAAGAACGCCTGTGTGTGTGTGAGAGAACACGCACATGTGGGAATAGAGAGAGTGTGTGTGTGTGTGTGTGTGTGAACCTGCATGTGAGAAAGCGCCTATGAAAGTAGAAACCTGTGTGCGGGAATGGGAGCCTGGGTGTGTGTGTGAGGGAGTGGGAGCCTGTGAGAGCATGCAAAAGTGGGAACCTTTGTGAGAGAGATCATATGAGTGTTCATGTGAGAAAGCACGTGTGTGTGTATGAAGAAGGAAAGAAAGGAGAGAAGAGACCCTGAAAAAGGAATTAGGAAAAGACAGACAAGGGAAAAAAGAAACTGGGACCAACCAATTAGAAAAATATGATCAGACAACAAAAGTAAAACAAAATTATTTTGACTTTCAGCAATTTGAATATGCCATCTTCGGGAATGTACTTGTATTTTGCTTTTTCTTCAGTATTACAGTGTTGACAATCTGATTTCTCAGGCTTCTCATTTTAATTTTGTCTGCATGCTTGTTTCTAATTTGTAGTCCCTTATTCTGTGTTAAGTAAGTTTTTGTCTGTGTTGCTCATGTGTGACAGAGGTGCAGTATTTCGGCTAGCGCATAGTTTCTCTGTAGGGCAGAGCTTTCTAAAGTGTGTGTCACCTGCAGTGTGCCGCGCAAGCCCGGTGCACGTGACACACCGGCAAGTGGGAGCCAATGCGGCCGCTGGTGGACCTCATCCCACTGGCGGCTGAGCAGTGAAGTTTCGCTGGGCTGTGCTGTGTGCCGGACACACAGCAGGAAGATCGGCAGGGCCGTGGTGGTGCTCACGTCACCACGGCCTGAAGAAAAAGGTCACGTCTAAATGTGCAGGTGCTCCTCCTCCTTTCTGCCCACACGGCCCCGGAAGAAAAATGTTGCAGGAGCCATGTGGGCAGGAAGGAGGAGGAGCATCAGCCACGTGCAGAAGAGGAGCAGCGTTGTTGCAGCGGGCTGAGAAGAGGAGGAGGCCCGGTAGCAGGGCCGCCGCTGCCGCGGATCGGCCAGAGAAGATCAGGGCCGCCGCTGCCGCAGATCGGCCCGAGAAGATCAGGGCCGCCGCTGCCGCGGATCGGCCCGAGAAGATCAGGGCCGCCGCTGCCGCGGATCGGCCCGAGAAGATCAGGGCCGCCGCTGCCGCGGATCGGCCCGAGAAGATCAGGGCCGCCGCTGCCGCGGATCGGCCCGAGAAGATTAGGGCCGCTGCAGAGCCCATCCTGCAGCGACCTGTGAAGAGGAGACAAAAAGGTAAGAGAGAGGCTGAGGGCCCGTAGAGTGTGTGTATGAGATGAGTTGAGGGATTGTGTGCATGTATGAGATGAGTTGAGGGATTGTGTGTGGGAGTGAGGACCTGAATGTTTGCAGAGACAGCATGTGAGAGCCTGTGTGTGTGTGAGAGAGACAGCATGTGACAGTGAGAGCCTGTGTGTATGAATGATTGTATGAGAGAGAGCATGTGACAGTGAGAGCCTGTGCTTGAGCAAGACCATGTGGGAGTAAGAGAGAGCCTGGGTGTGTGAGAGTCAGACAGCATGTGCAAGAGAGAGACTGTGTATGAATGATTGTATGAGAGAGCGCATGTGACAGTGAGAGCCTGTGCTTGAGCAAGACAGCATGTGGGAGTGAGAGCCTGAGTGTGTGAGAGTCAGACAGCATGTGCAAGAGAGAGAGCATGTGAGAGTGAGAGCCTGTGTGTATGTGTGTGTGTGTGTGTGAGAGAGAGAGAAAGCATGTGAGAATGAGAACCTGACTGTGTGTTTGAGGGAAGAAGATAGATGGAGAGAAAAGAAATTGAAAAAAAGACAATATGAAAGGAATTGGCGAAAAAATAAGAAAGGTAAGGTGGAACAAAAAAGCCTGTGACCAACCGATTAGAAAACGTAAGATCAGACAGCAAAGGTAAAAAAAAAAATAAATAAATTACTTTTTACTGATTGGCACATGTAATCTTTGGTAATGTGCAAGAGTAGCACTTTCTCTACACGGATCTCACAATGTACGAGATCAACATGGAGGAAGTGGAAACCCACGGGGCCTGCACAGAGGAGGCAGCAGAATGGGATTCAGTGCCAATAGCAGCAATCAGCGCTTCCCCAATAGCCATGTGGCATCAGTGACAGTGGCAGCAGAGGAATGAGAGAAGCTCTGAGGTTGCTGGCAAAAGAAAGAGAGGGGATCTGCCTTTAGTGTGCATGTGTATGAATGAGAGACTGCCTGGGGGTGTATGTGTGTGAATTCATGGGTGCCTGCCTGAGGGTGTGTCTGTGTATGAGAATGAATGGGTGTCTTCCTGGGGTTTGTATGTGTGAGAATAGGTGCCTGCCTGTGTGTGTGGTGTATGTGTGTGTGAGAATGAATTGGTGCCTGCCTGGGGGATGGTGAGGGAGTGGTGTGAAAATGAATGGGAGCCTGCCTGGTGGTCAGTGTGTGTGAGAATGAATGTGTGCATGCCAGGGGGATGGTGAAGGAGTGGTGTGAAAATGAATGGGAGCCTGCCTGGGGGTCAGTTTCAGTGTGTGAGAATGACTGGGAGCTTGCTGGGTGTGTGTGTTTGTGTGTATGTGAGGGAGCCAGAGAGAGTGAGAGCATGAGTGTGTATGAGAAAAACCAGGGGAGTAAGAATTTGTGTGTGTGTGTGGGGGGGGTGTGTGGAGGGGGAGAGAGTGTCTTAGAGCCTGAGAGTGTGTCAGTGTCTGTGAGAGCAAGAGGTTATGGTGGGTATAAGAGCATGAATGTGTATGTATGTGACAGTGTATGTGTGAGAGAGAATGGACATGTGAGTATGTGTGAGAGAGAGAGAGAGAGAGGATAATCTCCTAATCCTTGACAATATCAGGGTGACTGGAAATCAAGAGCTCCCACGTATGGACAGCAGGGGCTTTTTAAAACCCTTATTAGTTTTAATTATTGGGTGTTATTTGATATATGTGCTGTTTTGAAATATTTTATTGGTGTTTGGGAAATTGTAAAAAATGTATATGATTTTAATTAATAGAAATTCTATTTATCAGTAGTTTTAAAATATTCTTTTATTAGTATGGTTTTACTATTATAACTGATGCTTTATGTTTCTTGATTTTATTTGTTTTATGAGGAATGGTGGTTCTGTTTTTCCATTGTTAATACACAGAGTCTGGCTTCTTGGGGTTTCCATTTCAGTTTTTGTTTAATTTGTGCTCCTTTATTTTGTATTCTGTATTTGGTGAGGGTCTGTCTCTGCTCTGTGTGTGTGACCATGATGAGAGATTCTGCTAGCATAGGGATCTATAGCAATCTGGTTTGTTTTGTTACCTCAGTAGGTGGTGTATTGGTATTCTAGGACCCAGTGTAATATTTACCCTTGCTTTTTCACAGGTAGGGTTATTGTTGTTTGAGTCCTTGGTGTTATTACTGTTATGTTACAATGGGATTGCAGTATAGATTTTGAGTGTCTTTTTTGTGAGGTTTTGTGTTAGTTCACAATGTGCCTGGCAGTGGAAGGTGTTTGTGCTGCTGTTACTGTGAGGTGACACCAGAATTTGAAAATATCTTTTAGTATGATGACCTGTAAGGGAAACATCCAAGCTCCATTGTTTGAGGGAATTTCATTGGATGCACAGAGTTACAGAACTGGAGGTGCAGGATTTATATTGACATTCCGTCCCTTCCTATAAATTCCAGACTTCACTCTCATAGCCATATAGAATTAGTTGAATGAGGCTATCAAATAATTATATAGTGTGAAACTGGCCAGCTTTTTAAAATTACGCAGAAGACCCTTTGGATATTTTTATTAACACCAAATATTCAAAAGCTGTGTTCATCCCATCAAGCTCATATATCTCATTAAAGAGGTAAATTGAATAACACAATAACTTTGTTTTATTATTGTTACTCATAAATTATAACAATAACATTAATCTTGGAATATTATATATTTTTAATATAAATGAAAGGTTTTCACAAGATAGGTTGTGTTGTGAAACATTTTGTTATGTTATATTTAAGGAAACATACATAAAATGTCAAAATACATTTCGTTCCTTTAACCTTTAACCTCTGGTTTGCTAGTAGACTGAATTACCGTGTTGTGAAATTATGTTTGTCTAAAAAGTGTGTCACCAACATGAAAAGTTTGGAAAGCTCTGCTGTAGGGATTTGAAGCAGTCTGGCATGTTCTGTTTGCCCAGTAGGTGGTGTATTAGTGTTCTTGCCTTGCTGCCTTTTTGTAGATAAGGTTGCTGTTGTTTGAGTCCTGAGTTACTGCTGTTATGGTATGATATGGCAAGGTTGTAGGGGTTTGTCTTACTTCCCATAGTGTCTGGCAATGGAGGCAGTTTGTCTTCCTGTCAGATGTTACACCAGAATTTGAATATATCTTTTTTTGCATGTCCTAGTTCTGCACTGCACCCATTGCAAATCTTAAATTCTTTTGATTATGATTATTGCTGTTTAATTGTAGCTATGCTAGTCTTTGTATTTTTCGAAAGAAGATTAATAAAAGAATACATTGGTATTTGTTTTTCTGTTTTTGCTTTTTTTTTTTTACATGATTGGATCTGATGTTTCTCTTAAGTGTTCTTTGTTTCCTTTTTAAATATTATTTATAATCTGCAATAAATATAAAATAAATTAATACAGAATAAGACATTTTTAATGTTGCTAAGTGCTTTCGTTTATTTAAGCAACTTGTATCCACAGACCTTGATGGATAACAAAAATACATACACAATCAAAGATAAGTAAATAAAATTACAAAATATTCTAGACAGTGTAAAAGAATAGAATTTAAATATTTTAACGTGTTATTCATGATGCATGTCGGCTGCTGCAGACTACTTAGAAATCCATTGTCAGATGCATTCTAATGCATTATTTATCGATAAAAGTACAACTAGTAGGGCCTAGATCTGTATGCCTACTACCCCTGTCCCCCCCTCCCAAAAAAAAAAAATCAGTTCTGAGTACGCCAGAGCAAAGTATGTCATTCTCTTCCACACAGATTCTTAGGACTAAAAAAAGGGGGTTTTCAGGTATTTATTGTGAGGTTCTTGCTTTGATAGCATTGTATATACAATACACTTTGAAGCAGCCCTAATGCTGCTGCGAAATGCAGAGGTAGACTCCTGGGGTCTCTGCTGTCTGTTAGAAGGAGGGGTTTGTTTTTTTCTTGTGTTCAGTGATTGGATTATTAAGGCGTGGCATGCTTGATTAATTTAGGTGCAAAGGAAAGAAATTCATCCTTCTGTGTGGTGTAGGTAAGCAGAGCTTTTCTCTTAGGAGAGATTGTTTAACACATGCAACAATTAGACCTAAATGGATTGATTCTTGAATTCAAGACAATGGAAATGATTTGTTTAAAAGTAAAATAAAAAAAAACAACCCCCAAAAACTTTCGTTGTGAGACTGAAAGACTAGGAGTATCCGTCATGTTTGCCTTTAAACTGCTGGATTTATTATTTTATATCAAATGCTAAATGTGATTGCTTCTTTAGTGCCGCTACTGTGATTTTATTCCAGTGTTTACAAAATCTGTGTATTATGCAGTGCACTGTGAGTACTTTAATTTCTCCCAGTTAAGAAATCTATATCCGTACTTGCCCTTTAGGATACAGTTTGCAACAAATGTATTATGATTTTCTTGTCTGATCTTTTCTGCAATTATCACTTTTTTCCCCACACATGCCCTTTTAATGCCAGACACTGCTGCTGCTTCGCAAGATTAAGAAACATCACATTATAGTCTGTGACTTAAAGGGGCAGCGTTACTTTGTGTAGTTCTACAGTGCTCATGCTCTTCTATGTGGGATGCACTGACTTGTTCATAATTAACTGCAATCTTAATTTCTCTCTTTTCAGAGTTCACTGAGGAGGAGGGGCAGCCGAGAGATGCATAAGGAAAAGAAGATATCCAGTCAGGTAGTGAATTAAAGAAACGGGTTGTTCTGAGGAGGTCTGGCAGCTGACTAAAGTTAGCATTGTGGGATCAGGATTAGCGGGCACAAGGGGTATGAGAATGCAAATCAATGGAGAATAGCAGGAGAGAAAAGGAAGTGAAATTTCCTCTTTAGAAGGACCAGTCTGAAAATGTGGAGTAAAGGATTATCTGTCACTAACAACAGAGCATCAATGAGAATGAAAGAGTTAAAATAAATAAATAAAAAGGTGCTTCCACTTACACAGATGTGTTATGTCCAGGGCAGTGTCTTTCCACTCAGTGCAGACTCTAGAGCTTGTGACCTTTGCCTCCAGCAAACAGGCCTGTGTCCTGCTGCTATAGTTGAGCACCAGCTCTCTCTCTCTCTCCCCCTGTATGTCTGTGGCCAGTAGTGTCTCTGTCGCCCATTGGTTTCTTGGGCACTAGCTTGCAACGGAGAGAATGCACAGGATCCTGAAACTCCGGATATTGCAAGTGTACTAGCCACCCTATTTATATGGCCTCAGCTGCTCAGTGAGACCTTCCCTGGTGCTGGCACTGATAATATGTACTCATTGGGTGTGAAGAGGCCTAAAAAGCAGCAGTAACACTGAGCTGCATCATGAATGTAAGCTTTTAGAACACTTGAACTCTCTATTGACAGAGGAAAGGTTTAATGCCCAGGGTAGACATGGAAAGACAGAGGCTATATTTAGTGGCGTGGGTAATTAGGAAGAGATTACCTCAAATTTATTGGGAGATCAAGGCTGTATGACATATTGTTTAAATTGAGAACTTAGTTATTTCTGAACGCTTTGTTTGATTTCCAAGTCTGTGTTCTCATCTATGATCTGGTCTGTACTAGTATAATATGTTTCCCAATAAAACTAACTTTTTTAAAACTTCCCAGATTAAGAAGATTTAAGTGCAATGATCAATTTCCAGTCAGTCAACTTTTTCTATACTTTTTCTGCATTTCTTCTTTAGCAGGAGGACAGTGCTGATTTGAAGTGCCAGCTTCAGTTTGCCAAAGAGGAAGCAGCACTTATGCGTAAGAAGATGGCCAAGCTGGGAAGGGAGAAAGACGAATTGGAACAGGAACTCCAGAAATACAAGTCAGTGTATGGAGATGTGGATAGCCCCCTCTCAACAGGAGAAACAGGTGGGCCACCTAGCACCAGGGAAGGTGAGTTGAAGCTTCGGCTCAAATTGGTAGAGGAGGAAGCCAATATCTTGGGCAGGAAGATCGTGGAACTGGAGGTGGAAAACAGAGGCATTAAAGCTGAAATGGAGGACATGAGGTGCCAATATGAGAGAGAATGTCTTAGCCAGGACCATATTTCAAGCATTCCTACCTCACCATACAGTGACTCAGTGGAGTCTGCCACAGAACTGCGTCGCCATTTGCAATTTGTTGAAGAGGAAGCAGAGTTGCTGAGGAGATCAATTTCCGAGATAGAGGATCACAACAAGCAACTCACAAATGAACTGAATAAATTCAAATTCGGGCCTGGCCAGGAGTTGGACTGGATAGAAGACAGTGATAGCAAATCCAGTGGTGCCCTTCAAGAGGAGCTGAAATCAGCTCAAATGCAGATCAGTGACTTGAGTGGGAAAGTGATGAAACTTCAATATGAGAATCGTGTGTTGCTCTCTAATGTGCAGCGTTATGATCTGGCTTCTCACCTGGGGCTACGCACCTCCAGTCCCCGGGATAGTGATGCCGACAGTGACCCAGGAAAGAAAGAGAGTGACAGTGAGGATGGACATCCCCCTCAACCAAAGCGAGAAGGACCAATTGGAGGTGAGAGTGATTCCGAAGAAGTCTATGAGAAAACATCAGGGTTTTGTAGTGGGAAGCCATCAGAAGTCCGTGATCTATTTGTATGCTCCACTGAGTTGACGAGAATAAGGGAGAATTCAGAGTATCTAATGAACATCAAGTGCGAAGCAGAACGACTGGAAAGAACTGTTGACCATCTCATTAATGACACAGATAGCTTGATTTATGATGCTAAGGTGCACATAAGTAGCAGCAAATCTAAACAGGCACTGAAAAGTGGTGAAGAGAAAAAAGAGGTAAAAAATGAGCCTGAACTCTTGGACACTATTAATTCTCGGATGAAGACCTTTAGGAAAGAGTTACAGGCCTTCCTGGAAAAGGTTGACCATATTGGAGAAGGCCTCAAAGAACACATGGGAGATCTCTCCCCAATGCCCCATCTCACAGAATCTTCCAGTTTCCTGTCTACCATAACATCAATGTCTCGAGATTCTCCTATTAGTAACTTAGGAAAGGAGTTAACTACTGACTTCCAGGTAACTCAGCAAAACTTTGTGTTTTATTATTTTTACTTATTTTTTTTCCCTTCTTGTTGGCATTGCAATGCAAAAGCAGCTGCTTTACTATGGTTTCAAGTTTGCTTATTTGTAATGCAAAAAATGTAAATGGCTAAAATACTAATATTTCCTTTTTTGTTTATTTGCTTAAATAGTTCAGAGGCGGTTCCTACTATTTCACTTTAAGCAAACAAAGTTAACAGGGATTTATCTATATTTAAAAAAAAACAAAACAAAAGTTATCCTGATGATCAAAGTTGAAGATAATTTTGTATTCTAGTAGTTAGCAAGTTAAGCGTTATTAGCAGTGGCATTACATAATTTTTTTTTTCTTGCCTGATTATTGAAGCATTTTTTTTTTTAAAGACTTGCTACAGTTCATAAGTTCTGTATTGTAAAAGCCTAATTGCAATTCACTTACATAGCCCAGGTTGGAGGGGGGGGGGGGGGGGCAAGACACTGTAGCCCTGTAGCCAACGATGGACTACTGTGGTAAGATGCTGCTGGTACTCGGGTGCATGTGTAAGCTGTGAACCGCCCCTGGACATGGCTTTAGCTGCACGGCACAAGTAAGGGTGGAGGAAGCCTTCTGTCCTGAATCCTTTTGCATCTAGTATGCTTGCTGCTGGTTTGACTCATGCATCTCTCATTGCATGCGCGCCTCATAACCGGTGTTTTTTGCATTCTCTTCTCCTCTTTGTCTTTTTTGCTTTTCAGATATTTCAGCCCATCATTTTGCTCATTCTCATTTTGGTTTTGTTCTCTTCACTCTCTTACGCCACTGTGTTTAAGTTGGTTTTCCTGTTCATGCTTTTCTTTGTCTTGTAGTTTTTTCAATCGTCTACCTTACCCATTTTTTGTTTCTTTATTCCCTCCTGTCCTTTTTTTTTTGTTTTTTGTTTATATTACCGTCCATGTGCACGTAACAGTCTAAATTGAGGGATCAGGCGGAGTGGCAGCTCGGCCAAGACCACGGAGAGGAGCAAGAGAGCCATCGCCTTCATGGCGCCCCCACCACCGAACCACTTCGCAGAGCTGATGGAGACAACAAACTCTACAGGCCAGGAGGAAAGGACTATTTCAGTCTAGAGGTCAGCATCATCGCACAACCTGTTCTAAGATTGCTGTCTTGCAGTCTGCCCTTCACTGATGGCCACTGCTTTATTTTCTTGACTTTTTCTTTAAAAGAAGGAAAAATAAAAAAAATATCTAAAAGGATTGGGCCTTTCAGAATTCTTTTAAACCTTTTGTAGAGGTTCTGGCTCAAAACTATCCAGAAGAAAGAAAGGGGAGCTTGTCAGAATGTTCAGTCCACAAATATCAAGATTTGCAAAACTTTCCAAGAATGTTCAAAGTCCACAGTGGGGGGACCATGTAAAGACTTTTTTTTCTTTAACCTGCAGTGCCGTCCCTTGCTTTAAATAAAATTGGAAAGTTTTGCAAATCTTGTGAACATTCTGACAACCCTCCTTCTTTCTTGTGGATATTCCTTTGTGGGGTGTCTTTTCACCGTTTATCCGCGCTCAAAACGTTCCAGGTCAAAATAATCACTAAAAGGGAGCCTGCCTATTTTATTTTACAGCTTTAGAGACATAATCTTGTAATTTAGTCTTCTGTGGGAGGAACTGAATTTGTTTGCCAGTACAGAATGTGGTTTAAGTTGTACATGAATTCCAGGAAGTTAATCCATGTTGTGGTTCTGTTTGATGTTACTTTTACTTTTGTGGGGAAGTAGAACAATTTAGCCCTGCTATAATTTTGGAAAAATGTTTCCTTACATGTTCTAGTTTAACTTGGGCTGCTTTATTATTTGTGAGGCTATGTCTGGTACAGTACAGATGTGCATATTTCTCCAGTACAAATACATTCTGGGTAGAGATGTGATTAGGCCAAACCTTTTGGTTCTGCCTTCGTTATCGGCCCACCACAGGAAATTTCGTTTTCCCGCGGTTCGGTCTGATTTTATTTCAGCTGCCCCGAAACGAAAACTGAAACCCACCCCAACCCTTCAAATTTAATTAATTATAACTCCCCCACCCTCCCGACACCCCCCCCAAAAAAAAACTTGCCAAAAGTCCCTGGGGTCCCAGGAGCGATCTCCCCCTCTCGGGCCATCAGCTGCCAGTAATCAAAATGGCGCCGATGGCCCTTTGCCCTTACCATGTGACAGGAGCTATCGGTGCCATTGGCCAGCCTCTGTCACATGGTAGGAGCAATGGATGGCTGGTGCCATCTTAAAAAATGGCGCGGGCCATCCATTGCTCCTACCATGTGACCGGGGCCGACCAATGGCACTGGTAACCCCTGTTACATGGTAAGAGCAAAGAGCCACCGGTGCCATTTTGATTGGTGGCAGCCGACGGCCTGAGAGGGGGAGATCACTCCTGGGTCCCCGCTGGACCACCAGGGACTTTTGGCAAGTCTTGGGGGGGGGGGGGGTTCCAATTAATTAAATTTGAAGGGTTGGGGTGGGATTGGGGTTTTTTGGGGTTTTTTTAATGTGCCCTTTCTCCCCCCCTCCCCCCCAAAAATAAGAAAACCACACAAAATTTTGTGGGTTTTTTTATCATTTCTTCGGCCCCCCCGAAACACAATGAAATAGGAAATAAAGATGATATTTCCTTTTTCGTTGCAAACAAATGCACATCCCTAATTCTGGGTATGCTCTTGTGGTCCAGAAAATTATGGGTACATAGCTGTGATCACTCTGAAATCCTAAAGTTTCAGAAGCTAAGCAAGATTGGGCCCAGGAAGGTAAGGTGCTGATGTTTAAGTAGAGCACACTTGTTTATGGGAGCCAGTGGTCTGCCTGATTTGGTGTAGGGGAACACTATGGTGCCAAGTGTCTTGATTTTTAAATGAGACACTAACCTGGGATCCTGTCTACTTTATGGACATTAAAAAGCCGGTGACACTTATTTTCCCAAGAATAGCATATTAACTATGGCAAAGACCATACACTTTGGCCTGCTGAAACTTCCTCTAAAGAAAGAAACCTACTTGGAGTCAAAAATACACTTTGCTGTTTTGTTACGCCAGTTCCTTGATTATTGTGCAGAGCTCGGAGCAAGAATTTATTTATTTATTTATTTAACAGTTTTTTATACCGACCTTCATAGTAAATAACCATATCGGATCGGTTTACATTTAACAAGGGTATAACTGGAGTAACAATTCAAGTAAACGAAAGATAAACAATAGGTGGAATAAGTCAAAGTTACAATCAACAGGGAAGGAGAACTTGGAAGCTTGCAACAAGCTGGAAAGAAGATGAGGCAGAATGCAATAAAGTTGCACCATCATGATATTGTGGATTAAGGATTAGCAGCAAAAAGCTACAGAATAATGATTTATTAGGATTAGAAGGGTCACATACAGGAATCGCTGCTAAAGAGAGAAAAAAACCCCATGAAGTCTGGAAAGATGGTGTTTATTTTTCTGGCAATGCAGAAACTGTTTGACAAGAACAATATTTGGATGCTTAGACTTGTTAGATTAATCGAAGTTTATTTGGGAGAGTGTAATTGCACTTGTGCTGTGATTGGTTAAACTTCCCTGTAATCTTTACTTGTACATTTAGTTTCTTGAAGCCATGCAAACAAATAGTTTAATACAAATTGAAAATGACTAATTAGGTAAAGAGCTCTAGAGTAGCAGATTGTCTGGTAGCGTGCAGGCACTGTGCTGCCTGTGTGCAAACATCTGCCTTTGTTTGGTCTGAATACCCTCAATTAATGTAACTATTTGAGATTGCATCACAGTTATCTATTAGACAGGGATTAAGTTCTGCTAGGGAAGAATAATAATACTTCTAAACTCAGCCTCTGTAGCTGAAAACCCTCTTAAACAGCATTAGATGTAGGAGAGCCTGATTTATGTTGGGAATTTGTAGTTCAGTTAATGCCCTGATTGGAAGAACTAAAATTGAAGTAGTGGAAGTGAGGGTAAATACCCTGTGTAGGGGAGATTACTGCTATTAGATAAAATGTATTTTTGAAGGGGGGGGGAGGTTTCATTCTATTAACATAGAAAACAATTGAAACAACAATACAATTGCAAAATGAAGCTTTTTGAATTGAAATTTTGTTGAATTATAACAAATATTATTATTATTATTATTATTATTATAACTGATTGTATGTGGAAACATTCTCATAGCCATAATTCTTTTTTTTTATATTGTTTTTAGCAAATACGGAATGTAAATCATAGGATATCCATCAACTCGGATGAGATAGGCACCATATTAATTTTTGCGTTGTTCAAATCTGTATACGTATGCCCTCTATACTGACATAATTGAGAAACGGACAGTGTTTCTTTGTCAAATGTTTCAGTGCTTTTAAGTGCTATAAGGCTCTTCATTAAATATGTTTCCCGCACCCTATGAAGTCAGTCAGTGAGTGGTGGAGGAAAATGTTTTCACCCACAAAGCTGTTATACAGCATTTACTTGTTTTTAGCAGATATTAATCACCTTTTTTTTTCCCCACTATTTCCTTGTGTGTGTTTTTTTTTTATTGTAAATAATTCAAGAAAATGAGAAAGGGTCACATTACATTGGGAGTTCAATAATAATTAGAATTAAATTAATTCTCTTTATTTACATTTATAACCTGCCTTTTCCAAAGCTCAAGGCAAGGTGCAAACAAAGGCAAAACCTGTCCTCTAGGCCCCAGAAAACGAAATTCCAATAAGGTACAGTAAAAAAGCAACAATGAAACACAAAATGACCCAGAATACAATAAAACAGTATAATAAATAGCAATAAAAACTAATCAAGAGAGAATCACAAATACAACATAGAAAATTGATGATAAAATGAAAAATCAATAGAACTAACCCATTAAAAAGCCAGGACAAAATGGCTGCAGCATAGGACATTACCAGCAAATGCAGTGGCATGATCTGATTTGATAGAATTCTTTCCAACATAGTTTTGATTCATTTTCGGAGTGCAGAGAATATTTTATCTGGTATTGAATATAATCTTTGTAATAAGGTATATTTGTTTTCTTTTATATTTTATATAAAGACTAGCCGTTAAGCCCGTAATAACGGGCTACATTAACATTTTTTTGGTTCATTTCCTTCCCCCTCAGTCACTCCTCCCTCCCCTCTCCCCTCAGTCACTCCTTTCTCTCCCCCCTCCCCTCAGTTACTCCTCTCTCCCTCCTCCCTCCTCCCCTCAGTCACTCCTCTCTCCCCTCAGTCACTCCTCTCTCCCCCCCCTCCTCCCCTCAGTCACTCCTCCCTCCCCTCATTCACTCCTCTCTCCCCCCTCCCTCCTCCCCTGTCACTCCTCCCTCCCCTCAGTCACTCCTCTCTCCCCTCATTCACTCCTCTCTCCCCCCTCCCTCCTCCCCTGTCACTCCTCTCTCCTCCCTCCCCTCAGTCACTCCTCTCTCCCCCTCGGAAGATCTCCGGGGCGGGTCCTTCCGTCCCTCCCTCCCTCCCTTGCGCTCCAGCTCTTCGGGCCGCCGCTCCAGCTCTTCGGGCCACCGCCGCTCCAGCTCTTCGTGCCGCCGCTCCTGCTCTTCGGGCCGCCGCCGCTCCTGCCGCTCCAGCTCTTCGGGCCGCCGTCGCCGTTCCTGCTCTTCGGGCCACTGCCGCTCCTGCTCGTTGCTGCTGCCGCCGCTCCTGCTCCTAAGGAGCAGGCGCCATTTTTTTTTTGGGGGGGGGGGCACGCTCTGCTCTGGCCGACGTGCTCTCTACTGCGCATTTGCGGCACGTCGGTCCGGGCTCCCTTATCCTAGTAGATATTGTTTCTATACTTGTCTCATTGTTGTGAGTGTTTAAGTTTTTAAATTATATGCTTGTTTGATGGGTTGAGAGTGTTATTAAAAAAACAGTGAAATGTGATGGCAGAAAAAGACTATGCGGTTTTTCTATTCTGCCCATTCACACCAACTTCTTAGTTTAGCGATCCCTGCCATTCCCTCAAACATCCTCTGAATTCATGCACTGTCCTTGCCTCCACTGGAAGAGTGTTCCATACATCCATGAACCCCCTCTGTAAATAAATAATTTCTTAGACTACTAAACCTACATCATTTCATCCTCATCCCATGACCTCTAGTTCTAGAGCCTCCTTTCCATTGAAATAGATCTGCCTCCTGTGCATGGAAACCTTTGAGATTTTTAGATGTGTCTATCATATGTTTGTTCCCTATCTCTCCTTTCATCTAGGGTGTACATGTTTAGATACTTGAGTCTATCCCCATGTGCTTTACCGTGAAGACCACTGACCATTTTAGTAGCTACCCTCTGGACCAACTCTAAGCAGTTTATATTATTTCAAAGGTGCGGTCTCCAGAATTGTATACAGTATTATAAATTAGGTCTCACCAGGGACTTGTACAGATACAATATCATATATGATACCAATATAAATAGAAGTTCAATTCCCTCTTTCCAGATTAACCCACTGGGGCACATCCTTGCTCTGTAATCTTGCAGTATAACATAACATGGTAAATGGTCCATTCAGTCTGCACAGCTAGTTGCTCATGGTAGTAACTGCCCCTCCATGCAAGTACCCCCATGCCTTTTGTTGCTTTAATATTTTTTTTGTGTATATATATATATATAATGCCACATCTCCATTTCTTCTTGAATTGGATTGTAGCCTGATATAATCATATCCTAGTCATGGTTTTCCATGTAGCACACCTCCATGACAGTCACTGCATCCAAGTCAGCCTCTTCCCTAATTGTCTGTAGATCCGGGATTCAGCAGTCCTTGAATCATCCCATAGTCCAGGAAGCCGAAATGCTTTAATCTACACAGCCATTCATTCAGCTCCAGAATGTAAGCTTCCCTTCCTAGGCTTTTATCATTGACTGGGAGGATTGAGGAGAAATACCACCTGTGATCTGCTTTACCCTCTTTCCCAGAGCCATGAAATCACTTTTGATATGATCTGTGGTACCTAGCAGTATCTTTCATGCCAGCTTGGATGAGCAGCATCAGATATGTCTGTAGACTTGAAGATTTTTGGCAATCTCATAATGTCTTGGATTTTGGCACCCAGCAGATAGCATGTCTTCTAGGATATGTCTGGTTGACAGATGGATATATCCTTGCCCTTCAGAAGTGAGTCACCAACCAACACTATTCTTGCCTGCAAAGTACAGTGATTGTTGAGCCTGCCGCATTAGGGGTTGCAAGTTTCGGTTCCTCCTTCTCCTGGTCCTGCAGACTCAGCTCAAGGGAAACTGAAGTGGATTATAGAGTTTAATGGTTGTAGTAACCAGGATTCAGATGTCTCCTCGTGATCCAATTTCATCTTCCTCTCTGTTTGAGTTTCCATCTTTGATGCCTTGATAAACATTTAATTGATGTATTCCTCATTCTTTTGGATGCATCTCAGTTTTGCCACCTCCTTTCTGGGTTCCACCACCTGTTTCCTGAGAAAGTCGACCTGCAGACATCTTTCACCTGGAGCTGGTTCTTCACTGGAACAGGAAATCTGTCTGGACAGCTTTGGTCCTTCAGGGAAACCTCTCCAAATGTATTAATTTTGTGCATGCCTTGATAAGAGTGAACTTCACTCATAAGCCAAGATATGTTGAGTATTCTCTGTCTCAAATTCACTGCTAATGCTTTTCTTAATACTTGCATTGTGCCAAATAGAGCTTTCCTCTGGAATTCATAAAATGTTGTTTGCACAGGCACCATGTCTAGATTTGCTTGGATATTCTTTGTAATTAGGCCAGAGACAGTCAATGCAGTTTGGACTATTTCTGTATCTTTTTGCCACATTGTCTTGGTATCTGATTGTATAATTTGTTACTTGAGCATCTTCTCTGTCTTCATATGGTCCATAGAATAGTTGCTTGGTATTGACACATTTATCAGCAGTGCTCTTCTTGTGCTATATCCTGTTTTTCTACATCAAGTGTTTAATCTGTGAGGATAGGGATATCCCAGGGGATCATAATTTCTTCATTCTGTACAGTTTTCTCGGGGCATAATCCCAGTGCTTTGCTGATAGTAATGTTATGCTTACAGTTTCCGGTGGATGAGGTGTGATACTTCTTATGCCTTTTTGTATACAAGCTTTCCAACATCACCATTTGACATCCAGCAATGAGGTGTGTAACCCTTTCTAGTTCTGTTTTGCAGCTGTTAGGAGCTTTTGGTACCTGTTGAAAAAATGAGACTTCCCAAAGTCCCTACCTTTTCCTCAACTGTCCTGTGAGTAAAATTGGCTAGCCTGTAGAATTTAACGTCCACCTCCACACTCAGAATCCCTGTTTGTAGTTCTGTTTGCTTTTTTCACGTGTTGCTTTGATGTATGAAATGTTTTATCTTATTCTTTTAGATTATAATATATATCTTTTTTAATTTGTGAGGTATGTACTTTAGTGCAGCTCCCTTTGTAGAATCTTGTTCCTTAGGGTATAAAAGTAAACTAGATCTTCTAGAAAGAGTTACCACAAAGATCTAATATGCTACCAATCATACTCCCCCAGAAATTTGCTTCATTATTTGTTCTGTTTGCAGATGACAAAAATTTGACCTAAATCATTTACTTCCTGGTACAAAGCAGTACTTTCTTCAGTTAATGACCACTGATTTATCCTAATATGTTTACCTGTTATCTCTAATAGACCTATTTTTTCTTTTAATTTTGTCAGGGTTAATTTTGCGCTTATTTGTATAAGGCCACTAATTGATAGTGTTAACCATAAATATCCCAATGCACCCAAATGGGCAGTATTTTATATACCAAGTTTGAACAAGGGTTTATTTTTCAAATTACTAGTTGGCTTCTATTATGCAAATTTTCTCCCTGCCCCCAGCTGGATATTTCTATAAGTGTGGATCCTGGCTTATTAGCTAGTGCCAAGTTCCAGTCTCAGCAGCTTCTATTTCAACAGCAATTCCTTCAAGACACCTCAGATTCAAATCTTGATATATAGACTACTAACTAAATAGTCACTGGGGAAAAACCTGTACACAATAGAAGTAAATTAGTAGCATCATAAAATGTACTTCACACACTTTGCCGATTTTCATCCTCTCTTTCTGCATTCCTCTTCAAAGATCTACCGGTATTTGGTCCTCATAGCCAGTGGCTTCTGGTAATGCAGATTTACTGCAACTTCTCAAGCTTGAAAGTCACAAGTTAAGCTGTAGTGTATGATAAACCATTTCATTGCCTTCAGTGAGAACCATAAATTAATGCCAGATATGTAAGCAAAATTATATTTATTTTTTGACATCTTATAAAAAGATGGCAGCATTGTGACCATGCTTTGTTCCAAAGCTAAACAGTTAGCAATTACTTTAAAAACATACATTATTGTCTATATTCCTTGGCAGTTTCATCTACCTTATATACTTGTGTATAAGTCAAAAAATGTTACCCCAAAAATCGGTCCTTAAAACTGCGGCCATCTTATTCATGAGTCAATCCACATTAATGCCGGTACCGTACTTCAAGATGCATGATTGAATCATTCGCACGCTCCTCCTCACGATGAGGACAATGACAGCACTTGCAGTTGCTAAGGCACATCCTCCCTAGTGGTGTTCCATTGAGGCATTCGTACAGTTTCTCCTCTGCACCCTCTCCCTTAACTCACCCACTCGCTTCTATCAGAAAGATGGGACTTGAGATTGCGCAGGCATGTCCTCCCTCCTCCCACGCCAGGAGCTGATTGGTGCACCTTAGAATCGTGTGGTTCAAAGCATGTCACTAGGACCTTACGGGGGGAGGTGGGAGGATGTGCCTGAGCAACCGCAAGTTCATTGTCATCCTCATAGCAGCAGCGAGCATTTGAGTTAAAGAATCCAGAGAATCTGTGGGAGAGAAACTGTCCTACTACACTGGGACACCATGGGGGAAGAGGGAGGATGTTCCTGAACAATTGCAAGTGACCTTGTCCAGATAGTAGTGGGCGAGTAAAGGGATTGGGAGGGGGAAGGATTCAAACAGATGGGGTAACCATGGGGTAGGGAGGGAAAGATTCAGATAGCAAGGACCACCATGGGGGGGGTTGGGAGGGAGGGAGGGAAGGATTCAGATAGCAGGAATAGCCATTAGAATAATGACTGCTTACCCTCAGGAAAATGAGCCCTGAGAAGAAAAAAAAGAGCATCTTACACTGCATCGCTGAGTTATAGAACATGCAAAGGAGGCCGATAATTGTGTAGCTGCAAGAGAATTTGACATTAGTGAAAATCTCGTCAGAGAACAAATGAAGAAAAGCTGCTAGAAATGCCAAAGTCAAAGAAAGCCTTACGTTTCAAAATTGCCCCTTTTGAAGGAATTGAAAAGGATTTGAATGACTGGGTAATGGAATGCAGACAAAATGGCTACATTGTGACTCGCTCGAGCATTAGGATTTGTGCCCTTCAAATGGCAAAAGAAGAAAAATATTCAGCGACTGAAGGTCTGAAAGAATTCACAGCATCGTCTGGTTGTTGTCGCAGTTCATGAACAAATATAGATTGTGCCTTCATCAGTGCACAAAGATTTCACAGAAACTGCCTACAGAGCTTGATGAAAAGATCTGTTCCACAAATTCATTATTCAGCAGAGAATAAAGAATCATTCAATATGAATAACATTGGTAATATGGATGAAACACCTGTGATATTTGATATGTCTAGCTATTGCATTGTAGCTGGTGTTGATGAAAAGACCGTACTTGTAAAAACTGGTCATGAAATAACACATTTCACGATGGTCATGTCTTGCCTGGCAGATGGTACAAACTATGTTTGGTGGTAATGTTCAAGATGAAAACGATGCCAAAGAACCTAAAAATTCCAGCAGGCGTAACTGTTCGGGTTCATCCTAAAGGCTGGATGGATGAGGAGGGAACAAAATGATGGCTGTGCGATGTGTGAGGTAGGCGACCAGGCACAGGGCTAAGAAAATGACGATCTCTATTGGTGTGGGATATGCTCTGTGCACATATAACAGAGGATGTGAAGGACAATGCAAAGAAAATGGCGATCACGTTAGCAGTTATTCCAGGAGGTTTGACATCAATGCTTCAGCCATTTGATGTCTGTCTCAACAAGTCTTTCAAGGACCAACTGAGACATAATTGGCAACAATGGATGTGTTCTGGTCAAGCAAAGTTGACGAAAGGAGGAAACCTGATGAAATCAGACATTGATTTGGTAGCAAAATGGATAAAGGGTGCCTGGGATTCAATTCTACCCGAAATGGTCAAGAATTCATTCCTGAAATGCGGCATTAGCAATGCTACTGATCAGAAGATGACGGCATCTATGAAGACAAACGAATCAGCATCGGATGATAATTCAACCATATAGAGACATTCAACATATAGAGACAGCGAGGACAACATTTATGCTGATGGCATCACCAATGAACAGATTCACGATTTATTCGGACATTCCGACGATGAAGAATCAGACTTGGAAGGATTTGAATGAGGCACTTTATTCTCATTTAATAACTGCCAGTACCAGTAAATAAGAGATTTTCTTAAGTTGCTAAATTATATTTCTAATGAGACAGTTAATTCTGCTTTTAAAAAATGAAAGTGATTTTCTTAAGTTATCAGTTTTTCACCATTTCATAAGCTCCCTAGGTTTTACCCTCAACTTATCCATGGGTGACAAAAAAAATTCTTAATTTTGGGGCCCAAAAAATACCCTTGACTTATACATGAGATTGACTTATACACAAGTATATACTGTATTTATGTCTGGGCTTCACAGCTCAGGTAGGCCGGTTCACTCGGGCTCATGCACCATGAATCTTCTTTCACAGCCTCTAGGGCAGGGGTCAGGAACCTTTTTGGCTGAGAGAGCCATAAACGCCACATATTTTAAAATGTAATTCCATGAGAGCCATATAATATGTTTAAAACTAAATACAAGTAAATGTGTGCATTTTATGTAAGATCACACTTTTAAAGTACAATAAGTCTCTGAAAATATTACACCAGGCCTTAAGACACCAATACATCTCCTATTAGGAAAACGGACCAAGTCAGGCTGCTATAGAGTCCTACACAGAAACTACACGCCAGCAGAAAACCTCACCTGAATCACGTGCTGTCCCTCACCTAACATAGAATAAAGAGACCAAAACGCATAACAAGAAGCATGCAGACAAAAACTGAATTGGAAACTGCAACAAGCCAGAGTCTCTGTATGCAGTGTAACAAAGGAAAAAAGAAACATCACACATCCTTATAAAACAAATCAAGAAATATAAAATCATCAGCAGTAAAACTGTACTAACAAAAAGAACATATTTCGAAACAGCTGATGAGTGGAATATCCAATAATTAAAAACTCATATAAAACATTTCCAGATACCAACAAAATATTTCAAAATAGCAGACACAAAGATCCAGTAATGAAAAATAATAAGGATACAAAAATTTTTTTGCTCTGCATACCTGGGAACGTTTGATATCCAGGTGTCCTGAGATTGTTCTGAATTAGCAGGAGGTGGGGTGGTTTGCTTGGAACTTTCTCCTCTCTCAGTCACATACCAGCGCTCTCTCTCACACTGGCTCTCAATGACACACCTATACACACATGCTCTCAGTCACTCACATATACAAATGTTTTTTCTCTCTCACTTATATAGGCTCTTAATTACACATTTACACACATGCTGTCTATCTTTTCACGCTTACACACACACAGGCTTTCAATCACATAAATACATGCTGTCTTTTTCTCTCACACACAGACTCTCATTCACATGCTTACAAACATGTCCTCTCTTTCTCTCATTTACACACAGGCTCTCAATCACATACTCACATGCTCCCTCACCTAAATCAGCTCTCAATCACACACAGACACACATGGTCTCTCTCTCTCATTTAAACACAGGCTCTCAATCACATACTCACATGCTCCCTCACCTAAATCAGCTCTCAATCACACAGACACACATGGTCTCTCTCTCTCATTTAAACACAGGCTCTCAATCACATACTCACATGCTCCATCACCTAAACCAGTTGTCAATCAGACACAGACACACATGATCTCTCTCTTACTTATACACACAGGCTCTTAATCATACATACACATGATCTCTCTCACACACAAAGGATCTCAATCATACACACATACTCTTTCAAACAAACAGGTTTTCAATTACAAACTTACACATACAGGGTCCCAATGGTAAACTTACATTCATGCTCTCTCTCTCACAGGCAGGATCTCAATCACAGACATACTCTCTTTCACATATACAGGCTCTCAATCATTCACATACATGCAATCTCTCACTCACACACACAGGATCTCAAACACACATGCTTGCTCGCTCATTCACTCTCTCTCTCCCCCTTCCCCCCCCGGGAACTCGCGGCAGCAGCAGCCACCTCCCAACGCTAACCTCCTTCATTTTCAGCCCTCGCGGAGGCGAAGGCGGAGTCCCATCGGCCGCGGTTGAAGATTTTCATTTTCCTCCGAGCCGCGCTGCAGTCTTCTTCCCGTCGGACACGCACCCGATGCTCTCCACTTCCTCTTCCGGGCCGCGGGAAGAAGAGAGCACCGGCGTGCTCTCTTCTTCCCGCGGCCCGGAAGAGGAAGTGGAGAGCATCGGGTGCCTGCGCGGGAAGACCCGCGCAGGCACCCGATGACTCCAGCGCTGGCACCCGGCTGACACCCGATGACTCCCGCGCAGGCACCCGGATGACTCCAGTCGGCGTGCTCTCTTCTCCTCCCCCCCGCGGCCCGGAAGAGGAAGTGGTGAGCATCGGGTGCCTGCGCGGAAGAAGAGACCACGCTAGTGTGGTCTCTTCTTCCCGCGCAGGCACCCGATGCTCTCCACTTCCCCTTCCGGGCCGCGGGGGGGGGGAGGAGAAGAGAGCACGCCGGTGCCGCTGACTCCAGCTGTCCTGCCGCGTTCCGCCCGGGCTGACAGCATTTTAAGCCCGGGCGGCGGAGGACCGGGGAGCAGCTGGGTCAGCGGGGAACCGCGAAGTATGGCGACACTTGTCTGCGAGCCAGATGCAGCCCTCAAAAGAGCCATATCTAGCTCGCGAGCCATGGGTTCCCGACCCCTGCTCTAGGGGGATTTTTCTACTCCCTCCATTTCTCCTCAGACTATCCATTGCAATTGTGATCCTTGCTCAAAAGAATCATAATTACAACTAGCAACAGTAACATGGAATAGACTTAATTTTTGGGTGCTTGCCAGGTACTTGTGACTTGGATTGGCCACTGTTGGAAACAGGATGCTGGGCTTGATGGACCCTTGTTCTGACCCAATATGACATGTTCTTAACTCCCTTCCCATTACACTATAAGTGCAGTGTTGCCAGGGTGACACTTTCTCCTTCCAAGGGACACTGAATGCTGTTGACAGCATTCATAGCCTTGGCTAGGTCAAGAAGCAGGAGCCAGGTGTGTAAAATATTTATTCATTATTTAATTTAAATAATTTGTAGCCTGCTGATCCACAAATCTCAGCAGGTAACAGAGGATACATTCAGTACATAATTAAAATCAATATAGACGGCTGAAGACTAATACAAGCGTAGGTCTCCCCTAGCTGTAGCACACCCAACTCTCACATCTAAACTTTGCTAGAAATTAAAGCAGTAAATAGTTCCCTTCAGATTTTGATGCTGTTCTTATAATACTTACACACACATACTAAAGAAGATATATATATATATATATATATATATATATATATATAATGAATTATATGCAAATTTGTTACCTACTGTGCTAAAGTAGTTACTATTTATTTTGTGATGTGCAAGTGGTACTTGCATCTTACAATTTTACAAATATTTTCACATTTAATTTCTTCCAGCATGCTGAATACAGAACTGTAAATGGAAAAAGAGTGACAGTCCCTCTTTTGCTCAGATTTAAGTGTGTTCCTTATAATAATTTTGGCCTGATTCAATGTGCCTGATAAAGGGACCGATGCAAAACAGCACGCTCAGCCGAGCGCACTGTTTAACCCACGGTTGGACACATATTTTGGAGATGCGTCCACAGCCCCTTATGCTCTGAGGGGATTAGCGCGTCCACAATGCGCGTCCAATGCACCGTGAAACTAATAGCACTCATCACATGCAAATGCATGTCAGTGTGGCTATTCACCCCATGTGGGGAAAATAAAAGTGCACCGGACCCGCACGTTTTTACGCTCAGAAATTGCCTGCCCAGAGCAGGCAGTGTATCACACGCCGAATCAGCTTTTTTCCCTCCATATCCCCCTTTTTCCTATTTCCAGCCCATACCAAGACATAACAGATTTCAGTAAGGGTCTAAAGCTTTATTGAGCTGCCTAAACAAAAACAGAAAGGGTGAGATGTGGGAAATATGAGCTTTGCCAGCAAGCCATGTCAGGGTTTTACACTATCTTCCCTTCTCCCTGGCCTTGCACTGAATAAAAGCATCACCTGTGCTTAAGCCTCTCTGCCTAGGAAAGGATACCTGACTGTCATGTATTTCTCTAGCTTATAATTAATCCTGATTGCCTGAAATAAGGGCTGGGTGTTCCCTAGTCAGAGGCAGGACAAAGTCAGGAGGTATAGATTTCAGCATCCAATGAAATGATCCATACACCCCCCCTGAGCCAAGCCAATAGTGTGGTGATACGTCTGTTGCTATGTGGAAAGGAACCTATCATGTAATGACACATCATCTGCCTTTGTATGAATGTACAATAAAAGAGGGCCCTGAGGTGTGCTCAGTCCTTTTTCCCTGCCTGCCATGAAAGCTGCCTGATGCGTATTCATTGCCTCCATATTCTACAGATTGTAAGTTAACGAGCATCTATTTTTCTAACCCGTGATTGCACACTGGTTAGGAAAACGGACGCTTGTAAAATTGAGTGACTGCTTTCCTAACCCACGGACAGCCGACCTCTCCTGGGTGCCTGCTGCCAAGGAAGGTGCTAGGGGGGACACAGTCGATCCTAGCACCTCCTTGGCAGCACGACCCCTAATTTAAATATTGCATGGCGCTCCCAGGAGAGGTGCCTGGGCTCCCATTAGAAAAGTAGGCGCTTAAAACTGAGTTGCCCGCTTTGGGTGCACTTTTATTGCATCGACCCTTATCCTCCTTTGGCATGCCATTGTGATTCGAAGACTGCAGCATGTGCTGTTTTATGTGCCGGTCTAACCCCTACCCCCTCAGAGCAATGTGAGCAAGAACAGCCCGCAATGGTCGCCAGACACTGGAGTTTGGAAATTAGTAGTGCAGTTAAGCCCCTTGTTGCCAGGTCTCTTATTTTCATCCATTAATAAATGGAGAGTGTGTAGATACTTAAAAAATAAATAAATAAATAAATAAATAAATAAAAAATCCAGAAGTTTAGCCTATGATACATTTAGTACTTAACAAGGAGGTGTGCATTAGTTTTTAAGATAATATATACATGACGGATGCATAGAAAGATAAATTACCACATTTATTTTTTTATTTCAAAAGTAGAAAAAAACATTTTAAGCGCGCTCAGAAACGGGTACATAACCACAGTGTCACTAATTTTTCTGTTCATTAAAAACCTGGCATGGCTACAATTTTTCTTTTTACAGGAAGGTTAAAGTCCGATTCAGTATGATTTATTGCAGCGATGTTGTGTGTCACCAGATATAATGTGTATTGTAACCTGCAGGAGGGAACACTCCAGGGGCTGTGTGGTAATGTATTTCCTCAGGCTCCAGTTTTATCATCCATTTTTCTGCTTTTCGTGGAAGGCCAGAAGGGGGTTGGAGGCGAAGCAGTGGGATGCTGCGTTTCCAGACATTTCCTCTTCAGTGTTCTGATTCCCGCACTTGTTTGTATCATAACCGTGTGACTGATTTTTATTTTTTTACTGCAGACATATAACCAAGTACTCTTTTCCACTAAACTTGCCTCTTTGTCCTACCAACTAGCTGAGGGATCCTCAAGTTTCACCTGAACAAACTTTAATATTGCGAGAGCTTCAGGCTCGCCTTGAGCAGCAACGGAGATTTCACCAGGAGGAGCAAGAAAAGGTTGCAGATAGAATCATTCAGGTAAGAGAATAACTTATTCCACTGCCAGACGATGGGTGGAAATGGCCAGTCAGAGACTGCACTGTGGAACCCTGAAATTCCAGGGTGATGAGCAGAAGATGCATCTAATTTTGCACTTTAAATTTTTCAGTGATTTTTGATGGGTATGGTTTGCTGATTTTTCAAAAGATTTTCTCTCTCACTGAACCTGAGTAAAGTTGATGGAAAACCCAAAATGTCCAACATGACCCAAGCATACCAGTAACGCACAATCATTTTATATCGTCTTTAACTATCTTTTCAAAAGTTATGCACTTAAAGAAACAAAAAGGGGATGAATTAACACAAATTTGAAATTGGTAGCAGTGGCACTGGGCATCAAGGTTTCAACTCTGTCCATGGTAGCCTTGATGTCTGGCACTACTACTACAAGTTTCAAACTTGTATTAATTCATCCCCTTTTTGTTTCTGTTACTATTTGTCCAGCCCGTTTTTCACCTCCTTATTTCTTTGCTTCTGCATATATATATACACATAAATCATGGCTTTTGAAATCCGCATTGCTCATGTGCAGCCCACACAAGTGTGTATGTGGGCATTTTAGTATAAGCAACGCTTTTAAAGTCGATCCCTTAGGGAATAACCACTGCTTTTTAACAGCATCAGCAGCATGGGATCTATTTAATGTTTGGGTACTTGCCAGGTACTTGTATCCTGGATTGGCCACTGTTGGAAACAGGATGCTGGGCTTGATGGATCCTCATTCTTACCCCTTTTGGCAACTTCTTAAGTCATTACAGCTGAAGAAAGGAAGTGAGATGCTCTACTAATATCTGGCTAAATTGTTAGTGAAAGAGAAACAATCCTTGCTCTCTCTTGCTTTAAACTGAAAAATTGCCCAAAAAAATCTAATTATAAATTTACTCAAACGTTACATTAATTTTCAAATAGATAGCATTTTGGCCCTTGCTATTGGCACCATCTGCCCACATTCATTTTCCAGGTGGTGCAGTCGGTCAACCTTTCTTGGGCATCTGTGCAGTATCTGTAACACAGTAAATATCCCATGCATGTCCAAATTCTGTTAGAGCGCTGGCCTCTTCCACCACTGCTGGGAGCTATTGCAAGCATGGTCTTCCTCTTTGATTCTTACGTCATCCTACACTCAGGACCTCTTCCATGGGCCGCTGTCAAGTTTCATATGAGGCTGCTGTCCAGAAACATCTGGTCTCCCCATGGTCACTGATGTTTGGTTTTACTGTAACTATGGTGCTCCGTGCAGGTTATCCCCATCCTTTTTGGAAGCCCAATGAATTTGTACCATTGCCCCCTACTAGAAAGTATGAGAGTGCTACCAGTGCAAATAGATCTAGAGTCCTGTGTAGTTTCGCAGCTCTGTAAGGTTTTCCCGCCAAGTCTTACTGTATCAATTTTAACTTTTCACACCCGATTGTAATGGGAGTCTGATGTCACAGACTTGGAAGGGTTAGGTGAAGATAGAAGAACCCGATTTCTCTTTACTGGTGCCAGGTTCCCTCACTGTCTGCTTCTCGCTCACTGATGCACCGGTGCAATAAAATGCATGCCGCCGTGCACAACACATGAGCACACAGTTGTGCACACCTTTCTGTGTGTGTGATTTTGCTCCCGATGCAACCAGATGTTTGTTTAATGTACAAACAGACCTAAGTAAAGCTGCACACAAGTAAGTGCTCCTCGGTACAGATCCCATGTTGATGAAGGCACTGGCTTTTACTCCCCGATCCAGAAAGGTGCATGGGCTTATCTCATGTTTTCTGGAAAGATATGAAGGTAAAGTTTTAAGGGATAGTGCTAGTCTAAGGCCATTCTCCTTCATCCTCCCAGTTTGACTTATTTATTTATTTAACTTTTAACAACCCCCCACCCCTCCCTTCCGGGAGCGGGGATCAGTTGAGAAGGGGGGGGGGGGGGGGCGCCGTCAATGATTTTTCTTCCAGTGTTGTCACAGCCCAAAGAGGAGGTCCAGCAGGGCTGTGGCAGAACCCATCCTGTCACAGCCCGAAGAGCTCTCAGGGTACCGTAACCAAACATTTTGGCTCACAGCAACTCAGCGGGAACCTTGGTTGGGATTATGTTTCCTTACATGCATTACGTTGCACTTCTCCCCATTAAATTGCATCTGCCATTTAGAAGCCCGGTCACCTAGTCCAACAAGGTCCTTCGGCACTTCTTCACAATCCGCTGCTCTTTTAATGACTCAAAACCATTTTGTCTCATCTGCAGATGTGGTCACCGCATTCATTCCTTTCTCCAGATCATTTATGAATATGCTAAATGGCATTTGGAAAACTGACCACTTAGTCCTACCCTCTGATTCCTGTCTTTTATTCACTTCCCAGTCCACAATAGTACATGCTTCTGATCCCATGACCACCCAGTTATCCTGAGGAGTCTCTCATGAGGGAATTTGTCAAATGCCTTCTGAAAATCCAAATCTACTATAATTAACTCGCTCACCTTTATCCACATTTACTTACACCCTCAAAACAAAAAAAAATGTTAAAAATTTGGAAAGGCAAGACTTCCCTTTGCAAAAACCTTGTTGAGTCTCTCCCGTTAAAGCAGGTCTATATTTATGCGGTCAATTATTTTCTTTGTAAGAATAACTATAGTTTTCCGGGTCACCCTGCGCCCTTTTTAAAAATCGGTATCACATTGACCACCCTCCAGTGGTTGTATATGTGCATAAATCATATATTGTGCGCACATGTTTGGGTTATTGTGCTTTTTTTTAAACATCTGATACATTAGCCTACCGCATTTTGGAGTTAACTCTTTTTTTTTTTTTTTTTTTTTATTAGCAGGCAAGTAAAGAATTTTTTGTAACTCATGTCTTATTACATCAGGACTGAAACAGGAGGATCTTTTCCAATTGAATTTATTTTAGATTGTAGTAGCTCTTGGTTTTAGAAACTGGCAGCTACATTATCAAGTGACTCAGTTTGTAGATCTTAATAAGGGATGACTCTCAACACATTCTAAGGGCCAAATAAAAGAGGATAGCCAAAAATAAGCGATCTACAGACCACGACTTCCGCTGGAGTCCAGTACGTGTGCACTGTGTCCAGCCACTTGCTGTTGCCATACTGGTGAGACTTCTTTCCTACCCCCTCCCCTAGCTGGGAGCTGTGAACACTGCCTCCACAGCATCCCCAGCTCCGGCTGGGCCTGAGGAATAGAAACCAAGATTGGGACTCAAACTCATTGTCCAGCACAGCAGCATGCAGCACTGAAGTCATCAGGCTGGCCCTAGTACTGCATCATGTTCCTGACTGGTTAGGATCTCAGCAAGCTGTCAGAAAATAGCTCCGAAATAGACAAACGTTGAATGTGCCTGTTCAGGTGAATATCAGAATGAGATTCGGGTGGAGACGGGGAAACTGCAATGATAATGCTGTCAGGAAACGGGTTTTGTATTCAGCAGTTATGGATCTGTTTGGGATATCTTGACAGGGAATGCAGGGGTGAGATGTGACAAACTGGAAAGCACAAAAACCTGTGTGCATAGCAGGATTCTTCATCGACTTCAAAGTAAATGAGTCACACATTTATTTGTTGGGCCTTTAAAGGCCATTAATGCCTTGGCCTGAAGCAACTTGCAGATCAACATAAACAATGCAACATAAAACAAGACATCTAGCTAAAATCATAACATTATTCACAATAAGTAAAACATAAAATCTCTATCAGGCCGATTCAGTAAAGTCCGCGGGAGAGCGGACGAACGCCTGCTCTCCCGGCGCGCGCACCGGCCCCTCGCAGTATTCAAATTAGGTGTCGCTGTAGAAACGGGGAAAAGGAAGCACTAGGGACACTAGCGCGTCCCTAGCGCCTCCTTTTGACCCGGAGCGGCGGCTGTCAGCGGGTTTGACAGCCGACCCTCAATTTTGCCGGCATCGGTTCTCGAGCCCACTGACAGCCATGGGCTCAGAAACTGGACGCCGGCAAAATTGAGCGTCCGGTTTTCGGCCCGAGAGCCGCGGGCCGAATTCAAATTTTTGTTTACTTTTTTTACTCTTCAGGACCTCCGATTTAATATCACTATGATATTAAGTCGGAGGGTGCACAGAAAAGCAGTTTTTACTGCTTTTCTGTGCACTTTCCTGGTGCCGGAAGATATTAGCGCCGACCTTTGGGTCGGCGCTAATTTCTGAAAGTAAAAAGTGCGGCTTGGCTGCACATTTTGCTTTCTGAATCGCGCACGCATACCTAATAGGGTCATCAACATGCACTTGCATGTTGAGGGCGCTATTAGGTGCCGTGGGTTGGACACGCATTTTCATCCCCTTACTGAATAAGGGATAAGGGAAAACGCGCACCCAATAGCAGGCTAACAGTCGGAGCGCACTGTACTGTATCGAATTGGGCAAAAGCTTAAAAAGCTAAAACAAAAATAGCATTTCTAAAATGTAGATGAAATCATCAAACTAAGATAGGATCTAATTCTAGCTAAGATACATTAAAAGCCTGTTTGAAACATGTTTTTAAAACAGATTAAAAAATCTTTGAGCAGATATTACCTTCATTTCCGAAGGAAGGGAATTCCAGTGGGTAGGTGCTATGGTGGAAAATGCATGTTCTCTGGTTGCAGATAGCCTAGCCTGTTTGATGGGAGGAACATCAAGCAGTGCCCTCTGAGAAGACTTTAAAATTCTTGCAGGGGTATTTACCCACAGTATTGCATTTGCCCATGGTAGAGACTTTAAGGTCAAAAGTTTGAGTCAGCAGGGCAGCTTTATACTTAATTTTCAACTGAACAGGGGAGCTAGTGAAGATTGGCAAGAGCGGGAGAAATACGATCGGTTCTACCACAGCCAGTGATTCGCCGTGCTGCAGTATTTTGCAACAATTAGTGGCTTAATTAAGTTGGGTCTTTAGGCTATGACCTTCAGATGTGAAATTTCTTAGAAAGGAAGAGGCAGACCAGGCGCACTAGGTAGTATTGATGGGTACCGTGTTTGTTTTGCCTTGCTAAAGAGAGTTTAAAAAATAGCTTCTAAATAAGGCAGATTCTTCATAGGTTTTTTTCTCTCTCTCTTTCTCAACTCTTAAAGCTGGAAGAGGAGCACCTAAAGAGTCTGAGGAGGAAAGAACTGGAGGTGCAGAGTCTGAATTTGCAGAACAAACTGGAAGAGAAAACCTGGAGCCAGGAGAAAGATCTGCTGCAGCAGGAGCTCCGGCACTTTCAGCAGAATGTCTGTCTTCTGTACGTCCAGCTGAGATGGCTGCTGAAGCACTGGCGGCAGTGCAAAAAGGTGGAAAAAGAAATAGGAGAGGAGTTCGTAGAGGTAACTTTGCCTTCTCGGATGATGCATTGCGAGCAGTTCAGTGTCCTTATGAGCGATATTGCAGAGGATTAGTAAGGAAAGTTTGCCTTTTTACATAGGACACTAAAATCTCCCTGAGGCAGTAGACAATATGAGGAGTGCTTGAATACTCATTTGGGAAGCCAGGCACATAAGAGAAATTTGATCATTTAAAGCTGAAAAGGCAGAGAGAGAATGACCAGAACAAGCATTGATGAAGGCCAAATATATACAGTACCTTGTAAAAATCTTCACATTCTTGCTTTGCAGTTAAAAAAAAATGCATTAAAGTAGGAGTTTATCACTGATCTATATCGTGTGCTCTGTACTTTCATCATGAAAGAAAAATTATAAAAATATTCTAAATGTAACGGAGAATAAAAAAAAACAAAACCAGAGAGGTTAATATTCAAAAGCCATTTAAATGGATAGCTGAAAGGTTATCCGTCTCAACAGCTTACCCAGCTATATTCAGCCTTTATCCTGATAAATTCTAGCCCACTAATAAGTTAAGCAGCTAGAATCTAGCTGGATAAATTGGGGGTATTCCAGGGGAATAACTGGGAAGAGTTGGAGTTGTTAGCCAGCTAAGTTAACCAGCCAACTCCGATATTCAGAGTAAGCTGGCTAAATCTGGTCGGGTCAAAGCTGTCCTATAATTAGCTGCCTAACTCCTTAAGATAGCCGGCTATATTCAATTGTGCGACTGCACTACTGAAGCCTTTAAAGTTTGTTAAGTTTACCAGGCTAACTTTGCTACCCAGACTGACTGACTATAGACCTCAGTAAGTCTTGATTGCATATGTTTTCACACCTTTTGTCATAGCAAAACCAAATTAGCTCTTTTTCAAATAATTGTCTTAAGGCCCAAAATAAGTTAAATAGAGCCCTCCTGTATCCAGTCTATAGTAGCTGAACTGATTCAAATAATCCTGGATGGAAAAATCAGACTCTTTTAGTTGTATGATGTGAATCAAAACGTGCTGAACAAGGAACTGCTGAAAGAACTCTGGGATAACGGTATTCAATGATACGGATGGGAAGAGACTAGAAGGAAATGGCAATGTGTTTGAATATCCCATGGGGCACTGCCCGGTCCATCATTATAAAGTGGAAATAGTTTGGCACCCCCAAGACACTGGCATGATCTGGCCATCCCTCCAAAGTCAGTAGCCATGAGCTAAGGAAACTGCTGTGGAACATCACTACGAGGTCTAATATTACTTTAAAAGATCTACAGAGGCCTCTGGCTGAGACTGGGGAAAATGTTCACTTTTCAACAATTTCAAGATTACTCCAAAACATAACCTGTATGGGAGGGGGTTCCAAGAAGGAGGGCACTGCTGAAGAGAAACCTCATGATGTAGTGCATGGTGTTTGCAGAGTAAACACTTAGGGGACACCGCACGCATGTGAGAGGTGTGAGTGAGTGTTGTCCGATGAGACCAAAGTGGAGCTTTTCAGTCTATGTATGGCACAAAACAAACGCAGCACATCACCCTGCTTTCTCCACCATAGTGTGGTAATGCTTGGCAGCAATGGGGATACAGAGGCTTGTGAAGCCTGAAGGAAAGTATTGGCAAGTTCTGGAGGCCATAGCTCGGAAACGATATTGACTCAGTAGAAGCAGAGAATGTCTACCAAAATGGGCTGTGCTTGCACCATAAACTATGACATTTTTAATGACTTCAATATGTATACCCTAAAGGAGAGGAGAGACATTCAGGTACCTCAAAAGTATAAATAATGTAAAAGAAACAAACCCTTTTCAGTGGAGAGGAAGTTTTAGGGCAGGAGGTCTCAGTATGAGACTGTAAAGTGGTTGACTACAGAATAACATCACAAAATATTTCTTCATCGAAAGAAAAATGAGGAGATAAACACAGAAGATCAAATAGGGGTCTATGGCTTTGCATCAGTAAATAAACTAGGTGGGCTTTAAGGTACTTTCTCTGCTCTGTTTCTGTGCTGCACTTGGATTGTCCTGTTTGATAGGGAGCAGGATACTCGCTGGCATTCTGCTTATTCAAATATGAATCTCTAGGGCACAAAAAAAAAAATGTTTTTCTCATTACATCTTGTTCTTGTCAGTTAAAAAAAACACCCAGCCATGTTGGCTTGTAGACTTGGTGTTTATAATATAAGGCAGCAGAATTTTCCACCAAACAGACAAATTGGGCAGTGTTCTGATATATATATATATATATATATATATATCTTTTTTTTTTTAGAGCATTTTGGTATTTACAAACCCACTTCAGCATCATGAGTAGTGAATTTAACTGATTTTCACTGTAGGTGCTCTAAAAATAAATAAATAAATAAATAAATAAAGGGGGCATTTCCAAGGCATCTGATATGCAGGTAAACTTACACCTGTGTCTCTTGTGTGTGTTTTCCCTTCTGAGGGCAAAGATGGGGAGGGGCTCAGAGTTTATCTGCTCATGTTAGGACTTTCAGCAAATTTTCAAGAACGTTTGTGTGCATGCTTTTGGATTTTTAAAAAATGAGAGCTAATGCCTGTCCCATGGGATAAGATGTCTAGATGAGTCTGTTTCCCCATGGAACGCTTGAAAGGTTTTCCAGGTTGCAGATGTCTGCCTTTTTATAAATTAAATGCTACCAAAGAATGCCTTATTTAAAAATAAAATAACTAGAAAGCACCGTAGTGAGGAACCCCCTCTTCCTGCGGGAATCCTCCTTCCGCCAGTTCTAGCATCTCTGTGGTGCCGGATGCTGGGCTGCAGGAAGGGAAGGGTTTACATTTGTCTTTAATCTCAGTCATAAGCATTGTACAAAAGATAAAAGCGGTGATAAACTCTCCTCCTGCTTGAGGAGGCCTTAATGGCCTGTGGAGAGTGCCATTTTGTCATAAATAAATCAAAGTGTATTAAACAGGAAGTTGCAGGGTGGGAAAGAGAAAACAGAGCGGACACAATGGTATTAGGTCCTCTAGGCCAAACCTTCAGGCAAGCATCCCCCTCTTTCCCCCCAGGCTCAGGAGCAGGCCTCTTCCTTTGTTTCGCCAGGCGTGCCGAGAAAGCCCCTGCCACCCACGGGTAAGGTGTCCCCGAGAGTGTGGCGGAAACCACGCAGCGCTGCTGTGAACCCGAAACTGTGAAGGCAGGTCGTGGTCCTGCCGAAAGCCTCTGATGCAGGAGAGAGGCCACAGAGCCAAGGGGGAGATAGAGGAAGCAGCAGGGAGCACATTGACGAGCTCCCATTGCTACGATAAGGCTTGGGCCCCAGTTCAGTGCCAGCCCAATTCCCTGCTGCCGCCACCGTCCCCACGTCTGTGGCACTCTGGGCAACCACCTAGCCCATCTAGTGCTTCTGCCAGCCTTGAGAGGAAGGCCTTATCAGTGGAAGTGGTCCATGGACAGGCAGAGGTCTTCCTCACAGGGCTGGCAGAAGCACTAGACGGGCTAGGTGGTTGCCCAGAGTGCCACAGACGTGGGGACGGTGGCGGCAGCGGCAGGAGTGAATTGGGCTGGCACTGAACTGGGGCCCCAAGCCTTATCGTAGCAGTGGGAGCTCGTCCATGGAGTGGTGGTGACTGCTCAGACTAGAGAGCCACCAGCAAAGGGCAAAAAAAAAGACAAAGCTGGCGAAGAGACCAGACCTTCCCGGCTGAAGCAGGTAGAGAAGGATGAAGTGAACAAGCACAGTCATGCATGAGCAGTTCTTCCGCTGCCGTACCCTGCCCCAGCTCATTTCCTTCAGCTGCATGCTGTGTCCAGCAACGGGGGGGAGGAGGGAGTGTGACAAGGGGGAAAGGAACTGAGTGGGGGAAAGATTGCTGATGCAGTAAAATTGTCTAGAAAGAGAAGAGGAGATAGCGGAGGGGGAGGTGGGGGAAGGGGGAGGCCAGGGAAAAGAATGTGGGGTACACACGTGTACACACACACACACCCACACTCCACCCATTTGCTGACATCCAATGATTTGATTTCAAAATAAAAAAGTTGGCCACTGGCTTCACAGCCACTAAGGTTTCTGCATTACACCACTGTCTATGTGGATGAGGTGTGGGTCGAGACTGGTGAAGACTCCTGAAGCAACCCTGCTTTTCAGCCACAGGGCACAGCCCCCAGGCCTCTTTCTTCTCAATAATCTCCTCCAAAGGTACCTGCCGACTACTCGTCTTCAGTTTAGAAGAGCAGCCAACAAGTTGCTGGCATGAAAAAATGAGAAACCCTGCTGCAGACTGTGTCTGTCCCTTCCTAGATGTGACTGCTAGGACTGAACTCAGTATTCTAGGTGAGGCCTTCGCCAGTGACCTGTACAGAAGAATCATCCCCTCCTCTTTTTTTTCTGTGCACAGCAGCAGCACTCTGGCCTTATCACATTTTCATACTAATCCTTGATTTTCCCACCACTCACCAGTAATAACGCAAAAGAGCACGTCAGAGTCAGGACAGCCCACATGGAGTTCAGCCACTGATCCCTACATCAGATTGCCTGAGAATGATGATCATAAGCACTGCAAACTTAGGATGAATTAAAAAAAACCCAAAACAAAATTCCATTTGAATGTGACTCTAATATTCCTTTGCAAGCACACATTAACTTAAGACAATATAGCACTCTGCGGTTTTGCCCCTATCAGGTTATAAATACTGAAATAGAGCATCATTTTCAGCTTAATACTCTGATCATAGTATGACCTTTTTTTAACCTATAACGTACAAGTATTTTATTAAGGTATTTAACCATTGTTTTCAGTGTTGTGCTGTTACTGGCTTTCCTGATTTTGCAAGTTTCTTTCTCTGAATCATTTTAGTATGGGTGTAATAGCTACGTTCTGCCGTGGTTCAGTGTTGCTAGATGCGGTGGTGTGAATAATCCTTGGCAGTAGTTCAGGCACTGATTCAGGATGCTTTTGCTGGTTACCTTGGATTTCAGTGTTTATTAAAATGCCAAAGTGTGTAATTAGCAGCCTCTGTTCTGTAGTTTAGGGGGCTGTCATAAGGTTATTGTTAAATATATATATATAGATATATATGTATATACACACACGCACACTGCTTCTAAGATCTCGTAAACAAAACAGAACACAATGAAGCACAGAAGAACATTTTTGTTAGTGTGGGATTCTTATTTACAGTCTTTATCTCCTCCTGCTAGAAGCTTAGTGCTTAATGATTATAATGATCCCTGTTTAACTCAGTTGAGATGCTCACATGTATTGTTGGGGGGGTTATCCTTACGGGATTATACATGTCTGTACGGAGCAGGCCTTGGGAAGCGCGCGTCGAGGCCTTGCTTATTCTCTGTTATGTTCTCGCTTTGTGAATGTTCTTAATACAATAAACAGACTTAAAACATAAACCAAACAGAACACACAGCCAAGCCACAGTGTTACAGATGTAAGATGTATCTATATGAGCCTGTGTGTAGCTTGTCTGTGTGTTCTGTTTTGTTTTGCGAGGTCTTAGAAGCGGTATTTATCTCTGGTTTTAAAGGGAGATAAGCAAATCGCTGTTCACCTGTGTTGAAAGGTTTTATATAATGGCTGCAGAAAATCAAGCATTTTTAACCTGTTAGGCAGTGTCATTTGTGTCTCGGAATCTCCCAATGTGTACCTGAAAACTTCTCCTCTTCACATGGCTCCAGAGGCAGTGAGATTTGCAGGAATAAAAAACACCATCTTAAATTTTAAAAATGATTCTTTCCATGTATTATTGCCTACCAGGCAGGTGTGCTCGGTAAATGCTGCAAAACCCTTTACATGGTTGCCTTGGAGTTTAGGCATTTTTACGGGTTATCACATGGGTATGGGCTTACCAATCCCCTTGTTTGGTTTCTGTCACTGTTAATGCATGCTCTGTGACATTAGCTATCAAAAGTTCTAATGAGGGGAAAAACTTTGAGGCTTTTATTTATTATTATTTAATTAGTAGTGCACCCATAGGGTTTGCTGAATTCAGAAAATTGTTCCTGTTGCAGATTGAGCAACTGGACTCCCTGCCTGAAATGGACATTCATCCTGCACTTAAAGAGCATGATCCTGACCTGGAGGAAATTGAGGAAGAGGAGCTTGTGTTTGGACTTTCCGACTTTCCCCAGCATTCCTCACCGCACGCTGCTGGGCAGGGACCACAGCTGCAGACGCCAGAGCTGTTGCAGTACCAGAAGCAGGTACCACATGGGCCAGCGCCCCTCTTCCCGGTGGCCTTTGAGTTCTCAGGGGGGTTCTGTAACGTCCTGCTCCATTTATATTGTCCTGCCGCTTATACGGCTGTGCACCATCTCATGCTGAAGAGCTGCAGAAGCAGCATGTCATAACCGCAGTAGTGAAAGATTGATTTTGTTGCAGGTATTACATAATTGGAAGTGAGTAACATTTACTTTGCTTATCCCAGACTGTGAGCCCCCAAACTAAAATGAACCATAGTTTTGTGTGGTGTAGCTTCAAGTTTCCCTGCCTAAGTATGATTTTTAGACAGTCATTTCTGAATACTGCCATGCACTGTATTCATTTACCTGTGAAGGTTATTCTCAAAATAAATCAATAAATAAAATAATGTCCGTCCCCGTCCCCCCCCGTACACACACACACACACACACACATACACACACACACACACACACAAATTAACTCCATTTGACTCAGAGGTGAGTAGGGTGGCTTTGGGAAGGCTTTGGAATTTATTTGCACTAACCCTTTTTTTTTCTTTGGCTGCAGCAGTGCTCTGGCCCAGGTTTATACTGCCTTCAACAGGTCTGAGAGCTGCTGAAGGCAGAATAAAGGCTTTGGGAGTGTCTGGGCGAGCATGTGTTGGTGGGGATGTCTATGGGCAGAGAGGAAAGCACACATGGAGCATTTATGGCAGGGCTCCCAGACTCACCCTGGGGACCCCACAGCTGGTCGGATCTTCAGGCTATCCACAATGACTAAGCGTGGGATAAATTTGCATACGCTAAGTCTCCAGGGTATGCAACTTCTTCTCCTGCCTATTCATTGTGGATATCCTAAAAAACCTGACTGGCATGGTGGGGGCGCGGTCACAGGACAAGTTTGGGAAGCCCTAATTTTTGACAATGACCCCCACCTGCTGTTCTATTTATTTTTAAGGGTGTGATTATATATATTACATGTCCTCTACAAAGGTAAAGTTCTGGGGAGCTGGAGGGCCAAATAGCTGCAACCCATTAAATATTCAGTGGAGGATGTGTGACCCTCCACCTCCCCAAAGATTTATTTTTTCAGCATACACATTCTGCAGCTGAGTGCGCCCCCTTGGGGTCAGAGCCCGAACAGCACAGATACGGAGAAGGGTACCACACTTAGCCTTCCAACTTGTGGTGTGTGTGTGTCTGTCTGTCTGTCTGTGTGTGTGCTTGCTTGCTTGCTGTCCTGGCTCTGACCCCAAGTGCTAGGGAGGTGGAAGATCTCATATCCTGTATTGAATAGTCAGTGGGTTGCAGCTAGTTATATGTTGCACGCTTTTTTTTTTTTTTTTTTAACAAACCTCTTAAATATCTGCTTCTGTGACAGTTGCTGTTTAGGTTTTTCTCATTACGTGTCCTCCAGAGACTAAAAAATAATCTGGGAGAATGGAGCCCTTTGACTGGTTTGGAAATGCTGATTAGAAAATAACATTTTTTTTTTAGGAACTAAGTGCTTGCACAGATTGAGTGGGAGGCAGGAAGAAAGCAGGCAGACTCTGCAGCAGTTAGGTATTCAAATATGTGTTTGGGTAAACATCACTAGGGGAAAATGGAATGCTGCACTCGTATAGCAGCATCTGTACAGAGGGCCGGAGGAATCATGCAACTCCTGATTAAATATAACTGTGGGTCAGACCCCTTTAAATAGACTTGTGCTAGGACCCACAGTGAATCGTGTTTCTGTGTGTGCTTTCTGCAAAGCGGTATACCAAATGAATATCTTTCAGTTCGCAGTCACCAGAAACCGGGTAATTTTATTCTTGCATCTTAAAACTCCGAAGCCAATGGCTGAAATGCTTTTTGTACAAGTACTATGTGAATATTTGTGGCCATAATGTGTGAAGAGCATAGGACAGTGCTCTGTAGGTAACTGAACTTCCAGTCTAGGGTGCCGCTTCCTGACCCGTTTTCACTCACTTTATGACCCTATGTCCCAAATGTTCAAGTAGGTTAATAAACGGGTAATGCCTCATGTTGACTGGCTCTGTTTTCCCATCTCAATGCATTTTATCATAGAATAAGTGTTTTAGGTTAATGGTTGTCTTCTGGTACCAAGGGTGCTGGAGGTTAGACCAGAGAGAAATAGGGCCAGGATGTTTTATGTTGTTGCACCTCAGGGGGGAAACACTCGTCTGTTAGAACTTAATGTAGAGGGCAGTCTGTTACACTTGCAGAAGTTGTTGAAGGTGTGGTTGTTTGTCCATGCTTTCCCTGAATAATTTGGTTGTAAGCTGTTGAGTTAAATTTTTTATTTAAGAGACTAAGGAAGTGGGTTGAGAGTTTTGTTGGATGACCTAGGGAGAAGAGTTAAAAGGAGAGAGCTGATGAGTGGGAATGTTGGTTTTTATTTTGTGTTAATGAATTAGTGATTACTATACTAGTTTGATTTGATAAGATTTTTATTGTTTGTAAATTGCATTGGGTTTATGGGGGGTGGGCAGCAGCACGGAAATTGCATGGGGCGGCACAATCACTAGTGCTAGCCCTGTTGGGATACAAATGGAATGTAATAGATAATCTGGCCCTGCATTTAAGTACAATCAGGCCGATTCAGTAAAATGGCAGTTTCCTCCTGCTCATTTATACTTCCAGCTCATTTTGAACCAAGGTCGAGATCTGGTGCCGTGAGCCTTCACTTCATTTTTATTTTTCCCCTCTTGAGTATCCTTTCCCATCTTTCTTTAGTCGAGTCATTGCTGTAACAGTCCCTGGCTAGGGGCTCCTTCCAGAACCCTGCAGTAATTCCCCTTCCATTGTCCCACGACCCCTGGTCGGATTTTCCACAGGGAAACCCCTTACAGGGTTTTCCATTGCAAATATGCTTGCAATTCTGCAGATGCAACCTACCCATGGAACTGCGAACATGATCAATTTTAAATGCTCTGTGTGTCTGTTATGCATTTTTCTTTTAAGACCATACACTACTTTGGTTGGAAATAGGCTGCTGGAGCTAACCTTTAAAAAGGAGATAGGGCAACTTTTAAACTGGAACAAGAGGGAAAACCAACAGTTGCTCAGCAGTGCAAGGTCTGGAGGGAGGAGGTATCTTTGAAGGATACTAATGAAACAGAGTGTGGAAAATCCCATAGATGGAACTTACCCAGGAAGTCTCTTGGCCTAATTCCTTGCATGCTGTTGCCTCTTCATTTTCATTATGACTGTCTTTAGCTGTTACTAGCTAGGCCTAAAAGTGCATTCTCAGCCCTTATAATGACAGTCAGCATAAACTAACTAAGGATTTCAAGCTGGAAATCCAAACGTTCACCACGTGAATTATGGCATCCCAATAGAGAGTTTCCAATAAAAGCAAAAGTATGTACCTATAAGTAAAGAATCACCTGAGCTAAAAGATTCCAAATTATCCCTGTCAACTGAAAAGCAGGTTGTTAATACTAACAAAAAACACACTTTGAAATGTCTATATGCCAATTCCAGAAGTCTAAGAAGTAAGAAGGGAGAGTTAGGGGCAGATTTTAAATACTTGCGCGAGCGTGTACTTTTGTTCGCGCAGCAGGCGCGAACAAAAGTACGCTGGATTTTATAAGATACGCGCGTATCTTATAAAATCCGGGGTCGGCGCGCGCAAGGGAGTGCACATTTGTGCAACCTGCGCGCGCCAAGCCCAGCGCGAGCTGCCTGTTCCCTCCGAGGCCGCTCCGATTTCGGAGCGGCCTCGGAGGGAACTTTCCTTCGCCCTCCCCCACCTTCCCCCTCCCTTCCCCTACCTAACCCACCCCTCCGGCCCTATCTAAACCCCCCCCCCTTACCTTTGTCGGCAAAGTTACGCCTGTCGGCCGGCTGCCCCGCTCCATGGTCCGGTCTCGGGGGCTGTTCCGGAGGCTGTGGCAACGCCCCCGGGCCGAAACCACGCCCACGTCACCGCCCCCGAAATGCCGCACCCCGCCCTCTAAATGCCGCATCATCCTGCCCCGCCACGCCCCCGCCAGGAAGCCCCGGGACTTACGTGCGTCCCGGGGCTCTGTGCGCGCCGGCGGCCTATGCAAAATAGGTGCGCCGGCGTGCGTAAATCCGGAAGGATTTACGCGCGCAGGGGTTTTAAAATCCGCCCCTTAGTGTATAGCAGTGAGCAGGGCCGGCGCGTCCATTAGGCGAACTTCAGCGGTCACCGAGGGCACCAAAGAGCAGCCACATGGTGCCGCAAACGGGGCCTATCCCGCTCGTGGCAAAGAGAAACAGAGACACTGTGCTTCTCAGGGCTGCGAGTGAAACAAGTGGGGGGGGGGTGTGACTCGGGGAGGGGGCACGGCCTGGGAGGGGGGCAGCGCAAGGGTTGCCTAGGGCACCCAATACCCTTGCACTGGCCCTGGTAGTGAGTGATGAGATAGACATAATTGGCATCTCAGAGACCTGGTGGAAGGAGGATAATCAATGGGACAGTGCTATACCAGCTACAAATTATATCACAATGATAGGGAGAATCAGCTTGGTGGGGGGTGTGGCACTTTGTCTGGGAGCGCATAGAATCCAACAGGATAAAGATCCTGCAAGAGACTAAATACACAGTAAAATCTTTATGGTAGAAATCCCATGTGTGTTGGGAATATTGGTAGGAGTATACTACCATGCAACTGGCCAAAATAATGAGATGGACCATGAAATGCTAAGAGAAATTAGGGAAGCTAATCAATTTGGCAGTTCAGTAATAATGGGAGATTTCAATTACCGCAATATTGACTGGGTAAATGTAACATCAGGACAGGCTAGAGAGATAAAATTCCTGGATGGAGCAATTGGTTCAGAAACCAATGAGAGAGGCAACTATTTTAGATATAATTCTTAGTGGAACGCAGGATTTGGTGAGAGAGCTATCGGTGGTGGGGCCACTTGGCAATAGTGATCATAACATAATCAAATTTGAATTAATGACTGGAAGGGAGAAAATAAGTAAATCTACAGCACTAAAATTTCAAAAGGGAAACTTTGTTAAAATGAGGAAAATAGAAAAAACTGAAAGGTGCAGCTACAAAGGATGAGTGTACAACAGTCGGTACTTTTAAACAATGTCCATAACTTAGAAGTGCAGTTCCAGCTGTATTCCATGCATTAAGAAAGGTGGAAGGAAAGCCAAACGATTGCTGGCATGGTTAAAAGGTACAGCGAAAGATCTGTTTTAGCCAAAAGAACTTACTTCAAAAAGTGGAAGAAGGATCCATCTGAAGAAAAAGCCGAAGTATTGGCAAGTTAAAATATTGATAAGAGAGAATTTGAAAAGAAGTTGGCTGCAGAGGCAAAAACTCATTAAAAACTTTAAAAAATATATCTGAAGCAGGAAGCCTGCAAGGGAATCTGTTGTTTGATGATTGAGGGGTTAAAGAGGCACTTGGGGAATATAAGGCCTTGGTGGAAAGGCCGCTTGAGTTCTTTTCTTCGTGTTTACTAATGAGGATGTTGGGGAGATACCCATTCTGGAGACAGTTTTCAAAGGTGATGATTCGGATGAACTGAAACAAATCACGGTGAAGCTGGATGATGTGGTAGGCCAGATTGACAAACTGAAGAGTAGCTAATTGCTTGGACTGGACGGTATATACCCTAGGGTTCTGAAAGAATTGAAAAATGAAATTGCAGACCTATCACTAGTAAATTGTTTACCTATTATTTAAATCATTCATTGTACCTGAAGACTGGAGGGTGGCCAATGTAACCCCGATATTTAAAAAGGGTTCCCAGAGTGATCTGGGAAACTATAGACTGGTGAGCCTGACTTCAGTGCTGGGAAAAATTGTGGAAACTATTCTAAAGAACAAGATCATAGAAAATATAGAAAGACATGGTTTAATGGGATATAGCCAGCATATACCCAGGGGAAATCTTGCCTCACAAATCTGCAATGTTTTTGTGAAGGGATTAATAAACGTGGATAAAGGTGAACCAGTAGATGTAGTGTATTTGGAGTTTCAGAATGTGTATGACAAAGTCCCTCATGGGAGGCTTCTAAGAAAACTAAAAAGCCATGGGATAGGAGTCTATGTCCTTTTGTGGATTACAGACTGGTTAAAAGACAAGAAACAGAGAGTAGGATTAAATGGTCAGTTTTCTCAGTAGAAAAGATAAACAGTGGAGTTTCTCAGGGATCTGTACTTGGACCGGTGCTTTTTAATATATTTATAAATGATCTGGAAAAGGAGTACAGTGAGTGAGATGATCACATTTGCAGATGACAAAATTATTCAGAGTACCGTAGTTAAATCACAAGTGGATTGTGATAAACTGCAGGGGGAGCTTGCGAGACTGGAAAATTGAGTGTCCAAATGGCAGATGAAATTAAATGTGAACAAGTGCAAGGTGATGCATGTAGTGAAAAATAACCCATGCCGTAGTTATACGATGTTAGGTTCTATATTAGGAGTTACCACTCAGAAAAAAGTTCTGGGTGTCATAGTGGATAATAAATTGAAATCATCAGCTCAGGAAGCTGCGGCGGTTAAAAAAGCAAACAGAATGTTAAGAATTATTAGGAAGGGAATTGTGAATAAAACGGAAAATGTCAGAATGCCTCTGTATTGCTCCATGGTGAGACTGCAGTTTGAATACTGTGTGCAGTTCTGGTTGCAGCACCTCAAAAATGATATAGTTCCACTGGAGAAGGTGCAGAGAAGGGCAACCAAAATGATAAAGGGCATGAAATGGCTACCCTATGAGGATAGGCTAAAGAAATTGGGGCTGTTCAGCTTGGCGAAGAGACGGCTGAGGGGGGGTTTGATTGTAGACTATAAAATCATGAATGGACTTGAATGGGTAAATGTGCATTGGTTATTTACTCTTTCAGGTAATAGAAAGACTAGGGGGTTAGCAAGTAGCACATTTAGAACAAATCAGAGAAAATTATTTTTCACTCAACACAATTAAGCTCTGAAGTTCATTGCACTTAGTGCAGCTGACTTTAAAATGGTTTGGATTAGTTTTTGGAGAAGTCCATAAACTGCTATTAATCATGTTGACTTAGGGAATAGCCACTGCTTATCACCTACAATACATGAATGTAATCCACTTTGAAGTGCCAAAAAGTGGAAAATAAAAATCTAAATAAAGAAAATTAGTAATTTGGGATCTATTTAATGTTTTGGTACTTATAATATGGATTGGCCATTGTTGGAAACAGGATGCTGGGCTTGATGGATCCTCTGTCTGACCCAATATGACAAGTTCTTATGTTCTTAAGGGTAGTTCTCTTAAAACTAGGGCAACAATGAATATAAAAATGTTAAATAAAATAGGTAAAAATATACACTAGAGATAACTGAAAAGAAGCTACCACTCTACACAAAAAGCTTGTGGATAGATCTTACTTATATGGTAAGGATTGTGCATATTCATCCTTGGCAGGAAAGAGAATGCCAAGCAAGAAATTCAAATCATATATTATCAGGCATTTAAACTGGAGGGTGGGGTGGCATGAGGTAGCCAGTGAAATTGGCAGGTCACCCCAAGCGATACAGGAAGTGGGAGGAGAAAAAAACAAATCAATCAGCTCAAAAAATTAGAAAAGGTGACTAGTAAGAGCAGCAAACCAAGGAAGAAAAGTTGTACAGCTATGACCACAAATGTTTGTAGTCTGGGCAATAAAATCCCAGACCTGCAGATCCTAGTAGTGGAGGCTGACTTGGACATTGTTGCTGTTAGACATGGTTCACTGAGTCTCATTATTGGTATATGACCATCTCAGGCTATAGCTTAAGGAAGAAAAGAAAGGGAGAGAAGTAGCTCTTTATGTTAAAAACAATATCCATATAAATTACAAAGAACCATATGCAGAAGAAACTCATATAATTGCAGTCAAAAGAGACCTCACATCAATTATGGGTGAATGTTGGACTCACTTATTTGTGGTTTATATTTTAAAACCACTAAGAGTGATCAAATGCCCATACAATGTTTATAATCCTAGGTCTCACAAATCTATTTTTGAATTTTCTTGTTTTCTTATTTTTGTTGAAATTTTGTTTTTTTGATAAAATCTACCCTTTAAGATGCAAATTTATCAAATGTGAACTGTAGACATTTATTTATTTAACATTTTTTATATACCGATAGCCGTATGCACATCGTATCAGTTTACAAGGAACAAGCGGAAGGCCAGGAACAAGGCACAACCGTAACATGGAACGCATAAGAGTAACATTTGAATGCATTTGACTGAACGTAGGAGATATATTTGACAGCAAAGGAGCAAAACATTAAAATAACATAAGAATGAATTTAACTTGGCATTGTATTAATACGGTAAAGGGGATAAGTATTCAATTATTAGGGGAAGATTCTGTAATATCATAACGTTCTAATGATGGAAAGAGGGAAGAGATTTAAGGTGGGTATTAAGAGGAGTATGGGGAAGGGGGGAATGGGAAATTTGGCTTAAATGCAAGCTGGGGTGTGGGCTGCTAGGGTTGGTTCAGGCTTAGGGAGATTTGGGGGGGAGCTCCAGGGGGGGGGGTTGGAAAAAATTAGTGAGTGGAATGTACGGAGGGGACAGTTTAGATTGAAAAAGCCATGTGTTTAGTTTTTTTTTTTAATTACTTATCTTATTACAACATATAAAGAAGGGCTTGCTCGACATGACTCGTGTTTCGGAAGATATTTCCTTCCTCAGGGGCGCAGGCGACAATTCAATCTAACTTGACTCTCTGAAACAAAAAATCATACACTAGAGTGTCCATACGAATCTCAAAAGAGACGTTAAAAAATGTGATATATACATGTCTTGGTTAGAAAATAACTTTTTCAGAAACTGCTAAAGCGTTTCCCTGTAGGATCTGCCATCTTACTTTCATTTATTTGTACAGTTTGATTGGGTAGTGAAACACCAATAGAAAAATGGCAAATTTAAAAGGGCCAATCAGCTTAATGCTCATTGGTGATAGAAGATAATATCCCAGTATTCTGAATCACACAAACGATATCCACTCTATATTATTGTTCATACCCTGTGGAAAACTTGAAGACAATTTAAAACCCCAGTGTTATTTATAATTTAACTGTGCTTTAGTTAGTCCAACGTAAATGGTCAAAAGTGTGCTGACATTGCAAACAATGTTTTACTACATTTGTATGTAATATACTGTGATGTTCTCGTAAACAGATTTTAATTGGCCTTGTGCGTCTTATGTAGACTTGTGGACAATTACACTGTAGCACATAAACAACATTGTGAATTACAATCTGTAGTGAACAGTTTCTGATAATGTACTTTAGTAATGAGATCTTGCCAGGGATTGCCATCAAGAGTGATTGAACACATTTATTGCAAGAACCGCAAGAGGAGTGCCCAAGCTGATAGTTTTTCCATTACATTGACAACTGGAGGTAGAAATGCACGGATAATATGATTTCTAATGCTAGAGCCCTTTTTAAAAGAAAACAAAGGCTCATCAGAAAAAAAATCGCATGAAATTGAAGCACATTCCAGTGTTGACACATACTTAGAGCTATAAATGCAGCCTTGTTCGAGTGCTATAAAACACAAACAACTAGAGTTAGCAGATCTTTATCACGATACTCCAACAACGCCGAGCGAGGGGAATACAATGCTTGCTTATACACTGCCTTAAATATAGATAAAGGATAACCTCGCTCAAAAAATTGTGAAGCCGAAAAATTCTGATCATGAAAGATCCAAGATGGCAATGGAGTGCTAGCACCGTGAGCGTGGTGCTCTTACCTTGAGATTTTCCTTAAAGAATTTCCTATTTGAAATGCCCCATTCAGCCAGGAAGAGGCGAGCTCAGGAAAAGGCTGTCCCTTGGGCCCCCTGAGATGTCATGAATGGGCCCGATGGACGCCCACGTTCTTCAAGGAGCTGTAACATTGGGAGAGGAGACGCAGGAGCAGGAACAGAAGGTGAGGAGGCGTGTTCCCCGCCGGACCCCGAGACCACGCTGTCCCAATGGTGAGGGAGGCGCCGAGGAATCCTGCACTGCTGCAAGCCCCGGATGGAGACCCAGAAGCTCTGCATGTCGAAAGTGCTAGCGGAGAGAGCCGGGCAGGGAGTCTCCTTTCAGGAGAAAGCGGCATGGAAGAACCGTCCGGAGGGTATGAAGCGCTCCTTGGCAGCCCAGACAGAGGTGAAACAGAGCCAAGTTTACCGGGGATTACATCCACGCCACAGCAAATAAGTCTGATAATTTCCTCTTTTTGCCCGCAAAGACCAGATCAAATAACTTTAGAATTTTTATGGGAAGCTATTGTTGGGCTAGGTAACTTGATGACTAAACAGACTGAGCCACTTACGCTTAAAATGGAAGACCATGAAGCATGAATTATATCGCTGGAAAATACTGTGAAGGTTATCCATAGTCAAGATATTGAGAAGATATTACTTAATTCTGTGAAAAATAAGCATGAGCTCTTGGTAAAAGATAATTTGGCTTTGTTAAATAAAATTGAAAACATGGAGAATCTATTAAATAAGAATCTTTGAATAATTAATTTCCCCAAAGTTTCCTATATATTGCCAAGAGACATGTTTAGCAAATATCTTCAGGAAATTTTGAAAGTATCTTCTGATCAAATTCCACCACTTACTCGTGTATTTTATGCCCCAGCGAGGGATAACTTAAAAAGAGAAACCTCTGGTGTGACTATTTGACCCCCTGAGGGAATCAGGGGAGGTTAAAACTGGTGTAACTGGTTTAAATGTTTCGGATCTTCTGGAGATATCTGACCAAGCCCAAGCAGAGCCAGCTACTTTATTAGTTAATTTTGCACTGGAGATGGACAAAGAATGGATTTTGAAGTTGTTCTTTAAACATCATCTAGAAAAATTTATGGGGATGCAAGTGAGAATATTTCTGGACGTTTTCAAATCTATTCAGAAAAGGAGAAAATTCTTATTATTAAGACCTCAGTCATACAGATGGGAGCATCTTTTACGTTAAGATTTCCCTGTAAATGTCTAAGTTTAAAGATAAATCGTTTCTCTTTTTCTTACCATCACAATTAATACAGTTTTTTGTCTGATAAATCTGAATTACAGCATGTGTGAGCTCTTATAACTTAGCTCCAATGCCTAATTAAGTCTGAGTTTGTTCCACCTCACATAATATATATAACTCCTGCCGATGCTATGATTCTATTTCTATATGGTTAAGATAGATGTGACCACTTGGATCTCTCATTGTGGACTTGTTAATGTATATTTAGATTGTGGTATTTTCTTTTAATTTTATGTGAAATTTATGCTGTATACATTTGATTTATTGTCAAGAGAATTATTGATATAATTTGTAAAAGTTAATAAAGAATAAATAAAAAAAAAATTTGTGAAGCCAAAACTCAATGATAGAGCATATTCTGAAGAATTGGCTCACCGGAAGGCCATTTTTAAAAGCACACAGATGGAAACTATGATACATTAAGACATTGTTATGATCTGGTTGCTTTCGGTACACTGTAGTCTCCAAACCATTATCACTTTTAAATATCAACATATCCAAAAATGAAATTTGGTCTGTACTGAAATTCATAGTAAATTTTAAATGCAAATCGATGGTGTTTAAAAAAACTTTACTAGAGATTCTTCTGTTGAATTCCAAAGAAAAAATAAATCAATGTATCTAACCCAAAAATTAACAAGAGAAAAAATGATTTATAAATACATTTTTATTCCAGCACATCCATAACTAAATTCACTTTAGATGGAGCTGCTGAAGAGCCCATGGCTATCCCATGAGTTTGTATGTAAAAAAATATTGAATTTAAAATAGTTCTTCTTTAATACTAGTCGAGCTAGAGCCAATAGAAATTTAATAGGAATGCCATGTGTGTGTTGTGTAGACAAAAAAATGATTTCAATAGTCTTAAGTTCAGTGTCATGAGAAACACTGGTATAAACAGAGATGACATCCATAGTAACTAAGATGGTATTAGCAGATGGTAACAAAACACTCTGTAATTTAACATGTGGGTAGTAGGGAAAAAGGTCTTTTTCTGGATACCAGCAGGGTTCTTACAAGCCAAGCTAGCCAAACAGTGAGGAGGGGTTTTACAAAAACCTCCTCACTAAAAACACAACTTTGCACTAAAATCCAAAATGTCATCACTGAATGATGAGGCACTGTAATCCTCTCAACGGATGGAAAGGAATAACCAGGTCTTCTCCTTCCTGTCCTTTGGTTACGGCGGTTGCCTAGCCAGCAGGAATAGGATTATACTCGGGCACAACCAAATTTTGAAAAACTTACTAAAGTCTTTTTTTATTCTAAGGAAGAGAGAGACCCTACCAGGCAAAGAGTGCACTGGAATTGAGCAGTCTCCCAACCACACAACACACGGGAGCAAAACCCACCTCCTCTCTCAACAAAACCCAAACTAAACTGACCACACTCACTATGGCTCTGACCCCGCCCTTCTGGACAAGAACTGTACCATTGCAGGCATCCTTAGGGGAAGGCGCTTCAAGGAATGGTCTGTCCCTCCGAGCTATTACCTGCCAGGCAGGGATCTAGGGCCAGCTAGTGGGAGATCAAGGGTCTCCCACACATGCATGCTCCTCAAATCTTGAAAGCAAATTGTAGAGCTAGGGTTCACTTCTGTGAATCCAGGAGGGACGCCTCAGAACGCCAGGAAATATTTCTTCACGGAGAGGGTGGTGGATGCTTGGAATGCCCTTCCTGAGGAGGTGGTGAAGACAAAAACAGTAAATGAATTAAAAAAGGCAATACTGTGAAGGCTAGAATTGTAAATTAAGAAAAGAGTGCATGGGAGGTAACCAGCATGGAGCAGCGTCTAGTAATCCTTCTAACAGAAGGCACCGATTAGCTTACATGATTTTGATGCAGCTGCAGCATTGCTCTCTGCTTCCATCGGTGGGGGACTCCTCCTACAGCCAAGTCCAAAAGCAAAGCGCGTGGCTATTCTCTAAGTGCCATTAGCACTTAGAGAATAGCCACTGCCATTAGCAATGGTTACATGGAATAGACTTAGTTTTTGGGTACTTGCCAGGCTCTTATTGCCTGGATTGGCCACTGTTGGAAACAGGATGCTGGGCTTGATGGACCCTTGGTCTGACCCAGTATGGCATTTTCTTATGTTCTTATGTTCATGCAGCAGCATTGTGTATGCATTATCAGGAAGGCCGCTCACCCTGTAAAAAAAAGTTGCTAGCAGTAATTTTGTTATGGGTTTGACAGTTGCTTGGTTTTGATTAACAGAAACATGAGGGTAACCTGCACAGAGTAGCAGTTACTACCATAAGAATCTTGCTGGGCAGGTTGGATGGACCATGTCATCTTTTCCTGCCATCATTACTATGTTACTATTTAGCAAGATCTGTCCACACTGAATTTGCTTAGCATTAAATCTAATCTTGGTCTTCAGACAGCACGGATTCTCAATTACTTTTTGGTAACTTTTGTTTGCTCTACGTATTTTCTTTTTTACTTTTTCTCTCGATTTTTGTTTGTCAGACAGTAGGGATGCAGTCACTGCACTGTAGATTCATGTTTGCTTAGTCTACCAGACTTTGTTCAATCTTCATAAAATTTTGCAGTGTAAGCATATATTAAAACATAGAACTTTTGGTTCTCATCAACAGCATTATATGATAGCTCATTTTTAAGCTGTCTTCGCATACTGCTGAATAAAGGCTTTCTAAACTTCTCAAACAGTCTTACCAGAGCCTTTAAATGCTGGGAGTTTCTCCATTCCCGTAATCGGCCAGCATATTTGGAACCAGAGGTAAAAGGAAGGTGGCTACGTGCTGCTGCTTTTTCTAATTATCTGGCAGTGAAGTGTCTGCGATGGACTAATTTGCCAGTCTCTGCTTCTGAGCAGCAGTCTCTGTCCAGCAAGATAATTTGTGTATTTTCTAGAGCTAACATTTCAGTAAGATCCTTTAGAGCACTTCTCACTATGTCCCCAAAGGGTATGACCATAGGCAGTTATGCAAAACATGTAAAAGTGTGCCTTCCTCGGGGCTGTAAATTTCCTGGTACTCATTAGTGCCTGAAATCTGGGCGCTAACACCCATAGCCTACAGGGGGTAGTCTGGTACTTTGTATTGTCACTTCTTTGCCCCACGTAGGGCCTGGCAATGAGGAGGCAAAGCAGTTTTGCAAGCTGCAAAAAAAGGGCCAGGACTCGTGCGGGACCCACTCACTACTAACTCCAACTCCATCGACCTTCCCCCCTACCCCCTCCAGGAATATGTTAGGCTGGTGTCCGCACAAGATCATGGAGAGCATTCACTTCTGGGTCTCTCTTCAATACACACTTTATAAATAAATACGGGGGAGAGAGAGAGAGAGACCCTTCTGGGATATTTAACACTTCTTTATAAACTACCACCATCATCTCTAAAGTAATGAAGTCTCATTTACTTTTTGTATGATATTCCTTTTTATTGATTTTTATTCAAATTAATCTTGAGATCAATATTCAAAAGCCATTTAGTCGGATAACTTGCAAGTTTTCCATCTAAATGGCTAATACAGCATATCAGCCGCTCATCCAACTAAATTATAGTCGGATAATGATTTTTCCGACTATAATTTAGCTGTATAGAAAAGGGACGTTTCAGGGGAGGGATGAGATATTTGGATAACTTAGCTGACTATCGGGAACATCAGGCTACGTTAGCCGGATAACTTTAAGCCTGCTGCAGAGCAGGTCTAAAGTCATGCAGCCTTGTGTGGCCGAATAAGGTGCTACTTAACTGGATGTCTTGAAAAGATATCCGCCTAAGTAATGCTGTCATCACCTACTATACTAAAGGTCAAAATAAGCTGCCCAATCCCCCTCCCTCTCTCATTCCCCCCCCCCCCAAAGCATAATAGAAGTCAGCCTGTATACCCCCACCCCCTAAACCTTTTTAAACAGTACTGAATTGCACGATATTGTGGACCAGGCCTCGTCCCGATTTTTACCGTAAAAACCAAATCCGCCTTCCTCCCTCCCACCCATCCACAAGGAAGTGGGTGCTACTCCTGCACCCCCTTCTCCTTGCCCTTCCCATCCCCACTGATACCTTTTTTTAAATGAGCCAGGTGCGAGGGACCCTCTGCTCCACTTCCGACGTCTCTAGCAGATAACTTATGACTGGTATATTCAGACTAAACAGAAGCAAGTCACTTAAGTAAATTTAAAAAACAAAAAAAAAAACCCCAAAACCAGCCTAAACCTTGTTCTTAATCTCAACATGTACTATTTCCACTACTAATACTTCAAGAAATTTCATATTAATATAGCTCCATTCTAATCAGAATCTTTTTTAAAATGAGTCACATTAAAATAGTTCACAATCTAAAATAACTAATAATAATCTCCAAAATTATTTATATTAATGAGGTAAAATAACATAGGGATATTTTTTTAATAAATATTCTTGTTTTAAATTAACTGGAGCTTTTATTTAAAAGTGTAGGATCCATCTATCTTTCATTGTATTAATTCATATTATTGTGTTTGTTTTTTACATTACTGCATTTTCATTATGTTTTGTAATACAATTGTAAAAATGCTTTTAAATAACAATGTGATGACCCATTGAGACAGCTGAGACAATGATTTATTATGCCCCTGAGGAAGCTTCTGGTAAACGAAACGTGCCTTGTGTTGTTAATAGCTCTTTTGGGGGTTAGATTTATTGTGTGTATGTATCTGGGTCGTTACTAGATGAAATATTTTGTGAATATGTATTACCCATGGAATTTTATCTTTTTGATTTATGAATTTTCTAATATAGTTTTTGCAAAAGATGTTTTAATTGATTGTTTGGTCACCACACCCGTTAATAACGTTTTGATATATTGTGGGAACTGTATGAAAATGGTTACAACCCTAATACCTGTATCAGGATTCCAGGAAGGCTTGGAGTAACCCGTACTAGAGCAGCTATGGTTATAACCTAATACCAACAAGCAGATTGCATCTGAAATTTTGGACAACAGTTCACTTGTTTTGATGGCTGTGTGGATTATTTAAAAACTTGGTGATAAAGGCATAGGTGGGGGGCCTAGGTGTTGGATTGATTGAATCTTTTAAGGACCAACGATGACGACAAGGCTTAGAATAGTCTACCAAATGGAGGTTGTTAAAGGCTGGCACAGTAACAAATTTTAAGCATGCTTGGGCCAGGTATAGAGGACAATGGTAGGAATAGGTTTGTTGCATCAAGCTTTTCAATTTGTGTTAAAATCACTCCTAGAGGATGTTGTGGCGGCACTCCAGCCAGACAAGCAACAGTAAACTTATTTGAGTTTGAGGGCTATCGAAGATAAATAAGAGGTGTGAGAATTTGGGTGAAATGGGCATTTTGTAGCTATGTCTCTTGGCAGAGTCTGTCTGCTGATTGCTACCCATGCATGCTCCAAATATCTTTATCAGCGCATGACAAATATTCTCTTTTTTTGCCCAGCATCTCCCAAATATTGCTTTAATGGTGCTGGCTGTTTGCAGTTATTTTTCCACTGTTCAGATGCCAAGAATAAATGGTAGCATGGTAGCATGGAGCCTCTAGGCATTGACAAGCCAATGGCTGGAAGGACATATGTTGGATTTTTAAAATTTCATTGTCACTGTTTTTGTTTTGATAAAATAGGCCCGGCGTGTGTAACTCTTTTAAAATCCAGCCCATAGTAAACAATTGTGGAGAAAGACCAAACTGACCCATGCATTCTGCCTATTGAGATTCTTCCACTTTGGTTAGATAAGCATACAGCACCCATATGGAACCCAACATCAGGACCTCTCACCCACCCCATCTTCCATGTAACTAATTTCCTTATTTCTAAAGCTTAGCCTTTGTTTTAGTTTCATCACAAAAAAAAGTTGCAATTTTTTAAGTCTAGCATAGAACAGCAGCAAAATGTAAAGTATTTAGAAGAAATATTAACCATTATCCCAGTGTCTTAATGCAGGAAGTCCAATTCTCTCTTATCTTGCCTTGTGGTTTTTTTTTTTGTTAAAACCTTTTCAATGATGGAATAACGCAGTGGTTGCTAGGAAACGGTTGTAGTGATTTTCGTTGAGTACTACAGCAGCGAGCATGAAAGCAGCCTGGCTTACGTTCCACATAACGCCTCGTTCGTCAAGGATCCTTTGGAACTTTTTGTACCTGTAAACCAGAGCATAATTTGTTCTCAAAAGGCCCTCTTCCCACGTATACTGCGACTCCTGCTGCACAACAGATCATTAAAAGTTTTGCTAAAATAACACAGATATGAACTTAAGTGCTTGAGGGTTTTTCACAAGTAGAAATCACAAAGCACCTGTTGAGTAATTTTTAAAGCTCATCAAACCTGCCATGGTTTAGCTTGCATGCCCAATGGCTCAACAAGAATATTTCTTGTAACATGATATGAAAATATTACGTTGCTAAAACAGAATTTCACCAAGAGATTTTTTTTGTCTTAATATAGGATTGTCTCTCTGTTCTTGCAGGCAAGTGAAAACCGGCGTCTTTTGGGCTCTCTGAAGGGTTTATTAGATGATTTTCGATCTGAACTGCGGGACGAGGAGCGAGAGCGTCTCGGTCTCCAGCAGCAGTATGCCAGTGACAAGGCAGCCTGGCAAATGGAGGGGACAGAGCTCAAGTGCCGCTTGGAGCAGGTACATGCCTGGCTTGGAAATGAATCATCCTTTATCCAATATATTAGATTATGTAGCAGATAATTAGGAATATGATGAAATGTCTTACTTATTTAGTGTTTTTTATTATTATACTAGCTGTACCCGGCCACGCGTTGCTGTGGCTCAGTCTGGTTAAATGGAAAAGAAAGAAAAGAGAGCGCACGTTTCTAATATGTTTAATTTCACAATGCTTGTGGGTATACGATATTTTTTGTTGTTCCATTGTCTGTGCAGATATAGAGATTGTCTGGTTTGCCAACTCTAGAACACGCAACATATAATTGTCCATGTGAGAAGCAATCTGTGTCTGGATGTAAACTGCATAATTCTAGAAATGAAAAAGAATGAAAAAAGAAAAATAAACTATACTCACTAAATGAATGATATGGTAAACGACACAGCTCAATTCAATGCAATGTCACATGAAATAATTAAATCAAAATGAAAATAAATCGAAATCTATGAAAATTCAATTTAACAATGCAATCGGAAACATTGAAATGGAATTGTAAAATATTTAGTACAAGCCGGTTAAAACGGGCAAGATTTTTGTTCCCTCTCCTCCTACATCTTTGCTCTGCTCCTCCCCCCCACCGCCCCCCTCCTCTGCTCCTCTGCTCCTCCCCCTCCTCTGCTCCTCTGCTCCTCCCCCTCCACCGCCCCCCTCTGGCCCTTCGTGGTGCCCTTCGTGGCACCACGAAGGGCCAGAGGGGGGCGGTGGTAGGAGCAGCAGAGGTGGCCCTCGCGAGGCGTAATGGTCCTGTCATCCCTTCACCGGTGGCGGAGGGACAGGCTCAGACCTCTTTCACTCTATCCTTACAGGCCCCAACTCCTTTGCTCTCCCATTCTCCTCTACACTCAACCCCTTCCACTCTAACCTATAAGTGGAGAGCTGGGGGGGGGGTAGAGAATATCTTTCTCATACAGCCCCCAACATAGGCTTCCTTTCTCTCTTGCACATACACTCTCCCTCTGTCCCTCTCACACACATACACAATCCCTCACGTAGTCTCCCTCTCTCTCTGGCACTCACACTCTCCTTCAGCGCACATTACCACACTTCTCTGTCACACAGTTAAAACAGGCGAGATTTTTGTCCCCTCTCCACCTAAGTCTTTGCTCTGCACTTGCAAGAGCTTGCAAAGTTCCCGTGCCTGTTGTGTGTGGGAGAGTGAGGAAAACACTCTGGTCTCCCCCCCCCTCCCTCTCAAAGGGCAGGCGGCAGGCACAGCAACAGATTTGGGACACGTTGCCGAGCTTTTGTTGCTATTTCTGGGAGACCTGTGCCTTTAAGAAATCCGATTGGGGACTTGAGAGGGAGGAGGGAGCAGGGCTCTGGCTTTCACTGTCGTTACGGTGCTTTGCTGGGAGTGGGGGTGGAGCGATGCCCATGTAAACTCTTCCCGTGGTGGCTGAGACCCACGGGCGGGTTGCCAGCACTGCCTTCCCCTCCCCCCCCCCCCCCCCCCCCGCAGATGCGGGATATTTACTTGGCTTCTCCTTATCTGCAGGACTCGGGGGGGAGGAGGGCGAGCTGTTCTCTGTTCAGCTCTTTGCACTTTGGCTGCTGCAGGCTGCAGCTGCTTGTGATCTCTTCACAGCCGCTTTCTACTGCATTTGCTCTGCTCCGGCCATCCCAACTCCCTCCCCCCCCCTTCCCCGGCGGTGGACGGACTGGCTCGGTGACTCTTCTACCCTTTCCTCCTCCTGTGTGTAACTGTCCCCTCCCCCCTTCCCAGCGGCGGAGGAACAGGCTGAGACGTTTCTCGGAGCGGCGACTCGTCTGCCCTTTCCTCCTCCCCTCTGTGACACCCAGCACGTAGTGCAGAGCTCTATGGTCCGCACATGCGCGGTAGAACTGCTCTCTACTGCGCATTTGCGGGCCGTCGATAAGAGCCCATTTATATTGTAGATAGCGTGTGTTGCTTTTACGTCCAATAGATGGCGCTATTTTTCCAAAAAAGCATGTTTTTACCTGTCACAGGTGTGACATCTATATAATATGGGTATGTAAAAACACGTACGTGTTCGAAAGCAACGTTGTGTCAAAATTTCACAGCAATCGATGAAGAACTTTCGGAGATTTAAGATTTTGAACAAACGAACATTTACATTTTTATTTATATAGATGTTCCTCTTCTATGGACAACCATTCAGTTTGAACAGAGCATATGTATTCTGAAACTTTCACATATCCAAACAGAAGGACATAGAAACTGACCACAGATAGTCAGGCCCATCTTGTCTGCCCAGTGCTCCTCCTCCCTCCCCAGTCCCATGTCACCTCTACAGCTATACTGCAAATCCTACTTGGATGACCTGTCTATCTTCCCTGTAAGAGCATCTTGGATCCTCTGTGCTTGCCCTATGCCAGTTTGAATCATTAAGGTGCTTTTTTCCCCCCTGTACTTCCTCTAAAAAGAGGCTGCCCCATACATCTAGCATCTTTTCTGACATGAAATGTTCCCAAGTCTACTCCCCTACCAGCTTAATTTATGGCCCTTGCATCTAGAATTGCCTTCTGCCAAGAAAATGCTGTCTGTCTGTGCATTATGTATATTGTTGAAATATCTGCATGTTTATATCCTCTCTCTGGTGTAGATGCTTAAGTCATTAAGTGACTTCAGAGTGCTTAGAGAGCAGGCTCTGCAACATTTTATTAATTGTAAAATATATTTCCTTACTATGCATCTGTAGTTGAATTTTACAAGTCACTTATTTATTTTATTTGCCTGTTTGTCACCAGCAGAGCAATGAAAACCCCTGTGCTGAATTTAGTTTTGCCTAAACTAAGATGTGTTATTGATGTGCGCTGATAATAATTTGTACTATTGAAGATCTATAATGTGTCTGTAATTGTTTTTGTGGACAACTGTTCCCTAGATTTTATACTGTACATACACTGGAAAGAAAAATAAGTTGGATGATGTAGGGAAAAATTGGCATGTGAGAACTTTGAACACTACACTGGAAGGTGATGCTTATCTGAAAACCATGTGGAGTTAACTATATATAGATTTTTAAATAATGAGCTTGAAATTGTGACACTGGAGTCACATATAAAAGTGTGAATTTGAGTGTCTATTTCAGAGTGTGGTGAAAGTAGAATCTATATGAGTGCACATTGACTTGTTGCTGTGTTCTGTTCGGTATAACTTCACTCGATTAAAAAGGCCCAGCCAGCCCCTGTAGGAGTCTGTGGGGGCTGACTCTCAAGTCTTTCTGAGGTCTTGTGCGTTCCCTTCCTTCACTTGCAGAATTGCGTTATTTCCAAGCAGATGCTTACTGGTAATTTTTTTTTTTCTTGATAGCTTGCATTTTGGTCATTTTTGATAACTATGAATTTTTTGTTTACAGTAGCTTTTTGAAATTAATTTTCAAAAACATTCCATATGAAAAAATGAGCATATACACATATGAGAAGCATCCATGTGTATTCCGTATCTTATAAACGGGTCACATGCATTATATGTGCATCTTTGTGAGTAAAAGTACACATAAAAAAGTGGGTGAGTTAGACTCTTGTTGGGGCATCGTATGCACGCACACATGTAATGAGCTGTTTTAAAAGTAACTTACACACAAAGACTGCACGAGTAAATTTACTGTTGCTCATTTACATGCCCAGGTCAAACTGTCAGGGTATTTTTCAGCTTGGTGTTTGGCAGGCTGACTTCTCTGCGTGAGCGGACACGGCAGCAGGCTAGAGTGTGGGAGTGAGTGGACTAGGGACATACTGGGCCCTACTTGGGGTGGTTACTGGGACAGACTGGGCTGTATTGATGGGTGTGAGCAAATGTATCTGGGACATACTGAGCTACACTGGAGGTGGGAGCTTGTGTATACCTGGGACAGACTGGATTATACTGGGGAGTGTGAGTGAGTGGTGCAGATTCTAACTTTAAAATTATTCTAATAGGCTTATGGACACTCCTGGCATATAACAGTTGAGGAGGGAGAAAGAACCGTGGAGGAGGTACCCCTTACAGAGTATACAGGACTAGGGCACAGTTTTTGGAACTGTCATGTGCAAGTTTAGATTTAACAAGGAAACCATACTGTACCGATGGCAGCAGTTGGAGCAGGACCAGCTCACTTCTACCCCAGGGACCACCCAAAGATGTACTCATCAAGGTCACTACCACCTTTGCATTTTTGGTCACTGGTATCTTGCAGACACTCTAGGGGTCATGGCTGGAATAAGCTAGTCTGCCATTTCCACATGTATTGAGCAGTTCCTGGCTGCGATTCTCAGGAAAACACAGCATTATATAATCTTTCCTTAGGAGCAGACAGCAACAGCAAATAATGACTGAATTCTACCATATTGCATGCTTCCCTTCTGTCTTGGGGGCTGTTGATTACACTCATAGCCCTATAGAGGCACCAGGGGCTAATGAGGCTACCTGCTGCAGCTGCAAGGGGCTGCCACTCCTTCGATTTGCAGATAATCTGCAATGCCAAGGGGGATCAGCATAGATGTTGTGATTAGGTTTCTGGGATCCAGTCATGCCTACATCCTCTCACAGTAAGGAATCCATGACCGCTTTCAGGAAGGGCATGTCACCGGGGCCTGGCTGACTTCCTGGTAGGAATGCACTTATCACTGCCACCGTACAGCAACTCTTCTTTTTTGGTCTTCCACATATCTAGGTGGACTTGCAGCATTGGCCCAGGAGGACTGTTCCAACCTCAACCTTTCCCAAGATTGTCATGTTAATTTTGATTTAGTTATTGTGAATGTTTGACTGTAATCCTCTGAGATCTGTGGATTAACGAACTATAAATTATATATATAAATAAAACTAGGGAACTGTCCCACAGCCCAACGCTAAGAAATATCTAACTCTGCTCTTCTTTGTGATCTCCCCTATATATAATAGAGGATATCCACTCAAAAAAACCTGGCTCATAATCCCACTGGCAGACCAGGGCAGTCATCGAGAGTCATCGAGAGAGCTTTGTCTACTCAAAACATATTTCTGCAGCCTGGACAGATCTGGGGGATGTCTTCTCTACAAGAAAGATCTGAGATCTTTCTTACCTGTTGCATGCTTCATAACCTATCTAAACCAAGGACCTGCCTCCACCAAAGGGACTAGAAGATCATCTGGATGAATAGGAGGAGGCACATGACTTCAGTCAGGAGGACTTGCAGGAGATACATCACCAGACTCAATAGGAAAGGAACACTCTGATACAAAGACATTTCAGAAAGTGAAGGTGCATTTATTTATATGAGTGCTCGAGGTGAAAAATATATACAATCAATGCTTCCTTGGCCACTCTTTTATCGTGGGAGGAAGCTCCACTGCCTTTGCCTGTCTCGGTCTTGTGTTCCTTCACAGTGGTGTTCGATCACAGCTGATGCTGCCCTCGGAGGACCTGGAAACTTGGGACAGTGGTGCAGGATGATAGTTGCTGAAGGGGGCCTGGAGCGCTGTGTTGTTCCATGGAGGGGACAGGCAATGACCTGGAAGCAGTGGTGGGCCTCTCCTCTTTAGCCTCTATAGTAGTGAAACTGTTCCTATCACAGCAGAGGGTAAGGATCCCATCTCTGCCCTTGAAGTAGGGTGTGCCTTCCTCTATGGTGGTGGCAGTGGTGCAGGTGGTGGTGGCATGTGAGAAAGTGGAATCATAATGAGCGGTGGTGGAGCTGCCAGTGGGACAGTGGATCTCTGGCATGGGGAAAGGTGATGCAGCAAAGACTTGGTGGAGCCTGTATCCAGGGAGGCATCACATAGCAGGAACATTCCATGGGGGCAATGACTTGCAGAGTGGCATACGCTGCAACATCTCCCTCCATGCTACATTCTGGGCCTGCATTGCCCCTCAGCTCTTGCCACATGCACTACATCTCCTCCTGGATGACATTCCTCAGGCCCTGGATATACTTTCTAAGGCTTACTCTGGTATTTGGTTCCAACACATGCCTTTCAGCTAATGTGGACTGCATCTCCTCTTCTCTTGCTGAGACAAGGTCTTCCTCAGCTGAGATTCCCTCCCTCTTGCCAACTGCATACCACCAGAAGTCTGGTGTGCATGACAGTGTCACAGATGACTGGGTCTCCTTCTCCTCTTCCTGCTCTTCCATCACAGGGTGATGATGCTCAGGTGACGGTTGCTCCTCAGCTGGTCCCTCCTCCTCCTCGGTGTCCTCTTCTGGGCTTGGGAGCAGCACCTGTGAATGCTGCTTTGTCCATCAGGGGCCACTGGGTCGAAGAGCATTGGAGTCCTCAACTGTCTGCTCCTCTAGAAAAAGGAAAAGTATACATACTTTCAATATACATGTTATGTGGGTTTTTCTCTTCACACTTACTGGATCTTCCTTTCTAGTTGAAATAACAGCTTCATGGGCCCTACCTAGCATCTCCTGCTACTGTATAGAAATCATTCCCATTGTTGATAAATCTACCCTTGAGGCAGTTATAAAATACCAGCAGGCATCGACAGAGAGAGGACTCACAAATTGATGTGGCTTTTGACTACTGGCCTTATCAGCATTGTGCACCTTTTCATATTTCTAACAAGTAATATATCTATATATTAGGGGATGGCCATTTTCAGCCTCTTGCTAACATCCTGTTAGTGGCTTTAGCCAGTTTGAGTTCCCGCAGTATGGCTCTGGTCTTATTAGACCTGGCCTGTTGATGTCAGCATAGTAGTGGGGGTGTCAGCATAGTGGGTGGGGTGTTTTTACTGAAGGGCAGTATAGGACCAGTATCTCCATAGATGAGGTTCAGAGGAGAGTTGAGAAGGATTCTAGGTAAAGTCTTTTTGGAAGTGCAGAAAAGTGAAGAGAGCCGGTTCAACAAGGAGGTACTAAAGGTAGGGTATCCTGCCAGGGTCACTAGAGTCAGATTCCACTACAAGCAACACAAGACTGTAATTCCCTTTTATTAGGTTGACCTTATATTACAATTTGGCCACTATAAATTCTACAGAATGTGACAGCAAGATTATTGATGAGCAGCAAGAAATCTGAACATATGTATCTGTAATTTCTTGATTTTATTGTAAACCGCCAAGATTGTATTTTCAGATTGGCGGTATATAAATTAACTAACTAGCTGTCTTGAAGGACCTGGCCAGTATAGTGGGTCTGGAAGTGATAAAAACTTTTTTATTGTAGTTTCATTGTGGATAGAGATACTGTGGGAACACTAATCAGAAATATTTACAGTTTTGACATTTATTTCCCAGCCATCAGTCAGTAAAGCATTTTATTTTGTAATAAAGCACAGATGTTCAGAGTATCTTTTTGAAGAGAATGATTAGTGGAGCAGGAAGTATCTGAGAAAAAAATCATTATGGCTATGAAAATACTCTCCTTCCCCCTCCCCCGTGTGGTAACTCCAGGTCATGAGGCCTTGCTTGGTTCATGAACCTCCCTGCGTGCCCATATGCCCGGATCTTAACTGGATGGGGACTATTTATGTAAACATATTTACATTATAATAGTCATTACATGCAAAAACTTTATATGCCTTTCTTGTATAAACTGCTCACTATGATGGCCTTCAGGACACAAAGTGTCCAGGTCTACAACACCTCACAGCAGCCTCCAAAATTTTGCTGAGTACCATTTGTTCTGCTGCAGAAAAGGTGATCTGGCTTGCAGGCACCTCAGCTCTCACCCTGGCCTGCTTCTGGAGGCCACTCAGCTCTTATCCTGTCCTGGCTCAAATCTTTCACACTGGTTGTTGTGGAAGACCACATGTCATTGTATCAGTGTGGTTGATCATCTCCCATGTCCTTTCTCCTGTATGAGCTCTCTCCTTGACTCGACCCAACAAGATATTCTGGACCTTCATCACTTCATGAACAAGAAGGTCCACTTCCCTTGGTGGGAAATTGGGCTTCCTTAGCAGTGTTCTCCCCCTTCCAGGTAGGAAGACAAGCACTGGGAGCATGGTTCAGATCCTACCTGACAGATTGAACACTGTAAATATGATTAGTTGATAATACATCCTTAAGAACATAAGAACATGCCATAATGGGTCAGACCAAGGGTCCATCAAGCCCAGCATCCTGTTTCCAACAGTGGCCAATCCAGGCCATAAGAACCTGGCAAGTACCCAAAAACTAAGTCTATTCCATGTTACCATTGCTAATGGCAGTGGCTATTCTCTAAGGGGCGGATTTTAAGAGCCCTGCTCGCGTAAATCCGCCCGGATTTACGCGAGCAGGGCCCTGCGCGCCGGTAAACCTATTTTACATAGGCCTACCGGCGCGCGCAGACCCCGGGACTCGCGTACGTCCCGGGGTTTTCGGAGGGGGGCGTGTCGGGGGGCGGGCCCGGTCGTCGCGGCATTTCGGGGGCGTGTCGGAAGCGTTTTGGGGGCGGGTACGGGGGCGTGGCTACGGCCCGGGGCGGTCCGGGGGCGTGGCCGCGCCCTCCGTACCCGCCCCCAGGTCGCGGCCCGGCGCGCAGGAGGCCCGCTGGCGCGCGGGGATTTACGTCTCCCTCCGGGAGGCGTAAATCCCCCGACAAAGGTAAAGGGGGGGTGTAGACAGGGCCGGGTGGGTGGGTTAGGTAGGGGAAGGGAGGGTAAGGTGAGGGGAGGGCAAAGGAAAGTTCCCTCCGAGGCCGCTCCGATTTCGGAGCGGCCTTGGAGGGAATGGGGGGAGGCAGCGCGGCTCGGCGCGCGCAGGCTATACAAAATCGATAGCCTTGCGCGCGCCGATCCAGGATTTTAGTGGATACGCGCGGCTCCGCGCGTATCTACTAAAATCCAGCGTACTTTTGCTTGAGTCTGATGCGCAAGCAAAAGTAGGCTGATCGCGCTTCTTTTAAAATCTACCCCTAAGTGAACTTAATAGCAGGTAATGGACTTCTCCTCCAAGAACTTATCCAATCCTTTTTTAAACACAGCTATACTAACTGCACGAACCACATTCTCTGGCAACAAATTCCAGAGTTTAATTGTGCGTTGAGTAAAAAAGAACTTTCTCCGATTAGTTTTAAATGTGCCCCATGCTAACTTCATGGAGTGCCCCCTAGTCTTTCTACTATCCGAAAGAGTAAATAACCGATTCACATCTACCCGTTCTAGACCTCTCATGATTTTAAACACCTCTATCATATCCCCCCTCAGTCGTCTCTTCTCCAAGCTGAAAAGTCCTAACCTCTTTAGTCTTTCCTCATAGGGGAGTTGTTCCATTCCCCTTATCATTTTGGTAGCCCTTCTCTGTACCTTCTCCATCGCAATTATATCTTTTTGAGATGCGGCGACCAGAATTGTACACAGTATTCAAGGTGCGGTCTCACCATGGAGCGATACAGAGGCATTATGACATTTTCCGTTTTATTCATCATTCCTTTTCTAATAATTCCCAACATTCTGTTTGCTTTTTTGACTGCCGCAGCACACTGCACCGACGATTTCAATGTGTTATCCACTATGACACCTAGATCTCTTTCTTGGGTTGTAGCACCTAATATGGAACCCAACATTGTGTAATTATAGCATGGGTTATTTTTCCCTAGATGCATCACCTTGCACTTATCCACATTAAATTTCATCTGCCATTTGGATGCCCAATTTTCCAGTCTCACAAGGTCTTCCTGCAATTTATCACAATCTGCTTGCATGTGCTTTATACCCACATGCATGTGTAAATTGTACATATGTGTGCATAAAGGGGATGGATTTATGAGAGTAAAAATTGCATACATTTTTAAAAATGACAGCAAATGTACATGTATTTGTTATATTTCGCATATATTGATTTAGTATAGCCACTATAATGTAGTAGCATACACCCAACTTTTCAACTTGGGAGTGTGCAGAGTTGGTCTATAAATGGGATAGCAGCAGGATCCATCTCATCAGGGACTTTCAGAGCCAGTCCTCTAGCTTTCAATGTGGGTAAGAGATGGACCAGCTCTGCCTATCCCAGATGACATGGAAGCTGCTGCTGTCCTATCTCCAGAAGGATATAACTTGGATGTTGGGAAAGCCAAGCATGTGTGGATAATGTCCTCATCAGAAACCCGAATGATTTGTATTTTGGCTTTGGCTTTTATTCCTTAAACCTGTTTTTTCGTCCTAAGGAACAAAATTTAAATCTTGCAACTATCTTCATATTTTTTATGCACCTTGTGCATATTATACATAAGGAAAATAGTTTCTACTGGGAAATTTAAAGTTCTGACCCTGTTCCAGGTGATAGCCAAGCTATGAAGACAGGCTCAAACGGTGTTGTATAAGGGTAGATGAAGTTACATGTGGCACATTTAAAACTAATCGGAGAAAGTTCTTTTTCACTCAACTCACAATAAAACTCTGGAATTTGTTGCCAGAGCATGTGGTTAGTGCAGTTAGTATAGCTGGGTTTAAAAAAGGATTGGATAAGTTCTTGGAGGAGAAGTCCATTACCTGCTATTAATTAAGTTGACTTAGAAAATAGCCACTGCTATTACTAGCAATAGTAACATGGAATAGACTTAGTTTTGGGGTACTCGCCAGGTTCTTATGGCCTGGATTGGCTGGACTTGATGGACCCTCGGTCTGACCCAGTATGGCATGTTTTTATGTTCTTAAGTCATTACAGATTACAAGTGGTGGAGGTGAGTGAGGGGGGCAAGATAATAGAAACAGCAGAGAGAATCCCTGATAGCTCACAGCTGGGAGTTTTTGTGTGAGAGCCATTAGATATCAAATTATCTTGTTTGTCTTATAGAACACAGGACAAACCAGCCTTCTTGCTGGCAGATCTCTACTGAAAGGTAGATCTTCCTGAGATATGTGTGGGCAGGTTGATGAAGGGATTTGGAGTTGGAAGCAGGGAGCCTTGTAGAGATAAGCTGGGCTCTACCAGGGAGGATAGCTAGTGTGAGCAGAAAGAAAGTTAGGCATGGTGCTAAAGATACTTGTAGGAATTCAGGTAGAATTTCATGTCTGTGGGGTAAGAAAGTCAGATTTTCATTTCACTGCCATCTGCAGTTTTTGGGACATAGAGGTGAATTAGTTGACCTTGCTGAATGCAGTTCCTGCCAGCACATCTATATGATATCTTCTCTGTGGGAAGATGTGTTGTAGTTGAAAGGGCTACTTCATGTGTGCTGCTTGCATCCCTGTGCTGTGTTTTTAGTGAAGGGGAAGCATACAAATTTATTCTTGTGGCTAGATTGCACTAATTTCTTTAATACACTGAGGAGCAAAGACATGTCTTCTCAAACATATAAGTAATATGATCTCATTTTAATATTTTATAATTCACATGACCCCCAGAGGACAAACATTACTAATTTGCAGTGGTGCAATCCCTTCAGAAAAATCACTTTACTCTCACCTTCACTTTTAGCCAGTTGAACATCTTTCATTCTCTACCCTCTCTAGTTGATCCACCCTCTTCAGAGGACCTCCTCTCATAACTTCCTCCCCTCCAGTGCATATCTTCTCTCTCAATCTCATTCCTTCCAGCTTATACCCTCAACATCACCCAGCTCCTCTCATGTCCCCAGCTCATTTCCTCTCTCTCAACCCCTTCAGCCCATTTTGCATTCCGCAGATGATCCTTTCAACCCCAAGCCCTTCTTATACCCCCAACTAAGCTTCTTTCATCCTCTCCCCATTCCCTTCTCGCTCTCATCCCCTATTTCTTACCATCTGCCTCCACTTTAGTCCTTCTCTCACATCTCCCCAGTTGGCCCCCATTCAATCCCCTAGCTCCTCTCACAGCTTCAGTCATTCTTTCACCCCCCTTTTCTCACAGCCAATCCCTCTTCACCTGAGCTAACCCTCAAACCCCATCTGGGTATCTGATCCCTTCCTTCTAACAGCTTCTTCTCCAAACACCCCTCTCTAGGATCAGCAGCAACATTTTCTTTTGGGCTCTGGGCCAAAGATGGATCATAACTGGTGAGAAGTGATGGCAGGCTGAGATTAGGTAAAATATATATTTTTTGAGTAGATTCAGTAGTGAGTGAGGAGAGAGGAGCCAGACAATCTTCACCAGCCCATGCAGACTCAGCCTTCCCCTCCCCTCATGGTTGGTCCTAAGCCTGACAATAATCTGCAGCAGCATTAGTAATTAAAATCAGCACCCAGCTTATCAGCCATTGCAATCTCACACACTCTGCAATGACCCCAATCCCTTAACATACAGGGCTTCTGATTACCACAGAAAACCATGCAAGGGCAGTGCCACTGCAGGGCCTGTGACTGTGTGCTGTCTCCCAGACCCTACACTGATTTCCTCCACTAATGCTGCTGGTGCTTAAAGAGCGCTGCCATTTGAGGCACTTGCAACCCCCCCCCCCCCCCCAATGAAGATTTTGTGACTCCCATTTGGGGTCCTGGCTCACAATTTGAGAAGCCATGAGCTAAGAGTAAAATTGTGACTACACTCTCTGAAGTGCTGTGTCCATTACAGGAAGGACATTAAGGTGAGCTAAGTATACACTGCACACTCTAATAACCTGAAGTGACACACAGGCAGCTGTAAGGGTGGTTGAGAGGAGGGTAGAGATTACTTTACAGATCTTCAGGGCTAGCTACATGCATGGCAGAGTTTGGGTGAGAGAGGGATAGCAATAAGCTGTCCTGAAAGGGGCTTTAGTGGCAGTGGAAATGGACCAAAGCATGCATCAAATAAGAGGCATGCACACACAAATGAAAATAATAATAAACATATAAATATTAAAATGTTATAATCTGTTAAAACTATTTACAGTTTAAAAAGAAAATTGGGAAAGAGATGGAAAAAACTACTAAAAATAAACAGGAGGCTCAGTCCTGAGAGGCCTAGGAGGCTAGTAGCTATGGCGGCTGCCTCATTGCTATCTCCTTAAAAGCTGCTGTGTAGTCCTTTTGAGCACTGGCAAGTTGTTCCAAGACTTCTATCATCCTTCTAAAGTTAGCCCTCAGGCCAAGTATTTCCTCCCCCATCCTCTCCATAGCAACCCAGATGTAATTAAGAACATAAGAAATTGCCATGCTGGGTCAGCATCCTGTTTCCAACAGAGACCAAACCAGGCCACAAGAACCTGGCAATTACCCAAACACTAAGAAGATCCCATGCTACTGATGCAATTAATAGCAGTGGCTATTCCCTAAGTAAACTTTATTAATAGCCGTTAATGGACTTCTCCTCCAAGAACTTATCCAAACCTTTTTTTGAACCCAGCTACACTAACTGCACTAACCACATCCTCTGGCAACAAATTCCAGAGCTTAATTGTGAGTTGAGTGAAAAAGAATTTTCTCCAATTAGTCTTAAATGTGCTACTTGCTAACTTCATGGAATGCCCCCTAGGCCTTCTGTTATCCGAAAGTATAAATAACCAATTCACATCTACTCGTTCAAGACCTCTCATGATCTTAAAGACCTCTATCATATCCCACCTCAGCCGATTCTCTTCTCCAAGCTGAACAGCCCTAACCTCTTCAGCCTTTCCTCATAGGGGAGCTGTTCCATCCCCTTTATCATTTTGGTTGCCCTTCTCTGTACCTTCTTTATTGCAACTATATCTTTTTTGAGCGGCGGCGACCAGAATTTTACACAGTATTCAAGGTGCGGTCTCACGGAGCAATACAGAGGCATTATGACATTTTCCATTTTATTAACCATTCCCTTCCTAATAATTCCTAACATTCTGTTTGCTTTTTTGTCTGCTGCAGCACACTAACAGATGATTTCATTGTGTTATCCACTATGATGCCTAGATCTTTTTCCTAGGTGGTAGTTCCTAATATGGAACCTAACATTGTGTAACTGCAGCAAGGGTTATTTTTCCCTATGTGCAGCGCCTTGCACTTGGCCACATTAAATTTCATCTTCCATTTGGATGCCCAATCTTCCAGTCTTGCAAGGTCTGCCTGTAATGTTTCACAATCTGCTTGTGATTTAACTACTCTGAATAATTTTGTATCGTCCGCAAATTTATATATATATATAAAAAAGCACTGGGCCAAGTACAGAGTCTTGTCTTCTGGAGCAGGTGCTCCTACGCAAGTTGCAGACTTTGCTGCTAAGGGCTGCTGCAGGCAATCAGGGTGCAGGTCTCCATGGACTTGCTCACCAACTTTGTGCAGCAATGACTGGGCTGCTTCAGAACCTGCATCCTGGGGCCAAAGGGGGGGGAGGGGGAGATCCTACCGAGAAGGGGAAAGGATTAGAAGCAGTGTTAGCCTGGAGTCTTTCAAGGGGGAAGTGGCTACTGTGCCACTGCTAGGACTGCTGCTGGTGATGGTGGGGCTACAGGATCCTAGCATTGGGCATAGCTGCTGCTCTAGCAAGAGAAGCCAGGAACTCTTCTCCTTCCTGCTCATAGCTGGCGGGTATCTGTGAACAGGGCAAAAAGTGGGTATAAATCCATTAGCTGCTATACTCCAGGGTGTAATGTGGACCATCATAAAACTGTTAGAGGGTAATGCATTTCAGGGAGAGGTAGAGACCATATGTACTGCTAGCAGTGGGACATCCATATCATATAGGGAATAGCAAGGCAATAGATTGCGTAAGATACAAAAACTTCTGTACAGCTGTGTTTTACAACATGGTGCCTAGCTAGTGATAGGAGCTTGGAAGCAGGCTGGGTGTCTTGTGTTGGGGTGTGTCCTTGATTACACGCTGTCAGTGCAGCTCCAATTCTGAATCTTTGTTGGATGTGATGAATATGCATTCTTCGGTAAGAATTTTAGGGGTGGGTTCTAACACTCTCTCTGGTAACATACCAGGCCTGTGAGTGCATTACAAGTAGTGTTCCTTGACAGTGCTGCCCATGACCCAGGGAACAGGGAAAGATGAAGTTACAGTGCAGGAGGGTTTTAGGAAACTGTAGGCAGGGTCATGTAGAGTTGGGAGGACAATAGGGAGGCCAGTGATGGAACTGGGAAGTAGACCTTGTTGACATTTCCCCTATGGTCATTTAACGAACTTATCTCTGTGCTCCTTCTGCCAGGCACACACCTGGTCGAGCCAAGCCCCCATTCGCTCGCCTCAGTTTCCATGCAGTCATCTTGAGGTCCTCACTCTAGAAATAGGAATAGAAAGCTGAAAGTTCAAAGTAACAGCTTATGTGACCTCCAGAATGGCATGTTTCCATTATTTCTACTGAAGCTTGAGTCTGTTTCCTGGCTGTTTACTCTCCCTTTATGCAGTTATGAGGTTTCCTCATAAGAGGCAAGGAGCCCAGTGATACTAGGGATTGTTTAGTGTTTTTGTCATTCTAAATGTCCTCTAGCAACTAAACTAGATGTAATCTGGGTTTGAAGCCTAGTTTTAAGGAGCCAATACACTGCTTACTGCAGTTTCTGGAAAAGCAAGAGATTGTATATTGATAACCCATCTAGTTATACCAATAACTTTACCTTTTTTATACTATAAATGTAATATATAAGTATAAATGAATAACAGATCATCAGATGAGAGCCAGTGCATGAAGACTGAATCTGTGCTGTGCAGTTTGTGTGTTTTGATTTAGTGTGGTACTGTAATGATTTATACCAGTAAAAGTTACTGACGTGGGTTTTGTTGTTTTTTTTAAGGAGTGTTATTTGTTTTTATTTCTGTTGCATCCTGGAAACAATGGTTTTGTAGCTAAAAATACCTACTTCCTGTAGTGAAAGTCTGGCATTGTGCACCCAGGGAAAAGTGAGAGGGAAACAGCAGCTTTGTACCCTCCCAGGGAGAAAACTTATTAAAAACATCATTTCCTTTATCTTGTAGTTAGTTATTTAGGAGCTCTCTGCTCAGCAGTGTGCACAGCCCCTCTATGGGGGGGCTCTCTGAAGCCCAGTACCTCTCTGAGAAACTCTCCCAGAAGACACAAATATTTGGAGTGAGGGAGTGTGCAGCAAGAGAGCGCGGCCCCAAAATTAACTCTTAATTTAAAAAAAAACCCATCTCTTATTCTGAAAGTGCCTTTCATCATGGGAGGCTAATTTATTGTCTATTCCCCTTTTAATGAAACAAGTCATCCTGAAGTGCTGGTTTTAACTTGCTTAAGGTCAAAGAGTACTTGGTTGAGGTGGAATTTGAGCTTTGTCGTTGTCTGTTCTGCACATTAGAATACCATTGAGAGATGTATTGAGCATTTAACTAAAGTCACGTGAACCTGAAATTCGTATAAAAACACAAAACCTGATCTTATGTTAAAACTTTGAGATGGGATATCGAATGATACACAGGACTGGATAAAGTCCTCAGGTCCCAGCTGAAGACACATACGCTGCATGCAAGTGTATCTCATGCATATCTATTAGGGATAGTTTGAAAACCTGAGGTAGTGGGTGTCCTGAGGACCAATTTGAGCCTCACTGGTTTTGTGTGCGTTGATATGTATGTTTACAGCGTACACGCAGTGCGCAGCTTTTGCTCTCTGTCCCAAGTAAAGATTTCAGTCCAGCTGGAAAAGAGGCCAGTGCAGTGTTCAGAATACTTAACAAAGGAGAATAAATTACAGCCTCTGATCTAAGTTATCTGGCGTTGACATGGTGAGGAATACCACATTTGACTTATCTTGTATTGTTACATTTAAATAAATATATATATATATTTTTAAACGTTTGTTCTGCTTTCAAGCAAAAAATTCTGAAGTGGGGCACAGCTAAAATACACAAACTTAACCTTAAAAGACAAATACAATATAAAATCAAACATAAATGCCTTACAGACATCCTAGGAGGAGGAGAGCATTGTCTCCACATTATGCCATTTGTCCATTCATAATCACAGATTTATCGAGAACAAATCACTGCTGATTAAATGCCTGCGTAAATAAATGTCTTTAAGGCTTTAAAAAAAAAAAAAAGCTTTTGACCAGGACGTGAACTGTAACCGTTCGGGAAGAGAATTCCAGATCTGTGGGCCTGCCACTGGGAAAGCTCTTTCTTTTGTTATATCCACGTCCTGCTGTTTTTTTGAGAACATTTATCTAATCAGCTTTTATTAGATGAACAAAGTGAGCAGGAAAGCTTATAAGAGGCATATAACTGCATAAATCAGTAAGTTGGACTCATAAACACATGCATAAGGGGTGCTGTCTTGTATTGAACATGCCAGAACACTGGGTAACCGGTGAAGTGTTGCAAGACTGGGGTTATATGATCCCGTCGCTTAGATCTGAGAAGAATCCTGGTGGCAGAGTCTGAGTATGCCAGTAGACCAAGACAGAGTTACAATAATCTGTAACATTCAGTACCAGAGCCTGCAGCACACAGAAAAAAATCCAGCCTGTTATTTCTTCACATTATTTACCGGGGCAGATCCTAGCTGTTGGCGGGGGATGTGGAGAGCTGGGACACTACCCACATATGTGGTAGAATTGTCATGAGGATGAAACAGTTTTGGGCTAGTGTCACCCAGGAAATCTCTGATGATATTGGGCAGCTGATGCATCTTGCCCCAGCTTATGGGCCTTTTGGGGAGCTTGGGAGAGACTGGAGAGGTCTCAGTTATTGCTGGCAGCAAAACGATTGCTATATTCTGGAAATTCAACTCTTGTCTTGGTCATTGGTGCAGACAAATGCTGAAGATTTCCATGGCAGGGGAAAAATTCAAATATAGGATATGGAATTATTTGAGTATATTATGACCTGGATTGATTTAATTGATGATTGATTGTTATCTAATATGTGCACATAGTTTGTGTCACCTGAATCATCACCCTTGAAAAACATCTCCAGAACGGGTATGTCCCCAACATCAACATTAGTAAACACAGACACAAAAAATTCATTTAGTCTTTTTGTGATGGCTTTTTCTTCAAGTGCCCTAACCTGCATGGAGCAGCAGTTAGAAACCTTAACACATGGGGGGTAGCCTGCACGGAGCGGCAGTTACTACCCTTAACAGACACATGGGGATAACCTGCACGGAGCGGCAGTTACTACCCTTAACAGACACATGGGGATAACCTGCACGCAGCGGCAGTTACTACCCTTAACAGACACATGGGGATAACCTGCACGCAGCGGCAGTTACTACCCTTAACAGACACATGGGGATAACCTGCACGCAGCGGCAGTTACTACCCTTAACAGACACATGGGGATAACCTGCACGGAGCGGCAGTTACTACCCTTAACAGACACATGGGGATAACCTGCACGCAGCGGCAGTTACTACCCTTAACAGACACATGGGGATAACCTGCACGCAGCGGCAGTTACTACCCTTAACAGACACATGGGGATAACCTGCACGCAGCGGCAGTTACTACCCTTAACAGACACATGGGGATAACCTGCACGCAGCGGCAGTTACTACCCTTAACAGACACATGGGGATAACCTGCACGCAGCGGCAGTTACTACCCTTAACAGACACATGGGGATAACCTGCACGGAGCAGCAGTTAGAAACCTTAACACATGGGGGGTAACCTGCACGGAGCGGCAGTTACTACCCTTAACAGACACATGGGGATAACCTGCACGGAGCGGCAGTTACTACCCTTAACAGACACATGGGGATAACCTGCACGCAGCGGCAGTTACTACCCTTAACAGACACAAGGGGATAACCTGCACGGAGCAGCAGTTGCTGCCATGGGAAGCTTGCTGGGCAGACTGGATGGACCATTTGGCCTTTTTCTGCCGACAATACTATGTATGTTATGAGATGCAGAATAATTGTAGTGTATGATGTTATATGACCTCAGTTCTGTTACTTTGTGAACCACCTTGTTAGCACATATCTTATAAGCATGATTTGTTTATATGCAGAAAAATGTATTTAAAAAATTTACGATTAGCACAGCAAGTAAAAAAAGACTTAAATTCTGCAGTGGGAGATAAGGAAGACCAGAGCAGTGGGGGGGGGGGGGGGGGGGGGGGATAAGGAAGACCAGAGCATCCTACAATGGCAGGACAGTTCTGAAGTGGATTCTGTGACTGCAGAGCCACAGCAAACTAGAGATCTGAGAAGAGGGCCCCCTAAAGAAGATGGGATTCCCCACCGACTCGATATGGAAGATGCTCATTGGTAACATCTCTGGTTTTGTAGCCAGAGGGTTGTAAGTTTAAATTCCAAGACGTCCAGGCTAGGAAATCAGGCTGCACTAGTGCAGAATGTTGCAGCTGGAGTGGAACCCTGACAGGGAGCAATGTCCGCCATTTATATCCACAACACCGGGTCCAAGTGCTCGGCATTAATCAGCAGCTTCCCGTGCCAGCCTCTGCCTAGCCCAGAGGACTGAATATCACAGCCTCCTGTAAACTTTCCAATGCCAATTGCTCGGATTATTCAGTTTGATCTTCAACATGAACTCAGTCTTGGCAGTACTGTAGCCTAACTTTCCAGCCTGGAATCTTGGGATTTTGGATTTGTAACTCTCTGGCTCCAGAACTGACGTCTGTCTTTACTTGCTGTGCAAGTTATTTAAATGGTAGCAAACTCTGAACTGCTAAGAGTGATCGTCTGGGGGATGAAGAGGTAATAGAATGATATAAGGACCGACTGGCACCCTGTGCAAAAACTGAAATTGGTGCACCCCCCCCCCCACTCTGGTGGCAGTTCTGGCACAGGCCACCTTCTTTGTCAGTAACAGTGGCCTGGCTCAGTATACTCCTCTCTCTTCTCCCTGCACTTCTGTCACCCTCTCTTTCTGCCCACAATGCCTGGAATCCCCCTCTATCTCCCCCCCTTTCTCGCCTCACCTCGTCCCTGCGGGCTGATCCTTCACCTACCACCACAGACAGAAGCCTCCTTTCTCCTGCTCTGTGTTCCTGGGTCTCCTGCATGAAGACATCATACGGAGCAGTGCAGGAGGGAAGTGGCAGCAGCGCCCCCTTCAGAATGGCTCCCTGCGCCCAAAATGCCGGCCCTGCTCATTCTTTAGGCAACTCCAGGTCTGGTTTTCAGGATATCCACAGTGCCAGGGATATGAAATATTATTAACATGCAGTGGAATCAGGACATGCAAATCTACCTCATGCATATCCATCGTGGATATCCTGAAAACCAGACCCGTTTGTGGCACTCCAGGACAGGTGTTGCCTAATCCTGCTCTTAACATAACTGAAATCTTTGAAAGTTTCAATATTTAGCATTTTCTGATAGGTGTGTGCAGTATTTCTTTTTTCATTCCATTTTGGTTTTTTTTTTCATTTTTCGTCGGCTTGAAATAATTTTATCAGGTACAGAGAGAGTCATTTCCAAAGGGACCTCTGCAGATAAAATGGTGCTTTACCCCCAGATTTGGCCCTTTTGAAAATTGCCATTCCAGTACGTGTGTAAAATTGCACATTTTACACCCTTTCTCCACCTAATTTCGAGTGAATCAGGAAGAGGTGTTCCAGTTGGTGGAGCCCAAATGAGGTTTGTGATTACACACATACTTTACAGCTTTGAAAAATGTTCATGTAAATTTCCCTGCATAGAATAGCAGGTGTAACATTGTGCAGGTAGTTGTTTGGGGGATAATTTTCAAAGTGAACTTATTTGTGTAGGCTTGCTTTGAAAATTGATGTAACTTAGGCATATGACAGCCCACAAATGTATATGGCCTGTAATAACATTTCTCCCATAGAAATATGATGGCAGAAAAAGACCATACGGCCTATTTAGTCTGCCCATCCATGCCAAGTTCTCAGCTCTGTCACTCCCGCAGAGAATATTCTGTGCTTATCCCATGCTTTCTTCAATTTAAATACTGTCCTTGCCTCCACCACGTCCACTGGGAAGGCTGCTCCATGTATCCACTCTCTGTAAAGAAATATTTCCTAAGATGACTCCTGAGTCTCCCCCCCACCCCCCTTTTATCCTTTTTTTTTTTTTTTTTTCAAGGGGAACGTTCACAATTTCCCCTTTGAAAAATATTGTGCCAAAACTGCCCGCCCGCCTTTACATCTGGCAGTATGCGCACATAGATTTTTCGGGAACGCTTGCATGCATGCTCTTGAAATGCAGCAGCAGTGTGTGTGTAATTACAAACCCCGCTCACAAGAGCGCCTCTTCCATTCCCACTGGCACAGCACTGTTTTACCCGTAGACGTAGCTCTGAAAATTGCCCTCCATGTCTGACGGTTTGGAGTTATTTGCTATAGTGGATCCCGAGATGGGAAGTAGTGGTGGACAGTGGTCAGCGTTTCGATCATATTTTTTTTTCTCTCTCAAAACTTGAGCTTTCGGTTTAAATAATTCACTGTGGTTGTTTCAATGACAGCTTGAAGGAAGAAGCAGAAAAGCAGCAGGGGAGGATAGTCCCACCGAGATGAAAGGGGCTTCCAGACGAGAGCGGGAGGGCCACAAGAAACTGCTCGCCGAGAGTCACAGTTTGGTGATGGATCTGCGCTGGCAGCTCAAGCAGTGTGAGAAGAATTGGACCCAGGAGAAAGGAGAGCTACTGGATCAATTTGACCGAGAGAGACTTGACTGGGAGCAGCAAAGGAAGGATCTTCAGAGGAAAGTGGAACAGGTAAGAGAGAGTCATTTGTGAACTGGGATAACCAGTTGTGTTACAGAAGCAGAGGGCAAAGAAACTTTGTAAAAAAAAAAAAAAGACATTTTAATTATGTTGGAGATTCTGCCTGCTGGAATGGGAGATGCTTGAATTTTAAGAATGTCTATCATTACTCTCTGAACAAGAGAGCAAAGAGGTTTGTAAAATCATGAATGGTGTGGAACAGGTTAATCGAGCATGGTGACTTACCCCTTTCAAACAGTAGAAGGAGTAGGGGAAACTGCCTGAAATTATCAGGAACATAGATTTGAACCACACTTAAGCGAGCATGTTTTCAGTCAATGTAAAATCAAGCTATGGAATCTGCTGCCGGATGTAATCATGGCCCAGTTTTAAAAAGGTTGAGGCAATCTCCTGAAGGACAGCTCCATTAATTATTATCCACCTCTTTGTTCTTGGAGTGAGCAGCAGGGAATGGATTTATTTATTTATTTATTTGAGGTTTTTCTATGCCGACATTCGTTGTTGGACATCATATCGGTTTACAGGCAACATGGAGACAGCAACAGAGCTTTACAGTGTAACCAACATAACAACTTTTACAGAGTAACTATAATAATTTAACAGAAACAGCTAGGCAGATTATATTTGTTTAGAGCAGCAGTAACAGGTTAATAATGTGACCAATAGGGGTTGCTACATAATAAAATGTATATAAATATTTAAATTGGGTATATGGACTGGACCGTTTTTTGTAGAGTAACTGGGGTAAGATGAAGTTTAGTATTCTCCGTGATGAGAGCTACTGTGTAGTGAGGTGTTAGGATAAGTGCAGGGGACGTAGGTTATTGAGAGGGCAGGGAGTAGGGGGTGGTATAGGATGCATTGTAATAGGATTCAGTGTAGTGTCCTTGAGTTTATGAGTATGCTTGTGTGAAGAGCCAGTTTTTAGTTTTTGTTTAAATTTGTGTAGGCAGTGTTCTTGGCGTTTGTCAGCGGGCATAGAATTCCAGAGTATGGGGCCAGCAATGGATAGGGCGCGATCCCCGGTGGCATTGTAATGTCTGGGTGTGGGAATGTTTAAGGTTGCTAGATAGCGTGATCGGGTGGGTCTGTTTGTGCTGCGGAAGGAGAAGGTGCTATGAGGCCAGTTTATATCTTTGTTGTGTAAGGATTTGTGTATTATTGTGAGGGTTTTGTACTGTATGCGCTGTTGGATAGGGGTTATGGGTTCGTTCCTGTGAGTGTTGGTGAGGATGCGTGTAACTGCGTTCTGCAGCAATTGGAGGGGGGAGTTGGTGTTTTTTGGAAGGTCAAGGAGTAGCGAGTTGCAGTAATCTATTTTTGTGAAGATTGTGGACTGAAGTATTCGGAAATCGTTGAAATGTAAGAGTGGTTTCAGTTTTTTTAGGGCTTGCAGCTTGAAGTAGCATTCCTTGAGGGAATTTTTAATGAATTTTTTTTGGTTGAGTTGATTGCCTATGATGACTCCTAGATTCTTGTGTGTTGAGAAGTAATAATTGCATTTAGAGGAGGTTGAGATGTAAAAATTGAGTTAGGGGGAGTGTTGTGTTGATTAGAGATGAGATGTTGTGTGGAGGAGTTATTAAGGTTTCTGTTTTTGCGGTGTTGAGTGCAAGGTTGAGACTGAAGAGGAAGTTACTGTTGGCTGCAAGTGAGGCTTCCCATGTTTTGATGGCTTTGGGTAGTGAGTCTGTGATTGGGATGATGATTTGTACGTCGTCTGCATATATGTAGTGTTTGAGGCCAAGATCTGAGAGGAGGTTGCAGAGGGGCAGGAGGTAAATGTTGAACAGGGTTGAGGAAAGAGAAGAGCCTTGGGGGACTCCTTGTAGTAGGTTGAATGCCTTGGATTCTTGGTTACCTATTCTGACTTTGTATTGTCTGTTTTTTAGGTAAGAGGTGAACCAGAGGAGGGGGGTTCCTGTGATACCGATTTCAGATAGCCGATCGAGTAGTATGTTGTGATTTATGGTGTCGAAGGCTGCTGATATGTCAAGAAGTGCGAGTATGAATGAGTGGCCTTTATCTAATCCCTTGAGTAGGTGGTCGGATCTCTCACTTAGGATCTGCCAGGTGCTTCCAGGTGACCTGGCATGGCCATTATCTGAGACAGGAGGCCAGGCTCGATGGATCATTATTTGACCCAGCGAGGCACCTCTTAAGTTCTTAAGATATGAAACACAGAGCTAAAGATGTTGACCGTATGTCCTTTAACATTCCATACCATCAAATTGTTGAATGTAATTGAGTTTAATCAGCCTTCTTTTTTTAACCTGCTTCTTTTTTCCCCCTTGACCCAGAAATATGAATTAGACTTATTATAATCATTAAGGTCATTATAAAACTGTAGGGGGATATTCAGCCTATTCTACCCATCACCCTTACTTCTAAATCTCACACAGTGCTACCGTACAGAGTGGAATGGCAATTGGACCATTCCACTGCAAGCTATGGGGAAGTTAACCCCACTCCGTTTTTTTAAAACTGAAATAAATAAAGAAGCTATATATAAAGAAGATATATATATCTTTCCCCTTGTTCTCTCCCTCCTTACTCCCCCTCACTAGCATTTAACTATACATATGTACACTTGCCTCCTCATACTGTAAATAAGCCCTCATATGCTAATTCCTCAAATGTACATGCCTCGTTTACTTTGTTTATAAGTTCTTTTGCATATTTAACCCTCACTTGAATGCAAAAAGTTGTAATTCTGCTCGTTGACTCTCCTCCTTTGTATTTCGCATATTACCCAGTTGGCCCTTCCCTTGTTCATTGTAATTTCCTTTCTCAGTTACTTGTAAACCGACATGATGTGTCCTACGAATGCCGGTATAAAAAAAGTGTTAAATAAATAAATAAATAATAAATATATGTAAATTTTATGTGCGCTGCCTAGAAAATGAAGAATATTATTGCAGTTCTATGAATGGTGTTCATCATTATGTACAAGTGTCACCATTCATATATTTGACTCATCAAAACTGCAAAATGAACACACTGTGGCACTCAAATATAAGAAAATAAAATATGCTATCCTGGGTCAGACCAAGGGTCCATCAAGTCCCCGGTATCCTCTCTAATGAGAGACACTGCTAACAGCACCTGTCAGAGGTCGGCAATTTACAGAGCTGCCATGCAGGACCCTATCTTGACTGTAAGCAGGGATCACCATCCAGTCAAACATTTCCACGGTGGGCTGTAGCAAAATCACAGCTCTCATCAGAAAGCAAAATGACTTTGATTTCCAAACGTGCTGTTTTTCACAGCTTTCAAGCCGTGTGAATCTATGCATTATACATAAACTGAATTGCTGTCTTCCTGCCTTACTTTATACTGCAATTTGTGGGGGGAGGGTTCTGCTTCCCAGCACATTGAATGATGGAAAGAATTATGTAAAAGGGATCGATAACTATCCATCTGTCTGTAGACATCATAACTCTCCAGAAAAAGGGATGGAAATTCACCTAATTAGGCATGCATAGAATAAATGGGAAATTCTCAGACAAGTTTGATAACCAGAAACATCAGATCATTTGAGAGAAGTGAGCCTCCAGAAAGAACCCTATTGCTTTCGAAAGGAAACCGAATTCTGACCAGTGCTCCATTCCAAATGGACCTCCTCCCCCACTGCCACAGAGCAGCCCAAGCATAGAGACAGGCAGGGGAAATAACTTAAGGAACTGCAAAGGAAGGCACAATAAGGTATTTTGTAAAGTACGCCCATACACTCCCCCCCCCCCCCTCCACAAAGAGATAGGGAAAATCAAATGATGCAGCTTCTTAATCCAGCCCCCGGACACACATACTTGCCCCAACCACAATCTCATACCCCTATGTATACATAAACAGCCAATCCCCGCCCCCCCCAAAAAAAAAATCCCATACCCCATAACTCTTCTTAAATACAAAACCCTGGCCCACATTACCGCCATAGAACTCATACATCTGCAAACCTACCCAAATACTCACACTCTGAAAACTGCACACTCACATCCCCCTCCACATCTGCATATACACCAAACCCCGGTGTACACATCCTGTCCACACTCATCCAACTTACATACACAACACCCACACACATTTGCCACCTACAGATGCAGAAGCCCATATCCCTGAGAAACGCACCTTGCAACCCCCTACCTCCCCAACCAGACATACAACCCCACCTTCCCTTATACATTCACACTCTCCATTCCCCTCAAACATAACCCCAGCACAAATCTCTCCCCCCCCCCCCATACACACACACATGCACGACCCTTCTAGTAATCTGTGTTGGAAAGCATTCCCAAAGCCATGCTTCTGCATGCCTTCCCTGCTTCTGCATGCCTTCCCTGCTTCTGCATGCATTCCCTGCTTGTCTTTTTTTAATTTTGGGCCGTTGATGGCCTTCTGGCTCGCCTGCGGATGTTTGGGGAGCAAAATCCCAACAGAAGCAGAGTAACGCAGGGGGTCTTTCTTTCTGCACTTTGTGTGTGAATGTGTACATGTCTGGTATATGCAGTTATAAGAGCATCGTAAACTTCTGGAGCTGCGTGCCAGAACCCCGTCCGGCCATTGGGCGCTCATTAAGTGACGCAGCTTCTGCAGCTACTCGGCTCCTGATTGAACTGCTCTCCTTCAGTGAAGAAGCCCCACTGGAAGTGCGGCATCGAAAAAAGTCAGGCCGGAAAGAGTAAGGGAGCATTTGTGTTGTACTTAGTGGAGATTTGAAATACATTTAAAAAGAAGCCGTGATTGCAGATTGTAAAAGACAAAAAGGTTGTTTCAAAACTTAGCGGCAAAACAAATCTTATAATAAGCTTTCCAGAGATGATTTCTGAGTCATCACATAACTTACATGTCGGAAACTGGCTAATGAACCCAATGCTGCTTATTGTATACACTGTTTGCAGCCAAAACCTTTGTTAGGAAGGGGGTGAAGGAGGAGAAGGAGTTTCTGCTGGGATTTGCAATCCTTTTTTTCTCTCCAAGGTACAAAAATGCATATTAGTTATTCTGGGGAAATGCAGAGATGAAGAGTTTAATGGCAGGGGTAGTAACTCACATTTCTGATTGGGGGTTAGGGACACAAGCCAATCAAGCTCTGAACCCCCTTCCCACTAATCTCCCCCCCCTCCCCTTCCCTTTCACTGTCTCCTCCTGCCTCTTGCCCATCTTCCCCCATTGCCTCCTCCCATGCTAATCCAGTGGCAGGAGGAGGAGAGCAGTGGTGCTTCAGGCTGTGTTATCCTCTGCCATTTGGCCCAACAGAGTCCCATGCGGTTCAAAGTGGCAGTCAGGCCCAGAGCTGCAGAAGTAGGGGGATGCAGCTTGGACACACTGCTGATCTCTTCCTCCTGCCACCAAACAGCTTCTGCCTGCCCATCCTGGCCCAGGATCTTTCACAACAATTCTGCGGGAAGGGCCAGATTTTGGTTGGGCCATGGCCCCTGTGACCCACCCCATTCTGACACGTATGAATGGATCAGTATATCAGTGAAAAGTCAGTGTTCCATTCTGTTCAGTTTAATGTGGTTTACTTTGTTGAAGCGTTTCAGTGCAGATCCAAAAGAAGAAAATCATAAGCACAAAATCTGTTTTCCAAAGTGCAGGTCATTTCCCTCCCCCATATGCTGAACTACCCAGATCACAGATCAACAAATCAGTGCCTGCAGCTCGGCATGCTGATGGGGGGCCTTCGGTTTGTTTTAGCTTAATATTTATTCCCGGTCCTGAAAATTGACCACAGGCAAATGAGTGGATTAAAAAAGTGTTATTCTAGTGCAGTTATGGGGTTTCACTGGAATAAGATTTCCATTCTATTCAGGACACCAGGTCCTCAGTTTTTTGGTAATTTCATGACCACATAATTTCATGACCACATAATTTCTCTCCACCTCCCTCACCGCACCCTGACTGCTGCTGTTTACATCCTCCCTGCTCCACCAGTGGCTGCCTCTCTCCCTCTCTCTCGCCTCATGTCCACTGACTGCCATCTTTCTCCCTCCCCTCTACCCCCTCATAACCACCGGCTGCTGCCGCCTCCTCGCTACCACAGGCTCCCTCCTCCCATATTTTACCTGCAGCTTTTCTTGCCTCCCGGGCATCACGTGGCTTTGTTTTGCCGTGAGCTGCCCAGCATTGTTAGCAGCTCTGTTCTTGGGCTCCATTGCTCATAATAATCCCGTGGCTGCTAAGATGCAGAATAACAGCGACCACCACCAGCAGGGAGGAAGAAGGGAACCAGTGCTGGAAAGGAGAGGCTGTGTTTGGGGGATGGGGGTAAGTGGAAATAGCCTACCACTGAGGGGTGGGGGAGAGGAGCTGTAGTGAGTGGGGGAGTATAGAGGTAGGGAAGTGGGGTTAAAAGTGAGGCAGCAGCAGCTGGGAGGCAGGGAAAGGAGGCAGCAGCAACTCGGAGAAGTGGGTCACTGGGAGAAACAAGGTGAAAGAGACTATGGGAAAGGTAGGAGGAATAAATGGAGGGCAGGAGAGGCAGCAAGAGTAAGAGCAGGAGAGAGGAGGAAGGTCAGAGGAAATGAAAGGCCTAGGAAGGGGAGAAACAAGGTGTAGTGAGAAGAAAAAGGAATTAAAAGCAAAGCAAAATGGAAAAAAAAAAGTGCAAGAAATTATTCAGATCTGTTTGGTAAATGCTCAATATGTAAAAACAGGATTTTCAATAGAAATTGACTTTTAACATCACATTAAATAATCTACATTTGTTCAGCTGTACCGCAGATTTTTCTAGCTTGTTGTCACAGAATCCATCCCTGGCCTTCTGTACCCTCCTGAGATGCAGCGGTCACCACTCTGATGGTGGGGTGAAAGGAATGCAGTTTGTGTGTCTGGGAAATTCATCTTTCACCATGTGGCCTCCATTGTGCTTATGTCATTGTGTACAACACGCGGGGGTGGGATGAAAGAGATCAGCATGATTAGGTACCTCTGTCCCAGCCAAGCGAGCCTCTAAAGACCTTGCTAGCTGCTTTCCTCCTCTATCTGTAAACCAGATGTGATGTGCTTGGGAGATTGCAGGGCAGTGGATTCTCAGGCTGTCTTCCCCCTCCCCCCCCCCCCCCCCCAACCAAGTGATAGAAGGAATTTTCCCTGGGGAAATGTGGTCGTGTACGTGTGGTTGGAGTATCATTGTGCTGTTTTAGATACCATTAAAAGAAAACCGTTCGGTTGTTGCAAATGACAAAGTGCAAAGTAGTATGTGGTTTTGTTGAGAATAAGTAAAAGCTTTCTTTTTGGGATATTATATTGCTTCTTGGTGGGAAAAACACCGCACTGAACATCACACTCTGCTTTGTGGCACTTGTGCCATAATTGTTCCGATAGACACTAATCAGATGCAGTGTGTGTGTGTGCGCGCTCTGTGACACCCAGGAGCGGTTCTGTAATGAGGCGCAGGGTGAGGCGGCAAACTTTGGAAGAGGCAAAAACTAACCCCCCCCCCAATTCCTCTAGCGGCCGCCTCACCCTGCCGCCAAAACAACAAAGGAACCCGCACAGAATTCCCCCTCTCCCCTTCTCCCTCGCGCAGCCGAGGTCTCCTTCATCTTTGCCATTTTCTGCTCAGAAAATGGCAAAGATGGCGGAGACCCCAGTGTGCTGCAAGGCGGGGAAGATGTGAAGACCCCCCCAACGTGCTGCGAGCAGAGCACGTCCCGCTCGCGGGGAAGATGAAGGCCCCCCTGGCATGCCGTGAGTGGAGCTCATCCTGCTTGCGGCGAAGATAAGGCCCCGGTGAGAGTGAGTGTGTAGAAGAGTGTGTGTTTGTGTATGTGTGTGAGAGATTGTGACCCTGGGGGGGGGTGAGAGAGCATGTGTGACAGTGCTTGGGGGGGGTGTGAGAGAGAGAGCAAGGTTAAGGGTGCTTGGGGTGGTGTGAGAGAGCATGTGTGGGGGTGCTTTTGGGGGGAGAGAGCATGTGTGAAGGTGCTTGGGGGTGGAGAAAGCATGTGCGAGGGTGCTTGAGTGTGGGTGCCAGAGAAGAGGGAGCCTATGGGGGTGGATAAGGAAGGCGCCATCTCATCCCTCACCTCAGGCAGCAGATTACCTTGAGCCGCCCCTGGTGACACCCTTCAAGCCCTTAACAAGCAGCAAGAAAGTGAATTAGAGAATTTAGTCCCGAACAACTCAGAGGGCTTGTGCTTGGTTCTGTTTCGGGGTAAGTAGTATTGCATCATAGGTCCCACATGAAGATTAGGAAGTGTGAGCCAACTCCCAGTGATTCATGTGGATAAGTACAGGCATGCTTCAGAAGGCAAAGGCAGTAGCTCTGTGGCTGAAAATTGACCATCTGGAGAAGGGCTGTTTTCTGTCCTCATCCAAACTGGAAGCCACATTTGATGCAGTTGCTCAGAGGGGGGAAAAAAAGATTGTGTTCTGTAGAAAAACAAATACATAAAAATCCATGAACCTAAACTCTCAACTTCCCCTCCGTGAAAAGAAAGAAAGGAGTGGAGAGAGTGTTAAAATGTATATTTGATGTGATCCATCATCAGGTATTTTGATTTTGGTTACGTTATTATCTGTGGCAGTTTTTCTGGCCTGCAGTTCCTGTTTGTACGAGTTACTCTTGGGCTGGCAGATGGGACTTTTTTTGCCGTCATTTATATGTTACTAAAACACCTAACGGTCCATCAGTCTCCCCAGTAAGCTTTTTTTGTTTTGTTTCTTTTAGAGTGGTAACTGCTGCTTGTACAGGTAACCCCCTGCCTTCTGTAATGGGTAGTAACTGTTCCTTTGTGTAAGTTGCCCCACGTAACACAGGTTATCCCTTTTCTTCATATCCATCCTCTCTTTATCCCCTGCCCTTTTGAATTCATGACTTTTCTTGACCTCACTACCTTTTCCGGGCAGACGTTCCATGCGTCAACCACCCTTTATGTGAAGAAATATTTCCTGATGATGATCCTGAGTCTACACCCTGGGAGTTTCATGTTATGCCCCCTAATTCTACAGCTTTCTTTCTACTGGAAAAGGTTTGTTTCCCGTGCATCATTAGTACCGTTCAGATATTTGTCTGTATCTTATCTCCCCTATGCCTTCTCTCCTCCAGGATATACATATTAAGATCCTTGTGTCTCATCTCGTAAGTCTTTCGGTGCAGACTCTACACCATTTTGGTTGCCTTTCTCTGTACTGCTTCCATCCTGTCTCTATCATTTTAGAGATAAGGACTCCAGAACTGAACATAGTATTCCAAGTGAGGCCTCGTCAATGACCTGTACAAGGGTATTATCTCCTTTTTCCTGCTGGTTATGTTTATCTGTGCAGCCCAGCATCCCTCTGGCCAGAGCCACCACCACCTTGTCACATTGCTTTGCCATCTTCAGATAATCAGGTACTGTCAACCTGAGGTCTCTTCCCCGGTCCGTGCACATCAATCTTTCACTCCCTATCACACAGTGCTCCTCTGGATTTCCGCATCCCAAAATCATGAATTATGCCCCTCTTGGCATTGAATTCCAGCCACCAAATCTTCAATGGTCTTAGGGCAAAAATTTTAGGCGTGCAGTTTTAAGTCTTGCATATGTGCCCTGTTTGCACGTTTATCCCCCTTTCAACTTTCAGAATGCTTCCCAGTAGAATGAGGCATTTTCTTTGAAAGAGCCCCTTTGATGATTTGATGAGGACGTCCCATTGGGGAGTCAGCTTAATTTTAGCAACTTCGTTATTAAATCTTATAATTACTGTGCAGCTTGTAAATATATTCCTCGTATGCCAGTTTTCCACCATGAGCTCAGCTACACTGCCGCTGCAGCTGAATCAGCAGACATGGAGTGTTTAGCAGTATTGAATCATAATTAAATATTTGTAGTCACTGTAATCTGTCGCCAATGGTTTCCAAAGAAACTTAGCCAGTATTTATAAAGGTCCTGTCTACTGCATATATTTTATTTGGCTTTCTAATTAATGAGGTCACTTTCCCAGGCAAAAGTTAGTAAACAGGAAACTGAGGCTGTAGAACACCAGGATGGTAGTCAGGTTTTTAGAATGATTCTCTCTATAATTCCTCTACTTTTTAGCTTGCTTTTGTGACCTGAACATTTCAGGCCAGTTGGCAACTGAGAAAAATGAAAATCTTAGTATTTTTAATCAGGAGAGGTAGTGTATAGCTGAACCGTCATCAAATGCAAGATGGGAAGTTTTATTTTTAGGCTGGACATTACCGATAAACCTCCTAAGGAGTGTCCATATATTATTTCCATGTAACATTCCCCCACCCGCCCTTTCAGCTAGAATGTTAAACACACAATTAAAACCAGTATTGTGAAAAAGCATGCATGATCAGAAACTAGACACATTAGTCTAGAATAAAAATTTAGCATCTTCCCTCAGATACATTCACAAATAACATTTGTATTCAGTTTAATTCTTGGATTTAGAAATTTAGGTCTGTGGGTTGCATTTGTAATAATTCATCGTAACCAAAACACTGATTATATGCATTACATTATTAATTTTATTTCAGTACAATCTGTAAGAAAGAAAAGCTGCTGTTAAGTGAGTGCATCCCATAATTAGCAAAGTAAAGAAATATTGAGCCTGATATTTGGCCTTGGGGGAGTCTTTATGAAGTTAACTGGATTAACATATCCAGCTAAATTATACTGGATATTCAGCAGATGTGCTGCTGAATATACCCCAGTGGCGTAGCCAGAATTGATTTTTTGGGTGGGCACAAGGTTAACATGGGTGGGCTGTAGGCATGCAGGTCTACTAGTTGTTTTTTTACTGATAAATAATGCCAAATTATGCAGCATAGCATTCACATCTACGCCTAAGTATGAGGTCTACTTAATGATACAAACATAATTCACGGTGATTTGTGGTACTTTAGCCTTCTTATTATTACGATTTTATACACGGCTCCTACCTGTCCATAAATTTTGAGAGAGCGGTTGTGTTGCTTATATTTAAATTGCTAACATCTCAAAATATAGATATATATTTTTACCTTTGTTGTCTGATCTTTGTATTTTTCTAATCAGTTGGTCCTGGTCTCTTTTTCCCATTTTTTCCCTTATAGCTTATTTCCTAATTCCTTTTCAGTGTCTTTCTTCTATTACTGTCTTCTTCCCTTCCACACACACACACACACACACACACACACACACACACATACACGCTTTCTCTCACAGACTCCCTCTCACACACTCAAGCTCTCACTCTCATATGCTCTCCCCCCCCCCCCCCCCCAAGCTCACATTCAAGTTCTCACTTTCTCACCCCTCCCCAGGCTTATATTCTTATGCACACACAGACGCACATCTAGGCACCCATTCTCACCCACACACATAAACCCAGACTCCCATTCTCACCCACAAACCCATGCTCCCAGTCTCAACCACACATATTCAAGCTCCCATTCTCATCCATACATATACACATTTAAGGTACTATTCTCACCCACACCTACACACATTCAAGCACCCATTCTTATCCACATATTCAAGCTTCCATTCTCACCCACCCACACAAACCCAGGCTCTCATTCTCAACCACACATACACACATTCGAGCTCCCATTCACCCACATATTCAAGCTCCCATTCTCACCCACCCACAAACCCAGGCTCCCTTTCTCAACCACACATACACACATTCGAGCTCCCATTCACCCACATATTCAAGCTTCCATTCTCACCCACATACACACCCAGGCTCCAGTTTTCACCCACACACACTCCCATTCTCATCCACACATACACATTCAAGCACGTGCACAGCTTCCGCTTTCTCCCCCAGAGCAGGAAGATCAGCTGCCTCTCCTGCTGCCACCGGACTCCTGCTATCTTCAGGCGTCCGAACTTCCTGTCGGGGGGGGGGGGGGTAGCGGAAGCGCAGCGCACAACGTCCGCCTCCTCCCTCCCCCCCCCAAGCAGGAAGATCGGCGGGCAGTACGGCCCGACGCCCGAAGATAGCAGGAGGCCGGTGGCAGCAGGAGAGCCAGCTGATCTTCCTGCTTTGTGGGGAGAAAGCGGAAGCTGTGCGCGGCGCTTCCACTCCCCCAAACAGGAAATTTGGCGGGCCGTTTGGTCCGAAGATAGCAGGAGGCCGGTGGCAGCAGGAGAGGCAGCTGATCTTCCTGCATTGGGGGGAGGAAGCGGAAGCTGCGCGCGGCGCTTCCGCTCTCCCCCCCAAACAGGAAGACCGGTTGGCCATACAGCCGCAGCAGCGCTGCCCCATGTGTGCCGTGATGGCGCGCGAGGCGTGGGTTCTCTTGTTCGCTGTCGCGGGGATCCCGCGACAGCCTTGCAGTTCCGGTGCCAGTTGGGTGGGCCTGGGTCTAAGTTGGGTGGGCACCTGCCCACCCAGGCCCACCCGTGGCTACGCCACTGATATACCCCTCTATCTTGACCTTATCTAGTTAGGACTGCCTTGTTTCATGACTAAACTTAGCTGGATAATTTTCATAGATAATGCTGAATATCTTCATTATCTGGCTAACTTATCTGGATAAATTTGGCCTGCCCCAAATTATCTGGATAAAGTTTATCCACATAATCACATAGGCGGATAGCTTGGGGGTGTTCAGGCTGGAAGGAAGTTTAAAACCCAATATTTCTCCAGCTATGTCTCAACTTAGTCGGACAAATCCATTTGAATATGGACCTCATAATAAATTGGATAAAAACATGTATACACAACTTTGTTAATCTGATACCTACATGAGACATGAATATGAAATTGCCTTTTTATAATAATTTAATGTGCTGGGCACATTAATTTACATTGATGTACAGGATGAATTAGAGAGGGAGATCTGGCCTGTGGGCTTTATTTTCTTATACTATGGTAAAATGTAGACACAAATGCATGAACAGTGAATCCAATTCTACACATTTAGTTGCTATAAAAGTAATATATGAAAGTTCACTAGTCCAGGATGCAAATGCGTAAGATCTTGAGAGCTGCTCCCACTAGGGGCTCGTAGTCTGACACTGACACTGTAAATGAGCTTTTCATGCCAGTGTGCATTTCTCATGAATTGCCTTTATAAGCGTAGTCACTAGAAAACATTATGCTCAATCAGAGCTAACCCTGGAAGAACGCAGGGCCTGGAGTGAATCTGTCGAGCAGGCTCGTGCCTAAAGATTGAAGAGTGGGTGTTTGGGAAGGGAGGCCCTCTAAGGACCATTTGCCATTGTATCTGAGGTTCTCGACTGTGTTAGCCATTGCAGCTCCTGGCCCACCAGCACTCCAGAAGAGGAAGTGAGGTCAGGAGGGGGAGGCCTCTGTCCCAAGGGCAGTCCTGTGTTCAAACCATTCAGTTCTCCGTGGCCCAAAGAAGACCAGTCTAGATTAACATTAAGCATCAATTTGTATAAGGTCAGCTTCTCCCTATATCCATACACGCATTTTCTCTCTGCATCCAGATCAATTGGTAAAGGATTGTGCCAAAAAATGAAATATATTTTATTACTCCTCTTCTCCCCCCTCCCCCCCAATAAAGTACTTTTCTTTTACTCTAAACTAGAGAGAATGTGGAATAGAAAAGAAAATAACCACAAACTTAGTAGAGCTGAAACAAAACTGTAGGACATAACATCGTCTGGATGTAGGGTGTGGTGTTTTCACCTTCTTTTTGGATTTTCACATGGAAAAGATTATTTGAGTGGTAAGGAGAACGTTGAGCTCCTAAGGGCCCATGGGCATGTTTGGTACGTAAATGGTTGCGTGCAATTTCGGCTGAAAGTCTTCAGACATGAATAGCCCCTCCTATCCAGAAGACTTTCTGCTATCAATTTCCTGTTTTAAATGTCTTTTCTCAGTTTTGCTTGATGCCTGGTATGTGGCAGAAATGACAGTCATGCTGATTTTCAGCACATATCTGCTTACTATTGAAGCTGAAATCGGGGTTGAGGTTTCCACACTTGGACTATATGTTGTCTGACCCCAGCAAAGGGGAGAATCTTCCCTGAGCAATAAATAACAGTGGCAAAATTGTTCTTAAGCAGTAAATTGAGCAGAAATGAGCTCTTACACAGTGACTTCTTTCTCTTAATATCTTTCACTTTTTGTACATTTGGAAAACTTATTCATTTGGTGCAACTTAAAAAAAAAAAAAATCAGGATGGGATGCTGGTAACCCACCATACGTGTCCAGGCCATCTATTTTTAAACTGGCCAATTCTCCCTCTTACCAGACACATGATAAGGAATGAAACGCAATTGTCATGCAGAAGCTGAGAAGCTATTTGTTTGGACCAAAATACATTTGGCAATCTCTACCTTCCTGCTGAAGTAGCTTTTTAAATCAGACCCTTCATATCTCCCTTTAGGACAATTTTGCAGTCCTCGACCTAGTTCTTCAGGCTAGATGGTAATCAGACGTTTAGGATGTTCCAGCCGTGATGATTCCGCTGGTCTCTATTCTACCCTTCTTCAATACTCTTAGCAAATAAATACATGCGGCATTCCCAACAGCAGTAAAAATACAAGAGAAAAGCTGATGTTCTCTTTGCAAATTTACATCATTAAGCTGCCTTGGATTGTAGAATTAAATGCATTTCTTGATTTATTAAGAGTAGAAGAACTGCTTAGCACAGGATTGCTTTCCCCTTTACTCTGTTTATGATTTATTTCAGCTTCAGAAACAATTGAGTCCACGGAGAGGAGGAAACCTACTAGATGACCAAAAAGATGGGAACATGTGTCCAGTTTTTACCCAGGGGAACCTCCATGTACCTCATTCACTGGGGATACGATCCTTCTCAGATTCTGAGGCTCTGCAGTTCGAGGAGCCAGCTCTTTCCAAGCTGAAAGAATCTGATCGGTGCTCGGCTACTGAAAACCTTTTCTTGGATGCATTATCCCTGGATAGTTTGGATGAGTCCGATGTTCCTACACCTCGTAGATTAGAACGTGAGGCCTTCTCACCGTGTTTGACTGAGGTAATGGGATTCTTCCCCTATATTTATTTTGAACTTTGTAAGGGGAGCACTTTGTTTAGTGCTTTGTCCTCTACAACAGTGGTTCTCAACCCAGTTCTCGAGGCACAAGCCAGCCAGTTGGGTTTTCAGGATATCCACAATGAACTTACATGAGAGGAATTTGCATGCACAGCCTCCACTGTGTGCAAATCTATCTGTTACAAATTCATTGTGGATATCTTGCAAACCTGACTGGTTGGGTGGGTTCTGAGGGACAGAATTGAGAACAACTGCTTTACATTGCATTGAAATTACAACTATTGTACCCTGAGGGTTTTCTTTGACCCTTACTGATTACAGTGGAGCATCAAGAAATATTGGTCATTTCCTGTACAATTTCAGTACATCACAGTACAGCGTGGTATGTTTATTCATTTTGAAAGGTAATATTTTAGATTGTGGTTTGGGTGTGAGTGTGACTTTCTTGTGTAGGAAGCTGATAAGATTATTCTGAGTCACTAGAGGAAATTATTCACCCCAGTCCCCAGTCCAGAAATGCTTCATGTGTTTCCTTAGATTTCCGTAGCTCCTTGGGAACAGATCTGTTTGGATACATTACAAATTATTACTGTCTTTTGAATTGCTACTGCCCTAGCAATTCAAATTCATTATGAATTTCCAGCCATCATTTCTTAAATAATTAATTGAGCTACAGTGTTTCTTGGTTAGAATACAAAATTATAGATAGACAGTAGTGTAGCCCTTACTGGAGGGGGTAGCTCCCAAGGGAACACAAACTTACTTATTCACGTCTACTCCGGGTAGCAATTGACTCCCATGGTTGAGTCTCTATCCCATGTCGGAGTCTTTTAATGGGGGGAAGCTCTCACTTATGGCCCAGACAGTGGTGTTTTGCTTCCAGTGTGTGTTATTAGCAGCTGCATCCCAAGGGGTGAGATGCTGGGACAATCAGACAGGACCAGGCTCTGGATGTTAAAGCTTACTGATTGTGCTTTAAAGTCCATTTGTCCAAAAAAAACTCAAACAAACTGAAGTTACATCTGATTGTTGGTACATGTGTATATTTCTCTGTAGGTAGGTGTCCTTTGTTTCAGACATCCGAGTAGAGCTTCCCCATGATGATTTTAAATGCGCAAAACTCACCCAGCAGCTAACCGAGATTCCTATTGAAGGGGGTCCCCTCAGGTACAGCAAAATAGTCCTACCTGAATCTAAATCCTTTCTGGACTCCCAACCCGACCTGGTCACATAGATGGAGATCCGATTGGGGTTTCCTTGTCTTGCACTTTCTCCTTAGTTCTATTAGGGAATTCTCTAGCAGGGAAAGTCAAACAGGGGGTTCAGGATTCCTGAGCTCTGCATCCCTGTGGGGAAGGGCGAGTCAGAAAATACCTCCCCACAATGCAATTGTCCAAACTGTGAAACTGTGGCGCATTCGCAATCTGAGACACAAAACTTGGGGGAAAAAGCTAATGATGAGCTTGTGGATAAAATCGAGGACATTGGAAGCTGGAGCCATAGATGAAATATTAGGATCCAGAGGGGCCCCTGAAACTGAGGCCTTTTCTGATGCGTTAGAGGTAGTGAAGTTCATCTGTGGATATATCCTGGAGAAAAGGAGAGGGAAGCTTCAATGGACAGGGCCCACTGATCTTTAGGCCTGGCATTCCAAAATAAACCTTGGTATATATTGTGGCATATCTGCATCTCTTCTATGTAAAAGGCCCTTGTCATATGGAAAGTGAGAGCCATGAGGAGTTTTATTTGGAAAGGGGAACATATAGAACTCTATAATTACCTCTCCCCAATGACTTGAAAATGATGCAAGGAATTAAAGCCTATAATGGATGCTTTGAGATCGGAGATATATATGGCTCTACTTTTTTGGAATGTTTATCTCTATGCATAAGTTAATGTATTAAGCTGAACGTTTACTAATTTGATACTTTAAAGGTTTTTGTAAGGGTTGGTAAGGGCTATCCGGGGTGGCATCATTCCTTTGGAGGAGTGCGTGGGGCGGGTTCACACTAATGTACTGACATTCTTGGGGGTACAGGTGGGTTGTGGGAGGGGGTGGGGTTGGGTTGGGTTGTTGGAGCCAGAGGGGTTATATAAGTATACTGTGAAGTATCTGGGGGAGATGGATTGGAATAGCAAATTTCAAGGAAAGTAGGACTATAAGGGATATAAAGGGGCAAGTGTTTACAGGAGAGGCTGTTGGATGTTTTTTGTCTCTTTGATATGTCTTCCTTAAAGGTATTATTGAATGTGAAGGGTCTCAAGTTGCCTATGAAGAGACAGCTATGGCTGATTTAAGAAACCAACTTCACAACAATTGATGAAAGATTGACAAGTTATTTACTAACATGTTTTTTGTTTCTAATAGGATACAAAAACCTCGGTAGGGAGGGAATTGGGATAGCTAGGGATTTTGCAGTTGAAATTTTGGATGTTAAGATGCAGGGAGGGGAGATTTTTGGTACTAAATATGAGAGAGAGCTCTCTGATTATTTCTTTGTAAATATCTATACTCCCAGTAATGGACAGGATGTATTCTTTACTCATCTAGGGGAACAACTGTGTAGGTGGATAGAAGGCTGTATTATAGTGGGTGGTAATTTTAACTTTACTATGGCACTGCAACTGAACAGCTCTGCAGGGTATAATTTGGCCCAACGATTGCATAGAAACTGACCTAAGAGTCTCATATCCTCCTGTGAATATATGGAGATCTTCTCATCCAAGCTTGAGGGATTCCACTCTTTTTTTTCTAAGGTACATCTCTCTTATTCTAGAATAGATTTCTTTTTGGTTGATGAGCCTTGTTTGTCGGGCCAGTTTACAGTGGAGATTGGTCCAATTATCTAGTCGGATCATGCTCCAATTAATTTTCAGTTTACACCACAGAAAGAACATAAGAAATTGCCATGCTGGGTCAGACCCAAGGGTCCATCAAGCCCAGCATCCTGTTTCCAACAGAGGCCAAAACCAGGCCACAAGAACCTGGCAATTACCCAAACACTGAGAAGATCCCATGCTACTGATACAATTAATAGCAGTGGCTATTCCCTAAGTAAAATTGATTAATAGCCATTAATGGACTTCTCCTCCAAGAACTTATCCAAACCTTTTTTGAACCCAGCTACACTAACTGCACTAACCACATCCTCTGGCAACAAATTCCAGAGCTTTTTGTGCTTTGAGTGAAAAAGAATTTTCTCCGATTAGTCTTAAATGTGCTACTTGCTAACTTCATGGAATGCCCCCTAGTCCTTCTATTATTCGAAAGTGAAAATAACCAAGTCATATCTACTCGTTCAAGACCTCTCATGATCTTAGAGACCTCTATCATATCCCCCCTCAGCCGTCTCTTCTCCAAGCTGAACAGCCCTAATCTCTTCAGCCTTTCCTCATAGGGAAGCTGTTCCATCCGTTTATCATTTTGGTTGCCCTTCTCTGTACCTTCTCCATCGCAACTATATCTTTTTTGAGATGCGGCGACCAGAATTGTACACAGTATTCAAGGTGTGGTCTCACCATGGAGCGATAAAGAGTTTATTCTGTCTAGAAGCTAAATGATTCTTTATTAAAGGATAATTACATATGTGAAAAAATAAAAGCAGCAATCTAGGAGCATCTTATGTTTAATGATCGAGGTGTTTCAGTACAAACTCTGTCTGAAAGCAGTTCTTCAAGGTAAACTGATTTCCTGGGCAGTGGCTAAAAAAGAATAAAACAGAATTAAAATCACTGATTCTATTCTCAAGCTAGAATACTTACATAAAAAGACAGGGAATCCTAAATAGCTTAAACATTTAGCTGGAACTGGACAGGGGAAAGCTTAAAGAGCTTGATATTGAGGAAAGCCAATATAAATTAGATTATTTAGTTAATCATACTTTGAATTCGGTAATCAAATAGGCTTGGAAATTTAAAATGGCAACAATCTATTAACTTGATTCTAAAATTGAGGAGGAATCTGGAAGCATGGTGTTTGAGGTTGATCTAATTAGAAATCGGTTTGTCAGGTTTTATAAAGATCTATATACTACACATGATTCCATTCAGGAGATAGAGAGAGATCATTATTTACAGCAAATTTTACTGCCAAGATTAGATACCAAGAGCTCAGTCAGACTAGTTAAGGAAATAGTAGGTCAGGAAATTTTGGCAGCTATAACCTCTTTTAGTTAATAAAGTGCCAGGGTTAGATGGGTTTTCTAGTCTATTTTATAAAAAAACGTTTGTGATATTCTACTAGTGCGATTATATAATACTCTCTTCAAGACACTGATCTTAACCACTTTTATAAATATGGCAGGAATTACTGTGCTAGCAAAACCAGGAAAAGACCCCTCAGTATGTGGCTCCTACAGATCCATTTGATTGATAAATCTGGATTTAGAATTTTTAGCAAAAATCCTGGTGATACAGCTACAGGGAGTTCTTCCTATTTTCGTTAAGGAAGACCAATCAGGTTTTATTCCTGGGAGACAGACAGCTGATAAGGAACATTTTTAATTTGTTATGCTGAATAGATAGGGAAAAGACTGAGGCTGCATTACTGGCAATCGATGTGGAAAAAGCATTCGTCAGAGTGCAGTGGGATTTTATGTTTAAGGTCTTACAAAAGGTGGGACTGGGGCCTAATTTATTGACCTGGATTCAGAATCCATTGTATTCTCATCCAGAGCCCAGGATAAAGTCAATGAAAGATACTCTAAGTCTCTTCAGTTGGGTAGAGGATTAAGGCAGGGGTATACTCTATCCCTATTGCTATTTGCGTTAGTAATAGAGCCATTCACTGAGAGGATAAGGCAAGTGGGATAAAACAAAGAATTTAAAATCTCACTCTTTGCTGATGATGTCTTCTTCAATATTATAAAGCCTTTTTTTCACTCAACCTGTATTAGGGGGAGATAGAATGCTATGAGAAAGTATCTGATTTCAAAGTTAATGTGGGGAAATCTGAATTGTTGAGTAAAAACCTTTTGAAAGTGTGTAGAATGAAGGCAGCTTCTCCTTTCATGTGGGAAAAGGGGAGCATAAGATATTTGGGAATCCAATTAGCAGCAGATTGGAAAAAAAATTCACTTAAATTATGAATCCTTGTTGACTAAATGCAGGATTTATTAAATTGGGACCAAATTGAATTGTCATGGTTGGGACATATAGCTGCTATGAAGATGACAATTTTGCCAAGGTGGTGCTATTTCTTTCAGACTTCACAAATTTGTGTCTTGGATGCTTTTCTGAAAGTATGTCAACAGCAGATATTTAGCTTCATATGGAAAAGGAGACCACCGAGGTGCCAGAGGATGTGGCTAGTGCAGTTGGTATAGCTGGGTTTAAAAAAAGTTTGGATAAGTTCTTGGAGGAGAAGCCCATTAACAGTTATTAATAGAGAATAGCCATTGCTATTATTGGCATCAATAGAATGGGTTCTACTTAGTGTTTGGGTACTTGGCAGGTACTTGTAGCCTGGATTGGCCACTGTTGGAAACAGGATGCTGGGCTTGATGGACCCTTGGTCTGACCCAGTATGGCAATTTCTTACGTTCTTAGTAATGTATCTGAAAAAGATATCTGAAGGTTTGGCAGTACCCAATTTTAAACAGTACTATATGGCGGCATAAATCAAGTTATGTCAGTGGCAATTAGCAAATTTTCACAAAGAATAGTGTAAAATAGAATAGCTATATAGGAGGCAAATATTGAGTAAAATACAGGCAACTCGCCAAAATACAATTGATCACTCAATAATTTCAAGCGATGTGAGTTTAGTCTAGTGAATAGTCATAAATGAATAGTTAAAGAGCATCAGAATTATGCTGCAGACAGCATACATATCTTCCATGCTGTTAGGTCTGGTACATGGCAATTTCAATCACTTGGTCTTGGTATATACATTGTTCCTAATATATATTTTTGGGGAATTTGCATGTTAAAACGTAATAAAATCCTTGGAGAAACACAATGATTTGACCAAAAGAATGTTCTTAATTACTTAACTTGTATAAATGCTGACCATCCTCGACACTGGTCCAGCGTTTTGAAATGAACCATTTCTTCATCAGGGATAGCACTAGTTGTCTGCGATGTCCTATGGTTATAGAGTGTGATTAACCGAAGTCCAAAATACTGTCTCCTCGGGGGACAAATTGTCACCTGATTATGTAACTTAGATGTTCTTCAGAGTTGTTCTCCTTAACTGCTGGAGGTCTACTGAGCCTCTCAACGGCATAATTCAGCAGTACCATCTTTGCCAATTCCTCCTGTCATATGACTCTTAATTGTTTCCCTTATGATTAGTGGAGTGTCTTCAACTGACGGACGAGGTACATGGATGCCGGTTTCTCCTAACAGGCTGTGAGAGCCACTCTCCTGCTTTCCTCTTGTTTAGAGCAGATAAGGATATGGTGTTTCAGAAGTTTTGTAGGAATAAAGACCTGCAGTTCTGTGGTCAGAAAATACAAGTCTTTCCAGATGTATCCCTGGTGACACAATGTCGAAGGAAGCAATTCTTGCAGTTAAGGAATAAAGTTCTAGCATTAGGGACCACTTTCTTAAGTTTCCATGTAAATGTTTGCTAACTCATCAAAAGAATAAATTTGTTCTTGCTGACCCTCTCCATTTTGAGATATTTCATCAGAGATAAAGGCATGGGATGATTTGTTGTCAGGTAGACATTGTGGGGCCATTGCAATAAAGTGCACACATGTTTACCCTCTGTTGAATGAGCGTTTTGGATGAGCTAGAGTAACACCCGATACAGTAAGGGGATTGGCGTGTCTAAAACGTGTGCCCAAACGAATGCGTATATAATAGTGCTTATCACATGTAAATTCCATGTCGATGAGGCTATTGGCTATTACCCTGCGATGCAGAAAATTGCTGGTCACCCAATGCACCCTTTTTAACCCAGCAAACTTAATGCCAGCTCCGGGGCTGGCATTAAGTTATACAGCGAGTCAAGGGCACATGAAAAAAAACAAAAAAAAAATACTGTTCTCTGTGGGTCTTCTTAATTAGTATCCTCGTGATACTAAGAACTACTACTTTCAGTGATTAAAATTTAAGGAAAAATGTAAGGGCTTGATAAAAAAAAAAAGAAAAAATTCTGGCTGCATAATATACACGCACAATCTACACGCTCCAGGCCGATTTCGCTGTGTGTATGTTGTGCTTGTAAATTATCTGCAGCAGGATAAAACGGACACTTGCACTGAGCACCCGTTTTCCTTATGCGCACAGAGCTACGTCTCCTGGGCACTTGCATTTGAGCTCGAGGGACGCACAATTTCCCTAGCACATCCTTTTTAACACGCCAGCCCATTTAAATATAGCAACAGGTGCCCAGGAGAGGTGGATGTGCGCGTATTAGGAAAACAGGTGCTCAGTATTACATTGGCCCCTGTGAGTAAACTGTCTCTTCCTCTCTGCATTTTCATGTATTTATTCTTTTGGCTATTTTCTTTGTTTTACCACCAGGAAATGAGGACTAGTTTATGTTAATGCTAAAAATTGTTTATGTATTAATGTTTGATATATTATGTCTGCATTTACAATGATGTTTTTATATTTGTTGTAAATGGAGTAAAATGTAATAAAAATTGAAAGAAAGATTGTTATAAGGGCATTGGAGGATGGTTACAAACAAACATGAATACATCCCTGCATTCAATCAGAGGTACACACAGTACCTTCAGGTGGCAGCAGATATTGATGTTACATAGGTCATGACAGGAAGTACCTAACCTGAATGATTAATTTTTGTTGCAGGAAGATGATATGCAGAAGGGAAACCTTCACAGGTAAGCACCAGGTTGTGTGTGTGATTATCTCTCAACATGGACTGGTTAGTGGATTGATTTTTATTTGTTTTGACTTTTTTGTGATAGATTTTTGATAACTTTATTTTAACAGTTTTTAACAGAACTCAAGGGCTGGATAAAAACCAGCAAGGTTTGTATTTCTGGTGCTAGAAAGCAAAATAAATCTATTTGGTATTCTTATATGCAAGTGCCATTTCACTCATTTCCTGTCTTCATATTGATTTATTGTCTTATGTCAGCCATCTACATTACTAAGTGTTAAAATGTTCTTCATTGAAAACTGAAGTAAAAGGCAAAAATACCACTATAGCTGTCTTAAAACACAGTAATGTCTCTGGGGCTTCTCCTGGAGCTAGTGGCAGATTTCATAAACCCTCTCTGCGATTTTCTACACCATTACTCTCTACGTTGATATATAGGCTCAAAAACAGAAGAAAATGACATTTATTCCATGGAAAAAATGCAGAACTTTGACCAAAGCTACTCTGAATTTTCACATTAATATTCCCAATTTCTTCTGTAATCCTGGCATGTTTGTTTTTTTGGAGGAAAGGGGAGTATATATTGGCTGAAATATCAGTCCAGAAACTGACTCTTTCTTCGCATGTGGGATTTTAAGTAAAAAGGGCGCTATACACAACAAATTATGTTGTATGAAAATGTTTTATTTTGGTTAATTCAATACTTTTTCTCTCGTTAATCCTTCATTCCAAGATCCTTCTATATTAACTCACTCCAGTCCAGCTCACTAAAATGTACTGGACTGCCTCCAGTCATTGTACAATATTTATTTTTTTGCATCCTGTCTCATATGTAGGGCAAGTACTAAAACCAGTTCCTGTAGTTGAGTGAGTTTTAGTGGTGATAAGTCATGCTCTTTAGTTGAGCACTTCAGTCTTTATTTCTTCTGTGTGTATACATGTGTATATATATGTTTGTTTGTGTGTGTGTATATATATATATATATATATATATATTTTTTTTTTTTTTTTTTTTTTTATTCTGTCCATCTTTCAGAAGAGGTACATCATGTGTGCCTTTTTTTTTTAAATATATTTCCTCCCATTTATACTTCATGCTGAAGCAGCTGCCTTTGACTTACAGGCTGATACAGTACAGTGCGCTCCAGCAGAGCTCACTGTTAACCCGCATTTGGACGCGCGTTTTCGACGCACTAGCTTTACCCCTTATTCAGTAAGGGGTAAATAGCGCATCGAAAACGCACGTCCAATCCCCCTGAAACTAATAGTGCCCGCAACATGCAAATGCATGTTGATGGACCTATTAGTTATTCCCACGCGATTCAGTAAGTAAAATGTGCAGCCAAGCCGCACATTTTACTTTCGGGAAAGTGCACAGAAAAGCAATAAAAACTGCTTTTCTGTAAACCCTCCAACTTAATATCATGGCGATATTAAGTCGGAGGTCCCAAATGTTAAAAATAATTTAAAAAAAAGGAAATTTAAAAGCGGCTCGCGGGTTGAAAACCGGACGCTCAATTTTGCCGGAGTCCGGTTTCTGAACCCGTGGCAGTCAGCGGGTTTGAGAACCAATGCCGGCAAAATTGAGCGTCGGCTGTCAAATTCGCTGACAGCCGCCGCTCCTGTCAAAAAAGAGGCGCTAGGGACGCGCTAGTGTCCCTAGTGCCTCTTTTTACCGCAGGCCCTCGTTTGCATGCGGGCCGATACTAAATCGCGCGCACAGGAGAGTGGCCTGTGCGCGCACCGGGAAAGCGGGCACTCGCCCGCTCTCCCATGACTTTTACTGTTTCGGCCCGTTAGTGAGGAAGATGCAGTTGGCATAGAACAGCATGGAGTAGCAGCCCTCTTGTTAGAACAACAGGCTGAGAACCAGGGAAGTTGGGGTCCAAATCATTCTGTTGCTGCTACTGCTTGTGACCTTCCATAAGTCACTTTAGCCTCCATTGCCTCAGGTACAAAAAGGGACTGTAAGCTCTCTGTACCTGAATGTAACTCACCTTGAGCCAGCAATGAAAAGGCGTGAGCTAAATATGAATAAATGCAGCTACTGTCAGTCCTGCTTTTTGACCAACCACTAGATGCTGTATCCAGGGTAGTACCTTACTCCTACTTTTCTTCATTTGTAGAAAGTGCTGCTTTGGCAGCACTCTTGGTGCAAGGAGCAGCTATCTGACACAAGAATTTAAGTTTGCTAGTAGTGCAAAGCACTGGACCGAATGGCAAGTCACTAGCAAGGATTTTAAATGTAACTTAATCATTCACTGTTTATGTTCAAAAAGGCTCTTGGGAGTAACAGACAGTAAACCAGTTTCATAAACTGTTTTATGGACACAGATCATTATTAATACAATTTGCCCAAATCAAGATTGATCTGCGTTTGAATAAATATAGAATACAGTCCCAGGTTTCCTTAAATTGTTTGATCTTCCTGGTCAAGAGAGGCTTGCATAATTAGGGGTGACACAGTGTCTGTTCGAGAAGGTATACAACAGTTTCTGTGATTCATATAAGGCTCTACATTCTCGTAATTGTATTTTCTTGTTTCCTTTTTCCCAGAGCTATGTCTGTTTCTTCCATGTCTGAATTCCAGCGTTTGATGGATAGTTCTCCTTTCCTCCCCGACAAGAACCTGCCTTCGAATAGTGCTAAAGAGGATTTAACGCCACCTTTGTCACCTGATGATCTAAAGTACATTGAGGAATTTAACAAAAACTGGGATTACCCTAACACAAGCCATGCTGGGGCAGCAGAGGTGCCAATGGAAGCCTGGGGGGAAAAGACAGAAATCGTGAAAGTGGGAAATGATTCCACTGTAGATCCATTCCAAGCATCATCGTGGTACCTTACTACCAGTGTTACCATGACCACCAACACCATGACCAGCCCTGAGCACTGCCAGAAACCCTTGCTGAGAAGTCACGTTACTGAGAAAATGGGGGTTCGGGTCTTTCATAGTCCACCAGCAGTTCGTAGGTTTGATAACTCTGTGGTAACTGGTAATGAGGGAACAAACCAGGTCGATCCAGACTTTTTGTTTTCTGTGACCAAAGTTAAAGGAAATGTAAGTGAAGCAAAAGGAGGTTCGTCACAGGTGTTTGGAAGATGGAATTGTGACCTCACAAAACACCATAAGGACTACCTGGAAGGTGGTCTTCATACTGTTGAGCGCCCCATTTGTACGACTGTCGGTTTTGCTTCATCTCTGTACAACATGAGTGATGACATGAAGGAAGTAGCCAACTCTGTCAGAAATGCAATACGTTCCAACTCAGGAGATCGTCAGTTCAAAGACATAGCTTGTCAGACCAATGGTAGGAGAAGTACAGGAACACAGACCATCCAAACTATCAGTGTTGGCTTGCAAACTGAAGCCTTGCGAAGTATCACCAGTAGTCCACTTAAATGTGTGACACCAAGGGGAGGCTCCACTCCTGTATCATCTCCATCAAGAAGTTTGAGGAGTAGGCAGGTGACCCCAGCCATTGAAAAGGTACAGGCCAAGTTTGAGCGCTCTTGCTGTTCTCCCAAATATGGTTCTCCAAAGTTACAGAGGAAAACTCTTCCAAAAACAGATCAACCAAATAATCGGGTCTTGCCAGGAACTCCTCAGAAAGGGTTCAGTGAGTCTGCATGGGCCAGATCCACCACCACCCGGGAGAGTCCAGTTCACACCACTATAAATGATGGCCTATCAAGTTTATTTAATATTATTGACCACACCCCAGTGGTTTGTGACTCTCTTCAAAAACTGTCTAGGCCAAGTAGCAGGTCTAGGTCAGCAGAACCCCGGGCAGAATTTGGGCTCATGCAGGAACTGTGTATGGAAGTCCGTGGAAGGTCACCCAGTCCTATCCGATTAGGAGCAGAGACACAAAAGGAAGATGTGGCTGAGTTCATAAGCATTAGACAGGATCTGTCTGCACCCCCAGGGTACTCTCTGGCAGAAAATGCTGCCAGGATCTTGAACAAGAAACTTTTAGAGCATGCTTTAAAGGAAGAGCAAAGACATACGCCCAACAGTCCAACCAGCCTCCGAAAAGACAACATAGGAGACTTAGTAAAAGCTGAAACAGGATCCATTGAGGTAACGGTTGTTCCCTAACATATTTCTTCATTTTAGTAAATGTATTTTATGCATAGATGACACATGTTAGGAAATGCATGACCCTGGATGAACAAAGGACTGCTGGATTGAGTAGATAAAATTAACATGGAGGTTTAAACAATTTCAAGGTCAGTTATTCATGGCATCAAGTATCACAGAGTACTTGTACACTGCAACATATTGATCAAATAAAATGGAAGCAAACCACTTAACCAACTTCAGGAAGACTAAGCAGTGATACAGTTTATCCTGTTTTTTACCATAAGACAAATGCAAAAAGACAGATTTTGAGAGGGGAAGGAATAACCCATCCTTTCTGCGTGTGTGTGTGAATATATGTGTGTGTATGTGTATGTGTGTATATATATATATATATATGTAGTACAGGATTTCTTTATTCATTTGTACAATAGTGAAAAACAGGATTAGACAAAATTGTTTGTGCATGCATGGCGCTACCTGACAATTCTGGTCACGTCATTTAAGGTAGTATTTCAACACATCCATCCATGAGTTGACTACAGTGGAATGCACTGTTACAGTTGTATATGGGTATTATATAGCACTGCACATCCACGGAAAGTAAACACATTAACCATTAAGTTATTTTCTAGCTACATTTTTACTCTGTTTCAGGAGCCACATTTCTACTAATCTTCTGGGTTGGAACTGCTCATGAAGCACTGTTAAGAGACAGAGGGCGTAAGATCAGTTATAGGCATGATCAGGCAATGTAAATATGATGATATAAACAATAATTGTATTCATGTTTTTATATACCATAGCATTTTAAATAAAAGGGCTGAATGAACATATTGAGCAATTACCAAGTTGACACTGCCAGGACCTGATCCCCTTACACCTCAGTTTTATTCAGCTGTTATAGGCAGACAACTTAGACAGCAGAGCTTTACATATGACCTTTTAACAGTTATGCAGTATTTATTTATTGATTGATTGATTCATATTCTGCTTTTTGGCACTTCAGAGCGGAATACGTTCAGGCATTGTAGGTGTTTCCCTGATCCCAGAGTGCTTACAGTCTAATTTTTACAGTGATTTTAATGTGATTTTAAAAAAGAAAATGGCAGCAGATAAAAGACCAAATGGTCCAGTCAGTTTGCCCAGCAAAGTGTTCAGGTTTGTAACTGGCACTCTGTACAGGTTACCCCCCCCCCCCCTGTAACTGTGCAGGTCCCCCCCCCCCTGTAACTGGCACTCTGTGCAGGTTACCCCCCCCCTGTAACTGTGCAGGTTACCCCCCCCTGTAACTGTGCAGGTTACCCCCCCCTGTAACTGGCACTCTGTGCAGGTTACCCCCCCCCCTGTAACTGTGCAGGTTACCCCCCTGTAACTTTGCAGGTTACCCCCCCTGTAACTGGCACTCTGTGCAGGTTACACCCCCCCCCCCCCCCGTGTAACTGGCACACTGTGCAGGTTACCTCCCCTGTAACTGTGCAGGTTACCCCCCCCCCCTGTAACTGGCACTCTGTGCAGGTTACCCCCCCCCCCCGTGTAACTGGCACTGTGCAGGTTACCCCCCCCCCCCCGTGTAACTGGCACTCTGTGCAGGTTACCCCCCTGTAACTGTGCAGGTTTCCCCCCCCCATGTAACTGGCACTCTGTGCAGGTTACCCCCCCTGTAACTGTGCAGGTTACCCCCCCCTGTGTAACTGGCACTCTGTGCAGGTTACCCCCCCCATAACTGGCACTCTGTGCAGGTTACCCCCCCTGTAACTGTGCAGGTTACCCCCCCCTGTAACTGGCACTCTGTACAGGTTACCCCCCCTGTAACTGTGCAGGTTACCCACCCCCCCTGTAACTGGCACTCTGTACTGGTTACCCCCCCCCCTAACTGGCACTCTGTGCAGGTTACCCCCCTGTAACTGTGCAGGTTACCCCCCCTGTAACTGGCACTCTGTACAGGTTACCCCCCCCCCCCTGTGTAACTGGCACTCTGTGCAGGTTACCCCCCTGTAACTGTGCAGGTTACCCCCTCCCCCTGTAACTGGCACTCTGTGCAGGTTAACCCCCCCCCCCTGTGTCACTGGCACTCTGTGCAGGTTACCCCCCTGTAACTGTGCAGGTTACCCCCCCCCCCCTGTAACTGGCACTCTGTGCAGGTTACCCCCCTGTAACTGTGCAGGTTACCCCCCCTGTAACTGGCACTCTGTACAGGTTACCCCCCCTGTAACTGTGCAGGTTACCCACCCCCCCTGTAACTGGCACTCTGTACTGGTTACCCCCCCCCTAACTGGCACTCTGTGCAGGTTAACCCCCCCCCCCCCCCTGTGTACCTGGCACTCTGTGCAGGTTACCCCCCTGTAACTGTGCAGGTTACCCACCCCCCCTGTAACTGGCACTCTGTACTGGTTACCCCCCCCCCCTAACTGGCACTCTGTGCAGGTTAACCCCCCCCCCCCCTGTGTAACTGGCACTCTGTACAGGTTACCCCCCCTGTAACTGTGCAGGTTACCCACCCCCCCTGTAACTGGCACTCTGTACTGGTTACCCCCCCCCTAACTGGCACTCTGTGCAGGTTAACCCCCCCCCCCCCTGTGTAACTGGCACTCTGTGCAGGTTACCTCCCCTGTAACTGGCACTCTGTACAGGTTACCCCCCCCCCCCCCGTAACTGGCACTCTGTGCAGGTTACCCCCCCTCCCCCTGTAACTGGCACTCTGTGCAGGTTACCCCCCTGTAACTGTGCAGGTTACGCCCCCCCCTGTAACTGGCACTCTGTGCAGGTTACCCCCCCCCCCCCCCGTAACTGGCACTCTGTATAGGTTACCCCCCCCCATGTAACTGGCACTCTGTGCAGGTTACCCCCCCTGTAACTGTGCAGGTTACCCCCCCCCTGTAACTAGCACTCTGTGCATGTTACCCCCCCTCCCCCTGTAACTAGCACTCTGTACAGGTTACCCCCCCTGTAACTGTGCAGGTTACCCACCCCCCCTGTAACTGGCACTCTGTACTGGTTACCCCCCCACCTAACTGGCACTCTGTGCAGGTTACCCCCCCTCCCCCTGTAACTGGCACTCTGTACAGGTTACCCCCCCTGTAACTGTGCAGGTTACCCACCCCCCCTGTAACTGGCACTCTGTACTGGTTACCCCCCCCCCCTAACTGGCACTCTGTGCAGGTTAACCCCCCCCCCCCCCCCCTGTGTAACTGGCACTCTGTGCAGGTTACCCCCCTGTAACTGTGCAGGTTACCCCCCCCCCTGTAACTGGCACTCTGTGCAGGTTACCTCCCCTGTAACTGGCACTCTGTGCAGGTTACCTCCCCTGTAACTGGCACTCTGTACAGGTTACCCCCCCCCCCCCCCGTAACTGGCACTCTGTGCAGGTTACCCCCCCTGTAACTGTGCAGGTTACCCCCCCCTGTAACTGGCACTCTGTGCAGGTTACCCCCCTCCCCCTGTAACTGGCACTCTGTGCAGGTTACCCCCCCTGTAACTGTGCAGGTTACCCCCCCCTGTAACTGGCACTCTGTGCAGGTTACCCCCCTGTAACTGTGCAGGTTACGCCCCCCCCCCTGTAACTGGCACTCTGTGCAGGTTACCCCCCCCATGTAACTGGCACTCTGTGCAGGTTACCCCCCTGTAACTGTGCAGGTTACCCCCCCCTGTAACTAGCACTCTGTGCAGGTTACCCCCCCTCCCCCTGTAACTAGCACTCTGTGCAGGTTACCCCTCCCTTGGTAACTGGCACTCTGTGCAGGTTAACCCCCCCCCCCCTGTAACTGGCACTCTGTGCAGGTTCCCCCCCCCCCCCCCGTAACTGTGCAGGTCCCCCCCCCCCGTAACTGGCACTCTGTGCAGGTTACCCCCCCCCTGTGTAACTGGCACTCTGTACAGGTTACCCCCCCCCCCTCCCCCCTGTAACTGGCACTCTGTGCAGGTTCCCCCCCCCCCTCCCGTAACTGTGCAGGTCGTCCCCCCCCGTAACTGGCACTCTGTGCAGGTTACCCCCCCCCCCCTGTGTAACTGGCACTCTGTACAGGTTACCCCCCTCCCTGTAACTGGCACTCTGTGCAGGTTACCCCCCTGCAGAAATGGTTTCCATTCTCTAGTCATTGGTGATCCTCTGCTTATCCCAATCCCTTTTGAATTCCATTACTGTTCTGGTCTTCACCACCTCTTCCAGTATGGCATTCTGGGCATCCACCATCCTTTCTATGAAGGAATATTTCTTGTGAAGTCCTTTCTAGTGCCCACAGATACTTAACATTATACTACCGTGCTATACACCCATTACAGTGCATTTCAATGTAGCTGACTCAGTGGTGGACTGTTACTTCACGTTAGATCCCATTTCTTTTTCTGTGAAATGTGAAGATGATTAAATATGTTCCCAGACCAAAGTAGCATCCCTGCATGCCACAACATGTATGCATTATGCTCTTGAAAAGATTAACGTCCGGTGACCTTACCTAAAGATTCTGCTGATTGGTAAATTGTTGAAAAGCCATTTTTTGAGGGAACAAAATAATAAACATCAAGGTGGGAAGAAATGCATCACAGATCTGCAGTAAGCATGTCATTCATTTTGTATATATTCTTAGGTCTGTGTATTCTTTTCAGTTCAAATGATGATCTGAATTAAACTGGAACTTTTGGAGACCTGCATTCAGAAAAAAAGTCTTGGCAAAATTGAATTGACTTGCTGAAAAACAATTTGCTTTCCTGTCCCCAGTTACCTATGAAACAAAACTGGTCCTTGTACCAAAAAAGTCCCTTGGTTTTTTTTTTACTTCCCTGTGTGCCTCTATTAAGCATGACAAAACAATTGAAAAAAATGCATGAAGCAATGACTGGCAGCTCATTTTATTCCTTGGGCTTTAAACTACCTTTCCGCTTTGGATATGCTAACTAAGCTATTGCCTCCTAGAAGTTTGCTGAAGATGAGAATATATATGGGGTTTTTTTGGGGGGGGGGGGGGGTTAGAGAATTTTGTTTTTACAGCAGATACTGTTTGGGGTTTTTTATTTTGTTTTGCTCAGAGCTGCTTACTGGCAAATTCATGTTCCACTACAGTGGATGCAACTGTGTCAGTGCATGATCCTGCTAATTCACTAAACCACTATCTGAACTAACTTAGTTTATAAAGATTGCTGATGAGAAATTTGTCTTAGCCAGTTAGTTACATGGAGGCACTGTATGAACTGTTGCTCTTTATGCCATGAAATTGAGAGTAGTAATAAGCAGTGAAAAATAACTACCCAAGGTCCTGGTGCAAGGAAGCAATGAGTGGTAGGAAGAGCCAAGGAGGACCTGTTCAGCATATGGGAAGCTGCAGTAACATTGGTCACTGAAAGAGGTTATTTAGCTCCTCTGCCTCCTCCCCCAAAAATAAAGATGATTATGGGGGAAGTGATGCAGGAGAGCATGGAAGGGGTTTCAGAATGGTTAAGTAAACATCACCAGTCCTCATAAATCATTCATCAAACAAAATCAAGGAATATAAATCAATCATATTAGTAAAACCATACTTATAAAAAGAATATGTCTAATGATCTAAGAAATAAAATAGCATCCAATAATTAAGAGCTCATACAAAATTTTAAAAATTCCCCAAACAACAATAAATTATTTCAACATGGCAGACACAGACATCCAATAAGTAAAACTTATAAGGATGGAAAATTCACCACTCTTAATACCTGAAAACTTTTTATTTGCAGTCATCCTGAGTAAGGCATGGATTAGGCAGCACAAATTTTCTTCACACAGATACCCCCCCCCCCCCCCCCCCAAGGCAGGCTCCCATACACACGCGCGCACAACCCCCCAGTCAGGTTCCCATTCACGCACACGCGCGCACAACCCCACAGTCAGGTTCCCATTCACATGCACACGCGCGCACAACCCCACAGTCAGGTTCCCATTCACACGCGAGCACAACCCCACAGTCAGGTTCCCATTCACACGCACACGCACACGCGCGCACAACCCCACAGTCAGGTTCCCATTCACACGCACACGCGCGCACAACCCCACAGTCAGGTTCCCATTCACGCACACGCGCGCACAACCCCACAGTCAGGTTCCCATTCACACGCACACGCGCGCACAGCCCCACAGTCAGGTTCCCATTCACGCACACGCACGCACAACCCTCCAGTCAGGTTCCCATTCACACGCACACGTGCGCACAACCCTCCAGTCAGGTTCCCATTCACGCACACGCGCGCACAACCCCACAGTCAGGTTCCCATTCACACGCACACGCGCGCACAACCCCACAGTCAGGTTCCCATTCACGCACACGCGCGCACAACCCCACAGTCAGGTTCCCATTCACGCACACGCGCGCACAACCCCACAGTCAGGTTCCCATTCACGCACACGCGCGCACAACCCTCCAGTCAGGTTCCCATTCACACGCACACGCGCGCACAACCCTCCAGTCAGGTTCCCATTCACACGCACACGTGCGCACAACCCTCCAGTCAGGTTCCCATTCACGCACACGCGCGCACAACCCCACAGTCAGGTTCCCATTCACACGCACACGTGCGCACAACCCGCCAGTCAGGTTCCCATTCACACGCACACGCGCGCACAACCCCCCAGTCAGGTTCACACACACACGCGCGCACAACCCCACAGTCAGGTTCACACACACACGCGCGCACAACCCCACAGTCAGGTTCTCATTCACACGCGCGCACACCCCCACAGTCAGGTTCCCATTCACACGCGCACAACCCCACAGTCAGGTTCCCATTCACGCACACGCGCGCACAACCCCACAGTCAGGTTCACACACACACGCGCGCACAACCCCACAGTCAGGTTCTCATTCACACGCACATGCGCGCACACCCCCACAGTCAGGTTCCCATTCACACGCGCACAACCCCACAGTCAGGTTCCCATTCACGCACACGCGCGCACAACCCCACAGTCAGGTTCCCATTCACACACACACGTGCGCACAACCCCACAGTCAGGTTTTCCATTCACTCACACGCGCGCACAACCCCACAGTCAGGTTCCCATTCACGCGCACAACCCCACAGTCAGGTTCCCATTCACACGCACACGCGCGCACAACCCCACAGTCAGGTTCCCATTCACACGCACACGCGCGCACAACCCCACAGTCAGGTTTCCCATTCACGCACACGCGCGCACAACCCCACAGGTTCCCATTCACACGCACAAGCGCGCACACCCCCACAGTCAGGTTCCCATTCACACGCACACGCACGCACACCCCCACAGTCAGATTCCCATTCACGCACACACCCCCACACCCTAGTAAGGCTCTTATTAATTCATTTACACATACCCACATACCAGCGGGAGCCATTCTGCTGCTTCTCGGGCAAGATCAGCATAGAAAACGTGCTAGCTGCATGTGTTTTGAACAGCATATGCCTGCACTGAGAAGGAGTAGGAGAACGGCTCTTTCTTTCTTCGGCCGCCAGTGAGATGGGGTCCACTGGCAGCCTCATGGGTCTCTTCTTCTTCTTGGCCATCAGTGGAACAGGTCCACTGGCAGCCTCCTGGGCTGCTTCTTCCGCCACCCCTCCAGGTGTGCCACTCTGTGCAATTGCACGGTATGCCCACCTGGTAGCGCCGGGCCTGAACACAGCTCAGTATAGTCTAGCGCAGCCCTGTTCAGAATCACCCTTGATACGAGAGACATTGTGTCAGTAGAGAACTCCCTGCTGGCTAGAACTTAAATCTGCTGGTTGAACAGGGTGGGTTTCCTTTATAGCCAATGTGATCCTGACTGGGCATAACCTTAGTTGCAATACTTGGGCAAGTAATAAAGCTACTGCTACTGCTTCTCCAATTCTCCAAGGGCAGAATAGCTCTCCCTGCAGAGCTGCAGCCCACCACCTCTAGGACCAGCAGTTCAAAACCCCAACCATCCTTACATTGGGATACACAAAATAAGAGGTCTGGTGCTAGATTTTTGTGATCTGGCACCAGCCCTGTGGATTCAGAAGACACAGTAGATGGTGGCTTAGACATGGTTTACATGCTTAAAGGCAATATCTTCCTTTGTTGGGCAAGGAAACCAGCCAGTTTGCTTACCTGTCAACAGAGTTTTCTGAAGACAGCAGGATGAATCTACCATAACATGGGTGACATCATCTGATGGTGCTGAGACAGATTTGGAGCTCAGTAAAAGTCATACTGAGCATGCATGAGAATTCCAGTGCTGCGTCATGAGTCCCTCTGTGTCTTCCAGAGCTTAAGCTTTAGTGAGGTAGCCAGCTCTTCATGGAGGCAAGCGGGTATTAAATATGGCTAATTCATTCTGCTTTCTCCAGTGAGCAGGCATGAATCAACCATAGTGCAAGCTGAGGGTTGCATTGCAAATTCTTAAGACAATCCAGCCCTACCAGTTGGAGATAAAACTACTGGTGAATAGACTGTGTATTCCTGCTTGTCCAAAGTTACTCTCTCTCCATGATGTGCTATCCAGAAGATAATGGGATATAAAGGTGTGAATTGATGACCAAATAGCAGCTTTTCATATGTCTTCAATGGAAGTGACCCTGAAATGAACCACTGAAGTTGCCATGGGTGTTGCTTGATGAGCCTGAACAGTATCTGTAATCTTTAAGTGAGCCAAAGTGTAACAGTGAGCGTCCACTAGTCAATTGGAGTTCCTTTGGCAACTGTTCTTCCCAGCCAGTTGGGGAGGAAGGACACAGCTGAGAAACTTGTTGGTAAGATATCCTCAAATAATACCCTAGGATTCTCTTGCACTGCAATGAGTGAAGAGCCCTTTCTGCTCTGTGTTGTGCGTGCGATTCTGGAAAGAAAATAGACAGCACAATAGCTTGATTAATGTGGAATCCTTTTGGAAGGAATGTGAAATGAATTTATAAATCAACCCTGTTATCTAAAAATGCAGGTATGGCAAATAGGAAATTAGAGCCTGTAATTTGTTTACTCTTCATGCTGAAGTGAGGGCAACAAGAAACAACACTTTCCAGGTGAGAAACCTCCAAGTCAACAGTCTTGAGATTTTCAAAGGGAGTTTCATGAGTTGGGCTAGGACCATGCTAAGGTCTCAAGGCACTGGAAGTTTACTGACGAGAGGCTTTAGAATGCCAGAGATCTTTCATAAAGAGATACTAAAAGATGGAGAGAAATCCATCTGCTATTGGTACACGCAATGATGCTGAGATGAACATTTACTGAAGAGGTGCTGGAGGAAGAACCAGTATTTAAGCAAGTCCACAGTATATTAAAAATTTCTTCCACTTGAAGTTGTAGTATTTTCTGGTGGAAAGCTTCCTGGCTGAAATCAGCACATTTTACATCTCTTTGGGGAAGGACTAAGGAGAAGACTACCTCATATTCAGTATCCATACCAGGAGGGCCAGTGATGGCAGGTTTGGATGGCAGAGCCTGCCATCTTCCTGTGCGCTGAGTCCGAGACATCCCCAAGAAAACTGGAGACTAACTGGACGGATGGGAGAGATATGAAGACTGTGCTTGTCATGGTCAGTCTGGTGCTATGAGGATTACCCTTGCCTTGTACTAAAGGACCTTCTGGGCTGTTTTGTCAATGGTAGGTACGCAAAGATTAGACCAATGCTCCAGTCTAGCATAAAGGCATCAGGAGCTGATCTGCAGTTACTCAGATGCATGGAGCAGAAGTCCTCAAGCATCCCGTTGTCCTCTGAGGTGAACAGATAGGTTATTGGTATGCTCCAACAATGGAAAAAAGCCGTTCATGATCTCTTGATCCAAGGACTCCTCATGTGGTTGTAGAACTCTGCTGAGATTTTTTGCCATCATATTCTGGACTCCCAGAAGGTAAGTTGCCTGGAGGTGTAAATTGTGATTGCTGGCCCACGACCAGATTTGGAGGGCTTCCCTAAGAGGGTGTACAAGCTCATGCCTCCTTGTTTGTTTAAAACGTGGCCACCTGGCTGGCTGTCTGGATCAAGATTCTCTTGCCCGAGAGCAGGTGAGAAAAAGCTATTACTGCACAAAGGATGGCTCTTAACTCAAGAATGTTGATTTGCAGGAGATTTTGTGCTAAGGACCACAATCCCTGGGTCCAAATGGTGTCTGTACTCCTCATCCTCTAATAGATGCACCAAGATGAGTTGTAAGAGACCCACCGTCAGAACCTCCGAGTTGATCCACCATTGTAGGGACACTGTATCTTGGGAGCCACTGAGATTTGATGGGATAAAGATTGGAGCAGTTGATCCCACTGGTATTGGAAGACCCGTTGCAGGCCTCGCGTGAGCAGATATGTATTAGGAAAAAGAATGCTGCATCCATGTGAGTTAGAATAGCAAGGATTGACCTTGATGCTTGGGCCCATTGCAGAAGGGACTTCACCGTGCCCATGATCTTCAGCTTATTCAATAGGAAGACATGCCTTTTCCTGAAGTGAGTCTATCGAAGCTCCTATAAATCAAATCCTTGGAGACCCAGGACCAAGTTGGATTTTGAGAAATTGACCAAGGACTGAAGAAATTGAATCGTTGTGTTGAGGGACTTGAACACTGCTGCTTGAGATGGGCCTGTCACCAATCAATCATCCAGATATGAGAAGATACAGACTCCCTGCTGATGAGGCTGTGCAGCTACAACTGTGAGACATTTCATGAACACACTTGGGGGCCATCAATAGGCCAAATAGAAGTACCTTGTACTGGTAGTGCACTTCCTGCAGAATGAACCTGATAAACTTCTGAGACTAGGACTATGAGCATGTGTCTTTCAGATCCAGAACACACATCCAATCCCTCAGCTGGATGAAAAGAGAATCATCAGAAGGGAGTTCTTCTTGAGTCCCTCTTGAACCAACAATCTGTTCAGCTTCAGTAAGTCCAGGGTTTCTTCTGGATGAGAAAGTACCAAGAATAGAATCCTTAGCCACATTCCTGAGGTGGAATAAGCTCAATTTCATTCTGCTGAAGAGGCCATTTCCAATTGAGGCTGAGCAGATTGAGAAGGTTCAAAACTGCATACCGTCCTCCATTGGACTGAAGGAGGCCAAGAGAAACACAAATGATAGCCATATTTCACAATCATCAGACCCACTTATCCTTGGTGATACATACTCACTCCTGAAGGAAGGACTGGACCCTCCCCCCATCAGAGTTGGTAGGGGGGCAGGCCTCAAGAATGTCAAAAACTGTTCCCGGGTGTAGGCTGTGACTGCTGCTGGTTGCTGAAGAGTAAGAGGAGCTTGATGTTGAAAAGAGTGGAAAACAAACACTTATAGAAAAAGTACTGTCATTGGGCTAGCTGATCCCCAGCCACCGCATGCAGTGACTGCCGAGTGGATTAATGCTGTTTAATCAGCGCCATCATCTCTTGCACCTTATCCCTGAACAAATTCTCCTCTGTACAGAACACATACTTCAGATAGTTGTACCCATCTTTATGAAGGCCACTTGCTCATAACCATGTGAGCCTTTGAGCTCCTATAGAACCACCCACGTTTCTGGCAGTGGCGTCGAAAGCTTCATATGCAGATCAGATAAGATGCTTCTCTTATTCCTCCACATCTTCTATGGCTCAGTGGAACTCTGCATACCTGTGGTGTGATGATTCCGTCAAAGGCTTCAGCTTTGCACATATTCATGTAGATGCTGTACCATGTACAACATGTGAGCTGCAAACCGAGTGATAAACAAGGATCCCTAGAAGACCTTTGGTAAACACATCCAACGTTTTAGGATCCCAGCTAGAGTGATCCCAGCCGCATGCTTCAGCACCACTCTATCACCACAGAGTGGTGCAGTAGTTTCAGATCTAGCTTTCAGCTACTGGAAGACATATTGGAGCTTGTCACCTCCTCATTTGCAGATCCTTGAGGTGGCTTATCTGCTGGAATGGATGCAGAGTCTGCTGAAATTTGGAGAATTTGCAGCAACCTGAAGACATCTTTTCTTGAATCCATTTTTCTAACACTAATGGACAGTTTCTTATCCAGAAAACATGAATAGCTGAAATATTCCAGAGAAGGGATGTATGATGAGGAAAATCTGACAGGTGTCGGTCGAAGCCTCCTCTCTTTACCACAAGGGTACATTGAGCCACTAACCTGATGACAAAGAGGGAGGCAAGGAAACTCAGAATGAGCTGAACCCATTTCTTCCCCTTCTGATCCATGAGTGGACTCCCTTTTGTGGAGGTAGGGGGGGTTGGGTGGGTGGAGAATTTACTACTTCAGAGTAGGGACTTACTCCCACTGCCAAAAAGCCCTGAGGCAAGGTGTGAACCTCTGGGAAATTGAGTGTGTATGAAAATTTCCTCCATCCTGGTCAGAAGGGTTCCAACTTCCCTCTCTGATCTTCAGGGCTTGAGGCTTGAGCTGGGCCAGCACTGGCTAAAAGAACCTTTGCATTGGAGTTGGAGGAAAAATGTGCTTTTCCAAAACCTAGATTGGTTGATCATCACAGGGCTCCTGACACTGGTGGTGCCAAGTAAGAATTTGGAGTTGCAATGGTTGCAATTGTAGAGGCTGTGGGTTCTGATGCACTTTGCGTCAGTTGCACCAATGCCTCTCACTGAGTGGCGCTAGGTATCCATGCCACTAAATCACCTTCTGCGCCATCATCCTGAATTCTACAGAGGAGGGATCCTTTGTGCTTGTGCACTGAGGTGCTCCTCTCTGACAAGATCAAAGGAGCCTTAGCATTCCGCTCCAAGAGGGCTATGTTCTAGAGTGCGCACTGCATGCCCATGCAACAAACTGTGCCCAGGTCAACATTGCATCTGGGCAGAAAAAATGGCTTGGCACCATAGGAATATTTCCCATCATGAAGGATGGAAACACTGTGCTGAGGAGGCTACCTCCCAATCTCTGTGTCAAAGAAGGGTCCACATGCATGGAACTTAGTGTAGACTGTGCTGAGGGTAACAGCCCCAGAGGGGATTTCTTTCATTGCTTTAGGTGTTCTTATCAGCAACTGATCTGGTGCCATCTTCTGTGCCTTCTCAACTCCTGACCTATGGCAGAGCCAGCACACAACAAGGGAAGAATTCAAATCCTGCCATGGTGTCTTGTGGTATCAGGAATCTGAAGAGGTCTTACTCTGAGAGGAGAAGTGATTCTGCTCCCAGCCTTGTGCTGAAGCTTTGGATCTTTCCTGATGGTACTTTCCACAGAGTCTCCATATTCCTGGTACGATACTCCTGCACTGTCGGGGACATCCAGCCACAATTATAACAATTGGCAGCATCATGATCAAGACCTAGGCCTCTGTAGCAGATAGAATGGGTGTCGTGATGGACATACAGTGCCCACCAACGCAGACCTTAAACCCTCTAATTTTGGGATTCTTTACTTTCCCCATATCCTCCCCCACCCCCCTCTCCTCCGAACTGAAAAGCTCTTTGAGGGGCTGCCAGAGTAGTAATGGAGAAAAAAATGAATCTCAATTGTGATTTGACACAGAAGACAAGAGAAGTAACAAGTCCACACAGGAAAATAAGTCTTAGACTGGGAATCAAGTCTGTGTTAGCTTGGAAGAAGAAATACAGAGGAACTCATGAGGCAGCATATGCACTTGGGAGCTCCTATGCATGCTCAGTAAGATTTTTAGTGAGTTCTCAGTGCTATGTCCTTGTCGGATCCATCTGACATCATCCACTCATTATGGCTGATTCATACCTACTTGTCGTCTGGGAAACCAAAATCAATCTTTTTCCACTCTGTGACCATCAAGACTGTACCCCTGCACAAAATCATCTGTCTTTTGCTCTTACCATTCATTAGCAGACACAAGACTTCAAATCCACAACACTGGGATTTTCCCAATCAGAGTCTCACACAATGGCTTGTATTTAAAAATCTTCAAAACTTTTATTCTTCTGGGATATCAGCAGTCAATTAATCAAAATCACAACAGGATGAATCGCAGGATTCCACAGCAGAGATGAAAGTAGCAACAAAATAAACATTTTAACAAGGTCCATCTCTCTTCTACTGACCACCCTAGTACATTATTCTTCCAAAATAATCTCATTGGTACTCTCACTAAATCACCAGATTATTTTAAAAGAGAAAATTTCCAGAGGAGGCCAAAAGAACCTCCATAATGTAGTTAGTGTCCACGCTTCTTGTCAAAAGCCTAGGAACATTCTCTTGGCACACCAACATCCATGGTAATAGATGACACTGCTGGACGGGAAGAACCAGCAAGCCTCACGGAGGTTCCCAAACCTGGCCTGGAGGACCCCCGGCCAGTCGTGTTTTTAGGATATCCACGATGATTATGCATGAGAGAAAATGTGCATGCTATGGAGGCAGTAAATGCAAATTTCTCATGCATATCTCTTGTGGATCACCTGACTGGCTGGGGGCCCTCCAGGACAGGTTTGGGAGCCGCCACTCTAGAGATTCATTAGACTCACATCTGTCTTTTTTTTTTCTCTCAGACTCCCACTGTAGAGTGGCGAGAACCTCCCAAGAGTCATTCATCTCACCCTGCGCTCAGGCTTATTTCTACACAGGGCACACTCCCCATGGAGGTCATCTCTTCATAGTTAGAGAGAAGCAAACTGCGCCATTCTCTTCTCCACCATAATCCCAACATGATCAGAGCAGAAGTTGAGTGAGAATTTTGGACCAAGGTAAAAGAACACATTGGTAGTGGCATAGGATCAGAAATCAGGGCCTGGGGTCACACTAGCTTTCAGATGAAGTGAAGGGGTATACATCTAAAAGCAGTCACAAATTTATTAGGCTGATCCAATGCTATCTTTCTGGAAAGGAAAAGATGCTGGTACTCAACATGCAGGATGCATGGTTTTGTTTTGGGTTTTTTTGAGAGACCACAGAGCAAATCGAGCAGGTAGAGGGAAAAGGTATCACCAGCAAAAATACCCCTTGAAAAAAGCCCTGGGATAATCAAAGGTATCACCTACAGTGTGTTTGCTGACCTTAATTTCTTCTTTTAAGTGTACTAACGAGGCACTCCCATAACTTCATTCAAGAGAAAACGTTAGTATTATAGGGCCGTTTAAACATTTTCTCTTTTTAACTGCCATGTCTCTGGGAAGAAAAGGTGACAGGGAACTTTCATTAAATGAGACCTAAAATGAAATCTGAGCTTTAAGATCCTCAGCAACAATAAAAGATTTTTTTTCTTTTTTTTGCTATTTTTGTTGATGTTAAGAATACAACTAAGACAACGGAGAAAATGTAATGCATTGAAATAAAAAAAAAAAATTATCCATTTCTCAATAGTTTCTTTTCTTGTCAAACTTTCTCTGTAATCACACCCAGCTTTTCAGACTTTAGCTGGCATGCTGTTCTTTACACCTTTCTCTATGTCTGAGTTAATGCTATTCTTGTAGCTTGAATATGGTCCCAGCAGTCAAAACTGCTATGCAGCTGTCATCTAATAGAGCAATGGTTCTCAGCCCAGTCTTCGGGACAAACTCAGCCAGTCGGCTTTTCAAGATGTCCACAGTGAATATGCAGGAGAGAGGTCTGCATTCCGTATGCATATTGCATGCAAATATATCTCATGCATATTCACTGTGGATATCTTGAAAAGCCGACTGGCTAAATGTGTTCTGAAGACTGGGCTGAGAACCATTGTGATAGAGAATTTGCTGGTGACTGGCACTGTAACTACCTGGGAGAGACAAAGCTAAAAAATACCTTCCTCACTGATTATAACTCTTCACAGGATTTTTTTTTTTCCTTTGCAAACCTACTTGCTTTTCTCTTTTCTGTCTGTTCTATCTAGAACCAAACTGTCTTACTAACTGCCCCCTGGGGACTCTAACCCTGCCTGCCTCACTGCTGTAAGTTCCTTCTAACTTGTTTCCAAATCTGATGACTTTGAGTTGTTTTTTTTAAACCTTTGATTACTGGCTAGTCTTGAAAATGTATGACCTGTAATCATCTTTGTACGGTTCAGAGCACAATGACTGCTTGCACCAACCATGTTGAATAGGCATTTAATTTAGTTCATGTATATTAAGCTAAGGGGTTCCTGGAATTGTTCACTATGCAAAATACATGAAATTTAGAAAACTGCAAGCAAGTTTTTCCACACTGCAAGAAGTCAGATTGCTTTATTCTTAAGTGCTTATTCAGTAATTTGCTTCAATAGTCTTCTGGGATGTCAAAAGGAATTTTTGTGACTAGTGAAAAATAATTAACTTACAGTAGATTCCAGTGATTTGGGGATTTATTTTTTTCCTAGGACAAACATGGGTGACATCATCGGATGGAGCCCAGCACGGAACTTTAATCTCAAAGATTCTAGAGCTTTCAGCATGCCCTACTGAGCATGTGCAGCTGTAGTCATCACCCTGCCCCCTAGGCAGAGCCCATCTGTCTCTTCTTTTTCGTGGAGCTGTCATCTTGCAGTTGTGGAGCTCGTGCTCTTTTTTTTTTTAACAGAAAATGTTTTTCCTCTGTATTCAGCTTTGCTCTCTTCTTACAGTTTTTTAAGTGATTTTTTTTTCTAGAGCTGCAGTTTTTCTTTCTTTCTTTTTTCTTTCTTTTCCAACAGTCTGTAGGCTGCATGGTGGGTTCTCTCCTGTGCAGCCTGACAGTCTGTTATTCAAAAAATAAAAACTGGTTTTTGTACTTGTCCTCTCTTTTCTCTCTTTCCCACAGTGCTGAAAGGAATGGAGTATGCAGTCTGCCAGTGATCCGTGTAGGTCGCTGAGGCTGCGGACTCCCCTGAGTTGTACCTGGGCTGGAATTCCATGGCGGTTCACGATCTCTCGACAATCAGTGGATTCAGACGGGGGAAGGATCGAGGACCATGCCGTTCCTGTGGGGAGGAAAGCTTATCCTCCCCATGTCTCGGGAAACTAGTCTCCACGGACGGATGACATTGCCTCCCCTCCTGCTTGCCAGCTTTGGCAATGCAAACTCCGTGGGAGAGAGGGTGAGCGAAGCCTGGGCTAGCAACCTGCTGCTGCACTTCGGTGCCTTGCCCATGAACGGTTGCCCGTGCACAGCTGTGACCAGTGCACGTTCGTCTGACGCATCGATGTTGGGACCACGGGGACAGGGCCCATCTTTGGGTACCATAGTTCCCTTGACCTCATCGAGGTCCAGGGTCACTCTCGTTGCTTTGAGGTTCATGACCACCCACGATGCCACGCTGCACCTATTTGGGTATCAAGGCCTTGGTGCCGTGATGCGGCGCACTCTGTCATGGTGCCCTCGATGCCACAGTGCTTTCAGTGCACTCAGTACCTCGGCACGGTGCCCTTGGTGCACTTGCCAAAGTGCCCTTGATGCCTTGGTGCCCTTGATGCACTCGATGCCTCGGTGCCCTTGATGCATTCTATGCCACGGTGACTTTGATGTATTCAATCCCTCGACATGGTGCCCTTGAAGCACTCTATGCCCTTGATGCACTCGATGCCTTTGAGACACTTGATATTACTGTGCCTTTGCACTCGACCCCTTGGTACAATGCCCTCGGGCACTTGCCATGGTCAGTGCACTCGATGCCTCTGTGCCCTTGGTGCACCCGATGTCTCGATGCCTTTGAGGCACTCGACCTCTCGGCACAGTGCCCTCAAGCTCTTGATTCCTCTGTGCCCTCGCAACTCTTGTTGCCTCGGTACCCTTGCTGCACTCAGTGCTGTGGTGACTGCAGTACCATCAATGCCGCTGTGCTCTCGATGCCTGTGGTGCCCTCAATGCCATCGCCCTTGATCCATCAAGGTGTATGCATGGCCACCCTAGGGGCTGGTGAGGTCAAACCAGTGGCAAGCCTTTTATGCTGTCAACCCCACTAGCGGTTGTCTGTTCCTTTTCATATTTTGGGGTGCTGCAGGGCCTCTCCTTGCAGACACTCATGGGTTCTTTGGTCCATATCTTTGAGCGTCGGGGCCCCAGGTGATTGAAGTCTGTGGCGCCAGGATTGGCGCTATTTATGGGCAAACTGCTTATAGATCACAGGACATGTCTGCAGTCCTCCATAAGCATCTGTGCTCGCCAGGGATTTTGCTGCAATCGTTCACTGTAGGTCTCGCAAGTGAGCTGATTCCTCTGCAGTTTTGAAGGCCTGCCTCCCAGAGCGTTCTCTGGAACTGAACGGAGCAAAACTATAGACCACCACCCTCCACCAGAGCACCAGTGTTGCTGGGGATGCCATTGTCATACTGTCCTCTCCACTCCGCTGGAGTTGTTTGACGTGCAGCTTGCACGGATGGGATAGATTAGGCATCTGTTCCAAGGGCCTCAGTCGCTGCCGGGTGGCACTCTTCCTGGCTGTGCAGTCCTCAGCCATACTAGAGTTCTGCCATCTTTCTGCATGGTCTCAGCCTCCGCATCAGTCTGTACCACATAGAGCGGAGGAGCACTGATTGGGGAGGTATCATTACATACTTTGTGCTTGGTTGTGGGACGGTGTGTAGCCACTGACTCAGGCACGTGGTTCTCAGTCCTCTTTGGGGCATGGGATTTCTCCCACAAGCTCGGCGCTCAGGATCATGGGTGTGCCACCATCCGTGGATGGGTTACCAATGCATGAGTCTGCCCAGCATGCTTCCAATTGCTCTCTTTCCCCTGGGTGTTGATGTGTGTGGATTGTTTCCTCGGGGGGGTGTCCCCCAACAGATTGTGTTCCACAGCCGCAGGGCTGGCCTAGGACTGCACTCCTGGTGAGATTCTGAGGTGAATGGACATCACGGGAGTGGCTCCAGCATCCTCTCCTTTCTCAGCAGAGGCAAATGTCTTTGCCCTCTACCATATCCTTGTAGAACAGTCCCTGGGGCTCTGCCCTGATAAATGTTTTTTCTCTGATCCGGAGCCTCCAAGCCTCTGAATCGCTGTATCTCCATGGAGGACAGGGCCGAGGAGTGACATTGGTGGTCGTTGGACCGTCTTCAGCTGGAGCCCCTCTGGCGATTGCAATGGCGACCTCCCCTATCCGAGGCTGGCTGCCTGCGGTGGGTTGGTCATGTCGGCGCCTCAGCAATCAGTCGTCGTGCCTCAACTTTCCTTTGAGGGTATGCTAGGCGCCGATCCCACTTCTTCCCTCTACTCTCTGGAAGGGGAGACTCAACTGGGTTCCGGAACACTCCTTTCGGCTTCCCCTCTCGATACCAGACTGTGCACCCCTTCGAGGGGTGTTCCTCGTTTTCTGTTCCCAGACAAGGGATGGCACTGCCCTGACTGGCCCCAGCCCCAAGAATAGTAGAGAATAGCACTCTCCCTTGGGCACTCTGAGATGTACCAGGTCTATCCATGAGGGAGCCTATCCAGTGTTGCTCCCCGGTGACCCTTCAGGTTTCCTGCTGTTTGGAAGTCACTTTGGAATTTGCTGGGCTCAGTGAGTTTCCTCCTTAAGGATTGCTATCAACAGTCATTCTTGCCTGAGGAACCCTCCACTGTGAAGAGAGTTTTAGTCCATCAGCTGGGTGATTGTGCCTTTCACCCTATTGCCATGTCCATGGCTGAGGGATTTGGGGGCCAAGTACCCTGCAACAGAGGCACTGCCCTTTGCTCGCAGTAGCATGCAAGCTATTTTTCCCCTTTTTCAGGATCACCTCATCTGCAGACAGAGGAGTCCTGGGTCATGCAATGTTGTCCATTGCTGGGCCACGTACTCCCTTAGGAGGGGAAGCTTCTCCCCTGGAGTAATCGCTCTCTGTTTTCGCTGTCTCAAGAAGATTGAGTACTCTATCTCAATGGGTTACTCCCTGCTAGTTTCAGCAGTGAGTTGTTCGCTTGGGGTTGATAGATAACCGGGCGACTTGTGCTTGCCCCAGCAGTCCTCTGGTCTGCCTCCTTGTGTTCATCACTCATTCCGACTTCCAATTGGATTGTCGAGAGGAGGGGAGGTAAAGCTAAGGCACCCGTGGTATATCTCTGTATACCTGCAGGGAAGGATACACCACATTTTTCCACTTATTTTCACCATTCTGTGGCCAATACTTCCTTTGTTTTTTCTCATTCTGTAGGTTGCCCAAAGGGCCTTCCTGCTCCCCTCGCGATCCTGTTCTGACAGGTGCTCTTGAGTGAGCTTCAGGCCTATCATTTATTTATTTTAAAATGTTTGTATACCACCTTTACAAATAAAAAATTTAGTCAAAACGGTTTACAGATTTAAAACATACATAATCTAAAATAAAAAGTCATTAATAAAAACAAAAAATGTAGACAAAAATCTAAAACAAAATTCAGTAAACAAACAGAGCGCCTCTTGGGATTAAGGTGCCATATCTCGCTAGGCTATATTCAAAAGTATTGGAGGAAAGGGGGGAGAGGGGAGTTTTTGGGCTTCAAGTTGGTTTCGGAGATTCTCTCATCCCCTAAAACCCTTGACACTGTCCTGCGCATTCAGCTACATATGATGTTTCAGCATTCAATGTCTGTCCTAAGCCCTGCTGTGGTTTGCTGCTTGTTCTTTCAAGTGTGGCGTGTGTTTCTTCTGCCCATTCAGCCTACCAGCCATACCTGGCACTCTTCTCCAGACGTTTGGCTGTCAGCGGTCGACAATCTCTTCTGGAGGGCTCTCAGATCCCAGTTTGTTTGGTTTTTTTCCCACACCAAAGGAAACTGCGGTTTTCGTCCTAGAGTCTCTCTTTTTTACATCCGAGTCCTTCCTGTATCCAGTAGGATCTAGATCCACTGATTTTGTCAGAAACCTTGCTTGTACTGTCTTCCATGATGCGCAGTTGCTTCTGTTTGCACTCTCATCGCATCCCTGCTACTCATGGGGACTTGTGTCTGTCTTTTTCTTGGCTTTCTTTGTAGAACCCAACTCTTCTCCAGCCTGGTGGGTCGGCTGCCTCGCACGCAAAGGATGGAGATAGTGCTCCAGTACTGTATGGTTTACCGATTTGTCCTGCTCGGACAGCTTGTAGCTTGGTTTTCACCCTTGTGTGACTATTACCATCCTGCTTGGCCTAGGAGAAAGCAGAGTTTACCTGTAACAGGTGTTCTCGTAGATCAGCAGGATGTTGGCCCTCCTGAAACCCTCCCGCCTCCCCTGGGGGTTGGTTTCTCCTTGTATTAGCTGTATCATGGACTGACAGGCTCTGCCGAGGGGGCAGGGTAATGACTACATCGACACATGCTCAGTAGGGCATACTGAAAGCTCTAGAATCTTTGAGATCAAAGTTCTGTGCTGGGCTCCATCCGATGATGTCACCAATATATGAGGACTAGCATCCTGCTATCCTAGGAGAACACCTGTTATAGGTAAGCAACTCTGCTTAGTCTTCCATTAGATCTCTATAAAGAAATGTACATCATAGAATTTGAAGCACGCTTGTAGGGACGAAGGTTCAGAGGAAGCATGAGACAATATGTCTTTAATAAGAGAGTGGTAGATACTTGGAAAAATCTACCAGCAGAGGTGGTAGAAACCAGCTCTGTGACAGAATTCAAACCGTACATGATGTAAAGGACAATGGATAGAACATGGTTGGGAGGTTACAATATTGCAAACAAGCCCACCTTTCACTATCTAAAGAGCATAGAGAGGCAAGAGCAGGGTGATAACAAGAAAACAAGGGGGCAGATAAAAGGAAGCAAGAACTAGCAACACTGCAGGCCATGGGATAACTAGATTGGAACTGGCAGACTGCAACTCCAAGAAACCCAACAAGATAAACGCCGAAAGGTTTTCTGGTGGCCAGATATCTTCCAGCAAGGTGATAAGAAAAAGGGGGAGATAAAGAATGATCTAGCAACCCTGGATTGGAACCAAAAGGTTGCAGTTCCCCAGAAACCAACAGGGTGAGTGGTGGCTAGGTACCATCCAGCAAAGCCACAGGACCTAGTTAGTCAGATATTCAGGCAACAGACTCAGTTTTGGTAGATGCTTAAATTATTACATAGCTTGGTGATAAGACATGGGGGGGGGGGGGGGCGGGGTTTGGATTAAATATAGGAATGTCTGTGCTCATCTACCCAGGACGGTAGATAATTAACAGAGTTCAATAAGACACAATGTCATACAAATGGTCAAGCTTCTATAACTTGAAATACACTGCCTTGTACAAATCTTCACATTGCACAACAGTTTCTTTAAGCCACAGTTACCAACTTTGGAAGGACGGCCTGAATGCAGCAGTGTCTGTGGTGCCAAATTGTTTCCACTTTACAATGATGGATTTGACAATGCCCCAAGATATATTAAAATTTATAGCCTTTCCCCAGTCTGTAAATAAACTTATCATGGGATGTCCCTATGGTGCTGTGACCATGCTGCATGGTGCCATGCCAGAGATGTGGATTCAATTCCCAGCCCTGGCTCCAGCTCATACAACTTCGGCCAATCAAGGCTGGGGAAGCTGCTCCTCATTAACAAGAGGAAAGGGGCAGCATTCCAGTGCAGTTGGTCAGGGCTGATTTTGTAAGAGCAATCTTGACAAAAAGAAAATAAATTTCATTTAAAGAGAAATTGACATTGTTAAATATAATGTTTATACTGTAGGCCAGTGTTTCTGAACCTAGTCCTTGGGGCACACCTAGCCAGTTAGCAGAGGGGGGATATGATAGAGATATTTAAAATCATGAGAGGTCTAGAACGGGTAGATGTGAATCGGTTATTTACTCTTTCGGATAGTAGAAAGACCAGGGGGCACTCCATGAAGTTAGCATGGGGCACATTTAAAACTAATCGGAGAAAGTTCTTTTTTACTCAACGCACAATTAAACTCTGGAATTTGTTGCCAGAGGATGTGGTTAGTGCAGTTAGTGTAGCTGTGTTTAAAAAAGGATTGGATAAGTTCTTGGAGGAGAAGTCCATTACCTGCTATTAAGTTCACTTAGAGAATAGCCACTGCCATTAGCAATGGTTACATGGAATAGACTTAGTTTTTGGGTACTTGCCAGGTTCTTATGGCCTGGATTGGCCACTGTTGGAAACAGGATGCTGGGCTTGATGGACCCTTGGTCTGACCCAGTATGGCATTTTCTTATGTATGCGAGAGATTTGCATACACTGAAAACATGCAAATGCAACAGTGCTAGAGCATCTCCTCTTAGCAGAAAAATATCCACTCATGCAAATGCTGCTTTCACTTTAAAACAGTTTCTAAGTTCAGGGCCCCAGCTCTCCTGTGATATTGCGGTAAGGTGGCGTTCTTGCAGCACCACCTTGGGCTGCGTCAGACTTTTCATCGTCGTCTTCTGGTGCGGGCCTGACTTGTGCTTTGATCCATGGGGTTCAAAAAAGAGGAAGAGGAGAAGTCAGAGGCGGCCCAAGGCACTGCAAGAATATCACCTTCCTTCTATTTCCAGATGGGGGAAGGTGGGGTGGGGGGGGGGGAGTAAGAGGATACTCCCTCCCGCCAGCAGGAATGAAGGAGAGTGAGTGAGGGGAGCATGGGGCGGGGACAGGGACAGGGAGCAGAACAGGATGAGTAAGGGATAGTTGGGGGCCAGCAGTAGTGAAGGGGAGTGAGGATATCATAGGGGGGGAGCAAAGGAGGGTAAGTGAAGGGATCATGGGGGTGCCAGCAGGAGCAGAGGAGAGTGGAGGGATTGTGGGGGGCCTTCAGGAGCAAAAGAGTGTGAGTGGCTTATTGGGGTAAAGAAGCAAAGGAAGGTGAGAGTATTGTTGGGGGCAAGGGAGCAAAATAGGGTGAATGAGGGATTCAAATGTTAACAAGCGTGGTGAAGAGTGAGTGAGGGGATCATGGGAGGGGCAGGGAGGTTGAGCAAGGGTCTGATGGTGGGAGGGGCCAGTAGTAGCAAAGGAGAGTGAGGAGAGGGGAGCATGAGGAGAGGATCTTGGGGTAGGGCAGGAAGTAAAAGATTGAATAAGGAGATTTAATAGGGACACAGAACAAAGCTGGATGAGTAAGGGGAACAAGTGGGTGACTGAACAAGGGAGAATGAGGGGATCGGGGTGGAGTGTAAATAAGGGGGTCACTGTGGGTGCAAGTGGAGTGAAATTGGAGGAGGGTGAAGGATGAGAGAGGATTGGCGGGGGGAATAGACTTGGAGGGGAGATAAAGGGGAAGGGGGTGTGATTGATTGTGAGGATTATGGCTTCCTTCCTTCTCCAGCCCCATCCCAATCTTCCCTCCTTCTCCTTCATCCCATCCCCAGTCTTTTCTGTCCTCTCTTCTTCATCCTAATCTTCCCTCCCTTTCCATCCCCATCCCCAATAGTCCCTTTCTTCCCATCTCCCCATTTCTGATCTTCCCTCTTCCTCCCCATTCCTGATCCCTCTTCCCAACCCCCCACTCCTCTCATTCCTTTTCCTTATCCTCCTTGAATCTCCCATCCTCTCCTCCCTCTCCTTCTGTGCTTCTTTCCTTCTTGACCTCTTATTCTTCTACTCCTCCTGCCTAGGATTCCATCTTCATTTCCCTCCTCTGAGTACCTCTTTTCGTCTTCCACGATATCCTGTCTCCCATTCCCAGATTCATCACTAAGATTCCTTTCCCTCTAAAGAACCAAATAAATTAGCTGAACATGGAAATGAGAGAAAATGAATTTATTTTCATAAAGAAAAAAAAGTACATTTAAATTGCAATTATATACAAAATTATGGACAATTGCTGCAGAATTTTGAGAATTCTGCCCCAGAATCTTGAAAAATCTGCCGCAGAAAGGCAAGGACTCTAAGTTTTGCAGGTTTGCAAATACAATTTCTAGCAGGGCTGTCACACATTTTAAATTCCAATTACACTGCAAACAGTTTTTATGATTCATGACCTTTTGTTGTCAGATATCTCTGATGGAATGAGCCTTGTAATTCAAGCCTCTTAATCTTTTATATTTAAAGCTTTTTTGCTCTATATCATGTTATCTAGTATATCTTCAGGTCCTCCCCTGAAGTGGTTGCTGAGCCCTCTATTGCATGACCCTGTCTCTAGGGGGAAAAAAATGCAACACTGGTTCTTTAAAAACTAATGTCCCTTATTTCAGTCTTTGCAGTCTTTTACAACTGGGCATTCTAGTCAGGACCCACATTCTAAGATATCTTTATTGCCTGTCGAAGACTTGCTAGGAAGAACTAATGGTTTTGTCACGTTTGCTTCCTAATGCTCAAAAACAAACCAGGTGCCATCTTGCATTTTAAAATCTCACCTAATTGGAAACTGCACTGTCTGAAAAGTCATAGTGATAACACTGAAAGTGGCATTAAAGTTAGGACTGTCTTCTCCTAGGACAAGCAGGATGTTAGTCCTCACTCACTTGGGTGACAACAGATGGAGCCTGGCACAGAAAACTTATGTCAAAGTTTCTAGAAACTCTCACTGGCATACTGAGCATGCCCAACATGCCACTATCCATGCATCCATGCGGGGGGTCCCTCTTCAGTCTCTTCTTTACCGTGGAGCAGTCGTCTTGCGATTGTGGAGCTCTTGCTCTTTTTTTTGGAAAGCTTTTCTTCGCCGGATCCCTCTCGGTTCCTCCAGGGTTTTTCTTTAGTTGGTGGCGTGGTAAGTTTTATTTTACCTTCTGTGCGGTCGATTCCCGGCTGTGCCGTCTTCCGGTGTCCGTTAGTTGTCAACTATGTACCGGCCTTCTTTTCATAATGGCATCCACAGGTTTTTGTCTGTGCCTGCAGTGCCTTCGGACTATGCCCCTTAGAGATCCACACAAAGTGTATATCCTTTGCCTGGTGGCATCACACGATGTCGGGGATGTCATTTTTTTGACTAGATGACCTCCAAGGGCCGGCATGCCTGCCTAGATAAGATGGAGAAGCTGTTCGGATCCAAAAAGTCTGAACCATCGACACAGGCATTGGGAGCATCGACGCCAAAAGGATTTCGGGAGCCAATGGACACCGATCCCTCTGTGTCCACCCCTTCATCGGGGCCTCTGGTGGAGATGGGTGCCAGGGATAGGCCGGCCCGGTCTTCCCCGGCGCAGAAGACGAAGGAGACAAACCTGAAGTCCTCGAGCGAGAGGAGACCGATGACGGCCTATCCCTGGCACCCATCTCCACCAGAGGCCCCGATGAAGGGGTGGACACAGAGGGATCGGTGTCCATTGGCTTGGGAAGACCTCCCCCAAGGGCACCCCTGGGTGATCTTAGTGATTGTTGACGCCCCTTACGACCCGTAGGGAGATACCTCTGAGTCTTCTGCTGATGACTCCGAGGACCTTCCCTTGGATCCGTCTTCTCCAGAGGAGCGGTGCCAGTCTCCATCTGAGGACTTTTGCTGGGTTTGTGTGGGCTGTGGCTGAGACCATTCTGTTCCAGCGTTTAACAGAGGAGGACCCCAGACATAAGATGCTGGAAGTTCTCCAGTTTGTGGATGCTCTGAAGGAGGTGGTGGCAGTTCCTGTTCATATCTTTAGGGAGTTGCTCCTTAAATTTGGGAATACCCCATCTCTGTGCCTTCAGTCAACAGGAAAGCTAATGCGCTTTACCTGGTCCAGCAGGCCACGAGTTTGAGAAGTGTCAGCTCCCGCATCACTCGGTCGTGATGGAGTCAACTCTTAAGAGAGCTAAGAGGTCTCGTACCCACGCCTCTGTTCCTCCAGGGCGGGAACATAGGGCACTGGATATATTGAGGATGAAGATTTTTCAGGGTGCGATACTGATTGCCCAGATCGCTTCCTACCAGCTGGTATGACATAGTATTCTCAAAATCTCTGGAAGCAAATCCAGGAACTGCCTGAGTGCCTGCCCCAACAGCAGCAGGACTTCTTTGCAGCAGTTGTCTAGCAAGGTCTGGAATGTGGCAAGAAGAAGTGCATTCCACCTATGACGTGTTTGAGACAGCAGTGAGTGTGAGGGTGGTGGCCGCGGGAATTGGTGCCCCAAGGATGGCCTGGCTTAGAGCCTCAGTTCTCCGCCCCGAAGAGCAAGAGAGGCTCAAGGATCTATCCTATACTGGCGAAAACCTCTTTGGTGATAAAGTGAGAGATGCTGTGGCTCATGATGAGACCCTGCAGAACCTCTCAGCCAGTACGTCAGACCCACCTTCTTTGGCCAGGAAGTCCTCTGGTCAGGGCCCAAGAAGGTCCTTTTTCTGCCAAAGGAAGTACTATCCTCCTGCTTCTCATGCCTAAGCCAGTGGGCAGGATCTAGGGGCTATGCTAGGCAGTGTCCCCCCCAAATCTCAGCCATCACCCCAGTCAGGCCCAGCTACAGGGTTTTGACGTGCGCAAGGAGGAATCAGCCAGCCACCAGTACCTTCAATGCAAGACCTTCTGGTTGGGGGCAGACTACAGTTCTTTTGGGACCATTAGACCAGCATGACATTGGACCAGTGGGATTTATCCATCATGCACCGGGGGTACTGGCTGAATCTTGGGGTGTCCCTCCAGACTCTCCCCCATGCCCCTCGGGTCAGTCCTTGCATCAGGAAATGTTGTTGACAGAACTTGCTGCTCTTGTGACAGCCAGAGCCGTCGATCCTGTTCTGCTGAGTCAGCTGGGGCAGGAGTTCAACTCTCGAAATTTCCAGATTCCGAAAAGGACAGGGGGACTTCATCCCATCTTGAACTTGAGCAAGTTTCTAAAGAAAGAAAAGTTCAATATGGTTTGTCTGGGGACCCTGATTCCCCGCTTACAAAGGGGGGATTGGCTTTGCTCCTTCGATCTCAAAGACGCCTCCGCCCACATCGGGATCTTCTACGGGCACAGGAAGTACCTACGGTTTGTGGTAGGCGAGCGATATTTTCAGTCATAGTATTGCCATTCGGCCTGGCCTTGGCCCAATGCGTCTTCACCAAGTGCCTGGCCGTGCTGGACAATTGGCTCGTCAAGAGCCCCTTCCAGGAGGGAGCAGTGCGGTCGCTACTCTTGAACATTCAGGTGATAGAGACCCTGGGGGTTTATTTTATCAACTAACCAAAATCCCATTTCGACCTGTCACCTCAGCTGGACTTCATTGGTGCCAGATTGGACACAGCTCAAGCTCGAGCGTATCTTTCCCGAGATTGGGTGCTCATGTTGGCATATCTGGCAGGAGTGGTCCATCAGAGTTGGCTGACTTGGCACTTAGCATGCTGCAACTATTAGGGCACATGGCTGTGTCTGTCCATTATCTCACTTATACATGCACAGCGCCCAGTGGACTTTGTGGTCCAAGTGGCCACAGGCCACCCAGGACTTCTACACCCATATCCACATTACTCCACCTCTCTGGAACTCCTTGTCTTGGTGGGAGACTCTTACCAACTTGGAACAAAGAGAGTGCCCTTTCAAGATCCCCTTGTCTAGATTGTGTTAACTACGGATGCATCCAATCTGGGGTGGGGTGCCCATGTCGAAGGGCTCAGCACCCAGGGCTTGTGGACTGCCCAAGAGGCATATTGCCAGATCAACATCCTGGAGCTTTGTGCGATCCGGTATGCGCTGTGGGCGTTCAGAGATCGGCTGGACAACAAAGTGATTCTGATCCAGACCGACAACCAGGTATCAATGTGGTGCATCAACAAGCAGGGAGGTATGGGATCATTCCTCCTGTACCAAGAAGCCATTCAGCTCTGGTCTTGGCTCTGTCGCAGGGAATGGCATTCCAAGCCATGTACCTGGCCGGGACAACGAATGTGGTGGCATACAGGCTGAGTCATGTCTTCCAACCTCATGAGTGGTCCCTGAAACAAGAGGTTGTGGATCGGATCTTCCATCACTGGGGAACACCGGAGGTGGATCTGTTCACATCCCCTTGCATCAGGAAGATGGATCAATTCTGCTACCTTTACATGGAGGATGGCAAACCAGCCATAGATGCCTTTGCCCGCCATTGGCGCAAGGGCCTTCTCTATCCTCTACTTCCCCTAGTGTTGAAGACTCTCCTGAAGCTTCAACAGGACAAGGGAACTATGATCCTCATAGCTCTGCACTGGCCGAGGCAGGTTTGGTTTCCACTCTTGAGGGACCTCTCCATCCAGGAACCGATCAGTCTGGGGACTGCCCCAGACCTCATCACGCAGGATATGGGGACACTGTGCCACCCTAACCTCCAGGCCCTGTCCCTGATGGCCTGGATGTTGAGAGGCTAATCCTGAAGCCTCTTGACCTCTCCGATGTATCTCAAGTCCTGGTGGCTTCCAGGAAACCTTCTACTAGGAATCTTAAAGCCTGAAGTGGAAGAGGTTTTCCACCTGATGTGAACACCATGGCCTGGATGCATTCTCCTGCTCTGCGCCAAAGCTTCTGGAATACCTCCTGCACCTTTTGGATGCTAGCTTGCTTAAAGACCAGCTTGCCCATCTCTTTGCAACCCATTGTGGGCCACTTTATGCAGGGCTTACTACAGCTGAATCCGCCTTTGAGGCCCCCGCTGTCTCCTGGGACCTCAATATAGTGTTGGCTCAGCTCATGAAAGATCCTTTTGAGCTGCTGCGTTCTTGTGACCTGACCTGGAAGGTTATCTTTTTGGTCGTAGTCACATCAGCGCACAGAGTCAGTGAGCTTCAGACCTTAGTGACGTATCCACCCTACACAAAATTCTTCCATGATAGAGTGGTTTTGCGCACACAACTCCAAGTTCCTACCTAAGGTGGTGACAGATTTTCATCTTAACCAGTCAATTGTTCTGCCTACCTTGTTTCCCAGACCTCATTCGCACAAGGGTGAATGGGCTTTGCACAGTCTGGATCGCAAGAAAGCCTTAGCCTTCTGTTTGGAGCGACAAGCAGGCCATAGGCATTCTACACAACTCTTTATCTCTTTTGACAGGAATAGATTGGTAGTTGTGATTGCTAAGCAGATCTTGTCCATCTGGCTGGCAGATTGCATTTCCTTCTGCTATACTCAGGTGAGACTGTAACTTGGGGGCCATGTCAAGCTTCATTCTGTCAGAGCCATGTCAACTTCAGTGGCTCACTTGAGAGCAGTTCACGTGGACGAGATCTGCAAGGCTGTGACATGGAGTTCTCTCCACACTTTTGCCTCTCTCTACTGTCTGGACAGGGATGGCCAACATGATAGCAGCTTCAGCCAGTCTGTCCTCCGGAATCTCTTTCAGCTGTGAAACTCAATTCTTCCTGCCTAGGGCCCTTTTTTCGGGTTCAGGCTGTCTCCCTCTGTTACGAATAGCACCTGTGTTGTTGTGCCTGTTGGCACCTGGTTAGTGTTGATTTTGCTTGCTGTTCGGGAACAGCCTGTAGCTAGGGATTCACCCATGTGTGAGGAATACCATCCTGCTTGTCCTAGGAGAAAACAGAGTTATTTGTCTGTAACAGGTGTTCTCCTAGGACAGCAGGATGCTAGTCCTCATGAAACCCACCCACCACTCCGCGGAGTTGGGTTTCCTACGAGGCTGAGAAGGGACCCCACATGGACACGTGGATAGTGGCACACTGTACAGGCTCAGTGTGCCAGTCAGATTTTCTAGAAACTTTGACATAAGATTTCCATGCCAGATTCCATCTAATGATGTCACCCATGTGTGTGTGGACTAACATCCTGCTGACCTAGGAGAACACCTGTACCAGGTAAGCAACTCTGCTATTTTCTGTGGAGAACATTTCAGGGGTTGTATGACTCATTCTCTTTGTAACTTCTGAAACAGCGGAAATGCAGGAAAGAAGTTAAAAAAAAAAAATCTCCTGCATTCTGCAACCGCAGTAAGGGCCTCAAATTCGGCTCTTGCTGCAACACTGGCCAGTCCTAGCCAAATTGTTGCAGGAGGTTGGGGTCCATAGAAAACCATATTGGTGGCAGTGAGAAGGCATATAGCTTCCTCCCACCCCTGATCCCCCCCACTCACCCATCTTATCTGGAAATAGGAGGAGGATGGTGGCCTTGCAGTGCCTCAGGCCACTTCAGACTCCTCCTCTTCCTCTGCTAAGCCTGAGTCATGCTTTAACAATTCAGCTAGTTAACCCTCTGATAATGAGGCATTATCTAAATGAATCAAGGGAAACCTGAGGTATTCAGCGATAGCTTTCAACACTACTGTTTTGCATGGGTTAAGGTGACAGCTTGCAAAATTCATAGATTTTACTAAACCAAAAATTTCCTCTTGGGAAACTATTTCAAACTGCTCCCGTTTCATATCTAAATTGGACGATCAGACTACAGGATTGGTGAAGACAGATACAAATTTATTACATAAATCCCCAGTTTTTTTTCTGGAAAAAAATTGCCAATGTGTCTGGATACAACTGGCTCACTAAACAAGTTTGAGTCACCAAAGAACATAAGATCAGGCCATACTGGGTCAGACCGAGGGTCCCTCAAGCCCAGCATCCTGTTTTCAACAGTGGCCAATCCAAGTCCTAAGAACATGGCAAGTACCCAAAATAAGTCTATTCCATGTTACTGTTGCTAGTAATAGCAGTGGCTGTTTTCAACTAATTAATAGCAGGTAATGGACTTCTCCTCCAAGAACTTACCCAATCCTTTTTTAAACACAGCTACACTAACTGCACTAACCACATCCTCTGGCAACAAATTCCATTGTTAATTGTGGGTTGAGTAAAAAAGAACTTACTCAGATTAGTTTTAAATGTGCCACATGCTAACTTCATGGAGTGCCCCCTAGTCTTTCTATTATCCAAAAGAGTAAATAACAGATTCACATCTACCTGTTCTAGACCTCTCATGATTTTAAACCAGTTAAGTGAGAAACTGCCCAGAATAGTTCATGAGACCTGGTCCCTGCTACTTGGATGGTCTTATTAATAAATACCATTTTTGAAGCAATAATGTTTTCCTTATATAAGTTAAGTGTACGATTGCATTCTACCAAGCCATCCATGTGCGATTTGCAACATCGACATTCTCATTTGCTACTCTGAGCTCTTGTGAAAACCAGGGTACCCTATTATTTTTCTTAGTTTTTGTGGGTTTACGTGGTGCTGCTTCACTGACAGCTTATAATGTAAAGAATCATGCCAGCTGTTAGCAGCATCTTCCATGTTCATAATAGTAAGGGAGATAATTCTAGGTAACCAAACTAATCAAAGATGATTCAAAACAATATGACCATGCTGTAGGTACTGTATAGTGCCAATGTTCTCATCCGGGTGGATTAATGAGTGATTTTAAGTTGAACACAATTAAATGACTGTCCTTCCAACGGATCTCATGACAGGTGATCACAGGAGCTAAGAGTGAAACAACTTTCTCACTTAAAAAAAATTAGGTCAAGCATGGGACCACAGTGGTGAGTAGACTCATGAACCAGTTGCTCTCATCCAAGGGCAGACATAGGAGGCCAAAATACTCTCACAAGGAGCGGCAGGCGGAACCTCTTCCACATGGAGGCTGAAATCTCCCAGAACAATGCTCTTAAATTCTAACTTAATTTCCATTAGTGTCACAGTAACTGGAGAGTAGTTAGTAGTGAGCCATGCCTGGGGAACAATAAAATAATCAAATTCCCCAATACTTATTGCAGACAAATAGTACCTCAGAAGGAGCCGAGATGCCAAGCGCCACATATGAAAAGGAGATCTTAACTAATATTAATGGCCCACCTTCCGTCTGACTGGCGAAGTTTAGAGAATTAAAGATAATTTGGTGGACACAGTTGTGACAACAACATATGATTAGTATCTAAAATTCAATTCTCTGAAATGCAGAAAATATCTAGCTAATTATCTACTTAAAATATCATGGTAAACTATAATTCTGCTCCTAATAGATCTGGCATTGATCAAATAAATGACCAAGTATGAGGTGGCAGTAAAGTTGGCTGCTTGACCAATTGGATATGTAATAAATCAGATCTTGTCTGCCATACCTTATGGTGTCTCCTCTTACATACATGACCATAGTGTTCTCGCCTTAGATGACTGGGATAGCTTAAAAAGTCTGAAACTGAGTCTGAGACTATGTACGCCCCAACTGCTCAAAGTTGACAAATCTCAAATGGGCAGACTGTATAGGCCATTTTTGGTCTTTATCTGCCATCATTTATTATAAGACAAATTTCCCAGTACCACAAAAATTGAATCAAAACTAACTTTTTACAGTGCATTTATGGGTTTGGTAATGCAATAGTGCTTCCTGCAGCATTCCTCTGCTGTGTGAAGGAAGACCAGATTCTTGGTGATAGTATGAAAAATTATTTTTTTTATCTGCCAGGGACAAGTGGGAATGAGGGGGGTTCTGGTTGCCACAGGGCTGGTAGGGCTTCCATCAGGAGCTGTGCTTGGGAAGTGGTGTTGGCAGGCTCTGAGAGTCATCATTGGGAACCATGCTAGGGCTGACAGTAGAACCTGTGCTAGAGCTGCCATTAGTAACTTTGCTGGGATAGCTGTGGTGAAGGGCCAGGCCACTATGCCAGGGGGGAGTGCTTTTGATGGACTGGAGTGATACTGGTGGCTTGCTGGTGTGGCCATGGTGAGATCCAAGGGGGGTTATTAGTGGGAGCAGTGCTGGGGTAATCAAAATGGGCACCAGAATAAAATAGGGGTGCAGAGCAGAGATAGTAAAAGAGGAGGTGAGAGTTAAGAACATACCAAACATAAGAACATGCCATACTGGGTCAGACCCAGGGTCCATCAAGCCCAGCATCCTGTTTCCAACAGTGGCCAATCCAGGCCATAAGAACCTGGCAAGTACCCAAAAAACTACGTCTATTCCATGATACTGTTGCAGGTATATGGAGAAAAGGAAGAAGGCTGCAGAGGGAAGGGTAAATGGGGGAGTAAGAAGCCTGCAGAAGAACAAGGAAAGGAAATTAAAATTACAATGAGAATGTTAGGAGGAGTGATGAGGGGAGTGATAGAAAAGAACATTGGGGAGGAAAAGAAACAGGACAGGATTAATTTTGGGAAGGGAGATAGGAAATAGCAAAACAAGGACAAAAACAGATGTTCAAAGAGAGAATGAATGGAAAGAGAAAATAGACAAATAAGAGAATATGGATCGAGATGGAGATGGAGAGAGAAAAACACCAGACACACAAAGCTAGAAAAGGTTTAATTGGTCTCTTGTACTTAAAATTTACTATAAATGTTTAACTCACTGCTATACAGTTTTCTTTTGTGCTGCTGTTTGTTATGGTCTAGTGAGAGTAGATTTTCATATTTAAATGTCACTAAGTTCTTAAACCTTGAAGCTAGTCAACTATAAGAGCAAGTAATGATTTATTATGGCTATCAGATGCAGCTATTTAGCTGACCTCCAGTTGGAGAGGGTTGAAAAGTCTAGAACATGCTTTGAAATCTACGCTATAAATTAGATGAACAAACAGGAAAAAAACCCCAGCATTTTCATAACCAGAAACACCGGATCATCTGGATAGTGGCTTTTGCTGAATTATCAGTATGTGTATTTTCCAGGGCTCATGATCAATAGCTTGAGAAGTTGAAGTTGCATTTTGGATATCCTGTTCCTTTCTGTCTTGCTTTTTGTTTGCACTGAATGCAGATGTAGAGATCTTTGCAAGAGGATGAACGCTATTGCTACTGAAACATGAGCTAAATTTACAAATGTGATCATGCTTTTTCTGTAAAACAAGGCGGTTTCTGTGCTGCTCACTAATTTTCTGTTTCTTCACTGTCAAGGAACTCCCCAGTTCTGCACTAGCTCCCTCCCTTGAATCCTGCTTCTCCCGGCCAGAGAGACCAGCAAATCGGCGCCTACCTTCAAGATGGGCCTCACATTCCCCTATTGCCTCACCGTCTCAGTCAACAGGAGATTTGTCCTTCTCAGAAGAAACAGAGTGCAGAGAACCATGAGCGGGGAAACTAAACCAGTGATGCAAGCCTGCATGAATTATCACAGAGTAATTCAGTGTAATATGCATACTAGCACCCTCCTGAGGACCAGAGATGGACCGTACATTCAATGGTCGGGAACGCAGACTGCAGCTGATGAATGTTCAACCTGTGAAATGAATAGAGATGTTTCTAGAATGAAACAGTTTATGTGCCTGTAACAACTTCATTTTTTTTCATAGCTCAGAAAACTATTTTTGTCTTCATCTTTTCTACATACAGGATATCAGCAAAAAAAAAACAAAAAAGGCAACTAAGATAATCAAAAGAAGAAATATCTTTTTAACGGAATCCGGATGCTCTCTCTCGTTCAGTACTCGGTACCCTTTTTGTTATTTTTGCACTGTTACATTTTCTTTTCATAGATAAGGTTTTTTTATTTAATTTTATTCTGTTACAATGTTAGTGTTGAAACTTACAGAACAAAATTCATAAAAGTGCTTCATGTCTGAAGCAGTAGTGAAGAAAGCCATTTCAACTATAGCTGAGCAGAAATGTGTTTTAGAAACTGGAGGGGAAACCTGGCAAAATGATTTAGAAGGTCTTACAGTTAGCTCTCTATGCGTACAATACTTGACTTGCATGCCATTGGGTTTCTAGCACTTTAGTGCATGTACATATTTCTTCTGTACTCTACCACCAGTCTACTTGAGTCTAAAGTTCCTCTGTAATATTGTGATTTTACTTGTACTGTACTTTTGTTGGTATCCTGGCATTGACTCTATAAAAAAGACTTTTTAAATTATTGTTATATCGACTGGCTATGTATGTACAGTGTCAACTGAAAACACCTTTTTTTTGTTTGGAGAAAATGCTGAGAATTATGGGCAATACAAAATTGTAAGAGATGTGTTTAGAAGTCTTTACAGGGCCATGGCAATGTGGAAATAAAATTCAGTATTTACAACCCGTTGACTTGGGCTTCCTTGTTTTACCATGGATCCCAGACATTTACTGTCTCTCAAAATCCAGCCAAGAATCAAAATCTTTTCATGTTCAACATCCAGTTTTTCCACAGAGCCAACTAGTTAACCCGTCACCCAACTTAGATTCTTTCAAAGGCGATGGTGCCTTATTACATTTATTTATTTATTATTTTTAAATCTATTTGTTGAAATTTTGCTCCACTACAATGGATACACATACATATTTAATAACTGGATTTTTATGAAAATTGATCACGGAACAGGTATGTAACAGTAGTGAACAAAATCTCAGACATAAGTTAATAGCTATGTTGCTCTCATTTGATCAGATAAAAAATACAGTAATATTCCAACCTAAATTACTCCTAACCAGTTTTAAAACATGAAACCAACCCCTGTTCCAACCTTCTCCCTTATCATACCCCCTGTACTCTCACCAAAACTTATTTCTAGCAAATATCTCCCACGTACAGGGTCTACCCTATCCCTCTATGGCCTATAGAAAAAACTCCTGCTCTTAATGAACAGTATTATTGATAATTATTTTATACTTAGTAAAATTACCATATTTAAAATCTTTATCTCCTATTTTAAATTTTATCCCCATGTTTGGCATATTTAACCTAAATCTACGATCTTCCCCCACCCTTCAAAAAAAAAAAAAATCTAACTAATTCTTTAGTGCAGTTTATTCAGAAATATGTATGAAGAGGACATATATATAAAGATGTTATATATAAAAGGAAAGATACAAAGATATGTAAAGAGTTTTTGAAGACTAAAATATGTGGCTGGGCAGGGAGTCCAACAGTTAGCTAGAGAGATGTGAACTGGGTTTCATTGTGTAGATAGATGAAGAGAAAATAAAGAAATTAATAAATACATTCTTGCAACTGTGTGGTGGGGCTTGAATGGCCTGTGGTACTGCACCAGTTTTTGGTTTTTTTTAGGGTCAGAGCTGGCCTTGATGTCTGGGAGGGCCCAAGAAGAAAAAAAAAAGTGTTTCAGCGGCTGAAACGCAGTGTTTTGAAAGTAAAGTGGCAGGATGCCGCAGTCAAGGTTTTTAGCGGCCTGCTCGCCACGTTTGGGAGAGGGAGGATCCGGGAGAGGAGCGTGCTTCAGTGGCATGGACTCCGCGTTTGTTTATTTTCTTTTTTTGTGAGCGGCTTTTACTGCGAGTGTAAGGAGGATTTCGGCGGCTTGAGCCACATTTGAGGTTGAGGCGGAATGGGTGCCGCGAGTAAAGAGGTATCTGCCACGTGTGCTGCTGAGGAAGAAGGAGAGAAGCATCGGGACACGAGCAGGCAGCTGTTTTTAATTGCCATGACTGCTCTGGGCCTCTCGATGCGTCCTCTGATGCGCCGATGTGCGTTGGAGTGCTGGGATGGCGGGCATTGGTTGGAGGTGCTGTAGGAGAGTGGGAACTCCCGCCGGCATGGAAACAAAAGTTAAGAAATAATTTTAAAAAAAAAATGTGCTATGGGAGACCAGAGCAGGCAGCAGATGTCAGCACTGCTGCTGCTTCAGGTCTCTTCTCTCCCATGCAGGTCCTAAGTCCTACGGAGGCAGGTTTTAAATTTAAATTAAAATAATAAAAAAGTGTGTGTCAGCGCATTTGCCGTTGCAGAAGTTCTAAAAGATTAGATATAAACGCAAGTTTGCTTACTGTAAACAGTGTTTCCGTAAATAGCAGGATGAATTAGCCATGCTGTCATGGGAACTGTCAATCAGGACCCGGGAGGCGGAGCTTCCAAAGAAGGAGTCAGAGCTTTGCACTGTGCAGCTGCGCGTGAGTTCAAGCTCAGGAAACAGACATCTCCTCAGTCTATAATTAAGCTATATATGAACGTAAGTAGAACATGTCAATTATCTAGGGAGGCGGGTGGGTCAGCATGGCTAATTCATCCTGCTATCTATGGAAACACTGTTTACGGTAAGCAAACTTGCTTTTTCCTGTCAATAGCAGGGCTGAATTAGCCATGCTGTCATGGGAGTCCGTAGCTCCTGATCATGCACGTTGATAGTGATTTTTGTTGTTGTTGTTGTTGTGTGTGATCAATATTCAGTGGATAGTCGACTCCAATATTATGTTAAGGATTGAAGAATCGCTCTCCTCATCCTGGCATCATCTGACGCTTGCTGATCTAGGCAGTAATGGGACGTAAAGGTATGGAGTGAAGACCATTTGGCTGCCTTGCAGATGTCACTGGGCGGTATGTGTCTCAAATGCGCAACTGAAGTCGCCACCGCTCTTATTTGATGGGCTGTCGGTGGAGACGGAAGAGACAAATGTTGTTTGTTGTAACAAAATTGAATACACTGTGTTATCCAGCTAGAAATAGTCCTTTTCGCCACCGGAGTACCCAGTGTCTCTGGATGGAAGGAGACAAACAATTGTGATGCTTGCTTTGGTGATTGAGTGAGCTGTTTTTAGTAGGCTAAAGCCCACTTGCAGTCCAATGTGTATAAAGAACGTTCTCTATCGTTCCCGTGTGGTTTTGGAAAAAACGTTGGAAGTTCAATAGATTGATTTAAATGGAATTGCGATACCACCTTTGGTAAAAAAAAAAAAAAAAAAGATGGATGTGTGCGCAGTACAACTTTGTGATGATAAAATTGTAGATAGGGAGTATAATGCACCAGGGCTTGTAGCTCACTTACTTGCTGTGCCAAGATCACTGCCACTAGAAACACAACTTTCCATTTGAGGTATCTGATGTGGGCTGAGTCTTGCGGCTCAAATGGCGAAAGCATTAACTGCTCCAAGTCTAGGTTGAGATTCCATAGTACTGGAGGTTTAGCGATTGGTCGCCGAAGTCGAAGCAATCCTTTGATGAATCTGGCGACCAGTGGATGAGACAAAATTGAATGGCCCAGATGTGGTCTATGATACACTGCAATAGCGCTGAGATGGACTCGTACAGATGCCATTGCCAGTCCTTGCTTGTACAAAGTGTAGAGATAGTCAAGCAGGGCTTCAGGAGAACACAGTCTAAGGATTGTATGCCCTTTGAATTACACCAAGTTGAATATCTATTCCACTTGAATTGGTAATTGCATCTAGTGGACGGTTTGCTAGAATGCAATATGACTTCATGTGCCTCTAAGGATATCCCTTGTTCTACAAGGAGGAGCTGCTCAGCCTCCATGCTGTCAAGTGCAAGGAGAAGTGCATAGGGTGTTGATGAGATCCTTCCTCTTGCATTAAGAGGTCTGGTCGATCCGGCAGTGGGATGGGATCTGTGATGGACAGGTCCAGCAGGAAGGTGAACCACGGTTGTCAAGGCCAAGCTGGGGCTATGAATATGAGCTGTGCTTTGTATTGTATACACTTCTGAATAGATCTGGTGATAAGAGGAATCGGAGGAAACGCATACATTAGCTCTGTTGTCCACAGAATCAGGAAAGCATCTTGTGCTATCCGATGTTGACTGGGCCAAACTGAGCAGAATCGAGGAACCTTCGCATTGTTTTCCATGGTGAAGAGATCTAAGGTCGGAGTTCCCCACTGAGCAAAAATGTCGCGAGTCACTTGGTGATTGAGAGCCCACTCGTGAGGGTAGAACACTCTGCTGAGCCTGTCTGCTTGAGTGTTGATTACCCCTGGCAGGTAAGTTGCTTGCAGATGGATGGAGTGGCGGTGTGCGTGGTCGAAGATGAGCAGTGTTTCTCGGCAGAGGGTCCATGAACCTGACCCTCCTTGCTTGTTTATGTAGAATATTGCTACTTGGCTGTCGGTGTAGACCATCACCCGAAGTCCTTGCAGATGGGGAAGAAAGGCTTGTATTGCATTTCGAATTGCTCTGAGTTCTAACAGATTGATCTGTAAGTGCCTCTCGTAGTGGAACCATTGGCCTTGTGATTCCAGATGATCTAAATGTGCTCCCCCAACCCCTGCGAGATGCATCCGTGGTTAGCACTGTGATGTGCGGGGGAGTGTTAAAAATGGCACCCTTGGTCAGTGTCATTTTGTTGAGCCACCAGTTGATGTCGGTAGACATTGCTTGGGTGAGGGTCATTTGTGCATTTAAAGATTGTGTGTTGCTTCCACTGAATTTTCAAACCCCACTGGAGGCGGCGCATATGTAAGCATGAGTTGGGTACTGTGTAGATGGCTGCCGCCATGTGTCCCAGTACTGTATGTAGTTGATGCGCTGAAGGGCATTGTGTCAATCTGAGTGCGTGAAGTAGACATTGCATTTCCAATCGTCTGTCCTCTGGTAGAAAGGCTCGGCTCCGAGTGGTATCCAATCGTGCTCCTATGAACTGCAGAATTTGAGTCTGAACTAATGTCGACTTCTCATAGTTGATGACTAGCCCCAGCTCGTCCAAACATTGGATCAACAGCTGCAGTTGTAGTAGGATGGATGGGCTTGCTGCCACTAGAAGCCAATCGTCGAGGTAGGGAAATATCCTCATACCTTTCTGCCGGAGGGAAGCCACCACCACTGCCATGCACTTCGTAAATACTCTGGGGGCCGCTGAGGGTCCGAACGGTAGTACCACATATTGGTAATGTTTGCCCATGAATTGAAAGGACAGGTAACGCCACGAAGATGGGTGAATAGGGATGTGCGTATACACATCTTTTAGATCTATGGAGCACATCCAGTCATTGGGTGAAGTAGAGGTAGAATGGTTTTCAGGGATACCATCTTGAATTTCTCTTTCACCAGGTACTTGTTCAATTCTCTGAGATCCAAGATCGGCCAAAGGCCCCTGGACTTCTTGGGAATTAGGGAGTATAGTGAATAAAAACTCTTGTTGTGGGCAAATGGAGGAATTGAACGCACCGCTCTCCCTGTTGCTGTTCTTTTGCTAATTGTGTTTGTAGCCCCTGATGTGTTGATGTTACTAGATGTGGAAGGGGGGCAACTGTGAAAAGGGAAGTTGGTAACCATTCTGAATAATGTCTAAGACCCAACGATCGGAGGTTATGGCCGGCCACGCCGTCAGTCTTGATGTTGTTCTGCCCGGCAGGGTGGCTGGTGGTGGCGGCAACGGAATCTTTAAAAAGATTGTGAAGGTTTGGATGGCACGGAAGGTTGTTGTCCCTGGTTGCGCTGGGACCTGGCATGACCTCTTCACCTCTGTGATTGTGTTTGTTGCGGTCTCTGTTGTGGTTGGTAGACCACCAGTCGGTAAGATGCATAGGGTCGGTAAGGTCGATGGAAGTATGATTCTCTATGTCCCATTGGAGTATATCTCCTTTGTGAAGGGTAGGTTGATGGGGCAGCTAAAGACTGAACCGCTACTGCTTGTTCCTTCAGACTCGTAACTGTCTCTTGAAATCTATCTCTGAAGAGATTCCCCCCTTTACATGGTAGGTTCGTGAGCTTGCTGTGGACATCTTCTCGAATTGTGCTAACACGAAGTCATGCTATCCTGCGAGCCGCTATTGCTGTTGCGGACGATCTGGAGGAGGTTTCAAATGCTTCATAAACAGTTCTGAGCAAATACCGAATACCCTCTTCTATGTCTTGAATTGGTTGCTGTGGTGACTGCCCTATAAGCTCTGAGGTGAAGAGCATACCCTTGACCATCTGGACACATTCATAAAGATATTGGAGAATGTAAAATTGGTTTTGGTGAAAATGAGCAGATAACATTGCTGCTTGAAAGGTTTATCTTGCAAATTCATCCCAACAGTGGTTGTCCCTACCCGGGGGTGCCGATGCATGCAATTTTGACTTTTTAGCGCACTGTATGGTGGATTCTACCGCAATGGAATTGTGGGGAAGTTGTGGTGGTGTGTAATACGGGGATTGTTTCATTCGAAATTTCAAATCTGCTTTTCGAGACACTGGCGCCGTTGTGAAAGGTATCTCCCACGATTTCTCTAAAACCTCATCCAGAACCTTGTGGGACGGTAAGGACGTCTGCTCAGCTGGAAGATCAAAACTCTTTAGGAGCCCCAGTGTTTCTGCTCGTGGATCGGGTACCTTCTGGACGTCCAGTTGGAGAATGGATCCTACCTTCTCTAAAAATTTAGGGTAGGACAAATCCTCCAGAGGTGAATATGGCTCGGGAGGGTCATCCGGTGGATCCGAAGGGTATCCCGTGGACATGTCCGGGGACATCTGTGGAGACTGTAGTGGGACAGGCAAAGACGGTAGCATGATTGGACGTGGCGGACTTGATGGAGGAGTTTTTGTGGTGGGTTCTGGCATTCGCTCCCTTGATGTTGCCAGTGAGTGTGGTAAACTCGTAACCGGAGAAGGAGGCAGAGTAAAACTGGACTGTAACGAGTCAAAGAACCCAGAAAGTGCTTCTGTTAACTGAGAAAAAGCCTGCTGCACTTGAGGTGGCATGCGAGGCTTTGATTGCCCCTGATGATGTCGTGGAGATAGGGCTCCTGTTAAGATATCTTCTTTTGCCTTTCCCACTTTTTGTGGTTGTGGTTGAGTCTGCACTTATTTTCCTCTTTTTAGTGAGAGGTTCTTGGAAAACCCCGTGTTTTTTTCCTATGTTTCGATCTTGAGGAAAAATCGGAATATATTTGTAAGGCTGATGAGGAAGATCGAGACCATACATCAATGTAGTCAACGTCCAATGTAGCCACATGCTGCGGAGTAAGCTGATACCAGTTTTACATCCCAAATCTCAAATAAAATGAGGAGATACTGTTTTATCTACACCAGTTTTATATCCCAATGCTATAATTTAGCATTTAAAATTTCACTAAATCTTTGTGGAAATTCATGAAAATATTCTACCATTCATCTATTCATATGACATTCAACCACTATCAAGATTGACAAAAGAATTCTTGCAGATCAGTAAAAATTAAAATACATTTTAAAATTCCACTCTTCCTTACCTTAAGAAATCTAATAAACATACCCACAAACAATTTTACAATCATTCATTGTGTTCCCTAGCTATCTTCAGCTAATCAGTGTTTTCCACTAGGCCACTGGGACAAACAGCAATGCAGACCTTCAGTCCTCTCTTCAGCCAGCTCAGGAACCCCCTCAGTATTCTAAAAACTGCTACTACTATATTAGATTCAAGGGATTATTACTTTGAATGAGGCCATTAAACAAAATAGTTCCTTACCTCTTAGTCTGAGGTAAATAAGGACAAGTATTTAACAATTAACCATCCTATTAGTGAATAATAATGCTAAAGAGATGTTTAATCCACTTTTACTTTTGTTTATCTTCACAAAGAAAAATATTTTAAAAGTGCTTTGACTTTAAAATAGTAGAAAGACTAGGGGGCACTCCATGAAGTTAGCATGGGGCACATTTAAAACTAATCGGAGAAAGTTCTTTTTTACTCAACGCACAATTAAACTCTGGAATTTGTTGCCAGAGGATGTGGTTAGTGCAGTTAGTATAGCGGTGTTTAAAAAAGGATTGGATAAGTTCTTGGAGGAGAAGTCCATTACCTGCTATTAAGTTCACTTGGAGAATAGCCACTGCCATTAGCAATGGTAACATGGAATAGACTTAGTTTTGGGTACTTGCCAGGTTCTTATGGCCTGGATTGGCCACTGTTGGAAACAGGATGCTGGGCTTGATGGACCCTTGCTCTGACCCAGTATGGCATTTTCTTATGTTCTTAGTAACATTATGCTGGCTTTTCACTTCAAAAATTTTAACAAATCTCCATTGTCAGGGAGACTCTATAGCAACAGCTTCCCCTGTTACAGTTACTCTGATGTTTGAACTAGTGGAGCCCATCCCTTCCAAAGTAGCAGAGACTCAACTTTAAAATAAAATGTAACTTTTCCCAAAATATAATAAACACCTCGAATCCACCCTCTCAACATTCACAACACTACTACAGCATTCATTTACTTGAAATCTCATGAAAACCCCTCAAAACGCTCTCCAGGTTCAATGTCTGAATTTAAAAACATTTTAAAACAATTAAAAAAAAACAGCCAAAAGCTTCTTTAACATCTCTTAGATGTTAATCAATACAGAACAAACTTTTCCTATGGATCTGTATTTATTATCTGGACTCCAGAACTACTTATAACTTTTTAATTAAACTTTTTCAAAGCCTCATTTTTACATAAATCACACTAAAGTCTTCTCATGACCACCACTGAATTTTCAAAGTTTTATAGATCCTCTGACCCCTTCCCCCAAAAGGTATTAAAATGAATGAGTAGCCTTTTTAAAACATTTATGGGAGCCTCTTCAAATATTGCACATTAAAAACTCTAGGTTTTTAAACTTTAAAATTACTTAAAGACTTATTTTTACTTAAAAAGAGCTTACAGGCATTTTACTAGTTAGTCCTTGATGTCATTAGTGATGTCATTTAGGGTCCTTACTCCCCATGCCCCAGGAGCTCTTCCCAGCTATCGAGTGTATTTATTTTTTCCCGTCGATAGCAGGGCTGAATTAGCCATGCTGTCATGGGAACTGTCAATCAGGGCCCTGGAAGCGGAGCTTCCAAAGAAGGAGTCAGAGCTTTGCTCTGTGCGGCTGTGCGTGAGTTCCCGCGCAGGAAACAGAAATCTCCTCAGTCTGTTTCTTTCCACATACGGGAACGCACACAGAGCTTCACACTCCTCAGCTAATTTTTCTCAGTTTAAAGATAGAATGTCAAAAAAGGCTCTGAGGCCTTCAGGCTTCAAACTCTGCTCATGCGGCAAGATCATGTCCATCATGGATGGACATGATCGCTGCTACAGATGCCTTGGACCAGACCACAATCAAGCGGTCTGTGACCACTGTGGAAGAATGTCGCCGAGGGCCCAATGACAACGGGCTCAGAAGATGGAGGATCTAAAGGCCAAGGCTCGGGCCTCCTATGCCCCACCGTCGGAAGCGCATTCTTCGCCAGGGCCGGTAAAATCGAGGAGCTCGAAGGTAAGGCGAGCCGCGTCTATGGAACCGCTCCCCTCCAGGCCTGGAGGGCAGGACCGGCCTCAAGAGATCACTAGGGGCAGAAATCCCCATAGATCTCATTCTCAAACCCATTGAGATCTATCAGAGTCGTGGCGTCCAAAACAGACTACTGCGCAGACGCATAGTCTGCCACCAGCGTCGGGATCGACGCAAGAAACTGAAACGCCGAAGCAGGCACTGTTGATGTTAGAACACACGAGGCCTACTTCAAAGATGATGCAACCATCAACGCATGGCGTCGATACATCGAAGAAACCGAAGCACGGCGCACGGACGGTGCAGTTATCGATGCAAGATTCCGCTGTGGCGTCGAGAATGACACACGGACCGCATCCGACACATAAGTCGATGCACAGAGTGCGGTTGACGCAGGACATGGTGCAACAGCCTATGCCAGCCCCTCTCACAACAGAAGGAAGCAATCGAGCAGGTTCCATTGATGCATAAAAAGTCAAAATCGACTTATACAGAGGAGATTGAGACCAATCTCCTAAAGGACAGACATAGATCCAGATCTCAGGACCACAACAAAAAACATTCAGGTCAATCCAAATAACACTCACCTATAGCAAGTCCTAATTTTAAAGAAATGGTAAAGCTAATATATAAATTAGTGCCTTTATTTAATTGTCACTGGAAATTTGAAATTTTGCCCAAGATAAATATTAATAGTCCGATATTCTGAATGACTATAAAAAATAAGGGATTTCATAGAATGTGTGAATGAATGAATGAGTAGGTTCCTGAGATTCCTGATATTCTTCGCCGATTCTTGACAAAGAAGATCTGCAATCATCTAAAACACTAATAGGGTCATTCATCAAAATGCATTATGGCGTTAATGCATGTGATAACTGTAGCGCACAGCGTGAATGCAAATTTTGGGAAGAGGCAGGATTAGGGAGGAGTTTGGGCAGGATTTATGAAAATGATGGGCAATATCACTCTCTGTGATAGCATAACGCATGCTGTCGCACGGTTTTAACGCTGGAAATAACTACACCTTTTTTCCTGGCGTTAAGCTGTGCGATATGATCGAAACGGCCGTAATGCAATTTGTGATAAATTTTTTGAATTTCATTTCGGCCATTTCTGGGCTTGGGAGGGGAAGTGGAGTAGAGAGAGAGCCTCTGGAGAGGCCCTCACAGTGCAACTATTTATATGCCTATAGGAGGGGCATCTAATAGCTCGAGGTGAGGTGTTGGTGGTAGTTTAGGGTTTAGGGGCCAGTTTTTCATGCAGAGTGAGATATACAAACAGCATAGTACACCTCGGTAAGAATTTGACATTTGGAGCGAGGAAAGTCTCACAAGGATGACATTTTGTATTATGTTGGGGCCTCAAAAGGGGGCGGGCCAGGACAGCACCATTCCTCGCTGTCCAGGAGCCTCACGCGCCAGCCAGCTGCCAGAGTGCGCAAGTTACTTCAGGTTGGGCCTTGAAGTAACTTGCTAAACAAAAGGTAAACAAAATTTAAAAAAGGGTTTTAGAGGAGGAGAGGGGAAGGGAGGTTAGGGTTAGGGGTAGGAAAGTTCCCTCCCAGTCCGCTCCAATTTAGGAGCGGACTGGGAGGGAACTGGGGGAGCCCCGATCTTGTCGCCGCACGATTTTGCATGTTTTCTCCCCTCTTGTACGTGCTGCCTGCACATATGCGTGCGGTCCATGTATTTTATAACATGCGTGTGCATGTTATAAAATCTGTGCGTCCATGTGTGCACGCACGTTTTAAAATCTACCCTTAATGCTCCTGTGTTACCCCACATGTAGTAAGACTATAGTTATCGGTGACAAGAAATTGGAATAAGGAGACAGGGTTTTCCTTTATTAATTTATTAAGTAAGGATAGTATGTATAGACAAGACTACGTGTTCAAGAGCTGAAGGTACCAGAGATTCTAAGTGCCAGAGTTTCCAAGTCCGGTGTTTGTAAGATTCCACCTGCACATGCCAGCATCACAAGCTAGCTTCTTGTCTCAAGCATCCAAAGCTTCTCGACTTCCTGGTATACAGTTGGCCCACGCTAGCCAGCAGCAGTCACAAGCTTCACCCTGTCATCCAGTGAAGAGACGAAAGCTAAGTCCATTCACATGTATTGTCACCTGAGACATTTCACACATGCAAACTTAATTTAAGTTTGGTACCAAACTACGCCTCAATTTTATTATACCAGTTCATTAAGAGATATATGTCTATTTCATTTGGTATATATGCAAAGATATATAATTGTACAGTTATTTCTGTCTCTTGATAATCCATATTTGTTTGAATTATATTTCATGATATGTCATGTATGTATTTAGGATAACTGAAATTAATAAGTAAGTCAGTTAATCCTGGAGAGAGTATGCATATATATGAAAGGATTTGTGAATATTCCTTGCTAATCTGAGAAGAAAACCTGATTATTGCTTGAAGAGTTGAATTGTCTTGCTTTAAATGTGAACAATTGAATATTGTCATTGAAAATATCTTTTCAATTTTCTCTTAATTTTCGTTCACTTTGGAAATAAATTTCAAATTAACTAGAAAGTTGTCTTTGACAATTTCTTATTTCTCTCATAAAGACATCTGGCATGGGAATTGTTTAAATACCTGATAATATTTTATTTATATGGGGAAACTTTCTTAACCACTTGGCTACTGATACGGGACACTGTGCAAGGTTGAATAATTCTGTGTCAGGTGCTCTACAATTGCACATGTAATATCTGGTTAATAATGAATCAGTGGAAGTGACCTCTTCAGAAGTGCTAATTGCATACAGCAAATTAGTAAGCAGAATTGTCCTCGGAGAGAACTTCAATTCATGGTTGGGAAGACTGGTGCAGTAATTGTGGTTTTGTATATTGGGGGAGTGAGGGCACACCTGAAAAGATAATAGTTGTTTTAAACTGAATGGTTTGCATCCATCCAGGTAAAATGCAGTAATCCATCATAGATGCAAATCCTATATGTATCACCATTTAAATTATGCATGGAGGGAGGCACAAATGATTCTTCCCCACAAGGAAAAACATTTGAGGTAAAGAGGGTAAGCCCCGAAGTGATGTCTGGGAGACATCAGTCAAATAGTGGAGGGATTAACGGCTATTGATCAAGTTTACTTAGGGAATAGTCACTGCTATTAATTGCATCAGTAGCATGGGATCTTCTTAGTGATTGGGTAATTGCCAGGTTCTTATGGCCTGGATTGGCCACTGTTGGAAACAGGATGCTGGGCTTGATGGACCCTTGGTCTGACCCAGCATGGCAATTTCTTATGTTCTTATGATATCTGATGGACTGATTAGTGGAAAAAAGTGATGATAAACAAAGTGAAATAAAGCAAGAAGGAGGCAGTGCATCATCTTGGAGAGTTGTGTCCAAATGCTTGAAATCTTGTTAACTAAATCACTGACCTGGTAGAGGCAAATTTTAATGCAGTTGCAATGGCCAAGTCTTGTGTAATTGCGGTATGATCATCCCAGGGCTTTGATCTCTTCGGAAGAGAAAATAATGGGAAAAAAGCCGGGGAGGGGCGGGAGTAACTCTCTGTATTAGGAAGACACTTGTTGCCAAGTAAATCTTTGTGGGTTGCCCTGGAAAACCTGAGAAGATTTTTCTACATGAGACTAATATGCAATCCTCCAACACAAGGAAAAGTTAATTCAAACATGATGAAAGACATAAAGATAACATGCAAAAAAGATGTGCCACTTATAGAAGAAAAAGCAGATGTATTAAGAGAAATAAGATACTTCAAAAATGCTGCAATGCTCAAGAAAAACTAGGGAGTACCCCCAAAAAAATTACTTACCAAAAAGATTTTTAAAAAGCTTTTATTAAAGAGAGTCTAGTTTGTTTTTTCATGTGCTATGTGTAGAGTCCCCTACTAATACTGGATAATAAATATACCAGTTAGGTTTGGGGGTAGAAAGATTGGTGTTTATGGGTTTGCAGCTCCCCCATGTGGCAGCTAGCAATGGTAGGGTCCCCAGTGTTTTTTCTGGAGAGGTCACCATTTTGTTCTTTGTTCTTTTTTGCTTTCGAGGAGGCAGCATACATTAAGCTGTGCTCTCATTCATCTAAGTCTCAACTTTAAGCTCCATGGAGACTTTTGTTTAGGATGAGAGCTTCTTTCCACCCTCTCATGCCACCTTTCACTTATTTGAGCTGGAGTGCCAAATCCTTTTGGACTCAGTTTAAGCTGTTTTGAGGTTTCTCTTCTAACCCCAAAGGAAGATGTTCCCATTCTTGCAAGAGGAACCTAAGATCACCAGAATCCAAGGAGAGGAGGACTTCCGGCCATCCCGAGAGAGCAAGAAGGAGAAAGGGAAGAGAAGGCGAGGAAGTGGACCACATGAGTGCCCCATGAGGAGGAGGAGAAAAAGGTATCACCCTGATACTACAAGAGGAGGTAGGAGATAAGAAACTAAACATGGTAAAAGTACGATTCTGATACCTCACCTACATTGGGAGAGAAGAATCACTCTTCCCTCTGTTCCCAATAGGAGGGAAGGAATCAAGTAAGTAAAAGAACTAAGTAAACCGGAGAAACATCTGAATTTGAGAGACTATAAGAAGTCACCAGCTCACTTACTAAAAGTATTTATCATCTGGAAAGTAAAGTACACAGCTGTAAAGACTTGAATTCATCGTTGCACCTTAAGAGTAAAAGAGAAATGTTGGAAACCACCAAACAACTCTCTTGTGTCTTACTGAGTAGTGACTTTATCCTGAATGCTGAGACTTAGTGCTGTGTGCAAGAGACAATTAGGGGGAAAGTAAAGAGCAATGTGAGGGCCTTGAAAGGAAACTTCCCCCAAGCAGGAAACCCTGGAAAACCTTGAGCCAGGATTTTACACGTGTGGCCGGTACATGCACATGTGCCGGGCCCTGAAAAAGGGGCGGGACGGATGCCAGCCAGGACAGGGGCCATTAGCCGCTGTCCCAGGGAAGCGCGCACCTTCTGCCGGCGCACGGAAACTGCTTCTGTTCCGCATGTTATAAAATCGGCGCACCCATGTGCGCGTGCTGGGACCCGTGCACACATGGACAGCCGCACGCTCCTTTTACAATCGACCCCTTATTGAATGACTAAAGTCTCCATCTAAATAGAAATGTGAGATGTGGCCTCTGGAACTGCCATCCCAGTTCAAGCAGCAATAGAGTTACATAAGGCCATGTCAATGTAGCGTTTACCTGCTGCAGCATCAGCTAGGAATGGAGAATTCCTGGCTGCCTTGTGTAAATAAGTATAAAATAAAATACAATTTAACTTTTATCTGTGAGCTGGAGACACCTTTGTCCTCGGAAGAGGTGCCGTTTTTGAGTGCCCCCTTGGTGGGTTTTGGGGGTGAGGGGGTTCTAGCTGTCCTTGTGTAAGGAGCCCAATGGCTGTTTTAGTGTTACATGCCATGGCCTAAGGCAGTGAAACAGCTTCTGCAGTGGTGAAGGGCCGGCAATTAAAGAGCAATGGGGGGAGTGCTGTGTGATGCTCCCACTGCAGGAGCTTGGCTCTGGGTGACTGATTGGTAGGCAGAGCAATCGCCTGCTGCTGGAAAACAGAGCCACTGCTGATACAGAAAGGTGCAGAGGGAACAGAACAGGTGGCAGGGAGCAGCCGGGGAGCTCTAGCTGCTAGATAAGAGGCTCAACGTGGCTGATCGGTTCAGCAGGGGCCTCAGGGTCGTTTCTGCTCCTGCAGTAAGGAGATAGCCAGTGGTGATATAAATAATGATGCCAGAAGCAGCTCGGGCAACATGAAAGACTGCTGCAGGGATACAAAGAAAATTAAATTGGAGGACAGTGCTGTTGGGAAGCACTGAGGGAAATCCCAGATATACATTTAAATTATTAAAAAATGAGGGAAGTCGATATTCAAAGCCATTTAGATGGATAACTCGCAAGTCACCCATCCAAATGACAAATGTGGCATACTTAAACCATTTATCTGGCTAAATTATAGCCGAATAAGTAGTTATCCGGCTATAATTTAGCTGGATTTAAAAAAAGGGTGTTTCAGGGACGGTGCGGGGAGTGCTTGAGTTATCCAGCTAACCTAGCCAAATATTGGGGATATCCGGCTAGGTTAGCCAGTTAAGTTTCAGTCCTGCTTCTGAGCAGGTGTCAAGTTATCCGGCCTTGTGTGTCTGGATAATGTTACTTACTTAACAGGGTATCTTTAAAGATATCCAACTAAGTTGTGTTTTCACTAAGTGAAAAAAAAAATAGCTGTCAGCAGGCCAACCCCCCCCCCCCCAAAAAAAATATATCTAATAAAGGCCCTGTTGGGCTATTGCCCACCTCATCCCCCCCAAAAACATTAACATTTTCCCAAGACCCCCTTGTCCCCTTGTTTATCTAACCTACCCAGCCCCCACAATGATTTAAAAGATTGCAGTGCCCCTCCTTCCCCCACCTCTCTCTCTCTGATACATTATAGTTTTGTTCGCTGGGAGCAAGGAACCCTCCGTCCCACTCCCCCGGCGCCTCCCCACTGCTCTAACAGAGTCGGCACTGGAAGCATAAACTTAGGTTACATTTACGCTTCTAGTGCTTCCTCTAGCTCCCCCGGTTTAAGTTTAAACCGGGGGATGTTTATCCCGCTGAATATATGGGACAAGTTATCCGGCCACTTGTCCACTAAATGGCCTATTGAATATTGGCCTCAGCGTTTTTAAGGCCACAACAACTATTAAAAGAAAAAAAAAGTGCCACAATGGAGAAAGCCACTCCAAATGAAAGTAAAGGATAAATTGGGAAACACAATGAAGCATATTAGTTCCACCTCCCTTGAGCACTCTCATTTGCATAGATATTGTTACTGTTTTTGCTTGGCTGAGAAGCCTTGTGCCCAGAGAGAAAGAGTTGTTTACCAGCAAATAGGATGGCGGAGGGAGACGGAAGTGCTGTGACCGTCTTCCCTGGACATTTTAAAACCATCTTTGATGATTCTGAGTTATAACATTTATTACAAATGAAATAATTCAGGAATATAGAAAAATCATTAAAGTAAATCTAGTATTATGTCCATACATTTTATTTTATTTAGCCCACGTCTAGTGGAAATAGAGGAAGGACAAAACTATGTGTGTGTCAGTAGCATTATTACAACCTATCTACCCCTTACCATCCACATTAAAATTGATACATTAACACTGAGACTTAGCTCTTAGAAAACGATCCCAACTGCAAAGGGTCCAGAAACACAAATTTATTATTCTGATAAGTAATTAAACATTTGCATGGGAATTTGAGAAAAAAACTAGCACCTAAATCTAGCGCTCTTTGTTTAAATGAAAGAAAATATTTCCTATGAGCTTGGGTTGCTCTGGATACATCTGGAAAGATCTGAATCTTTTGTCCACAAAAAGCCAATTCTTTACATTGAAAATATTTTAAAAAAACCAAAAAAAAAAACCCATCATTATCCTGCTTCAATGAAAAGGAAACCAACAAAGTAGCTCTAGTTAGAATATTATCTATGGAGCCCTCTAAAAAGGTGGAAACCCCAGGACTCTCCAAGACATCCATTTCCCCTTCCTGAGCAGGGATTGTTCTCTTATTTGGAAGATAATACATTTTTTATATAACAGGAATCTTATCTACGTCAAAAGATAATACTTCACAAATGTACTTTCTAAATAATTCACTAGATGAGAGTAATCTAGAAATAGGAACATTTAAAAAACATAAATTAGATGATCTCATTTCATTTATCTAATTATGGAGAATAAAATTATCCTTAATAAAGGATGGATTAGCAGCCTGCAACGAATTTGATTGTGAGTTTAACAGAGACAGAATTTTCTACATTCTTAAAACTAGTATCCTAGTATCTTGATCTTCAAACTTTGCTCTCATTTCTACAGAAAAAGGTATGAATCTGAGACAGTGAACTAGTCATCTTTTTATCTACTTTAGCAATTCATCTCCAAACATCTAGCAAAGTAACATTCTCTGCTTCTTCAATTCCTCCATCCATTACTTCATTCATAAGGGGAATTATCGAGGGGTAAGGTACTGATACAGAAGTACATTCCATTCCCTGTGTTCCTAAAGAAATTTGTCTCAATTGATTATCATCCCCAGAACTCCCATCTCTCAGAGGAGTTTGGGAAATTACAGCTGGGGAGCTCATAGCAGAGCTAGCTAAAATTAACTCATTAGCTAGTTGCACTATAGTAGGTTGGAGGGGCAGTTGAGCGGACCTAGGACTTAAAGATACCCCGAAGGGAGAATTCAAAACCCCTCCCCCCCGTACAGTCCCCCATAAATGACTCATCCACATGAACAATGTGAGCATCCATTGGTCCATGCCTTACTGACAAGGAGACTACCGGAGAGGAGGTCCTTGTCTTTAATTTTCTCTTCTTCCCCATTTCACACCCAGGAGCGCCGCCCCCCTTTGGCGCACGGCTTCGGCTGCGCGCCGCAGGGCCCTGACTTTTAAGGTGTTCCGGGCACCTGCTGATGACGTCAATGGGGGGCCGGATCCAGGACCAGGCCTCTCTCTCTCGAAGGCTGGCAAGATCTCTCTCGAACCTCCCAGAGTACAAGCAGCGGCTCTCCCGAGTTCCTCCAGACACTCAGGTCCTTCCTCTCGTGCCCCATCTTTGATGATTCTGATTAAAGATATTAATTCTCAGACCCAAACCCTCGGGAAGACTATAAGGAGGATTTACTAAGAGGTGTTTAAGGGCATTTCAGTGCAGTGGGAGGAAACTGCCAATAAATATGTTTTAAAGTTGTTTTAAGCCCATACATTCCCTGTATGAAGACATGGATAAAGCCTCATAGGCTGAGACATACAATTGAAGGCTGCTTTGGGAAAAAAAAAAATGGTGTGGAAGGAGTTCCAAGAGAGACAGGCAATAATTGAGCCAGCATCATCCAAGAGAGCGTGTAAAACTCTGCCGTATAGGCCGAGTGGGAAGTTTTTCAGCGTCCCTCTGCTTCTCATGCCTCCCATTGGTTCCCTCTGGGGAGCCTGCTCAGGAGAGGCCATGGGAAGCGGGAGGACTAATAACACGCTGAGGATTGCTTCCTCCTGCTTGTGTCTTAGTTGCTTCACCTGCTCAGCACTGCCTGATCTGTCTTACTCTATACACATTGCCTGGAGACTGGAAAACAGCAGAGAGGAGAGTCTTGGGATTGGGGGGGGGGGGGGTGGGGAGAGGGTGAGTTTGTAAATTTAAATTGTGAGTTATTTATGGAAGGGCAAGACCTTGAAACTTTATCTTGGACACAAAACTATCTTGCCTGAACACTGGTTAAGCAAGTTCTTTTGTGCGGTGTATATAGGAGAAGGGGATGATGTACCTAGATCTTTTCAAGGAAAGTGGAGTTAAAAATAAGTTTTGATTGATGTACCTAAGACAGAAAACTAAAATAAGTGATTTTGGAATGAGAGTATTTAATGAAAGTAGATAAGGCAGTGGGACTTGGGAGTACAGCCCAGGATACTGAAATAACTGCACCCCCTCACTACTCTGTTCAGCTTACGAGTCTTTAGTTAAAATGGGTGTCAGATAAATTATTGTAAATTACAATAAAAATGTTTTATATATATCCAGTACTGGGAGGCCTTAGGGCAACACTCCTACCTCGTGCCCCTATTCAATGCAATGGCCTCCCGTGGAACAGCACTCTTATCACTGAAAGAGACCCTCACATCACTGCGCTCCCTTTGTAATCCTGTGTGAGGTAACACTCCTGCACAATAATTTATTCAGCTGCAAGGCAGTTTACAATATAACATTTATGTTTCCGAGTAATAATATATTAACAGTAAATGGACTGAGAGCTAACAAGTCTTTTGTAAAGAAATGTGAAAGAATATGACTCCCAACAATTACAATAAAGCATTAATTTCTTATTATAACCAAGATTTATAGTAAAACATTTGCTGTAGAGACACTGCAGCTACCTCTTTCCTGCAGTGCAGCACATTTCACAGTGCTCATTATCAGGATACTTACATTGCTGAGGTAAATATAATTATGCTTTTGGAGGGGCAGTTAACTGCTAGTGTGCCAGTCCCATTTGTGCACTAAAAGTTAATTACGGGGGAGAGAGGGAAGCAGTATCAAGTGCCATTAACCGCCACTATCCCCCCCAGCAACTATGGAAGGTGGAAGGGTTATTCTCGAGCAGAGAAGCAGCAAGATCAAAATAGGCCACTCTCCTTTCCTGCTGGTTTCCTGGCCCTGTGGAGAAAATGTAGGTGCACGGAGGTCTCCATTACTTTGGAGAGGGGACCCTGAGCTGGCCCGGGAAGGGCATGAAGACGGGGGGGAATGGGGGAACTGGTAGGTAGAGGAGTATAGAGCGAGAGCCCCCGTGTTGGTGCCCCTACTCCTTATCCACACAGGGCTCACATCTCCAGGTCGGTTAATGTGGGCTGCAGGGGACTACGCCATGCTGCCATGTTAATGTGGTCATGATCTGCATCTCATCAGCTTAACTGATACCGCATTTTAATAGCTAGAGCCCTCAGCATGATCATGTGAGCAGTAGGAAGCTGGTATGAGATAGCAATAAGCAAATATGCTACATAGAAAATGAAAAGGAAACGCATCATAAACCTTAGCTCTGCTTGATCATAACCTTTTTGGCTTTAACCATGTTTTCAATAGTAAGTACACTTCTTGAATCTTATTTGTCTTGACTGCCTGTATTGACTATACTTTAAGCTCCATGGCGCAGGGACTGCCTGTTATGTGTATCTGTACAGCACTCCTTACATGCAGTAATGCTACAGAAATAAGGAGTTCACAGTCGGGTGTCTAGCACTCCATGTGATTTTTCCGGTGAATGAGATCTCACTGACAGGCACTGTTATCCCGCGTTTGGACGCACGTTTTCGACGCGCTAGCTTTGCCCCTTATTCAGTAAGGGGTAATAGCGCGTCGAAAACGCACGTTCAAACCCCGCCCCCCCCCCCGAAACTAATAGCGCCCGCAACATGCAAATGCATGTTGCGGGCGCTATTAGTCATTAAGTAAAATGTGCAGCCAAGCCGCACGTTTTACTTTCAGAAATTAGTGCCTACCCAAAGGTAGACGTTAATTTCTGCCGGCGCCGGGAAAGTGCACAGAAAAGCAGTAAAAACTGCTTTTCTGTACACCCTCCGACTTAATATCATGGAGGTCCCAAAAGTTAGAAATAATCAAAAATTAAAAAAAAAAAGTTAAATCGGCACGTGGCTCGCAGGTTGAAAACCAAATGCTCAATTTTGCCGGTGTCCGGTTTCCGAACCCGTGGATGTCAGCGGGTTTGAGAACCGACACCGGCAATATCGAGCGTCGGCTGTCAAACTCGCTGACAACCGCCGCTCCTGTCCAAAAAGAGGCGCTAGGGACGCACTAGTGTCCCTAGCGCCTCTTTTTACCATGGGCCCTAATTTAAATAATTTGTTTTAGTGAATCGCGCGCACAGGAGAGTGGCCTGTGCACGCACCGGGAGAGCGGGCGCTCGCCCGCTCTCCCGTGAACTTTACTGTATCGGTCTGTGTGTGAGGATGGACTTCTATTTCTAGAGGATGTGAGGTAGGGTTAAAAACTGAAAGTCAGTAAATTCACCAGCTGCTATCAAAGCAAACCTATTGGAATTAAAAGTAACTATTCAACAAAGCCATGAGCAACAGAAAATATATGTGCGTACTGCACAGAGCATCCATGGGCCTTTATCTTTCAAATTAAAAAAAAAATACAAATAGCAGCATTTCCTATCACCGTTTTATTTTCTTCTCTCAAAACTCAGATAAATGTGAGCGTAACCCATGTGGTTTTACACGATTTTGTGTCAGCCAGCATGAATGATGGTTATTGTATTAGAACCTGCAGCAGAGACGAAGAGAACCTATAACATGAGACATGATTCAGTCCGTCCTCTCATGGAGCTTTTGCAGCACATGTGCGGCCCGTGCAATAAGAAATATCACTAATCTAACCATTGGAATTGCTGAAATGTCATGCTGTCAGAGCAGATAATTAAAGCAATAGGTGCCCAAATCTAGCATTTTTAAGGTGTTCTTCAACACACCATCTCCCAAATCTTGATGATCCTTGCCATTTCTGTGGTGCCCTCAATAATCGACTTTCCTGCATCTTCTTTCCTCCAGAGCCTATAGCAAAAAAAGAGAGAATCCCATTTAAGGCAGAAGCTAAGCCCAGGTACATTTTGCACTACAGATGCCAGGACTAAACTTTGCATATACTGCACAAAATGCCTTCTGCCTTTACCAGAGTTGTTTGAAACAAAAACTCTGTTCAGCACCATAGGAAAATCATCAGCATTTTCTTTTCGGTGTACACTAACCTGTCTTCGATCATTTTCTTATTTAGGGATAAATTAAAGCAATATTGCACTGTGGCAATGAAAATGCTAAGTGCATACCATACTACAGCAGAACTATTGAGAAAATGCTGGTTTAGTGTTCCTTAAGTATGCCAGAACAGAGATTGAAATGCCCTGATAGACCTTCATGAAATGATCTGTGTAACTTTAAAGCCTTGCATGTCAGAGAAGTTTAATAGATTATGAGCAATGAGCCACTGCTACCAAGGCAAGTATATTTTCACAACATTGCCCTGCTAAGTAAGGGTGACTCTGCATCCAGACTCTTGTTCCATTCATGCCCAATGACACGCTTTTCATTGATTAGACTCCTGAAAGAATTGAGACTGGGAGAACAACACACAAGAACTTAACTAACTCCTACTTTCCTTAGTGAACCCAGCAGACCAGTGCGTTATTTCCCCCCTGAATGGGAATTTGCCAAAACCATGGGGGCTTCCAGGTGAATGCCTTTTGGTTGTTCTCCACCTCCTTGAGGATCCAGCCCAAAAAAACAGTTACATTTTCTGGTATGATCCCAGGGATCTGGCTCCTGAAGTGCAGTGCTGACTGCATGGCTGATTAAGTTAATAAAAAAAAAAAAGCACAAGAGAGCGACAGCACTATTCCAAGAAAGGGGAACGCCTCAATCTCATTGAAGAGCCAGTTTTGGAAGGTCTCCAGTACAGGTATTTTGGGGCCTTCCCTTCTAGGTAATGCCAGCCAAGAAGGGAACAAGAGTATCAAGTGCTAGACCCTGAAGGCTGTTGGCAGCAGCAGGGCAATTTTGCACAGATTGTGCAGTGAGAAGCCACTGGACCGCCCATAATGCTCTCAGTGAAAGTGGAGCAGCAGTGTTCCCCTCAAGGAGACAGTGCACAGACTTTACCTGTGGTTGGCTGCAAAGGGTGTTTTTTGCAGTGGAAGAAAAGCAGGCCATGTTGCTGCAATTGGTGAATGTTACGAGGCAAGATAGTTGTAGAAGTTTTGTACTACAGCAGCTGTTGAGTACAGTACCCTCTGAAGTGAATGCGGTCTCTACAAGTCAGCAGACGGGGAACACTGGACAGGCTGGGTGACCATTTTCAGTAGATTTTGTGTTACTGGAGAGAGGAGGAGAGCGTGGTGAGAGAAAAACCAATACCCCAATTGAGAGGGCTCCGGGGCGAGCAAACATCAGCTGCAAACCCGACGGTCCCAGCAGCGTCACTGCCGACGTCAGGGGGCGGACCCGGTGAGACGAAGCAGGAAACAGATAAAATCAAACTGTTGGAGAAACACGCTGAGAGAGGAGGAGAGCGTGGTGAGAGAAAAACCAATACCCCGATTGAGAGGGCTCCGGGTCGAGCAAACATCAGCTGCAAACCCGACGGTCCCAGCAGCGTCACTGCCGACGTCAGGGGGCGGACCCGGTGAGACGAAGCAGGAAACAGATAAAATCAAATTGTTGGAGAAACACGCTGAGAGAGGAGGAGAGCGTGGTGAGAGAAAAACCAATACCCCAATTGAGAGGGCTCCGGGGCGAGCAAACATCAGCTGCAAACCCGACGGTCCCAGCAGCGTCACTGCCGACGTCAGGGGGCGGACCCGGTGAGACGAAGTAGGAAACAGATAAAATCAAACTGTTGGAGAAACACGCTGAGAGAGGAGGAGAGCGTGGTGAGAGAAAAACCAATACCCCAATTGAGAGGGCTCCGGGGCGAGCAAACATCAGCTGCAAACCAGACGGTCCCAGCAGCGTCACTGCCGACGTCAGGAGGCGGACCCGGTGAGACGAAGCAGGAAACAGATAAAATCAAACTGTAAGCGGCGCGCAGTAGAGCCAGCGCGCTGCCAAAGCCGCGCACGCCTAAGGGGCGCGCACATGGTCGGCTTTACCCAGCTTCGCCCGGATACGCCCCGCAGAACATCTCAATGAAGGACTTGAGGTAAAATTGTACTTATTACTCTCTCTCTATATAACTCCTCCGAAAATCTATGTGGGGAAATTTAGGCAATATATACCATAGAGAATCTAGTGGTTTTTCAATTATTAGTCATTGTGGAACAACAATATGCCTCCGAAAAGGAAGGGCAAAGTGAGAATATTTCCTTCTCTCCCTTTGCCATCTCCAATCCAATTGGATATAACTAGATTCATGGTTTCATCTTGAATAAATGGGATAGACACCGAGGAATCTGGTGTGTCTGCCAGATTCCTCGGTGTCTATCCTGGTGTGGAGGATAGACACACAGAGGAGGCAGACACACCAGATTCCTGGTGTGTCTGCCGCCTCTGCAGGTACTGCCAGAGGACTGGCAGTACCTGCAGAGGAGGCCTCCCTCAGTCCAAACCTTGGACTGCCACCTGCCCAACGGAACGGGAATGGGACTATGGGAGAGGCCTCTGCAGAATTATCTGCAGAAGCTGAAGGTGTTGTGGGAGCGATAGGTGGTTTGGAATTGTCCACACCACATATAATCGAACGGGAACAACTGACTAACGGGATACCCCATACCCCAATGACCCGCCCAGAGGTGGTTACTTTGGATATGCTCTGGGATATGATGGCTGGTACCCTAAATAATATTCAGAGGTTGGAAAATAAAGTTGATGCAATGAATGTCGGAACTCAACGAGATCTCCTTTTGGTTCAAAAACAAATGAAAGAATCAACTGAAAAGATAAAACTATTGGAAAAGAATGAAAAGAAAAATTTGGACTTCCAAACAGCAGTGATAAAAGATAGAGAATCTATTATTAAGAGATTGGAAAGTCTCGAAAACAACTCCAAACGCCTCAATTTAAGATTTCTTAATTTCCCCAGAGTGATTGGGGAAACACCAGTAATTTCCTTAAAAAAATGTTTGAGGCATTGGGGTTTGTATTAGAAGACTCTCCTGTAATTATAAACTGCTTTTTTCTACCTAAACCTAGAAATGTAATTCCGGTAACAGAAGATCAAATGTTTCAGGGTGATCTTACTAATTTTTTAGAAGATTCCCAGGCACAGGTAATTGAAAGAGGAACATTGATGGCAATGTTTTCATCTATTAATGATGTCAACAATGTTATGAAAAAATATTTTATAAAGTTCCCGATCAATTACCTGGGGAAGGAAATGAAAGTTTTTCCAGACATAGCTGCATCAACCCAACAGAAACGGAAGGCCTTTCTAGCCTTCCGCCAGGATGTTATTGCTTTAGGTTATAAGTTTATTTTAAGGTTTCCATGTAAATGTCTTATCACAAAGCAAGATGAGACTTTTATTTTCCTTTTACCCGCCCATTTAAAAAATTTCTTGGATCAGCGTAAACTAGCAACATCATTCCCACTGACATAGCATAAGTAAAAGTAAAAATAATCCAGTATATATATATTGCCCTTTTGTTGTAATATTCTATATTTCGAAATGCTCCCTAGGAATCATTTCTCCCACATCTCTCTCTAGTTTGAATTGTCAAAAGATGGCGTAAGGACAACTATTGAGATTGTTCTCAGTTAAATATGATTTTTTCTTCTTTTTTTAAATGTTTAGTTGTTCCTTAGCCAATTTTGGTATATATTTGTATTGTTCAATATTAATGATTTGAATTATTATTGAATGTAATATTCTTAAAATGATAAATAAACAATGAAAAAAAAAAAGATTTTGTGTTACTTTTGTATACAGCTTATTGCTCTCTGCAACAGTCTAATGTTCCTCCTTTTTAATTTGTCTTCAGAAGCAGGGTCTATGGCAGGGGCAGGACCTTGGATCAAGGTCCTCAACCCTGAGATTGCAAGGCTGCTGAGGGAGCATTCTCCAGAGATACCTCAGGGATCACTGTTGTCCAGTTAGGACTCTCAAGATGAGGGAGACAAGGAACCCAGTGAAACTAATTCTAGAGATAGGGAGGGGAGAGGAAGATATTTCCTCTTCCAGAAGAATATTCAACGGTTTTGAGCTTTTTCCGTAAGAAAGCACTGCACACTCAATAGCACGAGTGGAGTCTGTGCTAAGGTTTAAGGACAGTCCGATGGTGGTAAAGCTTCTTGAATATCCTATTTTTATTGGGTTCAAGAAGCCTACTAATTTTTCTCTTTTCCTCAGGCCATTAGGGCCATGGTAGTAGCATAATGAGTAATCCCATATCTGAAGGTGTTGCAATCAATAGCAAAGCTTTACTCATTGGTTAAGGAGCTCTTGGAGGGGACCAGTTGTCTTCTGCCTAAGATAGATGCTTTGGTGACAATGGTGATCCATAAGACCACTTTCCTGTAGAGGGTGGTATGACTGGAGAGAACTTCAGGACCATAAGGTGAATTCTGTTGAAACAGGAATGTGAGACCTTGATCTCATCTTTATAGACTGCAGTTTGTGGCAGTTTATTAGCAAGGGCAGAACTGCAGTGTTTTCAGCAGCTTCTGCTGAGGCAGAGCGGGTTCCTTTTCGGTTGAGGGGAAACCAGGTCTTTTGGAATCAGAAATTGCCTTTGCGGTGGGCATGCTGAATGACCTGATTAGAGCATCAGTGAAATCTATGGCCTCTGCAGTTTCAGCGCAAAGAGTTATTTGGCTTTTCCATTGTGTAATCTCAAATTGATTTAAGTTTGGAGTACCCATTAATTAGGGACTCAATGAGGTTATTTTAATTTCTGCTCTACCATCAAATGGGAGAGGTTCCCTTCATGTAAGAGAAACCTGAGATCATCAAGATCCAAGGAGAAGGATGACTTTCAGCCATCCTTGTGAGAAGGAGAGAGGGGAGAAAAGGAGTAGTATGGACCCACCACAGGGTCCAGAAACATCTACTGGAGATTTGGAGAAGAAGAGCAAAAGGTATCACCCTGATACTGAAAAAGAGATGAGGAGAACGACTTGTGCCATTCAGGTATTATGAGGAAATTAAGTCCTAGTCTCACAAGGTCTTTCTGCAGTTCTTCACAATCCACTGCCATTTTTGTGTCATCTGCCAATTTGCTAATCTCAGTCATCATTCCTTTCTCCAGATCCATTTACGAATTTGTTAAATAGCATAGGTACTAGTACATATCCCTGGCGCACTCCACGAATGACCTTTCTTCATTTGGAAAACTGACCATTCAGTCCTACCTTCTGTTTCCTGTCTTTTATCCAGTTATCTGATTTCCTCCAAAGTTTGAACTTGGTTCAAAACCCAAATGGGAAGAATTTTCCCGATGGATGATTGAATGTTCAAACTGCTTTTTCCCGTGCCATAACTGGCCTATGGCAAATATGATGATGGCCATAGGTGCCAGTACCTTAACGGTGCTGGCCACATGGTTGATGCCAGCAATGCAGAATAAGGCGCCTTACACAGTGCCACAGAGTCCATGTCCTATGCTTCGGAGAGTTCTCTTTGACTTCTCCTCCCCCCAGGACCTGCGCAGAGTGCCGGTTTGATGCTTGCAGGAGCGCAGCCACGCAGGTGCGGTGCCTGCTGCAAGTGAGAACCACATATGACTGAAAAGGCAGCTTACCGCTGCAGAAGGAGGTCAGCATAGCGCTGCTGAGAGGAGGAAAGGGAGCACACGTCTGGAAGCTTGGAGGACTGGCTAAATGGCTGCCCTTAACTGAGGGAGAGGAAGACCTACTGTGGCTGCCATGGAAGGAGGAAAGCAGGGCTCGGAGACCAGTGCAACAGGAGTTACCTGCCCCTGATAGGAAGACACTTGAAAAAAGGATTAATTTTACTCGGGAAGTGGATATTGCTGATGCCTTGGGAGCAAAAGACCAAGAGGGGTGTTTTTGACCAGTGAGGTGAGGGAGATAGTGGTGCTGGCTGGGAATAGAGGAGATAGAACAGAAAGGGAGACCGTGGTAGGTGGAGGAAGAGAGAGGTGGATGTTGGTAGTGGTGTGGAGGGGAAATGGGGATGTAGAGGTGGAATACTGGTGCTGGCCTGAGGGGGTGGATGATGGAGATACTAGTTCTAGCCATGGAAGGAGGGAATAGAGAGGGAGACACTGAGAGGGACAAGACGGGAAAGAGAGGGATACTGCTGGTGGGCCAGTGTAGGGGAGGGGGACAGAGAGGCATGTTGGTGGTGTTCCTTGGTGACTGAGAGGGAGCTGCAGGTGCTTGCTGGGTGGAGATCGGGGGGACACTGGGAGATGGAGGAAGAGAGGGTGATGATGGTGGTGGCCAGGCGTAAGATTTTTTTGTTGCCCTCTGTGAACAATTACAGTGCTACCTCACCCCCCAGCCCCCAGTTCATTCATATCCCTCCAGTAATCTAAACTTTAAATCTGACATTCCTCCCTATCCATGACCACACCCCTGGAACCCATGGCCCCACTGCAAGAGTATTAAATGTCAGATGCGAACTTTAAACACCCACCCACACACGCGCACACAATTAAAAATTATTAAGTAGATTTTAAAGGTGTTGCTTGTGCAAAAATGGCCCCATACACGTATATGTGGACTGCATGCGAGCAACGCAAATTTTAAGAAGCCGGGGACTACGTGCGTGCACACCTGCGCATGTTTCAAGAATAACGAGGCAAAAAAAGGGGCGTGGAATGGATATCCTGCGTGGGCCCCTGAATTTTACAAGGCTGACCATGGCAACGCATGCAAAGTTATGCAGGTAACTTTACTACTGGTCCTGTTGAGACGCAAGTCTGGAGAGTTTGGACCAGAGGGATCCTGAACATGAGGGGGAGGGGGAGTGAAAAAAACTGTTTTAAAGAGCCAATCTGACACTCTCTATATCCCACTGTAAGAGGGGCACTTTCAACTCAGAGTGGGGGTTTTTTGGGGGGGGGCAGTGTTACATTGCTCTGCCTAGGGTGCAAGGTTCTGTAGACCTTTGTAACACCCCCCCCCCCCCCCAAAACCCATCCTGAGTTGAAAGTGCCCCTCTTACAGTGGGATATATAGAGAGTGTCAGATTGGCCCTTGAAAAGAGTCTCTCTCTCTCTCCCCCCCACCTAGTCACTTGTGAGTACACACACAAAGGCTCCAACACATACACAGTAGGGATATTTTAAAATATGGTACATGTGTACTTGCACATAGGATATAAAATTGAGCATATTTTTGCTCCTGTGCCCAATATGTGCATTTATGGGCCCATGCGTACACTTTTTAAAATTTATTTGCATGCATTTATAATAGATTTTAAATCAGAAAGAACATTGAGTATAGTCTTCTGAGATAAAAATATCACTTACAGCAACCTGTATATTATATTTACATACACTGTTGTGGTGCTAAGCAGAAAACCCTGCAAAAATACCCATATAGGAGTAGGCCTATTGTAATGCGTTTTGGATGTGGGCTTGACCCTCAGAAAGCCTTGAGTAAACCTCCCATACCAAATCAACACTAACTGCCAGCAGTCAACAATAACAATCTTACCTATGAAAAAGAAAATCTGCAAATTACACCAGGTCCTAAAATACCAATACACCTCCTATTAGGAAACAGAACAAGCCAGGCTGCTATACATCCCTACACAGAAGCTACATGCTAGCAGAATTCCTCACCTCAGTCACACATGCAGAACACAAGACTGTCCATCACTAAATAAAAAGTCCATTACAGAATAAAAAAGAGACCATAAAGTATAAATTAAAATTTGCAGACAAAAACTGAACAGGAAACTGCAACAGACACACTTTGTATACGGTGCAACAACAGAAACATCTCCATTTGTCATAAAACAATAAAATCAAGAATTATAAAACATCAATCATAATAGTAAAACCATATTAATAAAAAATAAATATTTCAAGACAATGGAAGAATAAACATCCAATAATTAAAAACCTCATATAACAGCCAATAATTAAAGCTAATAAGAATAAAAACAAATTATCCTGCTCTTCATAGCTGGGTTTCAATTTTGGTTTCAAGTCAGCTAGAGATTGCTGTGGATTAGTGGGGGAGGGAGGGAACACAAACTTTCTCCTCTCTTTCTCTCATATATGTCTACACACTTTATTTCTCTCATACATACTCACACCCTCATGCTTCCTCTCTCAGATGCACACAGTTCCTCTCTCCCATGTGCATGCGCACACACACATATACAAGTTCCCTCTCACACATATGTTCACACACACACACACACAGATGCTCTTTCTTGATCACACACTCCCATACATTCATACTACCTCTCTCACATTTTTCTTCTGTCTTTCACACACACACACACACACACACACACACACACACACACACACACGTTCTCCCTTTCTCATACACGCACATATGCACTCCCTCTCAAACATAGACACACACATACTGTCTCACCTTCTTTTCTTCCACATGCTCTCCCGGCAGCCTTGGGCCCACCTCTTCATGTTGACCTCCATCAGATTGGGATAACAAGGAGGCTTCCATTCTACTTTGGCTGCTAGTGAGATGGGGTCGCTGGCAGCCCGCAGCCTCTTCTCTGCTTAGGCTACCAGTGGATGGGATGGAGACTACCGGATGACCTGCAGCCTCACTTCCTCATCTCTTTCCTTCACTGCTCATCCCTTTCCCTCACTGGCTTCACTGTAAAAAAACAGGCTGGAGCCTGAAGCTGGGATCCTGCCCGAACCCTGGACTCTGCCAGAGAAATTACCAAGGCCTGTACTTGGGCTTAAGCCTAGGTCCAATGCAGGGGCCAGGCCTGAGGCCAGGTCCAATACCAGGACCCAAATCTGGGAAAGGCCTGACCTGAAGCCTAGGCCTGGGTCCAACACCTAGGCTAGCCCCAGAAGAAGGCCTTCTTGGGTTTTCTTTCTTGATCTAGTGAATAAAAATAACATCCTCTAACTGCAGTGATATTATTATGGCACCTTACTCCAGAGCAGATGGTACCTTTTGGTTGTAGGGTTGTAATAATATATGGCCATACAACAAACTGTACCATCCTCTCTGGAAGAAGGCTTAGCAATAACATTACTACAATGCATCCTCTGTACAGAGTACGTCAGTTTTAATTAAAGATCAAGAAAGAAGACATGGGAAGACCTGATCCTGGGTCTCTAGGCCTGGGCCCTGGTGATGGGATCTGGCCTTGGCTGGGCCCCAGTGTCAGACCTGAGTCTAGGTCTCAACAACCAGAAACTGGCTTCAGGCTATGCCTAGGCCCAGGCAGAGCCTCGTGACAGGACCCAGCATTGGACCTGGGCTTATGTTTTGGCGACTGGGACCTGGCCTCAGGCCTAAGCCTAGGCCTATGCCCAAGCTCGGGTCTTGGCAACAGACCCGGCATCTGACCTGAGCCTAGGCCTGGGCTTCGGAGACTGAAACCCGGCCTCAACCAGGCCCTGTCATCGGGCTCGGGCCCAGGCCTCGGAGATGGGACCCCTCCTTAGCCAGGACCCAGTGTTAGAGCCAAATCTAGGCCTTGGTGACCAGAATCCATCCTCTGATCTAGGGCTAAACCAAGCTCTGTCCTCAGTGACAGGACCCCTCTTCAGCCAGGCCCCAGTGTTGGACCCTGGGGACAGGGCTAGGTCAAGGCCTGGGCCTGCCAGAGCACTGTTTGTTTTGTTTATACACAAAAATTTGGTGGTATTTTTGTCTGAGGCCTAATTTCAGATCATATTATTATGTGAACCATAATGGTCTCATTCATTATGTTTTTCACAGTCATTCAAAACGAATGCATATTGTTAGCAGGAAACATTCAAGCATTTCAAGGTTCAAGTACAATAAAGATCCTTGGGAGCTAGAGAGCTCACCATCCATCCAAGGCAGGGGCAGTGGAACGCTTTTGGGATCTTTATTGGAGGGGCAGGGTATGCGAGTCATTCAAGCTTTGTCCCTGACTCCATCTCAAGCTCTGACCAGGCACATTGTGAAATACTACACAATCTTGCAATAAAACAAACAAGAAAAAACATTCAGCAGATGTTTAGCAAAAATTCCATGCCATAGCTGTACTAACTTACAAGACTTCATCAGCAATAACCCTACCTATGAAAAGGCAGCACTGCAAATATTACACCGGGCCCTAGAATACCAATACATCTCCTGTTGGGAAAGCATAATGAACAAGACTGCTACAGACTCCTACACATTAGCAGAATACTTCAGCTCAGTCACACTTCCATAACACAGACAGTCCTTCACCAAATATAGAATAGTTGCCTACATAAAAAAAATGCAATGCTGGGTCAAACCAAAGTCCATCGAGCCTACTGTCCTGTCTCTAAAAGTTCCGATCCGGGTCAGAAGTATCCAGCAAATCCTAAAAGAAGTTTGACAAATTACAAATGTGCAGACCAGAAATGAAATGGAAAACCCAAGAAGCCAGACACTGTAGGCTGTGCAAAACTGGAAAACTAGAAACAGAAATACATTTCCTCCTGTGCTTAGGCCAAGCCCCCTATCATCATTCTTGTGAAGAGTAGAAAGTATTATTTGGGGCTGCCAAGTTCCTGCCATTCTTCTGTGGAGAATGGAGGAGTCTTTTGTTACATAACATTCACCCCCCAACACCCTTAAGAATGATGGGGGTTCAGTGGCCCCAAAATAACATCTCCCAACCCACCTCTGAGGTACTTTGCTCCCCCTAATCTAGCACCAGTGTCCCCAACCATCCAGCAGTTACTCTCTTTTCCCTCTTATTCTCCCACTCCACTCCATCAGAGAAGCAAAGATGGGGAGTGGAAAGGCTGAGAGGAGAGAAGGACCACAGCAGGGAGGAGAGGTGAGAGAAGAGGGGGGAGAAAAAGGAGAATCTGAGATAAGGGAGAAAAGTTTCAGTGTTCAAGGATACATCTTGTTTGGGGGAAGGAAGGTGTCCCTACCCCCAACTCTGGTTCTGCTCCATTCCCATCCCTTCTCCACCCTTCCTTGTGCCTACCAGCTTGCAAGACTGTGCTTCATAAGTCATTTCTCCCAGCCAGCTCTCCTTGCCACCTCAGCCAGCAATTTCCTCACGATCGGCCAACCAGCCTGACCGCCTTGGCCTGAAAGCTACTTCCCCCAGTCAGCTGCATGCCAGCCCACCTCAGCAAGCCAACCAGCCTCAACTCCCCTCCCATAGTCAGTCAGCCAGCCATTCTCAGATCCCTCCACCCCCTAGCCAGCCTCAAGCCCCCAGCCAACCTCAGATGCCTAGTCTCCAGCCAGCCTTGGTCCCCCAGCCACAAACCCCCCAATACTCAGACCTTCCCAGCCAGTCTCGGACTCCTAGCCCTCAGCCTTGAAACCCCCAGTCACAACCCAAAAAAGGCAAGGTGGTAACATGCACATAGAACTAGTTGCAACTTATCCTGCACCCTTCCGGAAACACTCCTATAGCAGGGCAGGGTTCTGTGAGTTTTTCTGTTGTCTTGCACAGAATTTCATGAGATTACAGACATCTACACAGCTTAAACTGAAAGAGCGATGCTGTATCTGCCAAACTACATCCAGGATGGAACGGGTAACAAATGGTGAGCCCAGGGTGTGGGTAGCCCACCTTGTTCCAACACCTATGATTCAAAGGGAAATTTGACACCAAGCACAGGAATGAGGAAATCCCAGTAGGGTGCTGAAGCAAAGGTCAGTAATCCCCCCTTATTACCATTTCACTACCTGCTTCTACATATCTACAGACTGTACCACTTGCAACTATTTTATTTGAACCAGTAAAATCTTTTAGAAGGTCATTTTCAAACAGCCCACATAGCAATAAAGTCAATTTTGCCACAGAATTTCAAAGGAAACATATGCACATAAGTTTGCTTTGAAAATGTATGGGTAAATGCCCAGCTCCACACAAAGGTTCACTTGCATAAACATACACCTTCTCTTCGGAGAGCATAATTTGTTCACATACTTTTTTTTTTTTTTTTACAAAGTAGTGCACGCAAGCGTCAACCCCACCCCGAACTCAAACCGCCTCCCCTCCTCTGCCCTGGTTGGCCTGTGCTCGGTTCACATAAAGATATGCATGAAACCTGGTTATTTGCTTACTTTTACATGAACGGAACCCCGACCAGTTTTGTGACTTGTGGAAATCTGGCTTTACACGAGTACACGGCTTTGAAAATTACCCCCCTTAATTGTGTGACACCAAACCTTGTGGCAAGTGACTCTTTGGAACTTGGGGCTTGGAGGTGAAACCCTCCCCCACCCCATCCACATCCCCAGTTTTGGAGAATCCATGCCAATATTGCAGGACTGAGCCCTGGTATTGAGTCTGCCTCCCTGATTAAAGATGTACCAAGTAGGGGGTGCTACATATACATCGATTATGTAATCTACCATTACACATTTGAGTCAGTAGCTGATAAGTCTAGGTTGCAGCATTATTGCCTGTGGACTGGTGTCTAATGAGCTCTCAGCAGATTTCTTTATTACTCAGCATGCATTAAATGAGTCAGAAAAAGCAAGGATATCTGCCAGAAAAGCCAAAGTTTCCCTCAATAAAGCAATAATTCAATGTACTGCTCTGAAGCCACTGGGAGCCGATAAAGCTTCCTACACCATCCATGAAGGGGTAAAGCCAGGGCAAACTATTTCTGGTTTCCATTTTTATGGATTTGTTTCATTCTGTTTTAGGTTTAGAAAAAAAAAAAAAAGTCTGCTGGGGAAAGCAATCACAAATTTGACGTAAAAGAGAGTTGTAGGAGCCAAGGCAGCATGCTTTTTACCATGAGAAGATCATGTCAGATGAATCTGATTTGATTTTTAGATTAAGGCTGGGTGCTGGATGTGATTCACTTTGATTTCAGCAAAGCTTTTGACACAGTCCCACATAAGCAGTTCATTAAATAACTAAGAAAGCTGGGAGTTGGTCCCAAGGTGGTGGAGTGGATTAGAAATTGATTGACTGATAGATGACGGAGGATAGCATTGAATGGCTCTCTCACCCTTACACACACATGCTGTTACACACAGCCTAGGACACACTCTCTCACACATATGTATTCAGGTACACACCTTTTATCTCTCTCACACACATGCTCATACACAAGCTTCCTTAAAATCTTGGGACCAGGCATTTAGCCGTATCCACCTTAAGTCACAGACAGGAGGTGAATTCTGGTCTGAGGATGTTTTTCTGAAAAGGGGATAAGAAGCTAGTACCAGGAAGAACAGGGGACTCCAGGGAAGAGCAGGAAGCCTAGGAAAGGCCAATACTGACTAGCTGTGAATTGCATTGCTGTCTCGTTTGCTTTTGAAAACTGCTAAGCTAAGCAGAGATGTTTGTTTTATTTTTCTGTAATTAATAAAAAGTCTATGAGAAAACAGCCAGATTCTAGCCTGAGTCTGTTCTCTAGCCCTACATACTGCTCATAGTATTACATATGCTGTCAGTTCAGTGATTTCTGTGCTAAACCTGGCACAGGCAGAGAACCACGCCAAAAAGAAGAAAAAAGAGGAGAAAAATGTTTTTTTTTCCCCTTTTCCTGGGGCCTCACTGCAACTACAGCCAAGAGATTAATTTACAGCAGTAAAGAAGGTAGCTCCACCTGGAGAAATGGATTTATATAGTAAGTTAGAGCTGAACAGGAAGGGTTTTTTTTTTCTTTCTTTATTCCTAAAAGAAAATAAACTTTTGTTGTGCATGCACTCCAGAACAGGAGAGAGCCCTTCAAGAAAATCTCTTCATTATTGTAGCCAATAGGCTAACATATATTGAGTAATTCAGACCCCCAGTAACTGGGGATATTGAATCAGCAACAGGGGGCATTTGACACAGATGGCCCAAGTAATGCAAACCTCCACAACCTGGACAAGCCCCTCGCCTCCTGTTTTAAGATGAAGGCAGGTGAAGACCTGGACGTATGCATAAAAAATTTTGAAAGGACCTCCTGCATGGCTGGTTGGCCAGAAGCCACCTGGCCCAACTACCTGATAAATCTACTCTCTGACAACAGCCAAGTGGCCTTTCAAGCAGCCAATCCAGATGGGAGAGCCATCTAATCTGATGTCAAAACCGCCATGCTAGAAACAGCGAGTTAAATGACCAAAACATATTGGGGTGGATTTTAAGAGCCCTGCTCGCGTAAATCCGTCCGGATTTACGCGAGCAGGGCCTTGCGCGCCGGTGCGCCTATGTTCCATAGGCCTACCGGTGCGTGCAGAGCCCCGGGACTCGCGTAAGTCCCGGGGTTTTTCGAGGGGGGCGTGTCAGATCGGCGCGGCGTTTTGGGGGCGGGACGCAGCATTTCGAGGGCGGGCCCGGGGGCGTGGTTTCGGCCCGGGGCGTGGCTGCGCCCTCTGGAGCCGCCCCCAGGTCCCGTCTCGGCACGGGACCTGGGGGCGGCTAGACCCCCCCCCGACAAAGGTAGGGGGGGTCTAGATAGGGCCGGGGGGGCGGGTTAGATAGAGGAAGGGAGGGGAAGGTGAGGGGAGGGCGAAAGCGAGTTCCCTCCGAGGCCGCTCCGATTTCGGAGAGGCCTTGGAGGGAATGGCGGCAGGCTGCGCGGCTTGGCGTGCGCCGGCTACACGAAATCGGCAGCCTTGCGTGCGCCGATCCAGGATTTTAGTGGCTACTCGCGTATCTACTAAAATCCAGCGTACTTTTGTTTGCGCCTGATGCGCCAACAAAAGTACGCGAAGGCGCGCTTTTTGAAAATCTACCCCACAGGCAACAGTTCCAAAGAAGTACCCTAAAGCCCAAGGAAACTCCATGAAGCCTTTTTTTTATTGGCAAAAAGATGCCAGATGGAAATGGCTACCGCCAGAGGCAAAGACATGCCTCAAGGTAGCCAATCATATTCTCCTGGAGCATTTCCCAGATGGGTTGGACCAGCCCATGTGGAATTGAATGTTTCAGCACCCAGGGCTCACCCTGGAGAAAGCGTTGGAAGTGATGGATGCCTTCTATCAGGCCCAATAGATGCCAGAATTTGTGCGAAAGCTAGAAAAACAATGTGCAAAGGCTCCCTTTCATGGCAGTGAGAGTGCTAGCCCCCAGCAACAATCCTCAGAGCAGGACAGCTCTAATGCCATACTCAGGTCACAGCCCCCAGACTCCCCAGCTTGTTTCAACTGTGGAAGATGAAGTAATTTGGCCAGAGATTGTTGATACCAAGGAAGCAAAGCCATGGATGTCATCCTGGTGACACAACCAGCACTAGAGGCTAAAGCATACATTGACAAGGGAGAACCTTCAAAGCAGTGTTGACCATGGAGTCAGAGAAAAGATGACTCTGAGGTACCTGCCCACATGAGTAGCAAGAGTCCCAACAATTTTCCTCTTGCTCACTTTGTGCAAGGAATGGATATGAGGAGGAGTCTTACCCCTATGATAAAGAAGAGAATGAAGAACCCTTTGTAGGAATCAGTAAAATTAAAGCAGAATAGGCCCTGCAGGCAGGCTCCTACTGCATGGCAAAAGACCATGCTACTGAGAATTTCCATGGTTGAAGATCTAGAATAGGAGCACAAGCTAGTGAAGCTCCACAGGTGATAGTGTAGTCGAACAAAGAAAGGGAAAGACAAACCCTTTGTGGGATGTGGGAAATATGCGCTTGCCAGCAAGCCATTTCATCAGGGTTAAACACTAACTTCCCTTCTCCCTGACATTTGCCTGAATAAAAGCATCACTTGTGCTTAAGCCCCTCTGCCTAGGAGAGGATACCTGACTTCATGTATTTCTCTGGCCTATAATTAATCCTGTTAGCCTGAAAGAAGGGCTGGGTTTTCCCTAGTCAGAGGCAGGACAAAGTCAGGAGGTATAGATTTCAGCAGCCAATGATATGATCCGTGCACACCCCCTGAGCCAAAGCCAATGGTGTAATGACTCTTCTGTTGCTATGGGAAAGTAGCCAATCATGTAATGACACATCATCTGCCTTTGTATGAATGTACAATAAAAGGAAGAGGCTCGGGAGGACAAACCCTCTTTGCCCTCTTTGCCTTCCCTCCTCCTGCCTGCCATGAATGCTGCTGTCTGATGCCTATTCATTACCGCAACATGTGGTGAGCCCGACCGTGATGATAAACTCCATGCTTATTTCGGCTGGACATAGCCAAGGTACGTACCGTTCAACAGATTTGCTATTGTAATATATTTAAAAAAGGTACTTCTTAGTAATTTTTAAAAGTATTTCTCAGCAAGTTTGTTCCCCACACCCGTAAGCATGGGTAATGGTTTGACTGTACAGCAGCGGCTACATGCCAGACAGCTGCAGCAGATCATTAATAATCATTATTTCATCACCAGAAGAAAAATAGCGCAAGTCAGCCTGGGGGACTTAGAAAAATTAATAAGTGAAATAGCTTGCCGTTGCCCTTGGTATTCCATGGAGTCTGGAACTCTAAATACCCAGAATTGGATCTCAATCGGCAATTATCTTCATACGGCTCCCAGAGCTCCCATAAAGCTAAGATTAATCTGGCAAAAATGTACAGAAGCCATCGAATGCAAAGAAAAAAAAGGTTTAAAAACAGCAGTTTCAAACCATGTGCTTTTAGAAGCAGGCAGACATACCCTTCCCCCATCTTCTCAGTCTTCCTCAGAGACAGCAAATTCTTTGTATCCTCAGCTCCTCATACCTACACCCAAAGCACAAGCAATTCACACCTTCCCCATCTCTTCAGAAAAGCAACCCTTGAGAACAATAGAGCCACCACCTGGCCTGGGTGGGGCGATTAGCATTGAATTTCAGCAGAAACTGCAGAAAGAAAACCTTACAGAAACAGAATTATTAGAAGGACTTCAAGCCTTCCCCATCTCAGAAAAGAACCATGAACAAAGGGGGACAGAAAATGAAATAGAACATCTGGAGACACACACTCACATGGCTCCTGTGGCTTCCTCTGCATCCACCTCAGAGAAAATGCCCCAGGAAATAGAAAACACTGAGGTCAGAAAAACTAGCCTTCCTCCATCTTGCCTGCAAGCCCTTCCCCCACCAACCACCATGGGATTTCACCTAGAACATGGAAATCTCACAAGAGAGGAATTATTGAAAGGGATTCAAGCCCTTCCCATTACAGAAAGAAACAAAGAACTAGGTGTGGCAGCAATAGAGTTGAGTGCCATGTGCAGTAACTATGCCCCCAGGTCTTCAAAGAGATCAGCGTGTAAGACCTTGGGCCTGTGTTACAAGCAAAGAAAATATCATTATGAAAAAAAGGATTTAATTAGACTCCTGCGTTACAAGCAAAGAAAATATCACTATGAAAAAAAAAAAAAATGGTTTCTCTTTACAAACAGTACAAATTTGGAAAAAATGGTTTCTATTCCTATTTGAATTGTTACAAAAAATCTGCATACTCTGAGAGTATTTCCCCCACACAAAGTGTATGCAGAGCTTATGTTACAAACTGTACTGAAATTTGAATAATATTCTGTGTAAATTACATGTGAAAGTTTCCCTTTTGCAAAGTTTATTTGGCTCGCATTTAAAAATGACTCCATTTCTCTGAGATTTAAGTTTATAAGCAATTGCTTGAATTGCCAGCGCTCAGTTTCTTATTGCAATTTTCTCTACAGGAGAAAAATAGTATCTGTCTGCAAAGAATCAGCAAATCCTGGGCCAGCCATTGTCTGTGGTCAATTGTTAAACAATGCTATCTTTAAGTTTCTATTGACTGAAGGATTAACTCCTTGGGTGTAGTTCTTTTCTTTTGAGAAACACTGCTCCTCCCCCCCTTTTCTGTAACTCTTGCTAGCCACTCATGGGGGAGGGAGGGAGAACTTTTGAAAAGAAAGAAAAAAACTGGACTTAGTCCTGCAATTTCTCTCTCTACTTTCTATATGTCTTTAATCTTTTAATACTTTCAAACTTTAGCATGCAGCAGACAGAGCTGAGCAAACAGCGTGTTTAATTTCCTATTCTAATAATTATAAGAAGAAATTCTATTCTGATACTCCACATTGAATTTAAGCTCAGAGTATTATTGATTGCAACCTGGAACAATAGTTGCAATCTATAAAGTAATGATGGGGTCTCCACTAGGAGGCGCTATGTTATTCTACAAGTTATATTATATTATTGTTTTAATAATTCTGTTGTATAATAGTTTTTATTTTTCAGACCTACAGACCTTCTGTATTAAGGACACTTCAGTTTTATTTTCTTTTTCACAAATTTATACAGAATTCTGAACCTTAAAATTTTTACTGACAGAGGTTGCTACATCTAAAGCAATCCCTCCCAAGCCTTTTCTTGCAAATCCAAATTGATTTTATTAAATTGAATCATAGAATTGATTTCTTCAAGGTTAAAAAAAGTAAGAATTTCACTTTTATCCTTACCTTAGTAATTTTTTGCTGTATGCCAGTTTTTAATATTTTCCAGATTTACAGCCTTCCTGCCATGAAGAGATGTGAAGATGGACACTTTGCAGTTTATTTTAACATTTTCAAACATTTTTCTAATACCTTTTGACTTTTGATTTTTGATCCTTGATCTAATTTTGTTTTTGATAACTTTTTGATAAGATTTTTAGCTCATATTATGTGTTATCTGTTGTCTGTCTTGATGCAAGAAATATTTACAGGATGGATGTGTCAGTTTTGTGTAAATTAATATTTGCAAGATGAATGAATATATGTCAGTCTTGTGTAACATATGTTTAATGTAATGTCTAATATACTTGTCATTTGATTCTGCTTACTGCAAATGACTTTTCCTTTAAACGATTAATTTACATTTATTGCTATTTTACTGAATGAAAATTGATCACTGCATAAAAACTTTCTTGATAATGGGGTTACCCTCTTTTCTGAAAACTAAAAATGGCCCTGCTTACTGCAGCCATTCCTTTGCATGAATTTTGTCTATAATTGAATATTAAATACTTATTTGGCATCCCCTACAACACCACAGGGCAAGCCATTGTGGAGAGAGCAAATCATACCCTTAAGAGCTCTGGACCAAACAAAAAGAAAAAAGGGGGATTGCCCCTGGATTTTCCCCTAAACAGGATTGGCTGAACAAAGTATTGTTTTAAATCACTTAAAATAAATTTAAGACCACAGCCATGAGTAATCATTATGGGACTAGGGTTAGTCACCCACAGCCATCAGTTTTGTATAGAATATGTAATGTCTGGTACGGTCCCGTTCCCTTATCAAAGGGACGAGGATATGTTTCTCTGTTTGCTTCCACAGGTATCAAGCCGTGGAAAGATGGAAAGGTGTCCAGGTCTACAGGACCCGATCCTAAACTTCTCCCTGAGCCTCCACAGCCCTCAGAAGGACAGAGTCCGGACTCCTTGCAAAAAGCAGCACCACATGACCTGGGGACAGATCAAGGCCCTATCCAACCAATCTGCACAACTCTTAGAACAGCAAGGCCTTGAGAAAACTCCAGAGAACTTATTAGCCATCTTTTCTTGCCTGAATGCCAACTCATTAATAATTGTGTTCTGCATCCTCCTCCTTTGCCTTATTTCTCCAGCTATGGCGATTTCAGAACAAGGACTCTGACAGAACAACATGTACATCCTCGAATCAGAACTTTTCACACCTGTTGAATCGAACAGACTGTTGGATCTGCACACACATGCCAACCCAAGCCTGCGGAGGACTACTGATGCATGCTGTACCATTTAACCTTACAGTATGGACTAATTATCCTTTACAGAGAGGTTTTCATTACTTCTCCAGTGGTAATACCATACTACACATTGGTAGCTGTATTCAAGAGACTGCCGCTCTTTGTTGGGACTATGATACAGGGGATGGAAAGGGAATTCAGGTGGGAAATATCCATATTGTAACCGAAAATTTGTATTAATCACTGAACACTTGCATAGTTATACCACATATATGTATGCAATTGGCAGATTTCAGGATGTGCAGTGGGAGACCCAAGCAAGTACAGAAAGTATAGAGGGGATGAAGGATTTACCTTTTGTAGTTATATAGCCCAAATGATAACCAATGACATGTCCACTAATCTGTTAGGAAACATATGGATGTTATGTGGGCGTAGAGCATATATGTACATTTCCCCAAGATGGAGAGACAGATGCACTTTAGGCTACATCCTCCCCTCATACTATGCAGTCAAAAATTTACCCAAAGCAAGGCACTGTAACAAAAAGGAGGCGATAAATAATCCCATAGAAAAGTATACAGAAACTCAGATAGCTAGAAGCCTGTTTCCTCCAATGGGGACAGCTATAAATTACAGAGACTTACACATCCTAGCTAACTGGACGACTGCCATATTTAATCAGACAGTTCATGCATTAAAACTACTCACAACAGAAGTTTCTCAGATTAGAGAAGTAGCATTACAGAACAGCTATACCTTAGACACTATTTTAGCTTTAACCTTAGACAACATTTTAGCCTTAAAGGGTGGTGTTTGTGCATTAATTGGATCTCATTGCTGTGTGTACATATCAGACTATAAAGCAAACCTCACACATACCATAGAGCAGATAGAAACCATGGTTGCTGATGCACCACTTTCAGACAGAATACCAACTTCTCCATGGGACTGGCTATGGTCCTGGCTCCCTGATATTTCTGGTCTCAAAAGGGTGATTTCTATTATAATTACTGTAATTATCTTAATTGTTTGCCTGTGATGCTGTATTCAGTGCATACCCAACCCTCATATCCATATTGAAACCTTGCTCTCAGCCCGGATACAAAGATGTCTTGTAAGATGCCTAATAGGGAATCCGGAGCCCTGCAGAGTTGGCACACCACCTGCACCTGCTCTGGGTGATATGGAGATTCAGAAGCTCATCGACAGCTGGCACACCACGTCGAATCAGCTTTCTTCTCTCCATAATCCCTCTTCCCCTATTTCCAACCCATACCAAGACATAACAGATTTCAGTAAGGGTCTAAAGCTTTACTGAGCTGCCCTAAACAAAAACAGAAAGGGTGAGATGTGGGAAATATGCGCTTGCCAGCAAGCCATTTCATCAGGGTTAAACACTAACTTCCCTTCTCCCTGACATTTGCCTGAATAAAAGCATCACTTGTGCTTAAGCCCCTCTGCCTAGGAGAGGATACCTGACTTCATGTATTTCTCTGGCCTATAATTAATCCTGTTAGCCTGAAAGAAGGGCTGGGTTTTCCCTAGTCAGAGGCAGGACAAAGTCAGGAGGTATAGATTTCAGCAGCCAATGATATGATCCGTGCACACCCCCTGAGCCAAAGCCAATGGTGTAATGACTCTTCTGTTGCTATGGGAAAGTAGCCAATCATGTAATGACACATCATCTGCCTTTGTATGAATGTACAATAAAAGGAAGAGGCTCGGGAGGACAAACCCTCTTTGCCCTCTTTGCCTTCCCTCCTCCTGCCTGCCATGAATGCTGCTGTCTGATGCCTATTCATTACCGCAACATGGGACCTGTTGAAGTTAAGGCTGAGCATGTCCCATAGACGTGCTCCAATTGAGGATTGAAAGACCACATTGTCAAGGACTGTCCCCAACTTGAGAATGAAGAATGGGAATGTGAGTGGGCACTTACTTTTGTGAAGATGCAAAGCTGTAATTTGGTGGCTGGTCCAAGGTTGGGACTGTCGGACTTCATGATTCCAGTTTAGCTGAATGAGAATCCCACGCAAACTCTGGTAGCTTCAGGGTCCATAAAAGCTCTCATCCATAAAGGCTTAGCCCAGAGAGGGCAGATCAGTTACCAGAAGACTGCAACACTCGTCTGTATATATAGCGACCAGCAGCGGTACCCGACTCAAGCAGGGCAAACCATTATGGAAGTGGGAGTACTTCCTGAGCTCCCATGTCCTGTGGTTCTAAGGTGCTGTGTCAGGGTATATACCCAGGAACCCCAGAATACCTTAAGAACAGGGCTTAGTTATCTGAACCCAGTCATTCTTAAGACAAGGAATTTAAGGTACAGACTGTCTCCTTTTGCCCAGAGATATAATGTGGGCTGAGAGAAGAGCAAAGGGAAGACCCAGACTCTAGGAGTGAACAGATTGTAGAATTACCATGAGTTAAAAGGGAAAGGCAGCTTCTTCAAGATAGCTGACCTCTTTGTGTATATTACTGACTTGGAATTGAGAATGTGGAATACTATTTGTTTATTTGCACTGGAAATAAAACACATACAGAGAAAAAACCTTGACTGCTCATTTCTGTGCCACAAGTACGATTGTCCACAGTTTGAAACCCTGTGGGACCAGCTCAAGGACAGTTAGGTTAGCCTAGATGTGGCTTCAAAATATACTCTCTGGAAGCTTGTCCATGGGGCGAATTACACAAGCCACAGAGGTATCACCGGAGAATAAAATTTGAGAGGTCCCAGTGGTTAGAGGCCGCTTTGGACAGAAGTTCCCAGAGAACAAAAGAAGAAGGGGGCAGGCATAGCAGGAAAGAAGCTTGCCAGGGACTTTGCTATGTCAAAATTGCAGGGAGGTAGACTTCTCCAGGAGAAAGCCCAGATAAAGGTAGATGCTTGACCTGACAAGGTTGAGCTGAGAGGGAGGGTATGTGTAGGAGTGTAGGATAGACCCTCCCTAAAAGCCCAGGGTGAGGCATTTAGCCTGGTCCACCTTAGACAGGAAAGGAATTCTGTTCTGAGAGTGTTTTCATCGGAAGGGGATAAGAATCTAGGCCCAGGAAGAACAGGGAGCTTCAGGTAAGAGAAGGAAGCCTAGGGAAGGCCAATACTGATTAACTGTGAATTGCATTGCTGTCTCTTTAGCTTTTGAAAACTGCTGGTAAGCAGAGCTGTTTTTGTTTTATTTTTCTCTAATTAATAAAAAGTCCATCAGAAAATAGCCGGAGTTCAGCTTGAATCAGTTCTCTGGCCCGCCAAAGACTGCTCATGGTGTCATCCCCCCTATCTCTCACTCGCTTCAACAGGTGCACTCTCTCTCTCTCTCTTTCTTTTATATATACACACATATACACTCTCGGGGCCTCCCCTTTCTTCCAGGCCTTTTCTTTGAGGCCCTGACAGCCCTTTGAGTCTTCTGAGGCTATGGCCCTGCTGTGTCTCCAAATTTTGGTGGGCCATGGCAGGATGGGCTTTGCTGCAGCCCTGCTGGGCCTCCAGGTCTTTTTGGGCTGTCTCAGCATAGGCTTTGCCTGGCCTCTGGGTCTTCAGGGGCTGCGGTGGGATGGGGCCCGCTGCAGCCCTACTAGGTGTTGGGGTCTTCTCGAGCTGTAATGGGATGAGTTCCGCCACAATCTGCTATGCCTCGAGCACCACCATGTGTCGTATTCCTCCTTGAAGTGTGGCGACATTGGCAGGAGTGTTTTTGGGGCACATGCTGCTGCCTCTATAATTTTGCCATCTGAGGCAGATGCTTTACCCTGCCTCATTATAGAATCCACCCCTACTCCCACCTTTTTCAGTGTGGGAGATAAAAGCATGACAAATACTAAACAAGATCAACTCTGGAGCCTGCATAGTATGACATGGAGGCCATGATTATGGAGCAGCTGATAGAAATGTTAGAACAGGGCTGTCCTTACCATTAGGCAAACTAAGCTAGTAAGGAGCCACAGAATAGCTCTGAGAAATCCAGACTCAGACTACTAATAGCTTGGCATATGGCTCCACCCCTGAAGCTCCAGATGAATCCTCAGGGGATTCAAAAGATGATGGGATGTCAGGAAGGTGATCCCAGAATTTAGAGGGTTTGGAGGCCAAGTGATGATATGGGATCCTAGTGGAAGATCCAAGAGTTATTAATCCAGATGTTGTATCATATGAAGGTATTGAAGTCTTGTGTTAACCCTGTAAGTCAGGGATGTCAAAATGATCCTTGAGTGCCCCCATCCTAGTTGGGTTTTCAGGATATCACTAATGAATATGCATTTGAAATATATGATTACATAAGAAGTAGTGTATGCAACTAAATCTCATGCAGATTCATTAGAGATATCCTGAAAACCTGATTGGCTGGGAGGGTGGGGCCAAGAACCTCTTTGAGCATCCCTGCTATAAGTAGACATTGTGTGAAAACTGATCTGGACTGGATTTAAAATTTGCCCTAGCTATGGGGGTCATTTTGCAAATCATATTAGGGCAGGGCTTTCCAAACCTGTCCTGGGGACCCCACATACCATGGAGACTCAGTATATACAAATTTATCTCATGCATATTCATTGTGGATATCCTGAAAAACCGACTGGCTGTGGGGTCCCCAGGACAGGTTTGGGAAGCCCTGCATTAGGGCCTTATTGCGGGCGTTAGGGCCCTAACACCCATGATATTGCCTGCGATAAATAACGCATCAAAAGATGCGTATTCAGATTTTTAAAATTTAGTCCAGTGAAGGGAGTAAATGAAAATGAGGGGTGCTTAACATTGCATGTGAAATTTAATGCTAGAAATAACTACACCTTTTTTCCTGGTGTTATGCTGTGCATTATGGCCGAAACGAAATTTGTGATATTTATCACAAATCCCATTTTGGGCAGGGACAGGGGAAGATGAGGGAGAAAGAGAGGGAAGGAGAGTGGGGAGAGAGAGAGCACCTCTGGGGAGGCTCACATATTAGTCAACTTTTTATACCACTGTAAGAGGGGCCATTCTGAACTCGGGGTGAGGTTTTGGTGGTGTGCTTGGTTATGGGGGGCAGTTTTACATGCACAGTAAGAGGTATGAACAGCACAATAGACAGTGAAGATTTTATGTGATTTGGAGTAATGAAAGGTACACAAAGATGAGATTTGTACAATGTACTCTCAACCTAGCTTGATGCACTCGCTAACTAGCTCCTATCAAGCTAGGTCGAGAGTACAATGTATAAATCTCGTCTTTGTGTACCTTTCATCACTTCAAATCACATAAAATCTTCATTGATGTCCACTGTGCTGTTCGTATCGCTGACTGTGCATGTAAAACTGCCCCCAAAAAGTAGCCCACCACCAAAACTTCACCCTAAGTTACTAGTTGCCTCTCATATAGTGGTATAAATAGTTTATTTAGATGAGAGCCTTATAGAGGGTCTCTCTCTCTCTCTCTCTCTCTCTCTCTCTCTCTCTCTCTCTCTCTCTCTCTCTCTCTCTCTCTCTCTCTCTCTCTCTCTCTCTCTCTCTGTGATAAAATTTTATAGCACAATGATAAATCTAGGGGTATGTTTGCAACCTTGATTAAAGTTACCGGTTTATATATACCTGCAGTACATCATAAGTCAGGGAATGTTTATGTTATCACCTTATCTATTAATAAACCAGCACTGAGATGCTATCCTCAGTGTGATACTGCAGGAGCTTTCAACCTAACATGGTGCATCTTTCTCATATTGAGCTGTGCGAGGGAGGTGATCAGTTTGGTGAGGGGAGAAGGTTTAGGCATCCATTTTCAACCAAAACTGAGAGGTCTATATTCAGACACAATCTGGATAGCAAAGTTAGCTGGTTAAACTCATCCGGCTAACTTTGGAGGCATATTCAACAGTGCAACCACACTATTGAATATAGCCGGCTATCTTACGGGCCGATACAGTAAAGTCCACGGGAGAGTGGACGAACGCCCGCTCTCCCGGCACACGCACCGGCCCTTCGCCGGTGCACGCTATTCTGTATTTAAATTAGGTGATGCGGTAAAAACGGGGAAAAGGAGGCGCTAGGGACACTAGTGCGTCCCTAGCGCCTCCTTTTTGACAGGAGCAGTGGCTGTCAGCGGGTTTGACAGCCGACGCTCAATTTTGCCGGCGTCAGTTATCGAGCCCACTGACAGCCACGGGATCGGAAACTGGACACTGGCAAAATTGAGCGTCCAGTTTTCGGCCCGACAGCCGCGGGCCGAATTCACATTTTATTTATTTATTTTTTTTTTTTTTCCTTTTCGGGACTTCCGACTTAATATCGCTTGGCTTGGCTGCACATTTTACTTTCTGTATCCCGCGTGCATACCTAATAGGGACATCAACATGCATTTGCATGTTGAGGGCGCTATTAGGGGCCGCGGGTTGGACGCTCGTTTTCCTCCCCTTACTGAATAAGGGGTAAGGAAAACGCGCGTCCAAGAGCAGGCTGACAGTGTGCTCTGTCGGAGCGCACTGTACTGTATCGGCCTGTTAGCTGGATAACTATAGCCGGTTAAGTTTAGAACATCTCTTTGACTCGACCAGACATAGCCAGCTAACTCTACTCCTCCCAGTTACGCCCCTGGACCGACCTAACTTATCTGGCTGAATTCTAGCCTCCCAACTTATTAGCTGTCTAGAATTTAGCCAGATAAAGGCTGAATATAGCCGGGTAAGTCATTAGACGGATAACTATTAGGTTATCCATTTAAAGGGGTTTTGAATATGGACCTCTCTGTGTTCTAAATCTAGGTAGCCAAGTGATGGCTGCCTAGATTTTGATGGATTTTCAGCCAAAAATCTAAGGGATTTCAGCCTCTGGCTGGTTAGCAAAGGTAGCTGGAATATTCAGCAGTGTGGCCATGCCGCGGAATATACCCAGCCATGTTAAAGTTATCCAGATACGTTTGTCCAAGTAACTTTGAATGCTCTCCAGTACGCCTACATTTATCTGGATATGTTAGCCAGACAACAATGAAAATCAGCGTTATACAGACAACATAAGCTGGCTAATGGTGCTCCACCGCAGAACACCCCTGACATATCTGGATAAAAACCCATCTGGCTGTGTCAGGGACGATCAGACTGGTGGTATTTTTAAATCCTGGAAGTTATCTGGCTACATCCAAGACTTAGCCAGACAAGCATGCTGAAAATTGACCCCTTAAACTCCTGGAAATGGCTAAAATTCACCTAAATCCAGGTGGCCAAAATTTGGGCACCTAGATTAGGTGCTCAGCCTTGGCTGAAAATCAGCTTCACAGTGACTTAGTTGCACTTGTTATATCCTATTGACCTCAAATACAGGCAAGTTTAATGGGAACCGCCAACCCCGTGTCTGTTGTGGATTTCTATATCTACGTGGGGTTCTCCTCCATCCTGGATCTAATTCAGCACCTCTGTGCTTCCATATAAGTAAATTGCATCCCCTCCACCTTTGTAACAAGGATGGGGGAGGGGGGGGGCTACATAAAATAGCATCCACTGGAGATCCTGCTGAGGTTTGGAGGACTCTTCCATGTTTTTTTGAACTGCTCTGCGCTTTCCATCATTTGTGCCATATGGAGACAGTAATTTTTGCATGTGGCGCACTGAATGATAATTTTTCCCATCTCTCTGCCTCGGTGTGGGAAAGCCTGCTGCCAGGCTGCCCTGAGAAGGTGCGTCCTTTGTGCTCACATAGCAGCCAACAGGGTATGGCAAAACACGCCTGTGCGTCTGAGCATGAGGAGGGGAGAGGCCCATGTCAGTCTGTATCCAAGACACTCGCATAGAGACTGAATCCGCCACGTGTGCAGGACCTGCACTGTTAGAAAAGGTCAGCCACGCCTGCGAGAGGGTGCATGCCGAGTTGAAAGGCCGCAGGGCGACATGGAGTTTTGCCTGAGGATGGATCAGTACCTCGCTTTGTTTCTGGAAGCTGTAAAGGTCCGGAGCAAAGAGGTCCCAGCCAAGTGGAGCCGAATCCTACCTGCCATTTTTTTGGCAGGCTTTCTTACAGCGGGATTCAGGAGGTTCAGATCCCGAAGAGAAGGAGAGAGCGCGAAGGTGAGGCATTCATTTTCCCCAAGGCAACTTTCAGTGCTGCTTTCTGCCCACCCACTAAAAGCAGTGCTCAAATTATCCATCTTGGACAATGCTGAGATCAAGGCATCCATTCCCAACCAGGCAGGAAGCTTGACCTTGGGCCAAGGCCATAGACAAGTCTCCTATTCCACAGGACAGAGCATTAACCACTAGAGACCATCTCGCCGATCCAGTCCTGTTTTGTCCTGTTGGGTTTTTATAGACTGAGAACAGCAGGAGTAACAACCTCAGAGCACATTCAGTCACGTAGACTAGATTGTGTATCCCTGCTAATCTGCAGCCATCTGGTAACGTTAGTCTTGTGCACAGTGGGTGGCGCTCCTCAGGTCTGCAAGCGGGGAACATTGACTTGCTGGGGTATCAGGTTAAAAGTGTGCAGCTGCTGAAACTAGAACTAATGTTTCTGTTTCTGTGTTTATTGCATTAGCCTTCTGCTCTACTGTGATGCGAGTTCAAAGCCCAGTTGCTACCTCCAACCCATAATGAGATAATGGTGAGGTTTGCGGTCCCTAGCCCGCAGAGGGGCGGCTGTTTCCTAGGCAACAGTGTGAGCAATTTGCCTTGGCAGATGAAAACAGATTATGCGCGACTGTTAATACTCTACACATTAGAGCATGCTACTGCAGCAGGGGCAAGCTCGGGCACTCGACAGCCAGGCAGCAAGCTGCCTTGTTTGTTTTTTTCCTCTTCCAGCTGATGGATGTAAGTACACGGCAATGGTGTGTGTCTGTGAAGGAAGCAGGATGGGGACCAAAACAATGGTAATGCACCTGGAGGGAACAGCCCTTGGAAATGATATTTTATATGGAACGTAACCCCTTCCATACTCCATGCACATTAATATTTTTGAGATTTAATCTGTTTTTAAACAAGTCTAAAATTAAATGGAAAAATTTTAAAAATACATTTTATAGAAGGGAGGATCTACAAACCATGGCATGCAATTCTAGACTTTTTTTCTTTTTTTTTTTTTTTGTGCATCTACCCTTCTCCCTAGTTCTTTTGCAGCACTCTCCACTACCCCATCTACCCTCTCATACACCCTCCATTCATTCCCCAGGCTCTCTCACAACTTCTCCACCTCCTTCCCCTGTGGCTGTCTTGCAAACCCTATTTTACTTACAATGGAGCAAAGGAGCCCGGGACCTGGTATCAATTACCTTAGATGGGCCATGGGGGCCAGAGAGATGTGGGGTACATGCAGAGGGGAGCAAAACGTTGGCTGAGCGGGCATGTCAGTGGGATTTAACTGCATCTGCAGCAAGGAAGGTGGAGGTGCACAGGACCGGAGAGAACAGCAGCACAGAACCCAGCCTGCTTCACTTTGCTACCAGCCAGGATCCAGGGGGAGGTCCAAACGGGGATTTTTCCTGCTGCAGTGGGCTAGGTTGGAATGAGCAATGGTGGAGCAGGATTCAGCTGCAGACAGCAATCTTCCCACTCCGGCTCTGTAGAACTCTGCTACCGCACTTTTCATTTGATTTATTTATTTATTTGATTTATATTTTGCTTTTCAGGCACTTCAAAGCGGATTACATTCAGGAACTGTAGGTGTTTCCCTATCCTTAGAGGGCTTACAATCTAAGGGGGAGATTTATCAAGCTGCGGTATTTTATCAAGGGAGGGGCAAAATATCTCAAGGGGCAGTGGTCCCGTCATATTTTGCTCCTACCAGACATAATATTACAGCGATATTGATGCATTATTTATTGCAGAAAACCTCTACAAGAACCAAGAATGTGGCAGAGGGGCTGTCAGTTTAAAGGGCCAAGCTGCCCAAAACTAAACCTACCTGAGATGGATGTAACCCCATACGAGGAGCTGACTGCACTCCAATGGGACCATAAAAGATTTTAATGTCTCTTTGGTGCTGGAACAACTCCTGGCTGGCTCTTTTACTGTCTCTTTCTCCAGGGTCTGGATTCTTTGTTGGTGGGGGGAAGGAACCTTTTTTTCAGGGCCCAGAGTGACGGATGGCCCTTCTGCATATTCTCTCTTTCTCTGTCCCCTGGGGCAGGGGTGTCTCTCATTCACTATGTGGGCTGTGAGTGCCAAAGAAATACACTGGAAACTTTACTTTAGTGTCCAAAATAAAAGTTTTTACTGATGTGTAATCAGATTGAAATATGGCACAATTAACTTAGTCCTCAGCGCCACAGGTGTACTTTTAGTTTTACAGTCTCTTTCCCTCTTATCTGTGCATGGGTCTCTTATACCAGAGTCAGGGGGAAAAATCCACCCTCCAGGGCATGGAAAAGTGAAGTTCCCAGGTGGACTGGGGATCCTTGAGGGGAGCAGGAAAACCCCTCTCCAGCACTGGTAAATAGGGTAAAACACAGTCTCTGCAAAGAGAGTACCAATTTTCTCTCTCTCTCCCTCCCCAGGGGTGAAGACTCCAAATGGGGGTCCTCAATGGTTCTTAGTTCAATCATCTTCTTTCATTTTTTCTCTCTCAGATGAATCCCTGATGGGAGGAATTCTTTCTGGAACAAGCAATTCCAGATATTCCTTAGTACGATAGGAAGAGGGGCAGCCAAAACTTCCTCCCTGCTCTTCTCAACAAAACATGGCTTCCCAAAACTGAAGCAAAACACCAGGAGATCCTGGCACCAGCTCATCACCAGTCCTCTGTCCTCCTTGAGGTGGCAGAAGGGCAGATCTTCCCTAGCCTGGGAACTCCCGAGAGAGGTACCAAGGCAGAGTCCAGGGGTCTCACCAGGCTTCTTACAAATTAAAGTCCCTTAAAATCCCAAAATAACAAACTCAGGATATAACTTTTACCTGCCAGGGAATGGATAAGCAGGGCAGATCCCCGACCTCACTCTCAGGCCCCAGGCAGGGTTTGCTTGAGCCCAGAGAAGAGGCCACAAAAATCCAAACTCAGGAGAAAGCTCCAAAACATCTCCCTAATACTCTTAGGAGAGAGCTGCTTATAAATCCTTACTAAAGGGGATGGCCATTCCAGCATCCTCAAAGGGACCTCTCCTCATTATTCTACTATCCTGCACTAGTTAAACTAGGGGTTCACCCAGGGCTTAATGGTAATGCACCTGGAGGAGCCATTACACTGATATACCCCCCTGGGGATCTAGCAAGACATCCATCTACCCCCTCTGCACTGCTAGAGGTGGCACTGAACACAAAAGTAGTAAACATTTGAATAAAACTCACGCTGATGCCTTGCCCCCTACTGTAAACCCTCCCCTTTGATGAAAAAATAATCCCCCAACCAAGCAAAGCCCCCCATATCAATAACAACCAGTGCCAACTGAAAGCCCCCCAGCCCCTATCTCCAACCAAAACCTAAATCCCTGGGGACCTGTGGACCCAACCTTGAAAACAGGCTTTGGTGGTCTAGAGTGGCCCCAGATTCTCCCCTAACTATAGAAGAGGCCTGGAGTGCCCTTTAGCTCTGGACCTCATCGATGCCATTTTCCAAAATGGCGCCAACCAGCCATTGACGCTGTCACATAAGTAGGACATGCAGAATAGAAAAAGTTCCCCTTCTTTAAAACTGGATACAAAACTCTTCTCTCAGAAGTCTGTACCCCACTGTTAACTGGTTGAAGGCTGAAACCACTGTGACATTCAGCCCTTCCAGAAAGGGGAATGGGCCTCCTGTTGGGAACTGTTCAAAATGCAAAAACATCAAAAGTCTCTCCAACGTCTTCCACTGGTGAGCTGTGAGGCCTCTCAAATCTCCAAACTAAAGAAGATCCCCCCAGAGCTGGCTCAGAATGAAAATACATACATCCCAAAAAGGGGATGGTTACAAGCTAAGGGGAAAATCCCCAAAAATGCAAAATATAGCCACCTAGCTTCACTAGCTGGCTATCTTTACCCACTAATAAACAGGGGTGTTTCAGGAGACAGGTTTAAATGAGGAAAGTAAATTATATTATGTAGATTGAATTTTCATTTCTAAGTGTGTAGTATTTACATGTATTTATTTTATATTCTGCTTTTTGGTACTTCAAAAGGGATTACACTCAGGTACTGTGGGCATTTCCCTATCTACAAAGGGTTTGTAATGTACGGTAAGTTGGTGCCTGAGGGCAAAGTGACCTGCCCAAGTTCACAAGCATTGGCAGTGGGATTATGAACCCTGGCCTCCCTGTTGTGTAGCCCTGCTGCTCTAACCACTAGGCTGCTCTTCCACTACACTAGCTTTTAGCATCTGGCCACAGATAAAGCAAAGGTAAGATATGCAGGACAGTCCTTCTGTATCCAGGTTGCTGGCAGCAAATTTTCAAAGGGAAACTGCCCAGGTAGTTTACATTTGACAATTCACTACAAGGCATGTGGGAACAAATGGCCCTGCATAGCCTGCTGCCAGCATCTTGGCAGAGATTGCCTCTTAAATGGCTTAAGTGACATTTTTGCTTACTATCATACAACAGCTGAATTTCCCATTTGCACGTGGGAGTTTGAGTTTCTGCCAGACTGCTTGACTTTGCTCTGGCAGCACATAACAAACCCATAGATTATCATTTGTAACTAAAACCAAAACAGAAACGAGCATGTGTGGAACAGAAGCTGGTTCAGTTTAATACAACATTTTCAACAGCTGTGAATGAGTAAAGGAAGCAACAAGATGCTCACTGTAGAACAGTTGCTCGAGGGTGGACGGAGACAGCCAGGTGTGAAATGTATAGATGCAACCCTTTCTTGGCGGATGGCATTGTTTCTGAAGGATCAAAAAAAGAATGTATTCACTTGGGCTAGCTCCTCGTCCTTTCCCCAATTCGTCTTTCTCTTGGGGGGGGGGATTCTTCTCGATGGGGGGGGGGGGGGAAGGATAACCTTCTGGGCCCAGACACGATAATTATATTGTAATGTTATTTATATGATTCTAATGCTTTGTGTTCTTAATTTTTCTTATGTATATGAATAGTAATATTTTAGTTTAGTTTAGTTTTTAACAGCTAAGGTGTAATTTTGTGTACTTTTCCAATTCTTTTTAATTCTTTTAGCTGTTAATATTATTTATTGTATGGTTGTAATTTCTTTACTTTTATCGAATTGTAAACCGTTGTGAAGGCTATGCCGAAACGATGATATATAAAAAACAATAAAACCATAAACCGGAAATCGTGTGTGTGTGTGTGTGTGCGCATGTGTGTGTGAGTGTGTGTGCGTGTGTGTGTGAGTGTGCGTGTGTGCGTGTGCGCGTGTGTGCGTGCGTGTGTGCGTGCGTGTGTGCGAGTGTGTGCGTGCGTGTGTGCGTGTGTGCGCGCGTGTGTGCGTGTGTGCGCGCGTGTGTGTGTGTGTGTGTGCGTGTGCGTGCGTGCGTGTGCGTGTGTGTGTGTGTGTGCGCGCGTGTGTGTGTGTGTGCGTGTGTGAGTGTGTGTGCGTGTGTGTGCGTGTGTGTGTGCGCCACCCTTGCTCTTGGGTGCAGTTACCTGAACTTGTCACACAGGTTGGGTGTTGAAATAATATTTTACTGTCAAGTAATAATGCAATCGAGATGTATATGCAACTTAAAGTCTGTTTACATCCAGGTTTGGTACTAGCTTTAAAGTACAGGATGTTTAATGTTCTTTTCCTGGGTGAGTGTCCCTCAGTCTGGGAAGAGTGAGTATCCCAATGTGGCTGGGGTGGCCTAGCTTTGGGTGGGGTCCCTAGTGCCCACAGTCTCTGAGATCCACCTCACATGTTTCAAACTCCAGCCTGACTGTGCTCCTGAATCCCAAGGCGGAGACTCCCACTAGCAGCCTCCAGTTGTTCTTTTTTTCTTTTCTCAAAAATCTGAGTCAACAGGAACTTTCTTGGGCAAAGGTCTATTCTGGAAGCAGATCTTAACTTCCAGTCCTGGGCAAGGAAAGGGGGGCAGAAAAATGATCTTCCCAAAAGATGGTCTAAGCTTAACACAAAAAAAAGAGCAAGAACCCCAAATGTAAAAATCACAGTGTTAAACGCGCGCATGTTATAAAATCCACGGTCGGCACATGCAAGGGAGTGCACACTTGTGCACCTTGCGCACACTGAGCCCTAGGGGAGGCCCGATGACTTTCCCCGTTCCCTCCGAGGCCGCTCCAAAATCGGAGCAGCCTCGGAGGGAACTTTCCTTTCGCTCCCCCCCCCCCCCAGCCCTACCTAAATCCCCCCCTACCTTTGGGTTCTCTAAGTTACACCTGCCCAAGGCACTCAGGTGATGGACAGCTGCCGTATCTCGTGCAATATTCTAGCAGCCGTAAGAAAGAAGCTGGAGAGTTGTCAACTAGACCAGAGTGGTAGGAGTCTTCGGTCAGATTTCTTTGTGACTGACATTATGAAAAATATGCTAAGGGCAATAGATAATGGGAGTTTCAGGTAGCTTTAGCTTTGCACGTGTGCTGCATCTGACAGTGAGAGATGCCTAGGCTAGGCCCCAGTGATGACAGGAATCCATTCCTAAAGGACATGACAGGAGCAGAAAAATAGCAGGGCATTTCTATTGAAGGTGATGGGTGGGCAGCTTCTCTGATTTAAGATGTTGGCACCTACTGGAACTCCATCTTAGTGATCTGTAGAGGTTAGAAACGAGATAGGTGTGGATCACCCCCTGGGGTATCGTGATTGGGTAGTGATGAGGTAGCTGATAGAAAACCTGAAGCCCTTCAAGGATTCCATGAAGGATCTGAGTTCCAGAAGTACCATCCCTATGGTAAATATTTTGGAAGAAAAGTTAGAGAGTTTCTGTGAGTAAGAGGAAGTAAAAGCAAAGGTGTTGCAATTTCTGGGCTCTTGCAGCATCAGGTGCAAATGAGGCTGAAACCTCTGATAGAAATACATATATGCTTGCTACGTTTTGTGATCCTCGGTTAAAAGGGAATCCCTCCCTCCAGTCGCAGCATCTCAGATCCATGAAGGACATGCTAATACTTAGGATGTGTGAACACGAGCAGCAGAGGCAGAAGCAGAGTGAAGATGTAGCACAGGAAAGAGTGGTCATCCCCAAAGAGTAGTGCAAGCAGCACCAGCACCCTGTCAGCTAGCACTCACTCCACATCCTCAATATACCAAAGCCTTGTGGTTGTGGCCCATAAAAGTCCATCTTTCTTCATACAGGCCATAGCTAAAACAGATGGGAAGAGAGACCTTCAGTCCACCTCCTTAAAGGAGACTCCAACAGACATTTCTGGGACATGATACCTCAAGGATCCCATTGAGGACATGGATACAGATGCACTAGCCTATGGGACGCACAAGTCAGCAGTCTGGCCAGATCTATCCAAGCTGGCTCTGCACAGTCTTTGCTGCTCACCAACTAGCATGCCCAGTGAACATGTCCTCTCAACAGCAGGGGACATCGTTTGCCTTCATTGTTCAAGGCTGGCGCCAGACTTAATGGAAATGTTGGTGTTTTTAAAAATAAGTCTGCTTTTGCTGGGCTTTCCAGAATTTACATGAGAGTGGCAAGATGATTGAAAACAGCTTAGGGGTATTGCTGCTAATCTGCCTACCTGCCATGCCCCAGATATACCACCTTGGGGGTCTTGCTGTCACTATGCCTAGCTGCTATGTCCTGGGTGCTATATCTGATGTCGTCATTTGGTTTGCTGCACTGCTTGGATCCCAGTCTAATTCTTCCGCTCTACTTCTTAGTTATACTGGGGTGTTTTGTTCCCAAAATGAAATAAAAAAAAAAAAAAAAAAAAATATATATATATATATATATATATTTTGTCATGATCACGCCCCTCCGCTCAGCACTCTGTGTGGTCTTTGCTGGGCCTCAGGACTCCCTCTCCGCTCCTATACCACTGTCTGTCCACTCGTACAGCTCCTGCACACCGCTGCTATGGACTCCAAGTCTCTAGTCAGAGTGCCAGGCCTAGTCCTGGCACTCCCAAACAGTACACAGAAAAAGGTCTTTATCACAAAAGGGTTTAATGTGTTCCTGTAGCCTCACCGGCTGCAGTCCTGTAATAATGCCTGGTTGTTCTTACAAGCCCCCAAGCCTAACCGCTTAGGTTCACCTTAACAAGCCCAGAGTTAAACAGCTTTTAAAACCACAATTCCCTTCCAACCTCTCTCATACATCCATTTACCAACACAGGATTTACCATCTCCCAACCTCCTGGTTATTCCACCTCCATAGAGGAACAGCTGGAGCTTTCCTCTCCCCAGCTTACCTCCATCTTCTCCCCTCTGACTCTGAGGCGCCGGGCTTTTGTGGCCAGATCCACCACGGCGGCACGCCCTCTTCCTCAGCTTCTATGGACTCTGCTGAGTCATAGGGATCAGTCCCTATTTCCTCCACCTGTTCCTGCTCACTTTCCAGCCAGGGGTCAGGTGCCGGTTCAGGGAACCTGGGAAGTGTAGTCTTTGTTGCTTTCCTCAGCGCCCTCCGGTGGATAGGTTTGGTACTGCCCGCTTCAGCTTTTCTATATCCAGGCTGTTTCTGCGCCCTGCCAGGTCGTACTGCATCACTATATATATATATATATATATATATATATATATATATATATATATATATTCTGGTTCTCCACCTTATTCTTTTGTTGACTACCTCTAGGATCCCAACCTAGTTCGCACTTCCTGCTTCTCTCTTGTTTACACTGGAGTATTTTGTCCCAAAAAGAAATAATGCAAAAAAAAATAAAAATACAAGTTTCTTTTCCCAGCCATTTCTTTTGTGGTTCTAACACACATTAATACAAGAAATGATGGCAGAAAAAGATCCAACATTTCCATTCAGTCTGCCCTACAAGTTTTATTATTTTAAGTTTATATAGTGTTTTTATGCCTTAGGTAGTAACTCACTCTGTGCAGGTTACTCCAGTGTCCTTCATCTCCATCGTCTTGCCATTAGGAAGCCCTGTGTTTATCCCATGCCACTCTCCAATCTTCAGAAAAAAGATGATCTCAGAATCCAAAAAACAGGGACACATTTCTGGGAGTTCAGTGAAAATCTGGAAGAGAACAAGATGTTACCAGAAAGACACAGAGAGGATACTTGCTCCTGTTCTGACTGGGGGGAAAAATGCAGGAATAAATGTATCTCAGAAAAGAAGCAAAAATATTCAGCAGGAAATTCAGCTGATAATTTCTCCTGTATTTGAGCAAAGTACCAGTAATATCACTCCCACAGGGGAAGAGCAAAGGGATCCTGTAATTCTGAAATCATAGCATATATCAACTATAGCAATACCATCAGTCAGAAGGAAGAAATACAATAAAAACAGAAACCATGTACTGGAGAGACCTTTTTCATGTTCTGAATGTGGGAAAGGTTTCAGGAGGAAGAGAGAACTAATGCAACACCAAAAGATCAATGAAGGGAAGCAAAAGTACTTGAACAAGTTAATGTAAATTGGTTTTTTACTCTCTCATATAATAGAAGGACCAGGGGGCACTTCATGAAATTATCAAGTAGCTCATTTAAAATAAATTTAAGAAAATTATTTTCACTCAGCGCATAGTTAAGCACTGGTATTCATTGCCAGAGGATATGGTTACAGTAGTTAGTGTAACTGGGTTAAAAAAACTTTGGATAAGTTCCTAGAGGAAAAATCCATAAACTGCTATTACAGTAATTAATAAGCAATAGTAGCTTGTGAGCTATCAAATATTTGGGTACTTGTGACTTGGATTGGCCACTGTTGGAAACAGGATACTGGGCTTGATGGACCCTTGGTCTGAACCAGTATGGCATTTCTTATGTTTTTTATGTTTAATATTTTCCTGCTCAAAAACACTGATTATCTAATTTGTACCTGAGGCAATGGAGGGTGAAGTGCCTTACTCAGGGTCACAAGAAGTATCAGTGGAATTTGAACCTTGGTTTCTCTAGTTCTCAGTTCCCTGCATATTAAGCAATGTAAGAGAGCGTGCGTTATCTGTTGCAGGAACAAAGCTTTGGAACTCCTTTCCAACATATTTGAGACTGACCACAGATAAGAAACAATTTAAATCAAACCTTAAGACATGGCTATTTAAGTGTGCATTTATGGAGTATGAAAATTCTGATAAAAGCGTTAATACAACCTCGAGACGCAACAATTGAACAGAAACAGCGTGATATTTTTAACTTTACTGTAAAGGCTACCAATACTTTAGTTTTTAAATCGTTATATATATTTTATAGTTAATTTTATGATGTTTTTAAGTTGAGTCCATATTATTTTGTTTTTAACAGCTAATTTATTTCTTATTCTGTGTAGTTTTAGCTGTTATTCTTTTATGAATTATTGTATTTCCTGTATCCTAATCTTGTAAACCGGTGTGATGGCTAGTCTGATTCATCGGTATATAAACAACAATAAACTAAACTAAACTTAAAAGAAAGCCATATCCTCTCTGGTGAGCGCTATACATACAGTGTTTTAAAAAAGCAAGAGCAAATAGCAATACTGACCCAGAATCAATTACAAACATCATCATAGTGTGACATAGGAAAGGCATGCTTGAAGACCAAAAATAGACTCGTGATTTGTTTACAAAATATGGAGTCTGGTACCAAATTATTTTGACTTGGTAAGTTAGATGATCTATACGGAGGTTTTCTTTGCATTCTATTCTCTTTCAGCCGTATTGGTCCCTGGTAGTGCCAGCTATGTATGCTCGCTAGCTGTGCCCTCAGATATCATCACTGGTTGGGTTACAATTTTGGCTCTAGATATGGCATTTCCAATGATGTACTTAATATATTGTCTGGTTATATATATATATGTACAATAGATGCTTTACAATAGTTTTTATTGAAAGATTTCAATAAAAAATAATAATTTCTCCCTTCTCCCATAATATATCATTCTTTAAGCTGTTCATATGAACTCTGGGGAGTAGCCATGTTCAGAAGAGTGTCACAGATGCCCTCATATGGAAAAGGATCTGGTTTGTTCACACACAGACCTATGCAATATAGTGCGCTTGGCCGAGCGCACTGCTTAACGTGCTTGGAGCGCATTTTGGATGTGCGTCAAAAACCCCTTACGCAATAAGGGGATTAGTACATCCAAAACATGCGTCTTAACCAGTGTGGAGCTAATAGCACTCGTCACATATAAATTAACATTGATGAGGCTATTAGCTATTACCCCTGATGCAAAAAAAAAAAAAAAAAGTGTGCCCGATGCACATATTTTTACTCTTGAAAATTAATGCCTGCCTCGGAGCAGGTGTTAATTCTTGAGAAGCCCCTAAAATTAACAGAAAAGAAGAAAATACAGCTTTTCAGTTCCTTTATCTTAATATCATGGTGATCTTAAATTTGGAGGAAAAAAAAAAGAAGTAAAAAAAAAATAAAAGTTGCCAGCGGTCAGGTCAGGTTAGGAAAACGGACGCTCAATTAACAAGCATTAATTTTCCTAACCCGTGGCTGTGCACAGGTTAGGAAACGGACGCTGGTAAAATTGAGCGTCCGTTTTCCTAACCCACACTGACAGCCACCTCTCCTGGGCACCTGCTGCCGAGGAGGCGCTAGAGGAGCTCAGTTTCCCCTAGCGCTTCCTTTTTACCGCGGCAGCCCATTTAAATATTACATCGGGCGCCCCAGAGAGGAGCGTTAGGAGAGCAAAGAGTGCCTGATTTCCACATGCTGATATTGTATCAGCCCCACAATGTGTGAAATGTCATCTTCAATATCACAGCCAGTGTAGACAAAGGGGATCCCAGTGAGTGCGAGCTTGAAACATGGTGCTCCTAGGGGCTCAGAGGACCAGTGTGAGGCTGTTTAAAAATGAGCACAAAACCGTATTATTTGCTGAGTTCTCCTACTTTGGTGGGCAGTTTTGAAATACTTCAGTTGGAGGATAGAGCTTGTGGGTTAAATTACTTTCCCTTTCACTTGATAACTAACATTTTGGTGTCCTCTTGTGGCCAGCCTGTATAATGCACACAAATGATTTCAAACGCAGTACCCTGCAGCCTATTTATTTAATTTCTGAAACAGGCATGTCCCTTGGTTAGGTTTATTCTAGAAATATGGCTGGAGCTCAGAAGTGCATAGCAGCTCAGTATGTGAGCCCCCCTCTGCTCTCAAAACACCTTCTTCTCAATTATGTTTGTTTTATCACTTGTTAAAAACAATTAGGCCTCAATTCACCCAGTTTGAGATTGAAAGGAGGCCACAGCTATTCAGAAAGGCAAGTGAATTAAAAAAACATAACACTTCACTCTCAAGATTACAGAACGGTTCTGCAAGCAATAATCTTCTCTAAGATAGACTACTGTTTATCTTATTATGTCTACCCTCGTCTCACACCAAACCCCTTCAGATGGTCCAAAACGCGACAGCCAGACTACTGACAAACACGAGAAGAAGAGACCACATATCTCCCATCCTTAAAGACCTACACTGGCTGCCAATTCACTATAGAATCATTCATAAGTCCATTACCATTATCTATAAAGCCATCCATCACCATGCTCCACTCAACCTACAAATCCCATTCAGAAAACATACCTCCTCCAGACCCATTAGAGAAGCTTACAGAGAATCACTACATGTACCCCATACTAAAACCTCTCAACATATAACATTTAGAGACCGGACCTTTTCCACAGCAGGACCATTGTTATGGAACTCCATTCCACCGGATCTTCGACAGGAACCGTGCCTTCTAATACTCAGAAAAAGGCTTAAGACATGGTTGTTTAATCAAACCTTTCCAGACCCCAACTGAATCTCAATTCAACGACAACCATACTCAGACATTCCTAGAACATTGTAAATAATTGCTCTTTCTGTTAAATTCCTTTAGCTTTTCCTTCTTCACCCAGTTTTGAACATCCTTGTTTTATTGTAACTTCATAGTTTCTCATCACCAGTTACTGTTTTATTTTATTTTCATTTTACACCCCCTGTTAAATGTAAACCAGCATGATGTGATTCTTATCTTGAGTGCCGGTATAGAAAAACACTTAAATAAATAAATAAACAATTAATTAATTAATTAATTAATTATACGCTGGAGCAAAAAAGCTGAATACTGACAAATTGGGCAATAAAAAGCATTTAATACATCATTTGGGGGTCCGTGCAGATTCCAGCTACAGAATGCATTAGTTCCTTCATTGCACCAAGAGAGAGTCTCATTATTCTTTGTCATCCCTGTAAAATTACTCAGGTGATATTGATCCTGTCACATTATAGATAGTTATGTACTCCCAGACAGATTGAATTAAAGATTCTTGCAGAATTGAAACTGTCTTGTCCCTCCCGATGCAGCCTCGCGGTGAAACAGGGGATCCGTGTCAGGGGACCCGCTAGAACACTGTAAACTCATTGGGGCAGATTTTTAATCCTATGCGCGTGGGGTACATTTGTACGCGCTACCCGGCGCACACAAATGTACACCCGATTTTATAACATGCGTGTGCTGCCGCGCGAATGTTATAAAATCCAGGGTCGGGGCGTGCAAAGGGGTGCACACTTGTGCACCTTGCGCGCGCCAAGCCCTAGGAGAGCCCTGATGGCTTTCCCTGTTCCCTCCAAGGCCGCTCCGAAATCGGAGCGGCCTTGGAGGGAACTTTTCTTTCGCTCCCCCCCACCTTCCCCTCCCTTCCCCTATCTAACCCACCCCCCAGCCCTACCTAAATCCCCCACTTTATTTTATTTTTTACGCTTGCCTCTTGCAGGTGTATCTTGCGTGCACCAGCCACCTGCCGGCGCGCGAACCTCTGGCACGGCCGCTGTGCTGGACTCAGGACCGCCCCTGGATTGGCGCCATGCCCACGACCCTGCCCCCTTCACGCCCCTTTTTCAAAGCCCTGGGACATATGCGCGTCCCGGGGCTTGCGCGCGCCACCGAGCCTATGCAAAATAGGCTCGGCGCGTACAGGGGCAGGTTTTCAGAGTTACGCGTGTAAGTTACGCGCGTAACCCTTTGAAAACCTACCCCATTGTGTACAAATTTGTGGAGTTGCCATCACCAAGTAAATTTTTGAATACTACATTGAAATCACTATGGGGTAGATTTTAAAAAGCATTTACTCGAGCAAAACTGGTTTTTGCTCGAGTAAATACACTTTACTCAAGTAAGTGGGCTTTTCAAAATTGCTACAATATATGCCATTGACTTGTCCATAGGATTTACTCAAGTAAGTGCACGTTACTCGAGTAAATAGCTTTTGAAAATTGCTACGATAGTATGTCACATTTACATGCGTAACTCCTTTGAAAATGACCCCCTATGTGGATTCTTACTTCACTCTGCCCTTTACCTATAAGTGTGTATTTTTCAAGTGCAGTCTGTGCCCTCCATTGCTGCTTTCTGATTATTATTATCCCAGAGAGAGATTTAACCACAGAGACTGAACATCATACGTCACATCGTCTCTGTTTTCTATTGTGAACACTTTCACATGTCAGAAAACAAATGATCATTGCTGAACAACCCTATGGACTATAAATAATTATATACCCCCTGAAGCAAACAGGAATTTTGCTGCCCCAGCTGTCCATCTCCAGACTACAAATAATCAAATAATAGCTTTCACTATTCATCCTGATCTGGTGGTCATTACTGCTTTAAGTGGACTCCAAGGAGTTTGATGGGTCTGGTGCAGTCATTTGGGTTGATGCATTATCTACATCATCAGGGATGGGCTGAATATTCCATTGATTGTAAGTGGTCAACGTGCCATCTGGGGTCTGGAGCAAGTAAGAATACATTATGTCATGTTTCCCTGTTAACCATGGCTATCCTGTCCCAAAGCTTCTTACTATCTGTTTTGAGATGAGCTAGATCTTCTTGGATGAGAGCTAGGAGCATTTTCATCGAATGATGTCTATTGTAGACAGTCTCATAGTTTTGTTTAGCTTTTGTGTCTTTTATTGCATGACTGTGAAATCAGGCCATTGTACTGCAAATATCAGTAATGAAGGAGGGTAGTTCAGAGACTTAGGTCCTTTAACAGCTCAGCTAATCTCTTCCTTGTAGGTTGTTTTTGCAGTGTGATAGCTCAGAAAGGCAAGAAAGGAGCCTGACTGACACAGGCCCTTTCTGCTAATTGATTTCCTTGGTGAAAATACAGCCTCGTTCTCATATGACATACATCATATTGTGCTAAGGAGTCTGAAAATAACTGGGCCTTGAACTATGGTCCATTGTGATTACTAGGGTCTCAGATGATCCAAATAAGGCAAAGAGACTCTTCCGTCTTTTGGTTACTGCTGCACTGATAAGAATAGGTAAGTACAGGATTTTGATTCAATGAAATAGTCAATAACCACCAAGTAAGTTTTCCCTTTAACATCACATGTCAGCTGCTACCTTCTGCCAAGGAAGATTGGACAGCTTTGACATGAGGAGAAGCCCTTTGCTTATGTTAGACCTATGAATGAAGCAATGCTGGCAAGAGAGAATATTTTGTTTTTCCTGGTATCCAATGCCTGGCCACTGAATAGTTTGTTTGCATCTCTCCCTGCATTTGGAAAATCCTAAAAATATAATCCTGTATGTGCCCAAAAACCTGCAGTACTCAAATCAACAAATGCCAGCAAAAGTGGGTACTCACTCTCCTATATAACTTTAAATCTAAATAGGGACACAGTGCCATATAAATGGGCTGCAACTTGTGCTATGAGTAGAATCAGCGCTAAAGCACGGAGGTATAACCATTCATCACAAAACAGTTCAACCTTTAATCTTCAATCTTTAATGTTCATTTCAAAAAGTCTTAAGTGAATTTTTCTAAAGTGTCATTAAGAAATATACTTCCAGCAGAAATGCTGAGAATCACCCAAACACAAGGAACTTAGTTTAGCAGCTGACTTAAGGTTCACATCTCATCATTGACATCTTTTATTTATGACACACCTTCTCAGCTAAGTATAGTGGGTACAGTAACATAAAGTGATTATAGTGAGATAAGTATCTAGAGTTACTATGGTTACATGACAGGCATAGAAGGCTGCAGTGATGGGAGAAGGTATAGTAAATGTATAACAATATCTAAGTTGGGTACAACATATACCGGTAAATAGGGTAAAGTGAATACATAACATCATCTAAACGAGGTACAAATTATAAATATTGCATTATAATGTAAGAACTTGATTAACTTGGACTGGCTCAACTGATTTCCAATTGGAGACCACCAGTGCACTCAACCGAAAAACACTGACACCCGGCAACTATAGGTGTCCTGAACTAGGGGTAATACCTGGGTTATCCGTGCTTGTCTTCCTCTCGGGGATTGTCACCCGAGGTTTCCGGAATTTTTGGAGCAGCCATGGGCGGAATGCTGAGTCCATCTGTCTACATTAAAGAAAATGAAATTATCAGGTAAGTAATTTCTCCATTCCCTAGCATGTAGCAGATGGACTCAGGACCAATGGGATGTACAATAGCTACTCCCGAACTGGGTGGGAGGCTGCCCATGGACCACTTAGTACTGCCCTTGCAAAGGACGTGTCCTCCCGGGCCTGGACATTCAGGCGGTAGAACCTCGAGAAGGTATGAATGGAGGACCACGTCGCCGCTCGACAGATCTCGGCGAGTGACAGCATCTTGGTTTCTGCCCAGGATACTGCCCAGGCCCTTGTGGAATGGGCCTTGACTTGTAGAGGCGGAGGCTTCCCTGCCTCTACGTAGGCCGCCTTGATTACTTCTTTGATCCAGCGGGCTATGGTTGCCTGTGAGGCCGCTTCCCCTTGTTTCTTCCTGCTGTGAAGGACAAATAGTTGGTCCGTGTTTCTTTTGGATTCCGATCTTTCCAGGTATTGGACTAGGAGTCTGCCGACATTAAGTTGCGAAGAAGGCATGAGTCTTCAGAGTCCTTATGTTCGTCTGGAGATGGCAGCGAGATGGTTTGGTTTAGATGGAAATGAGAAACCACCTTCAGGAGGAAGGAGGGGACAGTGCGAAGCTGTATGAATCCCAGTGTGAATCTGAGGAACGGTTCCCGACAGGATAGTGCTTGAAGCTCGGAGATGCGACGGGCTGAACATATTGCCAGTAGGAATGCAGTCTTCAAGGTCAGGAGCCATAGTGACAGACCGCGTGTAGGTCTGAAGGATGTTCCTGCTAGGAAGTCTAGTACTAGGTTGAGATTCCATAGGGACACCGGCCACTTTAGTGGTGGTCGGATTTGCTTGACCTCTCTCAGGAAGCGGGAAACATCAGGATGTGATGATAGACTGATGCCTCCACTTTGGCTCTGAAGCAGGCCAGCGCAGCCACCTGCACCTTGAGGGAGTTGAGAGACAACCCCTTCAAGCCGTCCTGCAGAAATTCCAGGATCATGGGGATTTTGACTGTGCTCACACCAGGCATCGAATATTCTCCATATTCGTATGTAAGTTAGAGACGTGGAGAACTTGCATGCTCGGAGCAAGGTGTCAATCACTGCCTTAGAATATCCGCTCTTCTTCAGGTGAGTCCTCTCAATGGCCAGACTGTAAGAGAGAATAGAGTTGGGTTTTCATGGAGGATCGGTCCTTGCCGGAGAAGGTCCCTGTGTGGAGGTAGGCACAGAGGGTTCCCCGCAAGAAGTCTTTGCATGTCTGCGTACCATGGCCTTCTTGGCCAGTCCGTGGCCACTAGAAGTACTAGCCCCTGTGTTTTTCTATCTTGCGGATGATCCCGCCCAGTAGTGGCCATGGGGGAAAGGCGTACAGCAGGTCTTCCTGTGGCCAGGTCTGGATGAGGGTGTTGATTCCCTGGGATTGCGGTTCTCGTCTGCAGCTGAAGAACTTGGGAACTTGGGCGTTGGACCGGGTTGCCAGAAGATCCATGGCTGGGGTTCCCCAGTGCTTTACTATCAACTGGAAGGCTGTGGTCGACAGCGTCCATTCCCCTGGGTCTAGACTCTCTCTGCTGAGGTAGTCCGCAGTGACATTATCTTTTCCCGCGATGTGGGCGGCTGAGATCCCTTGCAGGTTTGCTTCCATCCACGCCATTAGGGGTCTATTTCCAGGGACACCTGTTGGCTTCTGGTTCCTCCCTAGCGGTTGATGTAGGCAACTGTTGTGGCGTTGTCCGACATGACTCTGACAGATTTGCCCCAGAGTCTGTGACTGAATTGTAGGCAGGCTAGTCTGACTGCTCGGGCTTCCAGTTGGTTTATGTTCCATCCCGACTCTTCCTTGTCCCGTTGCCCCTGGGCCGTCAGTTCCTGGCAATGGGCTCCCCACCCTCGCAGGCTTGCATCCGTGGTGAGCAAGATCAAAGTCGGTGGGGATAGTCTTATTCCCTTGCTCAGATGGTCTTCCTGTAGCCACCATTGGAGCTGTGTCCGAACCTCTGCCCGTAGCCGGAGGCGAATGCAGCAGTTCTGGGACATTGGGTTCCATCGTGACAGTAGGGAATGTTGTAGTGGGCGCATGTGGGCCCTTGCCCATGGAACGACTTCTAGGGTTATGAGACCGAGAACTTGGAGGTAGTCCCATAACTTGGGGCGAGTATAGTCCAACAGTTTTCGCAATTGGTCCTTCAGTTTCCTTCTCCTTGTAGGGGGAAGAACAACCCTGTCTTGTTTGGTGTTGAACCGGACTCCCAGGTACTCTAGTGATTGGGAGGGCTGCAGGCAGCTCTTGGCTGTATTGACGATCCACCCGAGATTCTGCAATAGATTCTTGACTCTGGTGGTCGCCTGGTGACTTTCCTCTGGAGACTTTGCCCTGATCAGTCAATCGTCCAGATACGGATGTACAAGGATTCCTTCTTTCCTCAGCGTCGCCGCCACTACCACCATGATTTTGGTGAATGTCCGAGCAGCAGTAGTTAGTCCGACGGGAGGTGCACAGGACTGGTAATGATGGTCCAGTATCACGAAGCGTAGGAAGCGCTGATGGTCATGGTGGACCGGGATGTGGAGATAGGTTTCGGATAGATCCAGTGAAGTCAGGAATTCTCCCGGTTGTACTGCCCTTATGACCGAGCATAGGGTTTCCATGCGGAAGTGCAGTACCCTCAGGTAGTGATTGACAGTCTTGAGGTCCAGGATGAGCCGAAACGGACGATAAAATAGATGAAATAGTGACCAGTATTTTGTTGGTGGGTGGGCACAGCAGTTATTGCCTTTAGGCTGAGTAGTTTTGTCAGTGTGGTTTCCATTGCCATCCTCTTGGAGAGGGCGTGGCACGGTGATCTCACAAATTTGTCTGTAGGGATGCTGTGGAATTCCAGATAGAATCCCTCTCGAATGATGGTTAGGACCCACTTGTCCGACGTTATCTCGACCCATCTTTGGTAAAAGAGGGTAGTCTGCCCCCTATGGCTTCTTCCTGTGGATGGGTCTGTTGATTCTCATTGTGGGGTGCGGCCGGGGCCTGTACCTGAGCCAGCTCCCCTCTTGTTGTGTCTGTTCCGAAAGGACTGCAGGCGAGATGCTTGGTATGTGTTTTTTGTACAGACTAAAATGCTGGGCTCCTCTGCCCTTGGTTCCTCGGGGAGAAGAGCGCTGGGTTCTTTTGTTTCTGTCCTCCGGTAACCGGGGTACTGGGGATTCGCCCCATTTGTTGGCTAACTTCTCCAGTTTGCTTCCGAACAGGAGGGATCCTTTAAAAGGCATTTTCGTGAGTTTTGTCTTGGAGGTCGCATTGGCTGACCAATTTCGGAGCCATAGTTGCCTTCTGGCTGCCACTATGGATGAGACGCCCCTGGCTGAGGTGCGCACCAGGTCAGAGGTCGCATCCATGAGGAAAGATATTGCCGGTTCTAATGTTTCGGTGGAAGTGGTTGCGTCCCTGGAGAGGAGCAAGCAGGCACGTGTCACAACGGCGCAGCAGGAGGCGATCTGCAGGGTCATTGCTGCGACATCAAATGACTGTATAAGGATGGATTCCTGATGTCTGTCCTGGGCATCCTTGAGCGCGGCTCCTCCTTCGATTGGAATGGTAGTGCGCTTTGAGATAGTGCAGACCATGGCGCCCACTTTTGGGAACCCTAGGAGTTCTTTGGTTGTGGGTTCCAGGGGCTATAGGACTTCTAGGGCCCATTCTCCTTTGAAGCTGGCCTCCGGGGCATTCCATTCCAGGTCAATCAGTTGTTGTACGGCCTGCAGCATTGGAAAATAGCATGAGGCCTGACGGAGACCGACCAAAACTGGGTTCATCTTTTGCTCCGCTGTGGTACTTGTGCCAGGAATGGCCAGCATCTTCAGGCTCAGAGACACGAGATCTGGTAACTCGTCTTTGGAGAAGAATTGCATCATGGTTCGGTATGGTTCCATCCCTGGAGGGATTTCCCCTTTCTCCAGGGAGATAGGCTCTTCCTCCGAGGTGTCTGTGTCACCTAGGGGGAGGCTTTTACCCGGCTGAGGCACTTCTCGGGGGGTGGGGAGGGGGGAGGGCCCGAGAGGGGCTTGGAAGGTCTTGCCCTTCTGGTGGAGACTGTGGCTGTGTCGCAGGCGGTACCAATTGCACCTGGACAAAGGTTTGAAGCCCTTTGAAGAATTCCACCAGGAAAAGGTCCCTGGGTCCATATTGAATCCAGTGGAGTTCCCCAAGGTGCCCATCTGAGGAGGGTCCGAGCCAGAGATACAGAGGTCCGGGGTACTATCATTGGTGGAGCCGGATTCCTTTACTGGCTGAGGGTGGCCTTGCTTCGGTTCCCCCAGAGTCTCTTCGCAGTGTAGGCATAGAGCAGAGGCCACTTCAGGTTCTGCAGCTCTCAGGTGGCAGGCTGGGCAGAGGACTTGCCCCTTGGCTTTCTAGGTCGGTGGTGCCGTGATTTGTGTACATGGAGTGTCTCAAAACTCGTCTGTGCGCGTAGGTGCATGTGTCGGGAGACTTGGTTGTGCGCTCCGCGTGCGCTGACAATGTGCGTGCAGGCCGCTATTTGTGCACTTAGCGGGGATGAGCATGCCGCTGTGTGCACAGGCCTATCTGTGTGCCCAGCACCGTTGTGCATGCCGCTGTGCGCCCGGCACCGTTGTGCCTCTGCTCTAGTGGTGTGCACAAGTCGTTTGTGTGCCTGGCTCGCCGCTCTGCGCATGGCTCAGTTGAGTGGGCAATGCGGCGATCGGGGGAGGGGGGAATGGCGCCGACGACCATGCGAGCAAGATGGTGACCCCCCCCCCCCGGAGGGACTCGTGTGAAGACCCTCGCACCGGATCAGGATCTAGCCCGGACGGGGCTGCTCAACCCGATTTAACAGATGCTGGAAGGATGATCTGTACGGCTAACTGAGCCTCGGAGACCGGAGACTTAAAGAAAATTTTCTCTCTTACCTTCTCTCGGCACTTCCCGGTCGGTCTCCGGCTGCTGGGGAGGGAAAATACCTTCACTGCCACGCTCAATATTGCACCTGCTGCTTCTCAGCGGCTAAGTCCACGCCGGGAACCCGCTACCGGACTGAGGCTTACCTCTGAGGGATCATGGAAATCACCTCAGGAATTCTCGACTGGGAAAGGGACCCTTAGATATCATCGCAGGAGAAGCAGGGCTCGTCTTGTAGAGGTAAGATTTTCTTTCTTCTTTGGTTTGGATTTTCTAACACTTTGCAAGTGTATGTAGTGTCCCTAACTGCTTAGGAGACGGAGAAATTACTGAAGAGCTAAGCTTCCTGCACGGGTATATGTAGGCTGTCAGATTGAAATCTGACTCCGTCTCCCAACTGCTATCAGGAGTACACTATACCCATTGGTCCTAAGTCCATCTGCTACTCGCTAGGAAAACCATGTTTCTGTCAGGCAAAAGATGTATACAGGGTTATCTCTGAGTAGATCATATAATAGGTTGTTTTTTTTTGTGGATGGAGCATGTGTTCAGAAATATTGCCATTATCTTGTGAGGACTGGCTTTTATGTTATCTTGGTATTGGGTGTGCCTTGGTGGGTGAAGTAGCTGAAGGAGACATCCGCGATGGCTGATCTGCACGATGCAGGCTTGTAGCATGGAGATTATTTACCTTAACCCATGATTGTGGAGATTAATGATATAGAGGAAGATGTAGCAGCTAAACGAGGAATATAGGGAGAAAGAAAGAGAAGGGATTGATAGGTGATGCAGAGGCTAAATTGGAGATTGTGTGACTAATCAGGTGTTAGTTGATAGTTAAACTGAGTGACTTACCTTATATCGAGTTGTGGGTGGAGGAAATGCTTGGAACAGGTACCTTTAAGTTGAAGGAGATGGAGAGCTGCACAAAAAGGGGCACAGAAAATGGGCATGCCCTTTTTCATGGCCCTCTGACGAGAAGGCCCGCTTGCTGTGCAGCTCTTTTAAAGAGGTGGTTGTCTGCTAAGGATGTCAGTGGCAAGGGGTGCGGAAGGGTGGGTCCAAGCAGCTAGGTCTCTTTTTCCTCTTGGTCCCAGGGTCGGCTTGCTGGGAGGCATGAGGAGGGTGGTCCTGGGTGATAGGGAATTGGTGATTGCACTCAACACCTGCAGCTGTTTCTTGGACCTGGACTCTGGCTATGCATCCCGCAGTATGACTCTCTAATGAGCCGGTTGTCTGCTGTGGATGACATTAGTGAGAGTAGGAAGGGTCCAAGCAACAGTCTCTTCTTCCTCTCACTCGTTTCTGGGGTTGGGTTGCTGGAAGGTGCAAGGGAGATGATTCCCAAAGATGGATCCGCAGGAACCCTGGACTCCAATAAATGACAATCCTGACACCAGTGTTTCGGCAAGGAAGAGGCTGCTTGCTTCAGAGGAAACCACTCTGGCAGAAACTGATAGAAGTTACACAAGTCCTGTATATATTCTCAAGAGGGCAGCAGCCTCTTCATGGTAGTACTTTCTGGGAACAGACATGTAAGAGCAGAAGCTGTATAGAGGCTTCTTGGTTGCCTTCCTGATTAGTCTCCTCCTTGCTGAGTCACTCAGTTTGGAAGGATGGTCTGAGCTAGGCTCCAAAGGATATTCAAATACTTTCCACAACTTTGTCCCAGAGTTCTTTTTGATAGCTCTTTGGTGCTCATGGTTGGGTTTTTGCTTTGAAATGTACTGCCCACCAGGAAGAACTGACAAAAACTGCTGAATTTATCCTGTCATGATGTGAATCAGTATAATTTAACACAGGTGGGGCCATTCACATGGTGTATGCTTTTGAAGATGATTGGTTACAGCAAAGCTTTAATATTTAGAATTCCTACAGAAGTACACCCAAGCCATTCCATGCTTTTATTTCTACTTCAATTTCTAAGGAATTCTGGAATTAATTTTTCACTTAGCAGTTGTGGGGGTAGCATGTATAAGATACATGGAACAAATGCTAGTTTAATGCTTTTTACTTCCAGACTATAAGGCAACAGAAGTGAACATTTTATCTGATTCTCTTGTCCTCCAACACACTTGATCAATACAAGCCTTGGGATATTCATGTTCTTTGAAATTGTTTTCCATCATTTTCGCTTGCTTGTCATATTCCGCATGTGTTGACCTCTGTCGGTGTAGAAATTGGCTCATCGAAAGGTTCTCTTTAACACTTCTTGAATGTTGACTTTGAAAGTGTAATTATTTATTTGTGCCCATGTATTTCCTATAAATGACGGTTATAAACAGAGTATGATCTTTTTAATAAGAATATCCAAGAATGGAATCTTGGTATCACTACAATTCATCTCAAATTTTAAATTCTTATCTTTAGAGTTCAAACATTGGTGGATATATTTGGGTATCTTGTGGTCACCTTTCCATTTGACTAAGCCATAATCAATTTAACTTTTCCATACAAACATCTCATCCTTAAAGAGATATTAAGGGGGCAAGTTACTGGCGTAGGCAGGCCCGGATACGTTGAGCTCAGTTACTTGCAATTTTTGGTGTTGGAGAAGTGCCTGCAAAAAGGAAAGGAAAGCTCCGAATCTTTCCTTCAAAATTGGAGGCTATGGCTACTCAATGATTGATAACCTCATACGTACCTGCAAAGGCACTCGAAATGGGAGGAGAGGTCTCCATTGTGGGAACCACAGAGGGAGCACTGGTCTCACCAGGAGAAGTCACGCTGAGTCCCCCGGATCCTCACAAGCCCGAAATTGCCTCACTTCCCGGTTGCTCTCAGGCCGCTGGGTCGCCGACCCATGACGAAGTAAGCGTGACACCAGCGGGAGGTCAGAGAGCGGAAGACGCTGAAACTCTCTTGCAACTCTGTGTGCCTGCAATCATCTGGAGTGGAAAGTTTGAATTCTGTATCTACCCCGACTCGGGAGAGGGAGACTGAGGAATTGGAAGGAGTGACGGCTGCTTCAGAAGAGGAAGGTTTGCTGGCCGGAATATCTCCTGTTGTGAAAGCGGGTGAGTTATCTTTAAGAACCCGCTTTCAGATGCCCTGTAAGCCAGAAAGGATCAACTTGGAGGCTATTTGGGACCTAATGGCTGCACTAGTGAAATCGATTGGGGAGTATCAAGACAATTTAGAAGTTGTAGAGCAAAAAATGGAAACTTACGACACTCAAGATGGAAGAAATCAAGCCAAGACTGGAAACAGTGGAGGCTGGTTTATTGAAATCCCAAGAATGCAATGCAAAAGTTGTAAAAGACAATGTGGTATCGCGAAGGTTGGAGTATCTAGTGAATTACTCAAGACACTTAAACCTGAGGTTTTTTTTTTAATTTTCCCAAGATTGTTGGTGAGTTCCCCTATATCACACTTAAGAAGTATTTTATCAAAGTTTTGAAATTTCAAGATCTTCCTTCAGTGAATAAGTGATACTCTCTCCCTGTATCTGCAAGGAATAGAGATATGCTACAAACAAGTGTGAATAAAGGGAACTTGACCAAGTTTCTGGAGGATTCTGCTGCTGAATTCTACAAATGTGCCACATTAATGGTTTCCTTTATTTCTAAAAGAGACCTTACTGAAATAATGAAAATATATTTTAGAAATATAGATCTTTTCTTTCGGGGAGTACAGATACGTGCTTTTCCAGATTTCGCTCCTGTCACTCAAGACAGGAGACGAGAATTTCTTGCATTGAAATCTCAAGTAATTGCACTAGGGTTTTCAAATGTTTTAAAAAGCCCTTGCAAATGTGTCATAAAATCTCCAAAGGAACGTTTTATTTTTTACTATTCCGAGCAGTTAAAATCTTTCATTAATGCTAGGAGGGTAATGGTTACCTCCGTTGTAAAACCTTAGAGATAGGATCATAGTATAAATGAATGCCTTTTTCTGTGTTAAGCTTAATACATGTTTTTTTCCCAGAGAGTTACTCCCTTTAATTTCTGCCTCCTTTGATAAGTTTCTTTATAGGGGAATGCAATATGGTTTAGTTAAATGTGTTAATTTCTTGTAATAGTATTCCATGAATATTGTATGTTCATTTTCTGTGCGTTTTGACTTGCTGTAAAGTTTAAAATGATAAAAAAAAAAGATATTAAATATTTCTTCAAAATCTACCTAAATGTTGGCTACATCTGGCACCATGTTGGCTGCCATTGAAAACTAATATATACAATTTAGTCAGTGCTTTCTCTGCTGGTTCACCATATAAAGTCTACTGGTATAAGTGCCCTTGTCTGCCAGCAAGAGTTGTCCGCGATTGCAATTGCTTCCTTCTGTGTGGTTTGTGTAGAGATTCCACATTGAATGTAAAAAATGAGGAACTTCTCAATAAGCATCACCAACTTGTCTAACAGCGTTAATATATTCAGTCTCTCATGTAAGACTGCATTTTAGGTATAAAGAGACATAGGAAGATAGCTATAAAGACAGAAAGAGGCTCTAAAAGGTACCTAATGGTGGAAACAACAGGTCTGCTTGCTAGTGAAGACAAGTTAAGAATCTGTGGGAATATGTACAATAAATATTGGAAATAACTGGGTGCTTAGCATCTAGAAATGTGGTGCTCCAAAATCTAGGATGTTCTGAATTCTGGACTGAAGTACAATAGTAAGGTCACTTTTAAGTGAAGTGGCTTATATAATTTCTCATCACTCAATTGGCATTTCTGTGATGTAATCACCACTTTATCTGCTGTCTTAATAATGTTGGGGTTATTTTATACTGTCTTAACTGATGTATTTTCTTCTTTAGTAGGGTTGGTGAAGACCCTGTGCTCCAGTCTGGAAATATCCAGTAGGATGAGTTGATAATAGGTCTGAATGGTTGGATCTGCAAGCCCCAGAGGGATCCAACAAGAATCAGCCCTGCCCAATGACTCATTTTTAAGATACATACTACACAGAAGTGAACTGTTCAAAGCACATATTCATTGTATTTAATCTATATATTTAAATGGACTATTAAAATGTTTGTAAAAAGGTTATTTTTAATGTTTAGAGATTATAAACCCCTGGTGCAAGCATAACTTGCCAGAACGTGGTCATGTTGGATTTTTAAAGCTTTTTTTTTTCCAATTTTTGTTTTTTGCTTGATTTGATTTTATCCCACTTTATTAAATTGTCATTTACCCTCTGCATTACTTTTACATTTGTTTTTTTTTGTTGCCACCACTCTTCTCCACCAAATCCTTTTTAAACCCAACTATGTTAGATATCTTGAAAATCCTCCAGGAACACATTCCACACCTTAATTGTGCACCGAGGAAAATAAATAAATAAATTAAACGTTCTCCAATTTGTTTTAAAGATGTTAGTTCCATGGAATGTTCCCTAGTGCTAGTACTATCTGAAAGGGAAATAACTATTCCTTATTTATCTATGCTACGCCATTCCTGATTTTATAAACCACTAGAATATCATCTCTTCTCCAGCCTGGAGAGCTTTAACCTATTTAGCCTTCTTCATAAGGGATCTGTTCCAATGCTTTTATCATTTTTGTTGCCCTTTTCTGTACCTTTCTAGTTTGCTGTAGCAGGGGTGGCCAACTTTGGTTCTCAAGAGTCATAAACAAGCCACAATGACTATGCATGAGATAGATGTGCATATAATGGTGGCAGTGCATGCAAATCTCTCATAAATATTAGTGTGGATGTCCTGAAAACCTGGCCTGTTTGTGGCTCTCAAAGACCAGAGTTGACTGCCCCTGTGCTATATCTTTCTTAACATGGAGCAACCAGAATTCAACAAAATACTCCAGGTGTGTTCAATCAGGCATCTATGATATTCTATTTTATTCTCTATTCCTTTCTAATGCCTATCATTCTAGCTGCTTTTTTTGACCACTACCCTATATTGAGCTGAGGACTGTAATGCATTGTCTATGACTCTAAAATCTCTGTCATGTGTGGTCATGCCTCATAAGGAACCCAGTACTGTATACCTATAGTTAGGACTATTTTTTGTCCATCACTTTGTACTTGTCCACATTAAATTTCATCTGCCAAGTAGATGCCCAGTCCCCCAATCTCACAAGGTCATTGTTTGTATTGTAATTACAGCATCTAGTGTGTAGAAAGAAGCTCTCTGCAGGATACACCATTTACTGCATTTTCACAGGTGTGTTTTCTATTTTTCAGCATACATACTGTTTTGATTAAATTCAGATTTCCAGAGCCAGCACCTTTTCCTTAAATAAATGTAAGAAATAAAATTCTGATTTAGACAATCCAACTGACTGATTTGAACAGGTTTGGGGGAAAAAAAAAAGCCTCAGGTGCTGGTCCATTTGGGAATCTAACAAATAGCCACCAGTGCCTGTAAGCCACCCAGAACTCAGAAGCCGCTATGGCCAGACAAGGTCTAAAAAGGCCCAAGCTCTCCCTGCATGCCCAGAAAAAGAAGCTGGGAACAGGGCATCAAATCTGCACAGAGAGAATTTGGCAATGTGAAAACAAACACTCAGTACTAGAAATCAAGTACCAATTTCTCATTATTCAGAACCAGCTTGTGTGTCCAATTCATTCCCCTGAAGGACTGCCTGACCATAAGCGGCATTCCAGTAGTACAAAGCAGGTGCAGCTTCACTGTCAGTCATAAATACAAAATTTTATTTGCACTTCATTAGTTTAGAAAGATCACAATGTTTTCCAATATCACAATGCTCAGGACACACCAAGTTTATCCAAGGCAGTATTATAACTGCTTTACCAAGACTCTGCTAAACAGTTTATTGTAAATAAAAGAGAATACTAAAGATAAAAGTTTACAGATTCACTATCATCCAAAATAAAAAATGAACACAAGTCCATCCTTAATAAGAGAGGGGGGGGAGGGAACTAAAATAACTTTTTTCCCCATTACAAATTCTTCAAAGATGCACAAGATGCAGACATTCCTTGACCCAGCAAAATGGTTCTTTCATCATTTTAACTTTTTTTTCCCCAAGTTTCTTGAAGCAGGGTTTTAGTTCCAAGTTGAGATAGTTGCATTCCTTTCCATTTCTTCCCAGAGGTCCTTAAGATAATGATTTAAAAAAAAAAAAAAAATGCTATTGCCACGTTTTACTGTCCCTCATTTTCTGATCCTGTAAAGTATTTAAGGGCCAGAATACTTTGCGCTCCCTGGCTAAGCAGCCCCCAACCACCACGCCAAACTGAACAGAAACTTTTGGATGCTGAAGTGTCTCTCATCCAATGCCATATTAATAAATAATCCTTTAAAACAAACAAAAAAAAAAAAATCAAATAGTAAAAAAAACTGCTGGAAACACTTTGCCTTCATTGCAGCTCCAGTAGTTTAGAAGATGCTACAGTAAGAAATCTTTCGATTTATTTATATATATTTATATATTTATATTACAAAGAAACATATTGCTTGTGGAAGCTGTCTTCACAAAGGCGGTTGTTTTAGAAGTCAGTTTATAAAACGGTTAGCAAAGCCCCATATATACTTAAATCTTAATACGGAAATAGCTTCTGCTCATTTATAACCAAACCAAAGGCTTGCGATGCTCCACTCCAGCTGAACCTGTGGCTGTCTGTCTCTTCTCTTTCGTGCATGGAGCGCCGCCTCTCCCAGGTGGCTATGTACATCTCGGGCCTCAGAGAGAAGGCTCTCCCAAGTACAACATACACTGCGGCGGATGACAGCGAGGAAGAAAAGAGAGTTACTGTGACAGATATCCCTCATAGGACTGCATGGTCACATATTTACAAGTGTGTGAGTGTGTGTGCGTGTGTTTGGAGGGCTCCACCTTTGATAAGAAAGTGCAATATGAAAACTGCCTTGCACCCCCCGCCCCTCCCCCACAGTGATTGTAATGCAGAACCATCTCCCCCTGCCTCAGATCAGCAGCAGCGGACGGGGGGCCGGGGAGGGGGCAGCTCTGGCGGGATTTCAGGCTCCGGCTGAAGGGATAGGATGCTGTTTGATAATTCATTCCTCATGAGGTCCAGTGGCATCTGAAATGGTAATGGGACAAGAAAAAAAAAATATGTATTTTTTTTCACAGCAATCAGCAAAATGGTTTACTCCTTCCTGGCACAATTTAAAGATACAGTGGCACTGTAAATCCTTTCCTCCCTCTTTTCCCCATCCCCCACCAGTCCGCTCACACCCCCCCACCCCCCTCCCTCACAAAAGGACTTACATAGGCCTAAAGGGTCTTAAAGTCTAGCAGGCTAGTAATGTGTGTTCAACTGAACACATGGTTTTACCCACACAAACGCACATTTTGTGCAGGTGAACCTAACTCGCGATGCAGGAAGGAGCTTTAACTGCACAAAATATGAGTTTAACAATGTATGTCCAGCTCAGCGCCCTCACATGGAAATTTCCTTGCAAATGAGGGTGTTAACCCATTACGTCCTACATTTTTTTTTAAGAAGCTATCCTCGAAATAGGGCACTGGGACATAACGGTTAAGCATTCTCTCCCAATGCAGAGAGGGGCGGTGGCCGAGTGCACATTTTCTTAATGCTGGAAACGTTACTCCTGCTTGGAGGTGGAGTAAAGTTTCTAATGCTGGATCCACGGCTGGGGCTCCCCCACTACCTGCGAGGTCAAGTGGCAGAGGCTCAACAGTGCATTTATTTATTTTTAAGTCCAGCGAGGGAGCATAAGAAAAGATATGCATCTAAATGAGGAAGATATGCTTCCTATACACAGTCTCCCGTTCAGCCTGTACTAACCACATATTTTAACTCCTGACGCATTAGTGTAGCATTATCCTACTGCACTGGGAGTTAAAAAAAAAATAAATTTGAATCTGCACGTTAAAATTGTGTGCTGAAATTCGGCGCACAGGCTAAGTGCATGGGCCTGAAAGTATTTAAGAGAACTGTCAGAAGTACTCCTTCAGAAAAGAAGCCTGCAGGCTGATTTTCCAAAGAACTTGAAAGTCTGACTTAAGCCTACAGCTGGACAAAATTTCAAGCTGAAAATTGGAATCTAACTTTTGAACTGAAAATTAGTTTTGCAAAGTAAATAGCAGACCTAAAATGAGGCACCTCAGTTTTAGTCACTTAAGATAGATATACATGCATAAGCCAGGTGCCCAGTCCTGGAAATCACCACCAACTACCTAATCTACTCTCCCCACCCTGGCACCACTCTTTTTTTTAATTTTTTAGGAAACTAAATTTAAGTGCTCAGCCCTAGTCAACTTTAAAGGGGCAAAGTGAAACACTGAAATCCTATTAAAATTAACCTCTAATCATATCCCCCACACACTATTACGACTTCCATTTGTTAACACCTACTATCCCATGGAAGCGAGGCGTCTTCCCTGCTCGTGTTGAACAGTATTAGGTAGTTCTCATCCTGTAGTAGATATTTTCCACAGACTGTGGCATATTTGCCTAGAGCACAATAGTTTGTGGCGATTACTGTTTTTATGCAACTTTAAAACATATATATATATACTGTGTCCAAGAGCTCAAACCATCAAGGAAAAGTATCTCTATTGTACACCTATAAAATGTATACAATCGCTGCACCAATCCAACCCCCAGAAACCCTAATCACAGACAGAGGCAAGCTGTGCTTTGGGCTGGTTGTAACAAGTTAATAGGCCTTGCATGAGGTACCTCTTATTGTGTTACTGCACATAACACATGACAAACTGGGACTAAGTGAATAATCAAAGCTAGGCACGTGCTGGCATGAATTAATCAGGGCCTGGAAACAAGAAACAGAAAGAGATATCCATTCACTGTGCAAGATCCTCTCCAGGCTACACTCTGAGCACAAACAGCGGGACTATTTTGTGCACTTGTTCTAATAAAGAGGACACAAAGATTTACATATGCTGAAAGAATGTCCTTGCAAAGGGGGAAGAGGCAAAAAAAAAAAAAAGTCCCTAAGTTACTGAGGAGGAACTTACAATGTGTAAATACGTCTGTGCAGCAAAGTAAGCCTGGGGAGAATCCTCCCAGGCAAGAGAGGAACACGTTGGTCCACTTTAAGAAGAAAGGAGTTTATTTAAAGAGTGATGACATTATGGAACTGTTTTGCCAAAGTCATCACTTATAAATTCAAACCTAAAGAACCCTTCAAAAGAAAAATGGGTAAAATTTGGGGCAAAATGTGCTCATGCAAAGATGAGCTGATCCATCACATAGGGGATCAGAAAGGAATTTTTTTTTATTGCACTGCTGCAAAACTGACACAGACCAGCTCGTCCCACCTTCTTCTAGCTGGCTCATTTTCCTGCATAATTGTAATGGAACCAGGCTCTCATTTTCCAGCTAAAACTGTTGCTTTGGGTTTTTAGAACTCTGGTATTATCTTTTGCAATTTATGTTTTGAACCTGGAGCCTGAGGTGGAGTATCTATTCCCTGGCTAAAATTCAGTGTTTCAGGTAAAGTATTCCCCCACCCACTCTACCTACTTCCTGTTCTTATTGTTGTGACTTCTCATTTAAGCAAAGTGGGCCCTATATGCAAATCTGGTATTCAAGACAATATTTAACATGGTGTGATCAGAGCCACACATCACTATGTCCTTTTTGTTGTATTGCCTTTATTGTCTAATAAAAATATTCTACACTAAAAGACTATTTCTTAGAGGTAACAAGGCACAATTAGGGAAAATAGTTTTGAAAAGCATTACCTTCATTTTTATTAAAACAGAATTAAAAGTAGTACAAAAAGGATGAAAGTGGTACAATGTAATAAGTGTGGGTTGGGAGTGTTTAGAGAGATCACCTGGAGGCTTCAGTGTTGCCAAATCTATATCCTGCTCTCTGGACGGAGAATGGTGATAGTTCAGCTAGGCGAAAAAATTACTTGAATTAAAGGGGTTTCCCCCCCATCTCCAGAGTCCACTAAATCTGCCTCTACCACTACAAAGGATCCAAAAAAGCAAAGCACAGATGGAGAAGAGTTACCTCGGAAGACACTTGCTTTGTTGATTTTGTTGAACACTATTTTGTCTGTAATTTATTTTGAAGTTAACAAGAAGGCAGAAAATCAAATATAAGAAAATGTGATTCTCTTTCATGGTATCATCTATAAATGAATATCTCATGGAGATTTTTCATGTGGAGGCAGCGTTGAAGAAGAATTTGAGTGTAATGCAGAAAGATCCCAAAAGAAAAAAAAACCAAAAACTCCTTTTAGTGGTGGTGGACACTATCATCAGAGGAATATATTTGGGAGGAGGGCTGGAGGAAGACAATGATAAATACCTTCCAGGATTCTCATCTAGCTGGGATAAAAGTGCATCCTTAGTATGAGGATACACAAAGGGAAGGAGAAATATCTGAAAGAACACACATTCTCCAATCTAGTCCAGGTAATACAATCATTTCATGCGGGTGTGATCATGTTTTTGAGAAGATTTCCATCGCTCGTCTATAAGATTGCATTTCATAGAATTTTTCATTATTGCATTCATTTCACACCCTACACTTCTTTGATTTTAATCTGCCAGATATTGACTGAAGCAGCCCATCTGCAGAAACAGTAGGGAGATCCTCGGGACTCCCTGCCAGAGACTCTTCTCTGGCAAATGAACAGAACTCACATGGGAGAAGGCAGTGCTAGAGCTGGGACTTACAAACAGGGACAGTGTTTCTCAGGTACAAGCAGGTGCTCACAGAGGCTCTGGCATGATTTAAGATCAGGTCACCCAAAAGGGCAGGATCCTGGGCTTGGCTGAGATGGAGGCACCCCTTAGGGAAGCACTGGCAGGGTGTGAAACCGAAGAGGAGGTTAGACAAAAAGGATCCACTGCGGGGGTGGTGTAATTTTCAAAGTCATTTATGTGCATGAAGCACATTTGTGCAAGTAAACAGCTCCTTATAAAATTGTATGAGGAGTATGCACGTAGAAGTATATATATAACCCAATCTCACGCATGATTTGATGGGCGTAAAAAACAAGTGTTCTGGGTGATGGGGCAGGGGGTGGGATTTATGCGCACACTTTTGATTTTAAAATGCACGCGCATAAACGAACCCCTCCAGGATATATGCTGTAAAGGTCAGGTACCCAACTTTGTGTGCATTATTTCCGATCATTTTCAAAGTTTGCTTTGGCAAGGCATTAAGTTACATGGGCAACAAACCTTTATGATGGGAAAATAAACAGAGGGAAAAAAAAAGACCAGCATGGGTTTTAAAAGGGGTGGCTGAAAACGATTAACCATAAGTTAAGCATTCCCAGGGGACAAGACATCTCAAACAGGAGGGCAAGGTGGAATACCTGAAAAGGCTGAGAGAAGCAGAAATGTGTGAGCACAAGAAAAATAACTCAAGTTCACAAGACTTTTTTCAGATGTGTCAGTAGTAGGAGGAAGGTGTAAAGCAGAGGTGAAACAGAGAAATGTGTGAATTGTGAGAGAAAAAGCTGAAACTCCAAACAAATACTTTTGTTCTGTGTTCAAGAGACTGGAGAAAGACCACCGATAGCTGGCAGAGGCACAGGGTAGAGATGTAGATATTACTCCAGTTACAGAAAAGCGGGATTTCTTGGGACTCGCACAACTAAAAATAGACAAGGTAATAGACCAGACTAAGATTCCAATTACTTTGTTGGCATGACAATTCTACATTTGTTGCCAAAGTATTTATTACACAGAATGATTAAAATAAAAAAAGGGAAGAAAAAAGGAAAAATGACAAACAGTAAAGTTAAAGGTTAAGAGAGATACAATATCAGAGATATGCCTCAGGTTTCAGTTCTGATCCACATGGTTCCTGGTCAGATTACATTTCTGGCCTGATGGCATGAATATCACATATTTTGCTGCTACAGCTGGTATTTCCCCTCTTTACCCCAGATTATTATGAATTTTTCCCACTCTTTCTTTTATGGCAAGTCTTTGATTTTCTCGGTCAACTCTGGGAAGTGTGCGTCTCTGAGATCTGTATTTTGCACTGTTTATATTTCTCCACTGTTACTCTGCATTCAGGGTCTGGCTTCTTGGGATTTCCATTTCCGTTTTTGGCTGCCTATTTCTAGTCTGTGATCACCGATTCTGTATTTGGTAAGGTTCTGTGTTTCTTGCATTTGTGACTGAGATGAGATAGTTTGCTAGCATGCATTTTCTGTGTAAACAGAAACAAAACAAGCCCAACTTGTTTTGTTTCCCAATTTGCTCCTGTCAATAGGAAATATATTGGTATTCTACAGTATGCTGCAATATTTCCATTGCCACCTCTTTGTAGACTGGGTTGTAGCTGTTTTAAGTTTCAGGTTTCAGTGCTTGTTTGCTACATAGTTTGCTATTTTTGTTACTTCATGGCAGAGACAAAGTTTAAGGTTATGGAACACTGGAGCAGCATGGAGCGCCCTGGTTTCTGGGCACATGCCTTTATGGCCCTGTTTAATGGAGTGCCTGGTGGTGGAGGGAGTTTTTGTGTCACGGTAATTGACATCAGCATTTAAATATTCTTTTTGGCAAGTGAGCAGTAAGAAATCTACACCCATTATCGGGGTGGGGGGGGGGGTGGGGTTGCTTTGGTTGCAGAACTGGATTCCCAGACTACAGTCCCATGTAAGAGGATTGGTTGAATGATACTATCAAATATGATTAAATAGTATTTTTACTGGGGAGTTGTATATGACTAGAGGCTTCTTTGTTGTATATCTATCTTAGGAAAGGGATCCACAGTCTTTCAAACAAGAACCACCATTTTTTGATTGTGTCCTTCACCAAAATATTTTGAGTCCCACCATACCACTGATTATAAATATAACCTTCACATATGTACAGGAGATATATATATATAGGGGGTCATTGCCAAATGGCTCACTAGAAAGTTTGCCCGGCTTTGCATGTAAAAGTCTGCACATAACTCGATTTCATACACATTTGGGTACATACAAGACAGATAATTCCAAACTGCCTCTGCCCTCCAGAATGCATGGTTTGCTTTGGATTCAAAAAGGAATGCGTGTAAATCCACATGCACGAGTTTCACGCTGCGAGGAGCAGGTGGAAATACAGACTCTCTTGGGAATTTTCAAAACCAAAGTATAGCCATATTTTCACTTTGAAAATCTGTGGAAACCTGCACAGTACCCACTGATTGTCCTGTCTTTGAAAAACCTATCCTCCCTGAGGACAATTTTCAAAGCCATTTCTGTGAGTAAAATGTTTTATCTGCGGACAGGGGCTTTTTGAAAGTTGCTCACCCTCTATGTGGGTGAGCATGCTTGCAAAACCCATACTTTTATCCACATAATGCGGAGGTGCCCCAGGGCAGGATTAGGTCGAGAAGGAAACATAGTCCAGCCCAGAAAAAGTACTTTAAGAAAAAGCAGGAATAAATCTCTGCAGGTATTTTATCCCGCATCAGTAATCAAAGCAAAACTACATGCATACTAAGGATGTGCAGAGGTAAAATTGTTTCAGTTTGTTAATTTACTTCTTCGGTCACCTCCATTCATTTGGTTTGTTTTAGACAAAAAAAAAAAAAATTATTTGTTTTCACATTCATTCATTTACCATTAAAGTCAATGGGAGAAGCCCTGCAGCCTATTTTGGGCGCCTCCCATCAATTCTAATGAAACCTGTGAGAAAGAACGTCAAGGTACCTAGACTGTGGCAAAGTGGCATGAATAGCAGCGGCAGAAGTTCCCCAAGACACCGCGAGAGGAGCAAAGCAGCAGCAAGAGTGGGAAGAACACACTAAGGCTTCAAAAGAGGGCACCAACCATGGCATGAACTCTCAAAGACAGCATAAGAGAGAAAATAGCACTAAGATTAGCATCAATATCCTAAGGCATCAGGAAGGGGGGATGAAGCACGAACGATGGCAGGAAAACCCCAAGGCACCGATAAAGGGACAAAGCAGCACAAAGAGTATCATCAGAACACCAAGGCATCATGAGAAGTGCAAGACTAGAAGACCCCAAGGTGTAGAGTCTGGGGTACGACAGCAAGGCAGAGTGACATTATGACCCTCAAGGTGTAAAGTTTGGGTATGTCAGCAATGTTGAGTGGAAGAAAGACTCCTAAAGTATAAGATAAGGGTTATAGCAGAAAGACAGAGCTGGACAGGAGAGGTCTGTTTCCTGTTTATGTACTTACTACTTTGTCAGATTTAATACAAGAAAAGATGTCATCAGTATCATTTTTGTGACAATCTTCTATTACATTTCCAACTTAAAACTGATCATGCTGTTGGGTGGAATTTTGGGTTTCTTGTGATTTGCTTTCTGATTGAAACGTTTGTTACAATCAGAACATGACACTGGTCTCTCATCAGTACGGCTTTCCTGGCAATTTGTGAGGATTGCCTTAAAAAAAAAAAGCTTTTCCCATATGCTATAGCTGAACATAATCTCTTCCCTTCATTGATCTTTTTGGTGTTGCATTAATTCTCTCTTCCTCTTGAAACCTTTCCCACATTCAGAACATGAAAAAGGTCTCTCCTGTATATGTTGTCTGTTTTTCTTGCATTTCTTCCTTCTGACTGATAGTATTGCTATAGTTGATATATGCTAGGATTTCAGAGTTACAGGATCCCTTTGCTCTTCCCCTGTGGGAATGATATTACTGGTACTTTGCTCAAATTCAGGAGAATTATCAGCTAAATTTTCTGTTGAATCTTTTTGCTTTTTTTCTAAGATACATTTATTCCTGCATTTTTCACCCCAGTCAGAACAGGAGCAAGTATCCTCTCTGTGTCTTTCTGGTAACATCTTTTTCTCTTCCAGATTTTCACTGAACTCCCAGAAATGTGTCCCTGTATTTCGGATTCCTAGATCATCTTTTTTCTGAAGATTGGAGAGTGGCATGGGATAAACACAGGGCTTCCTAATGGCAAGAGAATGAAGATAAAGGTTACTCCATTTTAATCTGAATAACCTTCACAAAGCGAGTTATTACCCTAAGGCAAAAAAAAATAAACTTAAAATAATAAAACTTGAAGGGGAAGCTGGATGGACCAGATGGGTCTTTTTCTGTCGTCATTTACTGTATTACTGTGTGTTAGAACCAGAAAAGAGATGGCTGGGAAAAGAAACTTGTATTTTTATATTGTTTTTTTACCTTATTTCTTTTTGGGACAAAATACCCCAGTGTAAACAAGAGAGAAGCAGGGAGGGAGAACTAGTCTGGATCCTAGAGATAGTTAACAAAAGAATAAGGTAGAGAACCAGAAAAGATGTCCCCTGCTGTTGAGAGGACATGTTCACTGGGCATGCTGGTTGGTGAGCAGCAAAGACTGTGCAGAGCCAGCTTGGATAGATCTGGCCAGACTGCTGACTTGTGCGTCCCATAGGCTAGTGCATCTGTATCCATGTCCTCAATGGGATCCTTGAGGTATCATGTCCCAGAAATGTCTGTTGGAGTCTCCTTTAAGGAGGTGGACTGAAGGTCTCTCTTCCCATCTGTTTTAGCTATGGCCTGTATGAAGAAAGATGGACTTTTATGGGCCACAACCACAAGGCTTTGGTATATTGAGGATGTGGAGTGAGTGCTAGCTGACAGGGTGCTGGTGCTGCTTGCACTACTCTTTGGGGATGACCACTCTTTCCTGTGCTACATCTTCACTCTGCTTCTGCCTCTGCTGCTCGTGTTCACACATCCTAAGTATTAGCATGTCCTTCATGGATCTGAGATGCTGCGACTGGAGGGAGGGATTCCCTTTTAACCGAGGATCACAAAACATAGCAAGCATATATGTATTTCTATCAGAGGTTTCAGCCTCATTTGCACCTGATGCTGCAAGAGTCCAGAAATTGCAACACTTCGCTTCCATTTCCTCTTACTCACAGAAACTCTCTAACTTTTATTCCAAAATATTTACTACAGGGATGACCCAGCTCAGGATGGTACTTCTGGAATTCAGATCCTTCATGGAATCCTTGAAGGGCTTCAGGTTTTCAGCTACCTCATCACTACCCAATCACGATACCCCAGGGAGTGATCCACACCTATCTCATTTCTAGAGACAGATCATGAAGGGGTATCTGCTGCTCCACTAACTTCTACAGATCATAAAGGTGGAGTTCCAGTATGTGCCAACATCTTTAATCGGAGAAGTTTCCATCCATCACCTTCAATGGACATGTCCTGCTATTTTTCTGCACCTATCATATCTTTCATCCTATCCTAGGCTTTGGTTTCCATTCTCCACATCCACCCTATGACCCCCCCCCCCCCAGTATGCTCTATCCTGTCCCTCCACCCCCCCCTCCCCCCACATATGACCTGGTTTCTCCTCTTCATCCTATCCCCACCCCAACCAGTAGGAGCAGTGGTACCTAATACTGTAACAGCATCCTGGGTCTCCCTCCAGGCATTCACATTCCTCCTAATCTCCCCCTGCCCCCCAATTCATTCACCCTCTCTCTCATCACTACATAAGAACATAAGAAATTGCCATGCTGGGTCAGACCAAGGGTCCATCAAGCCCAGCATCCTGTTTCCAACAGAGGCCAAACCAGGCCACAAGAACCTGGCAATTACCCAAACACTAAGAAGATCCCATGCCACTGATGCAATTAATAGCAGTGGCTATTCCCTAAGTGAATTTGATTATTAGCCATTAATGGACTTCTCCTCCAAGAACTTATCCAAACCTTTTTTGAACCCAGCTATACTAACTGCACTAACCACATCCTCTGGCAACAAATTCCAGAGCTTTATTGTGTGTTGAGTGAAAAAGAATTTTCTCCGATTAGTCTTAAATGTGCTACTTGCTAACTTCATGGAATGCCCCCTAGTCCTTCTATTATCCGAAAGTGTAAATAACCGATTCACATCTACTTGTTCAAGACCTCTCATGATCTTAAAGACCTCTATCATATCCCCCCTCAGCCGTCTCTTCTCCAAGCTGAACAGCCCTAACCTCTTCAGCCTTTCTTCATAGGGAAGCTGTTCCATCACCTTTATCATTTTTGTTGCCCTTGTTTGTACCTTCTCCATCACAACTATATCTTTTTTGAGATGCGGCGACCAGAATTGTACACAGTATTCCAGGTGCGGTCTCACCATGGAGTGATATAGAGGCTTTATGACATTTTCTGTTTTATTAACCATTCCCTTCCTAATAATTCCTAACATTCTGTTTGCTTTTTTTGACTGCTGTAGCACACTGAGCAGGCGATTTTAGTATTATCCACTATGATGCCTAGATCTTTTTCCTGGGTGGTAGCTCCTAATATGGAACCTAACATCGTGTAACTACAGCAAGGGTTATTTTTCCCTATATGCAACATCTTGCACTTGTCCACATTAAATTTCATCTGCCATTTAGATGCCCAATCTTCCAGTCTTGCAAGGTCTTCCTGTAATGTATCACAATCCGCTTGTGATTTAACTACTCTGAATAATTTTTTATCATCTGCAAATTTGATAACCTCACTCATCGTATTCCTTTCCAAATCATTTATATATATATTAAAAAGCACCGGTCCAAGTACAGATCCCTGAGGCACTCCACTGTTTACCCTTTTCCACTGAGAAAATTGACCATTTAATCCTATTCTGTTTCCTGTCTTTTAACCAGTTTGTAATCCACGAAAGGACATCGCCTCCTATCCCATGACTTTTTAGATTTCTTAGAAGCCTCTCACGAGGGACTTTGTCAAACACTTTCTGAAAATCTAAATACACTATATCCACCGGTTCACCTTTATCCACATGTTTATTAACCCCTTCAAAAAATTAAGCAGATTTGTTAGGCAAGACTTCCCTTGGGTAAATCCATGTTGACTGTGTTCCATTAAACAATGTCTTTCTATATGCTCTACGATTTTGATCTTGAGAATAGTTTCCACTATTTTTCCCGGCACTGAAGTCAGGCTCACTGGTCTATAGTTACCCGGATCACCCCTGGAGCCTTTTTTAAATATTGGGGTTACATTGGCCACCCTCCAGTCTTCAGGTACAATGGATGATTTTAATGATAGGTTACAAATTTTAACTAATAGATCAGAAGTTTCATTTTTGAGTTCCTTCAGTACCCTAGGATGCATACCATCCAGTCCAGGTGATTTGCTACTCTTTAGTTTGTCAATCTGGCCTACTTCATCTTCCAGGTTCACAGTGATTTCATTCAGTTCGTCTGACTAGTATTCTCCTCCTCACCTCCTTTCAGCATTCATCCCCCTTCCCCTCCTCAAAAATTATTCTTGCTTAGCTGGAACTCTGGGTGACTCCCTCCTCCTCTCTGTTGTCAGATAAGTCCCAAGCCCCTGCAGTGCAGGCATTCAGGATTTGCAGCAATGTCCATTCCAGCCCTCCCTTCAGGGGTGGAAAAAGGAGGGGAGGGGATGGAGCAGGAGACTCTTCTCTCCTCTTCATTGCTACTGACTCCTCCCCTATCGGCTTCTGCAGTGCTGCACTGTTGCCTCAGGAAGGAGGGGCTGGAATAGCAGCAAGAGATTTAGGACACCATCCAAAAGAGTCAGACAGGGGCCGGAGCGGGGGGGAAGAGTTGTGCTGGAGCTGCCAGCATTGGCAAGGAAACATTTTCCTACAGCACACTGGCTGAGGGGAAAAAGGGGGAGAGGAGAGACGAGACAAGAGGCATACAAAAACCTCCACGTAAGCAAGCATTTTTCAGTGGAAAGACAGTTGTGAAACAAGAGGCAATGACATGTAGCTCAAAGGGGGTAGATTCAGGAGTAATAGACATTTTTTCCCCACAGATAGAGTGATAGATGTATGGAATGGCCTCCCAGTGGCATTAAGACCAGAACAATACAAGAATTCAAGAAAACCTGGGAGATATATAAAGCATACTGAGCTGCAAAAGAAGTGAAGAGACAAACAGAGCAACTGGGGACTACAGCAATGCACTAATATAAAAAAACAAAAAAAAAAAAACAACATTTGTTGTGGGGGAAAACACCCCAAATACCACAGTAAAATGATCCAAGCACTGGAGCGCCCTCCAGTGCTTGGAGGGTGCTCCAGTGCTTTTTTCCTCCATAGACAGAAAATGATAGAAAACCTTTAGTATATAAGCCTCTTACCTATTTATATCTTAATTTTCCTGAACTGTGTGTACACAACCCTCTTTATTTCCCCCAATGGGAAATACGCTGATTATGGGGGTAGGGCTTGGATTGTGATGCAAGGTTTTAATTTCCTGGTCTATACTTAGCTTACACACGGTTATGCAGATCTCAGCTTTCAAATGGGAGACCCAGGTGTGAATTCTCATAGGAAAATAAAAAGCAAAACCACAGGACAGGCAAGGATACAGTTTACTGGTGTTACAGGAACTGATTTCTCAGGGACTTGCTACTGTTTTCAACTGCACTCCACAAACCCAAAGGAAGTACATGGATCACCCATCTACAAATCTAGCAACGTAGCAGCATAGGGTACACCTCAACCAGTTCAAAAAATGTCCGAACCAACAGTATTGGTGGGGGGGAGGGGAGCGAAGAGACCAAACAGGGCTGCAAACCAGGATGAGCCACCATTGTTTCACCTGTGGGTCTGCACTTCTTGTAATCTGGACAGTCATGCTCAGACTTAGCCGTACTAGTGCTTAAAGGCAATTTTAAAAACATGCAAAGAGGGCAAAGGTTGGAATTGAATTTTTTTTTAAAGCTAAAAGAAATGTAAGGGTCTGAATCAGAACACTGGATGCTTGAGTCACTATAGAAGCCTCTAACACAGGGATCTCAATCTGCAATCCTTGAGGGCCACAAACCGGTCTGGTTTTCAGGATATCCCCAATGAATGTGTCTGAGATAAAGGTACATACAGCATCTCTCTCCTGCGTATTCATTACAGATATCCTGAAAATACCATCAGTTTTCTACCCTCGAGGAGTGGCAGCTGGACACCCCTAGCTCTAATACCTGCTCTTGATCCTGATGGCACTATCTTCATATTTTGTTCACAGGACACCTAACACGAAGAACCAAAATATGTATGGAGGAAAGGAGAGGAGAGAAGAGACAGGGGAGATATAATACAGACATTCATGGAACATCCTTCCGGAAGAGATAATAAAGACAAGAATAGTAATGGAATAAACACAGACAAAGAGAATCCCTACAAGCTAGAAATGAAGAAATGGGGTAATTTCTGTTACACCTAAAGTTTACATTTCTGCTTGGGGGTAACCTGAATGCAGTGGCAGTTACTACCCTAAAAAGTGTGCTGGGCAGACTAGATGGACCATTTTGGTCTTTATCTGCTGTCATTCACCAAGCGCTAGAACTTGCTACTTCTGGCATCTGACGAAGTACACAACTGCCTCAATAAATCTGTCTGCAAGCTACCACTAGCCTCTGTGTCCATCATGGCGTTAATCCGATTTCCTCTGGATACTTCTTCATAACCTTCATTATGGGAATTCCTACTCTACAACATTCTCTAGATCTGAAAGCTTCATCTCCAGCTCTACAGTCACAGTCGCATCTGAAGAGATGGCCTGTGAGGTCTCAGTAACTCATGCACCTCCACATTTTTAGACACAGAACAGCAAACCTACTAAGGAGGGCTTTAAACTAGAATCATAGGGTTTTCTTCACCCATCCCCAAAGGTAATTAAAACATTAAATAATAATATAGAAATGGGAAAGAAGGGCAATATTTGGAAAACCATGTACACTAATGCTCATAGCTTGGGAATTAAAGTCACAGATCTAGAAGCAGCCATGGAAGAAGCTGATTTAGATATACAGTAGCTGTCATGGAGACCTAGTACACAGAAAACCTTGACTGAAGATATAGTTATACTCGGCTACAATCTAATCAGGAAAGACTGGGTAGTATGGAAAGGGGGAGGCGTGGCATTCTATAAAAACAATAATATTAAAGCAACAGCATTGCTGGGCTTACACAAGGTAAGGAGGCAGAACTATGGGTTAATCTGGAAAGAGGGAATGGAACATCTATTTATATTCATGTAATATACAGACCTCCATCACAGATAGAGGAGATGGACAGAGAGTTAATGGAGGATATTCACAGGATTGCTGTGAAAGAGGAGGTTCTGCTGCTAGGTATTTTAATCTTCCAGATGTTGATTGGGACATCCCAACTGCAGGATCTTCTAGAAGAAGAGAGATATGGATTCTCTGCAAGAACTGTTCTGTCAACTGGTAATGCAACTCCCACGGAAGGGGGCAATACTGGACCTGGTGCTTACCAATGGGGACAGTATTTCTGAAGTTGAGGTGGATGATCATCTGCGAACCAGTGACCACCGGATAAGTAGGGTTCAATATTAGGATGCAAGACACGGAGGTTCATTCTAAGGTGAGGATCCTAGAATTCAGGAAAACGAACTTTCTCAAAATGGGAGGGGAGGTGGGGGGGATCACCTCAAGGAGTTGTTAGCTGGATGATAAAATCTAGGGGGGGAGGTACAAGGGCAGTGGACAAACTAAAAGAAGATTCCAAATTCCAAGATCCGAGGCAGCATGGTTTACCAGAGGTTAATCTTGTCAGACAAATCTGATCAATTTCTTTGATTGGGTGACCAGAGAGTTGGATCAAAGGAAAGCACTAGATGTAGTGTACTTGGATTTCAGCAAGACCTTTGACACAGTTCCACACAGAAAACGTATAAATTGCGAGCCCTTGGTATGGATCCTCGAGTGACTGACTTGGTTAGAAACTGGCTAACTGGGAGGCGACAAAGGGTAGTGATACATGGAGTTTTCTCTGAAGTGGGGGTTATTACTTGTTGTGTGCCTTAGGGATTGGTCCTTTTCAACATTTTTGTAAATGACACAACAGAAGGTTTATCGGGAAAAGTTTGTCTTTTTGAAACAGAATGGACAGCCAGGAAGGAGTGGAAAATATGAAGCGGCTACGATGTAATGCTAAAAAATTAATGACGACTTGCTATCAGTGTTTTTTATTAATCTGCTTCTTGACCGTTTAATTATCCAGCATTCTCTTTACTTAATTTTGTTTCCCTCGGATGGATATGCACAGTTCAATTTAAGTTGATGTTGTAAAAATTATTTCTTGATGTTTCTGTTAAAGAACTGTGTAATGTATCTGATAAGATTTGAAAATAATAAACAATAAAAAAAAAAAAAAGTATAATGCATTTAGGATGCAAAACCCCAAGGGAAAGGTATAGTATTAGAGGTGAAATTCTTCTAAGTACAAAGGAAGAGCGGTAATGTAGGTAATTGTATCTAATGATCTTAAGGTGGACAAACAGGTGGATAAAGCGATAATAAAATCCAGAAGGATGTTTGGCTCAATAGGGAGAGAAATGGTCAGCAGAAAAAGGGAGGTGATATTGCCCCAGTATTGGTCCCTGGTGAGACCTCACTTGGAATACTGTGTACAATTCTGGAGAACGCACCTTCAAAAGGATATAAAACAGGATGGAGTTGGTCCAGAGGGTGGCTACTAAAATGGTCAGTGGTCTTTTTTCTAAAGCGTACGGGGACAGACTTAATGATCTAAACATATATACCCTAGAGGAAAAGTGAGATAGATTCTTCTTAGATATGAGACACACATTCCAGTATCGCAAAGGTTTCTGAATTCAAGAAAGCATAGAATAAATACAGGGGATCTCTAAAGAAGCAATGAGAATTATAATGCTAAATTAATTGGATGGATGGACAGAGTGGATGAGCCCTAAGGTCTTTTTCTGTCGTGATGTTTATGTTTCATAGCAGAACTAATTCCAAGGACTCAAAGAAAAGGCAGCAGGGCACCCTAAAAGCACATTCTATTGGAAAATACAACAAACATACATAGTATAATGGTAATGATGTCAGAAAAGGACCAAATGGTCCATCCTGTCTGCCCTGCAAGCTTCTTATTGTAGCATCTGCCATGACATGCAGGCTACCCCCATGTTTCTCTTAAGGGTACTTACTGCCACCGCAAAGTTATCCCCAAGCCTTATGATAACCCAAAAAAAATTTACTGCTAGCAACATTTTTATTGGGTGATAAGCCTTCTTGAAAATTCAGATAGTGCTGCTTTGACTTGCTTTGCTTATGGAACATAAGAACATGCCATACTGGGTCAGACCAAGGGTCCATCAAGCCCAGCATCCTGTTACTAACAGTGGCCAATCCAGGCCATAAGAACTTGGCAAGTACCCAAAAACTAAGTCTATTCCATGTTACCATTGGTAGTAATAGCAGTGGCTATTTTCTAAGTCAACTTAATTAATAGCAGGTAATGGATGTCTCCTCCAAGAACTCATCCAATCCTTTTTTAAACCCAGCTACACTAACTGCACTAACCACACACTCTAGCAAAAAATTCCAGAGTTTAATTGTGCGTTGAGTGAAAAAGAACTTTCTCCAATTAGTTTTAAATGTGCCACATGCTAACTTCATGGACTGCCCCCTAGTCCTTCTATTATCCGAAAGAGTAAATAACTGATTCACATTTACCCGTTCTAGACCTCTCATGATTTTAAACTCCTCTATCATATCCCCCCTCAGCCGTCTCTTCTCCAAGCTGAACTGTCCTAACCTCTTTAGTCTTTCCTCATAGGGGAGCTGTTCCATTCTTTATCATTTTGGTTGCCCTTCTCTGTACCTTCTCCATCGCAACTATATATTTTTTGAGATGCGGCGATCAGAATTGTTCACAGTATTCAAGGTGCGGTCTCACCATGGAGCGATACAGAGGCATTATGACATTTTCCGTTTTATTCACCATTCCCTTTCTAATAATTCCCAACATTCTGTTTGCTTTTTTGACTTCCGCAGCACACTGAACCGATGAGTTCAATGTGTTATCCACTATGACACCTAGATCTCTTTCTTGGGTGGTAGCTCCTAATATGGAACCTAACATTGTGTAACTATAGCATGGGTTATTTTTCCCTATATGCATCACCTTGCACTTATCCACATTAAATTTCATCTGCCATTTGGATGCCCAATTTTCCAGTCTCACAAAGTCTTCCTGCAATTTATCACAATCCGCTTGTGATTTAACTACTCTGAATAATTTTGTATCATCTGTAAATTTGATTACCTCACTCGTCGTATTCCTTTCCAGATCATTTATAAATATATTGAAAAGCACAGGTCCCAGTACAGATCCCTAGGCACTCCAATGCCCATGCCCTTCCACTGAGAAAATTGTCCATTTAATCCTACTCTCTGTTTCCTGTCTTTTAGCTAGTTTATAATCCACAAAAGTACATCGCCACCTATCCCATGACTTTTTACTTTTCCTAGAAGCCTCTCATGAGGAACTTTGTCAAACACCTTCTGAAAATCCAAATACACTACATCTACCAGTTCACCTCTATCTACATGTTTATTAACCCCTTCAAAAAAGTGAAGCAGATTTGTGAGGCAAGACTTGCCTTTGGTAAAGCCATGTTGACTTTGTTCCATTAAACCATGTCTTTCTATATGTTCTGTGAATTTGATCTTTAGAACACCTTCCACTATTTTTCCTGGCACTGAAGTCAGGCCTAACTGGTCTGTAGTTTCCTGGATTACCCCTGGAGCCCTTTCTAAATATTGGGGTTACATTAGCCAGTCTTCAGGTACAATGGATGATTTTAATGATAGGTTACAAATTTTTACTAATAAGTCTGAAATTTCATTTTTTATTTCCTTCAGAAGCCTGGGGTATATACCATCCAGTCCAGGTGATTTACTACTCTTCAGTTTGTCAGTCAGGCCTACCACATCTTCTAGGTTCTCCGTGATTTGGTTAAGTCCATCTGAATCATTACACATGAAAATCTTCTCCGGAACGGGTATCTCCCCAACATCCTCTTCAGTAAATACTGAAGCAAAAAAATTGTTTAATCTTTCTGCGATGGCCTTATCTTCTCTAAGTGCCCCTTTATCCCCTCAATCATCTAATGGTCCAACTGACTCCCTCACAGGCTTTCTGCTTTGGATATATTTTTAAAAGTTTTTACTGTGAGTTTTTGCCTCTACGGCCAACTTCTTTTCAAATTCTCTCTTAGCCTGTCTTATCAATGTCTTACATTTAACTTGCCAACGCTTATGCATTATACTATTTTCTTCTGTTGGATCCTTCTTCCAATTTTTGAATGAAGATCTTTTGGCTAAAATAGCTTCTTTCACCTCACCTTTTAACCATGCCGGTAATCATTTTGCCTTCCTTCCACCTTTTTTAATGTGTGGAATACATCTGGACTGCGCTTCTAGGATGATTTTTTTTATTTATTTTTTTTTTTAACAATGACCACGCTCTTACCTTTGTAGCTGCTCCTTTCAGTTTTTTTTTCTATTTTTCTCATTTTATCAAAGTTTCCCTTTTGAAAGTTTAGCACGAGAGCCATGGATTTGCTTACTGTCCCTCTTCCAGTCATTAATTCAAATTTGATCATATTATGATCACTATTGCCAAGCGGCCCTACCACAGTTACCTCTCTCACCAAATCCTGTGCTCCATTGAGAATTAGATCTAAAATTGCTCCCTCTCTCATCTGTTCCTGAACCAATTGCTCCATAAAACTGTCATTTATTCCATCCAGGAACTTTCTTTCTCTAGCATGTCCCGATGATACATTTACCAGTCAATATTGGGGTAATTGAAATATCCAAAAATCAACCGAAGCAAACCTTGCACATAAGCAAGTACTCACGTAAACATGGTGCAGGAAAGAATATACAGTTCCATCGAAATTTCAAATATGCTTTTATTATATCTGAAATTTCGATGGAACTGTATATTCTTTCCTGCACCATGTTTACGTGGGTAATTGAAATATCCCATTATTACCGCACTACCAATTTGGTTAGCTTCCCTAATTTCTCTTAGCATTCCACTGTCCATCTTACCATCTTGGCCAGGTGGACAGTAGTATACTCCTATTACTATAGTCTTCCCCAACGCATAAAGGATTTCTACCCATAAAGATTCGATTATGCATTTAGTATCATGCAGGATGTTTATCCTGTTGGATTCTATGCCATCTCGGACAAAGCGCCACACCGCCTCCCGGGTGTTCCTCTCTGTCACTGCGATATAATCTGTACCCCGGTATAACACTGTCCTATTGGTTATCCTCCTTCCACCGTGTTTCTGAGATGCCAATTAAGTCTATGTCATCATTCAATGCTATACATTCTAATTCTCCCATTTTACTTCTTAGACTTCTGGCATTGGCATACAAACATTTCAAAGTTTGTTTTTTGTTTGTATTTTCATTCTGCTTTTTTATTGATAGGGATAAGTTAGAATTTTTTAGCTCAGGTGAGTTTTTAGTTTCAGGCACTTGGACTACTTTTCTTATTACTGGAACCTCACTGTTGGGATGCCCTAATTCTAATGCATCATAGAAATATAGAAATGATGGCAGAAGACGACCAAACGGCCCATCCAGTCTGCCCAGCAAGCTTCACACTTTAGTATCCTTTGAAGATACCTCTCTCCGAACCATGCACTGCTGAGCAACTGTTGGCTTTCCCCTTTCTTCTAGTTTAAAAGTTGCTCTCTCCTATGTATTGTATCCATTTGCCTGTTATAATTAAGAAATGTAAAATAAAGAATTGAAAAAAAAAAAGTTGCTCTCTCCTTTTTAAAGGTTAGCGCCAGCAGTCTGGTTCCACCCTGGTTAAGGTGGATCCCTTCCCTTCGGAAGAGACTCCCCCTTCCCCAAAAGGTTCCCCAGTTCCTTACAAAACTGAATTCCTCTTCCTTGCACCATCATCTCATCCATGCATTGAGACTCCGGAGCTCTGCCTGCCTCTGGGGACCTGCATGTGGAACAGGGAGCATTTCAGAAAATGCTACCCTGGATGTTCTGGATTTAAGCTTTCTACCTAAGAGCCTAAATTTGGCTTCCAGAACCTCCCTCCCACATTTTCCTATGTTAATGGTGTCCACATGTACCATGAAAGCCAGCTCCTCCTCAGCACTGTCTAAAATCCTATCTAGGTGACGCGTGAGGTCCACCACCTTCGCACCAGGTAGGCATGTTATCAGGCGATCCTCATGCCCACCAGCCACCCAGCTGTCTACATTCCTAATAATCGAATCACCAACAATGACGGCCAACCTAACCCTTCCCTCCTGGGCAGTAGGCCTTGGAAACACATCCTCGGTGCAAAAGGGCAATGCACCACCTGGAGAGCAGGTCCTTGTAACAGGATCCTTTCCTGCTGCACCAGGTTGATTCTCTCCGATCATGAGACCTTCTTCCTCCAAGGCAGCACCAGGGCTGCCAGTCTGAAGTTAGGACTTGGCTACTATGTCCCTGAAGGTCTCATCTATATAACTCTCTGTCTGCCTCAGCTCCTCCAGGTCTGCCACTCTAGCCTCCAGAGTGGACTTTGTTTTAGAAGCAGTCCTGTACTTTTTCTCTCGTATAAAAGTCAGGGCCTGTGATGGTTGCCACCTGAATCCAATTCCTCTTACACCCTCCCCACCAGCATCAAAGCAGAAAGCAATGTTGCAGTTGCATCAAAAGCATCAAGGCTTATTGGTTAAGGGTAATAATCCCATGCTTTCTGTTAAGAGTAGTAACTGTTGCTCCATGCAGGTTACCCCGTGCTTACCAGTTACCCTGATCATAAAAGTTGGAGCCCTCGTTGGTTGTCTGAATCCAGTTCCCCTTTCCCCCCTGTCGTTGAAGCAGAGAGCAATGTTGCAGTTGCATCAAGGCTTATAGGTTGAGACTAGTAACCACCACACCAGTAAGTTACCCCCATGCACATTTTTCTTCATTTCCATCCTTTAGCGATTAGGGATCTACAGTGTTTATCCCATGCCCCTTTGAATTCTTTGACTGTTTTCATCTTTACCACCTCCTCCCAAAGGGCATTCCAGGCATCCACCATTCTCTCTGTGAAGAAATATTTCTTGATGTTGTTCTGAGTCATCCCTCCTGGAGTTTCATTTCATGACCCCTAATTCTACTGATTTCTTTCCAATGGAAAAGGTTTGAAGTTCATGCATCATTAAAACCTTTCAGGTATCTGAACGTCTGACTCAAATCTCCCCTGCATCTCTCTTCCAGGGTACACATATTTAGATCCTTCAGCCTCTCCTCATAAGCCTTCCGATACTGACCCCACACCATTTTGGTTGTTCTTCTCTAGACCATCTCCATCCTGTCTCTATCCTTTTTGAGATACAGACTCCAGAACTGAACACAGTACTCCAGGTGAGGCCTCACCAAGGACCTGTACAAGGGCATTATCACCTCCTTTTTTCTTACTGGTTATTCCTCTGTCTATGCAGCCCAGCATTCTTCTGGCTTTAGCTATCACCTTATCATATTGCCAGGCTCTATAACCCCAAGATCCTTCTCTTGCTCCATGCATATCAGTCTTTCACTCCCCCATCATGTACAGCTTTGTATCACCTCATCCCAGATGCTTGAAACTGCACTTCTTGGCATTGAATCCCAGCTGCCAAATCTTCGACCACTCTTCAAGCATTCTTAAATCACTTTTCAGTCTCCCTACTCCTTCAGGCGTGTCTACTCTGTTGCAGATCTTAGTATCATCTGCAAATAGACAAACTTTACCTTCTATCTTTTCCGCAATGTCACTTATAAAGATATTGAACAAGCCGGTCCCAAAGCTGATCCTTGGGGCACTCCATTTAACGCAGGATGGTTTAATGGAACAAAGTCAGCATGGCTTTACCCAAGGCAAGTCTTGCCTCACAATCTGCTTCACTTTTTTGAAGGAGTAAATAAACATGTGGATAAAGGTGAACCGGTAGATGTAGTACACTTGGATTTTCAGAAGGCGTTTGACAAAGTTCCTCATGAGAGGCTTCTAGGAAAAGTAAAAAGTCATGGGATAGGTGGCGATGTCCTTTCGTGGACTGCAAACTGGCTAAAAGACATGAGAGGTCTAGAACGGGTAAATGTGAATCAGTTATTTACTCTTTTGGATAATAGAAGGACTAGGGGGCAGTCCATGAAGTTAGCATGTGGCACATTTAAAACTAATTGGAGAAAGTTCTTTTTCACTCAACGCACAATTAAACTCTGGAATTTGTTGCCAGAGGATGTGGTTAGTGCAGTTAGTGTAGCTGGGTTTAAAAAAGGATTGGATAAATTCTTGGAGGAGAAGTCCATTACCTGCTATTAAGTTCACTTAAGAGAATAGCCACTGCCATTAGCAATGGTAACATGGAATAGACTTAGTTTTTGGGTACTTGCCAGGTTCTTATGGCCTGGATTGGCCACTGTTGGAAACAGGATGCTGGGCTTGATGGACCCTTGGTCTGACCCAGTATGGCATTTTCTTATGTTCTTATGCTCAGAGAAGGTTCCATTTACCATTGCATGCTGTCTCCTATCATTCAACAAGTTTGCAATCCACTCCACCACCTTGGTACCCACTCCTAAGCTTCTGATTTTATTTACAAGCCTCCTATGCAAGTCCATATCAAAAGTTTTGCTGAAATCCAAATAAATCACATTGAGTGCTCTCCTCGATACAATTCTCTAGTCACCCAATCAAAAATTCAATCTGATTTGTCCGACATGACTTTCCCCTGGTGAATTCATGCTGCCTCAGGTCCAGCAACAACTTACTGGATTGTAAATAGCTCACTATCCTTTCTTTCAGCAGATTTTTCATTAATTTTCCCACCACAGAAGTGAAGTAACTGGCCTGTAGTTTCCAGCCTCCTCTCTGTACCGCTCTTATGAAGCAGGACCGCAACCACTCTTCTCCAATCTCAAGGCACCACTCGTGTTTCCAGGGATCTATTGAACAGATCTTTCAGCGAACCCGCCAGGACATTGCCAAGTTCCCGTAGTAACTTGAGATGTACCTCATCCAGCCCCATGGCCTTGTCTCTCGGACCCACACACAGAACACAGACATATTGGCCTTAACCAAATATAGAATAAAAGACCACAGATTACAAATGTGAAGACAAAAAATAGAATGGAAACCCCAAGAAGCTACTCTATGCAGTGCAAAACTGGAGAAATAGAAACAATACATTTCCTCCTATACCAAGCAAAGTACAAAGATAGAAGAAATGGACATATCCAAAATGGAGAAATTAACGCTTATCTGATAATTTCACTGGGCAACAATGAAAGTGGTATTGACCTAAAAAGGTCCTACTCTGTAGTATCTTGATGTGCTGAAATGTACTTGTCCTGTGTTTAATGCATCTCGTATCTTATTTATTGCAATCTGCCTTACGCTTATTTCACCTATTTCCTAGGGTATCATATGAATACAAATAAATAGATTAGGTAGGAAGAACAAGCTGGGCACTATAGCTTTGATCAACCATTATAGTTTCTACAAAAGTCAGAGCACAAAAAAAAACCCAAAAAACAAACACCTTTGGGCCCCAAAAAAGCCACCAGTTAAGTGCGATCTGGAGTGGCTGGATTTTGTGCTGGCTCCTGCGACTTCAATGGGACCCAGGATTAGAAAAGGCTGGGAACTGGCAGGCCAGAGAGCCAACATGGACATTGCAACCAATTTCCTACTTCTTAGAGCCGGTGAGCTCGGTCATCTGGGAACAGAGTGCTATTTTCAGACCTACTATTTTGAAATCATCACATGCACTTTCTGGGAGCATGCAGCAGCAGGGATGGGGGGGATGTTTGTTTTTGTACCTTTTTTAGGATGTCATCAACAAGTTTTAAAAATATCTCATCCACATTGAAGTTATCCTTGGCACTTGCTTCACAGAACCGCATTCCTGTTATCTGCTGTGTAAACTGATGCAAAAAACCCCCCACAAGAGAACACAATTAAACCACATCTTCAAATGACATAACAGGTCACATGAAACATGATTCAAATTATATCAGTTGAACACTGCAAGCCAAACCACATCTCACATCTAGAAAAAGCTGATAGTGACATGTAAGTTTCACGTTCATGGAAATTTGAGCTTTATAAAAAGGCAGAAACAGATTTTGTTTCATCAGTGGCTGTCACAAAATCAAGGCCCCGGTAAGTAGGTAAAAAGTCTGAACTTCTGATCCTCCCTTTTATACAGAAGAATTAGTTCCCATCAACTTTCAATTCAGCCTGTGAACTTTATGAGAGCGGTGACTTATTGTGCTTGGATGTACTGTAATTTACCTGGAGCAAATTCTGGAAAGGTGGAATAAAAATACAAATTTATTGTTGTAAGGTCAGTTACAGCTGAAGGATGGGCAAGTTGGGAGGTCTGCAGATATGCAGGACGTCACACAGCTGCCCACGATTATCTCTCTGCAGCAGAATCAGGGTCAGCCACTTTGGCTCATAACATCCAAAGAGGGCAAGACTTCAGGTGACACATTTCGAGACAGTAACACACAAACCCGCTGACTATTTAAGACTCATTTCTATACCGCCTCCGCACACCAAAAAAGTAAAAAACCCAGGAACGCCCCAAAGCAGTATAAGGCACATACTTGGCCCATGTACTACCAGAAACAGATGTGCCTGAGGATGAATGGTGCCATCTCTGTTCACTGTTAATTTATTTAGGCCAGAAAGATATAAACAGGACCGTGAATGTTTGGGTAAAAGGACAAAGAGAAAAAGCTGCTGAGGGGGAGGGGGGAAGAAGAAAAATATCTTACGCAATCATAATCTGTGACTGGATGCAGATGGGTGAAAGCTATACCGTGCCTGGCTTGTGTGGCTCCCGTGATCATCAAAAATGTGGTGTGGTGGTTACATAAAAATGGCAGCCCAACATTTCAAAGCAAATAAAACTCAGGGACGTAAACAAGTGATCTGTTTCAAACATGGTACCATGAGCAGATGCCCTTGTACCAATCTCACATTTCAGGATCTTTTCATAAGCTCTCACCTTTTCCCCCTGCTGCCGTGTAATCTGTCTGTCAACTTCGCAATCCAACTTATTTCCAACTAGGAGCAGTTCTGCATCTTCGGAAGCATACTGCAAGCAAGGAGGGACAGCTTAAGGGCATCAACACGTTCTCTTACAGAAGCTGGAGTCAGGATCAGGCAGCCACAAAATGTTATCCCCCTGGAACCCAGCGGGTTTTAAAACTTTACATGGAAGCTTGGCAAAACGGCTGCAGTTTTCCATTTTAGATTTGTACACTGCTTTATCTAAAGGCACGTAACACTTGCATAAAAGCAAAATGGGCAGAGGGGTATTTTTTTTTTGGTTTTTAAACCTGACTTGGTTCTTTCCTTTGGGATTCATTTTGGTAGGCCAGATTATGCAGCCTGTGTCGTAATGGGATCAAAGCACTGAAGAAGAAAGTAGCTTGAGCCATCTATTATGTTTACTTAAATCACTGTGCCTTGAGCCAGAGCTCAGAGAATTCTAACACTTTCAATTTCTTTTAAAAAGAGAAATATTCCTCCCAATTATATATCCAAGACCTTGAAGGAGTTTTGAGAACCTCTGGTCCCCCCTGGGCTGTGATTTTCATGGAAGGGAAACTACCTGCCGACAGTGGCACAGAGGGGATCAGTGCAATCTTTGGTTAGGTCCCACCTTCAATGTGCTTGATCCCATCAACTGCTTCTAAAACTGCTCAACCGAATACGATGCACACGAGTAATTAAAATTACACAATATCAAAAGAGAACATGCAGAATTTTCTTTCTACTATAACATAGCACAGAATTTGAGTCTCTCAAATTAAGAAATGTAATAATCGCATCAGAAAAATTAAACTTAGAAGTAGGATAGGAAAATTGGTTCTTACCTGTAGTACCATGGATCTGTCCAGAGCCCTGGGTTTATGCATCCCTGCCAGCAGATGGAGACAAAGAAAGTTTCACTGACACTGCTTCATAAACCCTGGTGCCTCCTGCAGTTCCTCAGTATTTCTCTGTCTCCAGCAGATGGTGGTTGGTGCAAAAACCTGCAGTTCTGCAGTCTGGCGAGTTCTTTATTTTTGTGAGCCTTCCTCCCAGGGGTTTTTGGATCCTGGTGGATCCTTCCTTGTTTGGTCGAGGTGGATGAGCTGGAAGTTGGGGACCTTTTTGTACACTCGATCCGTTGTTCCGTGATGTGTAAATCTGATGGTCCAGATCCCTCCCCTTCATGAGACAGAGAAATACTGGGAGAACCACAGGTGGCATCAGGGATTATGAAGCAGTGACAGTGAAAGTTTCTCTGTCTCCATCTGCTGGCAGGGATGCATAAACCCAGGAGTCTGGACAGATCCATGTACGTACAGGGAAACTACATTTATTCATACATTTCAGAAAATTCTTTTATATACAGAACTTATCCATATAGCTACATCACTTAACCATAACAAAGGATTCAAATCCAGTTCATTATTCAGTCATTGAAGATGCATTATAACCAGACACGCTAAAGCAATCCTTTTATATTATCCCCTCCCTTTGGGCTTTCGTTTGTCCTGCCCTCTCCCTGTAAACCACAAACCCTCAGGGGTCTTCTCATGCAATATAAAGGGCAGCCACTTGATAACTTCATTATATGTCCTACATATATTCTGCATTTCTTCCACTTAGAATTCTACTTGTTTACCACATTGAAGGCCAAGCAGTTGATAATTTACGGATTAGGTGGAGGTGGTCATGGGTTGCTCCTGCTGAAGTCCTTGTATTTCCATCCAGCGGGAGCGGTCCCAGTTCTTAGAGGAAAGAGCCAGGACCGAGCAGAGCCAGGTTCCAGACCAGACTGCCTGTGACCTTGGTCAGTTAACTCGTTTTCCTTGTGTCCTCTGGAATTAGAGCTCCCTGTGGCAGGGATTCATTGTGCCAGTGCATAATTTTATGCAGAAATGACCTAATTTATGGCACAATATAAAAACAAAAAAACAAAACAGGTGATCTGTGAATAAGGTATGCTGATCATGCTCGCTGATGGCTTCAGGAAACTGTTTTCTGTTTTGGTGCCAAAGGAAAAAAAAAAAAAAAAAATGAAAGAGGCAGCCATGCACAAGCTAACGGAGAGACTGACCACACTTATTCCAGCAGCTCATATGAGCCAGCAGGAGGCATGACTCAGGCAACCCCTGGGGAAAGCATTTGGAGTTGCCTGCTTTTGGTCCCTGCTGAAGCTAGTTCATTATAAGCAGATGGAAGAAGATAGAAAAATTGAAAAAAAATCTAAACTAAAATCTTGTGTGGGGCATCCTTCTTTGGAGCTCTAATTGTTGGCCTGGTGCAGCAGAGGTCCTCACCGCCTGCCTGATAGTGCAGTAAGCACAGCTGCCTGGTGTCTGACGTTCTGCTTATGGTTTTCCCCACTGTAATCGTGCGCTGGCATCATGTGCTCTATGCGCTCATTAATCCTACATGGAAATCTTTGCATATCCGTCTCCCCGGCCTTGGGTGCTGAACTCTGTGGATTCATGGTATAAAAAGCGTCTGCCAGTTATATGCAGGTGGGCGAGAGTCACAGTACTCTCCAGGGAAAGGAAAGTCATTTTATGTTTCAACCCTGTGCTGGGATTGCCTGGCGCTTTCACAGCAACAGCACTAACACCATCAAAATCTCTTCCTAAGAACAGAAAAAAAATGTTCTCTCTCATTCTTAAAAGAAAACAGAAGTTTTCAGAAGCTCTTGGCTCTACTGAAAGCGAATTAAATCAGGGTCCCCCAAATCATGATCATAGCCTGATTCATTGGAGACTGAGCGTAACACGATCAGCAAGGGGAGATAAGTGGGAAATAGAACATTTCTACAGAAACAGAAAAGATGACCTGCCAGAGACAGAGACAGGAAGTGAAGGTGCCCCCAAACCCTGGGAGAGGGACATGATCAGCACCACAGCGACCTCACCTTTAACATCACAGCAGTCATGCAGTATTTACCTTATCGATCATTTTCATCCATTTCGGTAAATCCTCAAATGTTTCCTTCTTGGTAATATCATATACCAATATGATTCCCTTGGCAGTTCTGTAGTAGGCTGAGGTAATGCTGTTGAATCTCTCTTGACCTGCAGTGTCCCTGCAAGACAACACCAGATCATCACAGTCTCAACTGGCACAGCAGGAAATAACTGAATGCACTCAGTGCAGCTTAACTCATGGATCTAATACCGGGGATGACTCAGGAACGGGACAAATTCCTCTACATTGCTCACTGCCACCCCTTCCGACACCGATGCCAGATTCAAAGGGGATTATTAGAAGCAGAACAGATCCTGGCCTTGACACTATGTTAGTGTGGTAATAATATTTTGGCTTACCTGTGGATCTGATGCATTCTAGAGGTTTCATAGCTGTATGCAAGAAGTAGCTATATCTGTCTGTGAAAGAGACACTGAAAGGCAAGAGCGGGACTGGAACTGGGAGGTCAACCTGCATTCTGATCACTCAGCCGAGAAATCCACCAACCACAGAGCAGGGCGGAGGAGCAAAAGTGATTGTATTACCCGCAGCAGCATACCTGCTGCATTAAAGGCACTGAGAGAAAATCAGCCAGTTTTAAATCGGGATTTGGCAATAGGTCCTGTGGTTTTTAGAAACAAGACAACAGGAAAGGTCCAAATGGCCTATCTAGTCTGCCACGGAATTCACTAGCAGGCTTTAAAAGTTTAAGTCTGGGAGTCACTGAACTTAAGATGTGTGTCTCTCTGATCTGCTTGCAAAGCAAAACAAATGTACTCAGTTAGTGCTTCTTTAAAAGCAGCAGGACTTCTATATAACTTCCTCACATCACCACCTTACCAGTTTATTTTTGCCTTCTTTAACTGGTTCTGCTCTGCTCATATCCAGAACTATTTTTAATTTGGAGATTTTATCAGAAGGCGGACGCCAGTTATTACAACTATAACCCCGTTCTTTTGACTAAAAACCTCCCCCCTCTGCTGCTGCAGGTTTCTGATAATGATCAGCGCCGCAGCACCCCCAACTCTTACAGGGAGCAAGGGTTAAGGAGGAGGAGGAGAAGCTTTCAAAGCCTTCAAACATTTCTCCTGAGGAATGAGAGAGATAATTTGGGAGCGGAGGTGGGAGTAAAATCTAAGTTTTGCTCTTTACAAACAAAATGCTGTTAGCACTAAGAACAAATATTTTTGGATAATACAGCTGCCTTGAAAAGGTTAAGATGCTTTTCTTGTATAAAGAAAAGATCAAACACTCCGAAAGAAATATAGAAAGCAGCGAAACATATAATTATATAAATGCAGCCGCTAATGCTTCCTTTCAAAAGCAACCCAAGCCCTGGCCATCTTGGTGCCTGTCAAAATGGCCTCTTCTTCTTACTCCTAGCAGCACCTGGCCTTGGCTGCACACATCTGCAATCATTTTACGGCTGTTTTCTACTTACTTATTGTAAATCGAGGACCTTTTCTTTTTGGAAGGGTCAGTGGTCTCTCTACATTTATTATTTTTTTTTAATTTCTAAGGAGAAAGGAGGGTAACTGCGCAGTAAGAACTCCATACTACCTGCAGTTTAACCACCAACAACCTGAATCCTCCTCGTGTACTCGCCTTGCGGAGGGAAGAGATAGGCTCTGTTGGGTTGCAGAGCTGCAACCTGAGGAAGGCTCAACAAAGTCTGCTCATCGTCCATTGCTTTCGCCTGCCCGACCACACTTTGCTAATAATCATAATATTCTTTGCCGCCTTTCCGCTGTGGAAACTTCTGTGATGTTCCAGCACCGGGCTCAGGCTGCGCTTTCCCTCCCCTAGCTGACTGCATGTATAATTCCATAACCTAACACAGTAAAGCACCTTGGCATCCTGTCCTGATAACAGGCCCTACATGATTGTCCAGCATTGCAGATAAGAGCTCACAGAGCCAACCTTTACTGTTCAACAACAAAAAAATCCACCTCCTGAAAGAAAGCAGGGCGGGCACAAAAGGAAAAAGAAATGTATTTCAAATCATGTTCCGTCACCCCCCCAGTGCTTACTCCTTAAAAGATTTTACTGCTGGTGGTCTGATGCTCATTGCATTGCCAGCAGGTCTGGCGCCCATGGAGAACCAGAACAGCCAAATCCTCCTTCCCAAACGGATGCAAACCTACCACAAATATTCATCGTGGATGTCATGAACACCCTTGATGGCAGGAAACGGAGAACCCTGAACATCATGAATTTCTCCTTCCCTTGCAATTTTTATGAAGCGCCCATCTCTCTTTGCTTATTATAATGAGATCCTCATTACTGCTGTGGCCTCCTGATTTTCTGTTAGAATTGCTCAGGGCATTTGTCTTTTTATTTTTATATCCCCAGAAAACAAAACCATAAGATCCTGCAGCTCTGTGCAGACCAAGGCGACAGAGCTCCAAGACAGAATCCCCACAATTTATCGATACTGTTTTGATTGGCAGTGTTATTTGCTTTTATTTCGGTACCCGATTCCTGAGCAGATATCAATGTTTGAAGCTTTTGAAAACTCTGCCAGCTTTGCCACCCTATCTCCACCCCGGTCTTAAGGACACTGGGGTGTTGCTTTACCTGCACCACCGTGATGTTATAAGCACATTATCAGAATATGCCCAGGAATATATGCACGACATTTCTGCAATGACCAACGAGGGGACGTGCACCTGGGTACTTCAGAAAATGTTACAATCTCTACAATCTGCAAGGAACTCTTAGGTGTCTGAAGATATTTTAAACAATCCATTTGCCATTAAACAGAACTTGTTCCCTCTGGTTTCCTGCAGTTTGCAGGAGCAGTGCTGATTTTCTGCCAGGTCACATCAGGTCACCAACCTGGAATCTTCCTGAACTGGGGCAAAATGGCTTCATCTTCCCTACTGTGGGCTACGACTAGGCACTTTCTTTTTTAGAAAATCTCCACTGTGTGGGAAAAGTGTAATACATAAAAAGGTGAGGAGAAAATTCAAATTTTGTTTCTCACAACACACTTCTGACTAATTCTGGCATCACATGGCTGTACAATTGTACTTCAGTGTGACATGTATTAATATAACCAGACCACGGAATCCCAGCTGGGAAGAGTGATCATTTCAGCCTTGGCTCCAACAGTACAGCTAGAGACTTGGGCACCAAACTGGTCAGAGTGAGAGCAGTCTGTTGAAAACATTAAGGGCATGAGCCTGCGCCAGGGACTGCTGCTGGGTTCAGCTCTACCCTCCCAGCATCTGCAGCTTGCACAGCTGCCATTCAGCCAGGGACCCTGCATGAAATGTGCTTCAAAATGTAATCCAGTGCTGCCTGTTTCTCACCCCAGGACGGCATCTGTGGAGCTGCTCCTGATACTCAGGGTAGGGTGGGTGGGGAAGGAGGAAATCACTGTGTAGATAGATATCTTTACTATTTGTATTTCTGGCTAGACTCTCACCCCTTCCCCACTGGTTTAGCACTCTGGAGCAGCTACATACATGCACCAGGATGAGAGGGACTGAAAAGCACCAAGGCTACTGAGACCGCTTCCAGCTTGTAGGGAAATCACGGAAAACATTTTCTCTAGATGTAAAAACCGCAATTCTTATTGTAAAAGGTACAGAAATACAAAATGTACATGCTATACATTTTAATAAAGGCCTCGGGGGTCTGCAGTGGAGGAGCAGGGTACAGATAAGAGCAGCTTGCCCGATGAACAGTTTGCGAGGAGAGGTAGTGAGGAGCTGAAGAGGAGAAGCCTGAACTGCATGCAGCAGTGGACGGGAAGCCTCCGTTGTACCACCAGAGGAAGATAGGTCCCGCGGCTGAATTCTGAATAGATTGCAGTGGAGGGAGAGGGGAGAGCAGAGGGGAGCAGTTTGCACAAGTCTGAGAGGGAAGGGATGAGAGAGTGGATAAGGGCTTTAACAGTTTATTCAGAAAGGAAAGAATGAGTTCTGGAGATGCTGAAGAGAAAGAATGTTTTAGCAAGATTCTGGATATCTGCAGAGGAGAGAGAAAAAGAGTCGAAGATGATCCCAATGAAGCAAGCTGAGGGGATTAGGAAGATGTCAGCTTTATTCATAGGAAAAGGCAGCAAATAAGCTGGGTCTTGGCCATAACAACAAAGAAAATGACAGCAGAAAAAGACCCAGCTGCTCCATCCTGTCTGCCCAGCAAGTCTGTATTTTTTTAGGGTAGTAACTGCTGTTCCATGCAGGTAACCCTCTACCTTCATTTCCTTCCTTTGGCCACTTGGGATCCTCTGTGTTTATCCCAAGCCCTTCTGAATGCCGTTACTGTTCTGGTCTTCACTACCTTTTCCCGAGAGAGCATTCCATGCATCCACCAGCCTTTCCGGGAAGAAATATTTCCTGATGTCTTTCCTGAGTCTACCCCCTTGGAGCTTCATCTTCTGATCCCTAGTTTAACGGCTTTCTTTCCACTGGAAAAGGTTTCATTCTTGTCCATCATTAAAATACCTTTCAGATATTTAAACAAAGTCCGTATCACATCACCCCTGTCCCTTTCTCCATGTTAAGTTTAAGGTGGTGGTGGAATATCCAAGTGGCGAATTGCCAAACAAGTAAGTTGAGATTTGGGACTGGATTCTAGGTGAAATGTCTGGGAGTTTTCAGCATAAAGATAATACTGAAATCTATGGGACTCAAGACAGATCACCAAGGGAAAGAGCAAAGAGGTGAGCAGAGGGGCCAGGACAGAGCCCTGAGGCACACTGACTGACTACTGGAATAACAGTGGAGGAAGAACCACCAGAGAAAACAAAGAGCCTGATTTTCAGAAGCATATATATGCTTAAAACTGAGTTTTACATGTGTGAATGCACTTTACTCGTGTAAGTGAGCGTCTAAACACTGCTACAATATATGTCATTGAATTGTCAATAAGATTTACCTGCATTAAGTGCACTTAACGTGGGTAAATGGCTTTTGAAAATTGCTATGATAGGTTACATTTGCATGCATAACTCCTTTGAAGTTTCACCTGAAAGTGCAGAGGGAGAGGTAAGAAGAGAACCAAGCTAGAATGAAGCCCCCAACACTGTGCTTTCCACCTTGTGGCACTATACGCTTGGACTAGTCTTCCTGAGTTGGTGTGTCATGCACCCAATGACCATATTCAAATTGGGCCCAGAAACATAACCTTTTTTAGGTTGCTTTAAAATCTTAAATGCTGGGTCTCCCCGTTTGTGACACTGCTGTTTTTCCCACTTTTCTATAATAAAGTTTCTGGAACCTCCCTTTGTCTTGTCTGTGTTTCTTGGATAGATTGTAAGCTCCACGGAGCAGGGACTCTATTGCGCCTTTGCAGTATACACTTAGACCATTATAGATGGCTAGTAGTAATAAATGGCTCTCTAGCTAATAAATGTCAGACTGCAGGAGCACTGTACAGAGCCACAATCACCCCAGTACACTCCAGCTCCTCTAAAGATGTGCTAGGAGAGCTCTGAACTGCTGGATGTCCTGCTATCGCACGCACACACGCACACACACACACGTGCAAAGCCCGGAACTGATGTTCAAGCTGCTGGATATCCCACTGTCTCACATGCACAGAGCCCTGTACCAAAACCTGAGCTGCTGGATACTCTGCTATCACACACTGTCAAGCCTCCAAAACCAAGACATGCACCAAGATCATAGTTGAAGCAGCATGGCCGGTCTCGGTTTACTTTCCATCTCCCAGTCCTGTGATTTGTCCCATTACCAAGAAATCTGACAACTATATCCCACAGGGGAGTTACTGTATCTTAAAAGCACAAAGACACAGAGTCTTAACAGTCATGACCGAAAGGGACCAGGTTCTTCAGCACTAATCCTGAAAGATTATAAAAATAAGTCTGATTTTCTGGCCAACCAGTCACGTAAACTAACTTGGTGCTTATGAGTATGCATACGGCTACACAAGTTGCTGTATGCATACTCATTATGGATATCCTGAAATCCAGAGCTCAGGTGCCCTGCTCTGGAATGGAGAGCAAAAATTGAATTTAAGCAGTTCTTGGATCATGCGCTGTCACGACCATTGAGTGTAACAGACATCCAACCCTGCAGCAGCTATGCAATCTTCCAAATAAATATTCACCAGAAAAGCTCTTGTTGCTGAAGGTGGTGGTCAAGGCTGCTGGATGCAATGCAAACATTTGCACCTCTCATACAGAAGTACCCGCATTCCTACGGAAACTTGTGCTATCAGCAAACAACTCGAGTTTCAAGAGAAGCACAATGCCCTGTGAATATATCTTAACTGAGTCCTTCAGGAGTTTTTTTTCGCTAATGAGAAACTCTCTAAACCAGGGGTCGGGAACCTTTTTGGCTGAGAGAGCCATGAACGCCACATATTTTAAAATGTAATTCCGTGAGAGCCATACTACAACCCCCCACCCTCCGGACTCCCCCAAGACCTACCAAATTAATTTACTACAACCCCCTACTCTCCTGATGCCCCCAAGAACTGCCAAATTAATTTACTACAACCCCCCCTCCTCCTAACCCCCCCCCCCCCCCCCCAAGACCTGCCAAAAGTCCCTGTTGGTCCAGCTGGGGTCCAGGGCTCGCAGACAAATCTTTAATAAAAAAGTAAAAATCTAACAAAAACCCCCACCCTCCTGACGCCCCCCAAGACCTCCAAAATTAATTTACTACAACCCCCACCCTCCTGACCCCCCCCCCCCCAAGACCTGCCAAAAGTCCCTGGAGGTCCAGCGGGGGTCTGGGAGCAATCTCCTGGACTTGGGCTGTCGGCTGCCAGTAGTCAAAATAGCGCCGACGGCCCTTTGCCCTCACTATGTCACTGGGGTCGACCAATGGCGGCGGTAGCCCCTGTGACATAGTAAGGGCAAAGGGCTGTCGGCGCCATTTTGACTACTGGCAGCCGACAGCCCAAGTCCAGATCATCGCTCCCGGACCCCTGCTGGACCACCAGGGACTTTTGGCAGGTCTTGGGGGGCGTCAGGAGGGTGGGGGATTTTTGTTAGATTTTTAATTTTTTTATTAAAAGATTTGTCTGCGAGCCAGATGCAGCCATCAAAAGAGCCATATCTGGCTCCCGAGCCATAGGTTCCTGACCCCTGCTCTAAACGTTTAAGTGGTAGTAGGAGCAGAGAGAATCTCTGAAATAAGATGCTCTGGACTGCAGATATGAACAATTGTTCTTTTTTTTTTTTAAATTTCTTTTTATCCTATGTTTCCCCTTCCCGCTGCTGATTCAGGAGGAATTCTCCTTTGAAACTTCACCCTCAGCCTTGCTCTCTGAACAGCAGGGGGTGCGCTTCTGCTGTTCTAGCCGGCTTCCCTCCCTCCCAACGGTCCACTTGACCAAAGTCTTCCAGCCTCCTGTACCACAAGCCTGCATTTTAAAATACATTTTTATAAAATTAGTGGAAACCGCACACAGAGCCATCAAGGACACTAAGGCAGCAGCATGAAGCCCAAACTCTTCCCATCACCCTTTGAGAAGACAGGAAACAAGGAACATATTTTCCGAAAAGATTAGGAAAATTTCTGTTTACAGTCAGTAAAAAGAGAATACAGAAATTATACAATTAATAAGAAAACGTTTTGCAATACCTTTGTCATCTTCAGTCTGCCATGTGCTAGCAATACCAGGTTGAGGAGCAGGCGTGTGAGCATGGTTTTCCAAACAGGGACACGGGGATGAGAGATGGAGGCACGTGCCACTGACAGTCAAGCTTTAGGTGATCAGTGAAGCCAATGAGTTGACAGGAGTTAATTCACATGGCAGCAACACATACACACACACGGTGAAAACAATCAGAATGGATGACCTGCCAAGAGCAGTTAGTAAGCTGAATTCACTGCATTTTTGCCATTAAAAACAAGAGAATGTAAACTGTATCACTTAGAGGGAATGTAAAAAGCTGTGCTTGTCATGTGCTGGGCAGTAAAGCAGAGTTGCTTACCTACAACAGGTGTTCTCCGAGGACAGCAGGATGTCAGTCCTCACACACTGCAGTCCTCATAAATGGGTGGCATCATCAAATAGAGCCCCGACACAGAAATCTTATGACAAAGTTTCTAGAACTTTGACTTTGCACACTGAGCATGCCCTAAACCATGCATCCACACGGGGTCCCTCTCCAGTGTTATAACATAGAACTATATATATATATAAAGAATTAGGAAAAGAACAATTCCGCGGGATGGCAAGTGGGTTTTGTTAGGGTTAACATCATGCTGTCCTTGGAGAACACCTGTTACACAGGTAAGCAACTCTGCTTTCTCCATGGATAAGCAGGATGGTAGTCCTCACACATGGGTGAATCCCTAGCTATAGGCTGTCTCAAATACAAAAAGGGGACCAACAGACATCCAACCAGGTGCCAACAGGCACAACAACAGGGCTGTTAGTAACAGAGAGGGGAGACAGCCTGAACCCAAACAATAAGCCCTAGGCAGGGACTGTTGGGTTCTACACCTCAAACAAGTTCCAAAGGACAGACTGGCCGAACCTACTATCGCATCGGCCATCCCTATCCAGACAATAGTGAGATGTGAATATGTGGAAAGAACTCCACATTGCAGCTTTGCAGATCTCCTCCATGGGAACTGCTCGCAAGTGGGCCACCGATGCTGCCATGGCTTGGACAGAATGAGCCTTGACGTGACCTCCAAGATAAAGTCCTGTCTGTGTATAACAGAAGAAGATGCAATCTGCTAGCCAATTGGATAGTGTCTGTTTGGCGACGGCAATGCCTAACCTATTCCTATCAAAAGAAATAAAAAGTTGGGTGGACTGTCTATGGGTTTCTATCTGCTCCAGATAGAAGACTAAGGCTCAATTGCAGTCCAAACTGTGCAGTGCTCCTTCACCTTGGTGCGAATGGGGCCTAAGAAAGAATATTGGAAGGATGATGGACTGGTTAAGATGGAAGTCCGTCACCACCTTAGGCAGGAACTTAGGGTGCATACGCAAGACTACCCTGTCATGATAAAACTTAGTGTAAGATGGATAAGTCACTAAGGCCTGGAGCTCGCTGACCCTGCACGCTGAGGTGACCGCCACCAAAAACATGACCTTCCAGGTCAGGTACTTCAGGTCACAAGTGTGCAGCGGCTCAAAAGGAGTTTTCATCAGCTGAGCTAACACCACGTTGAGGTCCCAAGACACAGTGGGAGGCCTTAGGGGAGGCTTCATCTGAAGCAAGCCTCATATGAATCCTACAACTATAGGCTGTACAGAGATGGGCATACCATCTACATCTTGGTGGTATGAGCCAACTGCACTGAGATGAACTCTTAATGGATTTGGTTTTTAAGACAGCATCTGATAGTGCAGAAGGTAATCAAGTAGTTTTTGTGTGGGCAGGAGGAAGGATCTAGGGCCTTCTGCTCACAGAAAATCTCCTCTATGTCAGACCATAGGACTTTCTAGTGGAAGGCTTTCTAGAAGCCACCAGGACCCGAGATGCATCTTCTGAGAGATTGAGCAGTTGCAGATTTAACCTCTCAACATCCAGACCATGAGCGACAGGGCCTGGAGATTGGGATGGTTTGATCATCCGTGATGAGATCTGGGGAATTCCCAAGACTGATCAGTCTCCAGATGGTCAACTCCCTTAGAAACCAGACTTGTCTTGGTCAATAAGGGGCTATGAAGATCATAGTCCCCTTGACCTTGCGAAGCTTTAAGAGAGTCTTCGCCACTAAGGGAGTCGGAGAATACGTGTACAGAAGACCTTGCCCCAACCACGGGCAAGGGCATCTGAGGCTGGTTTGTCGTCTGACCTGTACAGGGGGCAGAACAGAGGCACCTTCCTGTTGCAAAGGGAAATGAAAAGATCTATGTCAGGGCTCTCCCAGAGGCAGAATATCCCAATCACTACCCATTGGTGCAGGGACCATGTGTAGGATCTGAAGGTTCGACTCAACCTGTCCACTACCACTTTCTCAGTCCTGGCCAGGTACGTTGCCTGAGCACCATCCCATGGGTCAGGGCCTATGACCAGATCTGGACTGCTTCCTGACACAGGAGGTATGATCCCGTGCCTCCCTGCCTGTTGGATCAGGGAGCTTTCACCGAAGCTCCAGGAAGTTAATTTGACAACAGCTTTCCTGAGCAGACCAGACACCCTGTGTGCTGAGCCTATCTACATGAGCTCCCCAGCCCACGGTAGACGCATCCATGGATAGGACAATTTGGATTAGAGGACTTTGAAAAGAGATCCTCCGTTCCAGATTTGAAAGTACTTGCCACCAGGTCAAGTCCCAGTGAGACTCAGATGTCATCCTAGAGGTTCTGCGTGGTCTGGCACTACTGCGACCTCAGTCCATTGGACTCTGCGCATGTGTAATCGTGCTAAAGGAGTGACATGGATGGTTGCGGCCATATGGCCCAACAGCCTGAATGTGTGCCAGGCTGATACCTGCTGGCTCTGTTGAATCTCTGCTGCAATGGTTGTCAAAATGACAGCCCTTTGATGAGGCAGGAAGGCCTTGACCTGAGCCATATCTAGCAGGGCTCCTATGAAGTCCAATTGATGGGTTGAGATGCGACTTTGGGTAGTTGATGACGACCTCTAGTGACTCCAATACCTGAATGGTCAAGCGAATGAACTTGACGGCTCCTGCCTGAAATGTGTTCTTGACCAGTCAATGGTCCAGATAGGGGAAGCATGCACCCCCAAGTCTGCGGAGTTGTGCTGCCACCACGACCAGGCAATTTGTGAAGACTTGTGGGGCTGAAGCTTGCCCAACCAGCAACACCCGGTACTGGAAGTGCTGTTTCCCCACCACAAATTGGAGATGCTTCCTGTGATAGGGGCGTGTGTATGCATCCTTTAGATTAAGGGAGCATAGCCAGTCCCCTCTTTGCAAAAGGGGGATCAAGGTGTCCAGGGAAACCATCTTGAACTTTTCCTTTTTAAAAATGTGTTCAAGGCCCTTAGGTCTAGAATGAGATGGAATCCTCCTCTTCTCTTTGGAATCAGGAAGAATCTGGAGTAGAATCCTTGCCCTCTTTGCCCTGGTGGGACAGGCTCAACTGCTCTGGCCATTAAGAGGGAGGAAAGCTCCTCCTCTGATGCCCTACTGGCCCCCAACATAGGGCAATTTGGCGGGACACCCAATAGATTCAATTGTACCCTTGACTGATGATGGAAAGAACCCACTGGTCTGAGGTTATACTGGGCCACTGGTTCGCGAAGAACTGAAGCCTACCCCCAACCAGAGGGTCCAATGTCCCGAGTATAGGTGATTGGCCTATGTTGCCTACGACGCAGTCAAAACCCCTTCTCTGGAGTTGACTGAGGTACCAGCTGGGGCTTGGGGGGGCTCTCTGTTGCCTGGGACGGACATGGGAACCCCGATGGTTTTGACGGGAGCGAGTGAGCAAAGATTAGTATTTCCTCTGGAGAAAGAAAGACTTCCTTTGTCCCGTTCTCGCTGGCCTCCTAGAAGAGGATGGGTCTGCTGTGCTGGCAGAGAGTTTTTGGAGGGTTTCATGGAGGTCCAAGAGCTGGGCCATCACGTCCCTCATTCTGTCTCCGAAGAGATTCTCCACAGTACACAGCACGTTGGTGAATCGTTCTTGTACTTCTGGCTGCCAATTCCCACTGCAGAGACCCTTGATGCCATCTTGAAAAAAACAGAGTAGATCGCTCGGACCTTGTGTTTTCCTCACGTCAGGACCTTATACACCAGCAACATGAGGGTGCCCTGATGCTGTTGAGGCAGCTATTCAGCCACCTCCTGCACCTGCTTCCATATGTCCTGTGAGTACTGGCTCATGTAGAGCTGATAGGAAGCAATGAGGGTAATTAGCATGGCTCCTTGAAATACTTTCATCCAAAGAGCGTCCATCGCTCTGTAGACCTTCCCTGGGGGTGTCAAGATATGGGTCCAAGAACGATTGGCTATCTTGAGAGAGGATTCAAACACCGACTGGTGAGATAGCTGACTCTTATCGAATCTGGCAGCCTTCTGGATGAGGTAGATCCTGTCAGGCACTGTGAGAGGGTTCCCATATCTTCTGCAGCAGCTTCTTAAGGATCATGTGTACCAGGACCGTCACAATCTCCTTAGGAGGCTCCACGAACTGGAGGATCTCAAGCATTTTGTGCCTGGCATCCTCCTCCATCAGCAACTGAAATGGGATGACTTCCTCCATCACCCTCACAAACCCTGTGAAGGTTAAGTCCTCAGGCAGACTTCCTTCGCTCTTCTGGAGAGGAGACACTCAGTGTCTTCGGAGGAGGACGCCAAGTTAACCTCCTCTAGGGGTCATAGGGACCCTCAACAGGACTATAAGCCACATGGGAAGGGGCTTTAGATGCTCAATTCTGTTGCCATCGGTTCCACAGGTTCAATGCCCTGCAGTGCCCGTTCCACTGCTAGCTGGACTTGCCGAACCAGCTCCTCCTTGAACGTCACTGATGCCAACACCGACTGGGAAGAAGGAGGGCTGGCCAGATCTTCTTCGGATCTGCAAAGCAGATCAGTGACTGGCATTAGGATTGGTGGAGACCGTCACGGACCCACAGCACTGATGGGAGGACTGGTGTTCCTCGCCGCGGGGTGACTTCAGGGGCTATCATAGCATGAGCTGGTACCTCCCCCTGTCCAGCACTGTGCATAGATTGGGACCGGTGCTAATGCTTCTTCGGCTTCCCTCGATGCTTGGCACAGTCCTTTTCCAGTGCTGAGGCCGATGAGGAACCAGACATCCTCAGCCTGGAAGAGATCTATGATGGTTGGTCTCTGGCGCCCTTATCCGCCGGTAGCACTGACGGAACCTACGGTCCCCACCGATGTTGATGGGATAGTGTCCATAGGTGCGGCTCCAAGGTCCATCGATGAAGACACTGCTGATGCCAAGGTCTTCTTTGGTTTGAAGAATTGTTACATCTCATCGAGCATAGGTAGATGTCTTTTCGGGGCATTTATGCACATAAGCAGCAACCCCGGACATCATGAGATGCCCCAGGCAGAGGATACATATCTCATGAGGATCCGTAATGGACATGGTCCTCAGGCACTGGAAACATCGCCGAAAACCGGACGTGGCCATAACAGGATGAATTAAAAGGGCCGCAAAATCAAAACCAATGGTGGCGGACGTCGATGGGGTAAATCGATCGCAAAAGGAAACTTACCAGAAGTGTTGAAAACCTTGACTAGGAACACTATGGGAAAGCACTTAGAGGGACCTGGCATCGAACACCTTGAAGAAAATCCATGAAAAATCAGAGAAAAAGGATAGTTTTCCACAAGACCAAAAAACAGCCAAAGTGAGTTCTCTCACACCGCGATGCTTACAGCTCCGCGGAAAAAGACTAGAGAGTGAACCCCTGTGGATGCGTGGTTTAGGGCATGCTGGGCAAGCTCAGTATGCCAAATCAAAGTTCTAGAAACTGATATAAGTTTTCCGGGTCGAGGCTCCATCTGATGATGTCATATATGTATGAGGACTACTGTCTTGCTTGTCCTCAGAGAAACATATGCACACACATGGCGGGAACAGCAGCCACCTTCAGAGAAGGACACAAGCAACCTCCCATGGAATGGGATCAGATTGATTCAGGTGCTGGTGATTTCCGACATCATACCCACTATGGTCCAGAGAAAGAGGAGACTTGCGACTCCCTTGCAAAATGGCTGCTCCCATTTCAAAAAACAATATAATTAGGGCTTCTGTTTCCAAGTGATTCTAATTTATAAATTTAGGTATTTATTTTGACAGCTATTTTAGAATTTAAATGTAGATACACCTAATTAGTGGTGGCGGTGGTGGGGGGGGGGGGGGTGTGGTTATCCCTCCCCCAAAAGCTCATTTCTACCACTCTCTGGAGTCCCTCGCTTGGTTATTCTGTCCTCTTAGCCACAGCTCTGAAGCTCACCATCAGGACCAGAAGGAAATGAGGATGCCCTTCAGCAAATAGGAACTTGTGAAGCTTGAGGAGCCATCAGCACAGAAAAGGTACAGAGATAAAGCAGCAGGCCTAAGGTAGGAGGGGGTGGGAGGATGAACAGAGATTAAAGGGCAAGGGGGATGAGGGGTTGGAGCAAGAGGATCATGTTTTTTGTTTTTTTTAACATGTCAAATTTCAAACTGTTTTTTTCATTGGTTAAAACCTGAAAACAGAAGCCCTAAACATAACAATACAATTATTAATGGGAATGTAGAGCAAGTTTTAATACTTATAAGTAAAGACTGTACAATACAGTGAGTATAATTACAATTTCCTTCTTTGTGTGTTGTATCCACTGTATCATTAATAGTGATCTCTCAAACCCAGTCCTTAGGACCCAGCCAAGCCAGTGGGATTTTCAAGATATCCACAATAAGCATGTGCAAGAGATATTTGCATGCACTGCCTCTATTACAGGGAGACAGATCTCGACTGTATCCTATTATGGATATCCTGAAAACCAGACTGGCTGGCTGTGTTTCAAAGACAAGGCTGATAAATGCTGCTCTAGATATTGACAGGGAACTGGAAAATGGGTAGAGCTTCTGGAAGACTAAGATTTGGAGAAATAAAAAAAAAAACCAACAGTGTCACCATACGTCCCCCTTATAATCACTACAGTGCTGTCAGAATAGCTTCCTGGCCAGTGACATGATCCAGCTGAATATATGTCAAATCCTCCTGGACCCCTGGGCAGCAGACGCAGCCTCTATTACCCCATGTCAGGGTGCTGGCATCATCTCATGTCTGGATTTTATGAAGGCAGCACCACAGGGGCCCATCCACCATGGTATACTATTTTGGCACTGGGAATTTTAAGGATATCTGCAGCAGGTGGGTGACAGATTACTTGAGGCTCATGTTGGAAACGGGTTTTTAGCAGCTTATGGAATGCCTGTCATAACAAATGATCTTGATAAGAAAATCACTAGAGCTGCAAATACATCCGCTGGGCGCCACCCACCTTTCCTGCCGCCTAGCAGATGGTAACTAAAGGGCGGATTTATCACAAGTTTTACTCTGGTTCAGAAGCTTGCAGTCATCTCTTTTCCCTTGTACCACAAGCCTTTATGGCTCCCACTAGCCTGAGAGTGGGCCCTTGTGGGAGAGGTGAACTCATGCCTCAGTCCAGGAGTTATTACTTTCTCAAGCACAACTCTGAGGCAAAAAAACAACCAAACAAAACAACCCCAAAACAGATCTGAGGTAAGGAGAGAGAGGCAGTTTGAAGCAGTAAAGAGCAGGCCACAAACAAACGTAACAGTGTTATGAAAGCTAGTGGATCCATGCAAAACATCCACAGATTTTAACAGAAGGGAAGCAGTTCTTACTTACCAAATCTGTAATCTAATTTTCTTCCCTCTTAGTTCTACTGTTTTGATTTTAAAATCAACACCTACAATTAAGATATAATAGACAAAAAGGGGGAGAATGAGAAGCACAAAAAAATGAGGGGTCATATTTAGAAAAAAAGCCCACACATTTCTACTTACTTACTAATGCACGATTTAACTGAGATATATTCTGGCACATCAGCAAATCCAAATATTACATAAATTGCCAGGGGCTAACCGGTATAATGTCTCTCCCACACAGTACAGGAGGAGGTTTATCTATATATATATTTTTTTTTTATTATTATTTTATTCTCTTTTACCTTTTTAAACTAGGGACCTGGAAATATGGCACACGAGTAATTTGTAATCTATACCGCCCATATTTCTCTTTATCGTGCCCTTCTGTAAACCGCTGTGATGGTATTTAACTTAACGACGGTATAGAAAATTTTTTAAATAAATAAATAAAATAAAAATATATTTCTCAGATTGAGATGCGAGCTGACGAGTGGAGGTTTTAGCCCTTTAAAAAGTGGAGGTGCCAATGGTTTTCATGTTCTCCATTTTTAGTGCATGGTGGAGAAGCTGGAACAAATCAAAGCTCCTCTGCAACCTAATGAGAATTGCTGTAGCCCTGAGCTGCCCTCTGTGGCCTGGCCAGGTGGAACAGAGCCGAAGATGCTGGAAAGTGTAGGGGGTTGGTGGGGGGCGGGGAATGCAAAGGAAAGCAAAAAAAAAAAATATATATATATATAAAACAGACAAAAAAAAACCCTAAGACAAAAAATAAGCAAACAAAAACAAACTTTCCCCGACTCCTAGAAGATTTTGGCTGGCACCTGAGTTTAATATTTTTCCACCCTGCTTTGCATTCATGAAGAGCATAGGGTGAAAATCAGACAGGGCAGCGCTTAGCACACTATAGGGAAGACTACAACTTCCAAGTACGTATTGCTTAGAATATAATTTTTATTTAGGATCCAACTCAGAATGTAGAACATCTTTGTACAAATTAAGCATTTATTTTATCAATTAAACATGATTCATTTTTATAAATTTTATCACGACTAATATTTCAAACAGTTATTCAGTTATTTCTAGATGTCTACATTGACTTAATAGAGCAATCAATTGAAAAGCTGCACAGATTTCTCAAATCTTAACAGCTAATTCTCTGAACTTTTCCACATAAATTAGGAGTTAATATTCATTTTCTTACCACACAGATAAACAATCAGTGATTGTATCTCATACACTCTCTTTCTCTCTCTCTCAAGCAAACAGCCTCTGTGTTGGGCAAGAAAAGGAACATCAGTGTCACCAGCTGGAGGCTTGTCACAGGAGATAAGCAGAGAGGCTGCCTTGATATAGAAATCTTCAGCTCAATGAATCGACAAAAGAATCTCCAGTCAGCATCTGTCTTCAAACACAGGTAGGAATTCAAGCAGTTTGTGTGTTTAAATATGAGCGGTGGCACTGCTGGTCTCAAGGGTATGGCCATTGGCTGGCTGGGTCCTGGGATGAAGACAGGCTTCGATGCTAGTGGCAGCCCAGAATTTTATTTTACAGGAAGTAAACAGGCAGCGGGCATGCATATGAATAAGGGCTAAGCACAGCTTTTGATTGGAGGATTCTCATCTTTTTTGGACTTTTTTTTTTTTTTAACCTAGATGACCACATAGTGTTTGGGAATGCTTAAAAGATCAGCAAAATCCAATCTGTGTCAAGTTCTTGGTTTCCGATAAGGCCAGAGGTATACCAGTTTTGGAGTCTTGTAATAAAGCATATAGCCTTGTTTTTCTATAATGTCCGCATTTTCCAGGTCTTAAGGCATAGTGGAAAATCCAAAGTCCTTGCCGTTCTTCCATCTTCATTAGACCAAGAGCCATGTTCACTGAGCCAAACTCATAATTGTGACATACTGCGCCTACAAATCACAAATTTCCACTGTAACCAGTGTGGCAGCCTAGAGTTCCACATGCCAAAGCAAAAGGCCACAAAAAGCACTACAATTTGAAACAGAAAATAAATATGATTTTGAGCCTCACTGCAGTTCTTCTTGGCAAAATACCCTTGATTTTACATTAATGCAGCATGGAACTCAGGGAAAGCCACTGCCAGAAACAAGGAACCAAAGCAGTTATTTATTGGCAGAAGTAAAATCTATCAAGGGTTGTATACTGGTGGGTCTGGAGAAAACAGGTGACCAGCCAAAGGCACACGACTCTCTGTAGACTAACAATTATGGAGCCTGATTTCTTTTCCACACTCAGACTGACTTTTATATTTTTAAAACATGGTCTATTGTATCCAGTCACACCCTTCACAGAATTATCACTTCTCCCACACAAGATTCTTAAGTCATTGGGACTTAAAATAAATCAATAATAATTTTATGCTGAGAGTACTCAAGGCATTACAATCAATTGGGGCAGACTGGTCTATCGGGGCTTCGGGAATGCCCCGGTCGACCAGTCAGCCTAACCACTTGGTTGGTATTAGTCACAGTTGCTCCAAGCCTGTGGAGTCACTGTGCCCAACACTACCCTGCAGCAGCTCTTCTCTCCGTTAAAGGATGCCTTTCAATGTTCGGTCTGGCAGCCATGCTGGCCATGGGGCATATGCTCCCTCTCTCCTCAATGAGCAGGGGTACATGGCAGCAGCATGGGCCTGGAGCTGGGAGTTGCCCCCACTCTCTTCACTTACACCTCCTGCCCCACACCTCTCCCACAAATAAAGTGCCACGACACGGGAAACACTTCTGCCACTTCCCCTAGCATCCTGCCTCACTCTGTTCCCTGCTGGCGGGACAGGGATGAAGAAAACAACTGCGGGCCGCTGGCAGGAATGAAAAAAAGTTGGTGCCCAGCTGAAGGCTGCCGCCGGAACCCAAACCAGCGGGGCCAAAGACTGGAGCTGCAGGCCGCCTGCAGGGCAGAAGACCGAAGCTGTAGGATGCCGGCGAGGAAGAAGACCGAAGCTGCAGGCAGCCACTAGAGTCCAAGCTGGCAGGGTGTAAAAACAACTGTGGATCATGGGGGGGTGGGGGGGGAAGAGCTGTTCAGCTGCGGAAGGCCAGCGGGGTGAAGACAGGAGATGCAGACCAGTGGGGCTGAAGAAAGGGGAAGGAGGCAGACTGCATGATGAAGAAAAAGCTGAGGCACAATTGTGAGAGCAAGGTGTTTGTTTGTGTGTGCATGCTTGAGAGGGAGTGTGCTTTGCTTCTGTGTGAGACAGGGAGCCTACTATGTGTGTATGTGAAAGAGGGAGCATGCTTGTGTGTGAGAGAGAGAGAGAAGGGAAGGTTCTGTGTGTGTGTGTGTGAGAGAGAGAGAGATGAAGGTGCTTCTGTCTGCATGTGAGAGAAAGAGAAAGCTGCGTGTGTGTGTGTGAGTGAGGGAGAGAGAGAGGAAGGTGCTTCTGTCTGTGCGTGTGTGTGAGTGAGAGAGGGAGGGAGGGAAAGAGAGAGAGAGGAAGGTGCTTCTGTGCGGGTGAGAGAGAGGTGCTTCTGCTGTGTGTGTGTGCGTGAAAGACAGAGAGAGAGGAAGATGCTTCTGTCTGCGTGTGTGAGAAAGAGAGAGAAAGGTGCTTCTGTCTGTGTGTGTGTGTGAGAGAGAGAGAAAGAAAGAGAGGAAGATGCTTCTGTGTGTGTGTGAGTGTGTGTGAGGGGGAGAGAGAGGGGAAGCTTCTGTGTGTGTGTGTGTGTGAGAGAGAGAGAGATGAAGGTGCTTCTGTCTGTGTGTGTGTGTGTGTGTGTGAGAGATGAAGGTGCTTCTGTCTGTGTGTGTGTGTGTGTGTGTGTGAGATGAAGGTGCTTCTGTCTGTGTGTGTGTGTGATGAAGGTGCTTCTGTCTGTGTGTGTGTGTGATGAAGGTGCTTCTGTCTGTGTGTGTGTGTGTGTGTGTGTGTGATGAAGGTGCTTCTGTGTGTGTGTGTGTGTGATGAAGGTGCTTCTGTCTGTGTGTGTGTGTGTGATGAAGGTGCTTCTGTCTGTGTGTGTGTGTGATGACGGTGCTTCTGTCTGTGTGTGTGTGAGAGAGAGAGAGAGAGAGAGAGAGAGAGGAAGGTGTTTCTATCTGTGAGTGTGTGTGTGTGAGAGAGAGAGAGATGAAGGTGCTTCTGACTGTGTGTGAGAGGGAAGGAGTAGAAAATTTGTGCATCCACTTCTGGTGTGCTAATCCATGACATTTAGGATGACTAGAAAACTAACGATCTCAGGTATGGAGAGCACAAGATTTTGTATCCTTACTTTTAATTATTGGGTGTTATTTGATATGTCTCCCAAACACCAAAACATATTTCAAAACAGAAAATTAAAAAAACAAGTTAAATATTGGATATTCTAATCATCTGTTTTGAAATATTTGTTCATTTTTTAGTATGGTTTTACTTTATATTTTATTTTTCTTTGTTTTATTATTTGATATTTTGTGAGGAACGATGTTTCTGCTTTTCATATAGTGTGTCTGGTTTGCAGTGGTTTCCAATTCAGTTTTCGCACATTTCTATTTCTATTTTATGGCAACTAGAATCAAAAGTTGCTAGATGGTGTTATGCTCAGGCTTGTGAACCCTTGGGCCGACGGAAGGATGGAATACCTTAGGAGGAAGATCCGTAGGTTCTCCCGTCGGGTGGCGAGGCAGGAACAGAAGACGTGACCAGCTGACCCTCGGCACTGGAGACAGAGGCGACTGTGGAGGCAGACGAAGAGTTGTGACGTAGAGGAAAGGAACTGTGTCTTCGCCACTGGAAGCTCGCGGTCCCCACAGGAGGAGCCCGTAGGGACCCGGGCCACTGGGACTTAGGTCGGCCCTTGGAGACGATGGTCAAGAGGAAGTCCAAGGTCATGTGCCAGAGGGTCGTCGCTTACCAGTCCGAGGTCACACACCGAGGGATCATGGCTTGCCAGTCCGAAGTCACACACCAGGAGTCACCGCTAGCCGATCCGAAGTCACACACCAGGAATCACCGCTAGCCGATCCGAAGCCAGGAACCAGGAACACCAAGACAAGATGGGAACAAGGATCCGAAGTAGAAGAACTCACTGAAGCAAGCAGACCTGACTAACCCAAAAGTTGCCAAGTCGAGGAATGAGCAGAGGAAGCCTCCTTTTATACTTCCTCTGCTCTGGCTCATAGGGAACAGCTGAACCTGGTTAAAGGGATCAGGTCCCTTTAAATCTAATGAGGAGGTGCGGCCTCATGCCTAAAGATGGCGGCAGCCATCTTAGATTTCCTCCACGGAGGAAATACTGCAGGATGCTGCGAGGGAGGAGCGGGGACGGCTCCCCACCCGGCGGCCAGAGCGGGGACCCGTGCTGAAGCAATGGGCATCGGGGTCAGGGGTCTCCCCCGGAGTTCCCGCGGCAGGTCGCGGGCAAGGTAGGGGGCCACGCTCATGGCCTACCACGAGCGCGGAACACAACAGGTGGTGGATATTTTTATTCTTATTAGTTATTTAGTGTGTCTCCCGTTTTGAAATATTTATTGGTATTTGGGGAAGTACAAACTTCCAAATGAGTTTTTATTTGTTGAATGTTCTATCATCAGCTATTCTGAAGTATTTCTTTGTTTCTTTTAGTATGGTTTTATATTTATTGATTTTGTTTCATGTTTTATGAGGAATGGTTATGTTTCTGTTTATCCTTTGTTGCTCTACATACAGATTCTAGCTTTTTCTGGTTTTCAGTTCTGGTTTACTTACGGAATAGCCACTACTATTAATTGCATCAGTAGCATGGGATCTTCTTGGTGTTTGGGTACTTGCCAGGTTCTTGTGGCCTGGTTTGGCCTCGGTTGGAAACAGGATGCTGGGCTTGATGGACCCTTGGTCTGACCCAGCATGGCAATTTCTTATGTACGGTCTCTTTATTCTGAATTTGGTAAGGGTCTGTGGGTTCTGCCTGTGCCAAATGGAGATGAGTATGCTGTTAGGGTGTAGTTTCTTTGTTGGGATCTATAGCAGCATGGCTTTTTTTAGTTTTTCCTAATAGGATGTGTCTCGGTTTTTTAGGGTAATAGTTGCAGTGTTGTCTTTTCATAGGTAGGGTTGTTACTGTTAAGAGTGTTGGCAATTAGTGCTTTTTTAGTATACGAGGTTTCCTTTGTTGTTAATTATAATTTAATTTACTCATAGCTTTCTGAGTGCCAAGCCCATACTCGGTGCGTATTACAATAGACCTAATGACATATGGGTTCCAAGCATCTTTTTACTTTTTTCTTGCAGGAATTTCTGGTTGGCACCACAGCAGTGCATGTAAATACAGAAGACTGTACTACGAATGTACTTTTTTCATGCAAACTCTTATTACAAATGCATACTTTTTAATTGGGTGTGCGGAGGGTGGAGCTTGGGCTGGAGCAAGGCTATAAGATTCTTTTAGGGTGCCCAATGCCCTGGCTGCACTGACTCCACGTGAGAAAGCAGAATTCTATCTGGCGTTGTGCTGTCATATAATCTTGACTAGGGATTAATTTTTCTTTTTCTTAATCCCTGGAGGAAGCCGGAAGTATGGATCACAGCTGGCACCCCTCCTCCCAAGGAGTCGGTAGGCAGAGCAGAGCCTGTGGCAGTGTTTCCCAACCTAGTATGCCTCCAGATCTGATCAGGTGTGCCACGGAAAAGTCATCATGACCTGATGTTCTTATGTTCTTATGATGCTCTCTGATCCAGGGCACCACCTGGGCTCTGCTCTCAGCATCTTCCAGCAACAAGACACACCAGCAGTGGCTCTTAAACTGATGGGAACTTTCTGAGATCATGTAATCATGCATGCCTCTTTTAGCTACAGTATAAACCCTGGAGTATGGTAATTAGTGGGCAGCAAGCGGGACCCAGATAGCTGGCACCCACTTTGTGCAGGATACAGTGAACACAGCCCCTCATCTTCCCTGTCTGAATCCTTGAAGCCTCTGTCTTATCCTCAGGCTGAGTAAGTCAGATAGAGCTTCTGTCTGAGGTGGCTAGGCTGAGTTCTGAGAGGGGCAGCTGGCTGTGGAACGAGCGGGTCTCCTGGAGCGTGAGGGTGCTAAGAAGGGTTGAGAAAGGGAAAGGGCGAGGACTGCTTCAGGCTGAGAAGGGCTGGTAACAGGAATCAACTTTTACATAATGACGGGGCAGTGCTGGGGCACGGAGTACTCACTGAATGAGCACATGAGCAATAGCACACCACCAAATGTCTTTATCTGACTGTGTGTGTCTGAGTCACTGGCTGGCAGTATGGTTGTCTCATTACTTGGCAACTGGTTCAAGAACTATTTTGGTTGGCAAAAGACTAATACCAGACCAGAAATCCAGGATATATGAGAAATGTTACCAAACTGGGGGGGAGAGGCAGAAGAGTGACCGATTGCATGGACAGAAGTAGGTCTGCAGCTCAGTTTGTTCACCCTTGCTCTAGGACAGTGGTTCCCAACCCACCCCCTAGCCAGTCAGGTTTTCAGGATATCCACAATGAATATGCATGAGGGAAAATGTCCCCAGGACAAGGCTGGGAACCACTGCTTTAGGATGTGCTCTACTTAGTCGGTTAGGAAAAAAACATGAAATGTATGTTGGGCGATTGTTCTGTATGAGTTCTGCCAGGCGCCAGGTGATGCGATGGTAATTCTCAATGATTGGCTTGGTCTGCTTGTTGAAGCACGAGCTGCACAGCATGAGTGAGTCAGATATTCAGTGGGCTGGTTTTTTGAAGAAATCACCCTGGCTGATTACATCCTGCAATCGGCCCCTGCAACCAATAAATTACAACACAAAACATATATGATAAAGGTGGTGCAGGAATAGCTTTACTGCGGAATATAACACGTGCCAATGTAGCTGATTAAAATCAAAATGAGTCCTTCACAAGGCCTGATGTACCTATCAAGATGAATACAATGGACTTCTTGGTTTCTTCCACACTAATCAACTGTATAAATAAAATTACCCTTGTCACTGAGAATAGTAACGTATTCTCTTCCTCTTCTCTCACAGTCTGGACCACTAAAGTCAAATTCTTTTTCCAAATTTCATCTCACATACTTTTTCCATTCTGCATACCCACCCCCACCCCAATACTCCTCCGCTTCCTGGTGGCAATGCCTGTAGTGTGAGATGGAAGCATTATCACTGGCAAACAAAAATCTATATTTGAAAGAGATTAACCACAAGACCCAAATGTTAGGTCCCTCAAAAGAACCTCCCCCTCTCTCTCAAACAATGTTCCATCAGAATACTCATTTTCTGCAGCGGGCGAGAATCAGAACTGACACAAACCATGTATACCACTTTACTGTGTCCCACTTGCAACTGCAAAGCACCGCTATAAAGTGCACCTCCCTCACCCTCCACCGCGCTTAACAAACCAGATGGATGCACTGCAAACTCTTGCATTCTAATCCGCAGGGCGCGGAGTCACAGCGCCAGAATCGGTATCAGACGCCGCTCCGGGATGGCGTCCATCACTGGAAAGTAGCAAGAAGCTTTCCGCAGGGAGATCATATTGGGATTCTTCTTTGGTTTAGCCATAGAATTCGCTCCAGGAACTCCCAGCGTCTTCAGGGTCTGGGAAACCAGGGCCGGCAATTCTTCTCTGTGAAAGAACCGTAACATGGGTCAATATGGTTCCAACTTAGGGGGGAATTTCCCCATCTTCCAAGGCATCTGGGTCCTCCTCTTCATCCGTGCTCTCTGGGACCCCACCAGGGATACCCTTGGTAAGGCGAGGCACGCCTCGGGGTCTGCCAGTAGGAATGGGAGAGGGAGGGGTCACCGGCTGAGATTACGTTCGGACAGGGGCCAGACAGACAGCATACTGCACCTGTACAAAGGCTTGCAGCCCCTGGAAAAACTCCACCCAAGAGAAGGGAGTCGGATCCATGCCTAGTCCAGGAGGTACTGGGGTGGGCCCAGCTGAATTTCCCTTTCCCACAGATGACCCAAGCAAGGGTATACTCAGGTCTGGCATACTGCCAGTTAAGGCTATGACCAACCCATCATCTAAATGGGAGGAGGCTGGCTTAGCAAAGTCTGACAAGGCCAACTCTCCTTGGGCTTCCTTACAGTGCTGACATACGTTGGAGTCCAGGACAGGCTGTAAAGCCCTAATATGACAAGCAATGCAGAGAGCAAGGCGCTTAGATTTCTTGGTTGCCGGCGCCATTGGCAGCGGAGGCTGTGTGTTCAATCGGTTTGAGCTTAAAAATGTATGCGTATCGAGGCGCATGCAGTCCGTTGGCACAGCCTTCCTGAATCGCTCACTTTCGAAGTTGTGCACTCAGGGACGCAACTGATGTTATTCACACCGCTGATGCACTGTGCGCACTGAAGGCCTATGGAGGGCAATACAGCACACACAGGAAACGCGCGCAAGATGATGCAGCCGTGGCCTACCACATGATGTGCCGACCAAGCCTATAGCAGGGCGTAGCCCACTGGGGGCTGCTCAACCCGCTCAGAAGCCAAATTCCCCTTACACCAACAGGAGCGGGAACGTTGAGCACGGAGACTAGGGAGAGCCCTACTGAAAATACCTCTAATCGTCTCTAAATCGAAGGTGAATCTTTTTTTTTTTTACTTACCTGGGCTCTGCACTTACCGGCTGAGTAAAGAGATGGTCTCCAGCTGCGCCTCACTTGGCTTCCTGCATCCGCTGCCTAAGCAGCAAAGTCCATACCGGGAACCGGCTACTGGACCAAGGCACACCTCTAAGGGATCTCGGAAATCGCCTCTGCAATTCTCAACTGGGAGAGGGACCTTTAGGTCTCATCGCAGTAAAGCGGGGCTCAATTTTCTCTAATTTAAAATGCAGAATTTCTCTTTCCAAAAAGTACAATAATCCCCACAGGGAGAGGTATGTCCACCATCTGCTGGAGACGGAGAATACTGGAGAGCTGAGATCACTTTAGGGGTATAAGTCCTGTGACGTCAGCTTTGCAACTTGATTCAGTCTCCATCTGCTGGCAGGGGAGCATAACCCATTAGTCCTGACTCCCATCTGGCTTCATGCTAGGAAAACAAAACTATACTTAATTAAAAAAAAAAAACCAAAAATACAAAAACCCTATTCTACTGCTACATCACAAATATAGCGACTAAGCAGCCACACAGCATCCAACAAGATGACAAGGTAGAAAGGGCCTCATCGTAGAAGGGTCTGCAGCCAGCGAGAGAATAGGGCAAGACAGGAACTTGCTTTCTCCAGGGCTCTATGAATCCCTCTCCAGGCTGCTCAGAGAGACCTATGTTTTCTTTACCTATTATAACAAAGCTTTTTGTCTTTCATGGGCTTTTCGGGGTCTCTTGTTCAAAGGCTCGGTGTGGTATCCTACTAGGTGAACAAAAAAATGCAGATATGCTGAGCTGCAACATGACCAGGTTTCTAGAAGGAGATTTTTTTTTTTAACTTTTATTGCTTTTACAATGAATAACCAACTTTTCCAAAAAATGATCAATATGAAATCATACAATTTTTTAAATCATTTTTACATAAACACATAAAAATATACCATCAAACACACCACCCCTTCTTAGCCCACTAATTCCTAGCCACAGCCACACTACTCACCTATAAGCCAGCAAAACTGATATTTCTCAAAGCCCAACAGTAAAGTCAGAATATCCTCCATTCTATTGCATGCTTAATGCAGTTACTGGCAGGCACTCGAGTGCTGTTTGAAGGAATTGTAACTTGTCTTTTTGGCTACAAATCCAACCTGGATAATGTGCAACCCCTTATAGGAGACCTGTCCACCAATATGTATAGAATTGTGAATGCCCTGTAACCCGGATAAAAATTCAATGACCAGCTGAATATAACCGTGCTAGATTTTAGAGGTATTTTGCAAGTGACAAAGCTACTTCTAGGGCACCAGCTAGAAAAAGAGCCTAGGACTTACCATGGATGTCTAGCCTGCTATGAAAAGAATGGGACTGTCTTCAAGTGGATGGAGTGAAAGTTTTGCGTGGCTGCTGTCAGTCACTGAAAGGCCAATATAATGATGTGTAGGCACTGAAATGTAGCTACCACAAGCAGGAGAGTCTGGTGTGTCATCAGAGGTGTGTAAGGGCTGTAGATAATTGGATTCCCATGGGACTAAGTGAGTTGGTTTAAAATGCAGACCTGGGCTGGATGTGGCCCATGGGGGGGTGTAGCTTGGGGACCCCTGGGTTAAAGCAATGGCAGGGGTTCTACAGTGATACTTGTTTTTCTAACTGTGACAGCTGATCAATGTCATATCTTTAAAAAAAACCCAAAAAATAAAACCCACATACACAGGCAGGTGACCATGAGGTCTTTCATTGCTCTACCATTACTAAGCAGTCACACACAACTTGGCCCAAATCCAGGGAAACTTTCTAATCTGTATTTGCAATAAACCTTCCCCTATCCCTTCCAAGATAGGACCAGTGTCAGCAAAGTGTCTTGTGACAGTAACAAGGCTATACAAAGAGCAGCAGTGAGTGAATAGAGTCCTCCTCCATGCCTCTGGTTTGGAATAGCTGTGCAGACAGAAGTCTCCGACTCTAAAGTTTGGGATGAGACATTCATTTACTGATATTATATCTAAAGACCGAAGGAGTTTGGGAAGCCAGCTTTGCACTTTTGTGTAAGAAGTGTCCTCAACCCAGACCTGGAGTCTCACCTAAGAGGTCAGTCTCTTCATGATATCCACAGTGAACACGTTTGTGATAGATTCGCTTACATGGGTGTGCACAAACATCTCTCATGAGCAGCCCAAAACCCAGACCTGCTGGTGAGGTTCCAGGAGTAAGTTGAGAGCACTGCTTTAGACCACTCCCAGTAAATTTGATAAACCTTTTTATTTAGCTGTTTACATGGGGCTACAGTTAAAGGAAAAAAAAAAAAAAGTCATGAACTACCTACAAACTACAGCCTTATATTCGAGGCTCTGTTTCCCACATTTCCACAGGAAGGGCATGAAATCCTGGAGAATTCCTTCCTCCCTTAGGTTCTCTCTCCCCAACTCTCCACTGGCCCCTAAAGTACCACCAATTCCCCCCCAATCAGCTGCCAACAGAAATCTCATTCACACTTTGAACCATAGGGCACTATGGTGTCTCTCACAGCTCAAACATGAATGAAATATAATTGGTAAACGTTTTAAACAAACATTTTTATACAAAAGTCCCTTTTAAAAAGGCTAATGCCACTTTACTCACCAAGGAGTCAAGGGATTTTTTTTTTTTTTTAAATAATCCTTGGCATGGCCTAATTTAAACCACATTGTCCTTATATTCAAATTTTTACTCCTCTCTCTTACACTCTCTACACGTATGCGAACCCTTTTATGCACACAGCTTCCACACAATGCACCCAATTTTGATTATGTATTTTCAAGACACATTTAGCAGTCATATTGATCAGTTACATTACTGAGAATGATTCATCCACACTAAAGTACTCAGTTGCTGCTCTTTCTAGGAACTATATACCTGATGCTGACTACAACTGTTAATCATTTCCATAGCTCTGCTAGATGCGCACTGCTATACAAATACAGATGATCCCTTCTCCATACAGCTTAACACCTAGACAAGATCCACATTAAAGACAAAACCAAGAGGCTTTAGAATTAAAACCACCACAGATTTAATACATTGCCCTGTACATACATACAGGGCAACCTCAAAAACTTACTTTTGAGGTTTCTTTAAATTCTTACACCCTGGTTTTATATATGATCTGAGAGAGCCAGGGTGTAAGAATTTAAAGAAACCTCACAAAGCTAAGTTTTTAGGCAGGACTTGAATATGGACAGACCAAGCGAATGAAGCCCCCAAACTCAGGGAGACTATTCTAGTCCAGTGCTTCCTGACCTTTCCAGGCCCAAGGCACACTATATTGACAAAAACAGCATGGCAGACCAGCCTCCATGAAGCAGGCAGAGCAGACATGCAGCGGGCTCGTGTGGCCAAAAGAACAGTTAAGGAAGCACTGAAAGCTCCACAAAAGTCTTCCAGACTTTAAAATAAAGGGAAAGAGGGAACAGAGAGACAAAAAACTCATCACAGTGGGCCAGTTACCTCTATACACAAGTGCAGGAGAAGAGAGAAGACAGTGTGGTGCAGACAACTGGCTCATTTAGTTACCGTGGCTGCCAGAGCTCTCCACCATTGGCGCTGCTCCAACACTCAGAATGAGTCACATCCTACTCCCTCTCTCACTCAGCCTGGGAATAAGATGGAGGCTGGAGAAAGCTCAGGGGGAGAAAGATGAGGTGGATCTGGCTATCTATGTCCTGCATGCTATCCATTGGTTACACTACACTCCAGAGCACATGCTATAGCAAGGAAGAGGAGGCATGCATGATTATAACACGTTCTCAGAAAGGAGTTTCTACGTGTTTAAGTGCCACTGCTGGTGGCTCTTGTTGCTGTGAGATGTTGAGAGCACAGACCAGGTGCTGGTCTGGATCTGAGCAGGCAGCAGTGGCGACATTTCCGTGGCACTCCTGATCAGGTCTGAAGGCACACTGGCTGGGAAACCCTGTTCTAGGTACTGTACAGGGTGCAGCAAGATGAAAAGTGCAAAGAGTCAAGAGCTGATGGTGGAAGAAAAGGGCACCTATCAACCACAGCTTGCCTGATGAACAGAATTCATGAGGTACACGCCCCAATGGTCTAATGGATAAGGCAATGGCCTCCTTAGCCAGAGATTGTGGTTTAAAGTCGCATTGGGGAGGGGGGTGCTTTATTTGTTTATTTTTAATGGAGTGTGGCTTAGTGGTTACGCTGCAAGCCAGAGAAGCCAGGGTTCAAATCCTGCCTCTCTCAAGTCGTTTTATCTCCCAATGCTCTCTAGGGTAACAAAATACTCATCACCATTGTACAGTGCTATGTACATCCAGAGCACTATAAAAATAAGTGTTATTATTGAGGAGCTGCAAACTGAATGCACTTGTAGGCAAGTAGGAGAAGGTTAACTGTATGTGAGAACAGCTAGGGAACCAATGTAGAGGCTTGAAAAGAAGTGTTACATGTTTGTAATGGAACTGAAGGGGGATAAGACTTGCAGCTGAATTCTGAACAGACTGTAGTGGAGACAGATCATTCAATGGAGGATACCTGTAAGGAGCAAGTTGCAGTGGTCTAAGTGTCAGGTTGAAGGTCCCTGCAGTCATACGCCACTCTAGCTGAGGGTTCAATAAACAGACTTTATTCTGTATGCCCCTTCAAGAAACAGAACGCCACGTCCCGGCTTACAAACCAAAGGAAGGCCTACAATCTCTCTCTTACTGAGTTGTCTTGTCAAAAGGGTAGAAAACGTTAGGCACAGTGTGTCATGTCCTTGATGAGGAATCCAATGGAGATCATACAATTCTGAGAATATTCTCCTTCGGGTATGGAATCAAGTCCCTAGACATGCTTCTTGTCCACGCTCCACCAGACTCTCCATGGTGCTTTTCATGCACTTTTGAAAGAGAATCCAGTTTCAGTTGAGCCTTTGCTAATTACTCGAGCTTGCAAGAGTAGAGCGATTTGAGGCTTTGCATCAGCTGGGTGAGAACCACAACTAGTCAGGGGCCAATCTACCACCAGAAATCCATAGCATCGTGGGATATAACTATGGTTCTCACCCAACCCATGCAAAGTCTCGAGTCACTTGACTCTAGAAAGTTCAAGTAATTAGTGTTAGAATAGGCACAAGAGAGACCAAAATGAAAAAAGGGGACACAGATACTTGCATATGAAGATTGGCCAAACTGTAGCTATTTACATTAAATAAACTATTTCAGAGAAGATTAAAATTACACTATACACACTCTTCAAAAGATCTTACAGGGAGCTTGCAAGCAATCTTTCTACCAAAGCAGCTACAAGCAAAACAAGGGAGCATCCTCTAAGATTAGAAAGGTAATACAACCGTAGGACCTTCATTTTAGGATTTTACTTTTTAAAATGTTCCCATGAATGAATTTGTCAGGGTTTTTGACAAGAATAAAAGCAGGAGACAATCAGTGGAAAAATGTGACATTTTTCTGGGTAAATATCTGAGTTTATCTTGGTGGACAGAGGGCAGGACAATAAAAGAAATATGAAGCAGATTTGCCTAGTCGCCCACTCAGCAGCATCCCTAGCTCTACCCCTATCGTTTTTCTAGCATTTCCTGTTCTTTCCCCACATCCTCCTCCCTCCCTCCCCATTGCAACAGAATTCATCCTCACTAGTGATAGCTGTAGATATCTCCTCGCTCCTTTGGCAGCATGCTTGCTGAGGCTCCCGTGCTCTGCAGCGCTGCACTTTATTCTGTGCAGCCAGGGAGCCTACCGGAAGGGTTTCGGGTGAGCATGGCCCGCTTCGAATGCTGCACTGGCGATACCAAGCAGCAGGTACACTTTGGCTGCTTGGTGAAACAGCACATCAGGTGGCACTGGAGTGCTGGGCGCTCTCACTGGTGGGGGAGGGGCAGGACTTAAAACACTGCAGCTGTTTTGGCCAGTACTGGCTGAAGGCCTTGAGATACTGCATCTGTACCTCTGGAGCTGCTCTTTAATCAGCTTAAATTAGGGTGAAATTCAAGGCAATACAATTGCCACTTTTAGAAAAATCAAGCAATTTATGGCTGAAAGTTGGTTTAAACTGAAAAAGAAGGACCCTAGACATATGTAAGGCTCTGTTTTTATATGTGGCCCCATCATCCAGGGCGCCTTTACACCAGGGCTTGGAGACTCAGTGTATGCAAACGTATCTCATGCATATTCCTCCTGTGGATATCTGAATACCCGACTGGCTGTGGGTATCCCAGGGACAGGTCCGAAACCCTGCTCTACATACACAAAGACAATGCTCAAATGGCAGCACGCCGAAACGGGAAACGTGGACAGAGGTGAGGAGTGCCGAGAGATTTAGGGGTCAGTCTAGATGAAGAGAAAGAAAAGCATATAATTTAGAACCTAAAGAGAAAAGGGAGCTGATATCATCTTTGATATGGGGGCGAGGGGAAGGTGCTAATACCAAGCATTTGTGGGAAGGGTTCTGCTTGTTAAACAAAGCTGTGTGTGGCGTGGGGCCCTAGACATTGGACATTTAAACACAAAAGTTAGGTGCTCGTTTATGAGCTGGAGGAATCTGCTGCTGGAGGAAGGTCAAGAACTGAAACCAGCGATGGGCCTGAATGACAGACGCTGTGAGGATAATTTTCAAAGCCCTTTCTGCAGGTAAACAGCCACGTCATGCGTCTGAATCGCTATCTGGAAACTGTGCCCCATCCCGTCAACGTGGCTAACAGCACGTGCACCGTCCTACAACATAGGTACTTTGAGCTGCATTTAGGGGAGGTGTCACCGGGCTCAGGAAAGAACACGTGCAGACCAGGTCTTCAAGTCGACGCGTGCTACGTACCAAAGAGGATCCAGCCGCACTATTTTCTTGCAAAACAAAAAAAATCATATGGGTAGATTTTCCTATTGCTTGCATTGGTTTAATCGCACTTTCTAGCAGATTCAGGGTGGAGCATAAATGAAAGACATTTTAAAAAAACATAAGTACAATGACTCTGCAACAGATTAGAACCGATGTAAAACAACAGGCCGGCAGGACCATAAAACACAAGGACACCCATATTACAGTGCAAACACTAAGGTCTCTGGGGACTTTGTATCCGTGGCAAGTGTCAAAGTGAAAGTGCACTTCTACTTTTTCTTTGAAAACGGGTGTCAAGTCTTTGGGCAGAAAGGAAGGAACCGTGGACTTGGATAGTTTGAAAATTGTCCCCTGTGTTACAGGTATGAGCTGACTGGGCGAGGAGGCCAGCAAACATATTTTGACTTTCTCAGCTACTGCACCTGAATACAGCAACATCTTTTCAAGGTAACATAGTAATAGTGGCAGAAAAAGGCCAAAATGGTGCATCCAGTCTGCCCAGCAAGCTTCTTATGGTAGTAACTAACTAACTGCTGCTCCGTTATTTTAAGGGTAGTAATAACAACATTCAGAACCAAGCAACTGTTAAACCCATCACAAAATCACTGCTAGCAACGTCTTTTCAAGAAGAAATGCTCAAAAATTCTGGCAGTAAAACTTTCAAATATGCCATGACCGGAGCACAATTATGAGAGAGTGATCAGCAAGCTTTTTCCAAATAAAATGAAGAGAACAATGCAGAATCTATAGAGAGTAAAGAAACCTCCAAACCAGCGGCTCAAGTTCTAGGAACAGAACTAGAATTACCTCTGTTGCTGGATCCGAATTCAGAACACACGACCAGACCACTCCGATGAACACTTCTGCTCTCAAAATGCTCATACATAAAGTCTAAATAATGGAGGCAAGGGCTATATTTCACATGTGGTTACCTTATAAGTTGGTTTTAAAAGGTGCTTTATTATAATCATCAAAACCTAACCAACCTCCCAGTAATCTCTATTTTTCAAATTTTTTTTTTTTTGGCAAATAAAACTTAGCCTGAAAGCACAGTAACGACGGCCCCAACAGTGCATGTGTGAGCCTGTGTGTGTAAGTGTATATAGGAGGGAGAGAGCAAGCGAGGGTGTGTGACTGCACATGAGAGAGAACGTGTACGTGTGATTTCATGTGAGAGAGTGTTTGCATATGTTTTTCCATTGTTGCACTGCATATAGAGTTTGGCTTGTTGCAGTTTCCAGTTCAGTTTTTGTCTGCATATTTCTATTTAAACTTTGATAGGGTCACTTTATTCTTTATTTGGTGAGGTTCCGCATGGGTGACTGAGGTGAGGTATTCTGGTAGCTAGCGTGTATTTTCTGTGTAGGGATCTATAGCAGCCTGGTCTGTTCTATTTTCTTAATAGGAGGTGTATTGGTGAGGAGGGGGGAGGGAATGAGAGAGATTTTTCTTTTTATAATTTTGTTTTTCTGCAAGGAAAAAATTTAAATCATATTTTTACATAAATCTTGAAAATGTTAAATGAAAATTAATGAAATTAATATTCAAGAGCTGCGTGAAAGGAATCTGGCTGATCAGGATGCGGACTAGCTTGGGGCACTCGAGGATTTAAATCTTGGCATGCCACTTCAAAAAAAGGTTGCTTATCCCTAGTATAAATCTTTTTGCTTAAGACTTAGTTTTACCAGTATATTGCTATTTGTAGCCTTGGTGACTCACATCAACACCCCGACTGTTAGAGAGACACTAACACAAACCCCCTAGTAACACAGTAGTAGATGATGGCAGATGAAGATTAACTTGCTCCACTCAGAAGCTGAAGTGGTAGTAACAGAATATTTCCCTCTCTTGTTTGTCTGCTTCTCCCAGCCAGTCTGCGCACGTGTGCACTGCACATAGCACATAGCATCACATGCTGTCCGCTCCTGTGCCACTTGGCCAGCCAGGAGACAGAGGAGCTGGCCTGTGGTGCAGAAATGGCACCAGTGAGCAGTACGGCTGGCAGAGGACAAGACAGATGATACTATGGCAGCAAGCGGTCTGCAAAGGCCAATGGACTGAAGCTACAGCAACAGCGGTAGGGGGCAGGGAGGACAGGTGCAGAGGACACTCCTATCTCTCACATACACACCTGCCTTAAAGAGGAGGAGGTGGGTCAAACAAGACTATTCCAATATTGCCGGGGTTATGATGCTGACATATATATTACACATTTCCTTGGCCAAGTCTAGCATATCTTGATTTACCACATACTGACTTGCTTCTCTTTGTTCCTACTATTAATTAAAAAAAAAAAAAAAGAAGAAGAAAGAGAAAGAGAGGATTTCTACTACATGTCAGAGGGTGCCTGTGTGTGACTCTTAAAACTATTGCTGTAGTAATTGTGTTAGAAGCACAACATCAGGGCAGATGATGATTGCCAAGGCCCAAATTAATCTGCAAATTGTCCATTCCTGATGCAGTAATTGTACTGCTATCCATGACTGAGGTATGGTAGGGAAATCAGGGCCGCTGTCTAGTGCCCTGCATCCCTGCAGTAATCCCAGCCCTTGCAAGTTTGCAAAGCTTAGTCACGGTTCAGCCCTCCTCCTTTCTACCTTCCCTCCCACCAGCAGGAGGCATAAGAGAACAGAGCTCTTACCTACTGGGGCTTGCTCTACTGCATCATGGAATGGGAAACGAACCCACTACCCCCTGTGCCCCAACACATCTCCCATGTATTTTCCTCTCTATACCCCCCTCCAAATCAATCCAAAGCATCTCTGCTCCTACTATTTCCCAGGGGCTGAGGTAGGAGGTAAAAAGGTGCTAGTACTATGAACCAACAGAAAAAAATAACACACCACCCTTCTGATTGTGCTCTCCTCACCTCCCCTGTGGATTCACCATCCTTTCTGTGAAGAAATATTTTCTAGTGTTAGTCCTGAGCCTACCCCCTTGAAGCCTCACACTGTGACCTTTTATTCTAGCGCTTCCTTTCCACTGAAAAAAAGTTTGTTTCTTGTTCTAGGGCTTGCACATCCATTCCTACTATGGTAAGGTTCAGAATGAATTAAACGAATGGCAGACACCGCGTACCTCCCCAACTGAATCCCCATGGGAAGTTAAGAATTCTTCAATTCAGTTCTGGTTTTCTAATTACCCACTCAGTCCTCTTCAATCCCTGCTGCTCCCCCTCAAATAAATCACCGGATTACAAATGCTTAAATATAGAGAGAAGGGAGTTAGAAAAAAAACTTTCTGCATTCCTCTGAATTATTTTTGCTTTCTTAAAAAATGCTAATAAAGATATATAAACAAAAAAATGTTAGACATGCCAATGAAATTCAATACTTTGATTCTGAAGTATTTATGCAGATAATGCCCAGGTTCGGTAGCTAAGAGGCCCTCGTGGACTTCAAGCTGTCACAGGTTAACTAGCTGCATGATTAATTGTGGAAAATCCATTCGTCCAACCCTGGTAAAGAGGTTGGGATCAGACAGGGGTCGGCAACTCCAGTCCTGGAGTGCCACAAAACAGGTCTGGTTTTCAGGATGGCCACAATGAATGTGCATGAGATGTATGTGCACGCACTGCATCCATTGTGTGCAAATATACCCCATACATATTCCTTATGGCTTTCCTGAAACCAGACTGCTTTGCAGCACTTCCAGGACTGGAATTGCCTTTCACTGAGTCACAAACTTCAAACAGATGTGTGATGGGAAAACCTACAAGATGCTCTGGGCATCAGAAGGATGGGGAGTCTAGGACAGATTAGAACTGATCCCCTCAACCCACCTCAAAATGAAGACAGTCAAGATTAGAAGAGAAAACATTCTTCCACTGATCAAGCAAAAGATCTGAGCCCATGCTAACTGAAAAGCAGGCGGCCCTGCCTGCATTTGGGCTTGAGAGCCACAACCTGGTCAAGTTTTCAGGATTGCCACAATGAATATGCCCAAGACCTATTTGCATACAATGAAGGCAGAGTTCAGAGTAGCAATCCTGAAAACCCAACTGGATCGTAGCTTTCGAGGACTGAGTTTGGGGACCCCTGATCTATAGGATTCTATATGAACAACAAGGAACAGAACCTGGCACAGGATGTAGTGGGTGTGTGTGTGCGATCCTTTATGAAATGCCAACAGTATCCATAAAGCGAGAACAAAAGACAGTTCAGAAGCTATGCAAGCAATATATTGAGAAAGTCTAGCTTGATGTTTCCCAAATGCAGCTACCAATTAACTGTTTTGTGGCCACCAAGGCTGAAGGAGTTGGCCAAAGTTAATTGAGGATTTTAGAAAATCATCCGTGTAGCCACTGCAGCAAGAGCCGATGGTCACATGGTAGGCACCAAATAATAAAAAATTTATGTAGGAGAAGGAAGGCCTTAATCAGGTTAATCGCAACAGATAACTGCAGAGAGAGAAACTAGAATGTTCACATAAACCTCGATTTGTAACATCCTCATGAGAACATAAGATTTGCCATACTTGGTCAAACCAAACAAAAACATAGAAATGACAGCAGAAAAGGACCAAATCAAATGGTCCATCCAGTCTGCCCAGCAAGCCCATAATAGAACCAGTCGCGCCATACAGGTCTCCCCCATAAAAGGTATCATGGGGGGGGGGGGGAGAGGGAGGTGGCAACTGCTACACCATACAAGTTACCCCTAGACTTAGTTTCCAAACCATTAAAGACAGGGCCCTCGTTGGTTCCTGTCTGAGTCCAATCCCCTGTCTTCTCCTGCCATATGAAGCAGAGAGCAATGCTGGAGCTACATTACAAGTATAAGGCTAATTGGTTAAGGGTAGTAACAGCCGCATCAACAAGTTACCCCCATGCTTATTTGTTTTCCCAGACCGGAGAATTCATGTCCTTGTTGGTTGCTGTCCGAAACAGTGAGTTGCATCAACAGTATGAAGGTTTGTTGGTTAAGGGTAGTAACCGCCACAGCAGCAAGTTACCCCCATGTGCTCTTTTCTTCATTTCCATCCTCTAGCCTTCAGGGAATCCACAGTGTTTATCCCATGCCTCTTTGAAATCTTTCACCATTTTTGTCTTCACCAGCATCTCCGGTAGGGCATTCCAGGCATTTTCCACCCTCTTTCTGAAGAAATATTTCCTGACATTGGTTCTGAGTCGTCCTCCCTGGAGTTTCAATATGTGACCCCTAGTTCTACTGATTTCTTTCCAATGGAAATATTTCATCACTGAAATCTTTCAGATATCTGAAGGTCTGTATCATATCTCCCCTGTACCTCCTCTCCTCCAGGGAATACATATTTATGTTCTTCAACCTCTCCTCATAAGCCATTTGATGGAGACCACCCACCATTTTTGTCACCCTTCTCTGGACCACCTCCATCCTGTCTCTACCCTTCTTGAGATATGGTCTCCAGAACTGAACACAGTACTTCAGGTGAGGCCTCACCAAGGACCTGTACAAGGGCATCAACACTTCCTTTTTCTTACTGGTTATTCCTCTCTCTGTGCAGCCCAGCATTCTTCTGGTTTTAGCTATCGCCTTGTCACATTGCTTCACCATCTTCAGATCACTAGACACTATCACCCCCAAAGTCTCTCTCTTGCTCCATGCACAACAGCCCTTTACCCCCTATCACATACGGCTCTGCACTTCTTGGCATTGAATCCCAGCTGCCATATCTTCGACCACCTTTCAAGCTTCCTTAAAATCACGTCTCATTCTCTCTACTTCTGGCGTGTCCACTTTGTTGCAGATCTTAGTATCATCCGCAAAAAGACAAACTTTACCTTCTATCCCTTCCGCAATGTCGCTCACAAAGATGTTGAACAGGACCGGTGCTAACACTGATCCTTGTCGCACTCTGCTTAACACCAAAGGTCCATCAAGTCTATTATCCTATTTCAGCATGTCCTAATGTCACATTCACCCAGTCAATACTGGGGTAATTGAACTCACCCATTATTATTGTGCTGCTGATTTTTATCTTCCCTAATTTCTTCTCGCATTTCATTGTCTGTTAGTTCATTCTGGCCAAGTGAACAGTAATATATCCCCCACTGCTATTTTATTCCCTTTTCACCTGGAATTTCTATCTATAAAGAATCATCATTACATACTTTTTCACGAAAATCTTTTATCCTGTTTGACTCCAATACCTTCTTTAACATATACTGCCACCCTTCCACCAATTTGATCCATCCTATCCTTTCAATATAATTTGTACCCTGGTATCACGGTTTCCCATTGGTTATCCTCCTTGTGCCAGGTCTCTGAGATGCCAATTATATCTACCTCTTCATCCAGTGCTATACACTCTAACTCGCCCATCTTATTTTTTAGACTTCTAGCATTTGTATACACACATTTCAAAGGGGCCAATGTAATAAGGTGCACTGAAGCTGTTGCGGGTTTGTACGTGTTTGTATGCGCATTTCCCCCTGCAAAGCCCTATACGGGATGTAATAAGGGTTTGTGCGCGGGAAAAAAAGCACATATGAACGCGCTCACAGACCTGCGGTTTTTCCTGCGCAAATGCATGCTAACGGCAGATTTTTTAATGCGGGTTTTCTAGCCATGGTAGGAGCATAAGTTAAATGTCAGCGCCAACTTGAGGGGGCCTATGTCAGCATCTGAGCATCCTGAAAACCACCTGGCTAAGCGCCTACCTCGGCGTCCGAGTGGCCAGCTTAGCTAGGCGCTTTTCTGAGCGCCAGAATGGCCATCTTAAGGTGCTTCCATAGGCGCTTTTCTGGGTGCCCGATTGTATAGATTCGCGACCAAGTAAGCGCCAAGCTCAGTACCCGAACGGCAACAGTAGCTAGACACCCAGAAAGGCTAGGCGCTTTACTTGGTCACAAATGTATGCCGTTGGGAACCCAGAAAGGCACCTAGCTACCATTGCCACTCAGGCACAACCAAGTAAGTGCCTAGCTCAGTGCTTGAGTGCCAAGATTAGCTAGGCGGCTTTCTGGGTGCCCGACTGTGCAGATATGCAAGCAACTAAGCACCTAGCTGAGCACCCAAACGGCAAGGTACGCTAGGCGCCTTTCTGGGCACCCGATCTTGCAGATTTTTCTGCCACGAACAGAAGAGCACGAGTGGCCTGATAAGCGCCTGGCTGAGCGCTTATCTCAGCTTTAGAGTGGCCAGCTTAGCAAAGCACTTTTCACGGCATCTGAGTAGGCGCTTCCCTGGGCGGACAGAAGAGCGGCAAGACTGTTTTGAATTAGCATCCATGAAAATATTTGCCCTGTTTTCTGCAGAAGTTACTTGAAATATAAAAAATACTTTCCAGGGTCATACTTTCACTTAATAGGGAGACCCGCTCGCTCGCCTTTATGCGTGGATTATCGGTGTGGGTTCTGAGCACGGATGTGGCTGCTTTAGGAACGTGCATTTTTTCCATATGTGTGCGGATTTCTGCACGCAAGTTATTTGCATAATTTTTTTTTTTTTTTACATCCCGCGGAAGCGGCAGCTTCAGCCGCACGCGGTGATCAAAACCCGCGCACATAACGAGCGCCTGTTTTGCCGTGGGTCTGATTACATCGGCCCCAAAGTGTGTTTTTTATTTGTATTAACAACCTGCTTACCAGTTGACAGGCGTCATTTGGAATCTTTCTGCTCTTTACTTAAAGGCACCTGGTCCACTTTAGCATTTATTGTTACCTTTCTTCTGGGACGCCCTAATTTCCCTAATCTGTTAGTATCCTTCAAAGATACATCATTCCGAGCCATGCTTTTCTGACAGACTGTTTGGTTTCCCCCCATCATCTAGTTTAAAAGCTGCACTACCTCCTTTTTAAAAGTTAGTGCCAGCAGTCTAGCAAGTTATTAAATGAGCAAAGTATTACCTGGCTACAACCCTACTTTAACCAGGGCATTTAAGTTATCTTCATTAACTTCTACAAACTGCAAAAATACCTTTTCAAATGTCAAGTCATCTGCTCGTTTTTTTTATCTATTGCTCTCTCATTTGTCCTCGGCCCCTGCTGTGCTGTGACAGCTGCAAGCTACACTCCACTGTCCCATCCCACTCTCTTTTCTAAGCCATGCATCTGGCTGCTCCATGCACAACTCTGTCTGCCACATTCCATCCACCCAATTACTCAGGCTGAACTGCAACCCCTGCCAGCAAGCGGTTTGCGAACAGACCAGTGGCAACCTGTCCTCTGCGCTCCTCGGAGGGCAGCCTTTAAAGTCTAACATATGACAGGCACATGCTGCTGGCACTTCAGCCGCCTAATGCGAATAAATTCTGGAAAGCTTCAGCACACATCAAATAATGCAACAGACTGATTTTTCAATGAGGAAAGCTGTCAACACTTTCTTACAAGTGTTTCCACACAGCCGCCTCTTCTTGCTGGCTCCCATGGCTTTCAGAATGTGTTATTTGCTTCAATAAACAGAGACACCCTGCAATGTTTTACAGGGGGGGGGGGCGAAGAGACCTGTACTGCTGCATCTGTATTACCTGTCACAGATGTGAGTATATCCTCATACTGCTCGATGAACCCTGCGCAGGCTAATAGAAAAATTTCAGCAACGATGTATTCATGGGATCGGAGGACTACATTTAATCAGATCCCTTGTTTGATAAAGGCTATTGAAATGGCTGACAAACTGTGAGAAAATGCAAATAACCCCTACTTAGATGGGATTTTAAGCCGGTCACCACTGTCCAGCATGATATGAGCTTCATTACAATATGCATGAGGTTCATCAACCCCTACTTAGATGGGATTTTAAGCCGGTCACCACTGTCCAGCATGATATGAGCTTCATTACAATATGCATGAGGTTCATCAGCCCCTTTCGAACATGCAAAATGGAGCCGCTGACATCAAGAACATCTGGAATACAGCAGGAGTGCACAGAGCGTGCTCACTTCATAGCATCAGCACAAAGCATGGGTACAAAGCCAAAAATGTTTGCCCACACATCAATTGCTGCTTGTCCTCATTTAAATATCCTCTCAGCCACTTACTAGGCCCTGCTCCACCAAAACCAGGGGGGAAGGAGTTGTAAAAAGGTGTAGATTACACTATCTAGAAAAGTTTCCACATTTTTTAAGCAGGTACATATTTTAGAATAAGCCTTTAACTCACTGAAAGTTTGTCAGCTCCCACACTTTAATTTGTCCTCAATGGTATAAACTGGCCAGCAAAGCCAGGAAGGGTCAAGACCTTCAGACACCACACCACCATTCTTCTTTTATTTCCAATACCAGTAGGCAGGGCACTGCTCCCTCTTAGGCACACACTCGTATAATATACAAATTCTTTCAAAGGCCGAGTGAAGACATCTACTTTCTTTCATGAACACAGCACACACAGGCCAATTCATTTTGTCCTGCAGACCCTCACAGTCTGAATACGACGGTGCACACAGGACCCATGCTGCTAACAAGTGGTGCATATGCACACGCCACCCTCCGCCACTGTCAGCTTCCTCTCTTTAGAAGTCATGATGGAGGTAGCTTACAACACTGGGTGAAGGGGCATCAAGAGGGGGTTAAGCAGGAATACAGCATGAACTGAAGGGGGGGGGTGTTATTTTGTGATTTGTAAACAAAAAAAAGGGGGTGCTAATAAAATGCACATGTGAAAATATATAAGGACAAAACAGAAAGGAGACTTTTGAAAAAGACCAAAATATAATGCAACGGCACTAAGATGGTCAATGTTATAGTTTGAAGGCACAGCTGTCTGGTTTCTTATTTTTAACCGTTATTCTTATCTATGAGGTCTAAAAGCTCTTTATCCTTGTGAGGCCACATTTTCAAAGGTTGTAATTAAGGGGCAGCTGCCACCATCTATAGCAAAGTTAAGGCTAGGCTTGTAAGCTGCATCTACTCATTGGCTGAGGTCTCCCACACAGCCCTGGAGGAGAGCGCTGCGCTTACCATTCTGCAGGCACCGTCTTTCAGCCGGACACCGGGAAGCTGCCTTTGCGGCCCTCCACCCCCAAGCTTTCAACAGAGGAGGGAGAGGAGGAGAACTGTTTGCCCTGCTGCACAGAAGTGAGGGAGCCGGGCTGCACTCTTACCCAAGACAGTTTGCTCATTTGACTGCAGCTGCCTTTCATGTAATGAGGCCAGGTCAGGGGGAAAGAAAATTCAGTTTTTCAGAAAAATCAAAGCCCAGTTCAGACCTCTGCACGGGTTAAGCCTCGTTTGCTTCCCCCCCCCCCCCCCTTCTCCAAAATAAACACACACACGGTCATTCATTTTTCCCCACTAAAAGTTATTTGTAGGACCTCCCTCCCACCCTCAGGCAGTGGAAGACCAGGTATCTCCGATTTAAAGGGGTATTTTTAAAAAAACAGCTGCAATGCCATTTTAGCTCCAGGAAGTACGTTAGTACATTATAAGAAACTAGTGCTGCTACATGGGCCCACGAGCGGAGAGCTAAACTACCCTACAACAGCTAGGTGTAGGGTGGCATAGCATCATGGCTTGGCTTCTGGTGGCACTCTGTTCAGTTTGTTTCTTGACATGTATGCGTGTGCTTTGGGGGTGAGGGAGAGTAAAGAGGGTTCCTTCCAAAAAAAAAAAAAAATGGCATCTTCCCGGATCAGCTGTTATGATCCTCACGTCCAGCACTCATCCAAACCCTCCTACTTCAAGGTAGGCGCCTGCAAAATTTCTAGTTGCCCAACGTGACCCCCAATCTTCAGCACACCTGACACCGGTTTTCAAATTTAAAAGGCGTCTTTCTTTCAGTTGCGTTAACTGCCATTTCCAGAAACCGCTAAGCGCCCTTTTCTTGCTGCTACGGTCTCAACAGTAGCACAAAACGAGCGGCCAAGTCAGCAAGCAGAACCTTGATAAACAGTACCACTCTTTTCACAAAGGCGCTGTGGAAGTTTTGGCCTCTGTTGGGACCATCCCTCACCACATTTCTATAACAGCAGGCGTCCCAACTTGCACCATAATGTCATTAAACTGGCAGACACCCAGATATGCTGGTACCTGCAGGGGAAAAAAAGATGCCACCAGTGCTCCTCAATTGTTAATTTTCTCATGAACTAAAACCAAAAAAACCTCACATATTTGACAAGTAACCATTTGATGGAAATGTTCTCTTTAAACATATCCCAAGATGAAAGCAAGGCAACTCCCTCCAGAAGCTCAGCCTACAATTTACCACTCCCAGTGTAAGCATCTTCCTCCTCCTCTGGAGATGACGCCCGATGGCCCTCATCTCACAGGGGCTGCCTGGTGTTGCTAGTTGATTCGTTCTTGCAAACAGATCTTAACGTACTCCTTACAATAATCATGCCACCTCAATCGTTATTCATTGCAAAAAAAGGCTGCACGTTTGAAAACGCCTCTTTTGAGGGTGAGGGTCTGAAAAAGGAAAAGTTCATAGGAAGCGCATGGTACAGTGGTTGGGAAAGTATGAAAGGTTCAGGGGTTGTTCTTTTTTCTGGTGGTTTATATGTTAAGATTGCATTTCTCAAAATACTCTGTTGTAGGCTTAAATGCCTATTGCATAATATATGAAGATGCCAAATAATTAAAGATAATCTCTCTCAATGCTAGAGGGTTTCTTCCCCGATAAAGAGATCCATAATTCTGCAATATCTGATGAATCAGCAGGCCTCTATGGCATTTTTGCAGGAAATGCACTTAGCAAGGAAAGAACATGAGAAACTAAGAAGAGCCCGGGTGAGACAAGTATACGCGGCCTCTTACTCCTCTCACAGTAGGGGTGTGTGCATCTTGATCCATAAAGACACACCCATACAGATACACAGATCAAGGTGTAATCCCAGGGGCTGATTTGTAATTTTAGGAGGGAACCTATATGGTAAGACAATGACCTTTGTGGCTGTGTATGGCCCCAATAATGGGCAATCTGATTTTTAAAAAGAATTACAACAAATATTGTTGAGGTACGATACTACTAATTTGTATATGGGTGGGGACTGGATCTGGTGCGTGACAGGTCTGGAAGCATAAAATCCAGTTATGAGGCTGGAGGGGGGCTTTGCAAACTTAAATGAGGTTATTTCAGTTAGTAGATGTCTGGAGGGAATGGAACACCCCCAGGCATCATACTTATAGTCGTATAGATTACTTCTTATGTAATGGGTTATTAGCTGCAGCAATCTTAGATGCAGATATCTTGTCCTGCACAATCTCAGATCACCACACAGTGTCTGTTATGTTCGATTTACATCAATATCAGTGGACATTCAGGCCATGGAGGCTAAACACCTCTCTGCTGGGGGAAAATTTTTTCACTGTAAAAAATTCAAAGCAGCTCTACAACAGTATGAGTTACATAATCCTCCTGAGGGCTGCAGTCCTACTTTGAGATGGGAGGCACTTAAGGCAGTGGTAAGAGGGATTATTATTTCACATGCAAGTTATGTTAATCGCCATAGGAAGCAGGAACAAAGAGAGTTGGAGAGCCAGATTAAAACACTGGAGAAGAAACAAATTGAAAGGCTCCATTAAAATTCTTAGGGAATTGACATTAGCAAGGGATAAATTAAAGCAATTGCAAGGCTCAAAGATAGAAATGGCTTTGCGATATTCTAAGCAAAAATGATACGAACACATGGGGAAAGCAGGATCTCTTTTAGCAAAACTGATTAAAACAAGGTCAGAGGCAACTATTTATGACAGAGATAAGCAGGGTAATATTGAGCATTTGCCTGTGGATATAAATAAGCAGTTCGCTTCACATTTTTCTAGCTTTTATAAGGCTAAAGGCGAGGTGGCGGCATTTTTAGAACCTCTGGGCCTGGGATGTCTTCCTTAAGAGGATATTGCAGGTCTGATAGCCCCGATAACGGATGATGAGATACACCATGCAATGAAAGGGATGGTGGGAGGAAAGAGTCCCGGACCGGATGGATTTCCCATTGAATTCTATAGGACCTTTGCTAAGCAAGTAGTCCCCCATTTGAGGGCGTTGTTTAACTAGCTTTATACTATATAGCAGAGGCTCTTATAGTTTTGATATATAAAAGGCGAAAAGACCCTCTGGAATGTTCCTCGTATAGGCCAATCTCTTTAATAAATGCGGATGTAAAACTTCTGGTGAAGATACTAAGGCTAAAGCTGGAAGACATTATGCTCGCTTTAATTCATCTGGATCAAACTGGATTTATAAAGGGACGGCTCTCCACCAATAGCACGAGGTGATTATTTAACATTCTGCATATAGCGAATAAAAAGAGAATGGGGGTACCCATATTATTTATCCATGCGGATAAAGCATTTGACAGAGTCTCATGACCCTTCATGTTTGCAGTATTAAATCACCTAAACTTTCCAGAGCCATTCATTTCTTGGATAAGGGCATTATATACTAGGCCAAGGGCAAGAGTGGTCAGGGGGAGTAGTTTCAGATTCTTTCGGGATAGAAAGGGGGATAAGGGTGTCCACTCTCCCCTCTATTATTTGATAGGGTAATAGAGCCACTTGCTCAAGCTGTTAGGCTATCACAGACAATTCACAGAATTCAAATGGGTGGTGAGTTTCTCAAAATATCCCTATAGGCAGACAATTCACACATATCTGACAAATGTTTCCAGTTCAATGGTAGCATTGCCGACAGCTCTTGGATCAATACCGATCCTTATCAGGGTATACTGTCAACTATTCAAAATCTGAAATTATGTTGGTCAGAGAGAGAAGACAAAACACCAGGGGGCTAGACATGCTTCAGAGGGTACATATGGGTTTCAAGTATCTGGGATTATGGGTGTCCAAGGACTTTTCAAAGCTGTATAAAGATAATTTTATCCCTTTATTTACTAAAGTTAGAAAAGATCTTGAAAGTTGAATGCATCTGCCTCCTTGACAGGGAGAGTTAACTTGATAAAGATGGCAATATTGACCCGTTTAGTGTATCCATTCATGCACTTGCCCTGTGATATATGAGTGACGATGCTTAGATCTCTCAAGAGTGCCATTACAAGCTTTCTGTGGCAGGGGAGGCCTCCAAGGCTGAAATATACAGAAATGGTAAAGCACGGGAATGCGGGAGGGTTAGGTCTTCCCGAGTTTCAATGGTATTTTTGGGCATGTTGGCTGGCATGTTTAAAGGCATGGATGGGTACGGACCCACCACAGGTGTGGTTGGATTTGGAAAGACAGGTGGCAAGGGGATGTAGTTTAGCATCGCTCCTTTATATGCCACCTTCTTCAAACACTTTTAAGATCAATTATGAGGGATCTTGTTCAACGACATATGAATGTACCAGAGAGTTCGAGATCTTACATAACTACTATTTATTTATTTTATTTAGCATTTTTATATACCGATTTTCCAGTAACAGAATTACTAATCAAGTCGGTTTACATTTTAAACAATAGCTATGACAAATAATTGTCTTACAATAAACAGGGAGGTTGAACTTGGATACAAATAACTGGTGGTAACAACATAAAGGAAAAAAAATAGTGGAGCATAGTGTAGGCTGGAGTTAAGAGCAGATGTTAGGATTAAGGCTAGGATTTGATTAGACTGCCTAGAGATAAATAGCTATAGCGTTCTCTTGGGGGGGGGGGGGGGGTATACCAATGAAAAGGATCATTTGGTTGGAGTTCTAATAGAATGCTGAAGTTAGGAGAATGCTTGGTCGAACAACCAAGTCTTGAGTCTTTTTTTAAATACGATGGGGCATTGCACTAGTCTGAGGTCTGATGGAAGAGAGTTCCAAAGTTTGGGACCGGCCGTGGAGAAGGCTCTTCTACTATATGGAAAAACCAACAGATATCTCAATGTACGTTTTCTGGTAGGCAATAGTTGTTTTAAAATATCTGGGTCAATTGGTGGACGACAGACGGCTAAAATCTTTTATAGATTTAATGGCGGAGTTTCAGATTCCACCCGCCATTAGATATTTATACATGCAGTTGTGTAAGGATATTATAAAAGAGAATGCCTGTGGATGCCATCCTAGAGGAATGTGTTGCAAAATAAGAACAAAACGTTTAATATCAGTACTATACATATCAATTTGAGCTGGGTTGGGAGAATAGGGGACCTCTTCTAGTCTGATAGAATCCTGGAATGAAGATCTGGGTGTGGATGGGGATGGCAAAGACTGGAAGGCTATTTGGAGAAGGTCTCACAGCATAACGATATGCTGTAAGGGCAAGAACTCTTTAATAAACTGTTACATAGAATGTATCATACCCTGGGTCTCCTTACTAAGCTCAGTGATGAAGGGGAAAGAAGGCTGGCTAGGTTGTGGACGAGATGGAACATACATGTGGTGGGAATGTTACTATGTACAATCCTTTTGGGCAGAAGTAGTGACTTGTATTGAGGAAATGTGTGTTCAAAGGTTGATACTAAATCCTGCCCTCTGTCTTGCGGGGTATTGGCCTGACAAGTCTAGTATGTGGGGAAAATTGAAAGTTAGTTACATGCAGCCTAACTGTGGCCCAATTGTGGAAGGGGTCTCCTACAATTTCATGATGGAAGATTAAAGTGGCAGAAATAGCTCAACTGGAAAAGCTTACATAAATGCTACGAGACCAAGCGAATAAATATGATGAAGTATGGGGACTCTATTGGGAATGGCATAATAATTACTGGTGGGTAAGAGGTACTTTTTTTTTTTTTTCCTTTTTTTATGGTAAGAAGATGGAAAAGGAAGAATTGGCAAACTTCACAGAAATGCAGTATTGACTATGTATCTCTGTAAGTAGCTAATGTAAGTGCACATATATGATGGTGAACCTTTGCATTTTGTATGTTTGTGCAGTTATAAATAAAAAGTTAAAATTAAAAAAAAAAAAGCCTCTTTTCATAGCAGAGACTTGGAACTGTGTATTGAATAAAAAGCCTTAGATGTCACTGCTGCTATAAAAACCTGTTCAAGGTCAGCCGCACACAGAGCACCTTGGTTCAATGAAGGCTTAAGGTCTATTTAATAAAATGGGCAGTAAATTAGAAAAAGTCTGGAGAAGATCTTACTAGGAGAAAAGATGAGTAATTGTAAATTACTTTTTCTTTTTCCTCCCTCTAATTCCTTCCTTTTTAACCACCTATCTGTTCACTCTGTTCTTTTTTCCCCCTCCCTCTCATCTCCTCCTCTCTCATAATTTTTTTCACTCAGTTCTCCCTCTCATCTTCCTCTTTCATTATTTCACTTAGTGCTCCCATGCTCTATTTTCTCTCATTACTTCCATTTGTTATTTATATAATTTTTTTGAATTTTTTAATCCATTTTTGCTTTTTCCTGTTAAAGATGAACAACTCATACTCTGTGTTTTATTTTTTGTTCCAACAGGTTTTTCATGTTTTGATGTTCTTTGTTACATGTAATGCTTTTTCAAGCAAGTTTAAATGTTCAATATAAACCGATTTGATTTGCATATAATGCAAGAAGACCGGTATATAAAAAACAAAAATAAATAAATAAATAAATCTCATTTGACAAGTTATAATATGGAATTTCATCATGCCAAGCATACTTTCTTTTCCCAGGTTCTCTCTCTGTCTCATTTTAAGGTGATGAACTTCCCGCTTGCTCAACCTTCAAAACTTTCTGGTGCTGATGTTCTATCAACAGTAAATGAGAGCTTTGCTAAATTTTCCCCTAACACAGTTACTCTAAAATGGATTGCTTTGGGTTCTGATCTAATAGCTTTGGAGCCGGAAGCTGTTGCAATGGGTCCTTGGTGGAGCACGTCCGCCTGTTACTGAGGGAGATGTGAAAACTTGTTTAGCTCAGCTGAGGTCTATAGTTTTTGTTTGCAGGAGCCATGCCCTTCCTGGCTGTCTAAATCTGCCAGCAGAGACTTGCTTATGCCCCTGTCAATTGTGATTAAGTCATCCTTGTCTGAGGAGGGCTCTGAAAGGCACTGTTGTAAAACCCTTGTTGAAGACACCCACCTTGGACCCTACAGCATTAGCTAACTTTCGTTCAGTATCAAGCTTGCCATTACTTTCAAAAATGTCAGAAAAAACAGCTGCCTACCAGTTTAGCCACTTTCTAGATACTAACGATGGGCTCTGCAGGCATCCTAGCACAGAGGGCTCCGTCAGTATTGCTCGCCTTCCTTCATCGTTCATTGGATCGAGCAGAGGGGTTTATGATTGTCTTATTAGATCTTATGGCTGCATTTGATACAATAGATAAACTAATTCCGGTCAATCATTTATCCTCTTTGGATAACTCCAATGTACATTTGAAGTGTCTGCTTCCTATTTGAATAAACTCTCACTGTGTATTGTTGATAAAACAGTTTTTACCTTCATTAGGACCCTTAATTGTGGGGTACCTCAAAAGCTTATGAATATAGCTTATGAAAAGCTTATGAATATAGCTTATGAAAATTAACAAACGATGCCTACTAGCCATTATGAGGCCCCTGCCTCCCTCCCATACTCCATTGTATATAGTAACTTATTGTATACAGTAATTTATCTTTCGTTCTCCCCCTCTTTTTTTCCTTCTCCCAGTTAAGGTTACCTTGTTATAATGTAACTTTTATGCTCCCTCAGTATGTCACTTGTTGAAATGTTGTTTTATAATTCTGCTTAGTTCGATGTAAACAGAGTTGATTTGATCTGTATCAAGAAAGTCGGTATATAAAAGCCTTAAATAAATATAAATAATAAAAGGCAATTATTTCTCTTATTTTGTTTCATCTATATTATTAGGCACCATTTGCCAGATTAATTTGGGATAAGGAGTTGCCTTTTTTTGATGTTTGCTGACAATGTACACCCGTGGAGCCCCTTTGAGTAACAACAGAGGTGCAAATGATTGATAAGTAGCTTTTTATCTTGGAAGCTTCATCTAAGTCTGAGCTGCTTTACATGAGAAAGTCCTACTTGTCGCCATCTTTTATTCTGGATAACTCTTAATTGGTTGCTTCAGGAACTGTTCATATACTGGGTGTCTACTAAGTCCCAGTTACAAATGTCTAAACAGGTTTCTGAAGTTACTAACACATCCTCGTATTACCTGTGGATTGCAGGGCAATTATATCCTCTTATGTAAAGAGGATTTGATCACTGTGTTATCCAGGCTTGCTTATTGCAATGGCATTTATCCAAATCTTTCGGAAAAGATGCTGCATGATTTTCAAGTTAATGCTGTGTAAGTGATCCATTCATCATCAGGAACATGTAACACCTTTTCTGGTGGCTCCTCTTGGGTTAGCTATTGGGTACTGCATTCAGTTTAAAATTCCTATACTGATTTTGAGAGCATTGCTTGGTCAGGCTCCTCTTCCTGTAAGAGATTTGTTCATTCCTTACTTACTTTCTACAAACCTTAAGATCTAGGAACGCAGCTATCCTCGCCTTGCCTTCTTGAAGGGATTTGAAATTGACTTATGCTGATGGCAAGCTTTGGAATCATTTCCCAGATACTTTACGTAAGCTTGAAAATTATTTAGATTTAACACGACAAAGGCCTTCTGCTTTAAAATGACCTTTTCTTAATAACTAGGTCTTTTTTTTTTTTTTAATTCACTCTTTTGGGTGATTGGAGCAATTGTGCCCATTTTTACTGTGAGTTTTAGATATTTTAGCTCTTGTACCACTGTTCTATCTAATATTATGAAATTTGGAAGGGGCTGGGGTTGGAATAATTGTGATTTGGGCTTGTTTGTGATGTATGTCTTTTTGATTATATGCATGCCTCTGGCTGTATCATCAACCTGGGATGATACAGCCAGACTGTTTATGAATGGTGAGCTACAAATTTAAATCAATAGTGCATCCCCCCTCCATAACATTAGTTAATGTATTTTATACCCTTTCTGAAAATGGGTCCACAGCAACTCACCATGCTCCACGATATCCTTCCTGAGGAAGTGTGCTCCTGGACCTGGCTTCAGTATTCCTCTTTCGGGCTGCCACAGTAGCAGCAGAAGTCCTCCCAATCCTTCCTGGACCATCACCTCCACGGCATGCCTGATGGCAGATTCAAACTACGTAGTCTCCTGCATTGCAGCATTATGCCTTGAGTCACAAGGCCAGCCTCATGAAGACTTGTTTATCCCTACATTCTGTGAACTCTTATATAGCTGGTTGGTCAGTCCAGCTCCCAAGTCTTCTTGCTAGTACAGCGCAATGGTATCTTAAGCTTGCATTCAGCATACCTGCTCTTGAGGCAGCACAATGAACCTCAATTACCTATTTAGCCCTTCTCTCTGGATGTAGGCCTGGACCCTGAACAGAGGTCACAATCCAACATATCCTTACTTAACTAGACGACTATAGCTTACTTATACCAGGTGTGGTAAGTCACCTTACACTCTAATATGGGATAGTGAATGATCAATCTGATTCATACATGCAGACTGTCCACCAGGAATAAGGTATGTACCCTGGTAGGTCTGCAGCTTTGTCTTTCCTCCTCATGCTTTAAAAATGGTCATCATGGTTTCAAAAGGGATTGCTGGGACCACCATAGTGTTCCTGGCAACTTGAGGACTGAGCTGTTCTTTTCTTTAGCTTTGCTGTATTTTTAAAACGTTAACAATTGTGATCCGATGCACTCAAGAAAAAGCTGTGCAACTGCTTCTGTGGCTATTTCCAATTGTAAAATATGTACAGTAAGTTAAATAGGAAGGACCATTAGTTAGGAGAAGCAGTAATCTCATGAAATATTTCTTTAGAGAATGGCCTCCCTATGGTGGAGACAAACGGTATCTGAATACAAGAAAGCATGGAATAAACACAGGGGATCTCTAAGGGAGTGATGAGAATTGTAAGGGCTACATAAATTGGTCGGATGGGCAAACTACATGGGCTTATGGTCTTTTTCTGCAGTTATGTTTCTATGTTTTGAAGAGGCCTGAACTAAAATCACAAAGCAACTGAGCAGGCCAGAAGAACTACACATTTTTAATCATTTTCATAATGAACTTTTACTTTAGATCAGTTCGGTGCAGCTCACTAACATATGTTCTGGGCTAGAAATGTATTCGGGGCCAAAAAAAATTTAAGAGCAGCTTTCCTTTTTTAAGCTCAGTTCAGTAGAAGGAGCCTTACCAAATCATACTGGTGACCCCCACATACTGTAGTCTGTCTGCCTGATAATCCACTCTCCACCCACCTCATTTATAACTTTTCAAGGACTGGAGCTAGCTCCTTGGTGGGGAAATGGTGGGAGAAACATTAAACCATTACTGGCTTCACACTTGGGGAGTGCTTTCACGGGACACAGGAAGTGGGCAACATCGGGAAAGTTTGCTGTAAAACTGACCGGGACTGCAACTGAAACTAGATAAAATGTTGCTCCTGTTACTCCAAAGAATCTTTTATGCTACCAGAAACTCAAGCACTAAGCAAAAGGGAAGGTAACAAGGTAGGAGAAATTCCACCAGCACTAAATTACATACATTTTTAGACATGCCAAAGACCCTGTTAAGTAAGATTTTCTTCAATTTTTTACTTCAAAATAGAAAACAAAATGTTACTGGGCCCACAGAAATCAGTCTCCTCCCCGCCCCCATCTGAAAAACTATTCCAGCTCAGTTGTATATTCACAGGCCGATGCCTGCTCAAAATGGGCACTAGTATTGAGCGCCCATTGTCCCAACGCTGCCACATCTCCTGGGCGCCCGATGCAGTATTTAAACGAGGCAGCATAAAAAAGGGCGCGCTAAGGGAGAATTGTGCGTCTGTAGTGCTCAAAAGTACCGTAGTTTATTGCAACAGGCGCTCAATAGATTTTGATCCTGCTTCTTTTTTATTGCTGAAGTGTACTATATTAGGTTACCCTTGCTACGAGCATCTAAATCGTACAGCCAAAAGAAAAGTGGGTTTCTTTTTGATTGTCAATATACATTTATTTTTCTCCTCCGAAAGCAGTAAATTAGAGTCAATGATATTAGGGAGGAGGACACACTTATCGCAACACAGAGGACCATATTTTTTTGTTTTTCATGAGCCCTTGACTGCGGGTTGACTTTACTTCACCTCCGGGGTTAAATTCCCTATGTAAAAAGCGTGCATTGAGCATCTAGTACTTTCCTGCCTTGGGTGGCAATAGCTAATAACCTCATCTACTTTGAAGTTACATGTGATGGGCACTATTGGGTACACATTTGTTAGAGCGTGTGTTTTGGGAGCGCTAATCTCCTTACTGAATCGGGTGCTGCTAATCTAGCACACACTTTATTGTGATGGACTTTCAGAACAGCTAATAGGCTCGGGGAAATACTGGGGCCGATGCAGTATCGGGTGCTGAGCTCAGCGCGCCGCTAATCGCGCGGTTGGATGTGCATTATGGATTCGCTAGACATACGCTCAATGCAGGATTAACGATTCCAAAATGCACGTCCATACCAGCACGTAGTTTATACAGTTCATCACATGAAAATGCCTTGTTGATAAGGCTATTAGCTAATACCCCTGATGTAAAAAAATAGTGCGGCCAATGCGCATATTTTAATCCTCAAAAATTAACGCCAGCCCAGAGCTAGTGTTAAGTTTTGAAGGGCCCCAAACCATGCTCAGAAAAGCAAAAAATACTGCTTTTCTGTGGTTCCTCCTACTTAATATTGTTGCGATACTAAGGAGGAACCACAGAAAGCTGCAACATGAAAAAAAAAATCTTGACAGCAGCCAGGTTAGGAAAAGGGAAGCTCAATTTACGAGAGTCCGTTTTCCTAACCCGTGGCTGTGCATGAGTTAGGGAAGCAGACGCTCAGAAAATTGAGTGTCCATTTTCTTTACCTGCGTACAGCCACTTCCCCTGGGCACCCAATACCCATGGGCGCAGTATGGACACATAATTTATCCACTGCAAGTCCCTTTTAGCAGGCCAACTCATTTAGAGTATTATATTGAGCGCCCAAGAGACGCACGTAGATTGGGCGCAAGCTTTTTGCATACATGATACTGCATCGGCCTCAGTGTTTGGGAACTTTGATTTATTCATTTCCAGATTAGAGCATATACTCACGCAGGTTGCTCTGACTTTTAACTGTACAATGGGTTCAATGTGCTCTTCCCCCAAAAGTGACAACTAATAACACTGACACAGTTTACACACTTATTCTGTTCAGATATCACCAGCATATGGTAATTTAATATGTTCCTGTTAGCTAAACGCATTCATTGAACACCCATGGTTTGTTTCTTGTGAAAAGATTCTCTCTGTATTCATAAGTGACTTCATCACTCTAAGCAAACAGAATTCAACAACCCAGTCTTATGTCTGTAGGCTCTGGTCAGTAAACAGACTGATAACGTGGAGGGAATGCTGGGTGCAAGTTTGCCCAGCAGCTACAAGATTCCTCAAACCTTTGTGTAAACATTTTCAGATTTCAAATTCAACCGGTTGCAGGAAATGCATCCTGTGGAATGAGATAGACTGCAGGATACCGGATACAGCCCCGACTCCCTACGCCTACAATCGGAGGCCTCCTTCGGCCTCTGTCCCACTAGAAATAAAAAGGAGGGGGGGAGGGGATAAGCAATAATGGGTAGGTGACCCCTATTTCTGGGTGAAGCACACGATTCTGTATGAAATTCTCACACTGCATCCCGATCCCATCCCTTGAGAGGGGGGGGGGGGGGGGGCTACTCCTCCAACAGTAATGAACCGGGAGCCGATCGTGCATCCCGCCCACCCCCCGGAAGCGGCGGGGTCTCCCCCTTACCCACGGTGGACTTGCACGAAGCGCTGAAGGTGTCGTCCGTGAACCTCTCCATCAGGCTGGTCTTGCCCACGCCGCGGGAGCCGATGATGATGACCTGCAACTTGAAGTCGGCCGGGCGGGGCGGCTGCTTCCTGCGGCGGGACTGAGCCCCGGGCAGCGCCGGAGAGCCGCCGCCGCCGCCACCACCACCGCTCACCCCCCGCCGCTGCAGCCCAGCGGCCCTGGAGGGGGGATCCATCAGCGAAGAGCAAAGCCGATCCCAGCCCGCAGCCTAAACCCATCCACCCCGCCCGCCCGTCCGTCGGACCGGAGCACTCCCGAGCGGCAGCCACAGCAAGGCGGAGCCCCGGGCGCACCGAGCGCGAGAGAGAGCAGCTCGCGCCCCCACCCCAGACCCGGCGCAGAGCGCCCTCTAGAGCCGGGGAAGACCGGCAGAGTCCGACAAGAAATGCAGCCCCCGGCGCCAGGCAAAATGTCCGTGGGAAGCGAGGGCGCCCGCCCCGGGAAAAAAAAAAACCCCTCCTCCGGTGCCCCGGCTCTAAAGCGTTGGCTATGTATTCGCAACCGGGCGCCGCCCTGCCGTTTCAATAATTAGAGAGATAAAGTTGTATCCCGGTCTATTGCAAAGGCAAAAGACTCTTCCCAAACAAAGACCGACGTCCTAATGAGAATTTCCGCGTTCCTCTCGCTCCAGGCTGAAAAGTTACAGCCTCGCGCCCCGGCCTTCATTGGCCGCTGCCGGCACAGTTTGTTGTTGTTTTTTCTTCGCTGCTCTTGGGCTCGGTGGCACTAAATCAGGTGACAGCGTGTGGTGCCTGCGCCAAATATAGCTCGGGGCTATTTTATCACCCTTACGCTGTCCACAGAAAAATGCATCAACATTAGAAGTGCGAAGCCGGAGCCAACAGTTCCCCAGTAGTCGTGTTTAGCATTTAATCGCCCCTCTCCAACTGCTCTGGGATTTACACTTCTGCCTTTCGTCCCACAGCAAGTGATGGATTTAGGGTTATGACACCCTTAGGCACCGTTGGTGTTGTCACCCTCTAGCACCCTCCCCCCTCCGAGGTTTGACAACAGGGAGCAGAAGGTCTAAGGCACAGACCCCCTAGTTTCTGGGCCTGCTCATGGGTGGATTCTCTTATGGCAAAAATTAAAAAATTCAGAAGCAATTGGCAAACATTTCCATCTTTTCTGTTACATTATAAAATAAAGTTTTACACTATGATTAGCATACTATTATATTATTTTTATTGGGTGAAGAAAGGGGAAGGAGTGTGAAAAGGAAAGAACTGAGAATGGGGAAGATTAGGAATCTGTGATGAGTAAGAGGGGAAAGAATGAGAGGAAGTGTCTTGGATTGAGGAAGGGCATAGGAAGAGTTGGGAAGTGGATCTGGAGAGAAGGGAGAGGTAGGAAGGGAGGTTCCAGGATCTGAGGTATAGAATATAAGATCAAGAGAGGGAGGATTTGAAATGCAGAGAGTAGGGAGGTGTCCCTACCATGCGCCAGTCCTGTTCCTGATTGCATTCCCCTCTCTAACATGCCACCAAATCTGACACACACACCCTCATTTCCCCAGCCTCTTTTCCCACCCTCCAATGGAGGCCCTGGATCAGGAAGGAGAGGGCTGTTCTCTGTTGAGAAAAAGTCACAACTGAAAGGCAGCAAATCTTCAGTTAGCCTGCTGCCCCCCCCCCCCCCCCCCCCAGTTTGCTGCTGCCCTAGGCACAGACCTAGTATGCCTACTGACAAATCCAGCCCTGGATTGGAAGGGGCAATAAAGCAGTTTGATCCTCCCTTCGGCTGTTCCGGTGCCACTTTAAAACCCAAACTGTATTTCCATTTGTATTTCATGGTGGCAGACTCTTGACGATGAGCCAAGCCAAGAGACTTTGCCGTTTCAGGGCAAATTAAAACCAAACCGAATTGTCAATAAAAGAATACAAATGTTAATTCAACAGAAAAAGTAAGCTTTATCATAACAAACAGCATTGTTCTTAGTGACAAACGGATTGAACCTGCAATTGGAAAATACAAATATATATAAATGAACTTTCTACCTGTGGAAGCAAAGAAAATCCTTTGAAAGCATAGTAGTCTACTTTTTAAAAAAGTGGGATGTGCATCTGATTTATATTCTTTGTTTTAAAAAATATGGAAAAATTCAAAGTTTTGAATTAAGAGCTTCAGTAAAGCAATGAATATGCTCATGTTGATTTCAATTCGCAAATATAGGCTATGAGGAAATGTGATGTTGCAATGGCATTTGGTGAGATTAATCGTCCAGGTGTTGATTGGGACATCCCAACAGCAGTATCTTCTAGAAGCAGGGAGATCCTGGATTCTCTGCAAGGAGAACTGTTCTGTCAATTGGTAACAGAATCCACACGGAAGGGAGCGATGCTGGACCTGATGCTTACCAATGGGCACAGTATTTCTTTTTTTTTTTTTTTACTTTTATTTTTTTTTTATTCATTTTCATCTACATTTAAGTAATCACTCTTACTTTCAGAAAAATCAGAGATACATGAGCATATGTCTTAACACATAATTTCAAAAAATAATTAATCATCAATAATATCCATTGAGGAAATACTCCAAAAATTTAAACATACAACCTTAAATTAATCATTTACCCATGCCCCCCACAATAAAGGTAATGAAGGAACAGAGGGGGGATGAAACATTGGGAGTTATATATAACTATGTACTTTCAGAGACTAGATTGTAACTAAGGATTGGGTAAGTTATGTTCCTAGTGTTTATAAAGGACTAATTGCTCTGGTATGAAAAGAATGAAGGATTCATCATGCGCTCTAACCAAACATTTGCATGGATATCTCAATAAGAAATTATAACCAAGAGATATTACTTGAGGCTTTAGCACTAGGAATTCACGACGTCTCTCCTGTGTAGCATGGGTAAAGTCAGGATAAATTCTGACTTGCTGAGAAAAAAAACTAGCTGAGATATTTTTAAAATATCTCTGCATTATTTGGCTCAAGTCAGCCTCATTGAAAAAAGTTACTAACAGGGTTCCTCGTTCGTAAACTTCTTCTACTGAACTTTCTAAGAACTGTGTTAAATTCCTAAAGCCTCTGGCTGGTTTTGATTGTTTCTCACATTAGATGTTATAGGCAAAAAAAATCAGCTTATTCACTACAGGAGTTTTTTGTTCTTCAGACTTTAAAATTTCTACCATATACGTTTTCAAAGTTATAAGAGAATCTTGACTTAAGACTTTAGGGAAGTTTAATCTCCTGTTATAGTTTTTTAGTTGTTCTAACCTCCTATTAGTATTGTTGAAATCCTTTATAAGTTTTGTTGCACAGTCAGAATTTTTAGACATTGAAGATTCCACTTTTCCAATTTGTTCTTTTAATTCAGAGGATTGCTTCTCCACTTTTTCCTCCAGTACTTCAATTTTGTCCTTCAAACGCTTCAATTCTGACCCTTGTTCCTTGTGGCACTGACCTAAACCGACCATTAAGTCCCATAACGCTTCAAGCGTTACAACTTCAGGTCTAGATGGAATATGGAAGGAATCACCCATATCTTCCAAATGGGCTGAGTCTCCTTCCTCCGCTGCTGTCCCGGGCATTCTCACCGCTCTAACCAGCACTCCAGATTCACCATCTGGCGTTGAAGTCAAGAAACAAGCCCCAGCTCCGACGCTGTTCAGGTCATCTGTCTGCGGCAGCGCGGTGCTTTGACCAGGCAAAACCTCTCTCAAGCCCCCACCATCCGGAGGTGCACAACCGACGTCATCCTTCGGTGCCCCGGGCGAGGGAGAGGAACCAGACAATCTCGGGACCTGAGGAGGTTGAAGGTATGGAGGGCTTAAGGTTACCTCCCTTGATGATTCCCTCGCTCCCTCGAGGTTAACCACAGCGGGGAATTCGCCCTCTTTTTCCGAGGTTGGAGTAGATCGATAGGATGTAATCAGTCTATGGGAAGAGGGCATAGCGGCTTTGGTAGGGTATAAGCGCACTTTACGCTTTCTTTTAGCAGGCATCTCGCAGGAAATCTGTCCACAGAGAGAGAGCGTTCCTCCGGTCTATCTTACACCGGTGCCATCTTGTCTCCTGGGCACAGTATTTCTGAAGTTGTAGTAGATGATCACCTGGGAACCACTGACCACCAGATGATGTGGTTCAATATTAGGATGCAAGAGATGAAAGTTCATTCTAAAGCAATGGCCCTAGACTTCAGGAAAACTAACTTTGTCAAAAGGGGGAAGTACTTCAAGGAGTCGTTAGCTGAATGGGAAAATCTAGAGGTAGTAGAAGGGCAGTGGACAAAACTAAAAGGAGATATCGTAAGGGAAACATCTTTTTGTTAGGAATGTAAATACAGGAAAGAGGAAAAAGAGACCATGATGGTTTTCTAAAGAAGTAGCTGTAAATGTAAGGGAGGAAAGATTAGCATTCATAAACTACAAGACATTAGAGATGTGAATCGGGCTTTGGACGATTGAAAATACCGTCGATATTTTCAAAATAGTCAGAAATCGGGGGTCTCCCCCAAAACGATAGGAAAACCCCACGATATTGATCGTGGGGGTTCCCTTATCGTTTTGGGGGAGGGCGGGAAAAACGGCACACAAAAATAACCCCTAAACCCACCCCGACCCTTTAAAACTAACCCCTTAGCTTCCCCCACCCTCCCGACGCCCCCAAAAACTTTTTACAGTTACCTGGTGGTCCAGTGGGGGTCCTGGGAGCGATCTCCCACTCCGGGCCGTCCTCCCGCTCCTGGCCCGTCGGCTGCCACTAATCAAAATGGCGCCGATGGCCCTTTGCCCTTACCATGTGACAGGGTATCCGTGCCATTGGCCAGCCGATAAACAAAACAGCAATCGGGCCCGATGCAAAAAACCCCACATGTGAATCGGAACCGGAATCCGAACCGATTCCGGTTCAGATTCACATCGCTACAAGACATTGCAGAAAGAGGAAGACAATATCTGGAAAAATTAAGAGAAGCTGGAAAAGTCAAGAATGCAAAAATTCAAATAGAAAAAAAAATAGCAAATATGGTAAAACAAGGGGACAAGACATTTTTGTAGATATGATAGTGATAGAAGGAAGTGAAAAAGTGGCATTGTGAGACTCAAAGGTGAAGGGGAGCAATATGTAGAGAATGATGAAGAAAAATCAAAATTTCTTAAATATTTCTGTTCAGTGTTTACTGTGGAAGGGCCTGGAGTAGGACCACAGAAAACAAACACAAGATTGGAAGTGAAGTAAACCTCAATCGATTTTCAGAACTGTGTGTTAATGAGAAGCTAACTAAACTCAAAGTAGATAAGCCGGACAATGGGGCCAGATGGGATACATCAGAGGGTACCAAGGGAACTTACATATGTCCTGGCAGCTCCACCGACTGACCTTTTCAATGCTTTACAGTAGGACTGGAGGACTGGAACAGGGCAGATGTGGTTCCTATTTATAAAGCTGGACGTAAGGAGGAGGCTGAGAACTACCGGCCAGTTACTCTGACCTCTGTGGTGAGGAAACTAATGAAATTGCTGCTAAAACAGAGGATAGTGCAATTTTTGGAATCCAATGGATTGCAAGATCTAAGGCAGCATGGTTTTACCAGAAGTACATCTTGTCAGATGAATATGATCAATTTCTTTGATTGGGTGACCAAAGAGTTGGATCAAGGGAGAGCACTAGAAGTAGTAGACTTGGATTTCAGCAAGGCCTTTGACATGGTTCTGCACAGAAAACTTATAAATAAATTGTACATTCTTGGTATGGATCCTCAAGTGACTGACTGGGTTAGAAATTGACTGAGTGGAAGGCGACAAAGGGTAACGGTAAATGGAGTTTTCTCTGAGGAGGTTTTTACTAGTGATATGCCTCAAGGATCAGTCCTTGGATCGATTCTTTTCAACATTTTTCTGAGTGACATAACAGAAGTGTTATTGGAAAAGGTTTGTATTTTTGCCAATGATACCAAAATCTGTAACAGGGTGGACAGTCAGGAAGGAGTGGAAAACATGAGGAGGGATCTAGAGAAGCTCGAAGAGTGTTATAAGGTCAAGCAGCTAAGATTTAATGTTAAAAAATGCGGAGTAATGCATTTAGTTTGCAAAAACCCAAGGGAGATGAACAGTATTGGAGGTGAAATTCTTCTAAGCACAAAGTAAGAGCAGGATCTGGGGGTAATTGTATCTGATGATCTTAAGGTGGCCAACCAGGTGGATAAAGCGATGGCAAAAGCCAGAAAGATGCTTGGCTGCATAGGGAGAGAAATGGTCAACAGAAAAAGGGAGGTGATATTGTCCCTGTATAGGTCCCTGGTAAGACCTCTTAAAATACTGTATATAATTCTGGAGACTGCACTTTCAAAAGGATATAAACTGGTTGGCGTCAGTCCAGAGGGTGGCTACCAAAATGGTCAGTTGTTTTCATTCTAAAGTATATGAGGATAGACTTAAAGATGTAAACATGTATACCCTAGAGGAAAGGCAACATAGGGGAGATACGATAAAGACATCAAATATCTCAAAAGGTTTTCATGCACAATGGAAAGGAGGCTCTAGAACGAGCAGAAGACGGAGCAAACTGACCTCACAGTATATATACCCCTGCAGTGACAGCCTGCCAGTATCCTCCATCTCCAGAAGATGGTGGGCATGCATCTCCCTACTGGGGATTGCTTCGATTTGAAAAAGGAGAAATAAGGAAAATAAATTTGCCCCGCTCTCCTGCGGTGATACCAAAAGGTCCCTCCCCCAGTTGAGAATTCCTGAGGTGATTTCCGTGGTCCCTCAGTTGAGTGCCTTGATCCGGTAGCTGTTTTTTTTAGCTGGCATGGACTTAGCAGTTAAACAGCTGAAAGGCAGTGAGTGCAGGAAGCCGAGCATGGCGGTGATGGCAAATGCCCTCTCCCCCCACGGTGGCAATGACTTTGCAAATAGCTTCTTGTTGTTCCCTGGTAGCTTGCTCTTGTTTATTTCTCTCTCAAGAGGTTATGACTCTGGGGTGAATTCCCGGGCAGTTATGGAGCCAGGGGCTGGCTTTCTTGGCAGATGCAGGCTGCGATTTGGTCCGCACCCCAACCAGAGGGGTGGCTTCGGTAATAGCGATGTTCTTTTACTATTAATAAATTCAAATGCTTTTATATAGATTCACGTCCAACAAAGAACGTTGTTTCACCCTACTGAAAAAGGGCTTCTTCAGGGACAAATTACAGAACTTCAATAAATTCTTCAAAGAGCAGATCTCAACAGCCCGCTCGAAAAACTTCATCTAATACGTTATAATATCTGCAACCTTCTTCCAATATCGGACTACTCCGCATAACTTCCAAAGTGGTTCAGCATTCTTCAAACATCAAATTGCTGCTTCAAACATCAAATTGCTGCCCGCAATTTCTGAGAATCCTTTGCCATCAAGAAAAAGATAGAGCATTTTAAGAACACAAGGCTCCAGGGTAGTTTTTAACACATTTCCAAACGATTAGCTATCCCGAGGTTTCTCTTTAATACATTTCTTCAGACTGGAGATGGAGGATACTGACGTTCTCCTCAAAATTCAAAAGAATTTGAATGTTTGAAGCAGCAATTTGATGTTTGAAGAATGCTGAATCACTTTGATCCACCTCCGATAGAAGAGAGAGAGGAGTCCCCCTATCTCATGTTCCCGGCAGTAAGTTACCAAACCTTTATTGGGAGGTTCGGCAGGATCCACAACCCGAGCCCGTACCCCTTCTGGGCTGTCTGGGATGAAAGGACTGAGACCTACCAAAAGGTCAAGTCTTCTCAATGGTCGCTCCAGGAGACTCACTAGTTCCACAGCCAGCTGCCTCTCTCAGAACTCAGCCTTGCCACCTCAGACAGAGGCCTTATTAACAATGCACAAGCATTTCCTCCTGGCTTACCCTCTCTCTTTCTGTGACTATAACTTGCCTCCACTTCTCTGGCCCTCTAACCCCCTCCCTACTCCAGCGCATTCTCATTCACTGGGGCCATTGCAAAAAAAAAAAAAAATACATGGAAAGCGGGCGCTGAAAAATCAGCGCCCGCTTTCTTAACGCCCACACGGGGGCGCCATGCTATATGGAAATTAGGGGGTCGCGCTAGCAAGGAGGCGCTAGGGTCACTTGCACGCCCCTAGCGCCTCCTTGCTAACGCAAACTCGCAGCGGCTGCCGGTTACGAAAACCGACACCAGTAAACTTGGAATCCGTTTTCATTGCTGGCAGACGGCTGGTTATGAAAACCGATGCCGTCTGCCAGTACCGATACCGGCGTCGGTCTTCCTAACTCGGCGGTCTGCCGAGGTTTTTTTTTTTCCCTTTACTTAAGAAGTACAGAAAAGCAGTTTTTATCTTCTTTTCTGTACTTCTTTTACATGTGCTCAGCTCTAGGCAGGCGTTAATACCTGAGCTAAATGTGCGTCTGAGACGCACGCTTTTTTTTTTTTTTAATGTGGAGTGAATGAGTAATAGCCTCATTCCCATGCATTTGCATGCGATGAGCGCTATCGCATTCACTCCGCGTCAGACATACGTTAAATAGGCGCTAATCCCTCTGTTGCATTAGGGGGTGGATTAGCGCCTATTTAACCCACGTCTGACTGCGGGTTATACAGTGTGCTCGGCTGAGGACACTGTATTGCATCGGCCCCACTGTATGCTACACAGTGTGCTGCTTTTACAGCTATGGTTCTCCAGACTCTACTCTACCAACCTATTCTAGGAGAGGAAGGAACAGAAGTGATCCATGCTGCCAGCTTCCTATGGAGTTAAAAAACTATTTAGCCATGGCTGATACTGCATATACAACTGTTGCAACTAAGACTGGGGACAGCCACTGACCCAAAGTTTGAGATGTGAGCCTGTGTAGCTAGAGCCAGTGCATATGTAGGCACCCTAGGTGAACTTTATAGAATTGCACTCCTACCCTTAAATATTATGCAGTGATAATAAATTTTACATGAGAAAAGACATTCAAAGTACAGTCTTCTGAGGTAAAAATATAATTTACAGTAACGTATATTTACATGCACTCATATGTGCCAACCAGAAATCCCTGCAAAAGATAGATACTTGGAACCTATATGGTATTAGACATATTGTTACATGTGTTGGGTGTGGGCTTGGTCCTCCGAAAGACCTTGAGTAAATGAATTACAATATAGTAAACATTCCATAACAAAATGCCACTAACTGCCAGCACTCAAACAATCCTACCTATGAAAATGCAACATTACAAATATTACACCAGGCCCTAAAATATCAATACATCTTCTATTAGGAAAACAGAAGAAGTTAGGGATCTATAACAAACTACACAGAAACTACATATTATCAGAATACCTTATGGTCACATAAACAGAACACGGACCCTCAACAAACACAGCATAAAGAGACATAAAATATAAATTGAAATGTGCAGACAAAAACAAACTGGAAACCCCAACAAGCCAGCTTCTGTATATAGTGCAGCAATGAAAAAACAGATTCACCTCCATTCCTCAAGCAATAAAATCAAGAAATACATAACATCAATCATAATAATAAAACCATACTAATAAAAAGAATATATATTTCAAAACAGTAGATGAATAGAATATCCAATAACTAAACATTCATATAAAAGTTTTAAAAATTTCCCACAACTCCAATAAAATATTTCAAAACAACAGACACAAACACCCAATAATTAAAACCAATAAGGATAAAAATCCCTTGCTCTGCATACCTGGGAACATTTGATTCCAAACACCCTGAGATTGTTGAGGGGAGGAGTGTGTGCATACACAGACTCTTTTCACTCTCATATACACACACACTCTCTAACACACACACATATCCTCTCACATGCTCACTGACACACATATGCTTAGTCACATTCTGATTTACAGAGACTCTCGTGACTGCTCACATATGCCCACTCACTCACAAGCTCCCTCTTCTCCATTCTGCAGAATGCCGAAGCAGCAGCAACCCATCTGATTAACTAAAAAAGTTTTATTTTACTCATATTGTTGGTTGGGGATCCAGGCAAAGCCCTGGGAGAACAGGGTCTCAGTGGGCTGCCTGTTTCTGTGGGAGGAGGTGTCCCTTGTTATGAGAAGGGGTGGCTGCAAGGCCCAGATATTCTTCATTTAGATTTATTTTTTTTTTTGCCATGGCCCGAGGACGAATCAGGTCCATGGCATAGGAAAGCATGAGACATGGAGATGGCAGTGAGGTAGCTATGGGATGCCTACTGGCTGCCTCCTGCCAGGAGAGGAAGACACAGGGCCAGGATGGGCAGGCAGCTGGATTGTTTCCTTTCTCTGCAGTTGAAGGTAGAGGAGAGAGTCCATGAAAGCAGCAGGAAGGCTAGGGAGCTGCCACTGCCATTGCTCGTGAAAAATCAGTGAGAAAATAGTCTGTGAGTGATAGCCTCAAGGGAGACTCCCTCTGTGCAAGAAGCATGACTGGGTACCTGGTCTTTGTCGTAGCGGCTTTACAGGTATGGGGCTTCTGTGACCAACACCAACCACCGTGATTGGCCAGATCCACCACTGGGGCATGTCTGAAGTTCCAATAGGTCAATCCACCCCTGCCCAGGGCAGTCACTTCTATTTGCCCTCTCTGAGTATGGCCCTAGTTGTGTGTTCAATCTCTGCTGCCCCTGGCAAGTTAAAACCCGCAAACAGCACTGGTACACTTGAATGGGGTAACCAGCAAGTAGCGGCAGTTACAATCCTAAAACAGCAGTGGCATGATTTTATCAGGACTAAAATATCAGTGTGATGACCATGATGATCAGACCTAGGAACTCTACAGATTTGACCCGGAGAATCCAAAATTCGAATGGACTTGCCGGGTCTCCGGGCCAACACCTCCGGGTGCCCTGCAATTGCTGCACTAGTGAAGCAACCAGATTAGAAGGCATCTGATTGGCCTACATGGGCCAATTGAATGCCTCCTTCCTTTTCTCTGCCCTGTGACCAATCAGAGGCCTCCTTTCTTCTTCCTGTGCCTGCAGATCAATGGTATGCCTCCTCCCTTTTTCCTGACTGTGCTGGCAGGAAGAAGAGAGGAGGCCTTCGATTGGCCTGTGGGAACAGGAAGAAGGCAGGAGGCCGACAGCAGAAGCAGTAGTAGAAGATGCTGCTGCTGCTATTGGCTGGAAGAAGGAGTCCTCCCTTCAACCCCAGGAGGAGGTTGCTGCTAATGGTGAATTAGGGGTGGGAATAGGTAGTGAGTGAGGGGGTATTTATGCCTGTGTGTGTATATATGAAGATGCATGTGTATGCATATATATATGTGAGGAGGCATGTATGTGTATATATGTGAATGGGTGTGTGCCCCTAATGTATTTGTTAGGTATTGGGATACATGAGGGAAGAACATTGCACTGTCCTCAGCTCTCGTTCTTTAGCTTGAGTGACTATGAAGTCAGTTAAACCTTATTTCCAGCTTCAAATACCAGAGAAAACTCAGTTCTTGAATAATAAAACAACATTTATTAGAATGATGAACAGTTCATGGAATGAGAAGGCATCAAGAGTAGTCACACAGAAAGAAGAGACTGTCACAGCTGTGATAAGTTCTGTTTGGAAGTTCAGTACTCCAAAGGAGGCAACTGGAGCTGAGATAGAAGCTGCAGAATGTGAATGGTGAAAAGCAATGCTTCTGCAGAGCCAAAAGCAGGGATCCGGAGGAGCTGCTAGCCTGCAGAGAGCCCAGTTCCAACAGAAGGAAATTACAAGAAGCAAAATTGTCCCAAGTATTCCTAGCGGCAAGGGATCAATAAGAGCAAGCAAGAGAAAATAGAGAGACAAACAGAATCATTCAAAAGATAACCAATTAGGAGGGCATGCTCTTCAACATATAGAGAACCCAAACTGTGCAATATAAATGAGATGACATAGGGTGACAGCATAACAAGGAAACATATATACATATATTTATTTAAATATACTGCGAAGGCAGAACATACATAACAAGAAAAGGGTTAATCAGAATAACAGGGACATGACACTGGAAAGCAAAAGAATGCCCCATGCTTCCAGGAAGTAGACTGACTAAAGCCTGGAAAATCATTGGGTACAAGAGACTAACAGCAATCCGGAGAGACTGATATGACAGTTTGGGAGTAAGGTGAGCACTGTTCCTGGAAGTAATAAAGAATGAATAAACATGTGTTCTTTTTGAAAACAATGACTTTACATCCCAAGCAGTCTGGCTACAGAAAAGGATATAGCATGGAAACAGCTCTCACGTCGATACTTAATGAGATTGGTCTCTGTTCAGACAGAGGGGACATTGTTCTCCTGATTTGTCTTGATCTCAGTGCGGCTTTTGATGCAGTTGACCATCAGCTTTTACTCAATCGACTTTTTGATTGTGGTGTTGGAGGAAATTCATTATAATGGTTCAAATCTTCTTTAGAACAACATGCTTACAGTGTTAGTTGAAATTCTGAGTTTTCTTCCTCCTCTTCACTCACTAGTGGCATGCTTCAAGTTTCAATTCTTTCTCCTGTATTCTTTAATCTATATCTTGCCCCTCTTGCTACTTTAATTCAAGCTTGGGTTTTTTCGGGGTACTTTAATGCCGAGGATATTCAGATTCTTGGGAGCTTTAATTCAATCACAACCGATTTAATCCAATCACAACCTCTCTCTGATTTTATTAATTGCTTATCTCAAGTTTCCAAATGGCTACATTCTTCCAAGCTTAAGGCAAATCCACTTAAATTTGAAGTAATTTGGTTTACCTTAACTCCTCTTCCGCCATTTTTTTTTCCAGCTCCCATTATGGCAGGCTATGCCATTCCAGTTAAGAATACAGTTACCACCTTAGGCATAACTTTTGACAATCAGCTTAACCTCTTACACCAGGGGGTAGATTTTAAAAGGATGCGCATGGGCGGAGATGTACATGTGTGCGCTACCCGGCGCGCACACGTACACCTGATTCTATAACTTGCGCGGGCAGGCAATTAACAGTAAAAGAGCATGCTGGACAATGAATGTGGTTCCTAACATAAAACTTTACTGATAATTTATGTTAAATTGACCTGAACAACAATTTACAAGTCCTTGTTCCATACAGTCCATTACATAATCTTCTTCCAATAAATCTGTGATTTGACACTGGTAATTTCATCTTTTGTTTTCACATCCCATTCCAATTTCACAGTCATTTTTGGAGCTTCCTCTCAAATTCGTGGACATGATACTTGAATTTGTCTAACTGGCATAATTCAAAGTCCCATTTCTCATTCCTTGATTCAGATGTCAAGAATTAGGCTTCTTACTTCTTATCCAAACTCCTCCCAGAGTATACTGATGGTATTGTAGTGGTTAAACACTGGATTGGTGCCCTGATTCTTTTTTCCCCAATTTTCTTCTGCTCCCAGTAATGAAATGAAAATCCATTCCATGCATGACCTCAGAAGAGTCACTGGATCTCTCTGGGTGAGAGAGACTCCTCTGAAAACTCCTCTCCTGATCATGGCAGCTAAATTCCCTTGACTATGGGGAATTTAGTTGGCTGGTAAAAAAACAAACAAAAAAACCCCCAGTCTTCCAAATACAAAGAAGAAGGTAAGGAAAGGTGGTTGCAAGCTTCCTTCAACAAAAATGACAGAAGGAAATAATATTCCTTATAAATGAGAAAAAGGCACTCCTACATCTTCCACATCAAGGCCTTAATCCCTAAGGCCAAAAGAGTTCTCTCCCAAAAGCAAGCAAAAATAAAACAGGAGCAGGAACAGTGCCACCCTGCCTCCTGGAAAATATAACCAAGAATCCAGACCCTCTCTGGATGTTTCTCCTTTATACAGCAGTAACAAGCAATCAGCACGGCGGCCCATCTGGGGGAGCTGTAATCCACTCGGATAGCTTTAGCTCTGCTTACTCAGTGGGTCGTCAACTTCAACTCAGTAGTTTCTCTACACATAGAAAAAAAAAGTTCTGAACCCTATTTAATGGACTTTATTAATAAAGCAGCCAGGCTGGGAACAAAAGAACTATATGGTCTGCGTTTTTAGAAAAGAACTACAGGATGGAATACAGTTTATCTGGAGGATGGGTAATTTGTTTTCTGTTGCCTAATGCCTTATTTTCCACTATATCAGCTGCTTGGCCAATTGCAGGGTACATCCATAGAGTCATTTCAGGGACCCTAGAACGTAAAGACTACACCTTCAAATCAACAACAAGTACTTAACAAAGGATTTTCTTTTGATACACAAGTTCCAAGGTGTATTATTCTGCAGAGGCAGATAATTCTGGGCCTGTTGTAAACGGACAGGAGCTATGTAGATAATGACAAAAACCTGCAACAACAAACGAGTAACATTTAATTATCAGTGTATCCCCATTAATTACAAGATTGGATTTTCTTAAGTCAGAGGCACTGGTCTTGTAACTCAAGAGATTGGGTGGTTGTTTGCTTCTGCATGTATGTCCATGCCAAATATTTAGCTGGTAAGGAGATGACAACTTTGAATACCCCTGTGATTCTGCATTTAGGTTTTTCTGAAGGGTTTTTCCTGTTTTGAGGGTATTTTGTAATAGTCTGTATACATCTAAAGGCAATTACCCACAGATTTTACACCAGCTTCAAAAGGGAAAGAAAGAATATACTTTCCCTATGAAAATGATCTCACCCAGACAACTCGCACACAATTACACCTGCTAATTTGTGCGTAGAGCTTTTCAGGAACATTTACACACATTCATTTGAAAATGCAAAAATATTAGGGTGAAGAGTAAATTCTCCCCAACCCTACCCCCAGGAATGCCTCTGCTTACTGCAGGTAAACATACATATTTACAGGCCCCATGCATGGCTGGCAATTTCATAAAAGGTTATGACAATGGGTAAAGCACCGTTTTATCCACAGAAATGGCTTTCAAAATGCCCCTCCCTGTGCTTACGGGAAAAGGCTTGGCACATCTGGCCCTTAGTGTAGTAAGGGCTTGTGACAAACTTCCCTGCTCTTCAGTGGCGCAAGAAAGGATTAGACAGCCTTCCTGAAGAGAGATGGATTAGACCCTGTGTGATTCTGGCACAAGTCAATCAGTGACCCACCAGGCAAGCAGGCAAGTTGTACAGCAATTCCTTAGTAGCTGTCAGCAGGAACACATGAGCTACCTAAAATATTAGGGTATCCTTAAGAGGGACAATCATGGCATCAGACAGAGATGTATCAGCCATGTGCTGCAAACAAGCACAGCTTTTTTTCTATTGATAGAAGAACCTGAAAACCGATTTCTAAAAGCTTTTCATTTCCTGAATCAGTCTGTTCCCACGGAGGTTTAACAAGAGATCAATATGTTGTCTCATCACTTTAGACCATTGCAAGGTGTGCCAAAGCATTGAGTTGGGCAATCTCTTTGGGACTGTCTTTTGCCCCATGGAATGAGTCTGCCATTCATTCTATAATCAAGCAGAAGTCATGACTCGCAGAAGTCATGCCCAGTAGCTTCCAAGGACAATTATATTTTCAGGAAAATATGTTAAGAATACAATTTTTATAAAGCTAGTAAGAGTTTTAAAAAATTGCAGAGGATTAGTTCAAAATTAGTAGAGTTTAAATGAACATGTTTCTCTCTTCTCTTTCACCTCTTATGCCAAGTATTGCTCCTGTACTTGTGCTCTACAAAATGCATTTGTTCCTTGTTTTACCCCAGTACAATCTAGGATGGTTTGAATGCAGTACATTCATTTTTTATGGGGAGGGGGGGGGGGGGGTTTGATGAGAGACCACTTCCTATTTCTTGAGCTTCCGGCCCACGTGGAATCATTCCCAGCAGACTCATGGCCATTTGTGTTATGGAGGATGTGTGTGAGAGGAGCCCAAAGCTGAGGTATTATTGACCTTTCCTCATAGCCAGCAGAGAGTTGTCCTCTCCCCTCTTCCCCTAGGATTCTTAATCTGAGTTTCTCATCCCATCTATCCCTGTCATTATAGCGACAGTTGTCTGGTTGAGGAACATGAACTGAGGATCGCTCTGGAAACCAGTCTGTGTGTAGCCCTAAACCAGCCAGTAGGTTGTCACTGTTGAGGAATGGCTGAAATTCTCTGCATCCATAGCATCTTCAACCTTCAAATTAAATGTAATGGTCAGGATGAAATGAACTGCTCACCATTTCAGAGGTTAATAGGACTGAAATGAAACATTTATTTTCAATTCTATTAACTATATAAACGTAGAATATGGCAACAGATGCAGACCACTAGGCCAATCTAATCTGCTCACTTTAGTTCCTAATTCAATGACGTAGACTCCACTTGATCGATGGCTTTCCCCTCACTTCTTCACAACTAGGGATTCTCTGTGCTTATCTCATATTTTCTTGAATTCTGTTACTGTTTTTTTTTCTCCACCACCTCCATTGGTACCTCTTCTTTCTCCACCACCTCCATTGGGAGATCACTGCACCCTTTCATTGAATACATATTTTATGATGTTTCTCCTAAATCCACATCCTGTAGCTTCATATATCATAACCTCTTGTTTTGGATCATTCTTTCCTTTGAAAAAGGTTTCTTTCCCTGCCTAATTTATATCCTTGAGGTATCTAAATGTCTATCATATTCCTCTGTCTTTCCAGGGCAGGGATTGTTAACTCCAATCCTCAAGAGCCAGAAACAGGGCCACCCACTGGCCAAGAAGCAATGTCCAATGCTACAATGAGCCACAAACAGGCCAGGATTTCAGGATAATGAATATGCATGAGATTGATTTGTATACAATAGACACAGTACATGCAAATCTATCTCATGCATATTATTCACTATGGATATCCTGAAAACCGGGCCTGTTTGTGGCTCATTGTGGCATTGTACTATTGGATACTGCTTCTTGGCCAGTGGGTGGGGCTGTTTCTAAAACACAGAGGCTGTTAAAGTTCAATAGGCTGGGGACTACTAGTAAAGAGGATGTTGTGGAGTGAGGACTTGACCTATTTCCTCATCTGTAGCTTTAACATAGTACTTTTACAGCTTCTCATTCCAATTGCCTAACCCCTTAGATAGGCTTAAGTAGACTCTCTCATGCAGAACAGAAAGAAAACTGAAGTGATAAAGTTGTGGTTTAACATGGCATTTTATAATTTCAGAAAAACAAGTTTCCTGGGAGGGGGGTTAGAACAACAGTAAAATGTACAACCAGAGCACCACTTTATTTAGCTTCTAACAATTCCTTTTTCATCTTCAAATCAGTGCTTATAACCAGGACCTTTCCCTAGAGAGCCCTTTTCCCTACTCTCAGTATTTCACCTTTGGTGCCCAGAACCTGTATAAAGAAATCTTTAGGATAAACTAACTGGTGACACTTTTGATTGCCTGATCTATGTGTTTGCTAGCTATAGACACACTTTTATGAAAGGACTTTAGCTTAATCTACAAGGCTTAATTCTTCTCAGTTTTAACTGCTCCAGACATTTATATTTTACTACCATTTAAACTGTCTAGATAACAAGTACAAATATCTAAAGCTTTAGTATTGCAAATAATAGTAGGGCTTAAGCAGTCTTAACCACTCTAAACAGAGAAAAAAAAAAACCTTTCACCAGCTGCTTTAAAGTTTAGAAGGAATTTATTACTTCAGACCAATATGCCAGCAGTGTCCCAGGACAGCTTCTAAACCATTTTTAAACAAGGAATCACTTTTCTAGCAACTTAACGTTTACAGGGAATCAATTACTGCAGACATATTCAAGCAGTTTCAGGGTCTAGCTCTCCATGCTCAATAATGAACTTAGTAACTTTTAATTATCTCTTAGTAGCTTCAAGGAAAATCTCTTTCATAGATTACTACAACTTTTAACCTTCCCAAATCAAAATACAAAACACAGGGAAGCATTAGATACCCCAACCTATATCTTATTCCTTTCCATTTCTCTGTTAGCAATAATAAAAGAGACGCAGCCAACTCTAACTTAACTATGTGTAAGGGTTCTGTCTGCAGGTAATTCTCCTTCTGCCTCTGTCTCTCCTCAGATTTTGATACTGGGACTGCTGCTGGCTCTCCCCTGGAACCTGGAATTCCTTCATGTCAAGGAGCTTCCTCATTTATAGCACCTGGCCACTATTTATGGGAAACCTGCTGAGTCACTCTGGTCCAGTTACTCTTATTCATGCTCTATCAGAGATTGGGTACTGAGAATTGTGGGAGTTGTAGTCCCCTTTGACAGCCATCTTAGCTTTTCTTTATTTTGACAGATAGCTAGATCCTGTCTACCAGTATATTATTTGCACAGGGACTATCGTGAATACTACTAATCCATCACACTCATGAGGATTGGAGGTAGCCACCCCTGCTCTAGGGTATACATATTTAGGTCCTTAAGTCTCATCTCGTATGACTATTGGTGCTGATCCTGCACTATTCTGGTAGCCTTTCTCTGGATTATCTCTAGCCTGTTTATATCCTATTGGACTCAGTATTCTAGGTGAGGCCTCACCAACAACCTGTACAGAGGCATTTTTACCTTTTCTCTACTGGTTAAGCTATAGTGCAGTTTCTATGGAAACTGTACACTGTATGTGTGAGTGCCTTATAGTCTAACTAGGCTTTTTTTTCTTCATAGACACAGAATGGGAACAAAACCTTTAGTGAATCCATTCTTTAATTATGGATTCTACCTTAAGTACGCAGAAGCTTTTGAGATTGCACCATGAATAAGAAATTTACCTTAATGTCTTGTGTTTATGGCTCATTTTGTTTTCTTTTAGCAAATAATGGAAATTTTCTAAGCAGGGCTTTTGGAGAAGAAATCTAGAAGAAAAAAGGAAAAACATAATAAATTATATGACATTTTGAAAGTTTTCACATGTGTGATCAAGGGGAGACAAAACACCATACAATAAAAGCTATCAGGCTGATATTCAAATGACCTAGATGCCTAATCTAAGGAGTTAGATGCCTAGATCTTCCTAAATGAAAATTTTTCCTGCTGAGCTCCTAAGTATATTACTAGGTGCCTAGATTTAGGCTTCTAAAAAGTTGCAAGGCCAGGTTAGGGGATGTAAATAAGATGCTCAATGCTGATTTCCAGCGCTAGGTGCCTAACTTCGACTCCTAAATGTAGGAAAATAAACAGCAGGCCTAATTTAGGAGCATCAGTTTTAGTTATCTTAAGAGTCAGAATAGACCCCGTCTAGGACATGAAGTGGTATCGGCTCAAATCCTTAGCTCTGAAAAAGAAATCTGGTCCAGATGGATTCCCTCTGGACTTTTACAAAATTATTGAGGCAGATTTTACTCTGTTGTTTATGGAAGTGTTTAACTATCTGAGATCCTCTGCTCCTTCTGGTTATTTAATTTATTTATTTATTTATTTATTTAACATTTTTATATACCGCAATTCATGTAGCAGAGTTACATATCATTTCGGTTTACATTAGAACATTGAACAGGCATGTAAGAATGCAATTACATAGAACAAGGGAGATAAACTAGGATCAAAGTAACTGGGGAGTAACGTGCAACGAATAAATAGACAAGTGATAGGAGTCTGTTGTAGAGATTAAATTATTCTGGTTAAAGATCTAGGTGTATATTGGCATGAATTAAAGTCTCAGTACATGGAGTACATATTTGGTTTGGTTGTTTGTGGAGTTGGACTCTGAACTTAAGCTCAAATCTGATGGAGTTTGATGGAATTGGTTGAATGAATGATAGGTGTGGTAAGAGGGAATTTTGAGTCTCTTTTTAAATGTGATCGGGCAAGGTTCCTGCCAGAGTTCTGGAGGTAGAGAATTCCATTGTGCCGGGCCTGCTGTAGATAGAGATCGTTTATTTAGAGAAGTTTTGATGGGTGGGGCGAGGAGAGTGTCTCTATAAGCAGCTCTCACCGGTCTTGATGATATATGTGGTCGATAAGGGATAGTGAGATCCAGTGTAAAGAGCTTGAGCATTTAATGGATGCTCTTACTACACTGATTTATAAAAAAGGAAACATCCCCTTGGACTACAGCACATATAGACCTGTATCTCTTATGAATGCTGATATAAAGACCTTTGCTAAAATATTGCAACTCAGAATGGAACATCTAATGCCATCTTTGGTTCATCCTGACTAGACTGGTTTAATTAAAGGTCGATCATAAATCACAACATATGGGTAATGCTACAGGTATTAGTTATACATGAATAAATATACAATATATACCTGTATCTCTTTTCATCAACATTTATTTACTTTAATCACATACATATAATATCTAAAATCTATATAATATTCACACTCAAACCACATTCATTCACATAACACTAAACACAATATCGCCTATTGCACATATCCCTTTTACATTAAAATTCATACATTTCTTGTTGATATTTCTACAACAGTTCCCAAGAAGCAAACTTCTTCTTCTCAAAAACTCCCGAGATTTTTCTCTTATTCTTTCTTCACTCCACTCCCAACAAGAGACTCTCGTTTCACCTATTGGTTTCCTCAGGGGATCTAAGCCATTAGTTCTTCTTTATTTTTCTAAGGGAGCATCCATTTGATTTTAACTTCCTGTAGTTCTTATTTCACATCGGGAACTTTACTTCTTGTCCAAATCATTATTACTTATACACCTCAACTCACTTCATTCTCCTAATCTATAACAAAAAACCATAATTAATATCATTTAAAAAACCACATAATTAAACAACTTTACCCAATTACCACGATCCAAACCACCAATGCATTTCAAAAGATTATTTTGTTACACTTTAACTGCACTCACTCACCTCTTGCACTCTTCAATATCTCCTACAACCTCTACTTTCACTATTTTCAAATGAGGTTATAACCAATGAGTCTTTATATTCCTCCACCACAATACGATGTAATCAGCATTCAACGGTTCATCATCGCTCAAACTAATGAAAAAGCATATATTGTATGATTACCTTACAGCACATCATATTATACCTCAATCTTCCATTATACTTGTAATGCGATATATACCAACTTTCTAGTATCTGTTCAAAAATACCCGGTAGTACTGCCTTCATTTAACTTGCCCAACAGCCCACCTAATTCTCTCCAAATTTCTTCACAGTTCCAATAGTTGAATACACACTATCACATCGTTAACCTAAAAAACATTCAGAGAAATGTGCTCTTATCTATCACATAGTGCTCACAAAACCAACTTTTTAGCCTACCAACCTATAACAATTCCAAAACAACTCTCCATACCGACTCCACTACTGCACATTGCCAGGACGCTGTGGCTGCACATTTCAGCGCTTCCTTCTTCTTTTTAAAGCCCTCACGGCTACTCCCACTATATACGTCACCAGTTTAAACAGCCCAGATCCTCAACCTCATCCTAACCCTTATTATTTGCCCACTTTACTCCATATCCACTGACTCTTTTATGGACTATTCAAATACAATACATATAATCGCTTACTAACATCAAAGAAAACTAAAAGTGAATTTCATCCACCTCTATCGCACTATAACCAATCATGAGTAAACTCAAATAAATGCACTCCACTCCACATCTTGGTTTAACCCCAGGGGTTCCACTGTTCCCCACTGGAATATATATCTTTGTTCCTTTTGGACCAATGTTTTTGAAACATCACCTCCCCTTCTTAATAAAACTTGGTTAAGCACACAAAACTTCAATTCCTGAATCTTGTGATTCTTTTCATACCAATGTTGTACTAATGGAGCATTTTCCCTTCTCGTGCGAATGTTACTCAAATGCTCGATTATTTTAGTCTTAATCATTCTCTTTGTTTGTTCAATATAATAAAGCCCACATGGACATATAATTACATAAATCACTTGAATGGTCTTACAGTCAAATTTCTTCGGTAAATAATATGTCCTTCCTGTTGATGGAATCTGAAATGTTGCCTTGAGCCGTCCCCTGAGGTTAAGCAATCAATTTATCACTTGTTGCATTCTGCCCATTTAACTTTTCATTGGAAGACTGCACCAGTCTTGGAACATTGGAAGACCACTGTGACAGAGACAGCAGTGAAGGGAAGATCACTTTTGCCTTGCGAGATAAACCTGAGTTTTACAGTTAAGTCTGGGACCCTTACTGGATCTGGAGGAGGTGGATGTGCGATTCTTATAGACTGTGAATAGGCCTGTTTTCTATCTTTTCGAATTGTATCTTTTAATTCTACGCTTATGTCCATTTGTATGTTTCCTTTACACAGTTGTTTCTGTGTGATTTCAAATATAAACAGTTAAAAAAATAGTGGTGTCGGCTTCAAGATTCAGGACTGAAGTTTTAGCCTCCAGATCACCTGAGCACCTGTAGCAAGCAAACATCTGGCTCAGAGAGCCCTGGAGGCCACACTCTGGGTTTGATAAACAGGGATTGACTGGAGCTTAGCTACAAGGGGTTGCTGGGAAGCTGTTCACAGCAACACAACCTGAAGGTTATTCTGCATTTTGCCACAAAACCTATTACTTTAGGAAGTGCAACTTACTCTGGTTTCCAGCTGTAAGTCCTGCTTTTTGTACAAGATTTGGCAGGCGGCAAAATCCTGCTGAACATAATGTGGAGGTAGTGGAATATAAGAATTGCTAAATAAAATGTCTAGAGGGGAGCTATACCACAGCCAAAACTGGCAAAGAAGAGAGGGTTGTGCTGGAGCACTGCCACCAGTAGTTAGGGGACAGGGAGGGGGTGAATAACCAAAGGTTTGCCTAGGGTACCAAATATGCTTGTACCAGCCCTGAGGGTGGGAACCTGACACTAACCCCTAAATTCAGCAAAATGTTATAATATCGCATGGATAAATGCCCATTGTAAGAGAAACAGATGTGTTTAGGGTAATTTTTAGAATTATTGCACCATGCAGTAAAATGGCACTTTTCATAGGTAGTATCACAGGGTGCAGTAAACTTTTTCACACCCTGCAATACTTCCTATTTCACAGGAGAGAGAGGTCTGCCACCACATTCTCTGTCCCTGTAAGGTAAACAGATCGCAAGAGCATGTCCTTGGTCAGGGCCCAGGCCCAAATCTGTACCACCTCTTGGCAGAGCAGGAAGGAGCCTGTGCTTCCCAGCTTGTTTATGTACCACATTGCGACTTGGTTGTCGGTCTGGATCAGAACCACTTTGTGGGCCAGGTGATCCTGGAATGCCGAAAGGGCATACTGGATTGCACGCAGCTCCAAGAAGTTGATTTGACAACTCACTTCCTGCTCAGGCCAATGCCCTGCATGTGGAGACTGCCCACATGAGCTCCCCAACCCAAGGTGGAGGCGTCGGTGGTCAACAACACTCTTTCCAAATTGAGCAGACTCTCCCACCAGGAGAAGGAGGCTCAGAGTGGTGAGGTAACTTGGACTGGTGCTGAGAGGGCCTGGGTAGCTTGGAGCCATTGGGAGCAGAGTGTTCACTGTGCTACTCACATGGCCAGCCGGGTGAGTGGAGTGACATGCACCACTGCTGCCATATGGTCCAGTAAGCGGTCAGTACCCTGGCAGAGACTGTCAGATGGTAGTGGACAGAGTGCGCCAGTGACACCAGGGTCTGGGCATGGTCCCGGGGAAGGAACGCTCTGGCTAGGGTTGTGTCCAGCAGAGCCCCAATGAATGCTAGCCGTTTGGATGGACTCAACTGGGATTTGGAGAAATTGATCACGAACCCCAGTGACTGTAGCACTTTGGCTGTCAAGTGGAAGGAGCGTAGAGAAGCTTCCTGCGTTGTGCTCCTGATGAGCCAGTCGTCTAGGTAGGGGAAGTCGTCCTCCTTTTGGAAACCAAGATGTTGATAATAATATTCAAATGTATGGAGTCCTCCATGTTGTAAATTGATAAATGGTAAAATAGTACCAACAACACTCTCATGGAGGATTTTACATTTTTTATGCAATATACCAGGCGAAAACTGGATTACCAATCAGAGGCAAACAATATGACTTTTGCCATTCCAACCCTACTTGACCTCTTACCACCTGCCATCATCTCCTAATCGCTCCTGCCATAATAGATTGTGCTGTTTAGGAGCGTAGAATCACCTTCGGGGCATGAAGCAGATAAGATAAGCTGTACAGTGACATGAACTCACCTTCCAGATTCACCAATGAGTCAACAGAATGCTCCATTAACCATTCTTTTAAAGTCTTTAATAAGAATGCCTCATTGTAATAACGAACATCAGCGAAACCCAGATCACCTTCATCGAGAGGGGCTATTAAGCTTGCAAATTTCAGCCTCGGACATTTAGCATTAAAAAAAAAAAAACCCAGACCATAAGCATTGTAACATCGTTAGATCTTTCTTATGTAAAAAGAAAGGCACCATTTGCAGTAATTTAGGGATCAGTATTATTCTAACCAATGCTAGGTACCCCGAAAGCGATAAGGAAAGTGGCTCCAACTAGCTAGTTTCTTCTTAAATTCCTGAAAATAGGAGGGATATTGTATTGATACATCTGCCCCATGTTGTATGCCTAAATACTTTATAGTCTCTTTTGTCCACTTTAGCGGGAAGTTGTGCTATGATGGTTGCAAATGCTCAACAATATCAATAGCTTCCGATTTGGATAGATTTAGTTTCAGACCTGAAAAACTACCAAATTTAGAAATGTATCCCAGCACCAGTGGTAATGTTTTATGTGCCTGTGCAAAGACTATCAGCATATCATCCACGAATAGCATCATTTTCTTTACCTGTCTGACAACCTGAATACCCAGTACCTTTTCATCTTCCTTGATTCTGTGAATTAATGATTCAAGCAATAAAATGTACAGAATGGGAGACAAGGGACAACCCTGCCTGGAGCCCCGTCCCAATTTAAATACTTGTGACGTAGTTCCATTGAGGCAGGTGAAAGCTTGAGGATCTTTGTAAAGAAGTTGGATGGACGTTAATATGGGACCTGCAAACCCAAACTTACCCAAAGTCGAAAATAAGAAATCCCAGGTCACTCAATCGAATGCCTTCTCCACATCAAAACTTACCAATAATAGTTCTAGTGTTTGAGACTTGCAACAGGTTTCCAAGGCTACCAGCAAGTGCCTAATATTAGTCTTAGATCTTCTTCCAAAAACAAAACTTGTTTGTTCTGGAGAAATTAACAGAGGTGTAAATATATTTAAGTCAATTAGTCAAGATTTTGGCATAAAATTTGATGTCCAGGTTCAGTCAAATTTCTCTCTGGCTAAGGTAAAACAATCATTGCTGCTTTCATTGTGTCTGGAATAACATCATTTTGTACCATATAATTGAACATTTCTTTTAATGGAGGGGGGGATACTAAGGCTTGTATGGGTTTATAAAAAAAGTGAAGTGAACCCATCGGGTCCCAGTGACTTATGCATTTTTAATTCTTTTATAACCTGCACGACTTCTTGTTCAGAAAAGAGAGCACTCGGTTTGGAAAGCTGTTTCTCAGTCAACTGAGGTAATCTCACCTTACAAAAGAAATCTCGGATTCTCCAGATCCGATGTCTCTGCCTGGTGTAGTTGTTGGTAATACACTTTAAACAGTTCCCCTATTTGGGCAGTGGAGGTCGCAAGTGATCCATCAGTTTTTTTAATCCCACTTATAAATTTAGATTGCTCACATACTCTGACCAGGTTGGCCAACATCCACCCTGCTTTATTGTCATGAAGGAATAATGTATGTCTAAAATTAAAAATTGTTCCCTTGGCCTTCTGATGCAATAAGTCATTTAAAATATGTTGGGCCTCTTTAAACCTACCTTTCTATTCATCCACATTAGATCTTTTCCACTGCTGCTTGTAATAGGTCATTCTCTTTTTTGATTGTTTATTTCTTTGACACTTCTTAAAAGCAGTGTAATTTATAATGTCACCCCTTAGGACCGCCTTGGCAGTCTCCCAAAATAACACTGGGTTATTTTTATGTTCTCTGTTAGCCTCTTCAGACTGTTCCCATTTTCCTTTCAGATAAGCTGGAAAATCTGGTTCTAACCAGTCAGAAATTCTCAATTTAAATAAAGAACTGGGTAAAACATTGCTCCCCATCGAGCAAAATACTGGGCAATGGTCGAATATTACCAAGTTCCCGATGTCAGCTTTCTTCACATCATTAAATAAAGTTTCTGAAATCAATATGTAATCTGTTCTAGATTTAGTGAGGTGAGCTCTCGCATAGTGGGTGTAGACCCTCTTTTTGGGGTGTAGTAGTCTCCATATATCCACTAGAGCCAAACTGTCACAGAAATTGAATGTCTTTCACTTTCCTAGCTTATGAGATGATGAAAGAGAACTCGTATTCAGCAGGTATTCCTTCATACAGTTAAAGTCACACCCCCCTTATAACAGGAGCTGGATCCAATTTAGAAAGATATGTTAACTAGTTTAGAGAAGAATCTGCAATCATAGTGGTTCAATGCATGAATTGAGGCAATAATGACTAATCACACAAATAACTCAACATCTTAACATGAGCTGTAAAGGATAAATCAGATTCAATTATGAAGCCTAAATTCCTTGCCTGTCTAACTTAGAGGTCAATTTTAAAAGTGTTGTTTGCTCAAAAATGCCCACATATGCGCGAATGTGGGCCACGAGTAAGCAATGCAGATTTTAAAAAGCTGCAAATTATGTGCACCTGTACCTGTGCGTATAGGTGCACATAATTAAAAAAAGGTGGGGCATGGACGGGCATGGCCATTCTGGAGCAGGTTTTAAAACCTAAAACCACAGCGCACCTAGGCTAGGTATCCATGTTACTTTACTGCTGACTGCTGCTCCTGATGAGGAGCAAGTTTGTAGGCCTCAAGTTTTAAGGCTTGTAGGACAGGGTGAGGGTCCGGGTCAACCTCGATATTAACTGGTCAAACTGGTGGACTAATTGGGAAATGGGAAAGTGGCTCGTGCGATTATGTTTTAAAATCCACTTACATATGTGCGTAAAAAAAAAAGACAAAGTCCTATGGAAGACACGCGTGCCAGCTTGGCTTGAGTATCCTCTTAAATTTAGGAGCATACTCATGCGCGGTTGGCTTATTTTAAAATATATGCGTGCAAGTGTGCGCACGATTTAAAATTCCAGCGCGCCTGCACTCGCACGCCGAGACACGTGTGTATAGGCACATGCGCGCTTGTTTTGAAATTACCATTAATAGGTATAGTATGACCTTGAAAAACAAAAGAAGGTGGAAATGATGTCTCAGAAAACCTACTCAAGCATAAAATCTCAGTTTTGAGTAGATTGAACGAGAGTCTATTATTTGTCTCTTTATCGCACTCAGATAGATTGAAAGCAGATCAAGCATGGGATTGATATCAACAGAGAATGGAAAGAAAAACTGGATATTGTCTGCATAAAGACAATATTGCAAACCCAGACCAGAAAGAAATTTGCGTAGGGGTCTCAAATAAATATTGAACAGAGAGGGTTGACCCCTGGGCAGGGGCGGATTGCAGGAAAATATCGACCTGGGAAATTTTTTCAAAACAGGACCATGGGGTATCTGACACTCGGCTCCTGCAAAGTTGGGGGGGGGGTCAAGCGGTCTTGCAGGCCTCTATTCCGGCCCCAGAACGGCTATCTCCTGGCCTGGCAGGATGGGCTCTGCCGCGGCCTTGCAGGCCGCTCTCCTGGCCCCACAGCTTTCTCTTCGGGCCGCAGCAGCCCCTCTTCTTTTTGGCTGGAAAGTTTATAAAATCACGTGACGGGAGCAACCTGCCCACTGGGGGAAGCCCGATCCCCTGATAAGGCAATCTGCCCCTGGGATACTCTAGTGCAAATTTAACTTGTTGGGTTGCATTTGAAAGAAAGGCATGGAACCATTATAAAACAGTACCATCATTCTCAATCTGATCCAGGCAAGCACACAAAATCTTATGATCGAGGGTAACAAAAGCGGTCTATAGAGCTAATAAAATTCAAATAAAACTTGTGCCACAATTGAACCCTGGATGCATGACATCAAGACCAGATCTCAATAATAATTCAGTGCTGTGCTTTTGCCTAAACCCAAATTGGAATTGATCCAAGTTCTTAATGTTCCTGCATCCAGATTCCTATTCTCCATTCTTTCTTCCAAACTCCTCATTTTCACCTCTATCTACTTGCTATTTTCCCTGACCAATATCAGACCAAATTAATAGAAGAAAACCTAGGCCTGGAGGCAGCTGATGTAAGAGTTAACAAATGGCGGTGGTACCCTCCTCGGTCCTCTAATGGCACAAATAGGCTACTGTCCAGTGGTAGTAGCAGCTCCAGCAATTGCATGCTCACGGTCTCATGGCTACTTCCCCTCATCCTGCATGCTTCCACTTTAAAAATTTAAGCATGGGATGGGGAAAGAAAAGTAATGGGGATAATAAGCACACCCTTGCATAGGTGCCAACTCTGGGGGTACTTGAGCACTCCCAATATTGTCTCCTGCATGCTATAAATTGGGAGTTGACAGCTCCATGCTCTAGAGATGTGGGCTAGGACAGGAAGGAAGTGCTTCTCTCTCCTTGCTACTGCTCCCACCTTCCCCTGCAGCCTATTGGCTGGCTGTGGAACATCTGACCAATGAGCTACAGGAGAGGGCAGGCAAGAAGAACCTATGTCTCCTGTGAAATGGCTCTTGCCTCTCCCCTGTAGCCTATTGGCTGACTGTGGAATGTCTGACTAATGGACTGCAGGGTGACCAGAGAACAGCAGCAGTGTAGGATAGACAGGCTTTGTGAGGTGCAGTGGAGATGGGGGTTAGCTGTTGATAGAGGGACTAGGAAAGGGAAAGAGGGACAGAGGAGCTATAAAGAGGGCGAGAAAGGGCTGAGAAAACTGCTGGCAGTTAGTTGAAAAGGAGATATTGGCTAGGAGTGTGCCTTCAGGCCTGACCAGGTCATCACTGCCTGATGCTCAGATCCAGGCCAGCACCTGTACTCTGCTCTTAGCACCTTGCAGGAACAAGAGACACTAGTGGTAGGTTTTAAATGTGTAGGAGCTCCTTTCTGAGATCATGTGTAATCATGCATGCCCCTTCTTCCTAGCTACAGCATGAGCTCTGGAGTGTGGTAATTAATGGGCAGCATTGCAGGGTCTGTATAACTGGGAACCCACTTTGTGCTGTTCACACATTGCAAACAGCACCTACTCACCTTCCCAATCTTTGATTCTTTCCAGCATCTGTCTTATGCCCAGACTCAGTGAGAGGAGGAGAGCATGGTCTGGGCACTGCATGTGACTGAGTCTCAATGTTGGGCAGCAATGGAGGAGCTCTGGCAGCCACATGCAGCAGCCAAGGTAACCAACTGAGCCGGCTGCCTGCACCACATTGACTTCTCCCTTCTCCTGCACTTGCATATAGAGGGAGCTGGTCCATTGTGATGAGTTCATGTATATCTCTGCTCCCTCTTGTCCTTTGTTTTAAAATATGGAAGAGAGGCGTGTGGGGCTAAAATTCTCCCGTAGATCTCTTGGCCATGTGGGCCCTCTACAAGCTTGCCCTGCCTGCTCCATGGAGGCTGGTGTACCATATATTACTTTTTGTTAATGTAGGTGTGTCTTGGACTTGAGAAGGTTGGGAAATGTTGTACTGAGGTGTGGAGAGACAGCCGATGGATATAAAGAGAGATACACATGGAAGAAACATAACAAATTATTTAAAAAATGAAAGGAAGACCAGAAAATAAGTTTTAAAAGAAAAGGCAGAGCAGAATCTAAGAGAAAGCCAAGAGCATGCAGAGACAGAAGATAGTCAAACTATAGACACGAAGGCTAGAAAATTGTTTATATGAAGTTTGGTGCAGATATCTGTGCTAGCTGGGCAGGGTCAAGCTTAGGGGAAGTCGGTGTTTACCCTTTTCTCCCAGCCCTGCAGTCACCTGGATAAGTAAGGATTTTTACTGGAAGGAGCAGCAGGTTGTGGTGGCTTGCAATATCATTGACTCAAAATCTTTCTCGTAAAAGTTGGCAGCTCCAGTATTGAGAAGGGTTGCAGTCAGGGATTGAATTGAGGAGGAATTGAGATGAACATCGTTCCGCTTCTTCACAAAAATAAATTAAACATTTCCCTGTTGCATCCCACAAGAGACAGCGGTTATCTCTGCGGTTTCCAGATCGAGGGCAGGAAGCACCACATGCAGCTATGGCCCTGGAGCTGGGGCGATACTGACTACTGAGCTGCTAGGGCTCAGGACATGCAGGTGTGGAGTGTCTCATATGGACTCTGCAGACATGGGATTTTTTCTGACCTGGAATCTGTGAGCGCAGGGAGAAGTGCTACAGAAAGTGGGAAGGCAGAAGCAAGAGGGGGAGAATTAAGGGGCCGATGCAATAATCTTCGCGGAAAGCGGGCACTGACTTTTCAGCGCTCGCTTTATTAACGCACGCATGGCGCCCGCAAGGGGGTGCACCATGCAATATGTAAATTAGGGGGTCGCGCCTCCTTGCTAACGCGACACTGCCACGGCTGCCCGTTATGAAGACCAACGCCGGTAAACTCGGCCTCGGTTTTCATAACCTGCCTGTGTTTATCGGCGGCCATTTTCATTACTGGCAGCCGGCCGATTATGAAAACCGAGGTCGAGTTTACCAGCGTTGGTCTTCATAACTCGGCAGTCTGCCGAGTTATTTTATTTATTTATTTTTTTACTTTAAAAAAGAAGTATAGAAAAGCTCCAGGGAGGCGTTAATATCTGAGCGATAAATGTGCATCTGAGACACACATTTATCTTTTTGCATTTGGAGTGAATGAGTAATAGCCTCATTCACATGCATTTGCATGTGATGAGCGCTATCTCATTCACTCCGCATTGGACATGCATTAAATAGGCGCTAATCCCTCTATTGCATTAGGGGATGGATTAGCGCCTATTTATCCCGCGTCCGACAGCGGGTTAAACAGTGTGCTTGGCTGAGCGCACTATAGTGCATCGGCCCCTAATAGTGCAGAGGGAGTAAGGATGGAAGGAGAAAAGAGGGAAGCAAACCAATTTGGCAGTGCAATAATAATGGGAGATTTCAATTATCAATAAGTCCAGCGTGCAAGAAGCAATAGCAAAGTCCATCAATAACTTTATAACAGATTTTTATTAGAACCAAGATATCAACTGTTATTTATGGCAACTCCATATACCTTCAAAGATGCAAGTGCAAGAGTCCCCCGACACGGTCCGTGTTTCGCGGTCGCTGCATCGGGAGGGACCCACAGAAATAATTTCATCTACAACATATAAAGAGTAATAAACGATGAACCGAGGAAATGTGGCCATTGAAAGTTAATACAGGGTATAAAAAGCATACCTTATGTGTTCATCCTGGAGCGCATCGGCTCGTACAATAGGTAACTCATTTAAAGAAGCAATTTGGCGCCAAAGACAGGAGATATCGCGATAGTATCAGGAACAGTCGCGATAGAATCAGAAATCAACATGAAAACCACGCCCCCACTGTGAACAATTCAGCTAAATAAAAACCACTCAATATCTTTATTGAGACCTGTTGGGTGGACAGAAGACAGTTTGAAAATCCATTTTTGTTCCCGTCTTCCTAGGATTTCAGAATAATCCCCTCCCCGGAACGGGGGTGTCACTACCTCCAGAACTGAAAATCTTAAATCAGCGATACAGTGATGATGCTGAGTCCAGTGCGTGACAAGGGGTTCGTCCATCCTAAGAAGACGAATATTCGAACAATGTTCTATTATACGGGTTTTGACCATCCTCGAGGTCTTACCCACATATAATAAAGGGCAGGGGCACTGTATAGCATATACCACACCCCGAGTGGTACAATTCGAACTATTCCGTAACTTAAACCGAATCCCCGTGTTAGGATGGATAAAAGAGTCTGACAAGGCAGTGTGGCTGCACATAGTGCAGTGGCCACACGGGCCATGTTGGCCCTCCCTACTCTCCATTGTGGGTCTGTTGAAGCTGGCATGTACTAGCTGGTCCCGGAGATTAGTCCCTCGCCGAAAAGTAAACCGCAGCGATCCATGAAAAAGAGAGGATAGGGACAGATTATTCCAATGTCTACGAATCATTGCTGCAATATCTTTGCTAGCAGTAGAAAAAGGTAAAATACAATTGAAGCATTGATTCTCATCAGCCGCAGAGGGGAGGAACAACCAGTCACGATTGGTGTATAAGGCTCTTTTAAAAGCCTTCTTCACCACGCGGAGAGGATATCCTCTATCCACAAACCGCTGAGACATCAGCTTCGATTGTGCCAAAAACTCAGTACGGGATGAGCACAAACGCTTTAATCTTAAAAATTGTCCCGTAGGGATGTTATCCTTCAGCGGTTTAGGGTGACAGCTAGAATATGCCAGTAACGTGTTCCTATCAGTTTCCTTTCTAAATAGGGTGGTCATATATTGATCCTCTTCTACAGAAATGACAATGTCAAGAAATGCAATTTTATCGGGGTGAATACAGAAGTTAAATTGAATGTGTGGGTTAAGAGAATTTAACCAGTCATAAAACATCAAGAATTGAATATCTGTCCCTTTCCAAATGATCAAGATATCGTCAATGTACCGTAACCATAAATCAATAAAGGGGAACCATTCAGAGGGATACACCAATGAAGACTCGTACTGATCCATATATAGACAGGCAAGCGAGGGGGCCATAGTGGCCCCCATTGCCGTCCCTTTAATCTGTTGATAATATTGCTGATCAAACATAAAAAAATTTTTGGTAAGAGCAAGAGTGGCTAGTTCGGCGAGGGACTAATCTCCGGGACCAGCTAGTACATGCCAGCTTCAACAGACCCACAATGGAGAGTAGGGAGGGCCAACATGGCCCGTGTGGCCTCTGCACTATGTGCAGCCACACTGCCTTGTCAGACTCTTTTATCCATCCTAACACGGGGATTCGGTTTAAGTTACGGAATAGTTCGAATTGTACCACTCGGGGTGTGGTATATGCTATACAGTGCCCCTGCCCTTTATTATATGTGGGTAAGACCTCGAGGATGGTCAAAACCCGTATAATAGAACATTGTTCGAATATTCGTCTTCTTAGGATGGACGAACCCCTTGTCACGCACTGGACTCAGCATCATCACTGTATCGCTGATTTAAGATTTTCAGTTCTGGAGGTAGTGACACCCCCGTTCCGGGGAGGGGATTATTCTGAAATCCTAGGAAGACGGGAACAAAAATGGATTTTCAAACTGTCTTCTGTCCACCCAACAGGTCTCAATAAAGATATTGAGTGGTTTTTATTTAGCTGAATTGTTCACAGTGGGGGCGTGGTTTTCATGTTGATTTCTGATTCTATCGCGACTGTTCCTGATACTATCGCGATATCTCCTGTCTTTGGCGCCAAATTGCTTCTTTAAATGAGTTACCTATTGTACGAGCCGATGCGCTCCAGGATGAACACATAAGGTATGCTTTTTATACCCTGTATTAACTTTCAATGGCCACATTTCCTCGGTTCATCGTTTATTACTCTTTATATGTTGTAGATGAAATTATTTCTGTGGGTCCCTCCCGATGCAGCGACCGCGAAACACGGACCGTGTCGGGGGACTCTTGCACTTGCATCTTTGAAGGTATATGGAGTTGCCATAAATAACAGTTGATATCTTGGTTCTAATAAAAATCTGTTATAAAGTTATTGATGGACTTTGCTATTGCTTCTTGCACGCTGGACTTATTGATTTGATTGTTGTGCAAGTTACCCCTGCTTCATGTCTCTGCTTAGGAGATTTCAATTATCCCAATATTGACTGGGTAAATATTAGGGATGTGCAGAGCAAAATTTTATGTTCATATTTTTTATGTCCGAAAGGGGGTCCCACTTGCGGCCAATATGGACATAAAAAAAATCCAATGAGTTGGGTATATGTACATATGTGCAAAAAAAAAATTAAACCCCCTCACCCTCCTTAATCCCCCCCCCAGACTTACCACAACTCCCTGGTGATCGAGCGAGGAGTGAGGAAGTCATTTCTGCAATCCTTGGCGAGAAGCATGTGACGTCGGTGGCACGTCGAGTGACGCGGCGTCACGTGATTCCCGGCTCGTTCGCGCCGGACGGCTCGTTCGGCCCAAAAAGAACTTTTGGCCAGCTTGGGGGGGCCTCCTGACCCCCCCAAGCTGGCCAAAAGTTCTTTTTGGGCCGAACGAGCCGTCCGGCGCGAACGAGCCGGGAATCACGTGGCGCCGCGTCACTCAGACGCGACGTCACGTGATTCCCGCAAGTTCGCGCCGGACGGCTCGTTCGGCCCAAAAAGAACTTTTGGCCAGCTTGGGGGGGCCTCCTGACCCCCTCAAGCTGGCCAAAAGTTCTTTTTGGGCCGAACGAGCCGTCCGGCGCGAACTTGCCGGGAATCACGTGACGTCGGCGTCATGTGATTCCCGGCTTGTTCGCGCCGAACGAGCCGTCCGGCGCGAACTTGCCGGGAATCACGTGACGTCACGTCTGAGTGACGCGGCGCCACGTGATTCCCGGCTCGTTCGCGCCGGACGGCTCGTTCGGCCCAAAAAGAACTTTTGGCCAGCTTGGGGGGGCCCCCCAAGCTGGCCAAAAGTTCTTTTTGGGCCGAACGAGCCGTCCGGCGCGAACGAGCCGGGAATCACGTGACGCCGGCGTCACTCGACGTGCCGCCGACGTCACATGCTTCTCGCCAAGGATTGCAGAAATGGCGTCCTCACTCCTCGCTCCATCACCAGGGAGTTGTGGTAAGTCGGGGGGGGGGGGGATTAAGGAGGGTGAGGGGGGTTTATATTTTTATTTTGGCTCAACAATCGCGATTTCCCACATATCGAACATATCTATGTTCGATATGTGGGAAATCCGATCGTTTATGTCGAATCAATTTTTTAAGTAAAAAAAAAATATGAGTTGCGTTTTACTAATGCGGTCAATCCGAATGCACACCCCTAGTAAATATAATATCAGGACTTGCTAGAGACATAAAGTTCCTGGATGTAATAAATGATTGCTTCATGGAGCAATTGGTTCAGGAACCAACAAGAGAGGGAGCTATTTTAAATTTAATTCTTAGTGGAACACAGGATTTGGTGAGAGAGGCAATGGTGGTGGGGCCACTTGGCAACAGTGATCATAACATGATCAAATTTAAACTAATAACTGGAAGGGGGACAATAAGTAAATCTGCAGCTCTAACACTAAACTTTCAAAAGGGAAACTTTGATAAAATGAGGAAAATAGGTAGAAAAAAACTGAAAGATGCAGCTGCAAAGGTTAAAAGTGTTCAACAGGCTTGGACATTGTTTAAAAATACAATCCTAGAGGCGCAGTCAATAAGTATTCCACACATTAAGAAAGGTGGAAAGAAGGCAAAACGATTACCGTCATGGTTAAAAGGTGAAGTAAAAGAGGCTATTTTAGCCAAAAAAAACATCCTTCAAAAATTGGAAGAAGGATCCATCTGAAGAAAATAGGATAAAACATAAGCATTGTCAAGTTAAGTGTAAAACATTGATAAGACAGGCGAAGAGAGAATTTGAAATGAAGTTGGCCATAGAGGCAAAAACTCATAATAAAACCTTTTTTAAATATATCCGAAGCAAGAAACCTGTGAGGGAGTCTGTTGGATCATTAGATGACCGAGGGGTTAAAGGGGTTCTTAAGGAAGATAAGGCATCGCAGAAAGACTAAATGAATTATTTGCTTCCGTATTTACTAATGAGGATGTTGGGGAGATTCCAGTTCCGGAGATGGTTTTCAGGGGCGATGAGTCAGACGAACTGAACAAAATCACTGTGAACCTGGAAGATGTAGTAGGCCAGATTGACAAACTAAAAAGTAGCAAATCATCTGGACCAGATGGTATGCATCCTAAGGTACTGAAGGAACTAAAAAATGAAATTTCTGATCTATTAGTTAAAATTTGTAACCTATCATTAAAATCATCCATTGTACCTGAAGACTGGAGGGTGGCCAATGTAACCCCAATATTTAAAAACTGCTCCAGGGGTGATCCAGGTAACTATAGACCAGTGAGCCTGACTTCAGTGCCGGGAAAATAGTGGAAACTATTCTCAAGATCAAAATTGTAAAGCATATAGAAAGACATGGTTTAATGGAACACAGTCAACATGGATTTACCCAAGGGAAGTCTTGCCTAACAAATCTGCTTTATTTTTTTGAAGGGGTTAATAAACATGTGGATAAAGGTGAACCGGTAGATGTAGTGTATTTGGATTTTCAGAAGGCATTTGACAAAGTCCCTCATGAGAGACTTCTACGAAAACTAAAAAGTCATGGGATAGAAGGCATTGTCCTTTCATGGATTACAAACTGGTTAAAAGACAGGAATCAGAGAGTAGGATTAAATGGTCAATTTTCTCAGTAGAAAAGGGTAAACAGTGGAGTGCCTCAGGGATCTGTACTTGGACCGCTGCTTTTCAATCTACAAGATAAGGGAGCCCTGACCGACGTGCCGCAAATGCGCAGTAGAGAGCAGCTCTACCACGCATGCGAGCACGTCGGCCAGAGCAGAGCGAGCCCCCCCCCCAAAAAAATGGCGCCTGCTCCTTAGGAGCAGGAGCGGCGGCGGCAGCAGCAACGAGCAGGAGCGGCGGTGGCGATGAGCAGGAGCGGCGGCCGCGACAAGCAGGAGCGGCGGCGCGCGCGAGGGAGGGAGGAGCAATAGCGGCGGCGACGCGCGCGTGCGAGGGAGGGACACCCCCCTGTCTGCCGGTTGTTGATGAGCTGAAAGGGGAGGGAGGAGAGAGTGAGCTGAGGGGAGGAGAGGGAGGAGAGAGTGAGCTGAGGGGAGGGGGGAGGGAGGAGAGAGTGAGGAGAGAGTGAGCTGAGGGGAGGGGGGAGGGAGGAGAGAGTGAGGGGAGGGAGGAGAGGGAGAATAGAGGGGGGGAGGTGAGAGGGAGGGATGGAGAGGAGTGAGGGGAGGGGAGGAGGAGAATCGAGCGGGGGAGGTGAGAGGGAGGAGGAGAGAGGAGGTGGGGGGAGGGAGGAGAGGAGAATAGAGGGGGGACGGTTGAGAGGGAGGAGAGGAAGTGAGGTGGGTGGGAGGGAGGAGAGAGTGAGGTGAGGGGAGGAGAGGGAGAATAGAGGGGGGAGGGTGAGAGGAGGGAGGAGAGAGTGAGTGTGGGGGGAGGAGGAGGAAGAGTGAGGCGAGAGGGGAGGGAGATTAGGGGGGGGGGGGAGGAAGTGAGGTAGTGGAAGGAAATGGACCGAAAATTTTTTTTTGTAAATGTAGCCCGTTGTTACGGCTTCAACGGCTAATATTTATATATATAAATGATCTGAAAAAGACTACGACAAGTGAGGTTATCAAATTTGTGGATGACACAAAATTATTCAGAGTAGTTAAATCACAAGCGGACTAGAAGATTGTGCATCCAAATGACAGATGAAATTCAATGTGGACAAGTGCAAGGTGTTGCATATAGGGAAAAATAACCCTTGCTGTAGTTACACAATGTTAGGTTCCATATTAGGAGCTACCACCCAGGAAAAAGATCTAGGCATCATAGTGGATAATACTTTAAAAATCGTCAGCTCAGTGTGCTGCAGCAGTCAAAAAAAGCAAACAGAATGTTAGGAATTATTAGGAAGGGAATGGTAATAAACAGAAAATTGTCATAATGCCTCTGTATCGTTTCATGGTGAGACCGCACCTTGAATACTGTGTACAATTCTAGTCGCTGCATCTCAAAAAAGATATAGCTGCGATGGAGAAGGTACAGAGAAGGGCAACCAAAATGATAAAGGGGATGGAACAGCCCCCCTTTGAGGAAAGGCTGAAGAGGTTAGGGCTGTTCAGCTTGGAGAAGAGCCGGCTGAGGGGGGATATGATAGAGGTCTTTAAGACCATGAGAGGTCTTGAACAAGTATATGTAACTTGGTTATTTACACTTACGAATAATAGAAGGACTAGGGGGCACTCCATGAAGTTAGCAAGTAGCACATTTAAGACTAATCGGAGAAAATTCTTTTTCACTCAACGCACAATAAAGCTCTGGAATTTGTTGCCAGAGGAAGTGGTTAGTGCAGTTAGTGTAGCTGGGTTCAAAAAAGGTTTGGATAAGTCTTTGGAGAAGTCCATTAATGGCTATTAATAAAGTTTACTTAGGAATAGCCACTGCTATTAATTGCATCAGTAGCATGGGATCTTCTTAGTGTTTGGGTACTTGGCAGGTACTTGTAGCCTGGATTGGCCTTTGTTGGAAACAGGATGTTGGGCTTGATGGACCCTTGGTCTGACCCAGCATGGCAATTTCTTATGTTCTTATGGGGAGAGGGAGAGGAGATTAGGAGAATGAGGGAAAAAGGGGGAGGGGGGTTTGAGAGAGTAGTGATGACAAGTAAGGGTGGGGAAGAGCCTGCAGTGTGGATGGGTTGATTGTGGGGGAAGAATGGAGCAGAAGGGAGGAGACTGGTGGGGTAGACTCTGATACCAAGTTATTAAATGTTTTTTAATGAACAAAATAATATTGTTTGAAGAAAAGTTTTTTCAAACACAATAAATATTGCACCTTTTGTTTTTTTTTTGTTTTTGACAGTGAATGAGGTGCTAGCTTACAATTTGATTTTATGTGCAAAATAAACACAATTTAAACCCAAAGAGAAGGCAAAATAAACACAGAAAAGTCTGGGATCTGAAAATCCAATTTGGAACCCACGAACTCCAGTTAAAAATACAAGTCAAAAGCCTCTGAGTCCTACTAGTTTCTGTGCTCACCATGCTCCCGCAAATCCTGGCAACAGTAAAAGGTTGTCAATTTCGCCTATGAAATCTATGAAGGCCTCATCCATTCATCAAGAAGACAAACCTACTCATACTGGTTCATGCCACTAGACTGGAATACTGCAATGCCCTGTACAAGGGTCCAACAAATAAGGTAGTTCACAGACTCCAGATGATTCAAACCTCCTCTGCATAATGGATAGAAGGATAGAAAAAACATGACCACATCACACCAGTTCTCCAAAAGTACCGTGCCGAGCACAATTCAAAACACTTGCCAAGGCTATAAGGGGAGATGGGCCTACATACCTGAGGGGAAGGCTATCTGTATACATGTCCCCCTCCCCCACCCCCACCCCGACCACTAAGATCCTCACTAGGATCTTCATTGCCAATTCCGTCCTCATAAATAACAAAAAGAACAGACATCTGAACCAGATCCTTCTCGGGTGCACCACCTGCCCTCTGGAACTCCCTCCTGGTTAAGCTCCCAGAAATACATGATTACTCTCACTTCAGGAAGCAAATAGAAGCTTTGCTCTTCTGTCAGGTCATTAGTGCCAAGCCTGAAATGCAAAGGGAGATCACAGGACGCTGCTGGCATCATCTTCAATGCCTTAAATACTGTCGCCGAAACATGCAGCTGCAAATACTTCTGCTCCATGCTACTTGTTTTTGTTCAAATCAATTCACTTATGTTTTCCCAGTTTGCTGTTCTTGCAGAACTGAACCAGCATATTGCGAGCGCCTTTTATTTGCCAAATTGAATTGTTATTGCTACTGTCTTAAATTGCTGACACTTTAAATAGTTATACACTCTTCTAAAGCTGCAAATGATCTTCACACGTTTGCTGCTACCTCTAATGTACTGTAGCCTCTTGAGGTGAATTTTGTATTCGAAAAGGCGAGTAAGAAATTGAAATAAATATATAAATGCACATTAATCTGTCCACAAGAGGACTGAGAAAGCAGATGGAGCAGTACGGAGAAGCTTGCACCTCTCACTGTTTCGTTGTATGACTGTAGAGCTCTAGGTAATCACCTGTGCAGGGATGCAAGCACCAAAAAATACTTCTGCTGCAAAGTTATGTTTGTTTACTATATTCCATTTGACTAAACAAATCCACCCCTCCACCAGCTCCCCATTCACACCTTGGTCACTGTATTACCTTGGGTGGCGGAGGTGCGGGAGGAGACAGTTTCTCTCTGTCACAGGCCAATAATGCGGGCTTTGGCGGCAAAGGAGGTGGTGGATGGGACCCTGTCTCAGGACCTTGAATTAACAGGTACTCCTGCTCAGATATTTCTTCAATGCTGCGAGCCTGCATGATGGGCTTCCTGCTATCACTACCCATCGCGTTTGTATGAAGTATGCGCACCAACATGCTCTCCTGGTTTACATACAATTCAAAAGTGTCTAGTGGACGATCTGTCAAGCTGGCTACTAGCCATTCTTCTGTCATCACACTGTCAATTCTCAGAATCTGGATATCACTAAGGGGATCAGAAGCCAGAGATAAGTCTGAGCTGACCACTTTGATACAGCAAGGTAAAGGGTTCCTGCTCACAAGCTCCTGAATTGTGCACTTTCTGGTGTCATGGAAGCATTCTTCAAAATTCCCTTCTGCATTGAGTGGAAGCATGACGGTGCTTTTGGTGAGGATGTTTTCACACTGGAGAACTTTTCTGTGCTGTAGCTGGCCCCCGTCATGAAAAGTCAACGTCCTGTGTGCAATGGCTCTAAAGCAGTCTCCAGATCTGAATGACGATAACTCGGGTGCTTCTGCCACGTAGTCTCGGGATGCCATGAACTGAATTTCACCTTCCTCCTGCATAGCAAGGCCCACGTCATACACAATCCTGAAATGTCTACCCTCCTTAACAACCATCCCTCCGTAGGTGGGCGGGACGAGGAAGTATCTTCGAGTCTGCAGTGGAGAAACGTTTGAGACGAGGATGTTCTGTGCATTCGCCTTTCTGAGAATTTTTAACACATGGCCATTTTTAAGTTTGAGGTGCTTTGTCTTTTCCGATTGACTGATCAAATCTACAATTTTGATTGTCATCGGGAAAGCTTCTTCTGGCAGATTGTATACAGTGCTGATTGGTGATGGCTCTACAAGGAGGTTTTGCCTCGCTGAATGAATAAAATCAATCACATTTATATCCAGATCTGAAGGAATAGTCTTTGTGATAGCTGGAAGACCACCACCTGGTAAAAAAAAACACACACAAAAAAAGGGTTAAGAAATAAGTGTTATAGCATCGATATCATACTGTATCTAGGTCTGTGTGAATGGTTTTACTTGAAGTGCAGCTGTACAATGTAGGGCTGGTCTGGTTTCTGCCAGCTTTCCCCCCAGTTTACCTAATACGCCTGTTGGTTTGGATTAACCTGCATTTGTTTCTTTTCCAATCAATGATTCTGAAGGGTTAAGTGCGAAACCTGTGAGGATACGCTAACTTATAGCAGAGGTTTCCAGACTGTGGGTCGTGATTCCAAAGGGTGTCCATGAAAATGGCTGTTTCTTCCCCACATGGACATCCACTCTGGCCTGCGACAGGTGGCAGTGGTTAGCGTGGGGCCTGTGAGGGGGGACACCGATGGCCGCCACCACTGCTGCCGTCGCTTCCATCACTACTTTCCCATTTTGGGTAAGTGGGGTGGAGGGAGCGGTCATCTGCTCTTTTGGGTTGTCACGTGGGGTCTCGTGATTTTTCGTTTACAAATGGGGGTCATATGAGATAAAAGTCTGGGAAATGCCGGCTCACAGGCTTACATCTGCCTGCAGACTTAATGCAGGAGGACTCTGGACTGTGAGTGACGCTGCTTGCCGCCGGTCAGAATCTGACTGGGGAGAAGAAACAATGAGGAGAGACAGAGGTGCCTGCCTGGGAGTCTGCACTGAGGGTGGGGGTGGGAAGAGAGAACGAGAGGAAGAAGAAAGCTGTGAGGGTTTCCCTGTCACCGAAGACTGGGTGGATGAGTGAGCACCACCTGGGAGAAAAGTGAATGGTGATTTTTCTCCCAAAATAAGAGTTCAGAAAGAAATGGAGAAATCCATACAAATCAGTGCCTGGCAACAAGCAGTACAAATGTTGTGGGGTCTGCCAGAGAATAAAATGAAAGCAGTTGCCTGTCAGTTGTGTTTTCTTCAGAAGCAAGTTGCACCTGAAACTTTTAAAGAGCTGCTAGCAACTCTCGTTCGCACGTCAGATGCCAAGGCTTGGATCTGTGTTACTTTCGGATGAGGCAGAAGGTCATATTCTGTTTCGGTGAGTCCTCTTTTAAGAGAAGGCTAGGAAGGGTAAGTATGAATAAAAGAAAGGGAGAAGAGGATCAAAATAGGGTAGGTAGACTAGAGAAAAACAGAAAAAGAGAAAGGTAAACAGCTGGGAGCGATACAAAGTCTGTGTGTGGATGCTGGGAGTGGGTATACCTTTGACATGCATATCATTAAAAATATCAGTTTGATTAATATCATTCGCTTCCCTAACATGTCTTGATACTTGTCCATTTAGGCCAAAAAATATTTTGGGCAAACCTAGCTCTAAGAGCTTAATTCAGACCTGCCTGCTCTCAGAAACAAATAAGGTTGCTAAACCTGTATTAACGCCATTACCACTTCATCCCTTCTAATCAACTTCAGTCCATCTCCTACTTAACCCCTGATCATACAGACTGACATGGAGACCTAATGATTATAGAAATTAATCTCTTCCCACATACAGAGGTTTATTATTCTGTGTCCTAGTGTCCCTGAAACAGATCGTCATAGGAGACGGATTAGAGTTTATTCACGCTCCTGCTAGCCGAGGTTAGGGCATGAATCTTTGCGCTGGTGTAAGTCACACAACTCTATAAAGAAGAAGGACTCAAACAACTGTTGTGTAGCTCAAACAGGGGCCGATACAGTACTGACGCGGTAAAAAAATGTGCTTATGTCTCCCGCGCTCACTCCTTTAACGCGCGCACAACTCGTTTTTTTTATACGTGCAATTCTGTATTCTAATAAGACGCTAATCAGAGCGGCACCAAAAGCACGCACGGAGCTCGGAAAAACAGCGTCCATAACGCTACTGATTTTATTGTATAAGACGTCTATGCAATATCCCGGGTGCGCTGGACAATGCGTCAAGCTTCAATACATGTCATATTTCTAGCAAACAGGAGTTTTCAATTCCAAATGGTCTGGTTTCAAAGGTTAGTACCTGGGTAAATCGCTATCTACCTGTTTATAAGGTTTTGAAAAACTGTCCTTGTAAAGTGTGCTAAGACTACAGTTGGGATACACAGAATTACATAAATCTCAAATCGAATGAATATTTATTACGCACATCACTGACTGGGAAAGCCTGTTATAGTTCACATCTCCCATTAAGCCCACAAAAGTCCATTTTCATTAATACAGTGGGTTATGCAAGCATGCATAACCCACTGTATTAACTCTGACCCTGAAAAGTAACATCAATCTTCTGTGATAAAGAGAAGAAGCACCATATTGAAAGGGCATGTTGCTTTCAAGTAGTGATGGCATTCGTTTGCAATGAAATATGAAAAAAAGACGATATTTCCTATTTCGTTGTGTTTCGGGGGGGGGGGGGGGGGGGGGGCGCCAACGAAACGATAGGAAAACCCACGAAATTTCGTGTGGTTTTATCATCGTTTTTTTTTGGGGGGGGGAGAAAGGGCACATTAAAAAAAAAACCCCAACCCACCCCCCTTCAAATTTAATTAATTGCAACCCCCCACCCTCCTGACCCCCCAAGACTTGCCTGACCCCTCCCCCCCAAGACTTACCAAAAGTCCCTGGTGGTCCAGCGGGGTCCCAGGAGCAATCTCCCCCTCTCAGGCTGTCGGCTGCCACTAATCAAAATGGTGCCAATGGCCCTTTGCCTTTACCATGTGACAGGGGCCATTGGTCGGCCCCTGTCACATAGTAGGAGCAATGGATGGCCCGCGCCATTTTTTAAAATGGCGCCAGCTGTCCATTGCTCTTTCCAAGGGCTTTTGTGCCCCTTCCCCTGCAAAAAAAAATAAAAAATGCTAGCAATGAAAAAGTGGAAATTACGTGGCAGTGCTAGAAATTAGGATATGTACTGCACAGATCCTGGGTAAAATGTCAGGCAAAAGTCCTGCACTGCTATATGAGTATCCTGCAGGTGGTGTAATTTTTTTGCTTACATTTCTGCTATGTCAAATTTTTAAGAGCACAAGAAATGCTATACTGGGTTAGACTAAGGGTCTATCAAGCCCAGCATCCGGTCTCTGACAGTGGCCAGTCCAGTCATAACTACCCAGGAGGATCACAAGGAATAGATCCAATCCTTCTTGCTCATTACCAGGGTTAAGCAGTGGGTTTCCCAAGTCTATATGGTTAATATTGGTTTATGATCTTTTCCTCTAGGAACTTCTCTATTTAAGCTATTTTAACTGCTTTCACCACATCCTTTGTCAACAAATTCCTTAGTGGATGTCCCATTGACATCTTAAACTCAACCTGATCAAGACAGAATTCATTTTTCCCCCTAAACCACATCCCCTTGTCCACTCTTTCTCAATTTCTGTGGATAACACTTGCCAACCTCCCAGTCCCCTTAGCCTGTAACCTTGAAGACATAATTTACTCCTCTACACATATCTAAAACACTACTAAAATATGTCATTGCTTTCTCTATAACATCACTAAAATCCACCCCCTTCCTTTCTGAACACACTACTAGATCCCTTACCACTCTCGTCACCTCCTGCTTAGACTACTGCAACCTGCTCCTCACAGGTCTCTGAGTGAGCCATCTCTCTCCACCATAATCCATATAAAATTCAGCTGTATGACTTATCTTTTGCCAAAGTCGCTACACCCATATAACCCCTCTTCTCTAGTCACTGCATTGCCTCCCTATCCATTTCCCCATACAGTTCAAGCTCCTCTTACTCACCTACAAGAGGCTTCACGTTGCAGCTCCTCACTCCCTCTTCTCTCTTCCCTGTTCTCCTCATGAACTCTGCTCATCAGGCAAATCACTCTTACCTATGCCCTTTCCCTCTGTTACCAATTCCCGACTCTGTGCTTTCCACCTGGCTGCACTGTATGCTTGGAATAAACTTCCTGAGTCGGTGTTCACGCTACCTCTCTTGCTTTATTCAGATTCGGTCTAAAAACCAACTTTGTTGAGGCTGCTTTTAAATCTTAAGTTCTGATTATCTCACTTTCAGTCATGCTGATTTTAAGCATTTTCTTAATAAATAAAATTCCTAAAGTTTCGCTTGACCTCTTGATTAAATTGTAAGCTCTTTTGAGCAGGGACTATCTCTTATTTTTTTGTTCAGCGTTGTGTATGTCAAATAGCGCTATAGAAGTAAGTAGTAATAGTAGTCTTCTAGTCCCCTTCCTCTTTCTTCCTGCCCCAGCCCCTCCCCTCTAGCATCCCAATTCTTTCCCCTGCCACCTCCTTCAATTCCTTCTCTCTCACCCATTCCCGTTTGTGCACATCCCCTGCCCTATCCTCTCCCCTCAGCCCCCTTCTCTCCCCAACCTTGCTATCTCCCCTGCCACACCTCCCTTCTCACTAATCCCCTTATTCATCCTCATTCACTCCCTCCTCCCCACAATCCCCTCACCTCTTTCATCCCACCTCCCCACAATCCCTCAATCCTTCTCTCTGACTCCCATTCATCTCCTTCATCCCTTCCCCTACAATCCCCTCACTCACGTCTTTCACTCCCACTCCTACAATTCCTTCACTCACCTCCCGCACTCCCACCCACCACGATCCCCTCACTCTTTCACTCCCTCCTCACCACATTCTCCTCTCATCTCTTTCACTGCCACCCCCCCCCCCCATAACCTACGTCCTGCTCACACAATCCTCTCACTCACCCTCACTCCCATCCCCACCTCCTTTCCTCCCACCCCTCCTGATCCCCTCACCTCCTTCACTCCTGCTCATTCACCTTCATTCCCCCTGGAAGAAAAGCCTCATTGGTGGCCGGTGGGGTGGCGCATTATTTCCTTGCTGCCACAATCCCTTCACTAACCCTCCATGCTCCTAAAGAGTCAGAGGATTGAGGCCTTGCAGAACCTTGGGCCTCTTTCTTCTCCGTGGCTCTCGGTGCCGGGTGACGTCATTGGAGGACCAGCAGCTGAGGAGGGCGAAGAGGGCCCGAGGTGCTGCAAGGCCGCAATCCTCCAGGATCATGGAGGGTAAGTGAGGGGCGGCAGCAGCACTGGTGGCATTAGCTGCTGGGGGGATAGCACTAATAAGGCTTCTCTTCTTCCGTGGCCAGTGGGAATTTTGAGGGGGCCATGGCCCCTGAGCTCCCTGCTGTTTTGATGTCTATCCTTCCTAGTATGAGACCTTTACTCAGTCAATATAGGGGTATTTTAAATCTCTCCCTATTATTGTGTTGCCTAATTTGTTAGCTTTCCTAATTTCTGTTAGTATTTCACTGTCTGTCTCTTCAGCCTAGGAAGGCAGACAGTAGTATAGTAATATAGCTATACTCTTCCCCATCACACAGGGAATTTCTATGCACACAGATTTCACAGTGCATTTTGTCTCCTTCTGGATGTTTATCCTTTTTGACTGTATGCTGTCCTTAACATAAAGCATCACCCCTTCACCAATTTGACCTGGCTTATCATTTCAATATAATTTGTATACTGTTATCAGTGACTCATTGGTTATCCTCCTTCCACCAAGCCTCTGAGATAACATCAAGCCCAGTAGCTTTTTTCCAACAATGGCCAATCCAGGTTACAAGTACTTGGCAGGATCCCAAAAGGTTGATAGGTTCCATGCTGCTTATCCCAGTGAAAAGAAGTACATTTCCTCAAGTCCACCTAATAATGGTTTATGGACTTTTCTTCTAGGAACTTGTCCAAACCTTTTTTAAATCCAGAAACAATAACAGCTTTCACCACATCCTCCGGCAACGAATTCCTGTGTTGCATCCATCGGTCTCAGACGGCTTCACCCGACATGCCTCACCTCTGTTTCAGCCATCTCCACCTGCCTCGGGAGAATGGCATCCGTAGCATCTCCTTGCCGCACCTTCCGGCGTCCCCAGAGCGGCTTTGGCACGGTGTCCCGCCATGTTGACCTGAGGCATCCTAGGGCGCACGCATGCCTCACATCTTATAGCAGTGTTGGTACGAACCTCAGGGGCATCCCCCTCAAGTGACGTCACTGCTTCCGACTACAAAAGGTTGCCCATTTGCTGACTCTCGCCGAGTTAGCAATGGATTGGATTCGTTCCAGTCTGAAGCTGCTCTGCTGCTTCAGCTGCTGCTGGAAGCTATCTTCACCCTCTGGGGTTCTACTAACTTGGGTACCCGCTCCTCGGGGGCCCTTTGCTTATTTCCAGGTGTCTATCCTGAATCCAGGTACTTGCTTCTCGAGGGCCTGTGTGTCTATCCTGGTGCCTGCTACCAATTCTTCTACCTGCTGGAACACTACCTATCAGCTACAGAGAGTGAGTACTACTTCTCCCAGTCTGTTCATCTACAGCTTCTCGTTGTCTATCTGCATCGGGCCCTACACCACCATTGTGGAACGGGACTCCTCTGCCGAGGATCACAGACTGTTGCTACCTATCCTCTCTCTACTGCTTATTGGGAACTCTATCTACTCAGCTACAAGGGATTGTGTAATAACATCTGCCAGTCTGTCTGTCCTACAGCGCCTCACTGGATATCTGCATCGGGGCCTTATACCACCATTGTGGGTCGGGTTTCCTCTGCTGAGGATCACAGACTGTTTCTATCTAATCCACTCTCTACTGCCACCTCTGGTGAACCATACAAGCTGCATAATAAAGATATATCTGTGATTGTGCATCTGAGTCTAGCCTGGTGCTACAGTTCCCTATGGGGCTCCTCCCCGTAGGAGCCACTATCACTGTTGCCCCTAAGAATCCACCAAACACCTCGATATCATAACAGATTGTTAACTCCATGGATTCGGCTCAGCTCATCGTGTTGCAGGCTATTCCAGGCCTGGCCCAGCGAATCACTGAACAACAGAACACGCTGGATAGCTTGACTGTGGCCTTTAATCTACTGCACTCACAGATGAATGCTTCTACTACCTCAGGTAAAGAAGAAATACCACCAGAAGGGACGGTTAAAACAGTTGTACCCCTCTCTGCTCCTATTCGCTTCTCAGGGGAAGCCTGGACATGCAGGGGATTCCTCAACCAATGCTGTATGCATTTTGCACTTCAACCCTGGCAAAGCTGCAAAAATTCTACTAGTGGCCATCTATGAGAGAAGACGCCTTCGCTTATGTAGCGGCCTGTACCAACTGTGCCAGACAAAAACCTCTTGTGGTCAGCTACAACCTTTACCCATACCAGATGAGCCCTGAACTCACATTAACAAAAAATTATTTTTGAGAAAATAAAAAGGACTTTAGGGTGGATGGTGGTGCTCATGATTAAAAAGCTAAACAAGGTACACCGGGATGGTGCCCTAAAAGTTTTATGAATCATCACTTACACTCTTCAAAAATTTTTTCTCTGGTAACCAATTGGTGATTTATGTCTTAATGTGAAAAGTGTTGTTTCAAGTATGTTTTGAAGCTTTGAACCATTTAGGTTTTGAATACAACAAAAAGGATAAACACCTATGGTCTATTAATACCCAAAAGGGTTAATTAGTGTGGGTTTTCGTGGTGCTATTTTCAGTAAATACCCCCACTGTGTGTAGATTGGTAGAGCTTTAGTGCTTCCAGTCCTATGCATGGAATGGGGAACAATTTTGAGAATGCTACCATGGAGGTTCTGGATTTCAGCTTTCTACCTCGAAGCCTAAAATTGGCTTCCAGAACTCCCCTCCACACACATACTCGCATGGATTCCTATGTCACTGGTGCCCACATGTACCACGACAGCTGGCTCCTCCCTAGCACTGTCTAAAACTTATCTAGGTGACACATGAGGTCTGCCACCTTTGTATCAGTCAGGCAGTCCTCATGTTCAACAACCACCCAGCTATGTAACATTCCTAATGATTGAATCACCAATTACAATGGCAGTTCAAACACTTCCCTCCTGGACACATGTACTTGGAGACATATCCTCAGTGTGAGAGGATACTGCATCATTACTTGGAGGGCAAATCCTAGCTACAGAATCATTTTCTGCCACACTAGCGTGATGCTGTCCTTCCAGGTGATCTTTAAGGCAGCACAGGGGCTCCCAGACTGGAAGTGGGACAACTCTACTATGTCCCTGATGGTCTCCTCTGTATACCTCTATCTGCAACAGCTCCTCCAGGTCTGTCACTCAAGCCTACAGAGGTCAAACTCATTCTCTGAGAGCCAGGGGCTCTTTGCATAGTGTTCACATATATAGGCGAATTATAAAAGCCCTATATGCGACAAAGCTGGGAGAACGATGCAGAAATCAGACCGGTGCAAGCCGCACAGATTTTAAAAAGTACGCAAGTACGCGTGTACAAAGATTTTTTGCAAAAAAAAAAAAGGTGTGGGGAGTGGGCATGGTCTGGGCGGGGCATAGGCATTCCTAGATTTCTCATTGAACTCTGTGCGTAAGTATTTATGTGCACAAGCACGTGCTGGGGTCCCCTACTACGTAACTTTACTTCTGCTATGGATGGCGTGCAAGTCCTGAAAGAAAAAAAAAAAACTAAAGAGGTTAGTGAGGTTTTAAGGGCTGGGGCTCAAAGGGTAAAAGGTAGGATAGTTAACTAGGGGAGGGTTAGGAAGTCCTATCCTTTACCTGGGCGAACTGGGAATGAACTGGGGAAATTGGTAATTGCTTCAACACGCATGTCTACTAAAATCCTCCCACTTAACGCAGTAGAGGCAGCATTTGTGCACACATGCGCACGTCTATATAAAATTATGTGCACGTGTAAGCACGTACAGTTTTTTTTATAAGATATACGCATATATGAGCACATGTTCTAAAACGGCTGCATCCATTGGCTTGAGCCAGCACACGCACATACAAGTGGGCCCATGTGGCTATTTAAAAGTTACCGTCATAGGTAGCAAATCATTAGATAGCTCACATCTAGCAGCTGGATTGCTATCTGCATCTTATTATTATTGAGTTGTTATTTAAGATTGCTAAGGGAGTAGGGCTGCTTAATCTAATATAAGGTCCCTTAAATGTATTTGGTGTATTTTATATTAGTTTGTCAATGATCAGCAATGAGACAGCAGTTAATCTATTTATAAAGGCAAGGTTATTCCCTTGTTTTATCTAAATCCCTAATTAACTCTTGTGAAATTGTCTCTCTTTTCCTTTTAATTGGGATAACAGTCTATAAATCAGAGTGTGCTTGGAGTGAGTGGAAAAAAAAAGACACAGGAATAATCTAGTTATTAACTTCTAAAGACAAAACAAAGTCAGGGAAATAACCAGCTTACCCCACAATCTCTCTATTCCTCCAAACTTTAAGTCACAAAAATTCCCCAACAAATCAATAGTCACAGATCCTTAAGCAAAATCATTTGCTGTTTTAAAACTGTGAAAGAAAATTATTCATTTCTTTATAAAGTAGTAGAAATTGCATGAGATTTTGTGCAAACTTTCAGTTTGGTGCAGACAAATGCAAAATGTTTTTGCCCAACCCTTAAACCTGACCCACAATACCTTTAGATTTTATTGAGACTACTTTTCAACCATAGTAGTAGTGTTCATGTAGTTGTTCGTGTCTGTCTGCTAGGCAGAAATGAAGACCGGCACTGCTGGCCGCTGCCGGAGACCAGGCCAGTGGGGCTGAAGAAATGAAGACTGGCACTGCTGGCCACCACCGGAGACCAGGCCAGCGGGACCGAAGACCTAAAGACTGACGCTGCTGTTTGTTGCTGGAGACCAGGCTGGTGGGGCCGAAGATTGGAGCCGCTGGCCACTGCCACCCAAGACCAGGCTGGTGGAGCCGAAGATGAGCTGTTCAGCTGGGAGTTGGGGACCAATGTGTGTGTGTGGTGTGTATGTGAGACAGGGAGGGAGTTCTGTGGTGTGTGTGGTGTGAATGTGAGACACGGATGTTGCTTCTGTGTGTATGTGAGACAGGGAGAGTGCTTCTGTATGTGTGTGGTGTGTAAGTGAAATGGAGGGTGCTTCTGTGTGTGTATGGTGTGTATGTGAGACAGGGAGGGTGCTTCTGTGAGTGTGTGGTGTGTATGTGAGACAGAGAGAGTGCTTCTGTATGTGTGTGGTGTGTATGTGAAACGGAGGGTGTTTCTGTGTGTGTATGGTGTGTATGTGAAACAAATTGGTGTTTGAAGAATTTTTTAATATGGTGTGTATAGTGTGTATGTGAGACAGGGAGGGTGCTTCTGTATGTGTGTGTGGTGGGTATGTGAAACGGAGGGTGCTTCTGTGTGTGTATGGTGTGTATGTGAGACAGGGAGGGTGCTTCTGTGAGCGTGTGGTGCGTATGTGAGACAGGGAGGGTGCTTGTGTGTGTCAATGTGTGTGTGAGAGAGAGATGGAGCATGTTTTTGGCTGGCTGTGGCTATGAGAGAGAGGGGGGTATGTGTATAATTGAGCCTATTTGTAAGTGAGATAGAGAGAACATGTGTGTGATTGAGAGCTTGTGTATAAGTGAAATAGAGAGAGCATATGTGTGAATGAAAGCCTGTGTATAAGCAAGAGAGAGCGAGAGAGCATTGTGTGATTGAGAGAGACTTGTCACAGAGGTGATGTGTGCATATGTAAAAAAGACCAATCAGGGAGATGACTGGTATGTATGTGTTTGTGTATGTGTGTGTGTGTGTATGTGTGTGTGTGTGAGAGAGAGAGAAAGAGAGAGAAAGACTGGTCGGGGAGATGATTGGTGTGTGTGAGAGACAGAAACTGGTCCTGAGGTTGTGACTGGTGTGTGTGTGTGTGTGTGTGTGAGAGAGAGAGAAGAGACTGGTTGTGGTTCCTAAGGAAGAGAACTCTGAGGCAGCTTCAGCAGCTACTGCTGTTTCTGGTATGGCTCCAAAGGAAAGGAGTAGGAGAACTTCTGGAGATGGTAAGTAAAGTTGGCTTTTTAAGTTCATTTTTCTTGATTGACTGCCATTTTAATTATTGGGTATTGTGTGATGTGTCTGCTGTTTTGAAATATTTTATTGGTGTTTGAAGAATTTGTAATAATTTGTAAGAGTTTTTAATTGTTATATGTTATTCTGTTCATGAGCTGTTTTGAAACATTTATTCATATAGGGGCGGATTTTAAGAGCCCTGCTCACCTAAATCCGCCCAAAACCGGGCGGATTTAGGCGAGCAGGGCCCTGCGCGCCGGTGAGCCTATTTTACATAGGCCTACCGGCGCGCGCAGAGCCCCGGGACTCGCGTAAGTCCCGGGGTTCTCCGAGGGGGGCGTGTCGGGGGGCAGGCCCGGTCGTCGCGGCGTTTAGGGGGCGTGTTGGCAGCGTTTTGGGGGCGGGTACGGGGCGTGGCTACGGCCCGGGGCGGTCCGGGGGCGTGGCCGCGCCCTCCGTACCCGCCCCCAGGTCGCATCCCGGTGTGCAAGAGGCCCGCTGGCGCGCGGGGATTTACGCCTCCCAGAGGGAGGCGTAAATCCCCCGACAAAGGTAAGGGGGGGGCTTAGACAGGGCCGGGTGGGTGGGTTAGGTAGGGGAAGGGAGGGGAAGGTGAGGGGAGGGCAAAAGGAAGTTCCCTCCGAGGCCGCTCCGATTTCGGAGCGGCCTCGGAGGGAACGGGGGTAGGCTGCGCGGCTTGGCGCGCGCCGGCTATACAAAATCAATAGCCTTGCGCACGCCGATCCAGGTTTTTAGCAGATACGCGCGGCTCCGCGCGTATCTACTAAAATCCAGCTTACTTTTGCTGGCGCCTGATGTGCCAGCAAAAGTAGGCCAATTCGCGCTATTTGAAAATCTACCCCATAGTTTTACAATTCTGTGTGGGAATCTATAACAGCTTGGCTTTTTCTGTTTTCCTAATTGGAGGTGTATTGGTGTTTAGGGCCTGGTTTAATATTTGTTGCCTTTTTATAGGAAGGGTTGTTCCTTGTGAGTGCATATCATAATGCATGTGTAACTTTGTGCGGCTTTGTTTGTGTGTATTATTGCAGATCCTTGTACTATGTTAGGTGCTGGCTTTTTTGGGTTTCCATTCCAGTTTCTGTCTCCATATTTGTAATTTGTGGTCTTTCTGTATTTAGTGAAGATAGATTTTGTGTGTGTGACCGAGGTGTGAGGTATTTAACTAGCATGTAGGCTAGTAAAATACCTCATTTTATTTGTTGTGTTTTCTCAATAGGAAATACATTGGTGGTGAACTGCTGTCTTTTTATAAGTAGGGCTATTGCTCCTGGTAGTAGAGGGAGTTTGTGTTGCTGTTATTGAGATAACACCAGAAAATATTTTTTGTATAATGAGTTGTATGGGGAATGTTCTAGTTCTGCTTTATACCCATTACTGAGGGTCGGGGGTAGGGTTAGTCTTGTGACTGTCATGTGTTCAATGTGTCATGCATGTGGGAACTATCAGGTGTGTCCTGACAGAAAAAAGGTTGTGAACCACTGCTCTAAGTTGCATCTGAGGCAAAGGAGAGTGAAGCAATTTACCTAAGGTCACAAGGAGCGATAACAGGATATGAACTCTGGCTTACCTGGTCCACAGCCTGCTGCTCTAACCACTAGGCTACTCCTCCACTCCCTTTTCGTTTTGGTTTTTTTTGGGGGGAAAAGACATAACTACACCTCAGTGAGGCATAGTTATATTTATATGGCCAGCCCTGGAGCTTAGCTTTGCATGAAAGTTTTCTACACAGCTAATTTGCATAAATAGAAAACATCCAAACGAGTGAGGCTGCTAACCCATGGGAAATCCTCTGGGTTTGTACATTGGCCTCTTTGTGGATAAGCCTCATGTTCTACTTCCTGAAGTAAAGTATTGTGGTTGCTGTGTCAGTCCGCTTGAATATGTAGAAATAAGGGTCAACAAACAAGCTGTTGATCGGACCGTTTTATTGGACCTTCTCAACGTGCCCGTGACTAGCGTCAGTGAAGGCGACCTGATGGAGGGAGCTTAAAGGTGAATTTTAAAAGCCCGGCATGGGCATCAATTAGGAGAGAGGCGAATATGTTGGGTCGGCGCATGCCGGGCGTATTTTAAAAGCTGCTCGCATACGCACGTATCTCCTGCTGTGCGCACAACATTTCTTTTCCAAAAAAGGGGTGGGGCATGGGCGTGGTCTGGGCTTTCTGGATTGCACATGGAAATTAGCCTGTAAATACTTATGCGCACAAGCACACGCCAGGATCCCCCTGATGCATAACTTTACTCCTGCTATGGATGGCGTGTAATTCATAAAACAAAAAAAATAAACAGATCAGTGGGTTTTAAAGGTCGGGGCTAACAGGGGAGAAGAGAGGCTAATTAACTGGTGGGGGGAGGTTAGGACGTTCTATCCTTTTACCTGGGTGAGCTGGGAACGAACTAGGAAAACTGATAATGCTGATGGTGCCTGTGCCTATTAAAATCCTCCCACTGTATTTATTTATTTATTTATTTATTTATTTATTTATTTAATTAATTAAACATTTTTCTATACCGGTATTAGTGGTAACATCTTACTAGTTTACATCCAAACTGAAGGTTGAAAGTACATCTAACAAGGACAAGGGTAGCGGATAAAGTAAACGAAAGGGAAAGAAGCCGGAATATTGGCAGGAACAGAGGTCAAACTGAAAAGAACTTAACAAATTAAACCAAGATATGTAGCTTGCTGAATATTTACATGGACTAATATATTATGATATTTGTGGTATTTTGAAGAGTACGTTCATATTCTGATTCACAGGATATATATTAGAAAATGTAGAAATGGCAGGATTTAAGGTATAATTGGGTAATTGCAATAATTTAGAGGTATGCGGTCGTATCGAGTTCTAGAAGAGGCAATAGAAGCGGCATCTGCACACATAGGCGCGTGCCCACTAAAGATTGCACGCACATGTGCATGTGTTCAGCCTATTTTATAACATGCACGCATATATGCACGTATATTACAAAATAGCCGCGTCTCTGGGCGCAAGCCTGCAAACGTGTGCACATGTGCACCCGTGTGCCTGTTTAAAAGTTACCATCGTAATTCTCGAAAGCCAATCCAAGATATATTGAGTCAGTCCAATATAAAAAAAGCTCTTGTTGACCCCTATTTCTTCACACTTCCTTAAAAAAACCAAACAGAAATCTAATGATTTTTTTAAATTACCGGTTGAAAATGTTTAAAATAAAATGGCAGTGCAATCAAAGGTAGCCCTCGTAATGCTATGCACAAAAAACGATCTTCCAATGAGCTCCTTCAAACCCCTGCATTCATAGCAAAACTTTGCCTTTTCAGCTGTTTTAAAACCTTGAGCCATTTTGAAAACTTTACACAATGCAGTGTGCGAGCCATGGGGTTTAAGCACTCTCCACTGTAAGTATTTTTGCAGTAACGCTTTGGAATCACTAACCTCTCAAAACTGCCTTTACTGAAATGACTGGGTGAAGCTCCAAGTGACCGCAGAAGTTTGGTGGAATGAAGTCGCCATGAGAGCTCGCGGGATACCCCATTACAGGTTTTATCTTCCGATTCCGACCTGCGAGTTGTTTCCACTTTACAATGGTGTTGATGGGATAGTGCTGGTCATCATGGCATTCCAGGAACATGCCTCTGCAGTTCATAGGCAGCTGGACAGTTGGACTGGCTCTTCTCTCAATAAGTTTGCACTGCAGGAAAGTCTCTTTCACTACTGTTTCAGTGCCAATCAGTGAAAATGTTTCTCCTCTCTGCACTTCTTCTTTCCTCAGGCAAAATGAAACCGTGCTTTTAAAACATGGAGGACTTTCCATACTGTTGCCCAGTCTGACTGACTGAATCAGATCCGCTACTGTTGCAAAGGGAGTAGGATCTGGAATCAAGTGAAATAGTCCTGAAATGCAAAGAGAGAGAGAGAAAGAGGAAGATTATAGACAGTGACAGCTCAAACGAATTGTCATTCTTTTAGCTAACAGAACCTAAAAGAATAAAATATAATAAATTAGAGGAAACAAAATATATAAAATACCATTTCCTCCCTTCTGATTTTATTTTCATTCCAGAGACAGATTGCATGCATATTTTTTGCAAGCTCTGCATCCATTACCATCTACCGGCATAAATCAAAGAACATCAGAATGCTGATGCCCCAACATCTGAAACAGAACCAGAGGGAAGCAGTTTAGTTTCAACAATTTTTTATTGGCAAAAATAACATCATCCCGATGGACTTGGATTTTGAATCCAATACAGGGCACATCAATACAAAGATTATTTTCTTTAACAATACATACAGTAGTATTAGTATTAACCTTTTCTCCCAAACCCTCCCCCTTCCCCCCCCCCTTATTGTTCCCCTCCCCAACCCCTCTCCAGGATACCAAAACTCATGGATTCGTGTCTTTGTGTCATGTTTAATGCCATCACCATAGTTCGATGCATTCAGTCATTCAGTGCGAGACTCCTGGCACGTGGAGGCAGAGATTGTATGTAGCTATTCCAGGTTGATAAGAATTTCCTTCTCAAATGTGGGGAAGTCTGAGAAACCATTTTCTCCATTTGCAGCATGCGATGAAGGCTATTTCTCCATTGCCAAAAGGACGGTGAAGTCGCTACTGTCCAGTGGTGAAGAATAAGTCGCTGTCCGACCAGACTCACCTTTTTTATGAAAAGGCGATATCCAGGATCCTTAATTGGTGCGTTGGTGAAACAATCAAATAAAAGCAACAAAGGGGAAGGGGAGATTGGGACCTTCATGATTGCTGCCAAGTATACGACAATTCTATTCCAAAATCGCTTAATTACAGGACATACCCAGAACATATGAGAATGGGACCCCTCAGCATGGCATTTCATTTAACACAGCTTGCTAAGTCAGAAATTCTGGAAACATATCGAACCTGCGGGGAAACAAAGGCCCGGCAAATTAATTTATATTGCATCTCTCTAAAGTACATATTTAAAGAGGAACTCGATATCTGACCAAACCCCGCTTGAATGACCGCTAGGATCAATGTGACTGCCCCATCTTTGTTCCATCAGTCAGCTATAATTGAACAGGCTTCCAGGACCCCCAACCATCCCAACCCCCTATAATAGGTCAACAAGGAGGGGCACCTCGGAGCCTCCAGTAATAATAAAGCATTGATGATTACATTGAAAACGTTGGGGGTACATGAAGCCCGCGGTAAGGATAATACATAATGTCTTATCTATAAATAGGGGAAAATCTGTGACTTGGGCATCCCGTATATATGTATCAGTTCTAGAAATGTAAGAATTTTCCCTTCCTCATCCAAAAGATGCCCTAGCTGACAAAGACTCCATCCCTCCCACAATCTAAAAGCTCCAGACTGTAAGCCTGGGACAAATGCATAGTTTCCCCTAATTGGTAAAAGATTGAGGATACCCAGCTTTTTAGTAACTTGCATCCAGGTCTTGCGAAGAGGGTCTAGTAAAACATGACGTTGCAGTGAGGGCAGCAGCGCAGAAGTGGGGGCTTGCAACACGTAGCATAAATGTAATGGAGCCACCAATGCCTTTTCTGCTTCAGCTACAAATAAATAAACTGTATATGATGATGTAATACCCAATCTTATGAATCATCAAAACATCATCTTTAACAGCTGATCGATGTTTGTGTACTGATTTCTAATTAGTTATATTTTTTTCATATTTTTTATTTTTTATATATAATTTTTTGTTATAGATGAGTGGAAACCTCATAAATCTTTTTGAGCTTTCTCCGTTATGAGAATAGCTACCTGGTGTTACCGCCATTTTTAGCGGTTAAACTCACCTTACAGTCAAAAGTTGGATATGAGACTGTAAATTATATTTTTAATCATTGGTAACCACCCACTTTGGAATAACTTTGGAATTACATTTTTTAGCAAACAAGGTACTTAAATGATAGCAGGAAGAGCACTTAACGCAATAAAATCTTTTTAGCAAAAGAAGCATTTATCATTGCAGAGCGTAGACTATCATTGAAAGCGACCCGACACGGTTCGTGTTTCGCTTGCTTTGTTGGGGGTCGTGTGCTTTGATTCCGATTTGGTTTTTGCTTCAGAAGTCCTTTTTGCGCTCAATTTGCTTGATCTCAGCGTTTTCAACTGTTGAAAACTTGATACTTCACTTTCAATGCATATCTAGCATAGCTCTCTGCTTCAACGGCAGGGGGAATGAAGAAAAGATGATTTATATTCAGACAACTACCAACAAGGTCTGAATTACATAGTCTGGGTAAAACAAATAAGCATGGGTGTAGCTTGCTTGTTACGGCGGTTACTACCCCGAATCAAGCCTGATATTTCACTTAGAATACATATCCAGCACAGCTCACTGCTTCAACAGCAGGGGGAATGAAGAAAAGATGATTTGTATTCAAACAACCAACAAGGACTGAGTTGCCCAGGCTGGGTAAACAAGAGTGGGAGTAGCTTGCTTATTACGGTGGTTACTACCCCAAACCAATTAGCTAGATACTTCACTTAGATGAAGCTCCAGCACTGCTATCTACGATGGCGGGGGTGGAAGGGAAATAGAACCAAAAAAGTTATTTAAAGGGACAAGAGTAACAGAAAAGTATGCTGGGCAGACTGGACGGACCGTTTGGTCTTCTTCTGCCATCATTTCTATGTTTCTATGTTTATGTAGTACTGGGTTATCTGAGGATGCCCCATTCAGCTCTGAATAGTCCTTCTACCTAGCATGGATAAAATTGTGGAAGTGGGAGCCATCCGCTAAAAAATAGGGAAACCTCCATGGACAAGGCGGGTTGTGGGTGCCAGGCCCTACCAGATCTAGCCAGATAGGCGCATGGTCAGAAACAAGAATATCGTCTATACCTGTTCCTGCCACCTTAGAAAAGGGATGGGCACTGACCAAAAGGTAATCCAGTTTGGAATGTGTGGAATGGACCCTGGAAAGGTGTGTGAATCCTTTTCAGTAGGGTGTAGGGTCCTCCAAGAATCGATCATGTGAAGGGGCTTCTCAAAAAAAAGATCCCTTTGCTCGGGCCTCGGACTGTGGACACGTCAGGGGCCCGATCCAGACATGGGTCACGTACCGCATTAAAGACTCCACCTATCACCAAAGTGGACTGGGCATGGGGTAGTAGTAAGTTGTAGATGTCTTGAAAAAATGCCGGGTTATACACATTAGGTACGTAAAGGTTACACAGCACCACAGGCATCCAGTTCAATTCTGCTATTAAAATAACGTAATGTCCCAACGGATCAACATACTCCTTTTGTTCTTTTAAAGGAAGGCTCTTATGAAGCAGTATGGCTGCTCCAGCTGACCTGGATGAAGCAGATGCAAAGTGAACCTCTCCCACCCAGTGCTGACGCAATTTCCAGTGTTCAATATCCGTGCGATGTGTCTTCTGTAAAAACACTATATCTGCAGATTTTCTTTTTAATAGGGATAACATTTTTATTCTCTTGATTGGGGAATTTATGCCACAGACTTTCCAGGAAATAATATGAGTTCCCTGCTTATTCATTCAATATAATACCTGTGAAAAATAGCAAAGAAGAGAGATTGCAGAGAAAGAGGAGCGACCCTCCCAGCTGAGGCCGCCCCCCCCCCCCCCATCCAATGGTCAGGAGACACATCACACTGGCCCACCGAAAAACACAAAACATCCTTGACACAGATCTATACCAAACCTGTTGCACCCCCCACCCCCTCCCCCCTTCCTCCCCCCCTTCCCCTCATACCCCAAGTAACCCCCAAGTTTCCCCATCTCCTCTAGCTATCTAAAGGGTATAAAACCACATCTATGCCTACGAGCCCCCCTCCCCAATGGGTCGATCCAGCCCCACCCACCCGCTAACTTGTACAATAAAATTGAACTCCAACTTGTATTGCGGAATAGAACAAAGCAACAAAACAAATGCCCTGTGCACCGTAGGCAGGTGCGCAGATCCCGCAGCAAAGGTTCAGCCCTCACCAGGCATTAGACAGGGAGGCCCTGGCCCTCCCAGTCTGTGCCTGGAGGGTCGGTGCCCATGAATTAGCTATGGTGAAACTGTCCACTCCGGTGGGCTCCAGCTCCACAGCACAGCTGCTGTAAGTGCAACCAGAGCCATGGAGCACAGAACTTTATGGGCTAGCACCCAAAAGGAGTTCACCACAAACAGAGGTATTCTGATCTGGAAATGACAGGCTCATAGAGGGGCTCCTCCTGCTCTGCTCGGGCTTTGCGCCGCCACCCGCTCCCGGGTATTCACGAACGTCTGCAGCTCCTCGGCATCCGTCAACCACTGAACACCCTCTGAGGTCTGTACCCGCACCGGATACACCATCACCGCTTAAATTTAAACAGAGTGGAGCAGGGAGGAGCCAGAATCCGGCGTTGCGCTTCTAGGGAGGCAGAGTAATCCTGAAATACCAGGATCTTCTGGTTGTCATATGTTAACCCTTACCAGATCTTATAGCTTGCAGAAGCTCCGATTTATGGGCAAAATTGAAAATGTTTGCAATGACCACTCGTGGTTTCCCCATATGAGGTGCCCCTAGGCCCCAGGCTGTGGGCGCGTTCCACCCTTAGCGGGCCATGACACTTTGAAAGGCCCATTTCCTTAGTGAGCCAGGTTTCTAGGGAGGGGGCCAGTTCTTGGTCCTCCAGTGCCTCAGTTAGCCCCACGAACCGCAGGTTAGAACGGTGTGAGCGATTCTCTAAATCATCCAGGCGGTCAGCATGCTTTTTAAAAACCTCCTGCATCCAGGTTACCTCTGCCTGAAAGGCCTGCAGGCCATCTTCTGTGTGGGAGACCCTCTGCTCCACCCGGGTGAGCCTTGTATCGTAGCCAGCAATTGCCTCTGTAAGGCCCGATAGTTTTGCGGCAATGTTCTTTAATTCGGGCTCCAGCGCTGTCACCACAGCTGCTTGGATGCCCACGGCGGTAGCGCTAAGATTTGCAGCCGGGCTCGGGGTAATTGCATATTCTATTTCAACAACGAAGCAGGAGAGAAAATATGCCATTAACTTGTTAAAGGCCTAATCCAATGTCAAGTTAATGTCAAGTCACAGATATTGCACATAGGGAGAGAAGGAGTAAATGGAGAACAGAGAAATTAGCAGATTGTAACAATCATGGGGAGTGAAGATGAACATGGAGCTGGTGAAAAATTAAACAGGAAAACTGCATTTCAGATTAGTCAATGATCATTGAGTGAAAGCTTGTTCAAACAACCAGGCATGGGGTCATAATACTAATTATAATAATAAAAAGAGGTGCCACAGAAAAGAACTAACAAGTTGCTATTCAATGGGCCGGTGTGATGATTACTAGGTGTTGCTTAATCACTGTGCATAAAGATGAAAGGCAAAAACTGCAAAGCAGGACCTGTTTTAGAAGCAGTTAAGGTTAAACTAAGATGGCTGCCCCTTGTAGAATTATATTCCCCCTTGTTTCCCTTGCACCTAGTCTCCCAGAAAGCATAAACAGAGACAGATGAGTCAGAATGAATCAGCAGCATCACATCTATAGGAAGCCAGGTGTTATAACAAGGCAGCAATGGAGGAAGAGAGAGAGGAGGAAGCCAGCCCAGTCTATCCCACAATGGAGAATGACGCAGACGTAGAGCCTTCCAGTTACATTCTAAGCTACATTTATATTCCCAGCTGTAATGAAAGGAAACTGAGCTTGTATTTAACATGACTTTGAGAAGAACTTAAGGAAAGACATGAGAGGACTGGAATCTGCAAAGGAAGTATTTGATTATGGTTTGAGGAAAAGTTTAGAGCCCTAGCCACTGCTGAAAGCAGGTGACTGTGATATTTATTTATTTTATTTATTTATTTAAGAGTTTTTATATACCGTCATTAAGTTATTCACCATCACAACGGTTTACAATAGGGCACCAGTAAAAAATATGGGTCGTACATTACATAGGTGGTGCCAATAGTATTCGGTAACAATAAGGCGTTTATTAGGGGGATTAAGTGTTTCATAGCAATACGTCCTGAAGGTTGCCTACAGTTAAAAAAAATGTTGAAATAATTCAGTAAGGATTTATAAAATTAGGCATTCGGTGCTTTAAGCTGCATAACTTTTACTTCATTGCCCGCATCAGTTTTCTTTCTTGAAGGCTTGTATGTAAAGCCAGGTTTTGAGCTGTGTTTTGAAAAGTTTATGATCGCTCTGAAGTCTAAGGTCAAGGGGCATGGAGTTCCATAATATGGGACCGAATAGAGACAGCGCTCGCTCCCTTACTTGGGTAAGTCTTGCGGTTTTCACAGAAGGAATGGGAAGGAGGGCTCTGTTTGCTGCCCTTAGATTTCTGTGTGGGACATGTACTCTGAGTGCTGTGTTCAGCCATTCTGCTTTATCGTCGTGGATCAGTTTGTGTATTAGGCACAGTGCTTTGAACTGTATTCTTTGTTCTATGGGAAGCCAATGTAGGGTGGCGAGCGTATCTGTTATGTGATCTCTTTTGTTTTTTCCAGTGAGAATTCTTGCAGCAGCATTTTGTAAAATCTGTAGAGGTCTTACTGTAGTGTTAGGTAGGCCTAGTAGCAAGGCATTACTGTGCTGGCTAGCAGTTCTGGGAAAGGAAAAACCTGGTAGAGAGTGGATGGTTTAATTTGCTTTATTGGCTCACATTATCTAGAAGTAGTTGCACATACTGCTAGAATAAGTTATTATAAATAAGAAACGAAGGAAGCTCGTTACAGGGTTAATGGTGAAATAATTGTTAATTTGTCTTTAGGGAGAATTGAAGCAGTTTCACCAAAGAAATTAAAAAGTGAATTTTCACAGATGCATGCATACAAATAAGCACATGCGCATGCAAATAGCGCATAATTGCGTAAGTGCTATTTTATAAACCTCAGACATCCATGTGCAAGTAATGGTGTGTGAATAAAATTTGCTCGTATAAAAAGGGGGTGGGCCAGGGGCATTCTGGGGTGTGGCCTACATTTACACATAGAAGTTATAACCTGCGAATGTGACGCGGGTACAGCTGTTACCTGTACGTATTCACAGCTGCTAATTATCTGGTATAAGTCAGAATAAAGTTCTTTATAGCCAAATACCGATTGGGTGAGGAGTCAGGGTATACTTGGGGGAGTTCAGGCTGAGGAACCAGGACGGTCTTGATGATCTAGAGATAGACTGGGCAAACTGGTGGACTAATTCGTAAAATTGTTAATTTCCTTCAGGAGTGCATGTAACAAAATTTGATGATTTACACATGTAAAAGCCAACAATTACTAAGGAAAATATATGAGTTAAATTTTCTTGTGTAAATGATTAAAATTAGGGGCACAATTACGCACAAATAGCTGATGTGCACCACTTATCCAAATAAATTTTGACTTATCTGGCTAAGTCTTAAAAAAGCGCTAATTAGCCGCGTAAGTGAAACAGCTGGATAGGACTTCAAATGCTAGTTATCCCACTATCTTACTCATCCGGCTAAGTAGTGCATTTCTTTTACTTATCCAGATAAGTCTTAGGATAGCGTTACTTAGCCGAATAAGTAGCGTTTCATGAGACTTTTCTGTCTAAGTGGCAACTTTGCTATTTAGCTGGACAAATCAAAACTTATCCGGCTGTGTTGAAAATACATGCTGCGTATCTTTTAGATATGCAAACATGCTGTTGGGTAGATTTAAGTGTATTTTATATAGTGTGCGTGCATTTGTGTGCATGATATAAAATACATATGCATGCATGCGTGTCTATATAGCTGCGTATATGGGTGCGCTTGCTCTTGTTTTAAAGTTATCCTCTATATATTTAAACCCAGTATGTTATGCCAGTTAAACTAACATAAAATTGATGGATGTAGTAATGCAGGTGTGAGGACAAGATATTTAAATCCTGTACCTAATTATTAATTAAGGCTACTTGGCAGTTTTACAAGGAGAACTCTGAGTCTGCATTGCTAGGCTAGCTGGTTTTGGGAGAGGTTAAAATTACATGCCTAATCTCTAAAATAAGAGATCTTTAGCTCTGGAAGATGTTTCTGGATAGCTGAATGCTCCTAAATGGTTTAAGCTGTGCTTTTGAAAAGCTGAGGCTGTGTGTTTGGAGGCATATGCTTGGCATTTTAGCAATTAAGCTTAAGTTGTGCTTTTCAAACAGTGAAGTTATCTGTTTGAAGTCATTTACTTGCAGGGACACCAACGGTGGCTGTTTATATCTAGACATAAGGGGCTAGATTGTTAACTCTTTAAATTCAACACATGTCTAAGAAATTGTGTTATAACTGCTGGGAATTTGGGTAAGGAATTATGAGATGTTTAGGGATTGATGTATTTTTGGTTACTTAAATTTGTGCTTTCAGAAACTATAATTCTGCCAATTTGTACTTTCAGAAACTATAACACTGCCCATGTTGGAGACTAACTCAAAACTACTTAATAACAGATGTTTAATGGTGAATGGAAGACGTTAATATTAAGAGCTAGGCCAAGCAGGCAAACACATTCCCAGGGGCCACACAGGGAGGAGGGGGGAATGCCAAGGTTAGGCCAGACCCCATGAGTCCCAGCGTGAGGTAAGGGACTCAAGATTGCTTCTCAGTCAGACCATTACAGGTGACTTTTAAAAGCCCAGTGCACCAAAACTGGGAGATACGTGCACAAGTTGGGCCGGCGCTTGCCGAGTGGATTTTAAAATCCATGTGGGTACGCACACATCTTCTGCTACACGCAAAAATGAAAAGTTCGAAAAAAAAGGGACAGGGTGTGGGCGTTCCTGGATTTCAACTTCAAATTTGCGCATAAATAAACGCACACTGGTAAATGCAGGGGTCCCCTGCCGGGCAACTTTACTTCTGCCACGGAAGACGTGTAAGTAATAAAATGATGATAGATCGATGGGGTTTTAAGGGTCAGGGCGAACAGAGGAGAAGGGAGGCTATTAAACTAGGGAGATTTGGAAGTCCAATCTCTTACCTGGGAGCAAATTGGGAAAACTGGTAATGGCACCGGCATGCGTGTCCATTAAAGTTCCCCTACTTATGCGGCAGAAGTGGCATTTGTGTATGGAGACATGGGTCCATTTAAAATTCCGTGTTCAGGCTATTTTATAACTTGCGTGCATGTATGTGTATATGTTATAAAATGGCTGCATCCCTGGGCGCGGACCAATGAATGTGTGCGCCTGTTTAAAAGTTACCATCTCCTGGGGGTGCGATGCAATATTTAAATTAGGGCTTGTGCTGTCGAGAAGGCACTAGGGGCGATTGCGCTCCCCTGATATATACAGTGTTCATTCTCCGAACCTGTCTACCAGTACCTAAGGAGTGTATAGATCAATATTAAAGTGTCGGGCACTTAATATTAATTCATTCACTCCTTCACTTATTGCCAATTGTTCCCTTCCCTGTCATAGGTCAGTGAAAGGAACAATCACCTTTCAGAAGGCTGTCCTGAAAGGGGATTAGTCCTTTTCACTGACAAAGGACCAATGGGCAATAAGTGAGGGAGGAGACTAAGCTGATCCGAGAGGCTCCCTATCCCCTCTGAGAATCAAATCTGCAGCCCAGACAGTAAAGACTTGCTCTTCAGGACACATGCATGCTCCGGCCAGATGTCATGACAGCCAGTGAACAGGAAAGTTACCTGGATAACATTACCCAGATATTTGGCAGAACAGAGCCAGGTAAGCATTCCGCTGAATATATCTGATAGCTGGATAAAATTATCTAGTTAACTTCGGAACAGGTATTTTTCCAACATGAGTTACCTGGCCAACTTAGGCTGGGTAGCACTGAATAATGCCTCCATCACCGCCTCTTTTCATCCAGATAAATGAGTACTAACTGGTCAGACGGGGGAGATATTAAAATCTCTGGTTTTGCTCCTCAGACAAACCCTTGGCACACTGACTTCTGGTCTGCCAAGTATCTTAAGCAAAACTGCTGTGCTGTACCCTGTTAATAATTTTATCTGTATCTTCCATGTATCTTCCACAAAATTGCTATGCTGTTTCTATCTGTAATGTGCCTTGAACTCCCAAGCTGAAAAGGCGAGTCAAAACTAAACAACAATGATGATAATTGTGTATCTTCTATACTGTGGTACAGAGTTCAAGTGGTTGTACTGCTCTAGGAGATTCTTTGCAGGCTGTGATTCTTTTTATTATTCTTTCAACAGGTCTTTATTTTCGCTCGAATATACTGTATCTTATTTCTTTCCAGTCTTTCCTGGCTATGATAACATTTCACTGGACCAACACGACAATTATCCAAACAGATCGTTATCCGTAAGCTTTGAGATTCTACTTGAAGAAAGAGCTCCTACATGCTCTGGGAAGCTCACGTCTGACAGCATCCGTGGATAAATGTCATGTTTGCCTATTGAAAGATATCACAACGTGCAAAAAATCCACAACAAATGAAATAAAATATATTTGATCAGAATTAAAGACCTCTTGAAAGAACAGTAACAATAACAGGAAGTGAGGTAGAATAATTAGCTGGCATTTTGAGGACATGGGCATTGCTGTACTTCTTTAAATAACCTGTAATCTATTCACAGAATCCCCTTAGTATTCACAAAGGAGGTTTGTCCTACCGTGGTTTACGTCCGCCTTGAAACAGCATAAAGCTGAGTGCCACAGGCGTACGTTTCAAACAGATTTGAACAGTTATTTTAACTCGTTAGAAGGCTATAGAATAGCTGTCATTAATGCAAATACATTTTACATTGGTAAATTTATTCAGTCTGCAGTTAATAACTCTAAAGAACTATTTTTACTGTTACTAGGCTTACTAATAGTAAAATCTGTTCTCATACGTGTGCCTCTGAAATCTCCCCTTCCCAGTTTGCTATGTATTTTCAAAAGAAGATCACTGATCTGGCAGTTCCATTATTATGTCTTCCCAAGCCAGGAGATCTTAGAATTGATAATGATGACCCACTTTGGTCTTCGTTTGCAGAAGCTAGTGAGGAAGACATTGTCTCTATTGTAAAGAGCATGAATTCTATCACTTATGCCCGCTACACTTGCAGCACAGCTATCATGAGAGCTTTAACAGAAGATAGTGAATCGTGTTTCAGAATTGTTAATCTAGCTCTCTCTAATGGCATATTGCCTTCATCCATGAAGAGAGCAACAATTAGTCCTCTTCTTAAAAAATCATCAGATGATGTTTAAAAAACTAACAAGTTATAGACCAGTTTTCTCCTTACCTTTTCCAGTAAAAGAGGTTGAGTGTGCTGTATTAAAGTAATTACAGATATTTTTAGATGACAATCATATTTCTGATAATTTTCAATTTGGATTCCGTAAAAAGCATAGTAAAGAATTGTTACTTAGATCTAGCCTTGATGTAATCCATAGAGGATTTAATATGGGTTCAGGTTACCAACTTTTTCTCCTAGATCTCAGCATTTGACACTTTGGACCACAACATTTTATGTGCTCATCTTGTACAAATTGGCATTGGCGGGACAGTTCTGAATTGGTTCTCCTCTTTTTCATCTGACAGAATGCAGCAAATCAGATGTGGCCCATTAACCTCTGACTGGTTTCCTTTGAACACTGGAGTACCACAAGGCTCCTCTTTATCTAAGACCTTTTTGCAGACTTCTTTCTGCATTAGGTCTAAACTACTTTGTCTATGCTGATGATATTCAGTTTTTCTTTTCTTGTCACACTAATAAACTACTTTCGGCTTACTCTCTGTTTATCTATCTTCTATCAAAAGCTGGTAGTTTCGGTAAGACCATTTTCCAAAGGTGAAAACACGTGCTCCCGCATTGTACTTGTCCTTTAAAAATTGGTGTAACTTTCCCATATTTATTGTCTACTTTATGTGTGCTGCTACAAATTTACCCCCAAAAATGGGAGCCCCTATGAAAATAGTCTGATGGTAGAACCCAATTCTCAGTGCATCGGCTGAGATGTGAGGTACATGGGTGCTTCTGTATCTCTGCAATTTGATGTGAATTTTCAAGGAAGAAATACTTCGGTTGGTTTGTTATCACTAAGGGCTGGATTTACTAATACCCCCGGGCTCTTTGAATCCCGCGGTAATGGGGGCGGAGGGGCGAAGTGGCGGGCGGTCCTGCGCTAGCCGGCAGCGATCGCACCTCCGCGGTGCGATCGCTGCTGGCGTCGCGCCAAATAACTACACCGTAAAAGGTGTAATTATTCGGCGTGAAACTGGCAGTGAAAATGCAGCGTACCTTTCGCTGTTGGCGAAGTCTTCGCGGCGTCAGCCCCGGTGCCGCCCCGACTCCTCCTCTTCCGGGGCTCATGCCGCCCTGACTCCACCCCGATCTTGGTATCGCTTGGAGAATGACCCCCTAAGGTAGGTGCAAAAGTGCCTGGTCTTTTGCACCTATTATTTGTGTAAGCAGAAGGCCGGGGCAAAACTGCACACTAGGAGACCAATGAATAAGCAGCGCTAAAGCTGCAGTGGGTTTTTGCACATACTTGTGCGTTTTTCCCATGTAGTCTTACCCAGGTATGTAATAAAGTGTTCAGTGCAGGAAAAATGCAGGCATAAACCTGCTTAAAAACCTGTGGTTGGTTTTGATTGAGTACATGGAAAGGAGGCAATTAGCTATTCACAGGCTATGCAGGAGGCCTCGCATCAGTTAGTGCGGTTTTTTTGAACGAGAGTTTTTCAGCACCAGGGTCAGGGCAGGAAGGAAGTTAAAGCGCATGTCTGGAGACCACTTTACTCTGGGGTAGTCATGGATTATCTTCACATTTTCCAGATGTTTGGAACATTTTCAGGGGTCAGCTGTAGAAATTTCTACTGCATTCCAGCACCTGCCAGCACCCGCTGGTACAGCTGCCACGCGGTCGGAGACAGAACATGAAAGCGTTAGACATTGTTCTACTCACCTTCAGTTCCACTCCCGGACCACTAACTTCTTCACTGTTTTATAAAAACTGAAGGCTTTCAGCCTGAGAATCACTTGCGGGTCACCACATTAATGTGGGTTTCAGCGTGGGTTTTTGCGCAGTTTATTACATAGGGCTGTGAGCGCAAGTTTTTGCATGTTTCACTTTGGCGTGGATTTTTTGTGCAAATCTCATTTTCATACGTGTCCTTTATTACATTCTGTGGAGGTACCTGCTTTTGTTGCACACGCTAAAAATAATGGGGCAGATTTTCAAAGGGTTGCGCACGTAACTTATGTGCGTAACCCCGAAAACCTGCTCCTGCGCGTCGCCGAGCCTATTTTGCATAGGCTCGGCGACGCGCACAAGCTCTGGGACACGCGTATGTCCCGGGCCTTTGAAAAAGGGGCGGGAAGGGGGCGGGGTGGTGGTCCGGGGGCGGTCCCGAGTCCTCCGGCACAGCGGCCATGCTGGGGGATGGCACGCCAGCAGATGGCTGGCACGCACAAGTTACACCTGCCAGAGGCATGCATTCCGATTTTGGCCTTGGAAGGAAAGGGGAAAGCCATCGGGGCTCCCCTAGGGCTCGGCGCAGGCAAGGTGCACAAGTGTGCGCCCCCTTGCGCGCGCCGACCCCGGACGTGCATGTTATAAAATCGGGCGTACATTTGTGCACGCCGGGTAGCGCGCACAAATGTAGGCCACGCGTGCAGGTTATAAAATCTGCCCCAATATGCACTGACTACTGCTATTACTACTTAACAAAACACCGATTTCATCGTGGGTCTTATTACTTCGGCTTCGAAGTGTGAAAATCCAACTTTATCCACCTTGATGCTGTTATTCAGCACCATTTGTCAGGCAACTTTCTCCTCCTCCCTACCAATATGCAAAGAGAATCCCCAATCAATCCTTGACTCTCTCCTCCCATTTGATCTGCGCATAAAGAAAGCCCCTGCCCCTCATCTCCCCTTCCACTCCATCTTCAAATAAAGACAGTTCCCTTAGAATCTCTCTACCTAATAGCAGGAGTGGGCAGCCAAAACATTTCATTTTCTTCAGTTTGTCTTTTTTATTTAATACATTTTATGTAATTTTTAAATTTGTTTCATTGTCATTTTATGTTTTTGTTTTTAATGCATGCTATTTACAAATAACATGTGCAAAATGAAAGCCAAAAATGATGTTTCATTAGGGTTATTTTTTAGATCATTTTGTTAGAAAATGACATGAAATGGCATAGGAATTATCATTTCCGATGACTGCGCATCTCTGAAAGCATGCTGCCATTCAGCAGTGAGCCACAGTACCGGCAGGAGGCTCTCGGAACCCTCGCCCTCCTGCCAGTGAAGATGGGGTCCCTCCGGAATCATAAATACAGATTCTGGAGGGGCGAACGGTGGGAGAATGGGTTCCAGGGGAGGACCTGATGTCATTTTAGGGCTCAAGAGGAGAAGGTAAGAGAAACTATTTTTATTTGTAGATTGGGCCAGCAGGATGGAAAATGGGGGGCGGGAAGGGGAAAACTATCTTTATGTATGGACTGAGTGGAACGAAGAGAGGACTTTTGTAGAAAAGAATCTATACATAAATTATAGAGTTAGGTGGGTAGAATCTTGAAGGTAAAATTTCAGTTGGGAACTCAGTAGTCAGCCAGATAAAGTTAATTTAGGGTAAATTTCAGCTCCCTATTTTGTGGCAGAAAATTAGCTTAAAAATATCTAGATAGACATAATCAGATATCTGAACCATCTAGCAGCTCTTTCAAAATGAGCTCCTTAATTAATAGAATGTCAAAATTCCAGCTTTCGTCAGGACCAATACTGCTCCTAGAACTCCATACTTAGCTAAGCATAAATTAATACTCAAGGACAAGACCATAGCAGTCCTGTAAATTTGCCAACAATAAAGAGTCCCCAAAGGGAAGACTGTACAATACTAGGAAACAGAGACGCGCCATCCCTGAAATGCATCGAACGCCAAAACACACTTCTATGGAACAAGATACAGACATTGGAGATAAACTCTTCTCTCCCTGGTTCACATTTAGTTTTAATCATCGGCACAGGAGATAATAAATGAAAGTTTCCTAATTTGCATCTTTAAACACTTCTAGGTATGAGGTCCACCCAGCTATGTTCTTGGTGTCCTTTGAACTAGTTCTACAAATCGTGACTAGTATCTTTGTATCCCAACATCTGACTCTGAGGACAAGTCAATGAAAACCGAGAAGAAAAATCGTGACTAGTATCGTTGTATCCCAACATCTGACTCTGAGGACAAGTCAATGAAAACCGAGAAGAAAAATCGTGACTAGTATCTTTGTATCCCAACATCTGACTCTGAGGACAAGTCAATGAAAACCGAGAAGAAAAATCGTGACTAGTATCTTTGTACCCCAACATCTGACTCTGAGGACAAGTCAATGAAAACCGAGAAGAAAAATCGTGACTAGTATCTTTGTATCACAACATCTGACTCTGAGGACAAGTCAATGAAAACTGAGAAAGAAATAATATGGTTTCTGTTCTGCAAATAAGTACATTTTCAAAAAATACTTCTGCAGAAAGCTGTTCTTTCCTAATCTGAATAATGAGTAAATATAGCCCCACTTCCACTATCATTACCGGAGAGAGGGATTTGCGGGAAAGATATTCAGAACCAGCCTCTCAAACACACCCTGCGTATGCTACACACAGAAACGTTAGTCCAAAGAAATTTTATGCAAATACACTTCTTCGATGGTGACACTTTGCACCCCAGTACATTTAGGGGGTGATAAGTTAGTATCTTCCTCATATGAGATTCAGCCTTTTCACACATCTCCAGGACTTTTCCTCTTACAAGGATTTCTATCAGGATTTGACTCCCCCAAAGGAAACGCTGTTGCAAGTCTACCTGGATGGGATCACTCGAGAATCTCATTGACTCTCTCTTGCTGCATGCATACATTTCTTAGTAAATTAACCTGCCACTCTCCATCTACCAGAACCCAATACCTGCTGATCCTGGCTCCATGTTAGCTCTTATGCTGCTAGTCAGGGCAGGCGTGTCCATTAGGTGAACCTATGGCGCCGACCCTTAGGGGACGCTGAAGAGCAGCCATGTGGTGCTGTGTATGGAGCTTATCCGGCTCATGGCAAAGAGGAGCAAAGATTTGTCAGGCTGCGAGCAGCACATGCTGCTCACGGCCCCGAGAAGCATACAGTCAGTGGCGCGAATGAGGTAGGAAACAGGGCTGAGACCGGCGGGGGTGGCGCAACTGGGGGAGGTGGCTACAAGGCAGAAGTCACCTAGGGTGCCTACTACCCTTGCACCGGCCCTGCTGCTAGCTGCAGGCAAGACTCAGAATTCAGTTCCAGCTGGTACTGGATGGGCACTTTTAGGACTTAACCAACAAAAGAGTGGAAGTAAAAAAACAATATAATAAATTATACTTTACAAATGCATTTCCTGAATCCATAAGAAAGCACGGTGCAATAAGTGCCACATAAGCATATGGTTAGTCATGTACCCAGAGTCCATGCTTATTATTTCAGTGTTCCAAAAATCAATGCATTGTAAAATACCTGTACTTTCCAACAGGAACAATGATGAGACCCATCCTGAGGTGTATGTCACTTTTTTGTGTTAGAAGGGTCATATTAAGTCTTCTAAGTATTAATGCTGGATAGTAGGTTAAGATGCTATTAGCATGCTTGCTTTTTTAAGTAGGTAATTTGCATATGTATTAGCATTACCACATAATAACACTTATGTGAATGCAAATATGCAAATAGTGCACATTCTAAATGATGCCTACATTACTAGGTGTTAACACTAACACTCTTTAATATATAGACTCCCTTGGTTTTTTATTCTTTATTATTCCACCCTCAAACTCCCAAAGTTTTTAAAAAACAAAAACTGATATATATTTCATAGAAAAACCCTCATACTTTAGATTCTTTTTCAGAAATAAAATTTGTGAATTATGGAATTTTTTTCTCAAATGTCAGTTAACACCGACATTAAAAGCACAATGGATTTTCCCTTTGCCACAACACTGAATGAATCTTGCAGAAAATGGACCCTATTAAAAGAAAATGTAAAGCGAAACTGATTTCATTGACAGGATTGCACTTATGATTTTATAGCACAATACAGGACATTCAGTATTACAGGTTTAGTACTGCCTCCTACCACAAGATGGCACTATAACATCAGTTCTTCAACAGAGCAAAGTGAACGAAAACCAAAACCAAAGGTGAAAAGTCAGCCCATTTCAGGGTGAGGTCTTTAAAACAAAAAGTGCCACTGGATTGGAGGAGCTCATTATACTCTATCTCAGCTCCAAATGTATCTTGTTATCATGTTGTAAGGAAAGCCGGAGCAGAATTCAAGAATGTATGGAATAAGCACAGAGAGTCCTTAGCACGAATTCTTATCATTTTTATAGAGCTACTTGACATATGCAGCGTTGTACAAAAGCACATAAGAGACTGTAAGATCTATGCAGGAGGGACTATCTAATCAAGAGCTTACCACCTATTAGCTGCAAAGAAATAAGGGGAATAAAGGTCAGCAAAAAAAAAAAAGTGACACTTTTTTATTAGACTAACATTAATATATTTCTGATCAGCTTTTGGGAGCTAATACTTCCTTCACCAATTGAAAACAAATGAGATATTTTGATTGAAGCATGGAAGTATGGGGAGGACAATTATCAAAACCATTTATATAAAGAAATAGCAATTTGTGCCCTAGTAATTATGACTCTTTTGTTCAGAGGCTGTTGGGTCATACTGGACAGAGCAACATTTCATGCTGTGCAATATTGTCCGCACCGTTCTGGCAAGTTTTAAAATGATAAAGCTTCAGTCTCAAAATTATAACCCACAAATGATTTGTCAAATGTATAAAAGGAAACTTCTAAAACACTGTAGTATGGTATTTTAAGTGATTTCTAGCTTTCTGCTTGAATGATATGTATTGTATAGTAACAGAAAATCAAAGGAAACTCAGAATGAGCTGCTTCTAGTACATTGCACTTACAAAGTTTCCTCTTAACATAACACATCCAGGAAGTTGGCAAGAATTAAATACTAAAACTGTAACAGCCAGGAACACAATATAATTGTGCAATAATAGATGTTTAATACAGAAAGAATGCAAATATCCTTCCAGAGATACATTTAGTTTACTTAACATCACCCATTCTTCACACATTACCGCCTTTCACCGTGCATGTCACCTTCTGCAAGAGAGTGAAGCAGCAAGAAATCAAACTGTCTTTGCTTTGCCAGATTCAGCTGTAGGTAGCCACACAAAAAAGCTGACCATGCATGCCATAAATGGACAAGGCAATGGCTTATTTCAAAACAATGGTTTGACTTTGGGTTATCTCAGGACTGTTAATCTTAAAAAATCCCACCTATGCCATGCATAATTGCTGGCCATTTTTATTATTGGTCCAAAGCTCTAGTATCAGGCCATTCTATAGTTTTATGATCTACATGGTTTGAAGGACCCTCAGCTCTTCAGCCTCCTCCAGACCTCAATGACTTTCAATGCAAGCACGGAAAACCATCTTTGAAACTGGAAGTCGTCTTCTCTTTGGACGATGTTATACACGTACGATTCCCTACAAGTGTGCTGCTGTGTGAGAATACACTTTCAGCTAAATCGTTCAGAGAACTCAACCTTTAAAATCATATTTTGTGACACATCAGAAGTGTGGTTTCAAGAGGGTAGCTACCCAGGTGAAGTGACCTGAATGAAAATTTCCTTCCTGCAATGAGGCTAAAAGTGTGTGCGGGTTCCATTGCGTGAACGATTAGCAGCGTTCACAAGATGTGTTCTTGTGAGGGTGTTTAGGTTATGGGAGGGAAAATAGAGCGTGTACATTCAATTTCCAAATCTACAGGCACTATTTTGCCACCCCTTGCCTACACACGGAGCAGGCAGTAACAATACAGATGCTTTTAATGCATGGACCTTGCACTTGATAATTTTCAAGAGAAATAATATGGGTATTTTCTCTTTGAAAATTTCCCTAAAGCACTGGCGATAAAACTGCTTGCATAATTTTCAATTGCGGGGGCTATTTTAAAATATTCCCACCCCCTCCCCCCAAAAAGAATGCTCTTCGTTTGGTTTAAACTATACTTGAGGAAAGGTGCCAATTTCAGTTCAAAACTCCCTATTTATAAACAAGGACAAAATAATAAGAAAATTGTTGAAAATGAGTATGTGACAGGTATTTTTTTTTTGTACCTATCTGTGTCTAAACCAATTTCTTTGAAATTTGGAAGGCCAAGAGGCATCTGGTAGTCCCACCTGCCTTGCCAAATCTCAGTGCAAATGCAAAGCATATGAAGAGAGTAGGTTAAGGTAAACATGCCGTTATAAAAATAACCACCACGATAGATTGTGAGCCCTCTGGTAGGGAAATACCAACAGTCCCTGAAGGTAATCCGCTTTGAAGTGCCTGAAAGGGTGTAATACAAACCAAATAAACTGAATTGAACTGAATGGAGTACCTTTATAGCTAAGAGGTATGCTGATGGATCCCAACTTCCTATTCTCATAGAGGTCAGCTGTTATCAGCACATCCACAATGGTCAGAAGGTCACCTTGGGAGAATGATAGGTTATATAATGACCCTGTAAGATAAAAATTGTACAAAAAAATATGGCCTTCAGTACCAATACCTGAAACAAATTCCTTACGTTTACCTCTGTTCTTTTGCCATTCCAGGAATATTTGAATAAAGACACGGCTCTTTAAGCAGGCTTACCCAGACTTATTACTTATTACCCAGAATATTTGCATAAAGACATGGCTCTTTAAGCAGGCTTAGCCAGACTAGACCCCCTTCCTCCCTCCTCTTTCGGCTAACTTCCGTATTAATTGATCCTGTATAAAGTTCTATTTTCACTTTGTTACTTGTTGCTCAGTACCTGTTATTTGCATTTTGTTCCTCCTTGATATGCTTCTGGCCTCTTTTCGGCCTCTTTCTGTTCATTGCCCCTACCCATTACCTGTTTTTTGTACTTTCCATTTTTTAGTTTGGATGTAAACCGATATGATGTTCCTTACTAATGTCGGTATATAAAAGTTTTAAATAAATAAAATAAATAAATAAGACGATAACTGCTGGTAGCCAGAAGCTGATAAAAAGTGCCAGTATTCCCTGCGCCTGGTTTTGTCAGGCACCTGCTGAGACCTCTCATAACCTGTCTGACCTCCTGGTACTTACTTTGACTGCTTTATTAGATTAGAAACAGTTACTTGTCTTAGGCGGAGGATTCCTCACTGAATCTGCCAGTAATTTTATTCAAGGGATGGCTGCCCTTCTGCTTAGTCATTGAGCTGGGGGTCTCCATCCATGAGGCAGGTCATTTTCTGGATTTAATTTTTATATCCCTATCTACAGTAATTGCTCATAATAATGAGAATCTGCATATCGCTCTGCTGTCCTGGACTGATCACTTTTTAGTGAGCCTAGCTGTGAACAGTTCTATGGAACACTGTTGAGCAAATCTCCTGGTTAAGGAGGTTTATTGTATTAAAGATAGAAGTCCCCTCTCCATCCCCCGAGGTGCTGCTAGAGAACTGGGGAATTCCTTGCTAACAACCCAGCACCGTTTACAGTAGGTGAAATGGTGGAGCATTTGGGAATGTTTAGGGATTTGGATAAACTAGACTCTCCCCCACCCAAAAAGGTTTTTTTGTTAAAAAGCAGAATTCATTGGCCAAATTTACCAGTGAAATAGATGATCTAAGACAGAAAAGGAGGTGTTATAAAGAATCTTCCTAAAATCTTGCTCAGAGCAGGATAAACTAAAGCATAATCAGCATGGAGCAAATTATTTATCTGCAATATTTATTACGCACCTTATCTGCAAAGCCTTCAAATTGAGCTACAAAAAAGGCAGTGAAGGTGGACTGAGGTGGAGTTGGTGCAACCTGCAGGGAGGAGCCCTTAAGGTCCCCACTGTCGGCTGGCGGAGTATGATGAGGCAGAGACCCAACTGGCACTTCACCTATACCAGCGCCTAGGGCGCCCAATACCCTTGCACCGGCCCTGCCAGTGTTATGAATAAGACATTTCATATAATTGTAGCTTAATCTTTTTGGTCTTGTGGTTTAATCTTTAAGGGGGCGTATAATGTGCAACTTTTTTTTTTATTCATTTAGGCTTTATTCATCAAGATGTTCAGCAGGACCAGTTAAAACTATCTAATGAAGAATGTGAAAAATGTGCCTGCCATTTTGATAAGATCTTGAAGATTGGCTTTGAATTGATTATTTGAAGCTTGATGCCCAACTTGTTGCAACTCTAGGGCCTCCTAGGCATTTATTTTGCCAATTTGAAGAAGTATCCAGTGATCGGATTGTGGAGATCTTGTCTGGCCCTTACTCATCCTCTAGTTTGCTTGACCTTTAGTAATGCTTGGGTGACTGCGGGTCAGCTTTGGGTTTGGCCTCACTCACCCCAAGACGCCTCTGAAACTGTCAGAACTCAGATGCTGGCATGCCTTCCAGGCTCCCCCTAGGTGTGTGCATGCACTGTGTACCAGTTCTTAAAGGCTCTTTAGCCGGAGGAGAGAGGCATGGCGCCGGGAGATGATGTCAGTGCAGGCTGGGGATTTAAACCCCAGCTGCCATCTCAACTGGCACCTCAGCAACAGGTCCTCCTACATTTGTCTGCAGTGCGTGTTGCTCGTGATCCTGCCTAGCCTGTTCCACTTCCTGCCTTGCCTTCTCTCTGCCTTGTCCTGTTCCTTACCTTGCCTTTTCCTGCCCTGTTCCTACCTTTCCTTATTCCTGCCATGTCTTGTTCCAGCCTTGCTCCAGACCCTGCCTTGTCTCCTGCTGTGTTCCATTCCTTGTATCCTGTTTAGTTCCAGTCCTGCCCTTGTCTATCTGTGTCTTGTCTGTCTCTGACTGTCTTCCAGTTCTGAGCTCAGCCTTGGATTCTGACCTCACTGCTTGATTTCAGCCTGCTCTGACTTCTGCCTGGACCTTGATGCTGCCTGATCTCCACTACCCTGACCTCTGCCTGGAACTTGACACTGCCCAATCTCTGCCTACCCTGACCTCTGTCTGGACATCGACACTGCTTGTCCGCTGCCTGCCCTCACCTTGGCCTGTTACCAGACTCTGAGGGGGGCAGGGGAAGGGGGATGGGACCCCCCACTCCCAGCGCAACTGTCAACCGGGATGTACTGTCCACCCGACCTGTCTTGAAATACGGACCAAGGAGTCTAACACATGTGCTAGGACCTGAAAGATGATGAACAATGCCTGGGTGGAGCGGCCGTGGGTGCAGAACTTGGTACTAGTAGCAAATATTCAGTCGAGAGCCCCAGGGAGAGTTCTCTTTTCTTTGTGAAGGACAGGGTGCCCTGGAATGGGTTCGCCCCAAGAGAGGGGCCCGAGCCTTGGAAAGCGTCACAGGTCCAGCAGTGTCAAGTAAGCTCTCGCTGGTCTTTGAAAATCTGGGGAACATAGCAAATATACAAACAAGAACTTTGAAGGCTGAAGTGGAGAAGGGTTCCATGTGAACAGCAGTTCAACATGGGTCAGTTCAGACTCCTGGGTTTTGCTTCCCCACCAGCAGATGGAGACAGAGAAGTTTTGACTGACTCTGTCCTATACCCTCAGGTGCCACCTACAGTCTGTCAGTATTAAGTGATATCAAAGCGTTTACTTTGAAAAAATTAGAGTATTCAAAGCAGGCCGGTCACCTGAATACTTAAGCTAGGAATAATGGAATAGGACTCCGGTTCTATTTTGTTGGTTTCGTACATGGGGCCATGATTAAGAGGGACGGACGAGGGCATTCGTATTGTGCCGCTAGCGGTGAAATTCTTGGACCGGCACAAGACAAATCAAAGCAAAAGCATTTGCCAAGAATGTTTTCATTAATCAAGAACGAAAGTCGGAGGTTCAAAGACGATCAGATACCTTCGTAGTTCTGACCTTAACTGATGCCGACTAGTGATCCGTTGGCGTTATTCCCATTACCTGCCGAGCAGTTTCCTAGAAACCAAAGTATTTGGATTCCGGGGGGAGTATGGTTGCAAAGCTGAAACTTAAAGGAATTGACGGAAGGGTACCACCAGGAAGATGAAATTGTTCCAGCTCTTTGTCATTCACAGTTTATTACTGCTGCCATACTGCACAAGGTAGCAAAACATGTATATGACTCTCGGGACTGGCCCAGCTGCAAAAAGGATTGACAGATTGATAGCTCTTTCTCGATTCTGTGGGTGGTGGTGCATAGCCGTTCTTAGTTGGAGCGATTTGTCTGGTTAATTCCGATAACGAACGAGACTCCTCCATGCTAACTAGTTATGTGACCCCCAGCGGTCGGCATCCAACTTCTTAGAGGGACAAGTGGCGTTCAGCCACATGAGATCGAGCAATAACAGGTCTGTGATGCCCTTAGATGTCTGGGCTGCACGCGCGCTACACTGAATGGATCAGCGTGTGTCTATCCTTCACCGACAAGTGTGGGTAACCTGCTGAACCCCATTCGTGATAGGGATTGGGGATTGCAATTAGTTCCCATGAACGAGGAATTCCCAGTAAGTGCGGGTCATAAGCTCGCGTTGATTAAGTCCCTGCCCTTTGTACACACCGCCCGTCACTAGTACAGATTGGATGGTTTAGTGAGATCCTCGGATCGGCCCCGCTGGGGTTGGCGACGGCCCTGGCAGAGTGCCAAGAAGATGATCAAACTTGACTATCTAGAGGAAGTAAAAATCATAACAAGGTTTCCGTAGGTGAACCTGCGGAAGGATCATTACCGATGCCCTGGGGGAGGGGGGGGGGAGAAGCGGCCTGACTGCTCTTCACAAACCCTCCCCCATCGAGGAGGTGGAGCATGAGCGTGTGATAGGACCCGAAAGATGGTGAACTATGCCTGGGCAGGGCGAAGCCAGAGGAAACTGATGTGCAAATCGGTCATCCAACATGGGTATAGGGGCGAAAGACTAATTGAACCATCTAGTAGCTGGTTCCCTCCAAAGTTTCCCTCAGGATAGCTAGCACTCGGGCCATCCACCAGTTTTATCTGGTAAGCAAATGATTAGAGGTCTTGGGGCTGAAACGATCTCAACCTATTCTCAAACTTTAAATGGGTAAGACGCCCGACTTGCTGGCGTGGAGCTGGGTATGGAATGCGAATACCTAGTGGGCCACTTTTGGTAAGCAGAATTGGTGCTGCGGGATGAACCAAATGCCGGGTTAAGGCACCCGATGCCGACACTCATCAGACCCCAGAAAAGGTGTTGGTTGATATAGATATAAGGCGCGAGACAGGTTCAGCAATGAGGTCAGGCCCTTGAGTGTGACATAAGGCGTGAGACAGACAGGCACAGTAATGAAGTCAAGTCCATGTGCTGATATATCTGGAGCATATGAGGCAGTTGGAGCTGCTGCAAGGCTTTAACGTGCTTTTATTCATCTTGCCATTCACAGGGAAAATCTGGAAACCCAAGCAAAGGCATGTTTATTTTCAAAAACACTAGCTTTTCCATCAACTCTGGTGCCAGCCTTGAGCGATGAGGGCTCATAATATCCCCTGTCATTGAAAAGACACGTTCACTGGGCACACTGGTTGGTGGACAGGACAGATATCACTAAGCCACTTTGGCTAGGTGTGGCTTAGCGATACCTTGAGTACCCAATATGCCAGTGGATCTGTCTCCATGTCCTCAGTGGGCTCTGTGAGATACCCTGTCACTGCCATTTGTGCTGGCGTCTCCTTTGCTTGGGTGGGCTGAGAGTCCTTCTTGCCAGCCGCTTTCACTAGCCTGTGCCAGAAGAGATGATTTTTTTAGGGGCAACATGGCTTTGGTGTACTGAAGTGGAGGAGGAAGTACTAGCTGTCGCTGACAGAGTGCTGCTCCTGCTTCGGCTTGCACTACTCTCTGAAGTGCCCGCTGTTTCCTCCTCTGCTTCATGCCTAATCTGTCTCTGCCTTCGGCGCTCCTGTTCACAGACCTTTTCTAACAGCAGGTTCTTCACAAATGTGAGACACTCGGACTGTAGGGTGAGTTTCCCTTTCACACGGGGATCACAGACTGTGGCGAGCATGTATTTGTCGTCTTTTGTTAAAGGTCCTAATCTCTCTTGCACCTGCTTCTGCAAAACGTCCAGACAACACAGCACCTCTGCGTCATTCCCTCTTCCTGTTTAAAGCCCTCCAAATTTTCCTCCAGAATATTAACTATAGGGATGATGTTAACCAAAGTGGCTCTTCTGGAACTCAGCTCCTCCATGGCATCCTTGAAGGGCTGCAGGATTTTTACCAGCTGACTCATGACTAACCAATCATGATGCCCTAGGGGACTATGCACACCTATCTCCAATTCCAGAGAAAGGTCATGAAGGGGTGTCTGCTGCTCCACTAACCTCTGCAGCATCATATAGGTGGAATTCCACTGGATGCCAATGTCTTGAATGAGACACTTGTGAGGCATCCCCAAATCAGTCTGCTTTTGACAGAGAACCTGCCCCGCCTTCACACTTCTGTGGAAGAACCCTGCTATGTTCCTGCACTTCTGTATTAACGTATGCAGGTATTCATTGTCTTGGTGCTTGAACTCCAACCCCAGAGCTGACTTCACTACCAGGTGCAGAGTGTGTGTAAAACATCAGATGTTCTGAAAGCCCCTGTCGGATATTGCCTTTACCATGTTTGCACCATTGTCTGTGACAAAGAACCCTGCCTGGAGATTCCTGGCTCTCTGGTGTAGCTGCCACCCTGTTAGGCTTGACTCCTCAAGAAGGGAGGAATTAGCAATCTGTTACGATCTACTCCTCAAGAAGGGAGGAGTTAGCACTCTGTTGTGGATTAGACTGCAGAGTTAGCAAACTGTCGTAGAGGGGAGGAGTTAGCAATCTGTCCAGAGGGGAGGAGTTAGCAATCTATTATAATTCTGCTGCTCGGAATTAGCTATCTATTATCAAGTTCCTCCTGTAGAGGGAGGAGTTAGCAGTCTGATATGGATCTCCTCCTGGAGAGAGAAGAGTAACAATCTGTTATCAATCCCTGCTGCTATGGGTAGCAATCTGTTATAAGTCCGCCAGGGAGTTAGCAATCGGTTATGGATCACCCTGACAAGGGGAAGAGCTAACAATTGTAATACTCCGTAGGCGGAGTTAATGATCTGCGGTGGGTTGGCTTCCCACAGAGTGGCAGTCTGTATAATACCGCTCTAGTAGTGTAATGAATAAACACTTGAGGAAATTGGTGAATCCCTGGGCTGATAGCAGATGACTGTGCCCCCAGGACGATATCCTGAGAGGGACCACCGGCTAGGCTGGAGTATGGAGACAAACACAGATAGTTCTTTATTTAGACAGGAAGTAGAACCACCAGAGGTGGCAGTAGTGAGCTGATGTGCCCGGCAGGGCTGAAGTACCTCAGATACTGGAATTGCGGTCTCTGGGTTGCTGAGCTGTAGAGAGAGACTATAGGTAGTGAGTAGACAGGGTATGCTGGATACATAACCAGTAGTAGATGAAACACTCACAATTGCAGAGATCTGTAATGGCTTCTCTGCAACAGAGTCTTCAGTATATTTAGGAACAGGAGCCGTAGGCGGGTGCTGGTTCCTATAAGCAGTCTGAAATGAGAACTCACAATATCTGTTTATGAGATGGCTTATGGAATAGAAGAGAGTCTTTGGAGGGTTTTAGGAACATAGGCCCTCGTGGAGCGAGTACCGGTTCCTATCTGCAATCCCTATAATAGTAATGCACAAGATATAGGTATACAATAGTTTCTGAAATAGAAGAGAGTTGAGAAGGGATTTAGGAACATGGGCCGTCATGGAGCGAGTACCTGTTCCTATCTGCAATCCACAATAATGACTCACGATCTCCGTATCTGCGATAACGTCTTAGACAGAAGGGAGTCTTGGAGATAAGGAACATAGGCCCTCGTGGAGCGAGTACCGGTTCCTATCTGTAATAGGGATGTGAATCGTTTTAGGACGATTAAAATTATCGTCCGATAATTTTAATATCGTCTTAAACCGTTATGGAACACAATACAATAGAGATTCTAACGATTTATCGTTATAAATCGTTAGAATCGTGAGCCGGCACACTAAAACCCCCTAAAACCCACCCCCGACCCTTTAAATTAAATCCCCCACCCTCCCGAACCCCCCCCAAATGAGTTAAATAACCTGCGGGTCCAGCGGCGGTCCGGAACGGCAGCGGTCCGGAACGGGCTCCTGCTCTTGAATCTTGTTGTCTTCAGCCGGCGCCATTTTCCAAAATGGCGCCGAAAAATGGCGGCGGCCATAGACGAACACGATTGGACGGCAGGAGGTCCTTCCGGACCCCCGCTGGACTTTTGGCAAGTCTCGTGGGGGTCAGGAGGCCCCCCACAAGCTGGCCAAAAGTTCCTGGAGGTCCAGCGGGGGTCAGGGAGCGATTTCCCGCCGCGAATCGTTTTCGTACGGAAAATGGCGCCGGCCATACGCGTATGGCCGGCGCCATTTTCCGTATGGAAAATGGCGCCGGCAGGAGATCGACTGCAGGAGGTCATTCAGCGAGGCGCCGGAACCCTCGCTGAACGACCCTCCTGCAGTCGATCTCCTGCCGGCGCCATTTTCCGTACGAAAACGATTCGCGGCGGGAAATCGCTCCCTGACCCCCGCTGGACCTCCAGGAACTTTTGGCCAGCTTGTGGGGGGCCTCCTGACCCCCACGAGACTTGCCAAAAGTCCAGCGGGGGTCCGGAAGGACCTCCTGCCGTCCAATCGTGTTCGTCTATGGCCGCCGCCATTTTTCGGCGCCATTTTGGAAAATGGCGCCGGCTGAAGACAACAAGATTCAGGAGCAGGAGCCCGTTCCGGACCGCTGCCGTTCCGGACCGCCGCTGGACCCGCAGGTTATTTAACTCATTTGGGGGGGTTCGGGAGGGTGGGGGATTTAATTTAAAGGGTCGGGGGTGGGTTTTTAGGGGGTTTTTAATGTGCCGGTTTTGCGATTTTTTTTAGATTTTTCACGATTTTTCACGATTTTTTCACGATATTTTACCCCCCCAAACGGCAACAATACGATTCCCTCCCCCCTCCCAGCCGAAATCGATCGTTAAGACGATCGAGGACACGATTCACATCCCTAATCTGTAATAGAACTCACTGTGTTCACGTCTGCGATCGCTTCCAGGTAGACAGGAGTCTTCTGAGCATTAGGGAACGTAGGTCCTCGAGGAGCGAGTACCGGATCCCGTCTTAGTAATCTGAAATCAAGAAGAGAGAGAGCGGGACCCCTGAGGAGTGGGTACCCCTGGTAAGGTGGTGGAGGCAGAGTAACGGAGAAAGAATTCCCCTTGCTAACTCAATTCGTAGTTGTAAGCAAAGACCTTTTAAAGTGGAAGCGGATGACGTCACTACGGAGGGACGCCCCCGAGGGTCGCAGCCTTGCCGGTACAAACTCTGGAGGGAGCGCACGCGCCTTTACATCATCAGGAACATGGCGGATCTGCAGCATCAGGCCAGTCCGGGGATTCCAGGAAGTACGGCGAGGAGAAGCCACGGCAGCATCTGTCCGTCAGACCCAAAGGGAGTCGCCACTAAGGTAGAGAGGGTGGAGCGAGGGCGAGAACAGGCACAAACACAACACACCCCTCCAGCATTTCTCTGATGCATGATAGAATATTAGCCGAGGTATGGGCCTCGTCCATCAGGTGGGTGTGCAGTAAAGCCCACCTGCACCCTGATACTTGTTCACTAATAGAGCTGCTGCCTGCCCCTGCCTTAGCCAGGTCCCACCAGTGTGCTGTCAGGGAGAGGTAAGAGTGTGAAGCATTCATGGTGGTCCAGATATCACAGGTGAAATGCACACTCCCCTCTGCCTTAGCAAGCAGCACTTGGATGCGACTGTGACACTGGTTGTACAGGCTGGGGAGAACCTTTCTGCTAAATGTGGTTCTGGAGGGGACTTTGTAATTTGGAGCTAAGACCTGCAGCAAACGCTTGAAACCCACATTCTCCACTACCTGCAGGGGCTGGTCATCAAGGGCAATCATTTCCCTGATGCTACTGGTTACAACTTTTGAGGCTGCCTGCCTCCTTCCCCGGGATAGTGCTACCAAACACCACCCCATTTCCTCCATGGTGGGTTATCGCTTCTGACACATGGCAGGGGGCTGCTGGCCTGCCACCTGACTGCTAGAAGGGGCTGAGGACGTGGGATGACTCTGCTCCTTTTCAACCACTTTACGCTGCCTGGAAAAAGGGGTCCCCTGACTGGAACTGCCACTATCCCCAGATGTCAGTACTATTGGATGTTGTTTCTGCCT